>NC_059131.1:22127500-23377500 GCF_020740605.2 Lemur catta | reverse complement strand
AATAAAGTGATAATATTGCCAAATCGATGAGGTTTTGGTTAGCTTTATCTCATTTATGATGTTTTGAGCAGTGTCTAACAAATATTTCTTGATACATATTTAATATATAATCTTAAGTACTTTATTTCATGAATAAGAGCAAATAGAAATTAAATTTGACCTGGCTTATTATATAACAGCCTTTTCCAAAACCTGTTTTTATTTGGCAGAATTTTTATTGATAATGTCATGTGCTGGAGGGGTACCCCAGAATTAAATTTGGCTTAGGAATATGTAGAGAAGTATAGAGTCTATGTTGGTAAATGTGGAAAGCATGTGTTAAATAAATTGATGGAAATTGAGAATGGAAGGAAAAAGGAAAGGGGGAAAAAAGGAAAGAGAGTCAAGGACTAAGAAGAAGAGAAAAGTGAAAGAAGATTAGTAGAGAGACAAATGATGGGTGATGAGGTGATCAGATTATTTTCATAATTAGTATATAATAATTGAATTCTGAATAAATAAATTTAGTAGTCTAAGTATAAAGATAATAATTGACTTTCATAGTTGAATTCTCTCAAAAGTGGCCCTCCCTGAGAGTTGCAGTGTCTTTAGAATGCTTTAAGAAAGTAGCAAAAGAATATCCTTTGGGAACTATGAGAGGTATAGAGAAAAAATGAGAGTTGTTTCAAGAGAGAAGATTAAATTCTATACAACCAGTTTCCATTCTTACCTTGCACACTAATCCATTTTCTACATTTCAACAAGAGCCATCTTTTGGAAATGTAAATGATAGCATGTCACTTTCTAGAATTTGAAATGGTGGGGTACAAATATGATTTTAAAACAGCATTACAAATAACAGGTAAAAAATTATCACAAAATTGATGGTGGAGTGCTGACTTGTGACTTGGAAAAAGAGGTTGGTTTAAAGTCTCCATAAACACCATCCATCAAGTAAATACTGTTAGATAAAGGTATTCACTCACTGGAGAGGAATTTTGAGTCATATCTAATTAGGAACACAGTATGTCTAAATGCTTATGAGACATTGTTGGGGAGATTCCAAAAAGTATTAAGTTATAATTAGAAAGACAGATTAAATTACATGAATAATAACTCCTATGTCACAATGTAACCGAAAGAAACAACAGAATGGGAAAGATGTTTGCCAAAAAATGACAGTAACGGATTAATATTATCAAAAAATAATAAGAAAAATCTCAGGACTCAGTGAATAAATTATCAAGAATATTAACTAAATTTACAAAAAAGTGAACAATGATTAATAAAAGAAAAATGGAAATATGGTTTACTTCTCTAATAAAGAAATAGAAATAAAAACAGTAGTGATGTACCAATTTAAATGAATAATTCATAGACCAATACAGTTATGTAATTCTTATAATCCTGGACTGGCTAGATTGGGTGAAATTAGTTTTTAAAAAAATATCACATTAATGCTTTAGGAAAGCAATTTGTTAATATATATTAGGAACCATAAATATTTGTAGTTGCTGGCTTAGACATTTAGATTCTGAAGCTCTATCCTAATAGTCCCAAAATGGGAAGTTAAATGTGTTAAAATTTCCACTGCAGCATTATTTTTTAAAGAGTCTGAATATAAATTTCTTTTTTTCTTTTTTGAGACAAGTTCTCACTCTGCCACCTGGGCTACAGTGCAGTGGCATGAGTGGGCTTGAGTGGTCCTTCTGTCTCAGCCTCCTGAGTAGCTAGGATTGTAGGCGTGCACCATGACACCTGGCTAATTTTTAAAATTTATTGTAGCTATGGAATCTCGCTATTTTGCCTAGGCTGATCTTGAACTCCTGGCCTCAAGCCATCCTCTTGCCTCAGCCTCCCAAAGTGCCAGGATTACAGGCATGAGCTGCTACACCCAGCCAAAAGAGTCTAAATTTCTAATAGTGAATTTATTAAATAAACATGACAATTTACTCAATGGAATATTATGTGGCAGTTCAAAATGATTGTTTTGAAGGCTTTGTAGTAATTTGTAAAATATTTATAGCAAGTAGAAAAAGAGAGGTATAAAATTATGCAAAATTGGGAAAAGAGTATACTATGTGAGGTAAAATAAAGTATTATGACAGAAGTCTAAAAAGAAATAACAGAATAACAGTTGTATATGGATGATAATATTTTATGTATGTTTTCTTGTGTGCAAAATAGATGAATTGTTTTTATGGTGAAAAAATGTAAAATTTGAAAGTATTTGTGCAAAAATGATTATAAATTGAGGGGACCAAACAGTCTTAAACCAACAAAATAGTTCTTTGATTTTTAATATGACTGGTCAGGTCCTCTTTTATAGTAACCAGTAAAGCCTATAATTTAGTGGGGAGTGCAGAGAGGCAGCTTTTAAGGTGATAATCAAGTGTGTTTGCAAACAGACTTGCCTGTTTAAATCTACAAAGAGTTGGTTGCAAAGGATTTCAAGTGTTGCTCTCCAAGGGAAATGGATGAATAAATTAAAGCATTTATTTAAAACAATATATTAAATGACTGCTGTGAGCCAGGTACTGTGGTAGTGCTGGAGATACCATGATTAATAAAACAGACACGGTTATGTGGTGAGATGGACATTAAGTATATAATAAAAAAAAATAGATATCTACTTAAAAGTTAAAAATCTCTTTTATTTGTTTGGTCCACATGTAGAATATCAACAAATGAAAGCTTTACTATTAAAAAGAAAAAAAAGTTAAAAATCTAATTAGAAAGCTGAAAGTAAAATGCAGTGGTTCTCAGACTTCTTGGTTTCAGGAACCCTTTACAGTTTTAAATTATTGAGGATACCAAATGTAGGTTATATCTACTGCTGTTTAATGAGTTAGAAATTGAAATGAGAAATTAAAAAACAATTTATTTAAAATAATCCATTAGAGGTTACCAAATATAACATTTTAACAAATGAGAAATAAGTACATTTTCCAATATAACAATGAAAGATAGTGGGAAAAGTGGAATTGTTTTACATTTTTTACAAAGTATAAAATTTTTACCAAAGTTATTAAATCTCTCTTTAATGTTTAGGTTAATGGAAAACAACTATATTTTCATATTTGTGTCTGCATTCACTCTATCATGATCACTTGTTTTGGTTGAGGTATATGCAGAAAACCTAACCTCACACAGATTATGTAGTTGGGAAAGGAAGAGGAATAGTTTTAATCATCTTTTCAGATAATTGTGGATATTTTTCTTTGATACTACAGCCAAACTCAACAAGTAGTAGTTTCTTAAAGGTTTGTTATAGTGTGAAATCTGAAGTTATGTCAGTGAATTTTTTGGTACTTTTTATAAATTTGTTGTCCATCTTGCAGTTTGAGTGGATTTTTTTACCCTTGAATGATTTTATAACATCATGCATGGAACATTTGGAAAATATTTGCTTCTTGAGTTATTCAGATATTTCCAGTGATGGTGTTTCATTGTGTAATATCAAAAAACTCACATAATTCTATAACACCACCACCAATTTTATCAGAAAAATCATTAACAATTGGGAAGCTATGAAGCTCACAGTGATAAAGGTTTTCCAAAAGCTTAATTTTCACTTGAAAACTTCAATTTTATCATTGACAAATTGATATCATCTATCAATTTTACTATATGTCAATTAAAAAAAATAGGACTACTAGTACATGCTAATTCTACTACCTTGGTTGTGGTTCTAAGGTGCGAACAGTTTTACCCACCCTCATTTTTGCACCATCAGTGCAAATGTCAACATAGTGAAAAAGGCAAATAACTAACCTTGTATTATTAGGAAAATAGTTTCAATTTTCATAATAAAAATTAGAGACTCCTTCAAAGGATCTTGAGGAATACCAGCAACTCATAGTTGCCCTTTTGAGAACTGCTATGATAGATCTTAAGAGGGTGATTTAATTTAAATTAGGGAATGATATTAGGGAAGGTACCTCTGAGGAACTGATTTTTTTAAGCCAAGCTAGCCAAGTGAAGGGAACAATAGCATGTGTGAAAACTTTGAAGAAGGGAAAGTTGTTGGTGTCATCAAGGAACTGCAGAAAGACCAGTATGCATAGTGTTATTGTCAAAGAGGGCAAGAGTAATACAAGAAGGCACCAGTTCATTTGAGACTTGAGAACCCATTTTAAGGATTTTTGGATTCTATGCTGTGACCGTGAAAAGCCATGAAAGGCTTTAAGTAAGGGTAGAGTGATCTGATTTGTTTCCAGAAAAGTCACTCTGGCTATTTAAGGAATTAAAAAATGGTACATTTAATTAAGTTCTTTTCCATATTGATAGTTGCAAAGTCTTTTCCTATTACTAAAACTCTAATTAAAACCCAGAATTCAGGATGTGCTTAGGTAGTAAGTTGATTTTGATTCATATTTTTCAGAAAGCTTTGCAGGACAGAAAAAGAGAGCAAAAAGGAATCTTCTTTGGGTCCACATAACATTTTATTCTTTAGTTAAAATATCTCCACTTCCTGTGAAACACCTTTAAAAAATTACTTGTATTCTGTTATTTGGAATAAGTAATTGAATAAATATTTATGAAGGTAGATACTCAGACAGCTTATATATTGGGTGCACAGACTACATTCATCATAGTAAGTAACTCCACAAATGTGAATTCTTTCTCTGGAGCTATTATATATGAACTACATTTATTTCTAAGAGAATGCCTACTGATCCCCCCTCCATTTTTTCTTGTTAAAGGTTTCTTTTACTTGTGGGTCAACAATGATATGCTAATATTGAAAAGTTACTCCTTTAAAGACAAAGCACCTTGCAGTTAATTAAGGGGAGGAGTGGCATTGCTTTCAATGTCTATATTACTCATTTCTCTCCAAAATATTCTTATGGTCATGATGTTTATGAATTTAGCAATCTATCAAAAAAAGAAAATGCATGAGCTTTAATGTATACTGTTCATTTTCTTTTGTTACCATTTAGATAACACAGAGACTCATTTTGAGATTACTACTGGTTTAATGTGCCCATTTTTCCTTAAATGTATGATACCTACCTATTTCTATTTTGTTTTTGGGTACATCACTTTTAAGGGATTTATATTGTTGGGACCTAAAGCTTCCTCCCCAACCCCCCCTTATCATCTCTCTTAATCAAATGTGGAACTTTACTGTGTTGGCTGTGGGTGAGTTTCTACCAAACTTAAAAGAATCTGTTAGGTACGCAGTTGGTTAATTGAGATTGGTGGGGGTTCGTTTCCCCTCATCTAGGTTGGGTCTGACAAAAAGACAAGCAAAGAAAGTAGTCAGGTATTGGAGGAGTTCTTTAGGCTTCCAGCAGACCTCTGGAGTAGTGCTTATCCTTTGGCCACTGTTAGTGCTTACTTAAGAAATTTATCTATACCTTGAGTTTAGAGTGATATTTTAAAAATTATTATATATTTTAACTATAAGTTCTAGATTTTCCAGGAGTATTCTTATTTGAAATAATTCTATCCCTCTGTCTTTTCACAGAAATATATTCCTCTATCAGAAAAATGTTCTTTTTCATATTTGATTCTTGGTTCATATATTGCTTGGCCTTAGTGAAGTCACCTTTCACATTCCTGAATTACCTTTATGTATGTCCGACATTAGACTTTAATTTAAAAAGTTATCATGATATTTATGTGCTTTTAAGATAGGAAACCAGGGTGATATCTCTTAATTTTGTTCATTTAGGATTCTATAGATTTGAGCTATTTTTTCTTTACTTTTCTTTTTTTTTGAGACAGTCTTGCTCTGTTGCCTGGGCTAGAGTGCCGTGGTATCAGCCTAGCTCACTGCAACCTCAAACTCCTGGGCTCAAGTGATCCTTCTGCCTCAGCCTCCCGAGTAGCTGGGACTACAGGCGTGAGCCACCACGCCCAGCCTTGAGCTATTTTTTTTCTGAAATGGTTATTGAGTTGATGGTAGAGGTCTAATAATATATTGGAGCGTGAGGGTTAGAAAAAGGGATTATGTTTCTGATCAGAAATGGCCTGTGGGTGGTCTTATATGTTTGCTAATAGTGATGTCTTGAGGAGTTTTGGGAACTTTAAACTGAGAATCGCTTATCCACAACTTTATTATGTACTCTTTCCTTGCCCTGATGTGTGAAGTAACATATAGCAAACAATCAGTTAGTTTTCTTAGCTGTAATAGAATTTTATCAAAATAATTACATTGCTAAAGCACACATTTCTTGGCCTACCAGTTTTTGATATGAAAGAGCTAGCTCATCTCTCAGTCTTTGTCCATTCTTTAAACAAACAGTAATACTTAATTTTCTAGGTACATAGCCTATCATATGTTTTCTTCTTTTTCATAGCTTTGGTTTTTTTGGGGTCTGTAAGGTTTTTTTTGTTTGTTTGTGTGTGGTAGGGGAAGTTTGATTCATTTGAATCTTAGAGAACAGAGATAATGGATAGTTTTGGAATTTAGATTTTAAGGCTAGTTTGGATGTTCGAGATAAAATGAGAGGAAGTTATTTTATTTTATTTTATTTTTTTGAGACAGGATCTTGTTCTTTTGCCCAGGCTGGAGAGAGAGGAAATTAATTTTACTCTTGATGTCAAGATAAAGAGATGATAAAGATTTAAGCTACAGTTTAGCTCACTTCTTTTCTTTAGACTACAGTGCAAATAACACATAATCAAGTTTCTTTGTTTTTGAAAATGACTTCTACTTGAATGGGAATAGAGAAAGCTTATTACATAGAATTCTTCTCAACAAGATGCCTTTTTTTCTCTGCCAAGGAAGAAATGTGGAAATAGCTTTGTCAGAATGCTTCTTTGTAATGATACTTTGTATGGATTTTTAGAATTCTTTGCTATTATGTAATTTTATTAAAGTTTGGTGGATCTTAGAAGGTGACTTTAGAATTTTGAGATTTTAGTAGCCAAAATATTTAAAATCCAGTTAATAAAATACAGTTTTGAAAACCTTCTGTATCCTGGCTATTGTGAATACAGAGATTATTTTATGCATAGTGGCTTGGTTTACTGTAAAAACAGATAGCTGGTATTTCCAGGTATTGAACATGATTCTTTTAAAGGCCTTCTAACATGAAGACAGGAATAAGGAATTGAACTTAAATAACTGAGAAGCAAATCATTAGTAAATTTATTAGTTTGCTAGGGGTGCCATAACAAAATACCACACACTGGGTAGTTCAGACAATAGAAATTTATTTTCTCCCAGTTCTGGAAGCTAGTAGTCCAATATCAAAGTTCTGGCAGGATTGGTTTCTTCTGAGGCCTCTGTCCTTGGCTTATAGATGGCTACCCTCTTGGTGCCTCTTCAGACATGATTGAAGGACAGTAGTCACATTGGATTAGGGCCCTACCCTAATGGCCTCATTTTAACTTAATCATTATTTAAAGACCTTACTACCAAATAGGGTCACAGTGTGAGGTTCTAGGGGTTAGGACTTCAACATATGAATTTTGGGAAGAACACAATTCAGCCCTTAACAATAGGTAATGAAATCAATCAAAAAGGAAAACAAGTAATTTTTTAGAATTACTTATGTTTTCCCCTTTTATTTAATAAGGCTGTGTAGAAGTGCATTTGTTCTGTGTTTTTCTCTGTATATCTCCTAGCCGGAGAATTTTCATCCTTGGGCCTTCTCATCATGTGCCCCTCTCTCGATGTGCACTTTCCAGTGTGGATATATATAGGACACCTCTCTATGACCTTCGTATTGACCAAAAGAGTAAGTACATAGAAATACTATAGCTTTTAAATAGCTAAAGTTCTTTTAATAGGAATTATAAGTTAATTTAAAAATGTATAAATATGAATATCATAAGTACTATCTCTGTTTTTAAAATAAAATTTATTGTAACCAATCTGCATAAAACAAAAACAAAGAAAGGAAATCTTTCCTATCCTGTAAAGACAACTAGTGTTTTCCTGTTAGCTATAGAAATCTCTTAGATCCACTAGTGTCCATACTGTGGTGGTTACATTTATATTCAGGGAATGCCATGCACTCATTGTACCATGAGACAAGAAATTAGTTCCCACATCAACTTGATGAATGATTTTGGACTTGTTAGCCTACCTCTACGTATATCACTTTTCTCACTGTAAATCGATAATGGTGATAACACCTTTATTTCTTCTCCAGTGATTTTTATGGGGGAAAAATGACACTGTAATTGTGAAGCTCTGAAAGAAAGTTGCTATATAAATCTTAAATACTTTTTATTTTTAAACATGCTATTATTTTGATTTATTTTTTTCATTAGAGTTCCAGAAGTCACATTATATTTAGTTGTTTCTTACACAGTAGATGTGTAAAGTAAAATCTTTTGATTTTATGATGGCATTTTGGGGGGTGTGGCGGGGCAGAATAATTTTTAAAATAAAGAATAATATAATAAATACTGATGTACTCATCATCCACAATTTACTCAGAGTTTTCAAGCTCATCCTGAACTCAATTTGCCTTCCCAGAAGTAACTACTGTCATGAACTTGGTGTGTATTCCTTCCATCTCATCAAGTTACATTTTAAGTATGTTAGAAGTGCTATTGTTTCAAGAAATTTTGCAACAGTTTCTTCTGTAGAATGAAAGAATTCATTTGCAAAAGAAATGATTCGTTCTTTTTCCTTATTTTAGGCCTAAATTTTCATAATTTGGGGTTTTAAATATCACAGAGTATTAGCAATTTATTGTTAGAATCCACCTTATTAATGAAGCTAGAGTATTACTATTCTTTTTCCCTAAGATGGTTTAGGGGACACGTTTTATTGTTAAAATCTTGTGGGGCTATTCAGAAAATTTTAATTTTGGATAGCCTGCCAGTGGAGAATTTTGACCAGTATAATTTTGTACAAAAGAGGTCATACCACCATTTGTTTGTTTCTTTGGTGTAGGTAAACACATTTAAGGTTCTAGTTATAAAAATGTTGGTTCTGTTCTATGATAAAACAAAAATATTCTTATGTCATTTTTTTTTGCATATTTAAATTTTACCTTTTTCTTGTTCTACAATATTCAGTTTTACGTATAGTTCTTCAGAAGGGGCCTGTATTACTACATCATTTTAGTTGGCATGGTAGTGTGGTGAATTTATGTTCTGATCTATCCAGTGAACTTAATTTTGAAAAAATTAGCATTCTTAGTGAGAATTTTCTGTTCTTGGTAGGGCAGAAACTTGAGGTGTGAAATTATATCACACATTTGATTTAAAAACAAAACAAAACTCCAAAACTATATTACTAACTTCATGAGTAAGTAGACCAGTGGTTTTCCCATATTTCAGTAGGAATTGTGATTATGTTCTTGCTAGCATGTACTGATTGAAGTCAAGGAAAAGCCTAAACCCATAGATGATTTTAGAAATAATGAAAAGAACTGATTTAATTAAATTAAATTAAATTTAAGATTTTAGAATGTAACTATGTAACATATGCAAATGACGAGTAAATCTTCACAAGTACTATTGTTTTATCTGGTACATAAAAAACTAGTTGTTTTCTTTTTTCTTTCCTTCCATTCTTTTTTTTTTTTTTTAATAAAAATGAAATATGGTACTTCTGACTCTTGCCAAAGAGTGTAGTTTTGTGTTACTGGGTGGAATCTCACAGGATAAGGATATCCATTAATATATTTGTTTTAATATATTTTGAAATCTCTTTAGTTTACGGAGAACTATGGAAGACAGGAATGTTTGAACGCATGTCTCTGCAGACAGATGAAGATGAACACAGTATTGAAATGCATTTGCCTTATACAGCTAAAGCCATGGAAAGGTATATTGATTGATATAAGAAATCCTAGAGAAATCATAGATATTAATTTCTTCAAATTATTTTACCTAGGGTAAAAGAATTATTAGAGTAAGGAGATTTAAAAATTTTTTGTTACTCAAAATGGAATAAAAAATTGAGATTGGAATGTCTTAATGTAGATTGAAGTTGGTTGTTGACTAGTTTGCCATGAAGGCTGAACACATGAATTGACATGGTTGTTTTGTTAGGGGAAATATAAAAAACCGTGTGTTTGTGTGTGTGTGTGTGTGTGTGTGTGTGTGTGTGTATGTATCTTGCCTTGCTTGGTATTTTATTCATTGGATGTTTCTTCATTTCAGAATAATAATTATATTCTTTTGTGGTATGGTGTTATAATCATAAAATTTTCGATTTGAAAGTAACTTTGGAGATCATTTATTTCAACCTTATACAAAGTACATGAATCTCTTATAAATATGATTGATAAACTGTTATTTGTTACCTGCTAAAGGTCTTCCAGTAATAGGATACTCACTAGACTATATGCAGAGTGAGGACAAGGATGGTATCTATTTTGGTCTCTACTCTACACCCAGTGCCTATAAAAATGCTCAACGTGTAGTAGTCATTATTTTAACGAAATGAAAAAAATTGTTTCAAGAGTTTTCTTTCTTTTTTTAGTGCAACATTTGAATTAGAAAGTCTTTTGTAGTTCACATTTCTCTAATTTTTAAAACCATTTCCTTTATATGGACTTCATATTTCATATTCAGGTTTACTGATTCTAAATATGGTAAGATTATTCCTTCCCTGGATCTGTTCACTGTATTTTCCTAGTAAAATACATGATACATTTTAGGTTCTCAGTAAATATTTGTTAATTAAATGTATTAATGAAGCCCAACTTTACATTAACACTTTTTATGCTGATGTGGCTTGCTTATTCTTGGCTAATGTACTTGTAATCAGCTAAAACTCAAGGCTTTTTCATACTATTAAGATGGATTATTTTTACTTTTGTGTAGTTGATTTCTTTTTAACCCTAAATGTGTATGTCTCCTCAGTTATTTCTGTTTAGTTTTCTCTTGTTGTTTTTAGTTTATTATTGTAGTTTTTTGGGATCATTTCCATTCTTAATTCTATATTCAAAGTATTATTTGCTTCTCAGTCTTTTGTTACCTACATCTGTTCACAATGATAACCATGAGGAATTATATAAACCTTAATATTCAGCATGATATTAAATTACAAACAGTATAATTTTAAGTTGCCTTTTAATACATTCCAATTCTACAGAAATTGTGAAACCATCTTTATTTTTTATTTCTGGGATTGTTGGTGTAGTCAGAACTTCTCATTCTTCAACCGCAAAAGATAACAGAAAATTTTTATTTGCTGAATTGTTTGTGTATTTTATCATGAGAAAATATAATTTAGACTTAATAAATTGCAGTGCAATAGGACCAATAAAATGGCAAGAACATGCTCAAGGAGGTTATAATAAAATAACATTTTTGTCAATATTTTAAAAGTAAAACATGTACAGTGTGGAAAATTTAGGAAAGTAGAACTTAAAAGCCAACAAAATTCCTCTTCACAATTCCTCCTCTTTTAAATGGTATTAAATAAACTACTCCCACATTACAGTAGGATTCCTAATACTGACTTTTAGATAGTACCTAGTACTTTTCTTTTGTAGCATTTGTTGCACTTACTATCTATATCAATTATCTATTACTGAGCAACAAATTATCTCAGAATATAATGGCTTAAAATTACAACTGTTTTATTGTTTATAATTTTTTGGGCCAGGAATTGGGGCAGGAAAGAACTTTGCTCTTGTTCACAAAATATTGATTGAAGTGACTCAAATGAGGCTAGAGGAACCAAGATGGCATCACTCATATGTGTTGGGCGTTAGTGGTGGGTTTTGGTTGAGACCCCTCAATTGTTCTCCAGGTGGCCTGTTTATTCACCAGCTGGGACTTTTTCTTGCCCACTCTCTAGAAACATAGCCTAGACTTCTTTGTGTGGTGATTCAGGGTAGCAAGAGAACAAAAACAGAAATTTCTAGGCCTATTATGGCCTAGACCTGAAACTACTTAGCACCGTTTCCACTGAATGGCTTTTCAAAGCAAATAAAATCACCATGTCAGTTAAGATTTAAGGGAAGAGGAAGTAGATTCCTCCTCTTGATAAGAGGAGTAACGTGTACAGGAATAGGAGGAATCATTGGCAGCCATCATTGCAGATGGTCTACCACAGTTCTTCCTCTGGTAGACAATTCATGTCTCTCCAACATGTAATACATACCCAACTCTCCTAGGATGCCCAGAAATCTCATCTAGTTATGACCTCAGGCTCAAAATCCATTATCTTATGATCTGTCTGCGTCAAGTTACGATGTGAATGAGGCTCCTTGGGTGTGGATCCTCTTGATTTGGAGACCTGTGAACTGAGAAGACAAGTAACTCCCGTCCACCTTATCCCTGCCATATACTCAATATATATTTTGAGACGGGAATAGTTAACCATGATAGACACTCCCATTGGAGAGTGAAAGAATAGGAAGCATCATATAGCAGTCTCTGGTCTGAAAACAATTATGAACTCTAACGAGAGAGTACAGAATGTTCCTTAATGATGGCTTGGTTCTATCTTTTGGTTGTGGTTTCATAATTCATTGTTTTTCTTATCTTTTGCCTAGGTCCTTTGTGCTCCACTCTCTGAATCATTTTTACTTTTCCTTAAGAAATGGACCTTTACCTTTTGAGCCTGTTTCAAGAAGAAAAAGAAATGAGCCTTGTTTGCATTGGAGTAGCAGACTCAGTCTGCTTTATGTATGTTAATTTGAAAGCTTAGAGGCCTTTTATTTGGAATAGTCCTTTTTTTAGTTCATGCTGATGGAACTCCTTTAAACACTCTGTCAGTTTCCTATATATCAGATTATAAGTGCATTGTATCAGACAAAAATCACATCCACAATTCTTTCTGAGATAGGACACTCTGTACTTTGGACCCCAAATGGTCCTGTAAGTTTCTTGGAAGCCCTTTTGCTTACCTGAGAGGGTATGCGAATACTTCCTAAAATCTTGACAAAAGATGATCTTATGGAAGCTACTGGGTTTGTGGTAATATGAATGCATTCTTGATGTGATAATTGTGAGGCCATGTTTTATTGGCAGTGCTCTGGATTTGGTCTTTGTCCTTATGCCACTTTTTTGACAGTCTTTTGCTATATCTGAAGAGGCTAGTGATGAGAAACAGTTATTTTTCAACTCAGCAATTCCTGGTTAGAAATATTTCCTTTAAATTCTGCTTATAAGCTAAAATGATTGATCGATTGATTGAGAGAGATAGGGTCTTGCTTTGTGCAGCGGCTGGATCATAGCTCACTGCAGCCCCAAATGCCTGAGCTCAAGCAATCTTCTTACCTCAGCCTCTCTAGTAGCTGGGACTACAAGGAGTGCAACACTATACCCAGTTAACTTTTTTATTTTCTATAGAGATGAGGTCTTGCTTTGTTGACCAGGCTAGTTTTCTTTCTTTTTTTTTTTTTTTTAACTTTTTAAAAAGATTTTTTAGTGTCATCCTTGTGCAGGGGCCATGCTAATCTTCTCTGTATCATTCCAAGTTTAGTATATGTGTTGCCGAAGCGAGCATATTCAGGCTAATCTTGAACTCCTGGGCTCAAGCGATCCTCCTGCCTTGGCCTCCCAAGGTGCTGGGATTATAGGTGTGAGCTACCATGCACGACCAAGAGTTGATGCTTTAGCTCTTGTTTGTCTGCTTGTACCTTCTCATAGTTAGCTATAAAGAAGCCACTAATACTTCGAATATTCTACCTGGAAATCTCCTTAGCCACATCCAGCAATTGATTAGGTTTATTTTTCATCTTCTAAATTACTTTATGTGACAGTTTTGCTAATTGCTTTGCCAGCATATAATATGGGTTACCCCTTTTCCAACCTTCTATAGCATTTTCCTTACTGCTCTTCCAGTTTCTTCAGTTTTCCTCCTTGCCCTTTCAGCTCCTGCCTACCTCTAAGTACCAAAGCAAATCTGATGTAGTTTAGATTTCTGTTACATCTGCACCCCATTTCCAGGTACTGTTTCTTTTTTTTTTTTTTTTGGTCTCAGTTATTGATTGCAGCGTAGCAAATTATCTCAACGTGTGTGTATTTTTTTTAGCTCATAGTTCTATGAGTTAGAAATTCAGTAAGGGGTCGGTAGAGGCAACTTATCTGTATTTTATCTGCTGCCAGTTGAAGCAGGTCAACTTAGGGTGCAGGCTCCAAAATGTATTCACTCCTTTTCTGGGGCTGTGGTGCTGGTTGTCTATTGAGGTACTCTAGTTCTTACCTTGGTTCTCATCTATGTCTACCTATCATCACTCACCCTTCAGGGCCTCTTTCTTCACATGGCATGCCCTGTCTAGCAGGGCAGTCTTGGACTGCTTTACATAGCAGTTTAGCGTAGCAATTGAGCAGAAGTAGAAAGGGCAGGGAGAAATAGACTCTACTTTCGATGAGAGTAGGGAGGAGTGACACTGAGTATTTAGAGGTAGGAAGAAATTTTTGGTTATATTTGCAGACACTGCAGTTAAGTAGCTCTCTGAGTACTTATTTATGGTAGTTTCCTAATTTGTTCTTTGCCTGGAGCATTTAATTTATGCTCTGTCTCTTGTGCCCAGCACATTACTTGGTACACAAAAGGATTTCAGTAATAAATTATTGAATGAATTAATAACTATCTTCCCATTTTTAGTAGTTTGATTAAATACTTTTTCAAAAATGAGATCAAATGCTCTTTTAACTTCTTTTCATATCATGAACATTTCCTTGTCATTTTTTACTTCAATTTATTGGCTATACATAAAACTTTCTAGTATGTGTCCTTTATAATACTTTAATCAATTCTTGAACACTTAACTTTTATTTAAACTTTCCCATTTTTTCACTATTATAAGCAATTTTTTAAGAAAAGACATCTAAGGTATTTATTTATAATCCAATGTGTCATCTTAAATAGATTTTAAAAATGATGTTCATTAGAGCTTTTTAAAAAACATAATGAGTAGTATAAAGGAGAAAATATAAAATGACTCATAATCCCATTTCTCGGTTAATTCTACTGACATTTAAAAATATGTGTACATGGTTAGAAAATGTAAATAGAATCAATAAGTACAAAATGAACAGTGGAATCCTCTCAGTTCCATTGAGCCACTGTTTACTGCCAATAAAAATTGTTATGCTAACATATATTTGTGCATACATAAGTTTGTGTATATACGTAAAATTTATATACACATTTTATTTATTTGCTTGAATTAAAACACGTAACAGGAGATATCTTATGTACTTTGTTCTGTTTCTTTTTCCCATATATTATCTTTAATATTGGAAATTCGTAATGATTTTTACTATCATATATAATTGCATTTGAAGAAGATGAAATTGAGGTTGTCAGGATATGTAGAAACCAGCTATCTTGAAAAATTAGTTAATTCTTAAAATTAACAGAATTGGATCACAACTCTTCTTTTTCTTTGCAGCTTACTCTGTTCAGTTGCCTTTTCCCCCTTTTTATTTCTCTTCTCTATTTCATCCTCATTTACATTTTTTTTAAACAGCTTAAAATTTTATTTGTTTATTTATTTTTGTAGAAATGGGGTCTTTCTGTGTTGCCCAGGCTGGTCTCGAATGTTATACTTTTTTTAATTGCCTTCTAATTCTTGGATATTCTGTTACATGTTTTTTATTCTTCTTCTTCTTCTTTTTTTTTTTTTTTTTTGTCTTTTCAGCTTGGAAAGTTTCTGTTAACAATTCTTCCACTGACTGATTCTTTCTCTGGTCATGTTTAGTCTACTGATAAGCCCATCAAAGGCATTCTTCATTTTTGTAACGGTGTTTTTGATTTCTAGCATTTCCTTTTGATTATTTCTTAGAGTTTCCATGTCTCTACTTATGTTACCTATCTGTTCTTGCATGTTGTCCACTTTTTTCATTAGAGCCCTTAGCATATCAATAATAGTTATTTTAAATTCCTGGTCTAATAATTTTAAAATCTCTGGTGTATTTGAGTCTAGTTCTGATCCATGCTCTGTTTGTTCCTTCAGACTGCATTTTTGCCTTTTGGCATGCCCTGTAATTTTTTGTTGAAAGCTGGACATGACATACTGGGTAAAATGCACTGAAGTAAATTGGCCTGAGTGTGAGCTTTTATTTTGTCTAGCTGTGGTTAGATTGTATGCCCTGTTTGCTTTAGCTGAGGGTGTTGGAGCTAAAATTTCTTCCAGTGTTCTTGTTTCTTGTTTTTGTCTCCCTTGTATTCTTACAGTTACCACAAAGAGTTCTTTTTTTCCCTTTTATTAATATTTGGTTTTATATTTTCTTTAAAAAAATTTTTAATTGATAATATTTGTACATATTTTTGGGTTGCATGTGATATTTTGATACCTGTATATAATATATAATGATCTGATCAGGGTAATAGGTATAGCTATCACTTTAAACATTTATTTTTTCTTTGTGGTGGGAACATTCCAAATCTTCGACCTATTTTGAAATATACCGTAAATTACTGAGTATAATCTCTGCTGTGCTATTGAATAATAGGACTTATTTCTTGTATCTCACTATATTTTTGTACCTCTTAATCAACTTCTCTTCACCCTCCCCTCTCCCCTTTCTTTCTAGTCTTTGGAAACCACCATGATACTCTATTTGGATAAGATCTATTTCTTTTTTAGCTCCCACATGTGAGTGAGAACATGCCGTATTTGTCTTTCTGTGCCTTGCTTTTTTCACATAACATAATGACCTCCAGTTCTATCCATGCTGCTGCAGATGATAGGATTTCATTCTTTTCTATGGCTGAATAATACTGCATTGTGTATAAATACCAGTTTTTCTTTATTCATTCATCTGGTTATAGTCACTTAGGTTGATTCCATATCTTGGCTATTGTGAATAGTGCTGCAATAAACATGTGTTTTTGATATGCTGATTTCCTTTCTTTTGGATAAATACCTAACATTGGGATTGCTGGATCACATGGCAAATATATTTTTAGTTTTTTAAAGAACCTCTGTACTGTTTTCCGTAATGGCTGTACTATACATGCTCACCAACAGTGTGTGAGTGTTCCCCTTTCATTGACATTTCTTATTTTTTGTCTTTTAGATAATAGCCATTCTAACTGGGGTGAGATGATACCTCATTGTGGTTTTGATTCGCATTTCTATGATTATTAGAGATATTGAGTGTTTTTTCACATACCTGTTGGCCATTTGTATGTCTTTTGAGAAATGTCTGTCCAGGTCTTTTGCCCATTTTTTAATTGTATCATTATTAGTTTGTTTTACTATTGAATTGTTTGAGTTTCTTATATATTCTAGTTATTAATCCCTTGTTGGATGGATAGTTTGCAAATATTTTTTATAGTTTTGTTGCTTGTCTCTTCGGTTTGTTGTTTCCTTTGCTGTGCAGATGCTTTTGAGCTTGATGTAACCTCATTTGTTTATTTTTGCTTTTGTCACCTGTGCTTTTAATGCCTTTTCCAAAAAATCTTTGCCCAGTCCAATGTCCTGTAGTGATTTCCCAATGTTTTCTTCTAGTAGCTATTTAAGTCTTTAATCTATTTTTATTTGATTTTTGTATATGGTGAAAAATGGGGATCTAGTTTCATTCTTCTCCATGATATCCAGTTTTCCCAGCACCATTTATTAAAGAGGCTGCCCTTTCCCCAGTATATTTTCTTGGCATCTTTGTTGAGAATGAATTGACTGTAAGCGTATGGATTTATTTCTGGGTTCTCTATTCTGTTTCATTGGTATGTGTGTCTGTTTTTATGTCAGTGCCATCCTGTTTTGGTTACTATAGCTTTATAGTAGAATTTGAAATCAAGTATTTTGATGCCTGATCTTTGTTTTTTTTTTGCGCAAGGGTTGCTTTAGCCATTTGAGATCTTTTTTGGTTCCATACGAATTTTAGGATTTTTATTTTTTTCTATTCAGTGAAGACTGTCATTGGTATTTTGATAGGGATTGCATTGAATCTGTAAATTGCTTTGGGTAGTATAGACATTTTAACAATATTAGTTCTTTCAATCTATGAGTGTGGTATATCTTTCTATTTTTTGGTGTCCTCTTCAATTTCATTCATCAGAGTTTTATAGTTTTTCTTGTATAGAACTTTCATTTCTTCTGTTAGATTGATTCCTGTGTATTTTATAATTTTTTTAACTATTGTAAATGGGATTGCTTTCTTGATTTCTTTTTCAGATTAATTGCTGTTAGCATATAGGAACACTACTGATTTTTGTATGTTGATTTTGTACCTGTGACCTTATTCAATTCACTTATCAGTTCTAAGAGTTTTTTGGTGGAGTCTTTAGTTTCTAAATATAAGATTATATCATCTGCAAACAAGGATAGTTTGATTTCTTCGTTTCCAATTTGGGTGCCCTTTATTTCTTTCTCTCTTGTCTAATTGCTCTGGCTAGAACTTCTAGTACTATGTTGAATAGAAGTGTTGAAAGTGGGCGTCCTTGTCTTGTTTCAGATCTTAGTGGAAAGGCTTTCATCTTTTCCCTGTTCAGTATGGTATTAGCTGTGAGTTTGTCATATATGGCCTTTATCATGTTGAAGTATGTTCCTTCTATACCTGGTTTGTTGAGAGACTTCTTAAATAAGGCCTGAGTCTAGCATTTCTTTCAGTTGCTTTCCCCTGTTGTTAGACAGGTTACCCTATTGATTGTGGTAGGATGCCAGGGGAGGAGACGTATTCTATAATCCTATGGTTAGGTGGTAGTTTTTTAGTGAGTCTGTCTCACTGAGCTGTGACCTAACAAGTGTTTCTCAGCTTTTCCCCAACTTTAGGTGAGACAAGAAGGCAGGAGGGGACTGGAGTTGGGTATTTATCCCCAAGTCTGTTAAACTCTAAGAATACCCAACTTTGTTAGGCTCTAGTAAAACAATTTCCCTTGAGGGCAGGCATTTGTAAGGAGAACAGAATGCTCTGAGTGTGGCCAGGCACGGTGGCTCACGCTTGAAATCCTAGCACTCTGGTAGGCTGAGGCAGGAGGATTGCTCGAGGTCAGGAGTTCGAGACCAGCCTGAGCAAGAGCGAGACCCCATCTCTACTAAAAATAGAAAGAAATTAGCTAGACAACTAAAAATATATAGAAAATATTAGCCGGGCATGGTGGCGCATGCCAATAGTCCCAGCTACTCGGGATGCTGAGGCAGGAGGATCACTTGAGCCCAGGAGTTTGAGGTTGCTGTGAGCTAGGCTGACGCCACGGCACTCACTCTAGCCTGGACAACAAAGCGAGACTCTGTCTCAAAAAAAAAAAAAAAAAAAAAAAAAAAAAAAAAAAAAAGGAATGCTCTGAGTGTATTTCAAAATGGTTACACCCCCCACCCCCGCCCCACCTTATCTCTTAAAATAGTCCACATTTAGTCTGCAGTAATTAGTTAATTGCCCTCTAAGTATTTCTGCTGGCACTAAGAGTGGTTTCTGCTCCTGGTAAGTTATGATTCTCTGATTCTGCCTATCTTTCCAGGTTTTGGGGCAGTGGTTTGTTCTGTTACCTCAATTCTCTGATGGATCTAAGAAGAGTTACTGATTTTTAGTTCTGCATTTTCCCTGTTAGGATGAGAGTGATGACTTCTATAAACTCTTTACATCTTTGACCAGAAACTGGAAGTTCTTTTCATTATTTTTTACTCCTTCACTATAGAGGAGGAAGTCTGAAGTTTTCTTGAATCTTAACTAGGACCTCTTTGTATCACTACCTATTTTCACTTTTACTAAGGAAGATTCAGTACATTCTGTAGACAGTTACTTTAATACTCTGTGGGTAGGAGTGGAGTTAAGAAGAGAGGCTCAAGGGTAGAGAAGGATGTTGAGGAAGAAAAGGTTGACATTTATACAAATCTGGACTTCTTTAATTTTCTTAAAGAAAACTCCTCTTAATGAATTATTGTATTACCTAAGTGTTATATAAAAGAATTTTACTAGTTTGTAGCTCTGATTTCACTATTTAAAACTTGCTTATTTTGGGGTAGTTTTAAAAAGGATTTTTTCCCTTAGCTTTACCTTCTTCCCAAGAATATACAAATTAAGAGACTCTTTTCTGATGTTTCTTTTAATCATAATTAAGAAAAATGTATTTTATAAATGGGGAGTAAATATATAGGCTAATAAAACTCATTTTGGCTCCCAAATTATAATTTTTCATCTTCTATGTTTTGTAAAAATTTGGTTGTTTTTAAGATGATATTTACTCTCAAAATTTTATTTTAAAATTTATTTTTAGAGACAGGGTATCACTCTGTTGCTCAGGCTTCAGTGCAGTGGTGGGATCATGGCTCACTCTAACCTTGAACTCCTGGTCTCAAGCGTTCTTCCTTCCTCAGCCTCCCAAGTGGCTGGGACTATAGGCCCGTGCCACCATGCCCAGCTAATTTTGCCTACGCTGATCTTGAACTCCTTGCCTCAAATGATTCTCCTCCCTTGACTTCCCAAAGTGCTGGGATTATAGGCGTGAGCCACTGTGCCCAGCCTTATTTATTTATTTTTTTGTTTTCATAATGTTTCTTCTTATATGTGTCAGTTCTGGGTTTCAAAAGAGGATTTATTTTTTGCAACTGTCTATGTCTTTGTCCATAAGTTAAACAAAAGCAAACACAAGTACTGTTCAGAATTTTAAAATTGTGCTTAAAGTGACTTTTGCAAATGTTATAAAGTTACCTAATTATACTAATCCATGTGCAAGGAATGATGCAGACTACAAAAATAAGCAAACATTGTTTCTTCATCTTATAGCCTGGTAGGAGAGAGAAGAAATGTATATAAATAATTAATGTAATTCAAAGTATAATAAGTGCAATTGAAGGGTTTGTGGGAGCCAGAAAAGGGGATGTGGGAGGAAAGAGGTAATAGTTGAGTTAGGGAAGCACAGAGAAGGCTTCATTAAGGAGATGGCATTTGAGTGGATTTTGAAGATGCCTACAATTTTCACAGAATGGGACATAGGTTTTTATGGGAAAGGCTTTTTTTTTTAATTGTACATAGGATTTATGTACAATAAATAAATACAAAGCATAGGAGTAGGAAAGCCCAGGGCTTATTTTAAGAGTAGGAATCTATCTTGCTTAATTTAGAGGAGTTGTAAAAGGCTTAGGTAGTAACTGAGATCTGTTTGTAGATGTTTTTTGTTTGATCTGCATAATTAGAATAAGTTCTTTTAATATAGATGAATGTTTATTGTTAGATATTGGTGCTACCATGCCTTGTTTATATGGTATCCATCTTTTCCCACAAATGTTAACACCAGCCTGGGGCTGGAGGCGTTGGAGTAGATAACCTGTGGAAAATAGAGTAAGAGGGGCAGGATTAGAAAGTTGGAAAATAAATTGGAACCAGAATATGGAGGGAATTGAATGATATTTTAAGATACTTTGTATTTTATTCTATGATTGGTAGGGAGCTAATAAAAGTTCCTCAGCAAAGGAGGGAGATGATGGGAAATGGGCTACTCCTTGATGATGTGATGGCAGTATGAAAGATGGGTTGGAGTTGGGAGAAATTGATAGAAATAGTTCAGGAAAGAAATCATGGGGGCTTTGAACTAAGATAGTGGCAGGTAGGGTAGCAAACTGAGCAGAGATGGAGACGTTTAAGGGTTAGAATCAACAGGATTCTATATAGAAACCACATAGGTTTCTATATGGGAGAATAAGATGAATTAAAGTGAACGCAAAGTTTAAGGCCTTATAATATTGCCATTATCTGACATGGTAAAGCCAGAAATGGGTGTAAGTTTAAGAGAATGTAGGGTGGGGAAATTTTGACTTGTTTTTTAAACAAAATACTGGAATTTATCTATAATTCTAACAGCAAACTTGGCCAACTTATGGTAGGATTGTTTTGCTTCATATTAGCTTTAAATGGTTGGATATCTAAAATAGAATCTAGTATGGCTCTCTAATACCTGAAATATGTCCTTTTTTAGAAAATCTTTCTTATCAACATGCCTACTTGAATGGAAATTTAGAAAGATACAATCTTTAAAATTAATTTTTAGAATCTCATTATATTCATTTATCTGTTCAAACAGTAAAGACTTACAATGACTTAAATGTTAATTGTAGTTAATCATTGACAACTAGCTTACCCTTTTCTTTTCTCCTGTCCCCTACCTCTTTCCCAGTTCTTTGGCTCTGTCTGATGGTTTCTGGATCTTTGTAGTTTGTTCTTTTTTATAGTGAGTCTGAGTACTTTGTATAAACTCTACATATGTGTCTCTTTGGCCTGAAGGTTAGTTTGATCAAGAGAAAATGATGAGAGAAATTCTTCATTATAGGGTTCCCTAGAACTGCAGTTATGCATCTTTTATGTGACTTTGCCTTTTATACCTGTTTGAGGGTTTTGTAACCTTTTTCACGTTTGGTGATTCTCTAGAAGGACTCACAATACATAGAGGCAATTGTTTTCATTTATAATGGTTAATTAGAGAAGGTATGATGTACAGTAGGACCAGGAAGGGAAGAAGACATCGGTAAAGTCTGGAGGAATCCCTGCAGTCTTTAAATGTTTTCTCTCTCCTGGAGGTGGGTTGTATGGAAAGTATATAATGTTTCTGCTCATGGAAGCATGCTTTTTATTGGGCCCTGGTCATGTAGGCACTCTGCCTATGTAGCTAGCTACCAAAATTCCAGACTCTAAGAAGGAAAGTGTTCACCATATATAATCATATTGTTTGTAGACAATCTTAGCAAACTGATATAGCAGAATTCAGTGTCCCCAGTGGGTAAAACAGCCTTATCAACATAAGGAGTATTCTAAAAACCAAGTTTCCAAATGCCAGCCAAGGACCAGTCTTACAAACAGGCTTTTCCAAAGATTGTAGCATCAGGCCTGTTGTATTAATTCTCTTGTAAAACTCCTGTGCCTCTTTCCCAGTTGCAGGCTACCACCGTGTTGCCATTCCAAATGTCTGGATTTTTGACTCTCTGAAATGCTATTCTAACCTTTATTATAGCTTAGCTTTTACTAGATCCTAAGATTTTACTTTCCTTTCTGATTGTGGCTTCAGTGAAGGTCTTGAAATATTGGAATGGTCAGAGAAAAGTAAGACCTGCTTCTGTAGTCTCTAAGAGAGAGAAGGACTTATTTCTGGCCATAAAACAAAGGCTGAGATTCTCAACCTCTGCCCAGTTTAATGACAGTCGCAGGAGCAGTGACACAGATTTTAGTGGCAAAGATGGAGATACACACACACACACAAACACATGCACACACATATAAACAGCTTTATTGAGGTATGATTTACATACTATAAATGTACTCATGTAAGAGTTCAACTCAGTGATTTTTTTTTTTAAATAAATTCATTGAGTTGTGCAGCTATTCTCAGAGTCTAGTTTTAGAATATTTTTGTTACCCTCAAAAGAAATCCAGTGTCCATCTGAGGTCAGTCCTTGTTACTACTCCCAACCTCAGGTAACCACGGATCTGCTTTCTGCCTCAAGATTTGCATTTTCTGGAAATATCAAATAAATGGAATCATATAAAATGTAGTCTTTTGTGTCTGTCCTTCGCTTAGCATACTATTTGTGAGCTTCATGTATGTTTTAGTATGTATCAGTAGTTTATTCCTTTTTATTGCCAAATAATTACTCCATTATATGAATATATATCATTTACCAGTTGATAGACAATTGGATCATTTCCAATTTTTGGCTATTATGAATGTTATAAAAAATTCTTATATAAGTCTTTATGTCAACATTTTCATTTTTCTTGAATAGGTATTTAGGAATGAAATTACTGGGTCATATGATAAGTCTATGCTTTAACTCTTTCAGAAACTACCAAACTGTTTTCCAAAGTGACTGTACCACTTTATATTTTAGGAACATTACGTGAGGGTTCTAGTTTCTCCACATCGTGGCCAATACCTGTTATTGTCAATGTTTTTGATTACACCCATTCAGATATGTGTGTAGTGTAATCTCATTGTGATATTAATTTGCATCTCCCTAAAGACCAATGATGTTGATCAGCTTTTCATACGCTTATTAGTCATTTGTATATCCTCTCTTGTGAAATATCTATTCATACATTTTGCCCAATTTTTATTTTGGTAGCTTGTCATTTTGAGTTGTAAGAGAACTTACACATTTTGGAAATAAGTTATTTATTAGATATATGATTTGCAAAGATTTTTTTACCATTATATGACTTGTAGTTTCATTTTCTTAGAGAATAGCAAACATTATTTTGATGAATCAATTTTTAATTTTTTTCTTATATGGATTTGCTTTTGGTATCATATTTAAGAAATGTTTGCCTAACCCAAGGTCACAAAAATTTTAGCCTTTGTTTTCTTATTGACTAGGAGTCAGCAAACTATAGCCTGCAGACCCCATCTGTCCCACAGCCTCTTTTTGTGATAAGGTCTTATTGAAACATAACCACATCCATGCATTTACACGTTGTCTGTGCCTGCTTTCCCTCTACAGTAACTGTTAAGTAGTTGCTGTAGAGACAGACCGTATGGCTGAAATACTTCAGGACCCCTTTCAAAGATGTTTGCTGACCCCTGTTCTAGAAGTGTTACAGTTTTAACTGTTCTAAGATCCAATTGGAGTTAATTTTTGTGTATGATGTGAGGTGCAAAGAAAAAAATTCATTTTTTTTTGCATATGGATATGCAATCGTCCCAATGCCATTTGGTTTTCAACAGTTTGATTATAGTGTATTTAGGTGAGGATCTCCTTGTGATTATCCTAGTTTGGGTTTGTCAAATTTTTTTTCCAAGACAGAGTCTCACTCTGTCACCCAGGCTGGAGTACAGTGGCTTGATCATAGTACAGTGTAGCCTTGAACTCCTTTTGGGCTGAAATGGTCCTCCTGCCTCACTTAGCCTCCTGAGTACCTGGAACTATGGGCATGCCACCATGCCTGGCTTATGTTGTTGGTTTTTTTTTTTTTTTTTTTGAGACAAAGTCTTGGCTCTGTTGCCTGGGCTAGAGTGCTGTGGTATTAGCCTAGCTCACAGCAACCTCAAACTCCTGGGCTCAAGCGATCCTCCTGCCTTGGCCTCCCAAAGTGCTGGGATTACAGGCATGAGACACTGCACCTGACCTATTTTTAATTTTTAACTTGACTTTCTAGGGTTCCCCCCTGTGATTGCATAGCTTAGTGTTTAGTTAATGATTGTTTGGAGGTTGCATCTAAACCCTTGAGCCAATAATGCCTTCATCCTCTGCTGGTGGGTTGTATGGAGGCTGAGGTGGGAGAGGATTGTTTGAGCACAGAGTTCAGGGCCAGCCTGGGCAATATAGTGAGACCCTGTCTCTAATTCTAAAAAAATAACTAAGTACAGTCTGTTTTCATGTTTTCCTCTTTCACTTTATGTTGGGTTGTCTTGGGTCTCCCTGTGTATACACTCAAGTTTTCTGTTAGAGAGGGATTGTGTGGAGAGCTTGGTCTCTCAGGTTTCCAGTTTCCCCTGTGCATATTTGCAGTCTCCCAATTAGCTGGCATTATGCGGGGATCTTGGGACGTTGTAGGTGTTACCTGCACATGTGAGCAGTCTTTTAGTCAGCCAGTGTTGTTTGGAGAGCATAGGCCAGGGGCTTTAAAGCCACAGGTTCCCCACCCCTGGCATAAGTCCTCTTCTGAGGATACGGGGAGTATTTGTTAAGTACCTTAATAGCGCTCCCATTTCCAGGATCTCCCTGTTAAATTTCCAGCTAGCTCTCAGGTTTGTTGTTTATCCCAACCAATACAGCAGTCTCAGGCTAAGCAAGCTACAGGCTTTTTTGTTTCTCACTGGGTGTGGGTTTTCTATTCTCTGCTCCAAATCAAAGTCATCCCCTTTTGGCAGTGAAGCTGCTGATTTTCACAACCAACCTCACCTTGATGAAACTTCCGTATCCGTGGAGCTGGGGTGGTGGGGTGGAGGCAGCTCCTGGTACGATGCCAGACTTCCACTGTTCTTACTATGAAGTTCTGTTGTTTTTATGAAGAAACCCCTCTCATTGTGTTCCTCTCCTCTCCTCTCCTCTCCTCTCCTCTCCTCTCCTCTCCTCTCCTCTCCCCTCCCCTCCCCTCCCCTCCTCTCCCCTCTTTTCCCCTTTCCTTTTCCCTTTTCCTTTCCCCTCCCTTCCCCTTCCTTTCCCTCTCTCTTTCCTTTCCCTCTCTCTCCTTCCTTCCTTCCTTCCTTCCTTCCTTCCTTCCTTCCTTCCTTCCTTCCTTCCTTCCTTCCTTCCTTCCTTCCTTCCTTCCTTCCTCTTTTTGTGCCTTTGGTTGATTTCTAGAGTCCAGCAATCGTTGATTTTGACCGTTTTTTCCCATTTTATAATTGCTTTTGGGGCTCAAGATTTTGTATTCCATCACTGGGAAGTCCAACTTTTAGAACCTGAATTTTAAAACCTAGGAATATTATCTTTCAAAGCCAAATGCTCTTTTGTTGTTCATGCTTCTTTGTGGGAATAGAGAACAAGTAATTTTTTGAAAGAGAGATGACAAAGAGGGATCGATGATCTTTGATTCAAGTCTTGGGTTTCTGCATAGGATGAGACTTTTACCTCTGTGTAGATAAATTTGCAAGCTCAAACTGAGGTAAATTGAAGTGTTAGGCAGCTCTTGTGGAGAGTAGATGGGTTGTTTCTTCAGAGGGAGCCAGCTATTGACAAAGTACCTTTCCTATAGTATTCCTTGCTTCATAACAATTTTATGAAATAGATATTATAATTATGATCACTTTACAGATAAGGAAATAAATTCTCAGGCTAGGGACTTACCCATGCTCTCAACATTTGTATGTGATAGGGATGGTACTTAAACCCATTTCTTAGGGCTTCTCCTTGTTCTTTATACTCTACATAACTGCTTTCTTATATCATAATAACTTGCAGAGTCTTTGATCTTAATGTATTTATTTATGTAGATAGTAGTCGAGGTTAGAATAATTAATAACAATGTTCCTAAAGTTTTACTAGGAGCTGAAATTCTCTTCTGTCAGTCGATAATCACTCTTAACTAGTTGAAGAGCCCCTATTCATTCAGGCAGTTATTTAGCGAACTGGTAAGAGTCAGAGGAAGAGATTTCCCGTGGCAGCTTCCTCTGCCAGCTTCCTTTTTTTTTCTTACTCCATAGATGCAGATTCTGCCCAAGAAGCCCCTGCATTGCAGAGGGACTGGAGATCTGTATGATCTGTTTATTTCGCAATTGAAGGGTAAGGGGGCCTTTATGGGGGAGGCGCTTGGGTGCCCTGAGTTTAGCTCTATACATCTGGGCTAATATTTATTTTGGGATTATTTAAATTTAGTATTTTTTAAAACTTTTATGAATTTTGTTTGTCCTACATCATTTAAGTGTCAGATTATCATATTAAAAAGCATTTATTGTAATGGTGGCTTTTTTTTAATGTGGTATTCAGAACAAGTCATGCAAATATGATTCATGCTTCTAAAATTCCAAATCTGGGGTCATTTAGAATATAAATAATATTAAATATATGTAAGTAAAGTTTCACTACACTAAAAATTTTTTAAAAAGTTTTAAGTGTACATCTATTTTGTATAGCATGTTGTAGTTATTCTTTATTAATCTGCTTTGTTCCTTTTCCATAAATCTGTCAATCTGTAGAGTGAAAAAGGGACTTGTGGATACGCTGTAAACATTGTGGGTGGGTGTGTGGGTGTGATGTCTTTTTCTTGCTGCTAGAAATTAATACTTCCTTGAATTCTTTTTCCACCTTAGATGCAGTGAAATTTGAGTTGTGTCTTCTGACTTTCTTGTTTCTGATTATTAGGATAGGTGTAAAAGTGCAGTTGATGAATCTTATATGGGAGCCAAGATTAAGTTTTGTAGGTCTCACTTGGCAGGTTTATAGAACAAGTGCCAGAAATGTTAGTATTGATAATAGGATAGGATTAAAATAAGTGGAGAAGAGTTTAATGTTCTTTTAAAATCATAGAGGATTAGGCAGATGATTGTAGCTTTGGTGGGTAGTTGAGAAGACTTGAGTTGGTGATATTCTGATGGGCTTATTTTTATTTTTGAGGATATCATTATACCTGGTATTAGCTTTGTTTACCTAAAGTAGTTTACATTTTTATAATTTACGTGGATATTTTTAGTACTCTGTACTTCTCCTATTTTTAAATCGTCCTCTTTAAACATTTAATTTATAGATTTTAAGAATTCAACGATAATATTATATGTTATCCCTTCCACTATTAATAAAAATTCTGCTTTCTAGTGGCAACACATTTGGAAAACTATTTTTATTCTTAAACATCTTAAATGACTTTTTTTTTTCCTTCTGTTTTCTTTAAGCCATAAGGATGAGTTTACCATTATTCCTGTACTGGTTGGAGCTCTGAGTGAGTCAAAAGAACAGGAATTCGGAAAACTCTTCAGTAAATATCTAGCGGATCCTAGTAATCTCTTTGTGGTTTCTTCTGATTTCTGCCATTGGGGTAAGTTCTAGATTTTAACATATCATGGTAGATATTATATATTTGTGGTTAAAGTATCTTTTCATTCTAAGCTCCGATTTTCAGTTCTTTATCACTTTCCTTGGAAAGTTTTAATTGTAGTAGCAATGTTTAAAAGTGAATAAAAAAGTCTTTTGATCATTTAAAAAGGACCAGATTATAATAGTGGATTATGGATACATTTCCAAAGGCGACTGGTATAATTGGATTCACACTGTGAGGGCATCTTTACTTAGACATTTATGTTAGTAGGAGTTAGGATCTTTTAACCTCATTTCCAGGTAGGTATATATGGTAGATTCTCTGAAGTTAGTTTTGGTGGATAAAACAAATGTTTTTCTTTAGAATGTAGAAGAGCACTGTGTGCTATGCCAGTCCTTTTCCACATTTCCTTTTTTGTAATTAGTCTTTCTTTCTTTCTTTCTTTTTTTCCTTCGGTGCTTATTTTTTGCCCACAATTGCCATCAGTTTAGAGCCACCCTCCAAAGATTGTAACACGTTGGCTATTAGCACTGTGGTCTTCATTGGTAATGCTTTATAAGGGTAAGGACTCTTAAGTGATTTTTGTGATTATTGTGAATTAAAAGAGTAAGGACACTTCACAGTAAATAGATCATAAAGGAAGTGAGACATTTGTGGATGCCTCTCATAGTAAACTTTGTTTTCACATTCTTTGGATACACCTTGCTTTCGTTTATCCATTACTGTCCCAGAATATTTCTAAGTTTCATTCCTTTTAGGACATTTCTTTGACCCATTTATTCATTGGTTTAAGGATGGCAGTATCTTTTTATTTATCAATTATTTCTTTGATTTTAATAAAGCATAAAACATAAGCTATAATTTTTAAGGTAGAGGGCTAAAATGGCCAGAAAAACATCCTCAATGAGATATAGGGAGCCTTGGCTTTTTATATGTCTTACCCATTGAGGACCAGAATTGATTCAACATTTATCTGTCCTGGTTAGGCTGGCGTCTTCTCTTGCTTCCATCTCTGAGTGGCTTTCTTTAAAGTTGAGATCTCAATTCAAGAGAACTATCTTCCATAATGGTTAGATAAATTTTTTTTATAAGACACTTATTCTCAACTAGGGATGATTTTACTCTTAGGGGGTATTTGAAAACACTGGAGACGTTTTTGATCATCACAACCAGGATAGAGTTTGGGGGGTGGTGATGCTACTGCCATCTAATGAGTAGAGTCCAGGGAAGCTGTGAAATAAACATCCTGTAATGCACAGGACAGCCCTACATAAAGGATTTACCTGGCTCCAACTGACAACAGTGCTGAGGTTAGGAAACTGAGATTTAGGGTAAGAAGTTCCTTTCCTGGCAATTTTGAAATTTAGTAATGGTTGATATTAAAAACTAAGAAGTATTATTACTGAAAAAAAGGACTATTTTTCTTAGTATTATGAATTTGTGTTGGTAACAAAGTATGTCCCATATGTTTTGGAAATTGAAATTCTTGAAGCAAATGCTCCTTGCTCCTTCACTTTTAAGGCTCTATGAATCACTTGATTTAAATAATTAATTCCCTTGTTGTTGTTCTTCAGAAACTGGTTGGCAACATGTGCAACCATAAATCTGCATAAAATATTGGTAGGCACCTTAATATTGCTCTTTTCTGTGGAATCATCCTCTTTTCTTCAATAAAGATTTCTAAAGCAAACTAACCCCAGTCCACTACTGTGTGTAACTACAATGGTTGAGAGAAAAAAATAAATTTTGTTTTGTATTCTACCTAGATTCTAAGAAAATTATTTAGGCCATTTTGTCTCCTGATTTCGTGAAAATTTTGGTATCTAAATTGTGAGATAGGATTTCCAGGTGATAATTACAAAAAGGAACTCTAAAGGTTAGTAAATGATAGCTATGAGAATTATCCAGATACTAAAACATATCTATATTTACCTTTGGTGGTTAAGTCATAAAAGTTTTCTGAGTGTTTACTTTTTTAGTATCACCATCACAAACAGTACTCATTAAATATACTTTGTACTTATGGAAAGCACTGTGTTAATTCTTACTGAGAAATTTGCTGGGGGTTTGGGGATAAGTGAAAGGTGTTACATAGATAATATTTTAAAATCGATAATCTTCTTGCTACCATGCTATTACTAACTGTCATTTTGTAAAGTAAGATACATTTACTATTTTGCATGCTTATTGATTGAAATAATATGAATTACTGGCTAGTTACAGATTAAGCCATCTTTACTTAGGAATTTTCATGTTTCTCAAATTTGTACTCTAGTGGCATTGGACATTTTTCCTAAATTAGTAAGAGTGCTATATTATCCCAAAGATTTAACTTTTTCTCATGCAGATAATGCTTAGTGTTTTTTTCTTTTTTAAGAAGATACTATACAGATTGATTTTCATACAAAAGCAATAATAATGCTGACTTCTAAATAATTTCACAGAAAGGATTTAGTTTCTCAAATATGCAGAGACCTTAAAATGTTCATTGAGTTACCTATTAACATACTCTGTTTCTAAACAGCTGATTTTTGAAGAAAAATCACTTATTTTGATTATAGTACATTTGACAAATTACTCAGATGTACACAGTGGAAGTTTGTTTTTGTTGAATAATATTATATTAGATTACTGGCAGTGGCTACATGTTTCATTTCTAGTCATTGGTTCTCTTTATATTATTTGTCCACCTTTTGCAAAAAACAGTGAAAAATGGTGATAGAGACAGTTGGGATTCCTGTACATAAATGGGAAAGATTTTTTCCTTATTTCCTTTTATATCTATTACAAAAATGACTTCTTTTTTAAAAATGTATTTTATTTTAAAGATGTTTGTCTTTCAAATCCCATGTACCTTTTATTTAGACCTGAAAAGAGACATTAGAGAGATGAAAGTTGAAATACTAAAATACTCACAAATTTTCTTTTTGGCTGAGAAAAGCCAAGGGAGAGACAGGAAACCTAGACTCTATTCTCCCACTTCCTTCTATCCCCTCATGTGAGTTCCCCGAAAGAAAACCCTGCATTTCAGTTCCTGCGTTTTATCCCATCATTGACTTATGTAGATGAAAATGCATTATTCAACGCCAGAGTGCGTTTCTCAGGTAACATTTACAATGATTCCATCTCATTTCACCCTTCCTGTTTGTTATTAGCAGGAAGTGGAATAAGTGAAAAGACATTTGCTGCTATTGTTTAATTTTTTTTTTTTTACCATGGTTAAGTAAATTGTTCCCATACTTTGTGTACTTATCAAATTCTACATCCTATAGGATGGCTCCATATGAGAGAATTTTTTCTGGATCTATTTCAATTTTTCTAATTAGTAGAACTTTCTGGTTTCCCAAGTTTCAGTTTTGCTCTTCTCCATAGCTACTGTTAATATTTGTGTTTTCCTGAGCTTCCTGAAATTTATTTAATATAGTTCCAAATTGAGATTATTGACTGCTTTCAATAACATAATTTTCATTAACTTCTAAGAACTTTCTAAAAGAAATTGTATCTAACTGAAATTGATTCTTTAAAAGCGGAGTCATGGCCGGGCGCGGTGGCTCACGCCTGTAATCCTAGCCCTGTGGGAGGCCGAGGCAGGTGGATCACTCGAGGTCAGGAGTTTGAGACCAGCCTAAGTGAGACCCCGTCTCTACTAAAAATAGAAATAAATTATCTGGACAACTAAAAAAATATATATAGAAAAAATTAGCCGGGCATGGTGGCGCATGCCTGTAGTCCCAGCTACTCGGGAGGCTGAGGCAGTAGGATCGCTTAAGCCCAGGAGTTTGAGGTTGCTGTGAGCTAGGCTGATGCCACGGCACTCACTCTAGCCAGGGCAACAAAGTGAGACTTTGTCTCAAAAAAAGAAAAAAAAAAAAAAAAAAAGTGGAGTCGTGAGCCACGTGCATTTGCACATGACTGTAGTCCCAGCTACTTGCAAGGTTGAGGCATGCTTGAGCCCAGGAGTTCAAGCCCAGCCTGAACAACATAGTGAGATCTTGTCTTTAACAAAACAAACAAACAAACAAACAACAACAAAAAAGATGCTTCTATTTGATTTGCCTTTTATGGTGGTTTTGCAAATCAGTTTCAATAAATTTACTTTGTAAATGTTTATGACATATTATTTTATCTAAATATGAATAAAATTTGTTATAGTCTCTTCAGCAATTTCAAATTTTTGTCCATAAACTGACATCTGTCTTGGGTTGCATAATTTTTTAGTAAATAGGTACCACTTGTAAAAAGTGACATTCCCCTTAATATTTACAAAATTGATATTGTATTCATTTTTTTCTTTAATATATACTAACAAGTGATTATTCACTCATACTCTTCTGTTAGTCTCAGGTACAAGGGTATTACTGTCTTCTAAATAGTTAAACTGGTTTGATTGTAAGTTAGCTAATTCCTAAAATATGTTTTACCCAAACCTTATTCATCTTCTCATATATTTGCACATACTGGTTTTACATATCTTGTTTTTGATTTTTGGCAGATTTGAGATAAGGCTAATATACATTATGTAACTAAGATTTCAGAATGAAGGGACAGTAGAGTGTAGCTTTTAAAAATTGATACTACTTAGGTAATATTTCCTTTACAAAATTCATTTTTTCTTTGGTATTGATTTCAATTATGAATGTGCCCAGTTTAGGTCCTTAGTATAGAATGGCCAAACTATCTATCTCACAGGTTGTTGTGAGGTTGAACTCAAATATTTGAAAATGGCTTAACATATAAACAGTGATTAAGTAAATGTATGAAAGTTCAGTTTTAATTAGACATATGTCAGGAAGTCTGTCATATTGACTGATTTTTTGGGGACTTTATAGATAATCAACTTTCCAAAGTCATTGTTCATTTCTGCAGTCCAGTACATAGCTTAATATTTTTACTTTTTGTTTTGAGGTACTTAAAAGTAGTGTTGGTTCTTGTACCATTCGTTGTTATGTTTGTCTTCATTAGTTATTGTTGTGTGTTAAACAGACATCCCTGGAGCTTATTCTCCACACTCTGTGAATCCACTCATTAATCACCAGTCACCTTTGGAGATGGGAAAATTACTTACCTGTATTTCTTTTTCTCAGAAAGCGTGCTCTGGAATGGATTCACAAATGAGCTACCCTCCTTCCCTCAAAGAGTAAGGTTTCTGCTTTACAGGATTTTTTTCTTGGGTTATTTTTCCTCTCATCTTTTGAATTTGAAAAGAACTGAGGGAAGGCACCTGAAGAAACTTCTGACATACTCACTAGGGGAGTTCCAAAGCTTGTGCTGCCCCTAGGGGCAGTGTCAATGGCTCTTAAAGCTAGAAAGCTCATACTTGGAGTTGAAACAGGGGCTCAAAGAATCCATTTTCCCAGTGTACCTTCTGAAAGGATAAGTTTCAGGTAAGTAATTTTCTCTTACTTTGCAATATGCTTTATTTATACTTATAAACATACACAAGTCCAGTTCTCCAGGTACAGGCGCAACTATATTTGTTCAATAGTTTAGATTCATAACCTTTACTGAATGTCATAAATATAAAAACTTGTAAAATATATTTTCTCATGAGACAAATAAGATCATAATTTATTTAAAATCAATAATAAATATTTAATTAAAGGTGTATTTATAATCAGTTTATTGTGCTTGTGCTATCCTTTATTATTAAATAACATCGTGAGAAATTTATTTTTTTAATAAGAATCAAATGGTCTTTTGGACTCAGTTTCCAAGCAGTGATTGACTAAAAGTTGTGTGTCTGTGTACGTGTGTGCATGTGTATGGGCACACATACATAAATATGTACATACATAACAGGCTAGGGTGGTGGCAACTATTTACTTCATATGAGATGCTTTCTGTATGTACATTGACCAGAATATATTGCTCAAGTAAGTTTTAAATATTTGTACAATTTTAAAAAATTATCATGAGACAGTTTGAGCTTTTATAGGTAAAATATTTATTCAGTGTAATAGCTGTATGCAGTGTGGATTTAGCTTCCTAATTGATATGTTTCTTTAGAGCTCTTCAAATATTTATATGCAGTTTTTCAGTTACTAAATGTGATGTGGCTACTAAAGAGTCACAAAAAGTAGATAGCAAAATATTAACATTTGCTCAATTTGGTTTCCTATGCATTTTGTCATTCTCATTAAATCACATGCTGATTCAGTATTTTAAAGTATTTCAAACGTTTCATGTACTTTTCTTTTCCTTCAGAAGTAGTTTTTAAGTGAAAGTAACATAGAAAATGGTCTATATTAACAAGGTAGCACTTTTTTTTACTTACTATTAAGGCAGAGATGACCAACTTTAGTCATTTAAAGTAGCTCTGAACTTGGAAGTAAGCCGAAAAGACTTTTGAGTAGCAAATAGCTACCACTAACTATTTGCATTTTTCTCTGCACCTGTGAATAACAGTCAATTATGTACCAGTCACCCGGCTCATTGATGTTAGCTAAAACTAACAGCTATTTCCAGAAGCAGGAAAAAGAGTATGTGTTAGTATAAATCTGAAGCAGCAGTCTGGATTCAAAGAATCAAGCTGTTTTGTACCTTGATTTCCTCCAGGGATGTTGTTCTTACAGGGATATTGTTCTTACTGTAGTGACAGTGAGTCACAATTTTCTTGTCTAAGCTGTTTATTTGTTTCACAGAAGATTGTGGGCAGCTTTATCAAAGGAACTTTGAAATAGAAGTAAAAATTTAGTACCAATGAATCAAATCACTAAAGTTTTATGACTGAACTTTAGATTTGGCTTTGAGCGGCCTTCTGACAGCTACCTGGCAAATGAGAAATATAGGTCAATTATATAGTTCTTATTAGGTAATTCTTGTTATTAGGTATCTGTGAAGTACATACATTCTTTAAAAGAAAAACAAAGCTGTACCTAACTCTAAATTTTGGAAGAAATGTTTGATGAATTATTTAATATAGAGGCATTGAGTGATATCATTGTTATCTTTAAGAATTTTTTTAAACTCAGAGTCTATGGCACAGCTCTTAGCTATGACAATATGCAATAATCTTCATTGTTATATTCAAAAGCAGATATTATTTCAGACCCTATTGTTTGATTCTAGGATATCATCAGTTAAGTTATAAGATTCAATATTGATTTCATAATGGCTCTTGGGGGAAAATAAGAACTGCTATATTGAATACGTTAATGTATGTGAAAAGTTAAAATGTGAAAATTAAGGAAATGTGGCTTATTTTAGAAAAGTGACCATCAAAGGTGATCAGCATCAACAAATGAAGTGTTAAGTTCTGTGATGTGTGGTTTTTTCAAAAAAGAAAAAAAGTCATCGAAGAGGGTTTTATAATTTTATACTGCCCATTATTTGTGAGATAATTTTTTTTTTTTTAGTAAGATGAACAGAAAACTTAAAAACCTTAATTGTCTGGCCAAAAAAAATCCATGTCCTCAGATGTGAGGATAGTAATTGGATATATTAACATTGCTCTAAACATGAAGCATAAGACACATGGTGTATGTACATGATTGTTATACTCTAAGACCTTTAGAAATGCATTTGGTGAATCTTTAAAAATAAGGAAATGTAAAAGTAATGAGTTCTTGGAAAAAAGGCATTGCTGAAAGATAGATTTAGGTGTATCTGAGATATGTCATAGTTGTATAACAATCCAAAATTATGAATATGTTTAACTTTTTATTGTCATATCACTGTAGTAGGAAACAATTTATTTTCTGAACCTTTTGTTTTCTGTCTTCTTTCTAAGCTTCTTCCATTTTACTCTCTCTATTCTTCGGAGAATAGCTATATATTGAATGTTCTATGCGCATACTCTTACTGAGATTTTATGTCAGGGAGGGACTATTTTTTTATATTTATCTTTTTGTGTATCCTGTTCACATCGCATAAGGCACTTGTATTGATCTTCTCCAAGTAGTGCAAAAATGAGATAATTTTTTTTACTGAGATCTTAAAAATCACACAAGCCACGATATCTCTGACTTACACATTTTTTTCTGTAATAGAGATCAAATCTTTGCATTTGTACAGCAAAAGCTAAGCTTTTATTGATTTGTTCCACTGAGAGAGTTTTCTTAAACCAAATTTTCTTGAATCGTATTCTTTGGGTTTACTTTCCAATATAAACTGATAGAGTGTTTAACAATGCTTCTAACTTTAAAGCTATTTTGTTTCCTTAATCTTGTATTACTGGTGACTTTAAGGTTCCTACAACTTGAAAAGTTTTTAACATCATAAAATACTGATGATGTACCATTTCTTCATTACTTTCCCAAATATGCCTTTTATTTTTATTTATGAGGGCTCTTGGGAATGATTCTCTCAGAGGCTTAAGCTGTGCTTTGCCTTTCATGAGAACTGAAATTATTTGGTAAGCGCTTGCTTTCTTTTTAGCTTCTAATTTTTCCCTATTTTATTTTGTACATGATATTTGTTTCAAGGTCAAAGGTTCCGTTACAGTTACTATGATGAATCCCAGGGGGAGATTTATAGATCCATTGAACATCTAGATAAAATGGTAAGTCTTTCAGGTGTGGGGTTTTAATGCTCTAAGGATTTTTCTTTAATTTCAGATTAGTGATTCAAGACTTAATATGTTGAAATATACAGTGGACTAATAATTTTTCCCTATCTTTAAATGTATAAAATGTAATGTGTCACGTGAATATTGACTATAAGAATAATCCCTGTTCCACTAGTAGTAATTTTCTTCATCATAATTTTATTTGATTAATAAGAATATTTAAAAATAGATGGGGAGTTTAAATACCTTTTGGAGAAGTGTCTTAGCTGTAGGGACAATAGTATACTAATGCCATTACTTACTGTTAAGCAGTAACAACTATAGCAGATGATGGGATACCTTGACTCTAATTTGTTTGTTTGATGACTACCTGCAATAATTCTTTTGACTTTTTCTGGACTGTGTTGTTGTTTCTTATAACTTATTAAATAACTTAGTCTATTTTTAGTTTTGGTAGCAGGCCAAACTATTGTTCTTGAGTGATGCTAAAGATTTTATTAACTAATAAAAACCAGTCTTTTTTGGGAGAAACTATATGTAAACTTGAAGTGTAAATAACCTAAAAATTTTAAATGGTTGATTGAAAGTATTTTTTCAATTACTGCTTTTTTCCTTCTGGAAATAAAGACATCATAGTCTTATGATGACAGTATGCAGAAATTCCAGTACACATAAAATTCAGCTGACTTAAATCTTGTCTGCTTATGCTAAAAGGACTTGTATAAATACTTTGATTTATTTGAAAATCCCAGGCATGTTTATTTTGGAACGACTTTTGACTTTTTTCTTCACATTTTTCAGAACTTCTTAAAATGAAATGAAATTTAGTGAGAGTCATGATTTTAAACATAATAAATTTAAATCATTGATTTCTATAAAAGCTATAAATCAGATCATTATATATCTAATTATATTTTTGTTTTGATTTTCATTTCTCACTGATCTTAAGCATACATATTAAGACTTGAGCTTTAAGTTTCTATGGCCTGCAGTCTTTAAGTGTTTATTAAAAAGGGCTATAAAAAAAGCTTAAGAAGACAAAATTAATTTTATAAATGCAAATAATTATTTGTTTTTCTCTCTCCTCTTGTCTTTTGCTCTTCCTATGATTTCTTAGTTTATTATTTTACTTTTGGCCATTTGGAATTTTAAATGGAATTTTAATTTGTTATTTTAAATATAGAATTTTAAAATGTAATTATATTATTACCTAGCTTGGGAGTACAGTGGACATTGATCCTATTATCATTTTTTCTTGAAGTGTATGGTAGTCATGGTACTTATTTTTTAAAATTAACACAAATAATTTTGATATGTACTCATAAACAGAATATTAAATACACCAGAACTATCACTAACTTTCTCTGTGACCTTTGGCAGATTATTTCAATTCTCCAGACCTCATGTCCTTATCTGTCAGAAAAGAAACTTGGACTAGGTGGTGTCTAAATTATCTTTAAATTCTATCAGCCTATAGGTCTGTGATCTGTTCAACTTTACCAATATGTGAAGCTTTATGCATGTGTTTTAATACAAGATTATTTAGTCTAAAGTAGATAAAATATTTTAGTAAGGAATCTGGATCTGAACCTATAGATAGAATATATCATATACTATATTTTATTAAAGCCAAATGTAATGAATATAAATTTAGTTACTTAGGATATTTTATCATATTTAAATTTATCTTGTTACTTTAAATCTAATTGTCTAATATGTTTAGAATTTTGTTTGGATTTTAATTTATTGACTTCTGTTTTGGCTTTATGATGTTTTCATTTCAGTCAATTAACTCTTTTTTGGCTTCTAGTTTTAGTCTTTTTATTCTGAATTTTGTCAGTTTCTTCAGGGAACTTTTTTGTTTCTATGTCATTTATTTTCTTCATATAGCAAATGGTTAATGGTTGTCATAGCAAATATTTAATGGGTGTTTAGTATATGTCTGGTACTGTGCAAAGTACTGGAGATACTAAGAAGAGAAAACATGGTTTCTGACTCAGTGGAACTTATAGCCCAGTGGCTGAACAGACTTAGAGGGAAGCCATTATAATATTAAGATGTGAGAGATACTCAGGAGGTAGAATGAAAAAGACTTTAGTAATTGATTAGCTACATCATGTTAAAGGAGTGAAGGAATATGGGATGATTTCTGGATTTCGTGCTTACATAGATGCTGTTAGTCACTAATTCAGGGAATGTGAGGGAGACAGATTTCAGGAGAGAGACGAATTCGATTTTCGACTTTTGTGTTATGGTTAATAACCGTTCTTTTCAATACTGAAGCCACTATCTGCATGTATTTATTGAATACTTGAAGTGTGGTTAATAATGACTTGAGAAATACTGTTAAATGTAAAATGTACACTGCATTTTGAATACTTAGAATGAAAAAAACATAAAATATCTCAAAAATAATTTTTTATCTTAATCACATTATAAAATGATAACGTCTTAGATCATGTTAAATAAAATATATTAAAATTAATTTTACCTCTTTGATTTTATTTTTTTAATATGGCTACTAGAAAATTTAAAATTATATATATGGCCTGCCTTATATTTTTATTGGACAATGCTAATTTAGAACATGAAGCTAGGTCTAGATGGAGATAAACATTTTGAAATCATTGGTGTACGAAGATGAGAAGAAAGGGTATCAATGCCATTGTCCAGAGATACTGATGCTTATGTCCAGAGAGAGTATATAGAGTAGGAAGAAAAGAGGAGTTAGGTCAGAGGGACATACTGGCATTAAGTGGGTGAGGAGCTGAAGAAGAGCCAGTAGAATTCTGCTTAGAGAAAACAGAATGAGTGATAACACAGAGAGGAGTGAGCTTTAACAAAGCGGGAGGAAGAGTATCAAATGCTATGTAGAGTTGAATTAAGTTAAGAACCTTGCAAGAGTAGTTTCAGAAGAAAAAGGTGTTAGAAGTCAAATTGGAATGAGGAGGTGAAAGCCAAGTGCCAAAAATTGTTGTCTACCAGTTTTACTATGATAGAAAGGAACAATATTTGCATGTTAACTGGTTTGGAGGATGAAGAGGTGCAGGAAAGCACAAAGGAAGACTTTTTAAAGATGGAAACTAGGCCGGGCGTTGTGTGTCATGCCTGTAATCCTAGCACTCTGGGAGGCCGAGGTGGGAGGATCACTCAAGGTCAGGAGTTCAAGACCAGCCTGAGCAAGAGTGAAACCCCGTCTATACTAAAAATAGAAAGAAATTAGCTGGACAACTAAAAATATACAGAAAAAATTAGCTGGACACGGTGGCATATGCCTGTAGTCCTAGCTACATGGGAGGCTGAGGCAGGAGGATTGCTTGAGCCCAGGAGTTTGAGGTTGCTGTGAGCTAGGCTGATGCCACAGCACTCTAGCCCAGGCAACAGAGCAAGACTCTGTCTCAAAAAAAATAAAATAAAATAAAGATGGAAACTGAGATCACTTTACAATTTCTAGTAATGTTAATTCCTAATTTTAGGTCTTGGAGAGATTTGACTCTCAAAATTATATCAGCTATGTGATTCCCATTTCTGCCTGGTGTACTTCCTCATCTTTCTTTTTACTCATTTAGGAAAGAATATCTATAAGGAGGATTGGCTGCATATATGTGAAATATAAGTTACTAGTGGTATGCATGTAAATTTTCTCCTTGTTAAAATTATTTTTATTTTGGTTAGCTAACCATACAGAAAATAATTTTCAAAGGTGCTTCAGTATTAAAAAGTTCAAAAGTAAATAAAGTGTTCCTGGAAGTGGTTTTAGCAAGTTTGCTCTAAATTTTATGACAAAGCAATGCTTTTTGCGCCAAAACCAGGAAGAATAACTCCAGTCAGGACCACTTTCTCAAATGCCATACATACCAGATACTTGCTTGATATTTCCACTTGGTTATCTTATGAACAGCTCAAACTAAACATGTCCAGACTGAACTCCTGCTTTCTCTTCACAAAAACCTGTTCTACTCATAGACTTTCCCAATTCAGTTGATGGCAGTCCTATCCTTCCAGTTTCCTAACTGGTCTTCTTAAAACTACTCTTGTCTTCTTCAGTCTCAAGTAGCTTAAAGTAGGAACCAAAGCAATCCTTTTAAAACCTAAATCAGAGCATGTCACTCTTCTGCCCCATACTCCCTCTAATATTGCCCCGTTTCAGTTAGAGTAAAAGCTAGCCTTTACTGTAGGTGCGCTGTAAGGACCACCATGACTTGCAGCCCGCAAAGGTAAGAGGCTGCTGTTCTCTCTTAACTTTACTCTTTATTCACTCTACTGTGGACACACTGGTTTCCTTACTGTTCCTTGATAATGCCATGTATGTGCCCAGCTTAGGGCTTTTGCTCTTTTTGCACTTGACTGTCTTTACTTCAAGTTTTTGTTCAGCCCTTACCTTCCCAGTGGAGACTTCTGACTAGCCTATTAATTTTGCATCCTGCCCCCAACCCGTAGAGCATTCCCAGTCTACCTTACCCTGTTCCACTTTTCTTCTAACAAACTAAGTAATTACTTATTTATTACTTTTTTGTCAATCAGGATATTTGTTTTGTTCACTGATGTATTCGCAGTGCCTAGAATAGTGATTAGAACATAAGTAGGTGCTCAATAAGTATTTTTCATATGAATAAATGAATGAATATAACCTTCCTTTACAACAATTTAAAAACATGAATAGCCTAACTATAATACATAAGTGAAATAAAAGGAATTTATGATAAATATGTATTTAAGAATTTAAATTCCTAGGCACAACTATATTAGAAGACACAATCAAGTAGTTGAATGCTTATGCATAGTATTAATACAACAGCTACAAACACAAAACTTTTCTAAGTATATTTGTGACCAGATTACTAAGTGCCATTCTTGGGTGATTTGATTTTCCAAAATGGTGAACAATTCATAGTAAACTTGTAAACAAAACAAAGTACAGTCTTCCCACACTTTACATGATGGTTTCATTCCTGAGAAATCCACTGTATATTAAAATCAATGCAAAACTTCTTTTGGTTTGTATATAAGATGGAATTAAGGTATAGATAGTTAGAAGCAGGTTTTTCTACCTAAATAGACTTATGAAAGTCTTCTACATGGAGAGCAATTCTTTGTGTATGGGACTGTCCTGTATCAGCATCCCTGGAATCCCACTGAATCCCAATAGCGTCTTCTAATTATTGGGACAACCAAAAAATTTGCATGATTTTCCATTATGCTTTTCAGATGAACAGTTGTTCAGTGATATTATCCTGCTTTATTTTTTTTCTCAGTACTTATGTGACTTATTATTCATTTGTTTTGTCTGGTGGCTGTCTCCCCTATTAGGTTATAAGCTTGATCAGAATGGGGCCTTTCTCCATTTTGTATCCCAGTGCCTGTCAGTGAGCACTCAATATATGTATTTGTTGAATGAATGGATGTTTAATTGGTTGGGAAGAATGGTAAGAAATGATGCTAAAGAGTCTAGAATGGCCATTTTGAAGGATTTTAAATAGGGAAGTGATAAAATCTGTTTGTATTTGAATAGATCATGTGGTTGCATGTAGCAAATGGGTTTGAGGGAGGCCAGAGGAGATAATGCATAGATCAGTTAGGTATCCCATGTGAGAAATGATGCTAGACAGTGGGGGAGGGGTGATGATGGTGGAAGAGAGGGATAGAAGTGCATATATTCAGTATATTCAGGAGACAAATTGATGACAGGTCTTGGAGATGGATTGAACTTAGAGGCTGAAGGAAATGTTCAGGATGACTCCTGAATTTCCAGCCATGCTGCTGGTTAGTTGGCTGTACTGGTCACTTAGGTCAGAAGCATAAGAAGAAAGGACCAAATTTTGAGGGGGCGTAGAGATCATAAATTTTATTAGGGATTTGTTATATTTGTTATTGCTTTTAAGACATCTAAGTGGAACTATATTTGAATTTTCACTTTGCCAGTTGTTTTTGAGTACATTTACGATCTGAGGTGCTGGTGGAGATGTGGCAGTAAACAAACATGGCCTGTGCTGTCATTGAACTTTTATTCTAAGGGGAGGAGACATATATTATTTGTAAAGAGGCAAGGGAATATGTAAATTAGTTTTAAGTAGTAATGTGTGTTATGCAGAAAATATAAAAAGGTTTTGATGTAGTAAATTATTTGAAGCTGCTTTAGATTGAGGGGCTTCCTCGAGCAAGAACATTAAAGTGAGATCTGAATGATAAGAAGGAGCAAACCAAGTGAAGATCAGAGGGAAGAGCATTGTAGACAGAAGGAACTGCCATTGCAAAGACCTTCAGATGGAAAACAGGGTGGTGTGTTAGAAGAAAAGAAAAGAAGTGTTGTAGGAATATAGTGCCTTTTATAAGTGAGAGTACAAAACTCAGAGAGGTTAAGGCACTTGCCCCAAATCATAGAGACAGTAAGTGGAAAGCAGAAATTCTAACTCAGACAGTCTGTGCCCAAAGCCCAATCCCTAACAACTAGTTAACCTTGCTTGCCTTAGCTGTTGTTGAATTATACAGCAAATTCATGCAGTTTGCCTCTGCTGCAAATGTATAGTACGTAAGAGTAAGAATGGTGCAAACTGTGGTAAAAATGCTAGAAAACAAAACATTTCTAAGTCTCAAAAGTAAAGGAAAAATTGCTGTTCTTCTTATTGCAACATGTTTATATCTCTAACATTTGAGTATCTTGGAATTGTGTGAAAAATACGCAAAGAAAATATGGAGGAAAGCAAACTATATCTTCCAAATGTTGTAGTTGGGGGAAAAATATGTAACTATAGTATAGGAAATGTAAATTCTGAAAGTCTTGTAATTTTATTGGCTGCAGACCAGTTTTTTTGGTAATTAGTACTTTGCAATTTCAATAATTACTGTGACTAAAGCAGAACATATTTTAAAACTTTGATTTTGTGAACTTTAGATCACTTGAAATGTTGGCCATACTTAACATGTATTTTATATATATACATGGTCATATGTTATCATTTTTATTATACCCCTTTTTTGGTGTTGACCAAAGTTCATTTTGTTTTATTTTTTATTTTTATTTGTATTTTTTTGAGGCAGAGTCCTACTCTGTCACCCTGGCTAGAGTGCCGTGGCATCAGCCTAGCTCACAGCAACCTCAAACTCCTGGGCTTAAGCAATCCTTCTGCCTCAGCCTCCCAAGTAGCTGGGACTACAGGCATGCGCCACCATGTCCGGCTAATTTTTTCTATATATTTTTAGTTGTCCAGCTAATTTCTTTTTATTTTTTTAGTAGAGACGGGAGTCTCACTCTTGCTCAGGCTGGTTTTGAACTCCTGAGCTCAAACGATCCGCCCACCTCGGCCTCCCAGAGTACTAGGATTACAGGTGTGAGCCACTGCGCCCGGCCCAACCAATGTTCATTTTGGACATTGGCAAATTATTTATGATTTGGCAAAGATTATCTGAAAATGTCAATTGTGGTCATTCATTATAATTTCTTTTCCTTTTAAATTTATTAGTCACTTAATAAAATTCGAACGCCAGCTACTTTTATTCCTTTCTTCCTACCATTTAGAAAGTGAAAATTGTTCCCATTTGTCAACTCATACTTCTTTTTTCTTGAACTTAGGCCAATAGCTTCTTAGTAGTTTCATAACATTATGTGTAAAATAGCCATTTATTAGACATTACTTCTTAGCACCCTGTTTAGGGTGACTTCCCACCCCCCATAGTTTTTCACTGTTAAGATTTTATCTTGATGTCTCTTAAAGAAACTAGAATATTTTCTTTTTCCACCTCACCTACCTAAATGTGTACCTTTCCTCAAATATAAATGTATATCCTTACTTTAAAATATGAGTCCATAATTCTAATGATTTGATAATAAGGTGTTAATTGTGTGGTCATAATTAAAAGACATGTTTCTAGTTCTTATTTCTTAAATACCTCTAAAAATTTTTGCTGCTCTTTTCTGTTTGTTACTTTAGGGAGAGAGTTACTTCTGGGTGATGATTTTTAAATTACCATTTTATTAAATATAGATAAACTTTTTTTAAAAAAAGAAAGATAGTTGTTGTCTTATCAGAGTCCTGAATTTGGACCTCTGTCAGTTAATAGTGCCTGTTTAGTTTAGGATTGTCACTTGGGATTTGACATCACAAGCTTTCACATTTTACTTGGGAGAGTCAGCACAATGATAGATTTGCTCACACCCCCTACGCTCCACCCCCAAAGTTAGGGAGTTAATTTAAAATCTTTGAATTTCTTGCTGAAAATGCTAAATTCCTCAGAAACCCATATTCTTGCTGGATAGACTTTTGGTGTTTACAATTGTGTGCCTTTTGTCTTAGAGCTGAATGGGTAGTGACTCATTTTACTGCTCCATATTAGTTAAGTTTATGTGAACAATAAAATTTTCACTATACTAGGTCCTAGGAAGCTGTCCATTGCCTGGACTTTAAACCCACTGATCGTATCTTCCAGTATTTTAAGGAATAGGAAAGTTAATTAGGCATATTTGGGGAAGCACTTCCTTTTTTATCTTCTTGGAATTTTGGCAATAGCATTGAACTAGCATTTCTGTCTTCTTGGAATTTTGGTAATAGTAATTTCACGGTTGTTAGCATTAAACATAAATAATCTATATAAAAGTGTATTTGCCAATATTCAGTATTAGTTAATGGATGCCCAATTTCTGAATTTTATCATTGTTTTTGTTTGCATACTTCATGGATTTTCCAATTGGAGAGGTTAACCTGTGAGAAAAGCCTTAATTTCCCTCTATCCCTTCTTTTAAAGAGGCATACCTTACTTACACCATCACATTTGTCAGAGAATTGAGCGTAATGGAATTGAGTTTTGCCCTAGTAGGTACATAGCACAACTTAAGGAATTAAAATTTTAACACATTGATTCCTTAACTTTCGTCATCTCAATTTTTTATTTTCCCTATTGTAATTTAACCAATATATCTTTGTTTTCAAGTCTTTATTTAGTAGTGGTGTCTTCTCTACATTTATAACTCTTGATATTTTTCTATGTAGGGTTTCCTGGCCAGTTACTTTTAGTTATTTTTCTTCTACAAATGTGATCATTAGTTTTCTTGTCTCTGAATTCATATCAATATATAAATGTGGTAAATGTTTTCTGAATGTGCTTTGAGATTAATATTAAAATGTACATTGGAATCTCATTGTCACATAATTTATTAATGTATGGAATTCTATTTAAGGTAAGCTGTCTTAGACTTTATTCAGGAGCATTAAAAGTTCTCTTACAATCTGTAAGTCAGTTATAGCTATGTGAGAGTGTTCAAAGAATTGTTAGTATCACTCTTATTATACTATAATGAATCAGAGTAGTCAATGAGAAAGCATTTAGGACTAGAAATTTAGAGCCAAGATTTTTGCCTTTTTTATGCTTCAGTTTCATCATCTCTAGGAGAGTTATATCTTAATTATCCATATTTATGGAAGAGATTTGTAATTCTATCTCTGCCTTACTACTTTTGGATTAGAAATATACTCTGTAATATTTTTTTGGCACCAGAGTTATGATATTAATTAAATTTTAACTTTTAAGTTAGTTTGTATTTCTCTGAGCTTGTACCAAATGTGAGTGGAGAGCGTTGACTTGGTTGGCAGAGGAAAACCAACTTAGCATTAAAAAATGATTGTGGATAAATTGAGAGTGGCTAATTGATATGTAAGCAATTCAAAGTTGATTATACATGCATGTGCCTATCTTTCAGATAGATTCTGTAGGAAATTAATCATGCTTATGAAGGACTTGAGTATTCTGAAAAAAAATTTTTTTATAAAATTAAAATTTCATGCCGCCACTGCAAAGTTTGCATGTCACCTGCTGATTACCACCATTTTTCAGATACTGTTTTTACTATTGCTGTCCATTTAATTATGCTCAGTGCTTATACGCTGTGCCTGTTTTGTTAAAACGTGAAACTAAAAAATTAGAGTATACCAGTTAAGTCTCTAGTTAAACCATCATTTATATTTCTCCCAGAGGATATTAATTCAGCTTATTGAACATAAATGTAAAGTGTTTTTCCTGAATAAGAAAATAATGTAAGGTAATTGGTGAATGAATTAGTTAAAAAAATCAGTGATTTATTCCCCTGACTTGGTGAGTTGAAGTTGTTCTATATTAATGAATTGTAAATACATTATTTGAATGTATTTGGAGAATGCAGAATTTATTTTAAACAAGTGTTCAAGTCATAGTGGTTCTTTAAAGAGTAGTTTAAAATATTTTATTCTGAATTAAAATCTTAAAAATAAGATACTCTAAAGTATAAAGTGATAAAAAACATTCCATTATTAAACTTGTTCATAAATTATGTTGTTTAAGCCTTTATCAATCTTTCATGAGCTTTAAATTAATTAAAATATGTTAACTATTTTTTTAGTTTGTGGTAATTTTATCACATACCTAGATTATTGCTGGTAATTTAAAATGCCTTATACTCTTTTATATTTAAGTATATGTTATGGAAATATTTAAATTACCATTAACTCTCAATTTTTCATGCCAGTAGCAGGAGGAATATAGTAGATATGAGGAAAAAGAACCATAAATTAGATTTAATTCTGGATTTCATATAAAAATTTTCACAGATTTACTTATGTAAATATTCTTTATATAAGGAAAATATCAAATCATGAAATTTTTGAGGATTGTAAGCTTAAGTGACAACCGGGGAAGGTAGTGTAGAAACATACGTGGAGGTTAGAGAAAATAAACCGGGGGCTAAAAGTTTTCTGTCAGTAGAGGTTGACTATAATGAGATTACGTTTGATGAATGAGTTTGATGTTTCACAAGGTTTATTTAATATATTTTGTTTGTGTCTCCTTAATTGAAAAATTATTTTAGCTCTAACAGTTTTAAAATGTAATTAGGAAATAATAAATTTTATCCTTTTTCTTTTTCTTTCATTTCCTTTTTCTTCCTCTTCTTTTTTGTAGGGTATGAGTATTATAGAACAATTAGACCCTGTATCTTTTAGCAATTACTTGAAGAAATACCATAATACTATATGTGGAAGACATCCTATTGGGGTGTTATTAAATGTGAGTATCCTTAGGGAGCCTTGACTTTTAACATTTGATCATATGATGTTCAAAAATATCTTAATTGTTACCATTGTGATTCATTGTCGTCATTGGTTTTATGTACATATGGTCAAGTTTCTTTAAGTTTCTTTCTAGTACCTTTAACATAATTTGGATTTCCATTGTTTTTGGTTACTTGAATAAATTTATTTATCACTAGAATATAGGTCAATATTTCCTGTTTAATATAGTAAGTTATTTAGGATAGAGACCTGTGTTTTCTCCTGACTCTTTTCTAGTTCCAGTATGCTCTTTACAATTATAAACCAAAGTGTCCTTTCAAAAGATATAGTGTTATTAATTTTGGGGGTTTTACTTAGTGTTCTGGACTCCATAAAAAATAAATGGAAGATCTTGCTCTTGAACTTCACGTGTCATAATTTAATAAAGCAACACAGATGACATGTATGTTTTTCTTGTTAAATGATAATGTTTATTTCACCTTTAATCATCTCATTAAAGATGATGTTTATTTTATTTAAGGAATGGTAAGAGACAAGTTTTAGCTGGATTTTGGAAAGAGATATGACATTAATTTTTCTTCTAATAAATAAAAAACAGTATGGATTTCCCAAAAGAAAATGTGAGATTCTTTAAGAAAGAAGAAAGTATATACTTAGGAATGAGAGGAAAAAGTAACAGCGGGCTCATTTGTTTGGAAAGGCAGGGAAATAATGAAGAAGGTGGTGAAGTTAAGTGTTATTTTGATGTGATTTGAAAGATAGTATAGTGTGGGTTTTTCTCTTAAGCAGTATTGATTGACTAAAAGAAAAGCCTGTCAAGAGTTTAACCTAATTTCTGAAATTTAAGCTAGGATAAACTGTACTGATTTCCTAAAGTCCAAATTGAAATCAAATGAATTCTTTATTATAAAATAAACGCTGAACCAATCTACAATAAAAGTAAAAATCTTAGCATGTACCCCTTAGATCTGGAACTCAAATTATACACATCAAATTTAATCAAAGTTTCAGGTAAAGAAAATACTCCAATATATTAAGACAGAAGTGGCCAGGATTTGGTTTCTAGAATATAAAGAAATAGATTTTCAAAGTTTAAAAAAGGTTTAAAAAGTGGCCTTTTTAATTACAGGAAAAGGTAAGGTAGATTATGATTGATATTTAATCAAGAAACTAGATTAGAAGAGGTTCTTTGAGAGAATGAAATAAGGAATTCTCTTTTCTGTTTAATATGATGCAATGAGAAATTCAAGTAACAGGAGAAGAGTGAAAGAGCGATCTAGGCTTCAATTGTGAAGTGATCAAACTACCAACACATTCAAAGAGTGCTTTTTATATGTCTGTCCTAACCAAATTTTTCTTTTTCTAGGCTATCACAGAGCTCCAGAAGAATGGAATGAATATGAGCTTTTCCTTTTTGAATTATGCCCAGTCAAGCCAGTGTAGAAACTGGCAAGACAGTTCAGTGAGTTATGCAGCTGGAGCACTCACGGTCCACTGAAGCTCTGAATCCTCAGGGATACCACCTGCACATTCTCATACTCTGTCCGGGGTCCCAGCCTAGCCTTTACCAAGATACTGGTCCTGGTTTGGGGGGATTCTGAAACCTCAAACTAATAGAACTTTCTTCTCTTCTTTTCTAGTAGGTGTAGTCCTTCCTTAATTTCAACTCATTAAAAAATGCTTTATAGTTTAGGGCAGTGGAAGGAAGGCTGGCATCAAAATATTTTGATCAAAAAAAAATGACAATGTAAAGGCCCAGTTGTGGCAGACAGTTTTTTGAAAGTAACTTGTAAAGCATTTACCATATCCTAAATTTGCACTCTTTGCAGACTTGTGCACATATATTCCGCTTTCAGAATAGTTTTGCAAATTGTACACAAACAAACAAAAAAAGGTGGAAGCTTTTTAATAAAGAAATTGCATTTATAAATGATCTGTATTAGAATATAATAAATCTCCAGTTATAGTCAATTACTACCCGTGTTGTACAACAGATACCTTCTATTTTAGTTGCTAATAAAGGGCTACACAACTCAAAATAGTCTGATTTAAACTTATTGCTCTGTGGTATATATGAAAATTGTTTTTTATTAGTTCCATCTCAGAATTTTTGTTAAAAATGGTAAACCCTGATCAGCTCTTATGTAAAAATATATTAGGATGTATTTTATATTTTACATATTTATGTGATTTTTTTTAAATCACAGAAATTAGAATCACATAATCTTAAAGTTGACTTTTAAAATTACATGCAGTTTGCCTTTTTGTGTGTGACATCCCTTTGTGTCATTACTATATTGTAATAGAATATACGAGTATATTCAAGATTGGTAACAGAACATAGATGTAACCCTTTACTTCATGGATCATGTTTGATAGTCTGCAAATGAGGAAGCATTGAAGAATGTTCTTAAGAGTTTTTCAAATCATTGCAGACCATACACTACTATGCTTTTTTAATGCTTTAAGCAATTTGGGTTTTTACTTGAATTTTTAGCAAGAAATCATTAACAATAATAACAACAAATCGCTGGATTTTCTTATAGTTCCATAATTTTTTTGTCATGACTTTTGGTGCGGCTCTTCCAACTAAAATAATGGTATGGTGTTGTATTACTTTCTTTGTTTAGCATAGACCAATTCTAGTCACTTTGACAAAAGAAAAGATGTAATTCAATTAGTTAATTATTTGGCTACCAAGCATGTATACATTATACCTATTTGAACCTAACACTGGGTGTCTACATTACATTGGAGAGTGTTTATATCTTCAGTGTTACCCCAGAGTAGCACAATTTTTAGATGCCTTGCACCAATTTTATTTAAAGATTTACATTTCTTATTTATTAAATATCAACTTTCTATACTGAAGAGTGAGATAAAATAATGTTACCTTTGAGATTCAAAGTTACCCACCTATAATTGTGTGGAATTTATACTTTCACACATTAGTAATTTATTTTCCATCATTTAGATATACTTTTGAGTACTCTTAATCTTCCTTGTTTAATATGGACTATAAAAATTTTAAAATTGACTACAGAGTGAATTTTTAAAATGTTTTCTGAATATAAAACTAACATGATTATTATAGAAAATCTGAAAAATACTGAAAAGTATAAAGAGAAAAATTATCTGCCATCTCATTACCCAGAGATAACATTAATATTTTTTTTGTATTTCCTTTCAGTCTTTGTCTATGCTATTTATATGTATGAGTGTGTGTATATGTGTTTGTGTGTGTGTATAACAAAATTGAGATTATACTGACCATATAGTTATGTACCCTGTATTTTATTACCTAACTTCATATCATAAGTACTTACCCATGTCTTTGAAAATGTGGTTTTTTTAAATGGCTGCCTATATTCTAATGTATGAATATACCATAATTTAACCATCTCTCTCTTTGGATATTAGGTTGTTTCTAATCTTTCACCATTATAAATAATAGTGGGATGGACATCCTTGTATGTAAAATTTGAACTCTATGTTAGACTCTTTCTTTAGGATATATTCATGGAAATAGAATAAGAGGTTTAGATAGTAAGAACTTTTTAGGCTCTTTAAAATATTGCCAAATTACCCTTCAGAAAGATTGTACTAAATAAGCAATGTATGAGTACCCATCATACTGCCTCTTCACCAGTATCATTATTTTTTCTAATTTTTGAGAATTTGTTAAGCAAAATAATTGGTTGTTTCTTTGATCATTCTAATAATAAGAGTTGCTTTTACAATTAATCATTTTTTTGTCTTTGTATAGTCTTGTAGTTTATATAAAAAAAGACAAGAGGGTTGCCTAGGTTGGGTGAACTGTAGTACTTAGAAGTATGCTTGCTGCGGTCTTAAAACTCTAGAAGCTGGGCATAGTGGTACATGCCTATAGTCCCAGATACATGGGAGGCTGAGGCAGGAGGATCGCTTGAGCCCAAGGAGCTCAAGACTTGCCTGGGTAACCTAGCAAGACTTTCTCTCAAAACCAAACAAAAGGAACCACCTCTACTATATTTTAACATCATCCTTTGCTAGTCTATGAACATATTTTTCTTCCTGGTGATGAATTAGAAAGTGTTCCAAGCTGATAGTTGAGTGTTGAGTTCTAGTTTGTTTCTGCCACTAATTAGTTCTCTGAATTTAAGTATTATATGTCACATTGAAACTTTCTCATTTGTAAAATGTAGAGGTGATCTCTTAAGCATTTTGTAGTTTCAAAGTACTTTGATGTCATGACTTTATTGTCTTTAGAGATTCTGGTGTCACTTACGTTAAACACCTACATGATTGAGTTAGACTAGAAGTATTATCTTTTGATTTCACCTCTCTATACATGAAAATGAAAGTCTTGTTATTTAACAAAAAAGGGAAATTAATTTGCATTATTTAATGCAGCTCATGTTACCTAAATTGTTGAACTTAAGCTTTTCTACCTTAAGTGCCTTTAAAAGTGTTTTGTATTTTGAATCTAAAATGTAAAGGAAATTATTATGTAGTTCCATACAGTTGGTTCTTTATTATATACTTTTGAATGTTTTGTAGCAACTTTTTTTTTTTACCTTAGATTACACAGAGCAGCATATTCATGGATTCTTCACTATTCCACTAGTGAATCCTTGAGAAATGTATGTTAAAGAATAGCTCATTGTGCAGGTAAGTGCTTTGTCTTGGGTGGGCAACAAATCTTTGTACAGATTAGGACAAAGAACTATTTAGATATTCCAGTATTTATATTTAGATGTTCCCATATGGATGATTGATGCCCTGAGCTAGTCAATGGTACTTGTTACAGATCTCAAATATTGCTTTAGTAGCAAATAGTTCATTCTCCTAGATTAGGGGTTTATAAGTGTTTTCTGTAAAGGACCAGATAGTAAATATTTTGGGCTTTGCAGGCCATATAGTTTCTGTCCTAACTATTCTCCTTTGCCATTGTAGCGCAAAAGCAGCCATAGACAATGTATAATAAAAATGAATATGAATTTGTTCTAATAAAACTTTATTCACACAAAGATGGTGAGCTGGATTTGGCCTGCGGGCTTTATTTGCTATCTCCTGTCCAAGATGGTGTTGTTTGTTTTTAGTTCAAATAGTTGGCTAATAATCTAAACTGCAAAAAGTGGTTTTAAATTTCTGCCATCTGAACCCTATCTTAATTTGATGTAGTCTGATTGGCTAAGTTTGAGTGTTATTTAGGATCATAAAAGTTAGTGGGAAATGGATAAGGGAAATTGAGAACTCTTGGAAATTAGTGTTAAAGAACTTTGATGCTGGGACTAGACCTCTTGGGAGCCCATTTACTTTGGGCCATAGATTAATCAAAAGAGTGATCAGTGGAGGTTCTAACTGGTTGTTGCAAGTTCTTTACATTATTCCAAGTGCTTGGCTACCTAGATGATAACAGAGGATAGATCAGATGAACCTTTATACCTGAGTGTTTTAGGACATTAGACAAGTATTTTTAAAAATATTGAGAAATGTGAGACTTTATTTTGTCACATAAAGACTTTCAAAAAAATAACTACCATTTTCCATCAGCAGTTTATTTTAAAAGTGACTCCCAATATATAAGAAGGACATAAACTCAGAATAACAGAGTAATTTAGCTTGAATAACTTCAGGTTGGTGAAAAAATTACTGTTAAATTTTCTCATTTACTCTGTCTATATCACTGAAAAATTTATCAAGTATTAGCATCAGTCCATAGACTGGTATTTGGGAAGTCCTGTGATACAATTATTGAAAGACCTAACATAGTTATAAAAACTGTTACTGACTAGGAGATATAATAAACAACATGCACACTGCTATTCAGACTAAAACTTTTATTACTGTGTTAAATTGTAAATGCCATGTATTAAGAGAGACGTTATAAACTGTAGTGTCTATAGGGAAGCAGCTGGAATGATGAAAGACCTGAATAGTATGGAGAGTGAGATGTGGTTGAAGAAATTGGTGATATTTATTTTGGGGAAGATAAGTTTAAAGAGAGGGAGTTTTCTTCAAAAATTGGAGTGACTGCCATGTTTAAGAAGGAATAGAATTATTCTATGTTGTTCTCGATGGAAAAATTATGAGTAAGAAATGGGAGTTTCTGGTTTCACATTTAATATTCTATAATGAGAATTTCTAATAATGAAAATTGGCTGTGTTCTCATGGGAGCACTGGAAGTACGCAAACAAAAGCTAGGTCAGTGATTTTTTGAGTTTAGTCCCTGGATATTAATATCAGTATTTGTTATCTGGGGATATTATTTTATATATGAAATAATGGATCACCAAGCTGAAAAATAGCTAATGGAATTAGCACAGAGAAAATGGAATTTATTTCATTTGTATGAAACTGTTAAGAAAAATTATTTTTATTAAATCAAAATGGATTTTGATCATTTAACACTAACTTTAAAGACAGAGGTTATAAATCGATATGATGATTGTTGCTTTTTATTGGTAGATCACTGTTACACTGGTTACTGGTGGAACTTTAGAATAATTAATCAATTTGTTTTAGTTAAAAGATTTAAAATAAGGCAAAGTTCTAACATTTCCTAAAATAAGTTTAAGTTGGTCTTTCAATAAGCGAGTCAATTTTCTTAAATGGAAGTGCTTCTACAATCTAAAAGAGAGCCATATCAATAGCAGAAAAGGATATTGAGGGACTCTGCTCTTTTTATTCCTATTAATGTCAAAATATTAGGAGGAGAACTCGGAGCAGGTGGCAGATAAGTTGTTTTCCTGTCCACTTCCTCTTCCAGTACCCCTATCACATACCAGCACATACAACTGAGTGGCATGACATATACGGTTATCAGTGACCATGCTATATAGTTTGTCAAAGCTCCCTTAAATAATGCTGATACTTCTACCTCTTTATAGTCATTGTTGTGGAAGGATTTTGTTTGTGCAGCCACTTCATGGGTTCATTAGTACTATGTGAAGAACTTTAGAGTTTCAGATTTGTCATTTATTCCAGGGTTCTCTAGTGATTCCAGAGTGGTTTATACCCAGGATATATCACATTTACTTGGGGTGTGTGTGTGTTTGTATGTATGTGTGTGTAATTCTAATGTAGGGTTTTGGCCATCACCCTATAAAAATAATGGGAATAGTTTTAAAAATCAGTTCTTCTGATTTTGAAAGCTATATTATAATGCAGTTGGTTTTTCATTATTAATTATAAATTATGTTCAGGTGCACATTTCATACTGCAACGTTAGGTCTGTAACTTTTTTGGATGTAGTCATATTTTCTCCCTATCATCCTAATAATGAAACCAAAGAGCATATAAATACCATTATTAAGAAGCTATTAAAGGGCCAAGTGATTCAGCTATAAGCAGGATCTGGGTTCTGATCTTTAAATCTGCAACGTAAACTTTGGAAAATATTTGAATTTTTTTGATTTGATTTTCTGAGTAATTATTGAATGTGATAATATATACATTTAAGTAAAAAGTACTAAGACAAGATGAAAACTAAAAAAATTAGCATATTAACTGAGTTTTGTGGGTTTTTAAAAATTTAAATACTTAGACTGTTGAATTATTTAGTAAAAGTATTTTTAATGTAAATTTTTTAAATGGAATTTTTTATAAGAGTTTTTTCATTTGAATCTAGCACATGATAGATATTTAGTTGGTGTGTGTTTGATTTCAGTGAATTGAATTTTGAAGAAAGGAGAACAAAAGACAATCATCGGCCTGGTGCAGTGGCTCATGCCTGTAATCCTAGCACTCTGGGAGGCCCAGGCGGGCGGATTGTTTGAGCTCAGGGGTTCGAGACCAGCCTGAGCAAGAGCAAAACCCTGTCTCTACTAAAAAAATAGAAAGAAATTAGATTAGCTGGGCAACTAAAATATAAAAAAAATTAGCTGGGCATGGTAGCACATGCCTGTAGTTCCAGCTATTCGGGAGGCTGAGGCAGTAGGATTGCTTGAGCCCAGGAGTTTGAGGTTGCTGTGAGCTAGGCTGATGCCACGGTACTCTAGCTTGGGCAACAGAGTGAGACTCTGTCTCACAAAAAAAAAAGAAAAGAAAAGAAAAGACAATCTTCATGTGAAGTGTTTTCTAAAGGTCAGGAAAACAACTGTTTAATTGGAAACACCTTTTGATTGGCTTTTTTCATTTTCAGTTTTTAATTGTGGGAACCATTCTCCTCACTAATTTTAAAAGAGGGTAGAATTTTATTCCTAGGCTAAATGAAATGAATGGTGATGTAAATTTGAAACCACTGGACTGTGATTACTAGCTCATATTTAGCAATATCCTAGGATGTTTACCATTACTTAAAGTGTGGCCAAATTTTTAACAATTAATTAAAATGTACTTTAGCTGCATGCCAGTGACATGTCCTGCCCAGTCTCAAGTAGAAAGACACTTGTGTGCTGGAAGCACTGGACTGGAATCTATTTTTAACTTTTACAGTGAGTTAAATGTTAGCTACTGATTGGCTGGAGCAAATCACTGCTTCTTTCTGCAGTGGTCCCCAACCTTTGGCACCAGGAACCGGTTTCATGGAAGACAATTTTTCCACGGATGCGGGAAGGGGGTGGGGAGCGGAGCTCAGGTGATGACAAGGGTTGGGGAGTGAGGGATGGGGAGCGGCTATAAATACAGATGAAACTTGCCCTCCCATTGCTCACTTCCTGCTGTGAAGCCCGGTGGGGGGGGGGGGGGCTAAGTTTCCTGGAAGACAATTTTTTCCACGGATGAGGCAGGGGATGGGGGTGGCAGTAGAGCACTGTGCCCAGTCCCACACAGTTCTAAAGCACAGTTTATTTCTTTATTAATGTTAATTAGAATTGAAATAATGTGACTTCTAAGGGCCTTTCCACCTTTGATTTTTTTAAAGGCAAGAATAAAACCACCTTATTAATATATTATACTTTTAAATTTTAAATCTCACATTTCCCCCCACCCTGCCTTAGTCTCAACAATAATAGGCCATACATTATTACCTTAATATTACTGATAGATATCTGAGACACATACGAATTACATGACTTTCTTATGTTTGTATAGGTAGTAGTGTCAGAGCTAGGACAAGAATTCAGTTCCTTTGTTTTTCAGTACTGTGTATTTCAAATACTGCACTGAAATATTCTGCATTTTGTTTTTAGTGCTTGCTGTTTGAGATATCCTATTGAATTAAAATGTAATGGGATTTTGCAGCTTCACTTAAAATGGGGGAGTCATTCATGTAAATGGCTGTTTTGACTAATTCAGGTAAAAGTAGATTACTTTTTGTGCGTTCAAATACTACTAATAACTGTATAGACTTCTATTTTCTCTGCTGGGAGCTTTACTTGAAGACCACGAAATTCCACACTCTTCTGTATTGCATTATTAAAATGTACTGCCTCTATGTAATGGGACAATGACAAAAATGAGGTTTCAGTTATTTGGTATTTGAGTCTTACTGCTGGTGAGACTTTGTAGCAGATATTTGATTCTCACCATTCCAAGTCCATGTATTAATATAAAGTGTCTTTAAACACCTGCAACTTTGCCTTCGATTTTTCTCAGCTGCACACAGGGCATGTTGGAATTGCTGGGAAGATAATGCCCTGGGAGCAGTCCTCAGCCTGTGATGGATGGGAGTTGGAGGGAGTGGGAGTTATTCCAGCTTCTTCATCCTTCTGGTGGCATGTTTCACATTGTCTCCTAGAGTTCCCAGTGGGACTGGACCTCATTGCTCTCAGCAAGAAACCATTAAATATGTAATCTTTATTTTCTTCTTCTTTTCTGTGTCACTTTTCATTACTTTATTGATGTTTCCTGGGATTACCTCCCAAATAAGTGTTTTGTCTTTGAATTCTTGTCTCAGACTCTGTTTCTGGGCAGACTTGATTAGGGAAATTATTCATTAATAATGTTTGTGCTAATATATGAAAGATTTTTTTTCAAAAAACAATTTTGGACAAAATCTGAAACAAGTTTTAATATTCTGAATATTTTAGTTTATTTATAGTCTCATAATCACATCCATGTTCAATTTAAATTCCTTAGCTTCATTTTATTAATATAACAAAGGAAACATTCAAGGTTAGGACTCTAAAGTAGAAATTCAAGGTAGAAGATCTTAGGTGGGAATTTTTCTACTAGATCTTTTCTTTTAAAAAATTATGGGGTGGTTATATAAATGACTTTAGGACAAAATGAGTTATCTGTTTTTGTAGAATTGAATTAAAACAGGGAATTTGATTCAACCAAAGTTATAGATTATTTTGTAGTTGGACCCAACATTCTCATTTCTTACCAGAACCTGCTTATTCATAATTAGGGATCAGGATTAGCATTGCCTAACATTGATTGTAAGAATACATTTAGTCTCTGGATAATTTCTCCAAGGATTATTTTATGATCTTTGTTAAAGCAAAACTTTTTGTGTTCTCATTAGCAATTAAGGAATATGGAATTTATAAAGTGAACAAGTTCTACACTAATTTAGTACACTATAGGTTAAAAAAGGAGAGGAAGATATGCAGTCAGTTTTGAGTTGGGTTCTTTATATGAACTATTCTGTTTGGATTTTTTGTTGCCTCCTTTGCCTGTTTCTGTGAGAGCATTTTTTTTAACTAGAAATACTGGTTTTTATATGCTTTTAAAAAGTGGAAAATCAGTCATTTCTTTCCTTATGTAAAAATTATGCTTTATGTTTCTCAAGTCCTCTATTGATTTGAGGTGTGGAACATAGATGAAATTCAGGCAAGTTTATTTTCTCCTAAGAAGAGCAAAACATTTAAAGAATATATTTTAATTAGTTATCCTGGTTATAGAGTAACATTTTTAATCATCTATATATACAAACATATATGTATTTAGCAAAAATACTAGAAATTGTAGGTAGAGTCTGTTTAGTTGCCTTGTGGTACCTTCAGATTCTGCCATGTTCTCTTGACTATATGGTAGGACATTTCTTGACCCTTGAGGTTGGGTTTGTTAGAAACGATCAATGATTAGCTGGATAATTAGATTGGATAATATAGTTTAGGGGGAAAATATGTTAGTAATAAAGGATTAAGTCTGCTTTTCTCCTGGGACATACATGCTTTAAAGTGCCCTATCCGCCAAATTGCCACAGTGGCACATTGGAATAAGCTAATAGTTTGTTAAAGTAACTGTTTGTAAATATAACTTGTATTATTAAAAAAATTAATCTTGTTGCTTTCTAGATATGTTACATCCAAATAACTATCCAATTTATTACTAAATCCATAGTTAAGGCTTTTGACATTTGAGATATCTCAATGTGGTAAGTTGAAAATCTGTGTGGAACCAGAGATAGTTTTTAAAATGTGTCTAGAAAGCTGGCCCATTTCCTGAACACTAAATACTTTCTATAAGGAATTGTTAAGATAGAGTGATTAAAAATGGGAAGTGTCCTTTTAAAGTCTTAGCTGGAAGCTGAATCTATGTGTTAAGTGTGAACAATCTCACGACAACTTGTAAAACAAGCCTGAAAAACCATCTCTCTTCAAAAGTTTACATATTTTCATTACCAGTAGGCCACTTATGCAATACTTCTGTACTAAGTGTTGAAATACAACCAGGTCTTTATTAGGTTTAAAAAGTGCCTCCTGCCTTCTATTAATGTCAAGTACTTGTGTTTGTGGATGTTTGTTATTTTAATGAATCTTACAGGGTTAGTCTATTCCTGAAAGTTGTACTTGTTACAGTTGTCAGAGAAAATTAACTTGGATGAAACAATGATCCAAGTTTTAACAATTAAAGTACTTTATAAATTTATATTTCAAAAAGCAGATCTCCATAATTGCCAAAGATAAGTTTCTAATTCCTGGTTCACTTCGTTGTGTTTGTGTTAGAAAAATATTGTATCTTGTGGCAATCTAGTCCCAATGTGTTTTTTGTTCTGCCATATAAAAAAATCTTCACATTTATTATCTCTTAATAGCAAAAACAATTTTTAACTAAATTTTTGTGATACTGAATAGGGAAAGTTGAATCGATTGTTACTACTTAAAGCAATTTAGACTGAAATTCCGGTTTGGGGTTTTGCATAGAATTTTGACTCTATCTCACTTTTCACTCAGGTATTTACAGTAGAGTTAATATTAGATTCAAAATTACTTGATTGTAATTTATATTTTAAGTGTGACTTAAAAGAGATTTTTGCATTATTTATAAGTGTTTATTTTCACAATGCATTTATGCTTATTTTTAAAATGGAGATTTAAATAATTTTTAAATGATAGAAATGTAAGTAAATATGTAGTGTTTGTATATGTAGTATTTTAAGTCATTACTAATTACTTGAAGGGTACTTTAGTTCCATGTTTGATAGCAGCTTTTATATGGTACAACAAGATGTTCTTTTGTTTTTCCTTGAAATTTTACCCTTTTAACTGAAAAGATGTTTGTCCACAATGGCTTGAGGTTTCTGTGCCCAACTCATACGACACAAGTAATTCGTGCTATAAAATGGCTCAGAAAAATATTTTTAGTAGAAATTTTACAGTAATTTCAATACCACATGGTGACAAAAAACTTTTCTGATTAGAATCTTTAGCTTTTCTTGCCAGCTTCTACCCGTATTCTTCCCACCTTTCCCTCACCCCCCTTTTTTAGTAGTTACGTTGCCTCCATCTTCTCTACAAGTTTAGCATAACTAGACATTTGAAAGTGGAGTTATTTCTAACAAATTTTAATACTTTTGCCCAAGATGAGCAGTGCCATGATAGAGAGGTATACTTTACTTCTCTCATAACAGAGCTTGCAGCACTCAATATTCTTCAAGAATAAAATGAACCTTTACCAAGTTTTGTACTCATTTGCAGATGAGCCTAGGAACAACCCTCACAAAAGTAATGGATGTATTGTTTAACAAATTAGAGACATTGAAGTTTTTAGTCATGGGAATTTTGTCATGTTTAATGAAGAATAAAGTTTTGTCAAATGAGTATAATGAGTTTTATAAATGGAAATATATGACAGAAATTAATGTGAATAGCTAAAATATTTTTTTGAAAAACCTAAACTCTATTGAAGTTTAATTAAATTGATTATCCCTAGGAAAAAGATACTCTGTATTTTAATGATCTTCTGTATATTTGGGACCTAAAGCAGTCCATGCAAAGATATATCTGTTTCCTCCCTTTTAATTTCATTGGCACCTTCCCTCTTTTGTTTAATTGACACATGTAATTCAATAGTAGTATTACTGGTTAAAATTCTATAATGCTTATTACCTGATAACATTTAAAAAGATATTTCCTCTAAGAGATACTAATATGAAGATAACAACACTGATCTGTTTCCATCCTCCTTTCCTTTGTTGCATTTTTTCCCCTTGTATATTAAAAATAAAAACAAAAGCCTGCCTTTATAGTCTTGAAGAGTCTGTTGTTACCTGAGAAGTTATCACTTTTTAGGCTAGTTCTAAACCTACAGCTTCTTATAGAAAGTAACCTATTCATTCTCCAGTCTCCATAGCCATGTCTTTTTAAAATGGAGACCAGAGCTCAGTAGATTCAATACCCTGTATATGGTAGCCCCATGTTTGAATGCAGGGGTGGTGTTAATCCCATTCTCCCCTTGTAGAGATATCTACAATGCTTTATGCCCCCTTCCTCCTTTAAACAACCTTCATATGCTCAATTGGCACTCATAACTTTAGCATTATCTCCCAAGAGAGCAGTTTTACCATTAGCCTATAAAAGAATTGAATTTAAGGAAAAGGGTGAGGGGAAGAAATAACTGTTTATAAACATGCTGGGTTTCATTGCTTACAGTAAATAATGTTTTAATCTTTTGCCAAATGAAAAAAATCTTTTAAAAGGAAAGGAAGACAATCATTTTATAGAAATGTTTTGTAAACATGTATGTAAATCTATTGTTTTCTTTATACCCCCAAAATCATAAATAAAAATGGTTTTTTAGTTTCTTCTTGAATGGGGTTCCTTTGTGTGTGATAGGGTAAATTCTGCAAGCCTAAAACAACACTTTCTGAGATCCTTTTATCACATGACATTTGAAGGGATGCAGCTTTTTCCATTTTGTTGTCATTTTTCAGCCAATGTCTTTTCCCTCCTTTAAGAAAGAATGTCATTTTTTAAAAGAAATGTTATTTTTGGATGAATTAGGTCTATAGACTGGTTGGCCAATGGCATTTGCTAAACCCTTGAAAAACTAATGATTGATTGGTCATCTCTGTCTACGATGTACTGTCATTCATGAAAATCAATGAGTTCTCAAAAAGAAATGAAAAATAACTCTTTTGGAAATAAATAGAAACTCTGCATGTTGCCATCCACTTGCTGAGCTAGTAATACAGCATTATATGCACAGTGTGTTTGTTGGGGGGGGTTGCCATGTTAACAGTGTTTTGCAGAGTCCTCACACGTTATACTCAGTAATGTAAGCTTTTATAGAGTTTTGTGCTTGATTTTGGACCTCACATACAGAGGAGAAAAAAGTTCAGAGGTAAGTGGCAGGCACAAATGATGATTTGAGGAAATGAGATTTGGAGGAAATATTAAGAAAAAAAATGTTAAATCATACAGAGTTGACGGCGTCTTTTGGCTTGAGAAGGATCATGTTCTATGTGATGGTGAGGAGCTACTTGTTGTTCTAGTCAGTAGTTTTAAACAGGCATAAATGAGACTGGACCCTGGAAAAAACTTAACTCATGTAACTTCCTATAGTGTAACGTCACATAACCATGGGAACTTTTGGTGAAGAAAAAGGGAGATAACTGTTCATCAGGAATTGTTTAGGTAAGATTCTGTCCAGGAAAAGTTTCAGAGATTATATGATTTTTAGAAAATTTTTTTTAGCTCAAAGTGGGATTGTAGAATTATTATTAAGGGTAAAATGCCACAAGCCTTTTTGTGTGGTGTATGTTGTGGGTGTGGAATTGGGGGGGAAGCAGGAAAGAATATGTCTCAGAACAAAATCATTAATAAAATGATTTTGCTTTGTCCTAAATTCAAATCTACAAGCAGGGCAGTCAACTTCATGGATGATATTTAGGCCATGTAGCACATAATACAGATTATTCAAATACTTAGATATAATGTGTGTAAAAGTCCTAGACTCTTCTGTGAAAATTGATAAGTGATATAAAGGTACAGCTTTTAAAAAGGCAAAGTTTAAGTTTTTTTGGTAACAATTAGAATCCCTTAGGACCACTGTGAAAATTGGGGAAATCTGAATTGCTGATTTTAATATAGAAAAGTCTTAACTTTTACCTCATTAAAATTTAAAAGAGATGTTTAAATTGAAATCCTTTAGTTTTACTCTTTGGTAATGAATTGATGTTTCTTAATCTGGCACAGAAATCAAGACATCTGTAGCTCTGGTTCTTAGGAAGTAATGTTATTTTGTAAGTGTTAGTTATGCTTTTAAAATAGCAATGTACTTAAACAAATTTTCTTTTTTGGCAGTACTCTTACAATTTCTTTAAAAATGTCATATAACTTAAAAATAATTCTTAAATAGCATTTAGTGAACATTATCAGTATATTATAGATTTAATAAGTGGAAATGATACATTGTAATATTCAGCCAATCTTTATGCTATAGTACAGGTCAAATCCTACCATAGAAAGTACTATTAAAATTAAAGTCTGGGCCGGGCGCGGTGGCTCACGCCTGTAATCCTAGTCCTCTAGGAGGCCGAGGCAGGTGGATCGCTTGAGGTCAGGAGTTCGAGACTAGCCTGAGCGAGACCCCGTCTCTACTAAAAATAGAAAGAAATTATCTGGCCAACTAAAAATATATATAGAAAAAATTAGCTGGGCATGGTGGTGCATGCCTGTAGTCCCAGCTACTCGGGAGGCTGAGGCAGTAGGATCGCTTAAGCCCAGGAGTTTGAGGTTGCTGTGAGCTAGGCTGATGTCACGGCACTCACTCTAGCCCGGGCAACAAAGCGACACTCTGTCTCCAAAAAAAAAAAAAAAAAAAAAATTAAAGTCTGCGTAACAACACAATTCAAACAACATACAATCAATATATTTACAGTGAAAGAGAATTTGAATAGTCTGTGATCATCTCCTTGAAAAATGTAGGACTATCAAGATACCTTTTGTCTTCTACGAACTTACTAGAATTCATGTATACAAATAGCTGCTGCTGTTGTACCAGTAGCTTTGGGCAGCTATTCAAAGGGTAATGCTTTGGCACTTTCTGTAGCTGTTTTCACAGCTTGCAGGATATTTTTTTTGATTATTCTCAATGATCACAAGTCTTAATCATTGGACAGGAAGGGCAGGAAAAATGTTGGGATATTTAGGAAATTAACTTAGACTCTTGTCTGATCACCTACCTATGAAGTCTATTTTTAAATTAAATAAACAATTTTTAAATTAAATTAAAAATTTAAATTTAATTCAAAAAGTAAACTTTCTTTTTTAGAGCGGTTTGAGCTTCACAGGAAAATTGAGTGGAAAGTACAGAAAGTCCTGTATACCCACTACCTTCCCCACATGCACAGCCTCCCCTACTATTAACGTCCCAAACTAAAGTGGTATATTTGTTATAATCAGACTTACATTGACACATCATTATCACTCAGTCTACAGCGTTCATTTTGGTAGTGTACATTCTATGGGTTTTGACATGTATAACAATACATAATTCACCATTATAGTGTCATACAGAATGTTTTCACTGCTTTAAAAATCTTCTCTACTTTGCCTGTTCATCCTTCTCTACCCTCAGTGCCTGGCCACCACTGTCCTTTTTACTGTCTCTTTGGTTTTGCCTTTTCCAGAACATCATATAGTTGGAATCATACAGTACGCAACCTTTTCAGATTGGCTTTTTTCCTTTACTAATAGATATTTAAGGTTCCTTCGTGTCTTTTCATGGCTTGATAGCTTATTTCTTTTTAGTACTGAATAATATTCCATTTGATGTGCCACAGTTTATTTACCTAAATATCCACTAACCTACTACTGAAGAACATTTTAATTGCTTCCAAATTTTGATGTTTGTGAATAAATCTGCTATAAACATCTGTGTGCAGGTTTTTGTGTAGACATAAATTTTCTACTCTTGTGGGTAAACACTAAGGAAGACAATTGCTGGATGGGTTGGTAAGAATATGTTTAGTTTTGTGAGAAACTGCCAAATTGTTTTCCAAAGTGGCTATACCATTTCATGTTCTCACCAGGAATGAATGAAAGTTCTTGTTGCTTCACATACTTTCCAGCATTTGACAGTGTAAGTGTTTTTGATTTTCTCCATTCTAATGTGTAGTTGTATCTCATTGTAGTTTTAATTTACAATTGCCCAATAATAGGATATTGAGCATCCTTTTATGTATATATTTTGCCATCTGTATAATTTCTTTGGGGAGGTGTCTGTTAAGGTCTTTTGCCTGTTTTTAAATTGGGTAGTTCATTTTCTTATAATATTTTTGAATTTTTGTTTAGTTTAGTTTTGTTTTTTTAGACAGAGCCTTGCTCTGTTGCCCAGGCTAGAGTACAGTGGTGTCATCATAGCTCACTGCAACCTCAAACTCCTGGGCTCAAGAGATCCTGTTACCTCAGCCTCCCAAGTGGGTGGCACTACAAGTGCAGCTACCACCCCCATGGCTAATTTTTTTTTTCCTTTTTTTTTTTTTTTTGGTAGAGATGGTATCTCACTCTTGTTCAGGCTGGTCTTGAATTCTTGGCCTCAAGCAATCCTCCTGCCTGGGCCTCCCAGAGTGCTAGGATGACAGGTGTGAGCCACCATGCCTGGCCTTATTTTTTAGTTTTAAGAGTTGTTTGTATATTTTTGATAACAATCCTTTATCAGATATGTCTTTTGCAAATACTTTCTCCCAGTCTGTGGCTTGTCTTCTCATTCTCGTGACATTGTCTCTTGACATTGAGCAGAAGTTTTACATTTTAATGAAGTCTAACATTAATTCTTTTTTATGGACCAGCCTAGTTGGCTGCTGGGCAGAAGCTGCCTTTAGTTCCTTGACATGTGGGCTTCTCCAGCTTGGCAACTTGCTTCATCAAAGCCAGCAAGGGAGCGAATGTGCTAGGAAGACAGAAGTCAGAATCTTCTGTAGTCTGATGATGGGAGTGACATATTCTCAATGATGATTGGAAGGAAGTTACTCAAGGGGAAGGTATTTTACAATGTCATAAACACCATGAGGGACAGAGTTCATTGGGTTTCATCCTAGGGGCACATACTTTTATAGCTCTTAAACAGACTATGGTTTATTTAGTTGGACTGAGGGAACATAGACCATGTTTTGACCCCGAGTGTCTCCAAAAGTGTGGGGATTATTCTTGGAAGGAATGTGGCTTGAGGTCAGGTTTACTAATCTTAAATTTCTAGAAATCCACCGTTTTTGACTTTTGAAAAATTGAAGAATGTTTACCGATTTCTGGTCTTTTGTTATCTCTTCTACTTTCTATGATTTTTTTTTTAAAGATAGTAGCAGCTCTCAAATCTTATGTGCAGTTGGTTCAGCTTCTGTAGATAATAACCATTTTTTAATACTTTAATGTTTTCAAAACACTTTTTTTCACATGTTCTCATTTAGTCATCATATAATAACCTAAGTGAAATAGGCAAGGCAGATAGCATGGCCCACATTTATAGATAATCTTTTATAATAGCCTTTTCACTAATTTTCCTTCCTTTAGTCTCTTCCTATCTCCAGTTTGTCATTCACACAAGCACCAGAGTATCTAATAGGAGAATCCGATTGTGCTTCTCCTCTACTTAAAATTCTTTAATGCCTTTTCATTATCCATGGGATAAAACCCAAATTCCTTTGCAATGCTCTTCAAGAACTTTCTTGTTTAGCCACATTGCTGACCTCTTCACCTTCTTCTCTACCCACCCCAAATTGTGCCTTAGCCCTTCTGTGACTTTACATTTGCTTTCCCTGATGCCTGGAAAACCCTTTCAGCTCCTGTCTACATGTTCCGTGTCTTGTCGGTCTCAGCTCAAAGACATTCCAGACGATGGGTGGTGGTGCAGGGCTAGGGTCTGGTAGCATGTCATTTGTCTTTTCATCATGAATCCCATACTAAAGCAGTAAGATGTTTTCTTGTAACCTCTTAAATTTTTTTCAGTGCCTTCTCTATAATGTATAGTGTACTCTTCAGTTCTGAACGGCATTTTTTTTTTTGAGGAAGAGAGTGCATGGCACTTAGGATTTATATATATATGTGTGTGTGTGTGTGTATATATAGTATATAAGGTTGACTAGTTGACTCACTAAATTGCAGTATGTGCCATTTAAATGGCATACACATAGCAATACATCTAAATATGTAATTTAGATGGCACATACGTAGCAATACATCTAAATATATAATTTATAACTGTATGACATTATATTATGTATGCTAAATATAAACTGTTTCTTTCAAATTAAAGATCAAAGCCTTTTTTGTTTTTTTTTTCCTGTGCTTATAAGTTATGAGAACCTATTTTGTCAACCTGAGCATTTTCCTCAAGTTTCAACTGAGAGTAGGTTTCAAGTTCTTGATTTTCTTCTGATTGGTTTATGTTGCCTGCTATAGTGCTACAACACTAGCTATAGTCTACTAACCTGTGTTACAGTCTATGTGTGTTTTAATCCTCAAGATAATCATTAAAAATAGGTAAGTATCCTCATTTTATATACTTTAGAAAGGCTAACTGAGTAACTGATATGATGCCACTCCACTAAGTAGTTGAGCCAGGGTATGAATTCTGACCTTTACTGTGTAGAAAACATGGTGCCCTCTGGTAAGATTTCTCTCTCTCTCTCTCTCTCTCTCTCTGTGTGTGTCTCTCTCTCTTATAGAGACAGGGTCTTACTCTGTTGCCCAGGCTGGAGTGCAGTAGCACCATCACAGCTCACTGTAGCCTCAAATTCCTGTGCTCAGGCGATCTTCCTGCCTCAGCTTTCTGAGTAGCTAAGACCTGTGGGGACTGGTAGTGGTCTGTGGCCTGTTAGGAACTGGACTATACAGCAGGAGGTGAGCGCAGGCCAGTGAGTGAAGCTTCATCTGTATTTACAGCCATTCCCTATTGCTCACATCACTGTAAGCTCCACCTCCTGTCACATCAGCAGTGGCATTAGAATCATTGGATTCTCATAGGAGTGTGAACCCTACTGTAAACAGAGCATGCGAGAGAGATCTAGGTTGTGCACTCCTTATGAGAAATTAATGCCTGATGATCTGAGGTAGAGCTGAGGTGGTGAGGGGAGTGGCTACAAATACAGATAATCATTAGCAGAGAGGTTTGCACAATAAATGTAATACACTTGAATCATCTAAAGCACCTCCCTTGCTTCCCGTCCATGGAAAAATTGTCTTCCACGAAACTGGTCCCTGGTGCCAAAAAGGTTGGGTACTGCTGGCTGAGACTATAGGTGCACACCACCATACCTGGCTAATTTTTATTTTTTGTAGAGATGGGGTCTCACTATGTTGCCTAGGCTGGTCTCGAATTTCTGGCCTTAAGCGATCCTCCTGCCTTGGCCTCCCAAAGTGCTGGGATTACAGATGTGAGAGCCACCACTCCTGGCCACATTTCTCTTTTTAGATGAGTTTTACTTTCTTCATGAAATAAGACAATGTATGTCAGCAGATTTATTGAGCACCTAGCATGTGACAGGCACTGTAGGTTCTTTATGAACCATATGAAATTGCTGATAATCAACTATTATTTTCTTAGACAAACTACAAATATAAGGTGATTGAACCTTATATTAATTCTCACAATAATCCCATTTTAAGGTAGATGTTTTCACAGATTAGACAACCGTCTCTGAGGAGAATAAGCTCATTCAGGTTTACTTACCTATTAGCGGGGCAGAGTTGGAATTTGAGCCAGGCCTCTCTTGCTCCAAAGGCAGTGCTCATTTAAATCATATCAGTTTTTTTCCTGAGCTTTTGGAATTTGTTCTTTGTAAATCTGGTGTAAATTTCCCGCTCAAAATTTCTTCATTTTGCTATTTAGGAAGATCCACTTTTTTCCCCCATTTTCCAGTGCGTGTTCTCACCTTTCCTGAAACATACTGTTTATTTGCCAACTGGTTCTCCTGTTGCTTTTTCTACCCTTCTTGAATTGACACTCCTCTCTGAATTCCTGTAGCCTGTTTCCCTTGCAATTTTAGCACTAGATGACTTTTTGTTATTTTCTGAGCTAGATTATAAATTCCCTGCACATAGGAAGTTTAATGCTTTTATATTCCCTTCAGTTCCTGGCCTGGTAATTAACATTAAGTAGAATCAATAACTTTGTGCTTTTTCCCAGGATATGGACTGAATACAAAACTCATCAAACAGGACTTAGTCTGGATGCTTTTACCAGATTTAGTGTGGTCTGGTACTAGATACTTTAAAATGGTGACCCCTGCAAATACCCCCATAGTCCTTTCATTCCTGAGAATGTAAACATCTGGCCATTTAATTCTGGACAGTAGCTTTATTCTGCAAGAATTTTGAGACATTAATAATAAACTGCTTTCTTCCCTACCACCAGGCAAATACTGCCTGGTGCTGTATGCCCAAAAGTTCCCTTTATCCACCACCTGGCCGTGTGCTGACCCATAAATAATTTTTTAAAAAACCCTTTGCAGGGTTTAAAAAAAAAAAGAAAATGATATATATTTATTTTTAAAAGCACATAAATAGGCTACAAAGAAGAAAGTCATTTAAGAGTCTCATGCTTCAGAGAGTATCACTTCTAATATTGTTTGAGCATACAGTGTGTGTATTTCTGTCTACTCTATCTTTTTAAAATGGAATTCCATGTATACAGTTTTGTTATTCTGGCTTTTACACCTCAGTTTTCACCTAGAGTTTCCTGATGGTGGCTTATGTCAGAAAAAATAGCCAATTCAAAATTTTTTTATCTTAAGAAATTTTCCTCAGTCAACTCAGATTTTCCCATTCATTCTTTCTTCCTACACGATGTCTGTATACAAAAGTGACTGACATGACAGCCAGGTGTTAGAAGTATGCCTGGTCCTTGTTTGCCCCTCGCTGGGCCTTGGATATGGTCACTTTTCTCTGTAGACATCTATTGTGATGTTTTCCTTTCTGCTGCATTTAGATTGTTTTTTGTATCCACTGGTATGTTACCTCCCTCCCATTTCTTGGACTTTGGAGTTACTGCCAGTTCTAAGTCAATTTCTACTCTGCCTCACTGTGCTGAGTGGGGTTCTGTGTCTGGACCCCGAGTCCATGTCTTTGGCATCATCTGGGCCTGGGGCTTCTCTCCATAGTTGACTGTTTTCTGGGAAACAAACTAAAGCCCACTCTGCCCTAGGAAACCCAAACCTCTCAGAGGATTGATTTTGTAGTTTTCCCCACTGTTAGGTTTGAGGGCATGGAGAATAGTGTTGCACAGTAATGGTCTAACCTCATATCTGTGTCTGGTCTACTTGCTTTGTTTCCTATTTACAACTCTCACTCTTCTCATCCCCACCTGGAAGAAATTTATGTAGTCAGTGGACGAGGAACATTGATTCTACCTGATATCTTTTTGTAGCTATTTCCTATCTTGCACCTAAATTATGGCTTTTGAGTTTAATGCCCAAGAAGCTTATGATCATACTTTTGTCTTAGTTTTGCCAGCACAGTAACTGAGAAAGAAAATGCACCAGATAATGTTTCACCTGTCATCATAGAGCATATATAATTTATTTGACAATTTTCCTATTCTTTGTTTTATGGGTTGTTTCTCTCTCTTTTTTCCAAAGTCATAAATGGTGTTCTGATCCCTATCCCTAACTATCTGCATCTCTAGTGTTTTCATTAGGATAAATTTTTTGAAATAAAATTGTTTCCAAGTTTTAAGCCCTTGAAATATATTTGTTCCACATCTTGAATCATAAATGGAAAGTTCTAGTTCTGTATGACGGTCGAGGGTCTTTTGTAAAACTAATGTCCTGGTTTCTAGTCAAGAAGGTGTAATAGAAATTGGATTTACCATTATACTTTAAGCAGCTATAATAGAAAAAGGAATAAAATATAACAGTAGTTTTCAGACATTGGACAACAGCTATTGCAGGAATGGGATTCGTAAATGAAGGGAAACAAACCAGGATGGCCACATGATTGTACCAGATTACTGCCTGGAGGCAGATTCCAGGTCTCTGTGCATTGAAGGGAATCCAACCAACACAACAGATGAGCAGAATAGAAGAAGCAGATCAGAGATTGGGGAAGCCAAGATGATTTGAATTTATAGAGCAAAGTACCAGAAAGGAAGTTTGCTTTACAGAGAAAGTGCTCTAGAGATGTAACAGGGGTTCCACTGAGTCTTTGGTTGAGTACTAATCTGTGCATGTTTGAGAGGAAATGGTCTGAGGTCAGGGAGAGGAGGATTGCAAAGGAGTAGGCACACAGTTTACAGAACTGACAGGACTTGGAATTTGTTCTCACCAGCCAAAGTAGAAAGACCTTATAATATATGGGAAGAATCCAGGAAGGGTTTAATTACCTCTAGACTAGGCTCTGCTCTAGATCTGTCTTTAAAAAACTTAAGAGCAAGACTCAAAGAATCCCACTGATCCCATGCCAGAATAAAATCCAGCCATATTTAAAGGGCTAAAGCAAACTCCAGTACTCAACAATATAAGATTTAGAATATCCAGCATCCACTACCCGCCCCCCCATCAGGTATATAAAGAGACCAAAACAACAACAACAAAAAAGTCCTACATTGTGTGTTTGGAAAATCAATCAATTAGAGATCCAGAAATGCCAGAGATGCTGGAACTACCAAACAAGGACATTAATACTGTTCACAAGTATGTTCCATGTGGTCAAGAAGGTAGAAGAAGATAGCATAATGAGAGAAATAGGAGATAAAAAGACCAAAAGGAACTTCTAGGAATGAATATATATGTAAATAATAAACTATTAATAAATAGAAAACGGTGTAAATACCAGAATTAAGTGGTAGATACTGTCAGATTGGAGATATATATATATATATATATGTATAGATGTATATATAGTGTGTTAAATGACAAATACACTGAATGGGATTGACAGCAGATTAGAGACTAATCTAAATTTAAGGATAGGACTATTCAGAATAAAGCATAAATAAAAGAATCAGGAGGAGGAAGAAACAGATCTTCAGAGACATGTGGGACAATAACAAGTAGTTTAACGTATGTGCAATTTTAATTCCCAGAAGAAAATGGCAAAGAGGAAGGGATAGAAAATATATAAAGAAATAATGTCCAAATTTTCCCCAAATTTGATGAAAACTAGAAACAGTTCCAAGATGCACGGTGAACCCAAAGAATAAATATGAGCCACAAGAAGGCTCATATTATAATCAAATTGCTGAAAGCTATTGATGCAAAGAAAATCCTTAAAAAAAAAAACAAAGGAAAAAAGACATTGTACAGAGAAACAAAGAATAAAAACTGCCTTCTTACCATAGTTACCAGAAACTGTGGAAGCTACAACACAATGGAAGGGTGCTTTTAAAGGACTGAAAGAAAAAGAGAGGAAAAAAAAAACCCTAGAAACCCAAAATTTTTGGCCCAATAAAATACTTGAAAATTGAAGTTGAGATACTTTTTCCAACAAATAAAAGCTTAGACAATCCGCTGTTAGTAAACTTATCCTACAAGAAAAGTAAAGGAAGTTTTTCCCACAGATAGTAATGCCAGATGGAAATTTGAATCCACACAAAGAAGAAAAGAATGCTAAAAATGGTAAATATGTGGATAGATGAAAAGGATTTTTTTCTTGTTAAATCTCCATAAAAATTTATGTTTAGGTCAAAAGTATTAACATTGTGCTTGGGGTTTATAGCATATGTAGAAGTAAAATGTCTGAAAATAATACCACAAAAGTGTGGGAATGGGGAATGAGAAGTATACACTTGTAAGGATCTTAATGGTGTACATGAAATGGTATAGTGTTACTTGAAGATTTTATATTGTAAACTCTAGCAATAGTATTAAGATGAGATAACACAACAAAGAGGGATAGCCAATTAGTTAATACTGGCAATAAAATGGAATCATTTAAAAACAAAACCCCAGCAAAACTCAGTGCATCCAAAAGAAGTGAGGAAGGAAGAAAGAGCTCATGAGAAAAGAGCTATAAAGAAGTTAAGATTTAGATCCAGCCGTATCAATAATTATATTAAATGAAAATGGTCTAGGCTGGATGTGGTGGCTCACACTTGTAATCCCAGCACTTTGGGAGGCGGAGGCAGGAGGATCCCTTAAGGCCAGGAGTTCGAAACCAGCCTGAGCAACATAGTGAGACCCTGTCTCTGAAAAAACAAGCAAACAGACAAAACTAGCCAGATGTGGTGGCACATGCCTGTGGTCTCTGCTACTCAGGAGGCTGAGGTGGGAGGATTGCTTGAGCCTACGAATTTGAGGCTACACTGAGCTATGATTAAATCACTGCACTCCAGCCTGGGTGAAAGATCAAGACCTTGTCTTTAAAACATAATAAGCTATTAAGAAACACAAAATGGTGTAAATACCAGAATTAAATGGTAGATATTGTCAGATTGGATAAAAAAAACAATGTCCAATTATATGCAAACGTTAATCCAAAGAAAGCTGGAGTAGCTATATTAGTCACATAAATGGTATAATTCAAGATCAACGTATATTACCAGGAATAATAACAAACATTTCTTACTGACAATGCTGTTAATATATCTCAAGGAAATGAGGATTTTGAATCTGATATGTGCCTGATAACAGAACTTCAAAATACATAAATTAAAAACTGACAGAATAGAAAAGGGAATTAGATAAATTCATAGTCACAGTTGAATATTTCTTATAATTGATAGAGTTGAGAGAAAAATCAGTAAGTGTAGTAGAAGGCTTGAAGACTTTAACAACTTAACCTGATTGAATTTATAGATCATTTTAGCAACCAGTAGAATACACATTTATAGTTCACTTTAGCAACAAGTAGAATACACATTTGTTTCAAGCTCACATGAACGTTCACTAAGATAGACCATATGTTGGGCCATAAGTTAAGTCTCAAATTCAGGAAGGCTGAAATCATTCAAAGTATTTTCTCTGATCACAGCAAAATGAAAGTTAATTACAGAATTATCTACATAAATTTCAAATATTTGGAAAATAAACAAATAGTGTATAGATCAAAGAAGAACTAATGAACTCAATGAGAAATGAAAACAAAATTTATAGCATTTAACTAAAGCAGTGTCTAAAGAAAAATTTAAGTGTTCATTTGGGAAATAAAAATTTCAGTTAATCTAAGCTACTTTCATAAACTAAAAAAGGAAGAACAAATTAAAGTATGCAAATGAAATGTAAAGTTAAGAGCAGAAATCAAAGATAAAGAAAACAGTGGAATAAAAACTGATTTTGCGAAAGATCAATACAATTGATAAATGTGTGGGCACTTAAACCAGAAAAAAAGTGAAGACACAAATAACTAATAGCTGGAATGGAAGAGGGGATATTAATACAAATCCTGTAGATATTAAAATAATAAGGAAATATGGGTAGATCATACCAATAAATTTGACATCATAGACGAAATGGATAATTCTTTGAAAGACAAAACTGCCAAAGCTTTCTCAAGAATATAGGTAACTGGAAATAGCCTTCTGTCTCTTAAAGATAAGAAATTGATGTTGCGTACCTTCCCACCAAGAAAATTCCTGGCCTACAGGAGTTCAAGGGCAAATTCTACCTAACATTTAAGAAAGAATACTGACTTTACATATATTCAACAGGATGAAACATTTCCCAACTTATTTCACAAGTCCAGCATTACTCTGATAGTAGAACAAACACCCAAAAAAACTCATTACAAGAAACTAAAACTACAGACCAGTATTCTTCATGAACACTGATGTAGAAATTCTTTAGTAAAAAGCAAATTGAATTCAACATATCAAAGGATAATAACATCCTGATGACCAAGTGGATTTTATCCCAAGAATGTCAACCCTTAAAATCAGTCAATGTACTTCACCATATTAACAGAATAAAGCAGAAAAATCATATGATTGTCTCAATAGATGTGGAAAATCCTATTGATATCTATTTAAGATAACAACCCTCAATGAACTAGACATAGAAGGGAATTTCCCCATAGAAGGGAAGCAAACCTATAGCTAGTGTCATACGTAATGGTGGAAAACTGAATGCTTCACCCCCAGGATTGAGAATAAGGCAAGAATGTTTCCTCTCATTGCCTTTATTCATCATCGTGCTGAAGGTTTTTGACAATGCAGCAAGGCTAAGGAAGGAATAAAATTGCCTTTTTATGTAAACAACATGACTATCTAGGAAATCTTAGAAAAAGTGCTACTAGGAATAACAGTTTAGCAAGATTGCAGATGGAAAGTATACAATATTCAGTCTTCTTTCTTTCTTTCTTTTTTTTTTTTTTTGAGACAGAGTCTCACTCTGTTGCCCTGGCTAGTAGAGTGCCGTGGTGTCAGCCTAGCTCACAGCAACCTCTAACTCCCGGGCTCAAGCAATCCTCCTGCCTCAGCCTCCCGAGTAGCTGGGACTACAGGCATGTGCCACCATGTCCGGCTAGTTTTTTCTATATATATTTTTTTAGCTGTCCATATAATTTCTTTCTATTTTTAGTAGAGATGGGGTCTCGCTCTTGCTCAGGCTGGTCTCGAACTCCTGAGCTCAAACGATCCGCCCGCCTCGGCCTCCCAGAGTGCTAGGATTACAGACGTGAGCCACCGCACCCGGCCTCAGTCTTATTTCTGTATCCTTGCAATGAATGATTGGAAGTTGTAATTTAAAATAACATTTAAAATAGTATAAAATATAAAAGACTTGTAAAGTTAACAAAACACTTCAGTACCTATACACTGAAAACTCTATATAAAGAGAAATTAAGACAAATGGAGATACACACCATATTACTGGATTAGAAGACTTAATATTATTAAAATGTTAATTCCAGCCAAATTTATGAATAGATTCAATGCATTCACAATGTCCTAGTAGGGTTGTAAAAATAGAAATTGACAGTGATTAAAAAATTTATATGAAAAATCACAAGGCTAGATTAGCCAAAACAATTTTGATTTTTAAATATTGAGATCTTATACTACTTGATTTTAAGACTATGTTAGTCTTAATAGCAACATAATGTATTAACATCAGGATAGACATGGATTAATGGAATATAGTGAGTCCAGAAGCAGACCTATACATATATCTTTAATTGGTTTTCAACAAATGTGCCAAGGCAGTTCAATGGGGGTAATGCATGTCTTTTCAGCAATTGAATTGCTGGATCAACTGGACATTTATGTGTAAAAAAAAAAATAGCTTGAGCCTTACCTCACAGCATTTACTATAATTAATCACAGATGTAAATGCTATAGTGAGAACTATAAAATGCTTTGGAGAAAATTTGTGTTTTTCGTTTAAGCAAAGATTTCTTAGGACACAAAAGCATTTGTTATAAAAAACAAATTGGACTTGATCCAAAAACTTGTTGTTTTTGAAAGATACTATTTTAAAAATGAAAAAATAATGCACAGACCCACCAGGAGAAAATATTTACAAAGGACCTATCTGACAAGGGACTTGTATCTAAAATACATGGAGAACTATTAAGAAATTTAATAAGAACACTAAAAAAATGGATAAAAGATTTGAACAGTCACTTCAGGAAGAGAAGAGTGGTAATATTAAGTGGTGGTGAGGATGTGAAGCAACTGAGCTGTTGTGCATTTTAACACTTTGTAAAAGATAGAATTACACTTACCACACAACTCAACATTTCCTCATATAGGTATTTAACCAAGAGAAATGAAAACTTATGATCACAGCAAGATCTACATACAAATGTTCATCACAGCTTTATTTATAGTAGTAACAAACTGGGAAAAAAGCTCCAACTGTTGAAAACATCCTTCAACTATTGAAAGCGTTAACACATTTTGGTATATCTATACAATGGAATACTAATCATTGATATAGAGGAATAAGCTATACACAACATGGGTAAATCTTGAAAGTACTTTGCTAAGTAAAAGTTTCAAAATGCTACTTATTGCATTATTATACTTACGTAAAATTTTTGAAAAGGCAGAAACTATGGTGACAGGTTAGTTGTTACCAAGTGCCAGAGATAGAGAAAAGTATTGACTACAAAGGCGACAAGTTTTGTGGGTTATAGAAATACCTTATATCCTTTTTTGGATGGTTGTACAACTGTACATCTTTGTCAGAACTCATACAATGTTTTCTCACATTTGATGAATTTTATCCTATATAAACTATACCTCAATAAAGCTGATTTAAGAAAATTAGATTATCTTTGTGTCCCTTGTTAATATTCAGGGACTGTTTAGGGGCAGTGATAAGGGTAGTCTAGACTAAATTTAGTACCGTTATTCATTAATTATACTCCTGTTAGCCTAGGAGATATAGTCAGGGAATACCCTAAATTTTGGCAGTCTCTTTCAGCACAAATACCTGGAAAAGTGGCTACTTTTGTTCTACTGCTTTCTCAGCAAACTGCAATTTGCAGTATGGTGGTTTAGCCCACCATTGTCTTGCGATGACCAATACATACTGCACTGTCATAACAACCTTTGTATCTTATGCTCAGTCACCTGAAGGCAGGTGATCAAATCCATTGGATCAGGACTTTCGTAAGATACTGTTTTTTTTTCTTTCAGGTGCTGGCAGGATGGTGAATGGGTGTGAGAGAGGTAGATTAACAAGGATGACTAAAATTGTCACATTTAGGAAGAATTGGTGTAAATGCCTTTATGTAAAAAATAAATGCATAAGCTGACTTTGTAGCTCATATGAAGAGATTTATGGGGTTTTTTTAAACCAAATACTTAACTTAGAATCAAGAGTATGATGTAACTGTCAAGAAGATAATACAAATCAGGCCTAGCATTAGTAGACCTGCACTTAGGCCAAATTTGTGATTCTTTGTTTATTTCTGAGGAAGATATTTGAGGTGACTATTAACTAGTGGACTTTCTGAATGGAAAGGTCATGTTATATGAGGGCAGAGAGAAGGAACTGGAAATTGATAACCTGGGAGCTAAGTATTTTCATTTTTCTGTGTATATTTTATTAATCCCACATCAAGAAATTGTGATACTTTAAAGTGTTTTGTAAGGCTGTTACTAAAGGTTTGTTATAGGAAGTTGAAAAAGAAACCCTCCAAAGATCTAAAAATGGAGGAATGGCTAAACATACATCCATACAATAGAATACATTTCCACAGAAGTCTAGAATATTAAATAATATGGAGAAATGCTGACACCATCTTAGTAAGTAGGAAACTATAGCATAAAGCAGTATGCTTTAGAATGATTCCATTTTTATACCAAAAAAAGGGTACTTATTTACAGATAAGTGGCTAAAGGACAGTAAGGATATACCAAGATGTTAACAAGAGTGGTAGGGTTATAGGTAATTAAAACAATTTTTTTTGCTTATCTTTTCCTACAATGATGATGAATTATTTTAGGGGGGAAAAGTAGAATTTGTTTTTTAAAAACTATTCTTTATTGTATTATAAATGGATATCAGAAAGATGTCATTGCATTTCTTGTTACACTGGAAATTGAATACAGTGAGAAGGAGCTGATTTAATAATCCTACCCGCCTCAGGTAAGAGTTATGATCCGGTAAGTTTGAGAAATGTTGGGTAAAAGAAAGGTGGTCTGAAGGGAGGGCATGGTGGAATGTCTTAGCAATCATATTCTTTCATTGTAATACATCTACTTCTGCGAATCCCAGTGTCCCGTCTGTGTTTCCTCAGTTCTGCCTCTGATCTCAGTTCTCTCCTACCTGCTGCTGTTTCTTCAGTCTCCTGGCATTTCTTACCTCAAGAGTTTATTTATGAATTAATTCTACTATATACCACCTAGTTTAATCTGGCTATATATTTTTTCATGTCCCTACAATACATTGCTGCCTTGTGGGGCACCTGATGAAAAAGAAAAAAGATTGTTTCATCCCTGAAATGTCAGAATGTGTGTCTACTGCTGAGCCTGCAGAGATTGTTAGGATGTGCGTGACTCACAGGGTTTAAATGAGATGATTTAAAATGAGACCAGTGGGTTTTTTTTCTGTGTCTCTGAAATTTAGATCCCTTAGGATGCTTTGGGAGTCTTTAGGCAATAACTTTTTCTATTTTTTCCCTTTTTAATCTTTTAAAGCCACCATGGCTTATCTTTATTCTAATTTTTTGTCATTTATAAGTTATTAGACAGGTGTTTCTGTCAAGCTTTTGGAATACACAAACTCTTGGCTGTATGACTTGATAAAAAAGTAGACAAGTCTTTCAAAAGACTGAGCAAGGTGACCAAGAGATATGTTCCAGAGGGCAGTGATGCACCTAGTTTTCCTAAATATTTACATCTTCTTGACCATATTCTTTGACTTATTGGAGTGGAATATTTTTCAAATATTTACTTGGATTTTTTATTTGAAATAAACATTTTCATAATTTGGTTCAGAATTACTTTTGCTTATGAAAACTGTAGGTTCCTAGGCCCAATACCACAGCCACTGAATCAGAATTTTCTGAGCGTGGCCTGAGAATCCCAACTTTTTGTAAGCTTTCCATTTACACATTGAAGTTTGAGGGCTATTGATGTGATTATTAAATGTATACATTTGGGGGTGTGATGAAATTAATGTTACTTCATCAGATATTTGATATCTTTAATATGGGCAGTTTTCAGACAAAGGAGTTTACTTCCTTGGAACAGATTGTAAGTCAGTGATACAAATCTGATTGTAAAAGAAGGTCATGTTTCTGAATACGAACTTATCTCTTCCTACTTCACATAAAAGATCCACAAATCAAGCAAACACAACAACATTAATCACATAAATTTTAATTTGAATTAATTTATTACAGATACTCTCAGGAGAGGCATTACAGGATGCTATGCATTTAGAATAGAGGAGAGAGATTTTTGACTGGAGTCTAAAGGGCAACACTAACTGAATCCAGTTTCAAGTGAATGTTAAGAGAACAGTCTCATCTTTGCAATTGTGAATTGTGCTGCTATAAACATTCAGGTGCAGATGTCTTTGTTATAGAATGTCTTTTGTTCTTTTGGGTAGATGCCCAATAATGGGATTGCTGGATCAAATGGTAGGTCTACTTGTATCTGTTTAAGGTACCTCCATATTGCTTTCCACAGGGGTTGCACTAGTTTGCAGTCCCACCGGCAGTGTATGAGTGTTCTTGTCTCTCCACATCCACGCCAACATGTATTGTTTTGGGACTTTTTGATGTGGAAACAACCCAAATGCCCATCCATACATGAGTGGATTAGTAAAATGTGGTATAGGTATACCATGGAGTATTACTCAGCTATAAGAAATAACGGTGATATAGAATCTCTTATGTTCTCCTGGGAAGAGTTGGAACCCATTCTACTAAGTGAAGTATCCCAAGAATGGAAAAATAAGCACCCACATGTACTCACCAGCAAATTGATTTCTCTGATCGTCACCTAAGTGCACATTTGGGAATAACACCAATTGGATGTTGGGCAGATGTGGGGGGTGGGGGGAGGGAATGGGTGTATACCTACGTAATGAGTGCGATGTGCACTGTTTGGGGAATGGACACACTTGAAGCTCTGACTTGAGGGGATGGGGGGCATGGGCAATATACATAACTTAAACTTTTGTACCCCCATAATCTGAAATAAAAAAAGAAAAGAGAATAGTTTCAAACTGTAGTGCAGGGCTGACACTCGTATAGAAATACTTGCTTCTTTCAACCAAAAGTGGTAAAAGAAAGCTTAGTTTTGACTTGGGATTCATAGTTGTGAGGAGTGTTTGTTTTAGAGTCAGATATTAATCTGGAACCTGACATTGAAGGAGTTATTTAATTTCTCTGAAACTGTTTTATACTCTGTAAAACTGAACAATAATAGTTTTCTTCTTGTATTGTGGAATGGGATAATATATGTGTTGTGCTATGCTGGGAATTTGCATATGCTAAGTATTTGATCAATGTTAGCTTTTATTATTTTCTCTAATATTAAATTCACATTCCTTGAGAATCCATTATATGCTACATGCTAGAAATGTGAAGTTAAAAACTAGCCTAAAAGAACTAGTCTAGGGTAATTTTGACAGATTTAATTACAAAGGTTTAATTATAAGCTAACCGAAGAAAGTTAAAAGGGAAGCCTTCAAAGTAGCCGAGTTGTGTTTGGTCAAACTTAAAAAGCATGACACTGAACTTGTTACCTCTTTAAGATACTATTTGTGTCTTAACTGTTTTATTCCCACTGTGTTAAGATAGTTGCTGCATCTTAACATTAGATTATGAAACAATGAGACTGTGAGGGAAGTGTATTGTAGGAGAAGAGAAAGGTAAATAAAAATGCTCCTTGAAAGAGCCCTTGGGCTTGTTTGGAGGTTCTAGCAGAGAAGCGCAGCTACTTGTATACTCTTGACCAAAGAATGGTCCTCCTCTATTGGAGTAGGTCTTCCTCTTAGACCAAGCGCATAGCTTTGGGAGGGATGCACGTGGACCTGTGAGGGAGGAAGGGGACACCCGCCTAGACAGCCAGATCAGCTGAATCAACCCTGGTGATCAATGGGGTGACAGATGTAGCAGCCAGAACGTTCTCACATCCTGAAAGAGTCGTTGGACGGAGACAGTGGAAACACTGTCAGGGGACCAGCCATGTTTTCTTACAGAGAGAGGCTAAGCAGCCCACGTGGGGATTGAATTGAACAACCACAGTCTTCTTAGCACTAGGTGCTAAGCAACTGAACTCAAACACCTGCATATTCTAAATAAAAGTTGCAAAGAAAGTAACGTTAGAAAAGAAATACAGGCCGGGCGCGGTGGCTCATGCCTGTAATCCTAGCCCTCTGGGAGGCCAAGGCGGATTGATCGCTCGAGGTCAGGAGTTCGAGACCAGCCTGAGCGAGACCCCGTCTCTACTAAAAATGGAAAGAAATTATCTGGACAACTAAAAATATATATAGAAAAAATTAGCCGGGCATGGTGGTGCATGCCTTTAGTCCCAGCTACTCGGGAGGCTGAGGCAGTAGGATTGCTTAAGCCCAGGAGTTTGAGGTTGCTGTGAGCTAGGCTGACGCCACAGCACTCACTCTAGCCCGGGCAACAAAGTGAGACTCTGTCTCAAAAACAAAAAAGCAAAAAAACAAAAACAAAAAAAACAAGAAAAGAAATACATACTCTCAGCCTTTCATTAATGTGTTTAACACATTATTGAGTACTATATGCCTTCAAGAATGGGAAAACTTTTTTGAGCATTCAGTCTGGAAGAGGAAATTGGTAATTTGAGGAAAGGTAGGCTCACCAGATGAAGGCTCACCACACTATAATAATACATTGTTCACGAGATAAAAGTTCTCCTTTTTTAAATACCCAAAGGTTTCCAGAACTTACCCAGAAAACTCAGAGAGACTCTTGTCTGCCCTCAAAGGGAGAATGAGAAGGCAAAGGACTGGGCATAACTCTAGGGCTAACATTCTGCTGTAGAAATAGACATTATATTAATAAGAGGGCTGGTTTAAAGCTGCAGGCCTGAGATTTGTCATACTTTCTACCTTAAGGCTTGCAAACAGTCTTGAAGGAAGTGTGTGCAAATGTCCTCCAAGTGAATACATGTAAACTAAATTATTTAATAACACAATGCTACTTGATTCCTTTAAAAATAGTGATTTAGTGCTCCAGCTCCAGAGTCAGGCAGATCTGAGTTGGAATCTGGCTTTTGCAATAATAAAATGTGAGTGAACTCTTTAAGCCTCTTTTCCCTTATTTGTGAAATAGGGATGATAAAGTATTATTCCTAGTTGATGAAGATAAGTGAGATATGTTTAAAATACTTAGCACATACTTAACATGTTAAGTTTTCAATAAATGTTTACTATTATTAAACTATACGCTAACAGTCATTCCTTAAAGGAAAAGGAAAAGAAAGGAAGGAAGTAAAATCAGTCAATACACTAGATGTCAGTGTTGTGCTTCAAATAGTGAAGTGCACAAAATGCCTACTCTGATTTTATTTAGAGGGTATCCAATTTGAACTGGCATTAGAACAATATTTAAGCAGATCTGGGAAAGTCAGAATCCTAACACTGCAAAAGAAGTATATACCGGAGAATGAGAACGGACGCGCTTGGGACTCTGACTCGGGGGGATGGGTGGGACATGGAAAATGTATATAACCTAAACTTATGTACCCCCATGATGAGCTGAAATAAAAAAAAAAAAATGAAAAAAAAAAAAAAGAAGAAGTATATACCAATGTGCTGGCATGGGCCATTGTATACCAATTATATTTTAAAACTGGCAATTTATTGAAAATAAGAGCTGCCAACCCCATTGGGCTCCTGTTATCTCTAAAAACTCAGAATAGAAATTAAGAACAATCTATCTTTGTCTAGGATGCTAGCATTTTTATCATATCTATGCTCTAAGGCTTGGTGTCACTTTCTAGGAGGAACTGTGTTTGAATCCTGCCTTTAGTACTTATTGGCTGTGTAGATAACGATAATAACTGTCTTACCTACTCCATAGGGTCATCACAATGACATTTGGAAAATACATATTTTAAAAAGAGCCTTACTGAAATGTAAAATATTCTTGTTATTCTCTACATTTGGCAAACATTAAGAGAGAAACAAAAGTAGACAGGCAGGGGGTAATGTTAATGTTTAACACATAATTGTTGAGTTATTCTGAAGCCTCCATTTTTAAAAAGAGAATTTGCCCTTAGATGAAACTTAGAATAAACTGAGTTTATTTAAATATTATTTATGACCCTATCCTAAGATGGGATTAATTTATAGTATAGTAAACACAATCCTATGTATTTCATAGTGTACACGGATTGCCTTAAATATGAAAAAGCCTCTAAACTCTCAACATAGACTATAAATCATTTAATACAATATTTGGTCTAACTGGAATACTATTTGAAATAGCATTCTCTTTGTACAGATCTTTGGGTCTTCTCACCATCTTGCATGTGAACGAAGCTGATGTACCTCTATCACATGCATTGATAATCTGTTATATACTAGACATTGGGAAAAGAGAGTAAAAACTAGTTTAGAAGACTAGAATAATTCTGACAGGTTCTTTTTTTTTTTTTTGACAGGTTCTTTTAGGCTTAATTTTAAAGGTTTAATGGCAGGCCAACCCAAGAAATTAAATGGGAAATTTTAACTTTTTTTGTTTTGTTTTGTTTTACTTCAATGACATAGCAATAGATTGAACGAGGTTGAGCATCCCTACTCCAAAAATTTGAAATTTAAAATACTCTAAAACCTGAGACTTTTTGAATGCTGATATGACACCACAAGTGGAAAATGCAGTCAAAATCCAGTCAAAATTTTGTTTCATGCACAAAATTATTAATATTGTATAAGTTATCTTCAGGCTATTTGCATAAATTATATATGGAACATGAGTGAATTTTGTGTTTAGGCTTGGGTCCCATCCCCAAGATATTTCATTATGTATATGCAAATATTCCACAATCTGAAAAAATCTAAAACACTTGGTCCCAAGTATTTTGGGTAAGGAATACTCAACCTGTAGTGACAGCTCTATAAATACCTACTGAAAGTAACAGAAATATAATGTTAATTTGCATGATATTTTCTTGAGTTGCATTTGTGAAAATCTCTTGGGCAAGGACTACAACAGACCTCTATAAGCAACTAAAACTATCTCCCACTACTTCTCTCCTAGTTTAAAATTTCCTTCTTGAAAGATTTCATTCAGCGATCCTTAACCTTTAATATTGAAATAACAAGGTCTAGTAGCACACGAAAGAGGATAGCAATAAATATTAAAAACTTGAAAGAAATGTTATGAAATTATTGGGCTATGTGTACATATGGTGTACATGTATATGTATAAACATAAATGTATATATATTAATACTATATGTATATACACACATGCATAGATATACATACACATACACCCCCTCAGTGGGCAAGCTATTATTGCTAATGTTAGTGGCAGTGGTAGATAAAATTGATGATATAGACATCATAACATAAAAAATGTCTATTCCAGTAGAATCCAGTCAATGAGTTTATACGGTAATCATGGGCTTAGTCAGACTGATATGAATTACAAATATCAATTTTCAATAATATTAAGCCACAATAATATACAAACATTAAAGAGAAGAGTATTACAACAACAATGGAGTTAGGTAAACAGGAGCCACTTTCCTTGGAAACCGTGTTGCCTGTTGATGAATTAATACTTGATTTGGTCTGAACATTGAACTGGCTCTCTCTTAGCATTCTTCCAAAAGATCTAACTTTACTTGATCAATTATTATAGAATTTTATCAATTATTTCGCTTTGGAGATTGCCATGCAGTACCCAGCACAATGGCTTAAACATTGAGTGGGAGACAGCAACCACTGTAGAGTGGTTAAGAGAACACAGCCTCTGGATTCAGGTTGTGTAGGTTAGAAATCCAGCTCTACACTTAATATCTGAGTGATCCTGGGCAAATCCTAAGTGTCCTCATCTGTAAATTTGGCTTAATAATAGCACCCATGTTACAGCATTGTGAGGTTTAATGAGTTAACCTGCATGTAAAATGCTTAGAACAATCCTGACACAGTAAGAACTAAATAGATGTTTTACAAGTTTATTAACATGACACATCTTTGTTGAATTTAATAGTTTTCTTTCAGATAGGATTGGCTGACTTAAAAATAGTTCAAATGTGGACTAATAAACGCGGTGGCTGTACTATTATGGTGAGCTTGAGGTTTAGGGAATCGTTTCTCCATGTCTGACTTGCAGGCATATTTGCTCACTAATACTATGCAAGAATAATTTCTTGATCTTTTCTCTCCCGAATGGTAAGTACTATAATCATCTTCCCATGAGGCAGAAACTTGGAGCATTCTTTCTTTTACTTAATGACCAATTTATAACTGTCTTTAAAGTTAGTTTCCTTCTTTTCTAAAAAGAAAATCTGGTTTGGTTTAGCAACATTTTTCGAACGTTTTATAAATGGGTTAAAATCAATTTAGTGGTTTGCAGTCAACTAAAAAAATGAATTAAAATTGAAAATATCAGAGTGAATCACATGAAGTAAGGATATTTTATGAAGCAATATGACATTATATGTATACATAAGTATAACAAATGAGAGACTATGTGAAGTGATTAAGGGCATGGACTCTGGAGCCACATGACTGTACTGAAATCTTGGCTTGGCTACTTTTCTTTGGACAACTTACTATGTGCTTCAGGTTACTCATTTGTAAAATGGAAATAATAAAAGTACCTAACTTACAGGATGTTGTGAGAATTAAGTGAGCTACCATATGTAAAGAGCTTATAATTTATAAGGCACTTGCTGTGCACACACACAATCCCCTATATATATGCGCATATATAGTAAGGACTATATAAAAGTTATATGTGTGTGTACTATGTCCTAATGTAAATTATGTTTCTTACTGAGTTGTGGTCAAAAAAGGGTGAAAGCTACTGGTTTATCAGGTGGGAGCTAATATTGTGGGTGGATCTGGAGTTAGGAGAACCTGGTCCTGGTCAATACTCTCCCAATCCCTGTGTAATCTGGAACATGTTACTTGACCTGTCTGTCTTCATTGTCTTCTTAAAGGTGATTGGGCACTAAATTATCCTAAATGTGCCAACAAACAGTATAATTGTGTGCTTCTGTTAATTTTTCTGGCTTTTCCCTCTCTTCCCTCTTGTTTCTGAGCAAAATGGGAAGTTCTTTATGGACTACAACATTTTGAGTTTTGACCTTGGTCAGGATGATTGAATGAGAATTAGGTACCTGAGGAAAAAGACATCTGATAGGGATGCTCCATACAGGATAGAGACCAACTAACCTCATCAGATTCTTCCTCTGAGGGAAATTTGAATGTGAGAAGACAGGCAATGTTAGGGATTCGTAGAGGAGACATCAGAATGGGGGAGAACGCAGTGTAGCTGTGGTATCCCTTAAATACTAACAGGGGAAAAAATGGCCTATAGAATCAGTGCTGGTAGCAAAGTTCTGCTTAGGGGAGAGAACCATCAGAAACTGCCTTTGACTTGCTATTGTGGTTGTAGAAAGACTGATCTTCAGGACAGGCCCTATGTAGTTTAGAAGTGAGACAAAGAGGTGGTTGAGGTTAGGATGAACCAGGAGAGGACAGGAATCAAAGAAGAGACAAAGGGGGCTTGAGAAACACAAGAAGGTACAGCTTGAATACAAGAGACAGCTAGTGAAACTTTCCTGAGAAAAAGGATGGTTGGTAACTTTTTTAGTAGCAGGGATATCTAAACTTCAATTTTTTGTTGCCTCTGCCACACTGGAGTGCAACTCCTCTCTATTGCCCCAGACCCTCAGCCTTGAGTTGGTAGTATCCTTGAAGGTAAAGGGATTAAGAATGGTCCATCAGCTTAATAATAAGGTAGAAAGTGAAATGCAGAACAATTACCAAGAATTTAATGGAAGCAGAAAAGTAATTCCCCTCCCAACCCCCCTCCAAAGCACCAGAGATATTAAGGGGTGCCAAGTTACCCAATATATGTGAGATGCAGTTTTGAGAAAATTTACTTGAATCTTGGAAGATAAGATGCTATGGTTTGAATATATCCCTTCCACAATTCAGGTGTTGTCAATGTGATACAATAATATTAGGAGGTGAGGACTTTAAGAGGTGATGGGGACATGGGAACTCCTCCTTCATTAATTGGATTAAGGCCCTTATATTAATAAAAGTGGCTTCACACAGCTTGCCCTTTCACCTTCTGCCATGTGAGGACTCACCAAGAAGTCCCTCACTAGACCAAATGCCAGCACCTTGATCTTGGATTTCACAGCCTCTGAACTGTAAGGAATAATTTTTTTCTTTATAAATGACTCAGTCTCAGGTGTTTTCCCACTACCTGCCAGATTTTTCTATCTTGATTTTGAAAAGGGACTGCCAGATCAACGTATCCGCAACCAAACTATTGTTTTCCCTATGAAGAGCATTTATTCTCCTATTTTTACCATAAGATCACCAGCCACCTCAGTCATCCCAACTAGAAATGTATCATTTTTCCACCCTTTTTTTTTTCTCACACGTGCCACACACATATGATCCATTTAATTCATTATCAGGTCTTGCTGATGCTTGTAAAACACCTATGTTCCTTGCTATAGACTTTTAATAATTTAATATGCATTGAATAAGATACAATGAATTTTCAAACAGGAAATTGAATTTTCATATACCAGCAACAAACAATTGGAAATTGAAATAAAAACAAAAATGCCACTTATAATAGCATCAAAAATTATGAAATATTTAGGGATAATCTGACCAAAGATGCAAAAGATCTGTACACTGGAAATTACAAAATTTTGCTCAGAGATGTTAAAGAGGGCTGGGTGCGGTGGCTCTCGCCCAGAATCCCAGCACTCTGGGAGGCCAGAGTGGGAGGATCACTTGCACTTGGGAATTCGAGACCATCCTGAGCAAGAGTGAGACCCCATTTCTACTAAAAAATAGAAAAATTAGCTGGGCATCGTGTGAGCCTGTAGTACCAGCTACTTGGGAGGCTGAGGCAGGAGGATCGCTTGAGCCCAGGGGTTTTATGTTGCAGTGGGCTATGATGATGCCACTGCACTCTAGCTGGGATGACAGAATGAGACTCTGTCTCTAAAATAAAAAAAAAAGAAAGTAGAAATTGACAAGCTGGTATGGGAATGCCAAGGACCTAGCATAACTAAAACAACTTAAAAAAGAAAAGAACAATGTTGGAGAGCTATATTGCCTGACTTTAACCATTATTATTAAGCTATAGTAACCAAAAGTGTGGTATTCGCATGAAGGTAGATAATTGACATCAAAGGAACAGAATAGAGAGTTCTGAAATAGACCGACACATGAACAATTGATTTTGTATAATGGTGCAAAAGGCAATGCAGTGGTTAAAAGGTAGACTTTTCAAAAGATGGTGTTGGAACAATTGGATATTTTTATCTATCTATAAATGAACTTGGATCCATACCATGCACCATATAAAAAACCTAACTCAAAATGGACCATATACCTAAATGTAAAACCAGCAGCTCTTAGAAGAAAACATGGGAGAAAATCATTGTGACCTTGGGTTAGGCAAACATTTCTTAGCTAAGACACCAAAATCACAATCACTAAAAGGACAATTTGATAAATTTGACTTCATCAAAATTTAAAACTTCTATTCTTTAAAAGACACTCTTAGGATAGTGAAAAGACAAGCCACAGACTGGGATAAAATTATTAGCAAGCATATATTTGATAAAGGACTTGTATCCAGAACATTTGAAACTCAACAATAAGAAAACAACCCGGCCGGGCGCGGTGGCTCACGCCTGTAATCCTAACACTCTGGGAGGCTGAGGCGGGTGGATCTCTCGAGCTCAGGAGTTTGAGACCACCCTGAGCAAGAGTGAGACCCCGTCTCTACTAAAAATAGAAAGAAATGATCTGGCCAACTAAAAATATATATAGAAAAAATTAGCCGGGCATGGTGGTGCATGCCTGTAGTCCCAGCTACTTGGGAGGGTGAGGCAGTAGGATCGCTTAAGCCCAGGAGTTTGAGGTTGCTGTGAGCTAGGCTGACGCCATGGCACTCACTCTAGCCTGGGCAACAGAGCGAGACTCTGTCTGAAAAAAAAAAAAAGTCAATCAAAAAGAAATCATACTATATGATTTCATTTATAAGAAACTCTCCATAAAATGCAAGCACATCTTGATTGACAAAAAGCAAATCAATTTGTTTGGGGAGAGGAGGGACAGAGAAGAGAGGAACAGTAGAGAAGAGTGGGAGAGGAAGGGATTTCAAAGGGACATGAGGAAACTTTTGGCAGTGAGCCCTATGTTTATTATTTTAATTGTGATGATTTCATGGGCATACACATATATCAAAACATCGAGTTGGAATTTCAAATACATGCAGTTTATTTTATGTCAATTGTATCTCAACAAAGCTATTTTCTTAAAAGATCTGTTTGAGTATTTAAGGTGTGGATGGGTTATTCAAGTGGGTATGTCTAGATTGAGGTTGGAAAAGTGGGTCTGAAACTTGAGGGAGAAGCTGGGGGAAAAGATTTTAGGAGTAAATTGTCCCTCCTCCCTTTCTCTCCCCCTCATTTCCTTCTTCTCTTTTTTCCTTCCTTCATCTCTCCACCATGAAGACATGAGATGGTAATATTATTTATATAGAGTTGATAGTTGAAGGTGTGTGAAAGGCTGATTGCATCAGGGAATGGGTACACAGAAAGACTGTTGAGAAATGTGGAAACATTTAGGGGATGTTGAAGAATAAGAGAAACCAGTAATAATCAGAAGAATGGTCGGCACATAGGAAGTAGTGGAAGGGAATGTCATGGAATCCAAGGAAGAAAAGAGTTTTTAAAAGTGTGGGTGATTATTAGTGTCAAATGTTATAGTATTTCATTTAATATCTTTTTTTTGATATTTTCATCATCATTATTTTTATCCTTTATTTTTTTATTTTATTTTTTTTTAAATTTCAGCTCATCATGGAGGTACAGAAGCTCAGGTTATATACATTGTCCATGTCCCGCCCATCCCCTTGAGTCAGAGACTCAAGCGTGTCCATTCTCCAGACAGCGCGCCTGGCATGCACCATGTAGTCATACCTCCATCCCCTCCCCCCCCCCCAGTCAGCACCTTCCAGCATGACCATTCCCCGGACGGTGTACAACGCACTCATCATGTAGGCGTACACCCATCACCTCCCCCCGCCCCACCGTCTCATCACCTAAATGCACATCGGGGAAGGATACCAATTGGATATCATTTAATATCTTTGATAAAGTTAACCAAAAAATACAATTATCTAGAGCACTCTATTCCCACCTACCATTCTAGTTAATTGAGATGTTATAACACATAACCATAGAAATAATTTCCTCTGCAAATAGGCTTATTCATTTGCAGAGCTATGAAAGTACAAAGAAAAGTAATTCAGGGTTTTAAAATGAGCTTTGATTTTTTAAAAGATATAGCTAAGATGTTATATGTTTTCTTATACAGAAAAGCAAATCATAGACACTTTTAGAGGTATTTAGCAGAATCCTACAATGAATTCAAGTCAATATGCCTAGGTTAGCTTTGCTAATCTTAGCAAAACTTTCATGTTGGGTGCTAAGAGCTTGCTTTTGGCTTATTTCCTAAGTATTAGATTGAACATTTCTATCAGCATACAAACCAAGTTCTAGGGCCTTTTGATTTGTACACTGCTTGCTCTCTCTTTCAACCATTTATATGTTTGTTTTGGGGAAAAAAATACTGGACAACTCTATTTGGCAAAAACATAGAGCCAGTCTTCAGAAAGTGAAGAATGAAAGGCTACCGATTAAGACAGAGTTGGTTATCAGCACCAGGAGTAATAGAATAAACAACAGGAAAGTGTCTAGATGATGAATCTCAAACTCTCAGCAGGTTAATCACTGTATTGATCCATCTAACTCACAGTATTTTGAAAGCATTTGTTTTTTTTGTTTTTCTTTTTTTTTTGAGACAGAGTCTCGCTCTGTTGCCCGGGCTAGAGTGAGTGCCGTGGTGTCAGCCTAGCTCACAGCAACCTCAAACTCCTGGGCTTAAGCAATCCTACTGCCTCAGCCTCCCGAGTAGCTGGGACTACAGGCATGCGCCACCATGCCCGGCTAATTTTTTCTATATATATTTTTAGTTGGCCAGATCATTTCTTTCTATTTTTAGTAGAGACGGGGTCTCACTCTTGCTCAGGGTGGTCTCAAACTCCTGACCTCGAGCGATTCACCCACCTCGGCCTCCCAGAGTGCTAGGATTACAGGTGTGAGCCACCGTGCCCGGCCTGAAAGCACTTGTTGATTAATGGAAGATGAGGGTGAGTGGACTACAGTGTGTTTTTGCTTAGCACTGTCTATCTTTCCAGTCTCAAGAACATCTCCAGTGTAGTAAGAACAAAGCAACTACAAAAACTAAGCTAGTTAATGTTCTGTTGTTTCTGGTGGAGCAATATGTTGTTAAAAAATAAAAAGCACAAAACTAAACCTCAATTAAACTGATATCCTTAGCAGTCAGGAGCCATGTCACATGTAACCCTTCAGCTCACTCAACAAAGCAAACACTCTTGGCTTGGAACTTGCATGTTCTGTTTTCATAACTCAGACCACATGAAATTCTGAGACTCTTTGAGATGCTTTTCAGCCTTTCATGCTGCCCTGCCGGAGAAGACCTAATGACAATTTCTAAAGACTGCTCAATTCTTGGATTCATATAATACAAATGCACCAAGGAGAAATTAGTTAATTATTTCAGAGAAGCACCAGGCGCTTGAGGAAAAGAACCCGAAAGGATTAGAATTTCTACTTTCTTGAATTCTTTAAATTTCTTATACTAACAAAAAAATGATTATTGAAATCTGGAAACTTTCTAGGAAAGATTTAATATTAAGGTCAGTTAAAATATCTTATCCAAAGCTTTTAGAAAGAAGTGGGTTGGATTTTATATCTATGACTTAATGTTCACAGGAGAACAAGAAACAAACAAAAATCACTTAACTGACTAAACAAAAACCCACACTTACAAAAATCAAAACACTCTGTATACCAAATACAGATTTCTGTGCTGACCAATTTGTCACATGTCAGATATTCCTGTGTTCCAGTTTCTGTTCTGACTGATTAGGTTGTGTGACTTTGGACAGATTCGTAGTCTCTCAGAGCCTCTGCTGTCATACTTACCAATAGAGATGTGGTGAGGGATGAGAGAAGTGATCTCTGGGAGAGTGCCTGGCCCCAGGATCCATCCATGATTATTTGGTGCCCTCCCCTTTACCAGAGCTGACAGTTTAGGGTGTAGGCAGATAGTTTGTTGCAGTGTTTTAGCCACTTCCAGTCTCCCCTTCTTTGCCCCTTCTGTTCCTTTCCCCTCTTTTGCAGTATCAGTTAGAGAGGTTTGGATAGAGGTAGCCAGGAGAGTGACCTGTCTGGTTTCTTTCCTGGTGTCCTATGTTTTGGTCGTGTTTCCACAAGGCTGCAGCTCCGTCCTCTGGCCAAGCCAGGCTCTAGAGTTGAGTCACCATGGCTGAGAGAATATGAAGTGAGTTGGCAAGCTATGCAGGGAGTTAGGTACTGGTGTTTCAAATTCTTCTGAACTGCTCCAGAGAGGGCACCAGCCTTGGTTCAGGCAACCTGCCTCTCTGTGACAGTCAGACTTCTTTAACCTTCCAGATGTCCTGCACTCTATCAGGGGAAGGAGTGGTCTGTGGCTTCAGCACTAATGGAAAGGAGAAGTCTGATTCCAAGAGGAATGCTTCTGTTCTTGCTTTCAGTTCTAATTTTATCTTTCAACATCAGGTTGTCTTTTTCAGGGAGGATTTAAATTGGCTTGCAATAATAATAACCATGTGTTACAAGCTTGCTGCACGCCTCGTGCATTATATCCATTAACTCACTCAATTCTCACAAAGGCCCTGCAAGATCCCATTTTGCAGATGAGAAAACTGAGGCTTAAATAGATATTAGGACTTGTGCAAAGCAACATAGTGATAGTAGTATTAGAGCCTGGATATTCTTTACTTGAGGGCTGTTAAATATTTTGTCTCTCAATCGTATTTACCTGCTTCTCCCTTTCTCTACCCCCGTGTCTCCCAGGAAAGACACTGTAACCTGGGGCAAGTACTGATTTAAAGGATTTGTTTGCCATGTAAATCCTGAGATGTGATCTCTCTTTCTCTCTAATTGTCTCATCCCTAGGATGTCATTATAGAGACTCTGCCAGCTGGGAAAAGATGCGAAGAACCCCATAGCATCAATGGGTACAGTGTGTGCTCATAAAACTGGTGCTTTCACAATAGCTACATTTTACTGAGAGAATTAAATAACTGAAAATCGAGGCTAATTTTTGCAATTAAACAAATGGAGCTGCATTAATTATCTATGAACCTTATTATGAAGTGGTCTTCAGTTCTGAGTTTCCAAAGGAAGCGAGAAGAGTACAGTATGCAATGTTCTCTGAGGCAGATGATCCAGACTTCCCAAGTTACGAGGTCTCATTGGGAGCTGTTATGATAGCTGAGTTATTTTATGGTTTTACTCTTTAAAAAGCTCTTTTAAGCCTACAGAGCAGAACAAGCTGGCCCATCTCAGAGCACAAGGGCTAAATCAAAAGTGTATCAACTTTTTTTTTGCAAAACAAAAATGAATATAAACAATATTCCTCTAAAGTTGAAAAATAAAAGTCAATAGGAGATAGTCTGAAAAATGGGATAAAAAGAAGGACAATTGGTGCAAAGATGTGGAAACAACCCAAATGCCCATCAATTCATGAGTGGATTAGTAAAATGTGGTATATGTATGCCATGGAGTATTACTCAGCTATAAGAAATAACAGTGATATAGAATCCCTTTTGTTCTCCTGGAGAGAGTTGGAACCCATTCTATTAAGTGGAGTGTCCCAAGAATGAAAAAATAAGCACCACATGTACTCACCAGCAAATTGGTTTCCCTGATCATCACCTAAGTGCACATTTGGGAACGACACCAATTGGGTGTCGGACAGAGGTGGGGGGTGGGGGGAGGAGAGGGATGTATACCTACATGATGAGTGCGATGTGCACTGTCTGGGGAATGGACACGCTTGAAGCTCTGACTCGGGGGGATGGAGGGAGAACATGGGCAATATATATAACCTGAACTTTTGTACTCCCGTAATAAGCTGAAATAAATAATATAAAAAAAAGGACAATTGGATTTTGTAAGAATTGAACATTTCTTCAGAATTTGAACTCTATGTATTCTGTTTTAACTGTCATTCACATTTAAAGGTCTAGGCCCAAATCTAGAATAGTTACTATAACATTCTATGAAAGGCTTTCCTTTGTTATCCACATTTAAGTTTAGCGACTGGTATAATAGGAGTCTCTTTCCAATCTGAACGGATGTAGAAACACGACATACAGTGTGTACAAGCTGTTAATGTCATTCAGAAATAAGCTTAGATCTCATTGCAACCAATATAAATCTTATATAGCAGAGGATTTTGGGCATAGGGTGGCTTTTTAATTTCAAACAGTATTCAACATGACAAACTTTTATCATCTTAGAATTTGTTGTTTTAGATGTTAAAGCATCTTTTTAATCTGAGAGACAGAATCAGTTTTTGTGATAGTAATTAACTCTTGAACAGATGAGAAAATTGAGGCCCAGTGTTACAACACAAACTCCTCTACTTACCATAGCTATGAGTTTAGTCTGTGACTATCAAGTGACTTGACTGTGTAGCAGCTGAAGGGCAAGGAACACAGACTTTGGAGTCAGATTCTGCTGTTTATGTTTGAGGCCTGTGGAAATTCACTAGTAATTCTTAAAATTTAGTGTGAACAAAAATCACCTGGGGATCTTGTTCCAGGCAGATTCTGATTCAGGGTGTCTAAGGTGAGGCCCGAGACTCTGCATTTCTAACAAGCTCCCAGGTGATGCTGATGGGTGGTCCAGAACCACACTTTGAGTATCAGAAAACTCTATAAACCTTAACTTCCTCATCTGTAAGATAGGGATAGTGGTTACTACCTGGGAAGGTTATTGGGAGCCTTAAATGAGTCAAGGAGGTGAAGCATCTGACATATGTGAGGATTACCACAAATATAAATGTGCCAACTCTTCCCTTTTCCCTATTTTGTTCCTACTTAGCTAAACAGCTTATTCAACTTTTATGTGAATTTCCTCAGTCCCAGTTTTTATGGGGACTTCCATATTTGTGTGACATAATCAGGTTTGTGGCATGTATGAATCATTAATCATAATCTTTCCCAGAGATGGGAAAGAGGACCCATCTCTGTCCTCTTTCCCTAAATCAGTGTTTTATGTAACATCAAATGTTATGTTAAAAATCTATACCAAATGTGAATGTTCAAAATTGAGTTGATGTGCAACTTGTTCAAAATATCTTTAAAACTTAACCATGAACAAAAATTATTATTTTGGATCACAAAACAAAACCTAATTGTATTCTTAGAAGAAATACTGTTAAGGGAAGTTGTTGCAAAATGGTTAGAAATAAAGGAATGGGCAAAAGTGTACTAGTCAATTCAAAAATATACAAAATGAGGGTTCTGATATTAATATCAGACAAGTTAGAATTCAATTCACAAACTGTTTCAGCAAGTAGAAGAGGAGGGAATACTTCCCAGCCCATCATCTGAGGCCAGTATTACCCTGATACCCAAACCAATGGTACCACAAGAAAAAAGAAACTTCAGGTCAATATCCCTTATGAATGTAGATGCAAGAATCACCCTCAACAAAATACCAGCAAACCAAATATATCAACATATGAAGAGAATTCTACATCATAACCAATTGGGATTTATCCCATGAATGCAAGATTGGCTTAACATTTGAAAATCAATTAATGTAATATACCACATTAACAGGAAAAAAAAAGGACAAAAACCATGTGATAATTTCAATAGATGCAGAAAAGAACATTTGATAAAATCCAGTACCTCTCAGGGTAAAAATATGTAACAAATTACGAATAGAAGGGAAATTCTTCAACCTGACAAAGGGCGTCTATGAAAAACGTAAAGGTAATACCACACTTAATGGTGAAAGAGTGCTTGCTTTTCCCTGAAGATCAGAAAAAAGACCAAGATGTCCACTCTCATGACTTCTATTCAACACAGACTTCTATTCAGTACTAGAAGTTCTGCCAGGGGCAATTACATAATAAAAAAAATAAAAGACATCTAGATTGGAAAGGAAGAAGTAGAACTATCTCTCTTTGCAAATGTCAGGATCTTTTATATAAAAAATCCCAAGGAATCCACTAAAGACCAATTTGAGCTGATGAACAATTTCACCAAGGTTGCAGGTTATAAGATCAATATAATAAATCAATTGTATGTCAATACATTACCAAGAAACCACCTGAAAATGACATTAAAAATAATTCCTTTTATAATAACATCAAAAAATACTTAGGAATAATTTTAACAAGAAATGTAAGATTTGTTTACTGGAAACTATAAAACGTTGTTGAAAGAAACGAAAGGCCGGGCGCGGTGGCTCACGCCTGTAATCCTAGCACTCTGGGAGGCCGAGGCGGGCGGATCGCTGGAACTCAGGAGTTGGAGACCACCCTGAGCAAGAGCGAGACCCCGTCTCTACTAAAAATAGAAAGAAATTATCTGGCCAAACTAAAAATATATATAGAAAAAAAATTAGCTGGGCATGGTGGTGCATGCCTGTAGTCCCAGCTACTCGGGAGGCTGAGGCAGTAGGATTGCTTAAGCCCAGGAGTTTGAGGTTGCTGTGAGCTAGGCTGATGCCACGGCACTCACTCTAGCCCCGGCAACAGAGCAAGACTCTGTCTCAAAAAAAAAAAAAAAAAAGAAAGAAAGAAAGAAAGAAACGAAAGATCTGAATAAATGGAAAGACATCCCATGTTCATAGACTGGAAGACAATATATTAAAATGAGAGTATTCCTTAAATTAATCTATGGATTCAATGCAACCTCTATCAGAATTCCAGAAATTGACCAGCTGGTCTTAAAAATTCATGTGGAAATGCAAGGGACCTAGAATAGCCAAAACAATCTTGAGAAGAACAGCACAATTGGAGTACTCACACTTGGAATTTCAAAACTTACTACAGAGCTATAGTAATCGAGACAGTATGGTTCTGCCATAAAGATCTATGAAACAGAATTTAGAATCTAGAAGTAAAACTAACTTTTATGGTCAATCGACCTTTGAAAAAGGCCAAGACAATTCAATGGGGGAAATAATAGTCCTTGAACAAATGGTGTTGGAGCAACTGGACATCCCCATGCAAAAGTATGAATTTGTACCCTACCTCACACCATCTGTAAGGCTTAACTCAAAGTTGGTCACAGACCTAAATATAAAAGCTGTCACAATAAAATTTTTAGAATGAAACAGAGGATTAAATCTTCATGACATTGGGTTAGGCAATGATATCCTAGATAGGATACCAAAAGCACCAATCATTAAAGAAAAAAATTGATAAGTTGGAATTCATCAAAATTAGGAACTTTTATGCTTCAAAAGATACCATAAAAATGTGAATGGGAGGCCGGGTGTGGTGGCTTACGCCTGTAATCCTAGCACTCTGGGAGGCCGAGGCGGGTGGATTGCTCGAGGTCAGGAGTTTGAGACCAGCCTGAGCAAGAGCGAGACCCCGTCTCTACTAAAAATAGAAAGAAATTATCTGGCCAACTAAAATATATATATAGAAAAAATTAGCCGGGCATGGTGGTGCATGCCTGTAGTCCCAGCTACTCGGGAGGCTGAGGCAGTAAGATCACTTAAGCCCAGGAGTTTGAGGTTGCTGTGAGCTAGGCTGATGCCACGGCACTCACTCTAGCCCAGGCAACACAGCGAGACTCTGTCTCAAAAAAAAAAAAAGAAAAAAAAAAAAGTGAATGTGAGAAATTATTTTCAAGTCAAGTGTCTGATAAGGGACTGGTATCTAGAATATATAAAGAACTCTTACAATGCAATAATAAAAGTCTTATAACCTAATTAAAAATGGGCAAATGATTTGAATACTCATTTTTCCAAAGAAGATAAACAAATTACCAATAAGCATATGAAAATATGCTTATCATCTTTAGCCATTAGAGAAATGCAAATCAAAACCACAATGAGATAACACTTCACACTCTCTAGAATTCCTGTAATCAAAAAGATATTAACAAGTGAGGATGTGGAAATATTGGAATGCTCATTCATTGCTAGTAGGGTATAAAATGGTGTAGCAACTTTGGCAAAGCAGTTTGGCAGTTCCTCAAAATGTACCTAGATGTACCATATGGCACAATAATTACTCTCCTAGGTATCTATCTATCCAAGGAAATAAAAATATATGTCCACACAAAAATCTACATGAATGTTCCCAGCAATATTATTCATAATACCCCCAAAGTGAAAAGAACTCAAATGTTTATCAACAGATGAATTAACAAAATATTATATATCCATATAATGGAATATTAATTGGCAGTAAAAAGGAATGAAATACTTACTACACCTTGGATGAACTGCAAATCGTTTTATTCAGTGAAAGAAGCCAGTGATAAAAGACCACATTATTGTAAGGTAAAATTTATATGAAATGTCCAGAATAGGCAAAGTATGAAATTTATATGAAATATCCAGAAATGGAAAGTAGAATGGTGGTTGCCCAGGGATGGTGGGAAGCTCTAAACCTTAATCATAAAGAATACACTTTTTTTCAAATGCCCATAAAATATTTACAAAAACTGACTATATTTTAATCTGGGGGGGTAGTGCGCACCTCTAGTCCCAGCTCCTCGGGAGGCTGAAGCAGGAGGATTGCTTGAACCCAGGAGTTTGAGGCTGAGTGCGCTATGATCATGCCTTGTGAATAGCCACTATAGTCCAGCAAGGGTAACATTGTGAGATACCATCTCTAAAAACAAACAAACAAACAAACAAACAAACAAAAAATTAAAAAAACAAAAACAAAATCCTCAAAACTGACTATATTTGACCACAAAGGAAATTTGGCTCAAATGATTTCACAGATAAGAGCATATACTTCCAATGCTATTTAAACTGTTCCAGGGCATACAAAAAGAAGGGGAACTTATAAATTCATTAATGAAGAAAACAATAGTTAATACAGCTTGACAAAGATAACATACACTTAAATGGAAAAACAGACTAATCTTCTGACTATTAATGAAAATTGATAAATAAAATATTAGTAATAGAATCCAGAAGTGCCTTAAAAGAAAAACATCATAACCAAGTGGGGTCTGACCCAGGAATACAAGCAAATGTTAGCATTAGAAAATCAATAATCATTTTCATAACCAGGAATAAAAGAGGAATAGTGGATACTTTATTGATATTAAGCTTAAAAGCTTTTTTATTAATGCAAAGCTTATATACGGCTCAAATATCTTTATCATGCATTTTAGCATTTCTGCCAAAATCAGGAACAAGTTTCTGTTCCCACCATTATTAATAATTTTTTACAATGTGCTGGAAATACTAGCCAATGGAATTGGAAAAAGCAAAGAAATTAAAGATACACAATTTGTAAAGGAAGGGATAAAACTATCATATTTAGAGATGATATGATTGTATACTTTGAAATTATAAGAGAATCAACTGAAAAACCATGTCAAACAATAAGAAAATTCAATAATGAAGTAGCATACCAAAGTAATACAGGGAAATCAGTGGCAATGTATCCATCTGTATCAATATATATCAACCAGCTAGAAGATAATCTCTTACTTAAAATAACAGTCAAAAGACAAAATACCCAAGAATACAACAAGATACATATGGAAAAACTTTAAAATTTTGCTGAAAGGCACAAAGCAGCTTTGAAAAAACAAATGGTTTTGTTTTGTTCATGGTCTTAGAAAACAATTTCATAAAGTTGACAGTTCTCCCCCTGTTAAATTATACATTTTACATGATCCCAGTAAAAACATCAATACTTTTTTTCCTGAAATGGTAAAGCTGCTTCTAAAGTTCATATGACAAATGAAATAAGAATAGCCAGGAAATTCTAATATAGAAGAGCTATAGGGGAGGACTAGCCCAATGAATAGTAAAGCATAAAACACCAGCAGCATTAAACGTGTGATCATGGTGTTTGAAATAGGCAAACAGACCAATGGAACAGAACAGAATGTTGAAATAAGCCCAAATACAGGAATTCAGTAGATGTTAAAGTGATATCTCACAGTGGGAGAAAAGATGGACTACTCAATATAGCGCTGGGACAGCTAGAGAGACGTCTAGAAAAAAATAAAGTTAGATCCATACTTCATACAATAGTAGGACAAACTCCAAGTGAATCAACGGTTTAGATGTAAAAAATGAAGCCAATAAATAAATAAAACAAGCAAATTCCTTTATAACTGTGGAGTGAAGAATGCCTTTTTATTATGACTAGAAATATAGAAATATATTTTATAGAAATATAAAAGGTTGATACATTTAATTATTTTTAAAAATACAAGCAAAATCCACCAAAAGTAAGGCTCAGGGACAAATGATAAACTCAGAAAAATTGCTGCAACTCATATCACAAAGGGCTAATGTTCCTAATATACAAAGAGCTCCTGGAAATTCTACTTGTAATATACACTTATACAGATTTACCTGTACCCATGTTAAATGGCATGTGAACAAAGGATTAGAAATAAATCATCCAATGGAATGCTTTCGGCAGCTGCAAAAATGAATGGCAAAACCCAGTCTATGCTGATATGGAAATGTCACCGAGATATATTGTTAAGCGATAAAAGAAATAGTGCATGAATAGTATGGGTCTATTAGCATAAAATGGGGGAATAATAAGACTATATATTGCAATTGCTCTTCTATGCAGAAGGATACATAGGAATTTAATAACAGTGGCTTACCTGCAATGTTGAGGGCAGGGTGGTACAAGTGGACAGATGGGAAATGGAGTAGAAGGAGAATTTATTTTTACTTATTTATCATGTTTTTAGACACTTGAAAGTATTATGTATTTAAAAATTAAAGTTTTAAAAAGGGCCCCAACCTGCTTTTTTTTGGTTTTTTTTTTTTTTTTTTTTTTAGAGACAGGGTCTTGCTCTGTTGCCCAGGCTAGAGTACAGTGGGGCGATCATAACTCACTGCAGCCTCGAACTCCTGAGGTCAAGTCATTCTCCCACCTCAGCCTCCGGTGCAGCTGGGACTACAGGCCTGCACCACCATGCCTGACTAATTTATTTTTATTTTTATTTTTTTTTTAATTCATGAGCTGCCTCTGCATCTCTACTCCCTGGCTGGACTTCTGCTGGCTCTTGTATCTCATTGTGAGTCTTGCCCAACACCCGATCTCACCTCTGCCTGTTTCTCCAGCCTCATTCCTTCTACTCTTCCCTGACCTCTAAAATTGTATTCTGTAGTCCCAACCCTACTAAACACCTAGCCCGAACACACACACACACAAGCCCCTCACCCCCTCCCACCATGCCAAGCTCTTTAGTACTTCTGAGTCTTTGCTTACACAGAAAAGTGAGGGCAGAAGATCTCTAAGGTCAGATATATCAATAACTGTTCTCTTTTAGAAAAATTACTTTTCTTAAGTTCCCTTTGAGATAACCCTACCTTGCCTGAAGGCCTAGTTGTCATCTCTAGCAAGCCCCAGCTAGATGGCCCTGGTACTCTCTCCCACTCTGTCTACTGTGTCACTATCCTAGGGCTGCCATAGCAAGTATCCCAAACTGAGTGGCTTAAAACGATAGAAATTTATTTTCCATAGGTGAGAAGGCCGGAAGTCTGAAATCGAGGTGTAGGCAAGGTTGGTTCCTTCTGGAGGCTCTGAGGGAGAAACCATCCCCTATCTGAAGTAGCAACGGCATCTACAAATGCTCACCTCTGTAGACCTCTTTGCAGCTAGTGGTGGCCGCGTTTCCCAGTTCTGGCATCAAAAAAGTTTATACAGCTTACTGAGTGCAAAATCTAGGAAGTCTATTATTTTCCTAATAAAAAGGTATAGACTCAACTAGCAGTGAAATTTGCCCTTCATTTTTTTCATTCCCTTGTACTTGGACTATGAATGTGATGTTTGGAAATAGAGCAGTTATCTTGTGGGCATGAGGAAGAAAACAAGAAGTTGGGGGGAGGGGCAGAAGGAGCGTGGCTCCTGGATGGGTTAACGGCGCTGCCATGGCAACCCTGGCTGTGTACCACAGACTTTTGTAAATCTGGAAACAAACAAACCCAAACAACATTAAACCCTTATTTGCTTCAACCACCACATTCAGTTTTCTGTTACATGCCATGGCGGGAGGTGGGGGAGAGAAGTCTTAACTGATAAAAAATTTATCTTCAAAAATATGGTGGATGGTTTTGGGGAATTTTAGCAGTGTGGCTTTTTATTTCCACATGTTCCGAATGCCATTGCCTCCCTCCTTCTTCCTCTTTTTTTAAAGCTCTTTCCCTCTTTACTCTTTTTTATTTGATGGTGGAAGTTTGAGGGAGGGTATGTCCATGGTTGGAGGGTCCTATGTCCTTATGAACCAGTATTATCTTGAATTCAGGTATAAAATAATAATATTCCCTGATCACCTATGCCAGGAATTGTGCTAATTGCTTTACCTGTGACAGCTCGTCTGATCCTCATTTCAATAGTGTGCAACAGATACAATTATCATCTCTGCTATACAAATAATGAACCACGGCTTAGAAATGGAAGTAATCTGCCCGAGGTCCCACAACTACTAAGTAACAGACATGGAATTTTAACGCAGAATTGGAAATTAGGCCTGAGAGCTTGTGCTTTTAATCACTTTAACTCTCATGAGAGCTATGCAGGAGCCCTGACCAATGTCCGCATTTGAAGAATCTTTTTCAAATGCAACAGGTAGAGGAATGGTTGTATCAGTTAGAGTGTTTCAGCTGTAATTACTCAGACTAGCTGGAAACAGTAAAGAAATCTATTACCCCATATCCAGTGGAAAGAAAGTGAATGTCACTTCTCTTGCATTTCTTTTTTATCAGTAAATAAAGCCTTTCCCAGAAGCCATGTAGCATACTTCTCTTTGGGTCTCTTTGTCCTAAGCCAATCATTGGCAAGAGGAATTAATTCATTTTTCCACTCTTCCCATATTTATTGAATGCCTACTATGTGTCACGAGGGCTAGGGACCCTCAGATGGCAAAACAAGTAAAAATTGTGGAGCTTATATTCTAGTGGGAAGAGATATAAAATGAAAAAATTAGTGAAGGATATAGATGGTGATAAATGCCATTGGAATAAAAACATAGTGGGAAAGAGGGACAAGTCATGCCGGGGGGTGGTGAGCAGTAGGGAAGGGACCAGCTAATTGGTTTTGACCAGTGATGAACCATCCCCTGGGGCTGGAACTGAGGCTGGAGATCACCAGCCCTGAAGCACATGGTCCTTTAGAAAAGGAAAGTGAATAAAACTGAAGTTCTGTTAGGAAGAAGAATGTCAGAAACAGTTGTTGGACAGGTAATTACTAGTCAGGGCCAGCTATATAATTTATGAGACCCAGTGCAGAAGAAAACTGCAGAGTTCTTGTTCAAAAAGTAGGAAAGAAAAGTATCACTAAAGGCAAAAAATATATAATTTTTCCTTTCTTTCCAAGTGTCTATCTTGACCCGTCATGGTAGTTTTAATTTGCTATTTAATATCTTTGTAAGTAAAGAAAAATTGAAAATTGAAATGATTAGCATGAATTTTACCATTCATTTTTATATTGTGCAATGCCTGTTTTAAATGCAAACGTAAGAGCATTTAACTCAGATGTGGAAATCACTGAAATTACATAGCTTCTGTTTTGTAGCTCCTGTATGCATGTGCATTTCATCCTTACTAGCACGCAGAAATGATGCACAAAACTAACTCAATTGTCTTGTTTCACTTCTTAATATGTGCACATTCTACCAATTACTTTCTACTTGTGACTTACTGATAGGGACTATAGAAAGACAAAGTATGAGTTCTATCTTTCCCTTTCCTTCTGTGTCCTTCATTTTCAGCATAAGTGGTTGGCTAGTAGAGGGAAGTAACACAAATAAGAAAGGATATAATAGGGTTCCTCGATTGTTGTGTTTCTTATTGATACATTGTCATTGCCTTCTTTCTGCATTTAAAGCAGGTTTTGATTTGTACAGAAAGGGTGTTCTCTTGGGGCTGTCAGTGCTCCTGTTATTCAGTCATAGATGTAACACACTTTGTACTTCTATGAGTCTTGCTGATCTCTTACCCACTCTGGGTCCAGTGGATTACTGTGCTCATGAGGCACTGCCCTCCCCAAATTTTAGATTTATGAGCAAAATAAATGCTATATATTTTTTAAGCCACTCAGTTTTGTGGTGGTTTGTTATGTAGTAATAGTAACTGGAATATGTATCAAAATAGGTCTGTACCTTTAAAAAGTAACCTGTTCAGTCATGACTCTCAACAAGGATAGAGATGTTCTATTAGAACCAGCTGGGTCACATTTTCAAAATACAGCAAAACTCCATGGCAATATATTCTGTAATAACGTGAATTTGGATATACCATGATTGGTTTCTGTCCTCTGCCCCACCTAGTACTCAAAATCCCCATCATATTTAACAGAAGACAACTGCCATCTGGTGGTGCCAAACTGCAGCAGGCACTTGGATAGATTTGGATTGTGTTGCTGGAGCCCTGGAATTTCTGGTTGGCTGGCTGGACAGACTCACTCTGCTAATTTATTTGACCTTCAAACAAGGTAATCCTAAATTTTATGTTATTGAATATTTTGTTCCCAACATATTATGTTACAATGGGGTTGTATGTATGGCAGAGCCTGGATAAGTCCTCCCAATTACATTTCCTCTTCCTAGATCCACAGGTAAACTACATTTTCCAGGGTCCTTGAATCAATGTGGGGGTAATACGACTAGTTATTGCTAATGTAGTATGAACAGAAATGATGTATCATTTCCAGCTGAGACTATTAATAATGAATGTGCCTTCTTTTTCTCCTCATGTTGTCAACTGGGTAGCACATTGCTTGAATGGATCCACAGCATGGTAGAAGCCTGAATCTTTGCTTAGAGGAGAGCTGCTTGACCCTCATTAAACTATGACATGAGCAAGAAATATACCTTTAAATGTCAAAATATTGATATTTGGGGGCTTTAATTTTTTACCACAGCGTAGCTTAGTGTGCTATATAGAAGTTAAAGGGAGTGCGCCGCTGTAACAAAACCCGAAAATATGTGTTATGGGCTTAGTTGAGTGCGTGGCAGTGAGGAAACTGATATTAGAGGCTGGAAAGATGGCAGATCTATGTTACAGAGTGGCAAAATACTTGGTAAAACTGCTTCCTATAATAACTTGGGAGGCAGACCATGGGTCTACTGAGCCAGCAGCTCTGGGGGGAGTGATTATAAAGAATCAAAATGTTACTGCATGTTGGTTTCTATTTGCTGCATTTTGGAAGGTATTACAAGAAAGAGAAGAGATCAGAAGATAATTGGCTGGTGTAACTGAAATAAAAGAAATAAATAAATTCTAAAAATTTGGAGCATTGAAAGTTTGGAAAAACCCAACTGCTTCTATACCCTTAATGAGTAGGAAATAAGATGGAGAAAATCCTTGAATGACAGGCAAAGATCAGGTTAAGAACATGGCCATTCCACTCAAGGTTGATAGCCTCGGATAACCAGTTCTTATTTACTGGAAAGAGGAGAGAGAGAGAGAGAGAGGGAGAGAGAGAGAGAGAGAGAGAGAGAGAGAGAGAGAGAGAGAGAGAGAGAGGCGCATAGGGGTTAAAGAAGAAAAAAGAAGGGCAGATTTGAGATATAACTATGAAAGAGCTTTGGGTTCTTATTGATGCAAAGCATGGGCTTATTTCAAATATATCAATTTTTGAGAAAATTATATTGCTGCAGAATCCAACCTTTGAGACTTAAAACAACTGTTAGGCTCCTAAAGGTCCACAAGCAGGAGTGGGCTGAAAATTGGTTCAGTTCCCAAGAATAGGGCATACTCCTTCAGATATGAGCAAAGAGGTGAAAGAAAAGGGAAATTTCCCACAGGGCACATCCAGGGAACACAGAGAATGATGAACAAGGAAATTCTTCCAAGGACCAGAATCAGGGACTTAACAGGGAACTTCTTCCGCAGGGCCGTCACAATGTCTGTTCAGAGCATTCCAAAGCTACTAGGCACTTTTCCAAATGGGGTTTTTTAATTGACAAATAAAAATTTTATATATTTATATTGTATAACATGATGTTTTGAAACATGTATACATTGTAGAATGGCTAAATCAAGCTAATTAACATGTGCATTACCTCACACATTTATTTTTTTGAGGGGGAGGTGAGAACATTGAAAATCTACTCTCAGCGATTTTCAAATATGCAATACATTGTTCTCAACTATAGTCACCATGTTGTGCAGTAGAACTCTTGAGCTTATTCCTCCTAATTGAAATTTTGTTTCCTTTGACCGACGTTTCCCCAATCCCTCCCTGCTCAGCTCTTAGTGACCTCCATCTACTATTCTCTGCTTCTCTGAGTCTGACTTTTTTAGATTCCACATATAAGTGAGATCATGCAATATTTGTTTCTATGTGCCTGGCTTATTTCACTTAACATAATAACAAGTCCATCCACATTGTCACAAATGACAGGATTTTCTTCTTTTTTAAGGCTGAATACTTATTCCATTGTGTTTAGGTACCATTTTTTTTTTATCTATTCATCTACTGATGGACACTTAGGTTGATTCCACATCTTGGTTATTGGAAATAATGCTGCAATGAATATGGGGATTTAGATATTTCTTTGACATATTGATTTTATATCCTTTGGGTATATACCCAGTAGTGAGATTGCTGGATCATATGGTAGTGCTATTTTTAATTTTTTGAGTCATCTCCATACTGTTTTTAATAATGGCTATACTAATTTATATTCCACCAGTGTGTAAGGTGATATTTCATTGTGGTTTTAATTTGCATTTCCCTGATAACTAGTTATGTTGAGTGTTTTTTTATATACATTTTAGCCATTTGTATGGTTTTTTTTTTTGTTGTTGTTGTTGATAGAGGTGGTGGGGTCTTACTATATTGGCCAGGCTGGCCTCAAACTCTTGGGCTCAAATGATACCCCCACCTCAGCCTACTGAGTAGCTGATGTATGTCTTCTTTTGAGAAATGTCTATTTGGATACTTTGCCCATTTTTAATTGGTTGTTTTCTTGCTATTGAGCTGTTTGAGTTCCTTATATTAATATGTTTTACAAATCCATTATTAGATGTATGGTTTGCAAATATTTTCTCCTATTCTATATGTTGTCTCTTTTACTCTGTTGATTGTTTCCTTTGTTGTGTAGAAGCTTTTTAGTTTGATGGAATCTCATCAAATGGAATTTTAAAAAACCTTTTTGTTTAGAGATAATTTTAGATTCACAGAAGAATTGCAAAGATAGTACAGACAATTCCTGAATATCTTTTATATAGCTTTTCCTAATATTAACATTTTATATAACCATGGTACATTTATGAAAACTAAGAAATTAATATTAGTACAATAATATTAACTGAACTATAGACTGTATTCATATCTCATTGGTTTTCCACTGTGTAATTTTTCTATTTCAGAATCTAATCCAGGATAGCATGTTGCAATTTAGTCAACATGTCTCCTTAGTCTTTTTCAATCCGTGTCAGTTCTTGGTCTTTCCTTGTTTTTCATGACCTTGACTCTTGACTATTAATGGTCAGGTATTTGTTGAATATCTCTCAATTTGGATTTGTCTGATATTTTCTCATGATTAGCTTGGACTTAAGGATTTCTGGAAAGAATAACACAGAGGCAAAGTGCCCTTCTCATCACATCATATCAGGAGGTATACAAATGTGTGATTTCATTGGAGTTATCCTGTCCTGTCCCTGCACCAGCATTATAGATTGGGGATGGCGAAGGGGAAGATCATTTGTCTTTTTAGATTTTAATTTGTCAGACTACAAGGAGCTTCCTCCAGACTGATGGAGATTACGTATCACCTGGAAATGGTGAAGCTCGAGCTGGATGCAGTGACTGAATGTCACTTTAGAATGTCTACCTTGAGGAGGGAGTGGGTATGTTCTATGTGTGGGTGGAAATGTAAAACAGCTTCTGGTGACTAGAAGAGCAGACCATGGTATAAATGGACTAGGTTCTCACCAAATATATTTCCTCTTCTTGGACACAGTGTATTTAGGTGGGGCCATAAGACTAGTTCTTTTCAATAGAATGTGGGTGGGAATGATATGTCCCTTGTGGTCTCAGGCTGTTAAGAGTGAATGCTTTCTATGCACCCTCCCTCTCATCTCCCGTCTGCCAAGTGAATGCTGCAGGCTACCTTAAAACTATGTGTTGAAGGTAGTAGAGCCAGAGTTTGGAAGGAGACCTGTATCTTGAGGACCACTTGGAGAAGTACAGTCCAACCCTATGACATGAGAAAGAAGTAAGCATTTATGGTGTTAAGACATTGAGATTTAGGATTCATTTATTATAGCAGCATAGCTCAGCCTACCTTGACTAATGCAATATGCATACCCATCCTGCAGTCTCCTGTGCCCTCAGTTGTATGTGAACATATGAAAACTTGACAGAAAAGTAGTGGAGGATGTGAAGTACACAGATACAGGATAAAGTAATAAAAAACAGTTAACATTTTCCCCGTGGCTAATGTGTGCCAGACATTGTGATAACTTGCATATATACTGTCTCCACTTAATTTTCACAATAGCATATGTAGCAGATACTATGATTATTTCCATTTTATATATGAGAAAACTGAGACACAGATAAGCTTAGTAACTTGTCAAGGCCACGCAGTCAGTAAGTGTCAGAGCAGGATGCACACCCTAGTATGTCTGACTCTAAATCCCGTGCTCCAAATCCCCGTGAGATGCTGAGAGGTCATTTGGGAATGACTTACCTAAAAATAAATTGGAGAAATTGTAACATCACTCTTACCTGATAAGTGAGAGGGAAAGAAGTGAAGTTATAGATGGGTAACTCCCACCTGTACTTCCTACACTGGTGAAGAGATACCAGGTGTTGATCAATTGTGATGGGAACAAGGTGGAAACAAGGTAAGAATCACTGGACTGGGAATGTTGTACACGGAGGATGTTGCTCCCAAATCTCCTCTCCTTTGATTCCCCGCTATTTGAATAGGGGTGGGGGAATGTTTATATCTGGAAGCAAACCTCTCCTGAAGTAGACACAGAGATCAGAAGTAACCGGGTCAAAGCTCTTTCCTACTAAACTGTATGACCCTGGGCAAGTCACTTAGCTTTTCTCAGCTTTAGTTCCCCCATCTGTAAAATGGGGCTTGTAACATGTGGTAAACCAACTTGACAGGCTTGTTGTGAGAACGAAATGAGATTGTGAGTTTAGCTGTGATTACTATTTTGAGAGATTTGGTAGCAAGCAAGACCTTTAGTTTTGGTGGAGTAAGGGCCCTGGAAGACGGCATCCTAACAGCGAATTGAATGCCCTTAACTCCTGAGTCTTCCCCCCCAGTCCTCCCCGACACTGACACACATACACTCTCAGTGACCCCCTTTGCCTCCTCCTCTGCCCAAGCCTTTGCTCCCAAGCGCTGGAACACACCACTCCCAGACAAAAACTATTAGGGAAACTTTTAGAGGAGTGGGCACCCCTGACAGGGCTGGGCCCCATTTTTCATAACGTGTTGGTAGGATGTTTGAGAATTAGTTCTGAAAGCCATTACTTTTCCCCCAAGTGGAATTTTCCTGGAAAGCCATAAAAATGGAAGAGATTAGAATTTTTACTGGGTTGATCAGGTTACACACATCCTCTAGCTAGAAACATCACAAACAAGAAAATAATAAAAAGCATTTATACAGAGTCTTTTTGCCCGGGGTCGTCTCAACACATCATAAAACATTAGGACACGACAAGTAAGAGATTGGAATCAGCTGTGCTTATAAACTAGCACTCATAGCCTGTGCATTCAGAGTGGGATAAAACTTGAAGGGCTCTTGGGGTTGCATAAACAGGCCTTGTGAAGCAGCGAGAGTGCACTCTGGGACCACCTTTTCCCTGCAGACTGCTTAGCTGTTCCATTGCCCTCCTACCAAGGAAAACTGGATTCTAGTTTGCCTATGGCTTCTCTGACCAGCAGCTTCAGGCCCCATCTGTTCCTGGTACTGAAGGCATCCAAGTTGCAGGGCATGACATTTCATCCAGTGTCTGAAGCCCTTTAAATTCAGGCTTTGAGAAAATGAGGCTGGAAGAATGATGTTATCAACAAAAATGATGATTTCCTTTGGAGGAAGTTGAAGAGTTCAGTTTGTGACAATATTTCAGACATCATTTATTTTAAGCTTGCTGACTCTTATTCACAGTCCATCCCTGCAGCTGGATGGGGAGCAGGGTCGAGGGGGATCCTGTTTCCACCATGGCTGACACTCCACTTTGCCTGTATTGGATCACAGGATTTGCCATTGACTTCTGTCCACCATCTAGATTATAAATCTGTTGATTGCCTGATATATTCGGGTTCAATAAATGTTTGTATTAGTATACTCAATCTGACTAGGCTTATTAATTCCCCTAGATTTAAAAATCATCCTTTCATTGATATACTTTCATCCCAAATTATATGCTCTCTCCTTGGCAATTATCTACCTGGCATATTCATGAATCTCTTGTAGAAATGTCAAAGTCAAAATGCCAAAAATGTCAACAAAAGTCTATTCCCCAACAACCTGTCCTACCTGACACCAATCATCAAATTTTCTCCGTCTCAGTAAGTGACACCACATCTGCTCAGTTATTCAAACTGGAAACCTAGAAGTCACCTTTCATTCTCCCCTTTCCAGATATTGAATTCACCATCAAAATCATCTCTAAAATATATCTAAAATTCTTGTACTTTGGTTTATTACCTTAGTCTGGGTCAACATCATCTATCATCTGGATACTACAACAGGCTCCCAAATGGTCTTGTTTGCATTCTTTCCCCCCACCAACCCATTCTCCTGTTGTCCTTTTCTCCTGCATCCACACTGTCATCTACTTTTTACCTTCCTTTATTAGTTTTAAGGAAATCCCAGACCTTTTTATTTTTTTATTTCAGAATATTATGGGGGTACGAACATTTTTGTTACATATAATGCCTTTGCTTCACCCAAGCCAGGGCTGCAAGTGTGCCCTTCCCCCATACAGTGCACTCCGCTTTCATTAGTTGTGAGTTTACCCACCCCCACCACTCCCATCCCACCTGACTGGCACCCAGTGAATATTACTACCATGTGAGCACCTTGGTGTTGATCGGTTAGTACCAATTTGATGGCAAGTACATCTGGTGCTTGTTTTTCCATTCTTGTGATACCTCACTTCGAAGGATGGGTTCCAGCTCTATCCAGGATAATATTAAGAGGTGCTAGTGCACCATTGTTTCCTGTGGCTGAGTAGAACTCCATGGTATACATATATCACATTTTATTAATCCACTCATGTATTGATGGGCATTTGGGTTGTTTCCATGTCTTTGCAACTGTGAATTGTGCTGCCATAAACATTCAAGTGCAGGTGTCTTTATTATAGAATGTCTTTTTTTTCCTTTGAGTAGAAGCCTAGTAGTGAGATTGCTGGATCAAATGGTTTTCTATTTTTAGCTTTTTGAGGTATCTCCAAATTACTTTCCACAGGGGTTGTCCTAATTTTCAGTCTCACCAACAGTGTAAGAGTGTTCCCATCTCTCCACATCCACGCCAGCATTTCTTGTTTTAAGACTTTTTGATATAGGCCATTCTCACTGGAGTTAGGTGATGTCTCATTGTGGTTTTGATTTGCATTTCCCTCATGATTAGAGATGTTGAGCACTTTTTTATATGTTTGCTGGCCATTATTCTGTCTTCTTTTGAAAAGTTTCTGTTCATGTCCTTTGCCCATTTATTGATGGGGTTGTTTGATTTTTTTCTTGTTAAGTTTTATATAGATTCTTGTTATCAGCCCTTTATTGGATGTGTAGAATGTAAATATTTTCTCCCATTCTGCAGGTTGTCTATTTGCTCTACTGAGAGTTTCCTTGGCTGTGCAGAAGCTTTTTAATTTGATCAGGTCCCATTTATTTATTTTTGTTGCTGCTGTGATTGCTTTGGGGGTCATCATAAATTCTTTGCCTAGGCCGATGCCTATAAGAGTTTTCACAACATTTTCTTTTAGAATTCTTAAGGTTTCACACCTTAGGTTTAAGTCTGTCATCCATCATGAGTTGATTTTTGTGAGAGGTGAGAAGTAGGGGATCCAGTTCCAATCTTCTGCATTTTGGCTGGTAATAATTTTGACTATTGTAAAAAAGAAAAAAATAGGCCTGGAAAGGTCTCCTCTTTTGTCTTTTATATGTTCCTGTTTTGTTTCTATGTATTGGATGATTTTTTAAAATCAAGTCTCTGGGTATTGTTTTTGTGCCCACCTCCAAAGTGTTCTACCATCAGCATCTTCTTTTGCTGCTTCAGTCTTTTTTGTTGGCCTTCATGGTTTCAACTTCCATTTACAGACTGTTGAATCCTGGATCTTTATCTTTAGTTAAGAACCAGAGTTAGAGGCTTTCAAACATAAAGGATTTCTTTTAAGGTTGCAACTAGGCAATTAAGAACAGAAAAAATATTTAGTCCAGGGGCAGACAGGAGAACCTCCCTGACATGGAGAAAGCATGAGTGAGAGATTCCTGGGTTTCCACCCTTCTGCCAGGGAAATTTGAGATCCTAGCTATAGGAGAACCCCTAACCCCTCATGGGAGCTCAGTCTGAGGCAAGCAGCTGCTCACAGGGTACACAGAAGCATTGCTGGAACTCAGGTGAAGCCCTATAGGTGTTTGCGTCCTGAGCAGCAGCAGTCCCAAAAGCTTTTGAACCTTGAGCCATTCAGAGAGCACAACCCCCAGAAGTCTCTTTCCTGCTCTGGGGCCACCACCTACGCCACTGCAGCTATAGCCACAGGGCGACTTAAGGAGTGGACACTTTTGTGCACCCCAAAGACACTTTAGAATGTCTACCTTGAGGAGGGAGTGGGTATGTTCTATGTGTAGGTGGAAATGTAAAACAGCTTCTGGTGACTAGAAGAGCAGACCATGGTATAAATGGAGGAAGGGTGAGGTGGGAGAACCACATTTTTAGCACCTTTCCCCTGAGTTATTTTGTCTAATTAAAAGGATTTCCTTGGTGGACTCTTGTAATATAATTTTTTATTCAGGATGCTTTAATCCATTCAAAGGTGTTCACTATCAATTTAATGACTCTTGATTTGATTCTATCTCCAGGCCTGATTTTAATTTTGTTTTGTTTCTCAAGGCTTTTCTCAAATTTATCTTTACTGTTGGAGTTGTGAAGAAGTTGCCTTTTCTGATTCAGCTAGACATTCTCTTCTGTTCCAGCTTGAGATAGAAGCCAATTCTTTTCTGGGCTCATCTCTTTTTTTCCAATTCTTTGCCAAATACAGCAACAAACACATACGATTCTTCTTCTGTTTTCTAACTTCTGTATGTCAGTTCATTGATTACATGATTGCCTCTGAAATTACTGGTAGCTACAGCTTACCTAATGATTTGCCGCTTGGTAAACTTGGGTTGGCATCTTTCCAGCCTTCAATATCAGTTTCCTCACTTCCTGTTGCATAACATTTTAGCCAAGGCCACACATTTTTTCTTTTTTCTTTTTTAAAATTTCAAAATATTAAGTGGTACAAAAGTTTTTTTTTCTATGGATATGCTCTACAATCTAAAGTGAGGGCTTTCAGCGTCCCCTCCACCAGGACTGTGTTCACTGTACCTCAGAGATAAGTTTTTATCCTCATCCCAAAGAAGCTCAGGAAATTTCACCCCAAAATATGACTCCTTGGTATTAAGAATATTTTGAATTAAAGACCCTTAGAGATCAACAGGACCTTGGAAAGGGCTTTCCCTCTATTTGCACAACCAGAACAATCAAGGCAGGCATAGGCAGAACAATCCATTTCCCTTCCCTTCCCTGTTATATCACTATATTGCAGGAAAGGAAATCAAGAATGCAACCAGACCTGGCCCAAATAATTTTTAACATAATACCTGTCTCTCAGGTTAATTTACAAGTCAATTTATTTCCCCCACCAATTCATCCTCCTTAGAGACCATTTATTGCCCCTATATAGAATTACATATATTCCTAATTTTCCCCTCCCCTCTAAAAGGAGATATAAAAATATCTGGATCTTATTGGGATATTGGGTAATCACTCTGTGCTTCTTGCCATGTGCATGGTAAATAAACCTCTTCCTCTTATTAATCTGCCTTAATTGTAAGTTGATCTATCAGTGAATTTTTTTGGGAAAGGGAAAGTTTCCCCTAACACCCATACCCCCACAATCCCCTCTCACCCTCCCCGCTTCTTAGTTTCCTATGCCCTTTACATCTTTTTGTGCCCATGGGGACCCATCATTTAGCTCCCACTTATTAGTGAGAATGTGTGGTGTTTGTTTTCCTATACCTGAGATACTTCACTTAGGATAATGGTCTCCAGTTCCATCCAAGTTGCTGCAAAAGACAGTATTTCATTGCTTTTTATGACTGAGTAGTACTCTCTGGTATATGTATATGTGTGTGTGTAAGTATATATATATCACATTTTCTTAATCCACTCATGTATTGATGGGCACTTAGGTTGATTCCATATCCTTGCAACTGTAAATTGTACTACAATAAACATTCAAGTGCAGGTGTCTTTTTGATAAAATGATTTCTTTTCTTTGTGTAGTGACCCAGTAGTAGGATTGCAGGATTGAATGGTAGGCCTACATTTAGTTCTTTAAGGAACCTCCATATTGTTTTCCATAGAAGTTGTACTAATTTCCAGTCCCACCAGTCTTCCTTTTTGTCTGCATCCACGCCAGCATCCATTATTTTTTTGGCTTTTTAATAATGGCCATTCTGATGGGGGTAAGGTGGTCTTTCATTGTGGTTTTAATTTGCATTTCCCTGATGAGTAGTGATATTGAACATTTTTTCATATGTCTGTTGGCCATTGGCCTATCTTCTTTTGAAAAAATTCTGTTCATGTCTTTTGTGCAGTTTTTGATGGGGTTGTTTGTTTCTTCCTATTTTTCTGAATTCTTTGTAGATTCTAGAAATTAGTCTTTTGTCAGATGTATAGTTTGCAAATATTTTCTCCCATTCTGTAGGTGCCTGTTTACTCTGTTAATTATTGCCTTTGCTGTGCAGTAGCTTTTTAATTTAATTAAGTCCCATTTATTTATATTTTTTGCTATTGTATTTGCCTTTGGGGTCTTAGTTATAAATTCTTGCCTAGATTAGGGCATTTGTATACTCCATCTGGGGACCAGAGCCTACTGCAGAGACATCAGATTACCTCGATAACTGGCTCCTCCATGCAAACTACAGTCAACGACAGAGAGCGTAACACCATAGCTTAACACGGTAACTTCCATCTCAAGCTGTTAGAGAGCAGTGGAGTCATAACCGGAAGTGCAATCCACCACTTAGAACTTAAGCTCGGGGACAAAACGTACTAGTCTCCATTGGCAAGAGGTGAAGACAATAGGTCAGAGGTAACCCAACTTGCTAAAATACCCCTAAGGCAACACAGGACCAGCATGCCTCTCCCCAGCACTATCAAGGAATGACCTTTAAACCAGCCATAAACCAGTCCTAGTACCCCCAGTTCTTGACCAAGAAGCCCGATAAGAGGAATCACTGAAAGAACACAGGAAACATGAAAGATCTGAGAGAAAAGTCACCCCCAAAAGTAATCATGAGATCCTACATTTCCTCCCAGAATTTTTATGGTTTCATGCTTTATATTTAAATCTTTAATCCCTCTTGAATTTATTTCTGTGTATGGCAAGAGATAATGGGTCCTGTTTCATTCTTAAGCATGTGGCTGTCCAATTTTCCCAGCATCTTTTATTAAATAGGGTGTCCTTTACCAGTGTATGTTTTTATTTGCTTTGTTGAAGTTCAGTTGGTCTTAGCCATATGGTTTTATTTCTGTGTTCTCTATTCCATTCCATTGGTCTACATCTCTACTTTTGTACCAGTACCATGCTGTTTTGGTTACTATAGCCTTGTAGTATAATTTGAAATCAGGTAATGTTATGTCTCCAAATTTTTTCTTTTTGCTTAAGATTGCTTTGGCTATTCAGGCTCTTTTTTGGTTCCAAATGAAGCTTAGGATTATTTTTTTCTAGGTCTGTGAAATAAGACATTGGTATTTTGATGAGAATTGCATTGAATCTGTCAATCATTTTGGGCATTTTACTTCTGTTTATGTGGTGAATCACATTTATTGATTTGCATTTGTTGGACCATCCTTGCATCCCTGGGATGAAACCCACTTGATCATGGCAAATTATCTTTTTGATGTGCTGTTGAGCTCTGTTTGCTAGTATCTTTTTCAGGATTTTTGCATTTGTGTTCATAAGGGATATTGGTCTTTAGTTTTCCTTTTTTGTTGTGTCCTTTCCTGGCTTTGGTATCAAGGTGATATTGGCTTCATAAAATGAGTTAGGGAGGATTCCCTCCTCCTCAATTTTATGGAATAGCTTCTGTAGGAAAGGTGCCAGTTCTCCTTTGTAGGTCTGTAGAATTCTGCTATGAATCCATCTAGTCTGAGGTTTTATTTTTTTATTTTATTTTTTGTTGGGAGATTTTTTTTATTACAGCTTCAATCTAACAGCTAGTTACTGGTCTGTTCAAGATTTCTGTTTCTTCCTGATTCAGGCTTGGGAGGTTATGTGTTTCCAGGAATTTATCTATTTCCTCTAGGTTGTCTAGTTTGTGTGCATAGAGATATTTGTGGTATTCCTGGGTAATATTTTGTGTTTCTGTGGTATCAGTTGTAAATATCTACTTTTTCATTTTTTTTTTTTTTTGAGACAGAGTCTCACTGTGTCACCCAGGATAGAGTGCTGTGGCATCAGCCTAGCTCACAGCAACCTCAAACTCCTGGGCTCAGCAGATCCTCTTGCCTCAGCCTCCTGAGTACCTGAGACTACAGGCATGTGCCACCACACCCAGCTAATTTTTCTATTTTTACTAGAGATGGGGTCTCACTCTTGCTCAGGCTGGTTTCAACCTCCTGACCTCAAGCGATCCTCATGCCTCTGCCTCCCAGAGTGCTAGGATTACAGGTGTGAGCCACCATGCCTGCCTTTTAATATCTGACTGAGGTTATCTGAGTCCTTTTTTTTTCTATTTCTGGTTAATCTGGCTAGTGATCTATTGATTTTGGTTTTCTTTTTAAAGAACCTACTTTTTGTTTCATTGCACCTTTGTGTTTTCTTTGTTTCCATTTCATTAGGTTCTGCTCTGAGGTTTGTTATTTCTTTTCTTCTGCTGGCTTTGGGTTTGGTTTGTTCTTCTTTTTCTAGTTCCTTGAGATGTGACATCAGGTTGATAATTTGTGATCTTTCTGTCTTTTTGATGTAAGCACTTAAGGCTTTGAATTTTCCCCTTAGCACTGGAAGGTCACTCATTTTAGATTATGGTTTAGCAACATCCCTTACTCCTTCTGTTATCAATATGAAGATTTTGTTACTGTAATAAAAAACCCAAATCTCTGTAGCTTATATCAATAAAGATCTGACTGGGTGTGGTGGCTCACACCTGTAATCCTAGCACTTTGGGAGGCAGAAGTTGGAGGATCACTGGAGGTCAGGAGTTTGACACCAGCCTGAGCAAGAATGAAAGCCTGTCTGTACAAAAAGAAAAATTAGCCAGGCATGGTGGCATGTGCCTGTAGTCCCAGCCACTTGAGAGGCTGAAGCAGGAGGATAGCTGGAGCCCAGGAGTTTGAGGTTGCTGTGAGCTATGATGATGATTACACTGTACTCTAACCGGGGTGACAGAGCAAGACCTTGTCTCAAAAAAAAAATCAATAATGATTTATTTCTTGTTCAAGCAAGGTTCACTGTGGATCAGGGAAATTCTGTAGAACACATGCCTTCTACATGATATTTACCATTTCACCTTCATGTCAATATTTGATTCTATGATTCCTCAAACAGTGGGATGATGGGGCTTAGCATTGAGCACCAGCAATTAAAAGTTTCCACGTGGAAGTAAAACATGGGACTTCTATTCTCATTTCTTTTGCTAAAGTAAGCCACACCTAACCTGAAGGAACTCAAGAAAAGACAATTCCCCAACAGGCCTGAAGGAAAAAGAATCAGGCAGCCCTAATATCTACCACAGAAGTTAATTTTTTATTTTGCCAGGTATGGCCATTAAACACACAAAAATATACACATGTACGTGCACACCCCATCCTATCCTCTCAAGTCACCATAATTTCCTTAAAAGAGTCACTTTTTAACATTATGGACAAAATTGCCTGTTGAAAATTCAGCACAGTTTTTCCTTTTCTGTGCCCTTCCCTGTATCTTAGGAGCTGGAAACAAATTTTTGGAATCCCTTAGAGTGGTGTTGCTGATTATATTCTTTCAACGAATGGTGTTCACATGTGATTTGGAAAGCAAAATGAGGGAAAGCCATTGTTGCTCCTAGGACGATGGTGGAAAGAGGGTGGGATTTGGTAAACAGCAGATAAATTCTCAGTGGCCTCCTACAAATCGCCCACTTAGTGCTCTTGGCAGCTGAGATTGCTGGTGATAGATTCCTGGGATTTCAGCACTTTTAGTACCCAGCCCATTTCTACATTTTTGAGAGCCTCTAACTCTGAGATTTATTCCTTCTTGTTTGGAATATATAGAGGGGCTTTTCTGACAAAGCATATGGCAGTAAGAAACAGATCTTCAAATATGGAGATCAGATCTGGTTAGATTTGAAGCAATAATGACCTCACCCATTGGAGAAAAACAGATATTGGTAGGCCATGGCATACAGTGCAAAATAGCTGCTTAAATTACTGCCTGTATTGCTTATAAGGGAGTGCCTATTGAAAGCATGGCTTTGGGGGACCAAGTGGCTGTTTGGTCCATTATATCCATATGGAGTATCTGCATATCCATTATATTCATATAAAGTACTTATATACTTTATTAGTCAGAAAAGCCCCTCTAGATATTTCAGTAAAGAAGGAATAAAACTCAGAGTTAGAGGCTTTCAAAAATATAGACATGCAGACCACAAGGACAATGGGGAGGGGTAATTGTTTCTGACTGAATTGGGGAACATACAAAAAGAAAGTGAAAAACTCAAAACTTAAATTTCTTGGCTCAAAGCACAGTTAGGAAACCAGAGTGATTTTACGACTGCTGTAAAAGAAACTTTCATCTCTAATTTTGTAATCCACAGCATCAAATTTTGTTTTTGTTTTTTTTTTTTGATACAGATCAGACCCAAATTTGATTGTGTGGATTTCAGAATTAGAACAAGTTTTTTAAAAAAATTTTTTCAGCATATTACGGGGGTACAAATGTTTAGGTTATGTATATTGCCTTTGCCCCACCAGAGTCAGAGCTTCAAGCGTGTCCATCTCCCAGATGGTGCCCACCGCACCCATTAGGTGTGTATATACCTATCCCCTCTTCCCTGCTCCCATCTGCCCAACACCTGATGAATGTTACTACTATATGTGCACTTAAGTGTTGATCAGTTAATAGCAATTTGATGGTGAGTACAGGTGGTGCTTGTTTTTCCATTCTTGTGATACTTCACTTAGTAGAATGGGTTTCAGCTCTATACAGGATAATGCAAGAGGTGCTAGACCACTACTGTTTTTTTGTGGCTGAGTAGAACTCCGTGGCACACATATACCACATTTTATTAATCCACTCATGTATTGATGGGCACTTGGTTTGTTTCCACATCTTTGCGATTGTGCATTGTGCTGCTATAAACATTCTAGTGCAGATGTCTTTTTTAATAGAATGTCTTTTGTTCTGTTGGATAGATGCCCAGTAATGGGATTGCTGGATGAAATGGTGGTTCTACTTGTGTCTCTTTTCTACTTGGGTCTTATGACTTATATGGTCCAATTATGCCCAAAGTATTTCATGGGAATATTGTGCAGAGCCTCTGGCAAGACCCAGTAAGAGAACTGCACTGAAGAACATCTAGAATTTTGAAGTAAAGTCATGCCTTTCTTCTCCATTTGAGAAACGGCTTATTGGTTGCTAATTGGGCCTAGTAGAGATCAAGTTTTGATCACGGGATAACAAATGATCATCTGACCAAGGGAGAGGAGGAGTTACCTGGCTCCTCTCTCTATTTTACCTAATAAACCACTCACAGAAGTTTTGCTTCCCATTTCTGCAACTTTGGTCTCTGTTCTGAATAACCACCAAAGTATCTTCCCATTTTGCATATAAAGAAACCAAGGTGAACTTGCTTAAATTAAGGTAACTTGCTTAAATTTACATGATTGTTAAGTGGAAGGGCCAAGCTCAAACCAGTCTGCCGGACTCCAATGCCCAGTTTCCTTGATTATACTACAAAGAATACAGAGCAGGAACAGAAGATAAATGAAGGTAGGTAAATGGTATTAGGAAAGAAGTTCATGTAGAGTTTCAGTTACCTGGAAGAAAACAAAACAACACTCAGCAGGATACTTCTGCTGTAATTTCAAATCCTGTAACAGGGAGCACAGAAGGACTGCGTGGAAGGAGACCTTCAAGCTGTGGAGCCTTCGTGTGTGAAGGACAAGTGCGTCCACCCCATCCTCACCTCCCGAGCAAATTATTTTTGTGCGTGTGGTTGTTAAGGAGATAATGCCAGCATGGAATGCAGAGCTAACTCCAGAGAACAACAAAGCCATGTGTTCTTCGTGCACTTGGCGATTCTCAAGTGCCGTACCATTGCTAAGTGAGTGGGAAGTTAAGTGCTTACTTAGGATGTTGTGCAGTAAGACTTTAAGGGAATCTGTTAGGTACAAGTTTAAATTCTCATAAATCTAGGCTAGTGCTCAGAGGGATCCAAGACCACAAAGAGCATTTTTGGGTCTCAGCCTGCTATTGTTTGGAATTGGGGTTGCTCCTGGCATTCTGGAGGAATTGGAGGGCACATTTGGAGGGTTGCCTGGTTGCTCAAAGCGCCCAAGAAAGCTGTCATTTCATCTTCTCTGTGTGCTACAGGAAAAATTTCCCAAGTTTGTGAATGGAGTGTCTGCTCCAAATTTCATCCCTTTGGGACAGCAGAGAGCATCGAGCCCTGTTAAAGAAGCAGAGCATTCAGAGTTGAGGAATAGAAAAGTTTTAAAATGGAGTGTGTGTTTGTGTGCGCGTGTGTGAGTCACTTATAAAAAAAGCCTGTTTCAGAATGGGAGACACTTGGTATTAATAGCTATGAGGGGTGTCCTCATCAGATATCCTGCTTCTCTGGGCAAGGCCATGTTTTGGTAGGTAAGGCCTGATATTGAGATCTTCAGGAATCTGCTTGGTGCTTTATTTTACTGTGGCAGAGCTGGTACTCGCGTTTCAAAATAAAGTCCTCTGTACTCTTCCCTCTCCTTCCCTTAAGTGGAAGGAGTCTGTCCCCCACTGCAGTGCCTGGAGTTGGGGGAAGGGTGAGCAGGCCTTCCTGTGGCTGCCACAGCTGGTGTCACACTGGATTGCATCCCAAGCCCACTGTCTCCAAGACAAGTGCAGCACCAGGACTTGCCCAAGGACTGTGTTCTCTGTGGCCTGACTGTGACTTAAATTTATTTGGGGCCACAGGCCGCTTTAGTCACTTAGTGGAGAAGCTGGCTGGGATTTGGGTTCTTCCCTCTGAAGGGGAAGATGCTTTCTGGCCTGGGGCTGGTCCAATTGCTCCCTCTGTGGGCACCAAGAGAATTCTGCCTGGTGTTGTATTCCACTGTGACAGGGTGACACTGAGTTCCAATGCAAAGTCCCACCCTCATTTTGTTCTCCTTTCCCTCAAACACACAGATGCTCTGTTGTGCTGTGCTGCCTGGGGTTGGGGGAGGAGAGGTGCAAGCGATACAAGACCACCCTTCCTACTGTCTCCGATGTCTCTTTCCTTGTTATGACGTTAAAACCAAGTTCTGTGATCACTTATTTGATTTTTTGGTTCTTATGAAGGTAATTTGTTGCATGGATAGTTGTTTCATTTTGTCTTCCTGTGGCCGGGTGATTGCTGGAGGTTCTGTTTGGCTATCTTACTCCACCTCCTCAAGCACTACATTTTGAATGGCAAGACTGGGAGCAGGTACCAAAACTCAGGGGCAAATGCAGAGAAATCCGGGAAAATGAAGGCAAATACTAGGAGTGGGAGAGTTGAAAATAGCTGCATCTGTTGTTTTCCTCTGTCTCATGTGCAGGCAACTTAGCTTAATGTAGAATCACCTGCCACACATAGGCAATTGCAGACTTGTGGGTCCCACCCCAGACTTAATTAATCAAAATCTCCAGGGAAGGGTTTTGGAAGTCTGAATTTTAGATAAGTTTGAGAAACATTGACAAGAGTGTTGAGGAGAAAGACAATTGAAAACTACTAAGCTAGGTTAGATTAAACTTTACATTAGAACACTGAAAATTATGTGTATATCAGGGAAGATTTTTAGTTATCTGTAATTGTTTCACTTATTGCTTAATGAAATTTTCCATCTTACTATTTTTAAAATGTTTTACATACAAAATTCACATTAGGTGAATGTGAATGGCTTTAAGTTCAGAAGATGATAGAAAAATGATGGAGATGAGAGAAAGTGGTAACAAAAAATTGTACTAAGATACCTGAAAAAATTTGAGTTCCCAAAAAATGTGAGTTCCCAGAAAGAAAAGTGGCATTAGCAAATGAAACATTAAATGCCTACTATGTGTTGTATTATGAAATCATTGAACCCCTGGTGATCTTGGGGTTTTAATGTGGTAATTAAAAATCAGTGTTAAGCTTTAATAGATTCCCAGAAAAATGTCTCCAGGCAAGGTTTGCAAAGTTGAAAATCTTGATTAATGGAGTAGCTAATTTCATTATATTAGAGACCACAGAAATGTTTTAAATGTGATTCTGAGAACATAAAATTTACTATTGTAACCATTTTTAAGTTTGTACTTCAGTGGTATTAAATGCATTCATAGTGTTGTGCAACCATCACCACCATCCAACCCCAGCACTCTTCATCTTGCAAAACTCAAACTGTTTCCATTAAATGCTCACTCCCCATTCCATCTTCCCACTGGCCTCTGGCAGCCACCGTTCTACTTTTTGCCTCTATGATTTTGACTTCTGTAAGTTACTCATGTAAGTAGAATCATACAGTATGTCTTTTTGTGTCATCTTCTATTAGCAGGGAAAATTTGTCTTGTATATCCTAGTTTCTCTTTCTTATTCCTTCCTCCTGTCTAATAGTATATATAATGCATCATGTCCTCATACACCCTTTGTATTGCTACTCTTTTCTCTTTCCCCACATGCAAAACTTTTTTAAATGTTGATGCAAGACAGATTAAACACATTTTTGTCTTGCTGAACTGTCAAGGATTGCACATCTCTAATGGGTGTTTTGGTAGTGGGGTGTTAATATTTTGACAGAAGCAAATTCTTAGCAAGGCAGTAAACCTCAAACATCAGTGAGTAAATGAAAGATATTTATATTGGGTAGGACAGTATGGGTGGGGTAAAAATTCCAAAGCTCAGGCCACAGCTGAGACCAATTAAATCAGAACCTCAGGGGTGGGATCCAGGCATCAGTATTTTTCACAGTTCCCCCAGTGACTCCAACATGCAGCCAAGGTTGAGAATCACTGTGCTAAGACAGTAGCTCTCAGCAATACTTGCACATTAGAATCATCTGGGAGCTTTAAAACAATGCCCAATGCCTGAGCCGTGGCTGAGACTAATTAAATCAGAATCTTTGGGGAATAGAGGCTTGGCAATGGTATCTTTTTGAAAAGCTCCCAGGTAATTCTAATGTATAGCCAGGGTTGAGAACTACTAAACTAAAAGGTGAACATACAGAAAGATATTAGCAATAAATTCATCCTTGTATCCTAAAGCAGGTCCCAGAGTTGAGTTTATGAATGATTTTTTTCAACCTTCAAACAAAAAATAATCATGATACTTCATATATAGTTTCTGCTTATGAAAAAAAATGGAAGGAGTCTGTAGACACTACTAGAAAACAGTGTTTATTGCAGCACAGTTCACAATTGGAAAGATGTGGAATCAACTCAAGTGCTCATCAATTTATTAGTGGATTAATAAAATGTGGTATATGTATTCCATGGAGTACTACACAGCCATAAAAAAGGATCAATTAATACCTTTTGCAAACATCTTTTTGGAACTGGAGACCATTCTCCTAAGTGAAGTATCTCAAGAATGGAAAAACAAATACCACATGTACTCATTATTAAATTGGAACTAACCAATGAGAACACATGAGCACAGAGGGAAGTAAAACTCAATCGAAATCAGGCAGGGGTGAAGGGAAGGCAAGGAGGGGAAAAAAAACCTACCTAATAGGTACAATGAACACTATTTGGCTGATGGGCACAGCTACAGCTGGGACTCAAGCATTACAAAAGCAATCCATATAACCTAAAACATTTGTACCCCCTTAATATTTTGAAGTTAATAAAAACCCAACGTGGTAAAAATGGTATGATACTGGAATTGCAAAAGAAATATGGACAATTAGCAGAGAACACAGAAATAGGCCATATTTTATGTTAGACTTTTAGTGGTTATCACAAATGTAATTTGCATTTAGTGTAGATCATTTTAAAAAATGGAGATAAATGAATGATAATAAAAGTGATTGGATATGACCATTCAACTTTTCAATGTATATCATTTATCTTTTCTCTATTTTTCATTTCCATATTTAAATGCATTCATACTGTACATAGTTAAAAAAACTTCATTGTGGAGACTTTTGAACATACACACAAGCAGACTGATAGTATAAGGATCTTCCATTTCCTGTTCATTTCACTTGTATAATTATCAACTCATGGTCCATCCTCTTTTACCTAAACTTTTATCTACTTCCTCTCATGAATTATTTTTGAAGCAAATCTAAGACTTTACAGTATATCATTCATTTATAAATAGTTCAGTTTTTCCAGTTAATATATTGTGACTATTTTTCCATGTCATTAAATATATTCCTATTATTTCATTTTTAATGGATGTGTAATATTTCACTATGTAAATATATTGTTATTTGGACAATCCCCTATTGCTGGACATTAGTTTCTAATATTTTATTAAAAAAACCTTTGATGAATATCCTAGTAAATGAATCTTAGCCTGCATTCTTGATTATTTAACAAAATCACTTCTTAGGAGGGGAATCAGTGGCTCAAAAGTTTTGCATGTTTTCAATGTTTTTAACATTTGACACGTTTTGTCAAATTGCCCTCCAGTAGGCTGCACTGATGTATAGTCCTACTGGCACTGTAGGGAGATGGCCTTCCTTTCACAACTTTGCCAACACTGAGTATTATTTCAAGAATCCTATGCAAATTTGATGAGTAAAAATACTATTTTATTACCGTTTTAATTTGCTTTTATTTCTAGTGAGATTAAACTTTCAATAAAAATATAAAACGTTATTAGAGTAATTTATGCATATGTTTCAGTCCCTGTGCTCAATCCCTTTTCACCCACAGGTTCCCAGAGGCAACCAAATTTTTAGCTATTTCTTCTGGTGGTTACTTCCATATCTCTTAATAATTCAACCTCTGTTTCTTAGTTTATTAATTAAAGCCATTTTCTGTTGAGTTTCTGTTATGATGTTTGAAGATTTACATTTCCTTTCCTATCTTGAATATAAATATAAATTTTTAAAAAAATGTCTCTATTGCCTTGATATTAACCCTTTTATTTCTTATGCCATTAACCAGAGATTGTTCACTTCCTATTTGCTTAGTTATAGAACTGGAGATTAGAAATTATTTACATTCAGAACTTTAAATACATTGCTTCATTGTCTGTTGACATCTAATATTGCTTATGAGAAATCTAGTGTCATTTAAATTTTTGTTCCCTTTTTGGTGACCTGTTTTGTTTTCTTTTTCTCTCACTCTGGAAACTTTTAGGACATTTTTTTCTATCATTAGTGTTATTTTTCTTTTTCTTTTTTTTTTTTGAGACAGAGTCTTGCTCTGTTGCCGGGGCTAGAGTGAGTGCCGTGGCGTCAGCCTAGCTCACAGCAACCTCAAACTCCTGGGCTTAAACAATCCTTCTGCCTTAGCCTCCCGAGTAGCTGGGACTACAGGCATGCGCCACCATGCCCGGCTAATTTTTTCTATATATATTTTTAGTTGGCCAGATCATTTCTTTCTATTTTTAGTAGAGACGGGGTCTCACTCTTGCTCAAGCTGGTCTCAAACTCCTGACCTCGAGGGATCCACCCGCCTCGGCCTCCCAAAGTGCTAGGATTACAGGCGTGAGCCACCGCGCCCGGCCCTTTTTCTTTTTCTTTTCATTCATTCTTCTTTTTTTTTAATGAAGTGCTCTGAAGTTGATTTTTTTTTCTTTTTTGTTGCTGGCCACTTAGCAGCCCTGAGTTCTGGGGAGCGAGTAGGTTATATAACTTCTTTAACTTTGCCTAACTTCTCTCATTTTGTCCTCCTTTTGACATCTTTTCTAATACTTTCCTTACCTTTTACTTTTAGCTTCTCCAAGATAGGCACAAAGCAAAAGAATCAGTCAATATTTGTAAATTGCCTACTGTGGGGGATAGAATACAGGCAGCATATATGATCTCTAAGAAACTTACACACTATAACTGTATTAATTTAAGGGATGCTCTAACATCAATAAGTGACCATGATAAAGCAGAAAGTTTCTTTTACTTGGGATCAGGGACTACATTATATGAAAGTCTCATTTAAGTTGGCATATTTTTATTAGGATGTACTACCAGCAGTAGTACTAGGCTGTAATATTTTAGGACATCCATATTCACTTGCTCCAATCAGTGATTCCTTTGCTAATCCTCAGTAAAAGAAGAGGTCAAGCAAGGTTAATCATAACTAAGTAAATAGAATTCTCAGAGGAACTGAGGAAATATGATTTTTGTATTATTTCCACATGGTGTGGCTTAGTTTAGGACAGAACTTAATGAGAAGGTGGTTGAGAATGCCAATGAACTTTCTCAAATGTTGGATGTTGTCAATAGTCTTTGGAAGTGGCTGCTTCTTATTCTATTTGAAATAATCCAAGCCATTTGGCTGTACAAAGTAGGCTCTGATTTGCTGAAAGTAACAGAGGACATAACTGTGGTAGTCCCATGGTTATCCCAAAATAATATTAATCCACTGAAAACTTGCCAAACTCAAGCTTCTACAGAGAAAGAATTGATAGCATCTAAATGCAAATGAAACAATACAAGAGAAGCTGAATCTTTATCCATTTTCTTTTTAAAAATTTAAATAATTTATAATGGTTTTTTATCATAAATTATTTGATACATAGAAGAATATGTGTAACACATATGTAAGATATAATGAATAGTAATAAAGTGAATAACCATGAACCCATTACCCAATTTAAGAACTAGAACATTATCAAAATGTTGAAGCTTCCCACATCTTTTTCTCTCTTGTCCCATGTCTCTGCCTCTTCCCTCAAAAGTAAATGTGATTCTAGATTTTGGTTTATCATTTTAAATTATAAAAACTTTCTTTTTGTGAAAAATAACACAATACAGAAATGTGCATATAAGTATACAGCCTAATAAATTATAAAATAAATGTCCCTTTTATCACCACATGGGCCAAGAAATAGAATATTAGAAGAACCTCAGAAGTCTGCCTGGACTCCTTCTTGGCCAAAACTCCTCATCTCCTCTAAAGATAACTAGTAACTTTTATGGTAATCACCTCCTTGCTTTTCTTGTTAGCTTTGCCACCAAGATATGCATCCTTAAACATCACACTGTGATTTTGTCTGTTTATGAACTTTATGGGAAGGAAACATAAAGTGTGTATTTTTGGGGCTGGCTTATTTTGCTATAGATTATTTTCATTGCTGTATAGTATAACATTGTATCTAATTGTTGGACATTTGATTTGTATCTCATTTTTGGATATTACAAAAAATGTGGTTCAGCACATGGCATACATGTGTATCTATTTCTGTAGAGTACATAATCAAGAGTGGAATTAGTAATAATGTTTGCAACTTGAATAAATAATGATAAATGTTTTCTGAGATGGTAGAACAAATTTAATCTCCCATTAAGTATATAGCATATAGAATCCCATTTGCCCACATCCTTGCCAATATTTGACATTGCCACACTTTTTAATTTTAGCCACTATGCTTTATGTATAGGGAGATCTCACAGTTTTAGTTTCCCTGATTACTTAAGAACTTTAGCACCTTTTTGTATGTTGATTGGCCATTTGTATTTCTTCTTTTGTGAAGTGCCTGTTCAAGTCCCTTGCCCATTTTTGCATTGGATGATTTGGTTTTTTTTTCACTGATTTGTAAAAATTCTTTACATATTCTTGTTAAAAACTTTTGTAAGTTATATGCTATAAATATCTATGTTCATGAATAAGATTGGAGAATTTTTTGTTTTCATACCATTTTTGTTAAATTTTGGTATGAGGATGATGTTAGCCTCCTAAAAAGTTTGTAGATGTACTCTTTTTTTTCATCCTCTGGAAGAGTTTGTGTTAGACTGGAATTATTTCTTCCTTTAAAAGTATTGAATAACTTGCCAATAAAATCACCTGATGGATCATTTGAGCTCAGGAGTTTGAAACCAGCCTGAGCAAGATCGAGACCCCATCTCTACTAAAAAATAAAAAGAAATTAGCATTTAAAATAAAAAAAAGTTTATATATGAAGGGTAAAACTTTAACATGCTTAGGGCAGAATCCAAGAGAATATATTTATGACTTCAGGGTAGGAAAGGCTTTCTTTAAAAAGATTAAAAAATATTAACAAAAATAAAAGGTTGAACTTTGACTATATTAAATAAGTAATCTCTGCATATTAAAAATGTCATAAAAAAGTGAAGAGACAAAACATAAACTGGGCTACCTTTCTCCACACATACACATATAGCAAAATTAAAGAATAACAAATGTAATATAAAAAAAAATAAGGCCAGGCACAGTGGCTCATGCCTGTAATCCCAGCACTTTGGGAAGCTGAGGCTGGAGGATCATTTGAGGTTAGGGGTTCAAGAGCAGCCTGGGAAACATAGCTGAGACCCCCCATATCTATAAAAAATGAGAACTCTGGGTGTGGTGGTGTGTACCTGTAGTCCTAGCTACTCGGGAGTCCGGGGCAGGAGGATCACTTGAGCCCAGGAATTTGAGGCTGCAGTTGAGCTGATTGTGCTACTGCACTCCAGCCTGGGCAACAGAATGAGGCCTTATCTCTAAAAAAGTAAATAAATAAAAAAAAAATACAACCCCTCCATAAAAATCAATAAAAAAAGTTAAACAACCCAATAGAAAAGCAGGCAAATCTTTTTAATTTAATCAAGTTCCATTATTTTGTTGTTGCTATGATTGCCCTAGGGATCTTCTTCATAAATTCTTTGCCTAGGCTGATATCTATAAGAGTTTTTCCAACATTTTCTTCTAGAATTATTATGGTTTCATGCCTTACATTTAAGTGTTTTATCCATCCTGAATTAATTTTTGTGAGTTGTGATAGATATGGATCCTGATTCATTTTTCTGCATGTGGCTATCCAATTTTCCCAGCACCATTTATTGAATAGGCTTTTTTTCCCCGGTGTATATTGTCTGCTTTGTCGAAGATCCGTTGGCTGTATGTGGATGGTTTTCTGTCTGGGTTCTCTGTACTGTTATATTGGTCTATGCCTCTATTTTTGTAACAATACCATGCTGTTTTGTCTACTATAGCTTTGTAGTATAGTTTGAAATCTGGTAATGTGATGCCTCCAGATTTGTTCTTTTTGCTTAAGATTGTTTTGGCTATTTGGGTTCTTTTTCTGGTTCCAAACGAAGCATAGAATTATTGTTTCTAGGTCTGTGAAAAATGACGTTGGTATTTTGATGGGGATTGCACTGAATCTCTAAATCACTTTGGGTAGTATGAGCATTTTAACAATGTTGATTCTACCAATCCATGAGCATATGTTTTTCCATTTGTTTGTGTCATCTGCAATTTCTTTCCTCAGCATTTTGTAGTTCTCTTTGTAGAGATCTTTCACCTCCCTGGTTAAGTATATTCCTAGGTATTTTATTTTCTTTGTAGCTATTGTTAAAAAAAAGAAACGTAGGCAAAAGACATAACTATTTGATAGTGAGGTTGAAAGAAGTTGAATGAACATTTGTTCCATAAATTTTTATTGAATGTCTCTGGCGCCAAGCATAGAGTTACAGTTATAAACAAAACAGACAAATAGACTTGGCCTCAAGTAACTATTTTAGTGGGTGGGAAACACTGGTAAAGAGAAATAAGAACTCAAGACTGAAAAAGAAACTGTTAGTCAGTATAGTTTGGTAGGAAGGAGTACAGACTCTACAGTCAGACCCCTAGATATAATCTCAGCTCCTCCTGAGACTAACTCTGGCACCTTGTGCACATTCCTTAAATTTTCTAAGCTTCCATTTCCTCTTGTGGAAAACGGCAATAACAACAGTTTACACCCCGTATGGTTGTTGAGAAAATTAAATGAGATGGTACATATAAAGCACTTAGTATGATAGCTGATATAAAACAATCACCCATAGACGATATATAAATAATCACCTAATAAATATTAGATGGTCTTCTTTTTTAGTGTTCTATTTTTAGTCTTCTATTATCCCGCCTAATGGATATAACTCAGTTGAATTCTGAAACATTAGACCGTTGAATCACATTTTGCACCACCAATGCTGGCTACTCTGGACTGCGCATCCTGTGGCAGCCCGGGCTCTCCCTGGAAGCTCAAGTGGTGCAAAGTCAATTTCGGTTACTTGGGGCAAGAAATCTGCTGACAGAGAAGGAAATCAATGAACTCACTAGTGAGGATATATAGAGTGAGAAGAAAGTCTACAGAAAAAATGTCTTCAGGAATGTCAAACTTTAAAGGACGAACAGAGGCAGAGATTCCCATAGAATCTCTTGAAAAAGAGCAGCAAAAAGGTGGGGAGACAACTGATAGTGTGGTGATTTGGAACATGAGAGAAGAAAGGGCTCCAAGGAGGTGTCACAGTGCCCTGTGCCACTGAGTTGAAGTAAGACGAGGACTCACAAATGCCTTTGGGTTTAGCAAGTAGGAGACTGTTTGTGACCTTGCTGGAAACAGCTTTGCAGGGCTGGGGCTGGAGGAGGAAGGGGAACAGAGGCCAGATTTCCATGAGCTGTGGAGTTGGTGGGAGGGAAGGGTAGAGGCAATGAGTGCAAACAACTCTCTCAAGAAGGCTGGCAGGGAGGAGAAGGAGAGAACCAGAAGGACATGGACTCAAAGGTGCCCAGGAAGTTTGTTTTGTTTTGTTTTGTTTTGTTATAAGATGAGAGAGACTTAAGATGAGAGAGGATATATATATATATATATATATATAGTTTTTTTTTCATGGATACTTCTTTTTTTTTATGCTACCTTGCTTAAGATCATGAACAGCTCTAATACCATAGGGAAAGAATATTTAAATGCAGATATGAAAGAACCTGAAGAAATGGAAGAATATTCTGATACAATAAGTTCCTGAGGAAGAGGAGGGGATGCTGACGGAAAATCCATTGCTAATTCAGCACCACGCTGCTCCAGAAACACAACAAAAGATAAAAGACGGTCCCTGACTTTCACAAAATAGTTGTTTTAAATCTCTATCTTCCACCCCCTCTTCTTTGCCCAAAGTAATAACTTCCTTTAATTGGGAAAAAGAGGGCCATATTAAATAAATACTTTCAACTTTAAGTAGGCGTTATGCTATGAAGTACAAAGTATTAAGAATGTTCTAAATGTTCTAAATCCAGAACACTTTCATCTGGGACATGTTCTGAGAATCACATCCCCAGATGGTAGCAAGTACTCATGAGTTGCATTAGGGAGACGCACACAAGAGGCCTCCAAGGTAATAGTAACACTTCTTTTCTGCAAGTGGATGATGGGCACACAGATGTTTGTTGTGTCATTTTTGTTTACAGTTATTCTTTGGTATGTACTCAGTATTTAACAAAAACAGCTTTAAAAATTGTTTTATAATAGAGTGGAAAATGTGTCAGAGGCTTATGTTGTAGTACTTAGTTTAGAGGCTAGGCGCATGGGTATTTGTTTCATATGCATACACATTATATATATAAATATATACATACATACTCACCTTTATACTTTTATATGTATCATGTTACAAAATATATCACTTTTAAAGTCAGCATGGCCGGGTGGCTCACGCCTGTAATCCTAGCATTTTGGGAGGCCCAGGCAGGAGGATTGCTTGAGCTCAGGAGTTCAAGACCAGCCTGGGCAATAGCAAAACCCCGTCTATACAGAAAATAATAAAAAGACCTTAGTCAGGTGTGGTGGCATGCACCTGTAGTCCCAGCTATGTGGGAGGCTGAGGCAAGAGTTTGAGGTTGCAGTGACCTATGATAATGCCACTGCACTCTAGCCCGGGCAACAGTGAGACCCTGTCTCAAAACCAAAAAAAAAAAAAAAAAAAAAAAAAAGGTCAAGAACAACACACCCCTCCCTCTTTGGCCCCCTCATCCACAGTGGACCTGCTCCTTCCTCTGCCCCCAGCCTCTGCTGGGTGTTCTGCCTCCCCTCCCTGCCCCCTGTCCCTCAGCTGACTAATCCTTAAAGCCCAGACCTCTGGAGGAGGCGGGTCAAAGGCTGGAGCTGCAAGAGCAGCCTGCTAGTGGTGGGCAGCAGGGAGCTGTCTCGCTGGGGAAGTAGCAGAGGAGCAGCCCGCCCAAGAACACTGGCCACCCTCTCCCGCGCTGGGCCCAAGGGCAGCCTGGGGCCAGGCCAGCGCCCAGAGCAGCACTCAGCAGCGCGACTGCAGATGCAGGATTGGGACGTCATGGCCCAGCTGGTGTCTTAGGACGTGGCCAAGGATGTGCTCCTTTCCCACCTGTCCCGGTCTGCTGAGTCCACCAACACCGTCCATGCCTTCCTGGGCCTGAGCCTGTCTTGCTGGCAGAATGTGACATTCAAGGCCTGCCTTGAGGTCACCTCCCTCCTAAGAGCCCAACTCAACAACCCCTCCCTGGCCCCTCCTCCCACACACAAAATGTCCAGAACAGAACAGAGAGAGACAAGTCTTCTATAAACTTCATGAAGATTATCCATCTGGAAATCCTAACTAGAAAATTCCTGCTCCTGTGTGGGGTGGTTTCAGGGAGATAAGGAGGCATGAGTGGGAGCAGGCATTTCCTTCTGAGTGAAGTTATGCAGCCTCTGTGTCCGCCCTTATGCTCTGTGGTTAGTGGTCCTAGGTGAGGCTTACCTCAAGTGCCTGGCTCTCTGGGTCCAGCTGACAGGCCAGGCCAAAAGCTGATGCCACTTATGCAGTGTTTACCAGGTGTCCACTACCCCACTGTGTCGTGCCCACTACCCGGGAAACTTCAGTGCCCCGTTAGGCTCTCCACTGCTTTGTGATCCCAGGCACTTGCTCTGAGGCCCCTGGTCTTTCTTCCTGCAGGCCTTAGAGTCCTCCAGTCTGCTTTCTTTGTCCTACATAGCTACCACCTTCTCTAGTTCTTGACATTCCCTTCCCTGAAAACTGGCTGTGACATATGATAGGTGTCTCCAACTCTTTCTTCCAAGTTATTCTACTAAGGCTGGACCATTCTGGTTCAAGGATTTCCCACTGACTTGGCTGAACCTTTCTTAGAACTGCTCTGCAGTCTGAAACTCTTCCTAGCCAGCCCTCCTCACTTTTCTCTCTCTTTCCATAGGTGTCAGACCTGCGTTACAGTCTGAGGTTCTCCTTACCTTCTTATGTTTCTTCCCCTGTAACTCTCTTTCATTTCTAATCCCATCTTGATGTCTACTTCTTGGTGAACCTGAATTAATTCATTAATGCAGCCTCTCTTTTGTAGCACACACGCCTGTAGAAGCAATCCAAGCAGAATCAAGACATTCTCTCTGAAATGTAGGTTTTTGAGATGCTTCATGGTGGGGCACACATATCCCCATGAGCTCAGGTGGAGATATACTGTCCTGGGGACTTTATTATACCTCCCCGTGTGTCTGGGACTCAAAGCTGTCTGTCAGCCCTTCCTCAGAGACCTGAGACTACAGGCTGGTGCCAGAGGTCGAGCCAGCTGCAGGTGTGGGAAGAAGCCCAGGCTGGTGGATCTCCATGTCTGGGCGGCTGGAGCAGGAAGACCTGGTGAGAGGAAGGTCAGATGTCCAGGTGGGCAGGCACAGGAGTACAGCAACCAGAGGAATACAGCAACCTGGGAGATGGCTGAGGACAGGGGTCTGACAAACTGTACCCTCACCCTCAGGGATGAGGTCAAACCTGAGACTTTAATCCCTAAAGACAGAAATAAGGTTGATCCCTGGTCCCAGAGGAACTGGACCACAGCTGGGAAAAACTGGACACAGGTTGGGGCAGGATCCTGGCCATATTGGCCAGGTTGGCATCATGGGTCCTGCTGCACTAAGACAGGGCTCCTCGCAATCCTCCTGACTGGGAGAGAGGTTCGAGTCAGAGCCTAGGGCATAAGGAACCTGAGAGTGTGGTCAGGAGGAGGGGAGTGGTAGGAGTCCGAGGGCAGAGAGGTTGTTCTAGAAGTGGAGAGAGGCGGGCGGCTCCCTGGGTACCTCGTCTGTGCTGTGAGCCACGCTGGAGTCTGCAGCAGGACCATGTGCTGTCTTTATGGAGGGCACTTGGCAGGGACACTGGTTGTACATGTTGCTTTGTGACAGTCATCATCCTGACGTCTGCATCTCCATGGGCGTGACAGGTATATGAACATTTTCCAAAGTGCAGTGATTGGCTCAATCCACCCTCCAGCAGCACTATGAGCTGAAGAAGCTTGAAGGACCCCTGACATATGTTGAAAGTCCCTGGTAATGGCACTAATGGAAAAGGTGGACATTTGAGAACTGACTGCTTTCTTTAGCACTTAATTCCAATTTTCTTTCCAAATCCATCTTCAACCCAAATGCTACAAAGGGGAAAACCTGACATACTGATCCTCTTCCTGGGCTCAGACTTAGCAAAGGTACAAACGGCCAAAAATCTCTACAAGGGGAAGAAGGAGTAGCCAAGCCTTTCCTAATGCAGATGCTGCAACGTCAATTCCCAAATATGCCGAGCCGGCTGGGAAGCAGCAGCACTGATGTAGGAACTGGGCAAATTCCAGGGAGCACATGGGTGCCAGCAGCAGGCAGCAAAGCCAGCAGCCACAGCAGGCCAGGCGGTGGGGAAGTAGGAGGCTGGGAGTTCAGGAGGAATCACGGCAAATGCTGTTTCTCATGTTTGCCTCTTTGGGACAACCTCCCTGGTGCTAGTTAAATATTCAGATTCGCAGGTCTCTCTCCGGGCTTGCAGCTTTGTAATCTCCAGATGATGGCCCTACAGTGTTTTTAACAAGCATGTTCAGAAAACACTAGTGCAGAGGAAAGTGCAGCTTAAATCAGGAGATCTGGCCATTAACCTAATTTTCTATTAGCCCTCTGCTGAAAATGTGTGCTCTGATTTGTGTCCGGTGGTTTCCATCCCTTTTATGACCTCAGACTCTGTGGTAACATGCAGAGATCTTACTTTGATGGAAACACAGGATATTGTAACTCAAAGAACCCTTTTAAAGGCCAGGGAAGAGGACATCAAATACCAACTATTTTCTAGTAACTGTGCTGGGTATTTTTACAGGCAGTATCTCATTTATTTCTTATAGCAATCTTGGTAGGTAATAGTATTTCCTTTTACACAGGACAAAAATGAAAATCTCATAGGTAAATAACTTGCTCCACATCATGCATTTAAAATGGGGCAGAGTTAAGATTTATTTGAACACTTCTTGATTGGCATTAAAGCCCTTAAGCTTTCTACCTAAATATATTGCCTTTGAGATCGGTGAGACACTTCACTTTGGGGAGGAGGAAATGGAAGCACAGAAGCATGGAGTGCCTTGCAGAAAGTCACACAGAGACTTATGGTGGGTCCAGGATGGGATCTTGGGATCCCTAGGTCCTGCTCTGGTGCTCGCTCTTCCAAGCCACGCAGGTGCCTGATTGGGACATGAAACCATGATCCTGCGAGCCCCATAGAGGTTTCCTTCCCAGAGCTTCTTCTGGTGTAAGGGACTCTGCAGAGCTTTGCACTCTGGGCCTGTTATGCACCTCTTGGCTAGCTTCACTAACCACACTCAAGCCTGTGTCTCTCTGCCAAGATCTCAGACCTTTATATTATCCATCTCTCATTTCCCATACTTGAGAATAAGTAAGAAAACTACCTCAAAGCAAGTATTTATGAGTCAAATCTTTTAGATGAGTTTTTAAAAAAAGTTTCCCTTGAAATAGTTTTAACAGGTGCTTGTGAAAACTTATCTTGTACTCATTAATTTACAAAGGGGAGGGTTGCCAGGTGTGGGTGGGGAACGTGGTGAGGTGACCTCATGTGACAAACAACTGAGTGGGCAGCAGGAGCTCACTGCTGAGCAGGCTGTGTTCTTTGACCTGGTGAACAAAGGCAGCCACCTTTAGGTCATGGTTTTGTGACCAGCAGCCTCAGGACAGCGAAGGGAGCATGAGCCTGCACAAGCCTCTCTCTCCTCGTTATCCCCACCCGACGACCTCACAATGTTCTGGGAATACAGGTAAACTTTCTTCTTTCCACACCTCCTCTTGTGAAGTTTCTTATATCAGCGATACTTGCCCTGATTTTCTCGCTAATCAATTCCTGCTCCTTTTCTAAAGCTAAATTTCAAATTCTTCCTTTGTGGACGTTTTTCTCATCCCTCTCATGGAGATAACGGCTCCCCGACTCAGGACTCAGTGCTTGGCATCTCTTAAACTCTTCCACTAAATACTGCCTGATTTTGTATTGACTTCTGCTTTGGTCTTAGCTGCAGGATAAGAAGTTCCTTAAGGGCAGGGAATCTTGTATTTCTCATCTTGTCTTCACTTGGTCCCTAGCACAGCACTTTCCAGGGGCAACATCAACTGCTAAGGAACACACAATGGATCTTCAAACATAGGGCCCAGCATTAAAAATGCTTCAGTGGCCTTCAACCACCTAATTTATGAGTCTCTTCTTTCTGAGGAATCTTAGGGGTACTCTTCTCACAGCCCTAAACTTCTTTTCTTCTTTATGAGGCTCTGCGTGGGGTTTGAGAACCCTTTCTTGTAGCAGTCACTTTAGAGCATGTGGCTGTATGCTAGGACATAAAGAAATCTTGTTTATTTCTTGGTCAAGATCCATCGGAAAGTCTGGAAGAGAAACTCACATTATCTGTTGACTTCAGGTGCTGGGACTTGGTTTTCAGTGGGGTGAAGGATAGCTGTGTATTTCTGTGCCTGAGGCATCTTTCAAGGACCCACTGGCTGTGAACCCGGTGGAGCTGAGAAGGAAGCCAAGTCAATAGAATGAAGCCTCAGGATAGAGGGAACAGGAAGGGGCTCCGTCAGCTCTGTCTCCCATGAGGACATCAGAAGCCTGAATGGTATCCTCAGAGACAATTGGGAAGGGCTGTGAAGAAAGGACTTTAAGAGGAATTTTGAAGTAGGCCAGGATGAAGGAGCACTGACACCAGACATGTTTTTCAGAGAAGTAGCAGTTTGGGGCAACTGAAGCTAGAGGCTGAGTAGTTGGAGAATTGCTAATTTTTAGAGTGGAAAGAAATGCGACCACTGAGCTTGGATTCTAGTGGCTTCAAAGAGACTCAGTGGGACTCAGGCAGACAATACATGAATTTCCAAGTGACCAAGAGAATGAATTGAAATGCTTTTGGCTTTGGAAAGGAGGGTGACCTGGAAAAGGGAAATACCATATGAGTTGTACCCTGGACTCTGAACTCACCTAATTTTAAAATAGTGTTACACACAGTGATTTTGTGATCAAGGTGTAAAGTAGCTTGCAGACTGAACAGTTGATTGCTGGGAAGGGCACAATGAAGGGAGAAGAACTGAAGGAGAAAAGACCTGCCACTCTTACTTAGCAAACTATGACAATTTCACTTCTTCCTTTTCTGTTTGGATGCCTTTTATTTCTTTCTCTTACCTCGTTGCTCTGGCAAGGACTTCCAAAACAATATTGAATACAAGTGGTGAGAGTGGGTATCCTTATTTTGTTCCAGATCTTAGGGGAAAAGCTTTCAACTTTTCACCATTGAGTGTAATGTTTGTAGTGGGCTTGCCATCTATGGCCTTTATTGTGTTGAGGTACATTCCTTCTATACCTAATTTGGTGAGAGTTTTTATCTTGAAAGGATGTTGAATTTTGTCAAATGCCTTTTCTGTATCTAATGATATGATCATATGGTATTTGTCCTTCATTCTGTTAATGTGATGTATCACATTGACTAGTTTGCATATGTTGAACCATCCTTGCATCCCAGGGGTACATTCCACTTGCTCATGGTAGAGGATCCTTTTAATGTGTTGTTGAATTCTTTTTGCTAGTATTTTGTTGAAAATTTTTGCATCTGTGTTCATCAGGGATATTTCTTTTCTTTTCTTGTAATGTCCTTGTCTGGCTTTGGTATCAAAGTAATGTTGGCCTCATAAAAAGAATTTGGAAGTATTCTTTCCTCTTTGAGTTTTTGGAAGAGTTTGAGAAGAATTGGTATTAGTTCTTGAAATGTTTAGCAGAATTCAGCAGTGAAACCATCAGGTCCTTATAAAAAGGGGAATTTCAGATAGAGTTATGTTAGTCTCTGTAGTTTTGGATCTGTCTGTTTCTGTTTTGAATCTTATCAATTTGTGCTTCATTTATTTTAAGCTATGTTATTGGATATATACATATTTAAAATTGTTATATCTCCCTGGCAAATTGGCCCTTTTATCATTATAAAACATTCATTTTTTTCTCCAGTAGTATTTTTGTCTTCCAGTGTAATTTGTCTGATATCAGTATAGTTATACCAACTTTTTTGAGTGGGTGCTTGAATAGTATATCTTTTTCTATCCTTTTACTTTCAGTCTTTCTGTAAGCCTATAGTTAAGTTGTGTCTCTTATAAGTAGCAGATAGTTTTTTAAAAATCCAAGCTGATCTTCTTTGTTTGTTAACTGGAGATGAGTTTGGGTTTATATCTACCTTGTACCATTTGTTTCCTATTTGAAAAAGCTACCTGTTTCATTTTCTCCTCTCTTTGTTTTCTCATCTTCTTCTGGATTAATAAAAAAATTATTATTTCATTTTCAATTGCTTTATTAATTTGTTAGTTATGTGTTCTTCTACAGCAGACATTACAACATATGTAGTAGGGTTCTCAGAGAAATAGAACCAACAGGATATGTGTATGTGTGTGTGTTTGTGTGTGTTTGTAGAGAGAGAGAGAGAGATTTATTTTAAGGAATTGGCTCATGTGATTGTGGAGGTGCAGTCTAAAATCTGTATGCTAGGCCAGTAGGCCAGTGACCTAGGAAGAGTCACAGCCCAAGTCCAGAGGCGGTCTGCTGGCAGAATTCTTTGTCCCTTGGTAGAGGTCAGTCTTTGTTCTGCTAAGGTATGCAACTGATTGGATGAAGCCCACTAGCATTGTGAGGGTAATCTACTCAAAGTCCACTGATTTAAGTGTTAGTCTCATCCAAAAAACACCATACAGAAACATCCAGAATAATGTTTGATCAAATATCTGAGCACTGTGACCCAGCCAAGTTGACATATAAAAATTAATTATCACAACATGCATCGTTGACTTGTTCCACTCTAATATAAATGATTACTTTTACCATTTTCTTTATAAAAATAGAACCTTGGAAAACCTAACTCTATTTATCCTTCCTGCCTTTGCATTTTTGTTGTCCTCCACCTTATTTCTTTTTATATTTTAAATCTTACAAGTTCAAATCTTAGTAAGGAAGTGTTAGTTTTATGACACTGATATGCATCTCTCCCCAGCTTTACCTTTGCTGGCACTGGAAAATTGGTAAATTGGTTCTATTCAGTTCAAACCTGAAAGTTTATCATATTCACATACATTTTAGACTTTAATTGTCCACTTTAGCTCCAGAATTTTGAGTCAAGAATTTGATCCAATAACCTCTTACAGGCCCCACCTTTCAATACTGTCACATTGGAGATTAAGTTTCCAACACAGGATATTTGAGGGACACATCCAAACATGAGCAGTAATTAGTTTCATGTCAGAAACCAATATTTTTGGCATGAGAGAAGAGATAACATATAAAATTAAAGAAAATAGGTAATAACCTTATAGTGTTAAATTTGAATTGGAACTATCAATATAAATTCATAATTTAAGCATGTATATCTTATAGTTCTGGCCACGAAAAGGTTCTTAAAAGCAATGAAATTCCAGGAGCACGGTACCTCAAGTGGCCAGATTTTGGTTTATAAATATAATTTCACATAGGATGCTTTGGGGAGACGGCTGATTGCAGGTCTGGGGCAGAGAATATATGAGGTGAGCCTGAAATATGTTGTTTAGTAGAAAGCAAGTAAGCACTCAAAGACTAATGGGGTCATGTCAAAAGGTCACAGGAGCCAGCCTGGAGGGGCTGCCACTGGCCAGAGCTGGGATATTGAGGATCAAAAGGATGATGACTATAAATGATTGAAACATTTGAAACATATAAAAATCAGCAAGTCCGAGAAAAATCCAAAACAAAGCAAGACCTTGCTTACTAACATTGGAGGTGAATGCTAAAGCAACTTCTTACCCTGGATATTGGTAACTAAAGGGAAAGAATCAAGCACACAGTCTGTCTTTCCTGTACAATTTCATAGTCCCAGTTTTTAAGGGAAAGTTCTTCCTCAATGAAGAATGACTGCTAAAAAACTGAAAGATACAGGGAACTGGACAGTCACAAAGTATCACCACACAAACCCAGAGCTTGTCCCAAGGGGAAAAATTTATCATGGAAGGATCTGGTAATCACCACCTTACCCCAATCATCAAATCAACATCCTGAATGGTAGGATAACCAGAGAACATTGCTATCTCTGGATTCCATGCATGGTGATTCACACAGCATCGTGAAGTGCTCTTGCCTAAGATGTTTACCTAGAATGTAATGAAGCCATTAGGTCTAATTTCAGTTTACAGAAAATACAGGGGTTACAGGAAAACATATAAAGCCATAAGGAAGTAGACAAATCTCAAATGTGTTTGTTCTACAAGACAATGGATTTGGTTTCTTCAGCAAGAGAAAAAAAGGAAGAGGTGGCTGTTCTCAATTAAAAGAGACTTAGGCACATTTATCAAATGTAACGTGGTACTTGATTGGACATTGGTTTGAATAAACACATTATAAAACATGTTTTTTGGGGGGATAACTGGGTAATTTGAATAAAGACTAGGTATTAGGTGATATTAGGAGATTATTAAAAATTTCATTAGCAGTAAGTAAATAGCACAAAAATGCAATTGTGGTTATGTGGAAACAGATCCTTCCTTGAAAATACATAGGGGTAAGATATTGTAATGTCTGTTGTATACTCTAAAATGTTTTAGCAGAAGAAAACTGAAAGAAGAAAATATAGCAAAATATTAACAATTTTAAAATCTAAATGGTGGGTATATGGGTGTTCATGATACCATTTTCTCTACCCTTCTATATGTGTGAAGCTTTCAAAAATAAAAACTTAAAAATACATTTTATAGCTAAAGATGTCTGACGACTGGAATGTCTGGCTGCCTGAGTATGTGCTGGCTTGTCTTTGAGACGTAAGAGGGAACTAGAATTTGGATTGTTCTATCACTGGCTGTGATCTGAGTCCCTTAACCACAAAGTTGGACAATGACCAGCAGGGCAACTGTCCAGGACACAGATCATAGGGTGTCACTGGGTGTCCAAGGACTTCTTCCTCAGCTCCATCCTGCCCTGAGGCTTTGAGTTCTGTTTCACTGGAGGTCAAACTGTCCTGGACTAAGTCCCTTAAGCAGTGAAGCATTTAGGTGGCCTTTCATCACTTGTGACCTTCCCTGTACCCCTTTAGGGAGGTTCAACTGAGATCAATTATTTGTCTCTCTAACCCTGAGAGTCATTTATCCTCATGTACCCGTCACTCTGACTACAGAACCTGACTAAGATACTTGATAGAAACTTGGGACTAGAGAGAAAGCATAAAATTCCATTCATGGAACTAAATCACTCTCTCTCTTTCTCTTAAAATGCTAGGCTTGGGGGAAATAGAGACTGCTATTTAATTAGTTGATACTCTAGTTTTTTTTTAATTAAAGAATTTTATTCTTTAAATTGACAGATAAAATTTTATGTATTTATCGTTTACAACATGATATTTTGAAGTATATATACATTGTGGAACGGTTAAAGTTTAACCAGGTATATTACTTCACATAGCATTTTTGTGGTGAGAATGCTTATCTACTTTCTGTGTTCTTTAAGAATATATTATATTGTCATTGACTACAGTCACTATGCTATACAATAGATCACTTGTAGTTATTCCTTCCGTCTAACTGTAATTATGTATCCTTTGACCAACATCTACCTAAGCACCCCTGCCTCTGGTAACCACCATTCTACTCTCTACTTCTATGAGATCAACTTTTTTAGATTCCACATATGAGTGAAATCATGCAGTATTTGTCTATCTTTGCCTGGTTTATTTCGCTCAACATGGTGCCCTCTAGGTTCATCCATGTTGTTGCAAATGAGAGGATTTCATTATTTTTTAGGCTGAATAATATTCCTTTGTGTATATATACCACATTTTCCTGATCCATTCATCTGTTGATAGACAGTTGGATTGATTCCATATCTTGGCTATCATGAATAATGCTGCAAAAAACATGGGAGTTTAGGTATCCTTTTGACATACTGATTTAATTTCCTTTGGATATATATCTTGTAGTGGAATTATTGGATCATATAGTAGTTCTAGTTTTAATTTTTTGTGGCACCTTCATACTGTTTTTCATAATAGTTATACTAATTTACATTACCCACCAACAATATGTAAGAGTTCCCTTTTCCTTATCCTCACCAATATTTATCTTTTGTTTTTTTGATAATGGCCATTCTAATAGGAGAGAGGTGATATCTTATTATGGTCTTGTTTTGCATTTCCCTGATCATTAATGACATTGAGCATTTTTTTTCATATACCTATTGGCCATTTATATGTCTTCTTTTGAGAAGTGTCTAGCCAGGCCCTTTGCCCGTTTTCTAATTGGGTTATTTGTCTTCTTGCTATTGAGTTGCTTAAGTTCCTTACATGTTTTGAATTGAACCCCTTATCAGATATATAGTTTGCTAATATTTTCTTTCATTCTGCAGGCTATATCTTCACTCTGTTGATTATTTCCTTTTCTGTGCAGAAGCATTTTAGATTTTTGCAATCCCACTTATATATTTTTGCTTTTGTTGCCTGTGCATTTGAGGTCATATCCAAAAAATTATTGCCAAGACCAATGTCCTGGAGCTTTACCATTTTGTTTCCTTTTAGTAGTTTTAGAGTTTTGGGTCTTACATTTAAGTCTCTAATCCATTTTGAGTTAATTTTTATGTATGGTTAGAGATAAGGATCTAATTTCATTCTTTTGTATGTGGATATCCAGTTTTCCTAACATTATTTATTGAAGAGACTGACCTTTTCCCATTGTGCCTTCTTACCACCTTTGTTGAAAATCAGTTGGCTGTAAATGTGTGTATTTATTTCTGGGCTCTCTTTCCGTTCCATTGGTCTGTCTGTTTTTATGCCAGTATCATACTGTTTTGGTTGCTATAGCCTTGTAGTATATTTCAATACTCTAGTTTTGAACCTCTGTGGATCATATACAGATTCACTGAGAATGTATCTGAAAATTCTGGGTGACCCTCTATTTTTACAGATGAAGATAAATAGACACAAAGAAAGTAAGGAATTTACCTGTGAGTGGTGGAATGCTAGAGCTAGAATTCACAGAGTTCAAGTTTTTTCCAACATGTCACTTTTCCTACTCAATTGCTCTAAATTTGTTGCCTCCATCCAGATCCTTCCCTGGTGCTACAAGAAGTTTGCTAGATATTTCTGTCTTCATGTACCTTGATAAACATTTAAAAGACCAGATTGTACTTTACTTGAAAAATTAAGGGTGAAACAGCAATATAGGGCATAATATACCTAAGGCAAATGAGTAATGATGTAAGAGAATGCTTTTGGAAGAAGAAAGAACTAGGCTAGTTTAGCCTTGAGGTGGTTTCTCAGTGGAATCCTCAAATTGTAGTTAGTTTTGCAGGGCAAAGAACTTGGTTTTGTTTGTGTTTCCAGAAAGCACAGTCTGTACAGGCCCAGTCCACCCAAGTGACATTCTCGAGAGGTTTCTATGAAAACCAGAAGGCAAATTTATTGGTTTTCCAAGGAAAATATGCCTGTGTAGGGGCCCAATATTTGTGTCTATATTCAGGGCATTCTATCCTGAAGGATCAGGGAGCCAAGACCATCATCAGCATTTTGCCTGGTGATTTTTGAATCAGAGAAAAGGGTGTTGTGTAGACTTGGAGGCAGAGTGCTTTACGATGGCCAGACCCATCAACCCATCTTCCTCAGTATTATCACTGGACATCATTTGGACTGGATGGAATTAACACCACCAACATTTGCTCTTTGGTTCCTTTTGCTCACATATTTTAATAACAATTGATTAGACAACAGGTTTCTTTTTTCAACTTTATTCATACCTTGAATTGATTCCTAGGTCATTCTTCCTGCTTTGATCAAGCAATCATCATGTCCCTTTAGGTAAAGATATTATCCATTTCATGAGACTTTTGCTAGTCCAACATCTAGATGGTCACTTATTGCAAAGTTCCAGAGCATTCCACTGTAGCTCCCAGCCAGGCACCAAGCAAATGAGAAGGGCTCTAGGTCAGTGTTTCCCAGACAGAGAACCCAACTGGGGCTTGATTGTGGGAAAACCTTCCTCAGGTGGGAGAAATTTAGGAAGCTCAGCTTAAGACAGAAATGGATCTTCAGTCATTTCTCCATATGCAGTTTTCAGCTCCTCTATCTCTAAAGGACCATTTCGAATAGGGCTCTCATGTCACCCAGCACCTTGGCAGAGTCATCCTTTCTCTAGAAGCCCAGGTGGGGTAAAACTGTCCATAAAAGATTCATAGAACGGCATACACACTTGGGACAATGGCAATAACACAAGTGGGCCTCTAGGGTTATCACTATTGCCTCACAGATAGGAAACTTGTGTCACAGGATGTTAGGTGAGGTGAGATGGCATGAGGTGATCATACACAAATACAATACCACAAATTGGAGAGAAGCTGACACTAGCACTTAGAAAACACCTGCCAGCATATTTTCAGCTCCAAATAACATTCCAGAAGCTGGAAATAGGCCAGGGCTTCTCATGGTTAGTTTATAGTTGGAAAAACAAAAGTTGAAGGCCAAAGCAGACTTATGTGGTCCACTAAGCAAACACCTGGGGTAGAGGAAAACACCTACAAAAGCTCTTCACCCCCATGTCTTCCCCACCCCTGGATCTCAGTATAAGCGCCCACCAGCTTCTCTGGGGGCCGTGCTGAGCCGGCCTGCCTAGCAGAGACAGAGAGCTGCCAAGGGCTGTTTGGAAACACCTTCAGCTGTGGCCGCAGCAGGTGCTCTCTCTAACTCCTCCCTCCCACCAGTCTACTGGCTACATTTAGGAACCTTGTTTCCTGAAAGAAAGTATCACACTGTGAAACAATTGCTGCTTTTGCGCTTTGAAAATACTTTACCCGCTGGGTTCAGGCCAGGATCTGTCTTTGGGGATAGAAGGAGAGTGTGAGTTACTTTCCAGGTAAGAGCCATGTGACTTCAAGCCCTTTCCATGTTAGGTTCCTCTTGAGGTTTGAACTCATCCTGGCATGGCAAATTCTGAGTAACACCCAAAGTAGGAAATTTAAGGAAAGGTAATCTATTGGAGAAAGCACAACGAGGCCTACTGTTGGGGCTCCCAAATGGCCACAGGTTTTTCTTTGAAGAAGCCATGGAGAGCCCCTCCTAAAGATAAAGCTAGCTCAGATTCCTGCCGTCAGATATGATCGTGGGACACTAAGTCCAGAGTTTGAACGTTTTTCTGGAGCAGAGGTTCCAGATGCTGACTCCCAGGCCTGCACCAGTCTCCAGCGACCTTTTCACTGGGGTGCTGTGAATTGTCAGCATCAGATCATCAACTGTTGTTTCTAGAAGGGGAAATATTTTCTTTTATTCTGTAATTGTACTTTTTTGCTTTTTTTTTTTTTTTTTTTTTTTTTTTTTGAGACAGAGTCTCACTTTGTTACCCGGGCTAGAGTGAGTGCCGTGGCATCAGCCTAGCTCACAGCAACCTCACACTCCTGGGCTTAAGTGATCCTACTGCCTCAGCCTCCCGAGTAGCTGGGACTACAGGCATGAGCCACCATGCCCGGCTAATTTTTTTGTATATATATTTTTAGTTGGCCAGATAATTTCTTTCTATTTTTAGTAGAGACGAGGTCTCACTCTTGCTCAGGCTGGTCTCGAACTCCTGACCTCGAGCGATCCACTCGCCTCGGCCTCCCAGAGCTAGGATTACAGGCGTGAGCCACCGCGCCCGGCCTTTTTTGCTTTTTTGACAGCAAAATATTATTTCTTGTATGAAGTTATTACAATGGCAAACATTAGGTTTTTAAAAAATGTATTCATTTTGTATCCCCATGATGAGCTGAAATAAAAAAAAATGTATTCAATTAGCAAAGTAAAAAGTTGACAATTATTGGGTCCCAATTTTAAAAAATTAAGTTTATTTTGTGAAATTTTAAAGTGTGGAACCACTGTTTGAGGGCCAGGAAAAACTGGTTTCCCAGAGGCTTGGAATTAGGAGTGTTTTTCACAAGAGGTGGGTTTAAATCTCCTTGTTCCTGGACTCATTTGGCTCCCACTCCCCATGGAGTACTCCTTTATTAGACTTCGTCTGCCCTGAGCTTTGACCCACTTTCCTCGTTTTGCGGACCTGCTTCTCCAAGAACACAGTGAACTTGGCGCAGCAGAGCTGTGGTGTGTGTCCACCCCCATAGCTTATGTCCTTTGATGTTTATACTTCTGCCTAACTAATGGCCTGTCCATTCTCCTTCAGGACACAGAGGGGATGTCTCTTGTTCTTCCTAATGATATTTTTGGCTGACTACTAGGGAAAAGGATCACACTAATACAAAAAGTGTCCCATGGAACAGGTTCTAATTTGGTGATATGATTTGAAACTCTGTGTAATTCTCAAATGTCTTCAAGAAAGTTCTGCTACCATGTCTTAAATTCTCACTGAATTGTTTTTCAGTGATCTTCCAGAAACAAAGAAAAATTAAATTTTACCTGGAAGTGGTAGCACAAATTGTTCTCCCTTGGGGCCACATGTGGCCCTCCAGGTCCTCAAGTGTGGCCCCTTGACCGAATTCAAACTTCATAGAACAAATCCCTTTATTAAAAGGATTTGTTCTGTAAAAGTTGGATTCAGTCAAAACGCCACACTCAAGGATCCAGAAGGTCACATGTGGCCCCAAGGGCGCAGGTTACCCACCCCTTAATAGAGCTGTGTGGCCCACTATCATGAAAGAATTTATTTGATCATTTTCTTATCTCATCTAGCATTCAGGCAGGTAGGTTTTGATGTAGGAATGAAAGGAAATGTGCATCAAGGTTTTCTTTTCTAACTAGCTTAGGTTTCCATTCTTGGTAGAGTAGGTTGTTAAACGTTATGGTACGCATGCATGTGTGTCTCTAAGCGCAGTGAGGTATTGAAGACATGGATAAGAAAACAGGGGATAAAAGAAGTTTTTTGATGCCCAAAATATATGAAGTAAAGGCATTAGCCACAAACTCTGCCTATTTCACAATTCTGTCCAGGGCTGGCCCTTAGGTTAGGGAGCAGGCCCATTCCTTACACTGGTGGGGCTAGGAGTCAACTTGAAGCCCTAATTTCATATGTATAAATATTTAAAATTTATAAGTCAAGCCAATGCACTATTAGATAAAATATGTTCTATCTTCTTAACATGACAAATATGCAGTTGATCATCGTTATTGGTGGATTCTGTATTTTTGAATTTGTCCATTGCTAAAGGTGATTTGTAACCTCAAAATCAACATTTGGAGTACTTTCATGGTGATTCATGAACATGCACAGAATGGCAAAAATTTTAGTTGCCCAATGTATTTGTTCCTAGAGGAGGTTAAACGAAGTGACACTCTGCCCCCTTGTTTCAGCTCTCATACTGTAAACAAGTGTCTTTTACACGGTCTATTTAGGGTTATGTTTTTCACATTTTTGTCCTTTTTGTTGGTGATTTCATTGTTGAAGTAAAGACTCACTTCAGAACAGGTGGTGTACAAATACAAAGGGATTTTAGGCTTGAGTGGATACAACGATCCATCATTTTTTTTAACGTTTATCATTAAAAAAAATCCAGAATTGCTGGATGTTACTGCTGTGAAAAAATTGTGACAAAGGGGTGCTTCCGAAGTCTTGATGCACTACATGTCAAAATATTTTGGGTGCTCTGTTCATATTCCCTCAGCACTCACCAATGTACCAGCTGATGCCTCTCTACTATGACAACTCTGAACTAAATGCAGCCCAGGGTGCTTTTTCCACCATTGTGCTTACCCCAGTTCCTGCTGCCACTGTTGTAAGTGAGGAATACAGCTTTTACACCTCAGGGTGAGCCCCTCACCTGCAAGTAGTGTATTCTTGCTAATGCTTTCTCACATATGCAACTGCTGGGCTCATGGTCCACTCTACAGTTATGCTTATGTGGTTTCTGCCCAATCTCAGTCCTGCTCATCCCATTTTCTGACCCTATTTTTGCAAACAGCGTGGATAACTTTCACACTTCTGATGAGTCCTGTATCTTTGGGAAGTGTATTTTTTTGCTGTCACATCATGAACTATGCTGTTGCCGGGCCTCTTCCTACTTTCTGTACTGCTTTGTCTTTCTTGCATTAGGTCATGCCTGATCTCAGCTACTTTTGGCAACCTTTATATGTATTCTGGAGTTTGAAAATATTATCTGTCTCCTACATGTATTAAAAATGGTCTTTGCGGGATATCTTTCCTTCTACTTATTCTCCTGTCTCCTTGTGGGGGGACAAGGGGGGAGCAGTTATGTTCATACCAGAAATCTTAATTGTATCATTCATGGTCCATCAAGAGACAAGAATTATGCCAATTATTTTATCAGAAATAATCTAATGTAAAGAAAAGACAAAAGAGTGAGGCATCCCAGAGGCAATGATGTTAGGATGCAGCTACCACTCCTTTTGCTGAGGAAACAAAGAGAAGGGGTTGGAATTCCTAAAACCTCAAGGCATTGAAGAGGAGTCCCTCAAATCTAGGACTCAGACTCTGAGGTGGGAGGAGACTTCTTGACTGGTATTTGTACCTCAAGAATTTGGAGCATGGTCCCATGAAGTTGGGACTCAGACTTCTGAAGTGTGTATAGCTGCTTGATTGGAACTGGTATCTCAGGGCCTTGGAAGAAAGAAACCCTCCAAGCTGGAACCCAGACCTCTGAGGAAGAGGTATTGGCTGGCTGCTGTTGGTAACTCTGGGGGTGGGGTTGGGGTGGGACAATGAGGCTGATTTTGGTAGTATGAGAACAATGCAAATTTGGAAGCAAAAAAGCAAATTAAAATCAACTGGTACTCCCAGTTGTTGAGCCATTGCTGTAGTGACTCTGATAGGATCAGGGAATAAACAGGAAGGGACAAATCCCTTGACCCTCCTCCAGGCTCCCAGTTCCCCTATTGACAGTGAGTAACAATTATATTCTCTACAGTCTTTTTTTTTTTTTTTTTTTTTTTTTTTGAGACAGAGTCTCCCTCTTTTGTCCTGGCTAGAGTGCCGTGGTGTCAGCCTAGCTCACAGCAACCTCAAACTCCTGGGCTTAAGCAATCCTTCTATCTCAGCCTCCCAAGTAGCTGGGACTACAGGCATGTGCCACCATGCCCAGCTAATTTTTTTGTATATATATTTTTAGCTGTCCAAATCATTTCTTTCTATTTTAAGTAGATACGGGGTCTCGCTCTTGCTCAGGCTGGCCTCGAACTCCTGACCTCGAGTGATCCACCCGCCTCGGCCTCCCAGAATGCTAGGATTATAGGCGTGAGCCACCGCGCCTGGCCCTCTCTACAGTCTTTATCCTTTTATACTGAATGCTTTTTCAGCTTGGTCTTCTAACTCAGTAATTTGCATTTCACAGGTATCCAATCAGGTAGTTGATAACTGAACTTTTTCATTTTAATAATTTGTTTTCATTTCTAAGGTGTCTAATGGATTCTTCTTTCATATTTTTCTGGTCTTGTTTCATGGATGCAATATCTCTTCTCATCTTTCTGCTATAGTATCCTTGTTTTGGGGTACTGGGCCCTGAATATTTTTGGTTATGGAATTTTCATTTTTTTAAGATTATAAAAAATATAACTGGAAATATGCTGCTGGGTACTAAATGCATATTTTGATCAACTCAAACACAAATATGTCCCTACAAAATTCACCACTTGATCAAGTTTAAAAGCTTCCCATTTCCTAGTGGAGTCTAGCATCAGTATTCTCTTTGGAAAATATATTTGAGTGAAGAACAGTGACTAATTTTTATGAGCTCAGAGGGGTGGGGGCACCTGGTTAGGGCAGACTTACATGCTGCCCATAGCTTTGAACTTGCTGAAGGCCAGTACAGGGTGAATGTGCTTCTTCCGTTATTCTGTTTCTCTTTCTTTACCAAGGGATTTTTCTCAGGCACAGTCATCTTCCATGACACGGGGAGGCTGAGGGAAGCCATACTCTGAGACTTTTGGTATTTGATGGAGACCAGCTGGGATGCTTTCACTATTTGCACTACAGTGTTCTTCAAGTTCTTGGTTGCCTGGATCAGGAATATGGTGCTATCCGACCCAGAGACGACAAACTCCAATGCCTTGACTTTGCTGTAGATGTGGAGATGGTGGCAATTGAAGGTGATGTGCTGCAGGTGGGCTAGCAGGTGCTGCTTGCAGGCTGAGTCTAAGCAGTGGTCTGTGATGATAAGGTTAATATAATCCAACCTGGATCTTGTCATAGCAATTTTCTTGGCAGCAATGATCTTGTCTGATGTGTTTTTGAGTGGTCCCTTATCTTGGGTAACGTGAGCCATCTCCATCATTATCATGCACGTCTGCTTGGCCAGCAGGGTGATGTCATTACCACTGTTGTCCCATTGGGTACTTCAGAATCCAGATTGCTCTTTTCTTCTTCTTCTAGTTGTTTGATTAAATTGTTTTCCTCAAGGGTAAATTTCATTTATTATCTTTCATGATTCACTCTTTGGAGATCTGGAAACTCTTGGCTATGGAATAATTTTTGTAGATAAGATTTCCTGCTACATAATTGTCTTTGTTTGTACATCCTACTGAAGAAGATGGGGTGTGTGTGTGTGTGTGTGTGTGTGTGTGTTTGGAGGGGGTCACTGGGCTATGATAAACTAAAAAGTCATGTTTATGGTATTAAAAAATTATTAAAATACACTGTAATCATCATTAATAAGATTTATCTAGAAAAATTAGAAAGATGAAGGAGGTAAAATTGAGGTCAGAACTTCAAGTGATTTTGGCACTAGTGGAAGGAAACTAAAGAGGTAGGTGGCATAGACATGACTTTAAGATAGAGTCCCGTTATGCAGAGATGTACCCGATGGTAACCATGGCCACCTGTGTGTGTGTGTGTGTGTGTGTGTGTGTGTGTGTGTGTGTGTGTAGTCATGTGAATGTTTTATATGCACATGAATTCTATATATGAGTCACACACACACACACACACACACACACACACACACACACACACATCCATCCCTCAATGAATTGTGCATTTGTTCTTTCATTCAACACCTATTTTATCTCAGGTGCTAAGTGGGTGGTGGTGATATAAAGATAATAAAAACTAGAATTTACTGAGAAACTCATATTATTCAAGCATTATGTTGAAAGTTCTAGAATATCTCAGTATATCCTCCCAAGAACATTTAAGGGGAGGTATTTGTAGTGAACATCTCTAACTTTTTAAGACAGAATGAAAATAAACTTTTATTTTCTTTGTCATCACAAATAAAAGATAGTTATGCTTCCAGTTTTAGCTCCTGTCACAAACTGAACTAAAAAGAGTCAAATTTACATATATCAGAAAAAATATGGATGACCTTTTAAAGGAGAGGCTAGTCTTCAAAACTGGAGACACACAGCTCAAAATATTGTTATATGTGTTAATAGAGAAGCAAGTGTAATGATGGAATTAAAATTATAGCAGACATTCTAATAGATGTGTAATGGTATCTCAGTGGTTTTCATTTGAATTTATCTGAGAACTTTTGTAATTACAACCTACTTGTATATCTTACTTTGTGGAGTGCTTGTTCAAGTATTTTGCCCATACTTTATGTGGTTTGTCTTTTTTTTTCTTTTTTTTGAGACAGAATCTCACTCTCTAGCCAGGCTAGAGTGCAGTGGCATCATAATAGATCACTGCAACTTCAAACACCTGGGCTCAAGTGATCCTCCTACCTCAGCCTCCCAAGTAGCTGGGACTACAGGGACGTGCCACCACCCACAGCTAACTTTTCTAATTTTTGTAGAGACAGGGTCTCACTCTTGCTCAGGCTGGTCTCAAACTCCTGGTCTCAAGTGATCCTCCCACCTCAGCCTCCCAAAGTGCTAGGATTACAGGCGTGATCTACCACATTTGGTTGGTTTTGTCTTAATATTGAGTTGTAGGAGTTCTCTATAGATTTTAGAGATAAGTCATTGGTCAAAAAGTACTTGATCAGAAAGGTCAAAAAATTGCCTTCTATGTTTTCTTCTAGAAGTTATATGATTATCATCTTAACTACTTCTGGAACATTTGTTTGTGTAAACCCAAATTTATGTCTTGTATCATATGCCTTCTGACTGAAGAATGTCCTTTAATATTTCTTGTAATGTAAGTCTGCTAGAAATGAATTGTCTCAGTTTTTTAAGTATTTGCCTTCCTTTTTCAAAGATATTTTTACTGTATAAAATTCTGGACTGACAATTTTTTTGCCTTACAAACTTTGAAGATGTCACTTTATCATCTTGCTATCCAATTTCTGACAAGAGGTGTTCCTATTTTTATATGAGCCTGGTTTTATTCTATACATTCAGCTTTATAGCATTTACCATTATAAAGTTAATCAAAGAGCACACTTTTGATAAACATTTGCAACTGGGGCTAATGGCTGGTGAGTGCAGTCTTTCTTTTTTTGTAATAAAGCCCTTTAAAAAGCATGAGCAATTAGGGTCTTAACAGCAATCTAAATATTAAAAAAAGTTGAATCAGATGTTTACAAACTTTTTAAGTTACTTACATGGAATTCTGGGGTTCTATGGCACACAGTTTGACAAACACTGTTTCGGCATCAAGCTTTTCTTACAAGGAAGGCTTTTCTCAGCTTTAACTCTCCGGCTGCTAAACATGCCACATTCTTTACATTTGTGGTAGAGGAGATATCACACTTTTTGAGAAGGTCTGGATCTCTCTGAGGGATTTTTATCCCTACTGAAGGAAGTGTTCATTGTTAGGTAATGATTTTTTTTTACTCTGTCTGCCTTTGACATTTTATCTTTATTTTTCATCTTCAGAAGTTTAAATACTGAGGGACTTCTAGTTCCAAACTGGCATAGAGGCAAGCTGGCTTCACTCCCCACCAACAGGAAACAAAAACCAAATATACAGTGCTGAGATTTTCACCAGCAAAAACCCAGAGCTCAGGTTTGAGAATGAGACAGTTTCTGGGGTCACAGAGAAGTGGAAAAACTGGGCAGATGACAGAAGAATTGGACTTCCACACCTGTGATGACTCCCCCCGACCCCGCCACCATTCTGCCCTACATCAAGTGCACGGAAAATCTCCCCTCAACTCACAGTTTCTACACTGGAAAAAGTGAAACTGAGGTGGTCAACCAGATTCCCCACTTTCTTGTGTTCCCTGGCAGGAGACCTGTCCCTGCCTTCACCCACAGGTAGCATTATGACTGCACAAAAGGAGAAACATCTGTGAGGACAGGCACAGGCACATGGGGAGGTGGGACTACCATTTCCAGCCCCAGAAACTCTACTATGTAACTCCACCAAAGGAGACAGCGAATTGGAATGGCAGCCCCACAAGAAACATGTCTACAAGGATGACAGCCCCCACTGACAGAGCATGAGCCTGGACCACGCTTGGTCCCAGAGGTCCCATGGCAAAGACAGGCACTGAAGGGAGAGGAGCAGAGACTGGATGGTCAGCAACAACATGAAGCACAGCTGTCACCACTGTAGGAGTGAGAGGTCCCAGTTCCCAAGCAGGCACTGTAGCACCCGAACAGGTAATTAAAGGCATAGCTTCCCCATAGCCAGTTCAGGAAAGACCAGAACCAACACAAGCATCCTGGCCACTCCTTGTCTACTCTCTGTCCACCCTGACAGAGTCTCTTCCATAGCTGTGAATGTAAAAGGAATCCACCTGCATAGAGGAAAACACCATGTATTAGAGATCCATCTTCCTTCATCTATGATGACATACTTGGTGTTTTAGGTTCAAATGTGTGGTCATCAGTCACCGCTTTAGTTTTCCTTTCAAACTGTTGATCCAATAGCTTTAATACAGCCCATCCTCTCTAAATCAGAAGACATACACAGACCAGTAGTTGTGAGAAAGACACTGTTGCTGTGTCCACACGTGCAGTCTGGGATTTCTGTGTGTGCTCTGTGACCTCTTCACACATAGTGCCTAGAAGATGTATGTACCATAGCTGAGGACGAATTGTCAAAAATGGGAACAACTACAGAGTCATGCAGGGCACTAAAAAGAAAAGAGCCTTGCCATGGTGATTTTTTTTTTTTTTTTGTAATTTTAACTGATTGAGAAACATGGTTTTGATGGGATGCTGAAAAAACAAAATGATGGTGGCACATTAAGTCATAGATGAGGAAGGTACAAATCCTTTAAGATGGAAAGCTCAAACATGCCATCCTTTTAAAAACGTCAGAATGTGAGCGAGTGGTACAAAGGGTCTGATGCTCCTTAACTTCAAAAACATTCATTTTTCACACTTCACACTTTTAAATAAGCGTTAAAAAATTGCTTAAAAAGCTTTGGTTTCTACTAGGTTAGGGTGTGTGGATTTTTTAATAAGCCATTTTGCTAAATTATTTTTACTTGGAATGTTTCAAACAGATTTAAGGCTACAAACTTGTTAAATTTTATAACCATTTACTTCTAACAGTGAAACTCAGAAATACTTAAAAATGGCTGTTCATGTTAGAAAAGACAGTGTTTATTCAAGTTTGTATTTTTATGGTAAAAATCCTTTCCCAATAAAAACACAAAATAAAACAAAATAACAGTTTTAAGATAGGTCAGTGATGTCCAAGATAACAAGGAAAAGCAATTCAGAAATTTATCAGAGAAATTTAACAAAGAGATTGAAATAATTAAAAAACAAACAAACAGTAACCTTGGAATTGAGAAATGCACTTGCTGAACTGAAGAACTCTTTAGAGGCTCTTAACAACAGAATGAATGAAGCAGAGGAAAAAAAGCAGCGAGTTTGAAGACCAGCTATTTGAAAATATATAGTCAGAGGAGAAAATAGAAAAAAGAATGAAAAGGAATGAAGACTGCCTTTAAGATACAGAAAATTACCTCAAAAGACCAAATCTAATAGTTGTTGATATTTAAGAAGGAGCTGAGCAAGTGCAAGAGATATAAAGCTTATTCAAAAAAAATAATAAGAGAAAACTTTCCAACACTTGAGAAAGATATAAATATCCAGGTACAGGAAGGTCTTAGAACACCTAACAGATTCAACCCAAGTAAGACTACTCTAAGGTATATAATAATCAAAATAAAGGTCAAGGACAAAGAGAGAATCCTAAAAGAAATAAGAAAAAAGAAATAAATAACATACAAAAAAGTTCCAATTCATTTGGCAAAGATCTTCTCAACAGAAACTACACGTGCCAGGAGGGAGTGGAACGACATTTTCAAAATGTGCAAAGAAAAACACTGCCATCCAAAAATATTGTATCTAGCAAAATTATCATGAAGGAGAGATAAAGTCATTCCCAGACAACAAAAGCTGAGAGAATTCACCACCACCAGAACATCTTGCAAGAAATGCTAAAGGGAGTTCTTCTATCTAGAAGAAAAAAACACTAATGTGCAAAGAAAACTTTTCAAGGTATGGTTGAAAAATTTACCAAGGTACTGGTAAAATTAAATACATGAACAAACCCAGAATACTCTATTGATGTATTTGTGGTGTGTGATTCACTCATAGCTCTAGTGTGAAGTCCTTCAAAAGACAAATCTATCAAAAACAATAACTATTCAACCTGTTAAGAGATAGGTACTATAGTAATATGTAAATTGAGACAACTAAAAGTGAAAATGTGGGGGGATGGAGAAAATATGTAGATAATTTTGTGTGTTTTTTTACCTTACTGTTTCTATTCTTCTATTTGTGATCTAAGATAAGTTGCCATCTGTTTAAAATAACTTATTATATTTATAAGATTTTTTTATAAGTCTCATGGTAGCCATAGTGCAAAAACCTATAATAGATTCACTAAAAATAAAAAACTACAAATTAAAGCCTACTACCAGAGGTAATCACTTAATCACAAAGGAAGAGAGAAAGAAAGGAAGAGTCTAAAAACAACCAGAAAACAAGCAAAGTGAAAGTTGTTTGTTCAAAAAGATAAACAAAATCAACAAACCTTTAGCTAACATAACTAAGAGCAAAATAAATAAATAAAATCAGAAATTAAAACTGAGGTCTCAAAAATATAAAAAATCATTATAAACTATTAATGAACAACTATACACCAACATATTGAGAAACCTAGAAGAAATGCACACATGCAACCCACCTAGATTGAACCATTAAGAAACAGAAAACCTCAACAAACTAATAATGGGTAAAAAGATTGAAGCCATAATAAAATGTCTTCTATCAAAGAAAAGCCCAGGACCTGATGGATCCACTGCTGTATCTACCAAACATTTAAAAGGAGCTAATATCAATCCTAGTAAAACTCTTCAAAAAAATTGAAGAGGAGGGAATACTTCCAAACTAATTCATGAAGCCAGCATTGCCCTGATTCCAAAACCAGACAAGGATACCACCACCACCACCACAACAACAACAACAAAACTACAGGCCAATGTCACTGATGAACACAGATGCAAAAATCTTCAACAAAATACTAGCAAACCAAATTCATCAAAGCATTCACCATGATCAAGTGGGATTAATCTCAGGGATGCAAGAATGGTTTAACATATGCAAATCAATAAATGTGATATGTCACATTAACAGAATCAAGAAAAAATCATATGATTATTTCAATAGATGCCAAAAAAGTATTTGCTAAAATTCAACATCCCTTTATGATAGAGTATCTTGTCAAGATGGGTATAGAAGGAACATACCCCCCAAAAAGGCTATACATGACAAACCCACGGCTAATATTATTATACTGAACAGCAAAAAATTGAAGACCTTTTCTCTAAGGACTGGAACAAGACAAGAATGCCCACTTTAACCACTATTATTCAATATAATATTGGATGTCCTGGCCAGAACAATTAGGCAAGAGAAAAAAATAAAGGAAATTAAAATTGGAAAGGAAGAAGTCAAAACTAGCTTTGTTTGCAGATGACATGATCTTATACCTACAAAAATTTAAGACTCTGCCAAAAGACTATTAGAACTAATAAACAAATTCAGAAAATTTGCAGGATACAAAAGCAACATACAAAAATCAGTAGCATTTATACACACCAATAGCAAACAATCTGAAAAGGAAATTAAAAAAAGAAATCCCATTTACAATGGCTAAAAAAATTATAAAATACCTAGTAACTAACCAAATAAATGAAAGAACTATACAAGAAAAACTATGAAACTCTGATGAAAAAAATAAAAGAGGACACAAAAAATGGAAAGATATTCCAGGCTTATGGATTGGAAGAATTAATACTGTTAAAATGACAATACTGCCCAAAGCAATTTATAGATTTAATTCAATCCCTAGGAAAATAACAATGACACTCTTCACAGAAATAGAAAAAAATTCTAAAATTTATATGGACCCACAAGAGACCCCAAATAACTGAAGCAATCCTGAGCAAGAAGAGCAAAGCTGGAGGCATCACACTACCTGACTTCAAGATTTACTACAAAGCTGTAGTAACCAAAACAGCATGGTACTAGCATAAAAACAGGCACATTAACCAATGGAATAGAATAGAGAACCCAGACATAAATCCACATGTTTACAACCAACCTATCTTCAACAAAGGCACCAAGAATATGCAATGGGGAAAGGACAGTCTTTTCAATAAATTGTACTGGGGAGACTGGATCACTATATGTAGAAGAATGGAACTAGACCTCTCTTTCACCATACCCAAAAATCAAATCAAAGTGGATTAAAGACTTAAATCTAAGATCTGAAATTATGAAACTACTAGAAGAAAATATTGGGGAAACACTCCAAGATGTTGGTCTGGGCAAAGATTTTTTGTGTAAGATCTCGAAAGTATAGGCAACCAAAGCAACAATAGAGAATTTACTTCTGCAGAACAAAGGATACAATAAAAAAAGTGCAGAGATAACCCACAGAATCAGAGAAAATATTTGCAAACTACCTATTTGACAAAGGATTAATAACCAGACTATATAAGGAGCTCAAACAACTCAATAAAAAAAAACCCAAGTAATCCAATTAAAAATGAGCAAATGAGCAAAAGATCTGAACAGAGCATTTCTTAGAAGAAGACACACAAATGGCCAACAGGTATATGGAAAATGCTCCTTATCACTAATCATCAGAGATATGTCAATCAAAACCACAATGTAATTTGACCTCCTTTTTCTCAATTTAGATTTCCTTTATTTCTTTCTCTTGCCTGAATGCTCTGACTAGGACTTCCAGTATTGTATTGAATAGAAAGTGGTAACACTGGGAAGCTTTGTCTTGTTCCAGTTATTAGGGGGAGTGCTTTCCATTTTTCCCCATTCAGTATGGTGTTGGCTGTGGGTTTGTCATATATAGCTTTTATTATTTTAAGGCTTGTTTCTTCTATGCCTAGTTTTTTGAGGTAAAAACCTTATCACTTCATGATAAAAATCATGAAGTGGTGCTGGATTTTATCAAATACCTTTTCTGCTTCTATGGAGATGATCATATGGCCTTCATTTTTACTTCTGTTTATGTGAAGAATCACATTTATTGATTTGCACATGTTGAAACATCTTGCATCCCTGGGATGAAACCCACTCGATCATGGTGGATTCTCTTCTTGATGTGCCGTTGAGTTTGGTTTGATAGTATCTTGTTGAAGATTTTTGCGTCAATGTTTATAAGAGATATTGGTTTGTGGTTTTCCTTTTTTTGGGGGGTCCTTTTCTGGCTTTGGTATCAAGGTGATACTGGCTTTGCAGGATGAATTAGGGAGGGTTCCCTCCTTCTCAATGTTATGGGACAGTTTCAGTAGAATGGGTGCCAGTTCTTCTTCATAGGTCTGTTGGAATTTGGCTGTGAATCTGTCTGGGCCGGTGCTTTATTTTGGTAGATTTTTTATTACTGTTTAAATCTTGCTACTCATTGTTTTGTTCAGGATTTCTATTTCTTCCTGATTCAGGCTTGAGAGATTGTGTGTTTCTAAGAATTTATCCATTTCCTCTAGGTTTTCTAGTTTATGCATAGGGATTTTTATAATGGTCATGAATAATATTTTGTATTTCTGTAGTATCAGTTGTAATGACTCCTTTTTCATTTCTGATTGAGCTTATTTGAGTCCTTTCTCTTCTATTTCTGATTAGTTTGGCTAGTGGTCTATTGATTTTGTTTATCTTTTCAAAGAGCCAACTTTTTATTACATTGATCTTTTATCAATTTTTTTTTTGTTTCCATTTCATTTAGTTCTGCTCTCAGCCTTCTTATTTCTTTCAAACCTTTGGGTTTGGTTTCTTATTTTTGTAGTTCCTTGAGGTGCTACATTAGGTTGTTAATTTGTGATCTTTCTGTCTTTTTGTTGTAAGCATTTAAGGCTATGAATTTTCCCCTTAGCACTGCTTTCTCTGTATCCTATAGATATTGGAAGTTTGTGTTGCCTTTGTCATTCAATTAAAAAAATTTTTTGATTTCTGTCTTGATTTTGTCAATAACTCAAGGATTGTTCAGCAACAGGTGGTTTAATTTCCATGTATTTGTGTAGTTTTGAGAGTTCCTCTTGGAATTGATTTCTAATTTTATTTCACTATGGTCTGAGAAAATACATGGTATGATTTAGATTTTTTTATATTTTCTGAGATTTGTTTTGAGGTCTAACATATAGTCTATCTTAGAAAATATGCCATATGCTTATGAAAAGAATGTATATTCTGCAATTTTGGGGTGGAATGTTCTGTAAGCATCTTTTAGGTCCATTTGTTCTAGAATCTCATTTAAGTACAGCGTTTGTTAATTTTCTGCCTCTATGATCTGTCTAATTCTGTCAGTGGAGTGTTGAATTCTCCCGCTATTATTACATTGTTGTTTATTTCATTTCTTAGGTCTAGTAGTATTTTTTTTATGAATCTGGGAGCTCTGGTGTTAGGGGTGTGTGTGTGTATATATATATAATCATATATGATTCTGTATATATATATAAAATCATATATACACAATCATATATAGATTTTTATATCTTCTTATTGAATGAATGCCTTTATCAATACCTAATGACCATCTTTTGCTTTTTTTTACTGTTGTTGATTTAAAGTCTGTTTTATCTGATATAAGCTACTCCTGCTTGCTTTTGGTTTCCATTTTCATGTAATATTTTTTTCCACCCCTTTACCTTGAGTCCATGAGACTCTTTATGACTTACATGTGTTTCATAAAGACAGCAGATATTTGGGTTGTATTTTTTTAATCCATTCTGTCAAACTATATCTTTTAAATGGGGTATTTAGGCCATTTAAATTTAATGTTAATATTGATGAGTGAGATACTGTTCCAGTTATCATGTTTATTGTTACCTAGTTGCTTTGTCTTCTTCTTTGTGTTATTATTTTATAAGAGTTGTGATTTTTTACACTGGTGAGTACTGACTATTCTTTTTGGAGTTTAGAGTACTTTTGAGCATTTCTTATAGGGCAGGTCTAGTGTTGACAAATTCCCTTAGTGTTTGCTTATCTGGGAAAGATTGCATTTCTTCATCTATGAAACATAGTTTTGCATGATACAAAATTCTTGGCTGACAGTTATTCTATTTAACAGTACTAAAGATGGAACCCCAATTCATTCTTGTTTGTAAAGTTTCTGCTGAGACATCTGCTGTTAGTCTGATAGGTTTTCCTTTGTAAGTTACTTGACACCTTCATCTCATAGCTTGTAGGAGTTTCTCTTTCCCCTTAACTTTGGTCATACTGATGAGCCTTGGTGATGTCCTATTTGCAATGAATCTTCCAGGAATTTGATGACTTTCTTGTATCTGGATATTTAAATCTCTAGCAAAGTTTTCCTCCATTATTCTCTCAAATAAGTTTTCCATGCTTTTTGCTTTTTATTCTTCTCCTTTAAGGATACTTATGATTTTTATTCTTTGGACATTCTACATATCCTATATTTTGGAACTTTCTTCATTTCTCTCTATTATTATTATTATTTTTAATTTTTGACTGAGTGGGTTAATTCAGAAGCCTTGTCATTAAGCTCTGAAATTCTTTCTTCTGCTTGGTTTTGCCTGTTGTTAAAACTTTCCACTGTATTTTGAAATTCTCTAAATGACTGTTTCGTTTCCAGAAGTTCTGTTATTTTTTAAAATATGTCTCTTTATTGAATATTTCATTCATGTCCTAAATTATATTTTTGATTTCTTTGTGTTAATTTTCAACTTTCTCATTGATCCTATCAAGCTTATTTGAGATCCATATTTTGAATTCCATATCTGACATTTCAAAAATTTCCTTTTGGTTGGAATCCATTATTGGAGAACTAGTGTGATCTTTTTGGGATGTCAAAACAGCCTGCTTTTTCATATTGCCAGAGTTCTTATTCTGGTTTCTCATCTTCCCTCAGCTCAAAACAGATAGCTCTGTGGTTCATGTGTTCTCCTCTGCCAGGAATTCTGTTGCTCAGTAGAAATGATGAGGTACACTGCCTTTTGGCTTGGGAAGGTAGGTACCCACTGTAGTGTTGCTGGCAATTTGGGTCGGTTGGACCTCAGACCCCTAGGAGGGTGTTCAGGTGCCAGAAGTTATGGACTAGGTTAAGTATTCCCCAGTTCCCAAGGCCCTGGATGGCATGCTTGAATCCTGGAGGGACCAGACCAAAACTGAGCTGGCAAACTTGCCCTCCCTGGTTTCAGGCCCTGGCTGTGATAGTGCAGGATATGGTGATCTTCTGCTCCAGAAGAATGCTCAGGCAGGAGTAGGGTGGATGTAATGTGAACCTGTGACAGGAGGGGTGGACCCCTCTTGAGATTAGCAAGGCAGGCAGTTGTGGGACACACAACCATTCATACTACATTTCTCAGCAGTGACAGTAGTGTCTGTCCTTTGGGGGCACAAAAGTGCCCAGATTCCCAGCTCCCATCTCAGCCCGGCAGCAGCAGAGGTGGTAGAGGCAGCTCAACCCACAGTGTGTAGGGCTACCAGACTGGCTGTGGGCTTTGGCTGAAATGCACCAGTAGGGGAGGTGTGGCTATGCCAGGGACTTGCCTCCAGGGAAGGTAGCCTCTGGGCAGCTCAAGGAGAGGACTGCTAGCTTTTCCCTTCCTCAGGGGAGGCAGTAACTTTTATACTTTGGGCACACAAAAGTGCTTGCTGTGTCTTTTTGGAGGGAAAGGTGTGAGCCCCAAGCTCCACGGAAGCCTAGGTATGCTAGACACTTTGTCAGAGGTGGGGCAGCTACTTCCAAGTGCCCTGGCTTAATCGTCCCCTGCCTGCATTACTTTTGTTAAATTTCTATGTTTTTGTTCTCTTTGGTGCTTTTGTAAATGGATTGTGTTATTTTATTTCAGATTTGCATTGCCAGTATATAGGAATACAATCGATTTGTATATTGATCCTGTATTTTATAACCTTGCTGAATTGGTTTATTCTAATAGTTAGTTTTAGTGTTTTATAAATAAGATAATGTCATATGCAAATAGAGATAGTCCTCTTTTAAGCCATTCCAACCATTGATTTCTTCTGTGTTTTGTTCTTTTACTTTTTTCCTTTCCCCCTTTGTATTACTTGATTATTTTTTGGATTTTGTCTTAATTTTCTGTTGAATTCATAGTTATTATTTTTATAGGGGTGCCTTGGGGATTTCAGTATACATTCAAAACTTTCACTGTGTAGTTATAGCTGTAATACACTACTTCACATAAAAAATAGAAATCTAGAAACTTTATAAATTTGCATCTCTCTGTCCTTTATGTTATCATTGTATGTGTTGTGCATCAATATGCATTATAAATTTTATAAAACAATGCCATAATAAAATTATACAAACTTATATAGTATCTTAGTTGAAGATGCTACAATGGAATACTATAGACTGGGTTGTTTAACAACATATTTATTTCTCATAGTTTTAGAGTCTGGGAATCCCAAGATCAAGGTGCCAGCAGATCCAGTATCTGGTGAAGGCACATCTTTCTGTAGGTGGCTCTCTTCTCATTGTATCCTTACATGGGGAGGGAGGGGGGAGAGACACAGACAGAGAGAGGGAGAGAGAGAGATATCATCTTTCTTCTTATACGGGCACTATGGCCATTCATGAGGACTCTACTCTCATGAGCTAATGACCTCCCCAAAGCTCCACTTTCTAAAACCATCACATTGGGGATAAAGATTTCATCATATGAATTTGGGAGGACACAACCATTCAATCTATAACATATTGATTAAAGAATATTAAGAAGAAATAGGCAAAAATAGGTTGTTTTTTTTTTCATTTACCCAATGTGCATTTCTGACCCTCTATGTTGTTTTGCTGAGGAGCCATATTTTCATCAGATATGTTTTCCTTTCAGCCAGTAGAACTTTCTTTACCATTTATTGTAGTGTAGTTATGAATTTCTGCCTGGAGCTGGGCGCTAAGTTGCTCCAAAGGTGAATGAATGAGCACAGTCAAGATCAGCAAAGTCCAGCTTAGATTAGTTGACACCTGAGCCAACCCACAGATGCATAAGCTGATGATGATTGGTTTTATTATGCCATTGGTTTTTAAGGTAGTGTGTTATTCAGCAAAAGCTAACTGTTAAAGTAGTGGAAGAAAGATAATGAAGACCAAAATTGGGCAAAGTTAGAAGAAACTTAAAGAGGAGGAAATTGAGGTGGGAGAAATTTCATTTAAAAAAAGTTATTCCATTGAACTGGGTTGGAAATGTCACACTGCTTGTTCTTATAATGCTTCATGGCATCATGGGATCTCTAGTTTCCTGAGCCTACAAGCCAGCTTTCCAGGGAGGCTGTGGCTATTGGGAGAAGAGGTAACAACCAGGAACATAGAGGGAGGATTTGGATGTGGGTGGGGTGGAGGGGAGATAAATGGGCTCAGTTTTGAGCAAGGTGATGATTTTAGATCTCTGAAGGGCATCCAAGTGGAGTTTTCTGGCAGCGCAGCTCAGGGCTTTGTTGGAGATCTAAATTTGGGCGTCCTCAATAAGCAGGTAGTAGCCGAGGAAGCTGCGATTGGACCTGCACTGTAAAGCCAGTGCAAAAACAGCTGGAGGCAGCTGTGGTGGCTGACACCTGGTTATTCTATGGAAAATACTTCATTCACATGAGTGATTGTATGTCGTGATCAATTAAAAACTGAAGCATGATTACTATGAATATTTAATTTTTAACCCAACTGGGAGATGACAAATACCTCTTGGTCAGAAAGCAGAGGGTACCCTGTAGCACTAAAGCATCACCATATACCAGGTGCCCCAGGAGTCAGGAGATAACCCCAAACTGCAGCAGATGAGGGAGTGCGCCTTTCACCGGAACAGCTGGCATGACGGGCAGGAGTGCTTGGGGAAATACTGACGGGGGTCCCTGAGAGCCGGTGAGTTGGAGATAAGGGAGAAGGAAGAAGAAAGCTCCAAAGTAAGGGGAGAGTGAAACGTGAGAAGGACTGAAGTGGAGCCCCAAGTAGGGACCAGAGGAGAAGACAGGGATAAAGTAATGAAGGAAAGTGGCACAAGAAGATGGAAGAGTGAGGTAAACATCAGGTGGGAAGAGGAGGTCAACCCGCAAGGAGAAAGCCAGGTAGAAGGAAGAAGGAAGAGAGAAAAAGAAGGGGTAGAAAACAGAGGAGGAGGCAGCCAAGGAGATCTGGATGCTGAATCAGAGAAGGGGAGAGGTAGGAAAACGAAGGGTGGAGGATGAGAAAAAGGCGGGAGATGGAAGAGAGGAAGAACCTCGTCTGGATGTGCCATGGCTAGACGGGGGTTCCGAGAGCAGCGGCATCGCCAACGCCACCACCTTGGGAAACCGGCTCAGCGGCTCCAAGAGCTGGGAAAGAGCAGCCCGCGGGAGAAGCCCCAGATTTTAGCCCGAGTCTGGGCCCCTCCCAGTCTGGGGCGGAAGGACGGGACCGCTAGTCCCGGCCCCACCCGTGCGTCAGCACCAGAGCTCAGCCGGCGCGCCTCTTTGACCAAGGCGAATGGCCCAGGGACGCACGCGGGGAGGCACAGAGACGACTCAGGAATTAGGGCCCGGGAGAGGCCGGTACCTGCCTGGGGGGCGTGGTGGGGCAGAGCTGGCACCGATTCCGAGTGGCTAAGGAGCGTGGCACCCCAGCGCACAAGGGCTGGCGGACGCTTGCAGCGCCAGGACGTCCGGCCCAGGGTCGAAGGAAGGCCGCAGGCCTGGGCGGGAGCTGCGGGGAGCGAAGCCGCTAAGGAACCCGAGGGGTCGGGGAGATCCTGGCTTGGGGGTTTGAGGGTGGGGGCTGCGTGGCGACGGCCCAGGGAGTGTGTGCTGTGGCGGGAGGACGACCCCAGCTGAATCGTCCCGTCCCAGTGGGGTTGTCTTCCCGTTTCTTAGTTCCAGAAGTTGCAACATCAGAGCTTGATGGGTGAGGAACAAGTCACGGAGGGGACCCTAAGGGGAGGCGAGTGGCAAGTGGTGCCCAAGGGGAGACGGGTGGGAGCGGGAGTGCCGGGTGGCAGTGCCGCCTAAGGGGAGACGAGTGGCAAGTGGCGGAGAGGACCGGCGCGCGGGCGGAGGCGGGGGCCCAGGACACCTTTTGGCACCGCGAAAGCCTTCGTCCTGCCCCTCTGTCCTGGCCGCATCCCAGAGCGCCAGCCCTGGGAAAAAGGCATCGCTGCTGAGCCGGGCCCGGGCCGGCTGGGGTGGGAGGCAGGATGGAGGGGCGGGAGCCAAGGCCGAAGGGGCGGACGCAGGGTGGTGTCTCGAGCTACATAAGGGGCCGTGGGGTCCGCGCTCGCCTCTACGTGGGCAGCAGCCGCTGGCGGGGAACGCGGCGCGATGTCGGGTCGGTGCCAGCAGAGCCCAGTGCTGGCAGGCAGCGCCACTTTAGCTGCCTTGGGGGCACTGACGCTGTACCTCGCGAAGCCCTCCGGCTACGGGAAGTACACCGAGAGCCTGACGCCCTCGGCTACCCGCCTGCCCGCCGGCGCCGCCTGGTTCCTGCAGGAGCTGCCCGCCTTCGCGGTGCCCGCGGGCATCCTCGCCTGGCAGCCCTGCTCCCTCTTCGGGTCGCCCGGGACTGTGCTTCTGGGCCTCTTCTGCGCGCATTACTTCCACAGGTAGTGTTTCCCCCGCCGGCGGAGCGCGGCGCGGACGCCGCGGAGGCAGCGCAGACGGCTGCGGGGAGCGGCGAGCGGGCTGGTGCGGCGCGCCTGGCGGGGCCGGGCGGGGGCTGCGTGCCGGCCCGCTGGGAAGCGGCTGCGGGACAGGCGCGACCGTCACCACCCCGGGCCCCGCGCCCCTCTCGGCCGCTCCAAATCCTCCGGCTGCTGGAAGGGAGGCCCCGCGGGCGGCAGGCGAGCCGGAAAGCTCAGCTCGGGCAGAGCTACTGGCCAGCACTCTCCCCTGTCCACCCGCGCGCAGCCTGCGCTCATCTGGGCCGTCTCGCCCCCCGCCCCCCTTCTCTTTCTTTTTTCCCCTTTCCCTTGCAGGGTGGGGGGCAGGTTGGTTCTGGGATCTTGGAAGAGTCTTAGTGTTGGCACCTCCTGAAGGAAACTCAGTTCAGGGGTTCTGATCAACTTAGTCTTTGTTGGTCTGCGGAGGGAGGTGGACAGATCCCGGGCTCTGCACTTCAAAGGTGGGAAAGAGAATGCGTTGGGACCCCACTGGCTTCAGCGAGAGCCCCACTTCTTAGTCCCCACCCCAAGGGGACCAGGCTCACCACCAACTCACCTGCCGCTCCAGTTTCCCTGGGACTCGAATTGTGAGTGGGTCAAACTCAGAGCTGAAATGTTTTTCTAGATTAAAAATCACGAGTTCAGGAGAACCTTGCGTCCTTGTCTGGGACGGAAAGACAGGAAGGAGACCAGGGGATATAAGGATTCAGACAGAGAAAGATTGTCGAGCCCCAGTAAAGTCTCACAGGAGAAGGGAAGAACACATTATTGCCTACCGTGCCCAATCATTTACTATGATCTCATTTAGCCCTACTGTAACCTTGTGAGATATGTATTTATTGTGTCTACTTTACAAAGAGACAGGCTGAGTAAGGTTACGTGATTGAAGGAAGATGATACAGCCACTGCCCAGCAAGATTCAAATCTGAGCCTATGGATCTCTGTGGTTCCAAGCCTTTTAACCATTTTAAGTAGGAGATAACAGTCCCTGGACAGAGAAAAGTTGCCAAACCAAATCAAAACCTTGAACAGAAGCACTGCCTTATTTTGAGTAGAGGATTCCTAGGGTGAAAAGAGCAAGGAAATTTACGTTGGAAATTAGGGTAAAGTGCCTCTGGAAGCTGAAAGGCATAATCCTCTCATAGAGAAAAAGTGATGCCTCATTTTTTGGGGAAGGAAGTGTCAGAAACACAAATTTCAACCTCTCTTTCTTTAATCCCCTATTAACCTCTGAATCTTCTTTATAAGTCAAGATTTAAAATTTATGCAATCTTAACTGAATTCTCATTCTTATAAAAAAGTGAGTAGTGACAAGCAATAAGAACTAAAATTTGTATCCTTTCAACAAATATTTACTAAAAGCCTGTTGTGAACAAGGTTCCAGGCTAGTTATCAATCACTTTATTTTACCCAGATTTAGGTGGTTTCATCTGCACAGAAAGAAGGATGTTGGGTGGAGGAGAAAAGAGACAAGCTTTTGATTTAACTGAGTTTGGAACAGACATTTGACAGAAAAATATGATTTTATGGACAACTGCTTTTGTCTTCAAGTTAACTACTGTCTGTTAGCACCGTAAACACCTCATAAATATTTTTATGAGGGCATTTCATCTTAGAATAATAATTAGTGTTTTCTGACAATCCTACTAACATGATTTTTAGGCTTGTTTTTAAAATCAAAAGGCACTTTGCACAATAAATTATGACCAGCACATATTTAAAAAATAAGGAAGTAATTACCCATAAAATGAATATCTACATACTATCCATCTTCTTCAGAGGAAATTTGAAAATATTAGTAAAGGATATGGGAATTGATTCTGCCTGAGGAAAAATTGTCCGCTGAAAGCACAATTCTGAGTTATTTGTCCCTGAGGCATCAGAATGTAATGTTTGCCTGCCTTTTCCCTTGTTTGGATTCTTTCCTCGAGGCTACTGGAGTGTTGAATTTGTTACCATTTTGACTGCTTTACCAGGTGTTACACTCCATGCCAAACACTGCGGGAATCAGCTACTAACTAATCCTTCTAGCAGCCCGTTTAGGTAAACACTATTATCATCCTCATTTTGCAGGAGGGAAACTGGGGCAAAAACTCTGATTCCTCAAGGCCACACAATAACTTGAGGAATCAGAGCTCAAACCTAGGCAGTTTGAATCAATCCAGATTTCAGGCTCTTAGCTATGATAATAAACTATTTTATACTTGTTCTTACTACCTCATCCTCCTTGCTTTTTAAAAACTATATTTAGATTTTAAATTATTATTTTTTACTAATGAAACAATGGAAAATACAAAAATAGAAAATATTCATAATTTCAATATCAAAGTATATTAACTATGAATGTTTTGTGACATTTCCATCAAGCTTTTTATTTTTTTTAGTAGATTTTTAACATGCTTGTTATATTGAATACATAGTTTTTTGTTCTACTTGATTACCTAACATTTTATAATAAATATTTTCTCACATTATCATAGAATCTTTGTAAATATCTTCTTAATGGCTGTTTGTTATTTTTATCTCATGTAAAAACAATAATTTATTTATACATTGATTTACAGTTGGACATTTAATTTTTTTTTTTTTTGGCTAGGTTAAATAATGCTCTGATGTGCATTTTTGCATCTAAATTCTGTTTAGAAGCTAGGATTATGTTTTTAATCAAGATTCCCAGAAGTTGTTCAAAGGTTATGAGCATTGTTTAGAGTCTTGATATAGATCTGCTTTGAGGGTTTTGGAGTCATTTGGCTTAATAATGAGTGTGCATTAGGAACAAGGATCAACCTGTCTTGGCTTTTTCCTGTCCTGTGTGTTCTATGACACAAAGAATATGATGGAGGAACAAGGTCTTAGGAGAAAGGATGGCTCAGGTTTGGCTCAGATCCTTTGGAAAATGTCTGTTGGCGCCTGTTCAGAACAGCAATATGTCCCAGTAGATAGAAGTTAAAACTTATTGCATTTTTCTCAATACAAGGATGACACACTAGAATGTAGGCTTTAGAGTTAGGGTTCTTTTGGTCTCATGTCTTTATGGCTATATCCCCAGTGTATAGAAAGTGCTGATACATAGGTATATTCACTAAAATTTGTTGAATGCATGAATGAACTCTACTTGCAACAACAGTACTGAAGGAATTGTGGGAGAGCTAGTGATTACTTAGGAATCATTATTGCTGAGATTGCATGGCTAGGTCACTTCAGATAACTTTCCTCCCTTCAGAATCTATTGTTGTGGATTTTTGGATTGCTTAGCCATGTGAAAATGACTGCTGCCTAAGCATATTGCCTAATCCCACTGTCAAGGTCGTTTGAAGTCAGAGTTATCTCACCTCTTGACCTCGACTAGAGGTGTGGAACGACTGTCCAAACTCTGATTGATCTTCATTTTCTGTCCTGTATGGTGGGCATCATTCCAATTGTGCACAGGGTAGCTGATGTCTTTTTCAAGAATTAGATGGGACCTTGACAACTGATGAAAAAGAAAAAGAAACATATTCCCCCCCCCAAAATGACTTTATTGTGAAAAGGTGCTGGACAGTGTGACCTCCGATGACACACATCTAGAAGAAGAGTGTAATGCACACATTAGAGTCTGCCTGAATTCAGAGAGATATTTCCTGGGATTTAGATGCTGAAATATTTTCCTAGTCAGCCAAATAAAATGATGGCTTCAGTAAGAAGCCTTTTTGCTTTCTTGGGTAGTTCATTCTCCAAGAGCACCAATTCCTCCTCATCCTTCAAGACTGAGCATTTCCTCCAAGCAGACTTGGCTGAGTCTTTTCTCCTCTATAAATCCAGTTGTGATGCCATTCCTTTGGCTTTCGTAGCAGCCAATGTGGCTTTCCACAAGGCACATCACACACTGGATCATAATTATCTCTTATAAGGAAACACAGTCTTCATCTGTCTAGGCTCCTCATTTTACAGAAGCAAAGTGCAAAAGGTTGAGTCAGGAGCAAAGTGGAGACTTGGAACATAAGTATCCTCATAGACCCCTGCCAATGCTCCTCTTACCTCATAAGAGGTGCAGATGTTCCAAATATTCAGAAATAATCAGACCTTACTAAGGAAACTACTCATTTGCTAAGAATCAGAATGGTAACTAATGCCTACATTGGAACAATAGACAAATCTCTCCTCCCACAGATTAAGAAGAAAAGCTCAGGCAAGATGAGCAACATTCTTGTGGTCACTTAATCACATGTTAAGGACTTTCATGAGGCATAATTTGGATCATTTAAGATTAACTGAAGGATTTTTTAGAATGAGAGCCAGAAATCTTTTTCTGTAAAAAGCCAGATCATAGTCTCTCTTGCAAAAACTCACCTCTGCTGTTGGAGCAGGAAAGCAGCTACAGACAGGTAAACAAATGAGTGTGGTTGTATTCAATAAAACTTTATTTACAAAAACAGGCAGTGGCCAGATTTGGCCTGTGGGTCATAGTTTACCAACCCTTCCTTAAGAAAACTATGAGTGGTATAGGTTTACATTCATTCAGTGCCCTGGTAATTCTATAATAGAATTTGGTTAAATTGTATAGCAAAGAAGCAGCATATTTTAGAAAATTTCTGCTACATGTAAGTGGGGTCATGACAGCAAACATCATTTTCTAAGAATTCATGGGTTCAAAGTTCTTTATTTGAACATTTATGGGAAATAGTAGGAGTCTTGGAGGTTTCATTCTAAATGGGATGACATCATAAGCACATCTGAAAAACATATAGCTATGTTTGCCAAAAATATAAATAAGCTTCAGAGATCGTGACCATTTCACTTTTACCACATTGAATAAAGGACCAACTTCTTGCTCATTTTCAATCTAATTTATTGTCACTTAAAAAAAAAACCCAAAATAAAGAATTCAGATTGAAATTCAGGGATTTAGATTGGCGAAGTGGCATTTACCAAGTTACGTGGCAAGGAAAGGGCAGAGTGGAACTTGAACTCAGTACTCAGATCTTTATTAGAGTTCTATTAATACATGCTCAGAAGTATGCTAGGTTGTATGGGAGATGCAAAAGAAGTACACTACCTGGTGCTTGCCTTTCAGGAAAGAACCATCATTGTGTGCTTATCACTCTTCCTGGTGTGAAACCTGGTGGCGGCAATGTCAGTCTGAGAGTACCAGGCAGGTGGGAAAATGTACCCTGAGGGGGACAGGGGCCTGAGGAGGACCATGGGCATGCCACTAAACATTCATGCTGAAGGTCCAGAGGCTTGTCTGTGTTTGTGTACAGGACACAGGGCAGATGGCTGGGTGAGTTTTGAAGGGGCCCTAAAATGGCACCTCTCTTTCCCCTACAAGTTCAGACTGACTGGCAGATAGACCCAGGAATCAGGCTACTAGAGACAAATTACCACCCTATTACTGGTAAAGCTTGTCTAGGGGAATGTGACTTAGATTTTGAATCACGTGGACCTCCTAACACTGTACTTTGAATATACTCAGCAACAACCATGGCTGGACAACCACAGGCTTCTTCCAGTGGTGCTTGTTCTGAAAAGACAGCAGAACAAGGGTTGAGCTGTAAACACCCTTTGAGAGATCCTGCTCTCACATTAACCAATCAGGTAATTCATTTTGCCTTCCAGAGGAGAAACAGGTGGGGGAGAGTGGGAAGACCCAGAGGGATACTCTAATGAAAGGCCCTCAGCAAGTTGGAAGGGAGCATGAAAATGTTTTTATTCCTACATAGAATACAAATATTATCTACCTATTGATTTTTGCCAGAGGCTGGTAACTTGTTTCTGGAACTTGGGGTCCTTCCCATTCTGCTGTTGACTCTCTGCCGTGTGTGGCAGTGGGGACATCAAAGTCTGGACTCAAGTTGTTTAAAAAGTTTCTGTGCTCAACCCAGGAGCCTTTAAGGAGACTCAGCTCAACATAGGAGCTCTAAATTTTAAAAACCTCTGAACTGGGGCCAACAGTGCAATTTGCCTTCCATTTGGTTATAGAAGGGAGAGAAGGGAAGGAGAAACCAATATTTATTGAGCTCTGTGTGTTCCAGGCACTATGTTATTTGCTGTACACTGGCTATCTCATTTTGTTCTTGAGAAAATCACTATTATTAGTGCCATTTCACAAGCGATTGCAGTGCGGAGCATTGTGGGGTGAATGGGAGTGAGGATGGCAAGACAAGCACTTGACCTGGTCCTCGAAGGATGGCAGGACCGGATTTGTGGGTGGGGATGTGATGTCTGTTTAAAAAAGGGGCCCATTTGCTGATTTATGACTTAAAATTGCCCTGTACTCCATATACTCAGTCTTGAAATATCTCTCCACTTTTTAATCCAAACATCTTCTGTATCTATGCCATACTATCGAATCCTACTACCTAAGTCTTAAATCAGGCTCTGGGCCATTAGCAAAATTGTTCTATTATACTTGTTCCATATTGTCAAGGCTGATCCTAGAAGTCACTGGGAAGGAAACAGGATAATTTGTTTTTGACATTTTGTCTATCTAAGCATGAAACATTTCAAGATCTTTTTCTGTGCACAGACTATTTCTCTGTTGCCTCTCTCTGCTTGTCTTCTTGTAACAGCAGTACATGATCTTCTATCCTTCACAACTTACCTCTTCTGTGCCTCAGTCTCTCAGTAAATGTTCTGTACTTGCCAGACATTACTTATCTGGTAAACAAATCCACATAGCAGTGTATTGGGTTGCTTGTTTTTATTTTATTCAATGCAAGTATTTGGATACAAGTATTTTACCAGATATATGCTTAGCAAATATTTTCTCCCAGTTTGTGGCTTGTCTTTTTTGTTATCTTTACTGTCTTTTTAAAACTTTTAATTTTAGTGAAGTCTAACTTTTCAATTTTTCTTAGGCTTTTGGTTTTATATCTAAGAAATCTTTGTCCAATGTAAAGACACAAGGATTTTCTCTTATATTTCATTCTAGAGTATTTGTAGTTTTAGGTTTTACATTTAGGTCTATGATCGATTTTGAATTCATTTTTTATAGGGTTAGAAGTATGAATCAAAGTTCTTTTTTTTGCATATGGATAGCCATAGTATTTTTTCTCCGATGAATTGCCTATGTACCTTAAATTTAAAATGGGAAAAATTATGTGAACATATACCTTGTCAAAGAAAACATGCGAATTTCAAATAACAACATGAAAAGATGCTCATTATTAGTCATTAAAGAAATACAAATTAAACCGCAATGGAGTACCACTATGTATCTGCTAGAATGGCTAAAATTAAAAAGACTGAATATAACAAGTGTTAGCGAGAGTGTGGAGGAACTAGAACTCTCGTACATTATTGATGGAAATGTAAATGGCAACCACTTTGGAAAACAGTTTGAAAGTTTCTTACAAAGTTAAACATATACTTATCATATAACCTAGTGATTCCATTTCTAGGCATTTTTCTAGGAAAAACAAAAGCAGGTGTTCCTACAAGCACTTGTATGCAAATGCTTGCAGCAACTTTTTTTGTAGTGGCTAAAAACTGGAAACACCACCAATGCTGATCAGCAGGTGAATGGGTATACCAACCACACTGCAGTATAACTACATAATGGAATACTAGTCAGCAATAAAAAATGAACTATTGGTGTGTGCTACAACATGGATGAAAAGCAAAGTAATTATTCTGGGTAAAATCCATCAAAGAGAGTGCATGCTTTATGATTCTATTTATATAAAATTCTATGAAATTCAAACTAATCTATAATGATGTAAAGTACATCTGTGGTTTCTTGAGGATATAGGAGGGACAGGAGGGTGAAAATACAAAGGGTATGAAGAGCCTTTTGGTGGTGATGGATATGGTCATTATTTTGATGTGATATGGTTTCATGGGTTTATATATTGCAACTTATCAAATTGCACATTTTATTGAAGTATAATTAATTATACCTCAGTAAAAAGTAAAAAAATGTAGGTAGGCCTGTGAGAAAATTGTATGTATGTGTTGCCTTGTGTCACTGAGAATCGTTCAAACTTTCTGTGGAGCTAATCTGGCAATATTTAACAAGAGCTGAAAAACTATTCATTTCTTTTTGGGAGGGGGCAGCAATTTTACTCAAGAGTAATACTTAAGGGAAAGAATCCAAAAGAAAGAAATCCAGTCTACACAATGTTATAGTGTTACTACTCACAACTGGGGAACACTAGGAGTTTCTTAAGTGCTCTACAATTGAGGACTGATAGTAATCAATATGATTAAATATCACGTATACTTCAAAAATATTATCCACATGGACTATATCTGTGTTTGGAAATAAGTATATGAGGTCATTTATTTAAAAAATAGCACCTAAAGAGTACACTGAATAAATGCATGTTGACATGTATGAATTAATATTGATAGCGATTGGACTATAAAGTGATGTAAATAGCTGATATTTAGGTTTACATTCTCTCTTGTAATGTTATTAAAGTATTTAATGGTTTAACTCCTACTATAATTAATAGAGGAAATAATATTGCTATTACAAGATTTTAAGAAGTACCTTACAAACTGACCATGCCATTAAATCTCAACAGAGATCAAGACATCCCTATATGTAGGCACTGCTTTGAGGGATTTTAAAAGTCATGCTTTGAGTGTGAGATCTCTCCTACCTAGCCGTTATGATACTACCAACTTCTGAAATTGTCATTTTCTGTTCCTCCTTTGTGTTAAGATGTTGAAGATACCTTAAAATTCGATCATGTTCCCTGATAAAGTGTCCAAACAAACATCCTTTTAATATCTGTTGAATCTGTGGGAATCTCACCTTGTTCATTCTTGATAATGGTAATTTTTATGTCTTCTCAGTTTTTTTCCTGATCTGACTAGAGCTTTATCAATTTTATTGATCTCAAAGAATCAGATTTTGATTTCATTGAGTTTCACTATTGATTTTCTGTTTCTTATTTATTTTCTGTTTTGATGTTTATTATTCCTTTCTTATGCTTACTTTGGGTTTAACTTACTCTCTTTTTTCTAGTTTCATAAGGTGAAAGCTGAGGTTATAGATTGAGAACTTCTCTTTCTTCTAATATGGACATTTATTGCTATGAATCTCACCATACATATTGTTTTATGGCACCTCACAAATTCTGATGTTTCTATTTTAATTCACTTCAAAATAGTTTAATTTTTCTTTTGATTTCTTCTTTTATTCACGGGTTATTTAGAAGACTGTTTTTTAATTTCTAAATGTTTGAGAATTTTCCAGACATTTTCTGTGATTAATTTCTAGTTTAATTCCATTGTGGACAGAGAGCATACTTTGTGTGATTCATATATCTTTTTAAACTTACTGAATTTAAAACTTGTTTTACGGCCCAGAATTTGGTCTATCCTGGTAAATGTTCTGTGTAAACGTGAAAACAATATGTATACTACTCTGAAGAGGAGCATTCTAAAAATGTCCATAGATTAATTTGATTGATAGTGTATTTCAAATCTTCTATATACTGTTGATTTTCTATTCTATCAATTATTAAGAGAAGAATATTGACATGTCCAATTAAAACTGTAGATGTGCCTATTTCTCTTTACAGTTCTATCAGTTTTTGCTTCATGTATTTTGAGTTTTGTTTTTGTTTTTTTGATAGTGAAAATATACTTTATTTTTTTAATATAATAGATACCAGCAATATACTGGTGTTGATGTTCCAGAGAGAAAAGAAAACACAAGCATTCTGCAATAAGCTTTCATCTGCTTGCTCAAAAAATTTTAAAGAAAATATTCCAAGATTCTGTTTAACATTATGGCTTGAGGGGTTGAAATTTTTTCCATGACAAAAATATAATTTTAGTGGCCCAAACCTTGATCATTTATAAAGGATGGAGTAAAGAAAAGTCCATATATCAATAATGAATACTTCCCTCTCTATGAATTAAATACTGTTATAGCCAGTGTAAGAAACTGGTGAATGAATAAACTTGATAAAATGTGTGTCAAAATGTTCATGAAAAAATACATTTCTATTTCCTCTCATTTTTACTTTGTAGTATTCTCTAAATGAGTTCTTTAGGTGCACAGAAATAAAACCTATCTACATACAACTCTGGAGAGATTCAAAACCCAACAGAAGTAAAGTTAAAATGCCTATATTCTAGAGTTGATCCATTTAGTGTAAGAATAAATGTCAGAAATCTCTTAATTGTGTACAGCTTGCTCAAGGGTTTAAAGATAAATTGTGAAAGCCAAGGTATCAAGAAATCTTATTTGAATTTCATCACAAAAGTTAACAATCCCAGTTAAAAAAAGGTAACAGAACTGTATAGAAAATCTGCATCTATATCAGAAAAGGGAAGTTATATCAACTAGAATAGAAGAGAGCTTTCCAACTGTTGAATACAAAAATTTCCCAGAATCCTTTGGAAAACAGTGAGACCTTCCATTCAGACTCTTACTTCCTTACTGAAGTAATAATTAAAAAAAGGTGTTTAAATGAAGAGGAATGATTTGTTAGTTGTAGAAATAAAATCAGATGATTTTCATTATGTCAACTCATGCACTACATGAATTGCCTGCCATGAAAACTTTTATGTCTCAAATCTTTCAATATTTTAAGCTATAATCTTTCCACAAACGTACAATACGGTAAAAGAATGTTGTGGGATCATCCTTCGTACTAGCTTTTCTCCACCTGCCAATCTCAATTTCATTTGACTAACTTCTCTGATAAAGTAATAATAAAATCTGTCTTTATACAGAGAAAAATAATTCTGTCTTTGTCAAAGTCATAATATACCTGCCTTTCTTGGACATCCAGAGTGTACAACCAGGTGTAATCACTGTATAAATAAAAAAACAATCAAGAGAATAAATATCCAAAGTGAAAATACTTTGAGTTTCAGAATGTGTTCCTTGTCACTCTGTTTTGAGGAATGGAGCTCTTTCTTCTGTTAGCCCTCCAGCCCTCCACCCTGCACCACTTAGTCCACCATTCACTAGAAAGAACGGATACCCCTTCTCTCAAATCTTTTTCATACCTTAAGCTATGAGGCAAGATTCAATATCACCTGAATGCCAAGCTGCCACTATTTAAAAATAAATGAATAGTGATGATACCTGCCTGTGTACTGGTACAGATGGGACACTTTCACCCACTGAAGCTGCTGCAATATAATTTCACAATAGATAACTGGATAGTGTATCTTTCTGGAACTAGATAAATCATCATCTAATATTTAATTAACAAAAAGGTATTCAAACTTTTGATCAGCAACAGAAATTCTAAGAAAGGTAAGGCAAAGGAATTTCCCTGAGCCAAATGGATACAATATGGAGCTTTTCTTATCTCTCAATCAATACTCAGCCAATTTACTGATAAGTTAAAAAAGCAGTGCTTACAAAAGTCAGGCTGCTTCCATAAAGCCAGTGTTTACTAAATATTAGCACATCAAATGTGGAAAACCACTGCCTTTTTAAAGAAATGTGCTTAAAATTTCAAAAAATAGCTCATGAGAAATAGCACTTTCTACACAAGTTGGATATAAAAAATTACAAAAAATGTATTATAGTCACAAAGACAGTCTTCAGATTTGTACTCAGGAAGTCTGTTTTGTTTTATTTTCTTAAAGAATAAATGCATAGCAAATTTTTATTTTCACCATTTCAACTTCTCTTGTTAGAGCACAAAGAATTTTTGTTTAGGACTTCAATTTAAAAAGAAAAAAACAAAACAAAAACACATGCAAAGTGCTATTCCTCAACATGGCTGTAGAAAAATTTAACTCAAGGACGTGTAATGATTGACATCAGGCAAAACTGCAGTAAATACTCACTCACCATAACAACTATAATTTAGTCGAAAAGGAGTGAACAATCCTCTATGCAAGGTAAATGGGGTGAAATAAAAAAATTGGTAATCTGTGCTTTATTTTGTTTTAATATAGGATGGATAATGCATTCTTTAGACCATGTACATTAAATATGCTTTAGAAACAAAAATTTACTTGATATTTTGACAAACGCACCCTTCATTCCTTAGGTTAATTTCTGTGTTAATTTTTACATTACTAATCATTGTACTGCTATAGCTAAATCAACTAAGTATCAGTTTATGTAGTGTTGCTCAAAAGATCTACAAGTAGCAAGCTCTCTGCTTGTTTTTTGAAATAAAAGAAGAAAGCAATAATATTGCAAATGAATGGCACTGGGCAAAATATACGTAACAAACACATTAATACAGTCTTAGGTGCCTATCAGTTTCTATATAAGGATAAAATGCTTGCAGAAGATCTTGAGAAAACCATCCCTCCCTCTAAACTTTTAGCTTCTACATAGTGTCAGATGTTTCAATTGGTATGAAGGATAAATGATTTTAGGCAAAAGTGAAAATCTATCTACAAAGCAAAATAGCAAAATCTGTGGTAACTTTCTGTAGAAGGCTCTGTTCTCTGGTGGCAATATTCTTTAGTACACATGGAGGATAGACTAAATTGCAACAGAATATTTCTGATACAGTAGCAATCCTTTCATATACTCTTACTAAATATTACAAAATTAAAAACATACATAAATATTCCTTGTACCATGCATTATGCACCAGTTTGGGGCTGCCTGATGAAGTCATGGCTACTATGTTAACAGTTAAACATTGCACCTCCAACATTCTGCCATCTATACACAGTGAACGGACCCAATGGTTAGGGCTCCCGAGAGATGGCAAACTACCTCTAAAGTGAAAAGTTTGTGATGGAGTGTCTCCAAATTAGAGGCCAGGAGGATATGAGTAGGGGAGGTAGACAAGGTAAAAGGATTTCAAAATCATACTGCTTAGGAGTGTATATTTTAAGGTAACTGCTACACCTTGTCTATCCTTGCTCCTAATCTTGAATAACTGCAGGTTCATGCAAAATATAATTTCTATTCTAGGAAGAAGAGCAGTCTGTTAGGAAAAGCACATTCTTAGGGAAAGACATGAAGATATCTCTGTCATAAGTGCTATTTTACTTGGTGAGACTTTTGGCTACATCACTATATGCTATTTCAACCTCCTTATCACTGAGACAGGTATTGGTGAACTCATCCCCACTATATGCATTAGTTAAGTATCTCCAGATGTCAGTCATTCCTTTTGGAGTGGTGATGTCCAGAACCTAGAGCTCAAACAGTCTCAAGGCTCAAACATTAGGGAATAAAAGCTTATGGAAGCCAGAAGGCAGAGACATGGGTATCTGGTGTCAGGGTAGCTGCTGGGGGAGATTTGGCCATTGTGATGGGGTCTCACTATGTTGCCCAGGTTGACCTGAAATTTCTGGGCTCAGGTGATCCTACCACCTTGGCCTCCTGAGTAGCTGGGATTAGAGGTATGCATCACCACACCTGGCTAATTCTGGCTTCAAACTCAGAAAAGTGTGATGCTTATTTCAAAAGAAAACAGTGTGATGCTACATTAATTAGGACTGTTCAGTTCCAAGTGATAGAAAAACCAATTTTAATAGGCTTAAGTGAAACCCTAATTTATTAAGTCTTATAATTGGAAAATTTCAGCTTCAGGTCCAGATTGATGCAGTGCTTCCAAAGATACGATCAGGACCTGGTTTCTTTCTCCAGCTTTTGGCTCTACTTTTTCTGGACCTATTTTCAGAAAGGCTGTCCTTCGGTGTTGGCAAGACAGCTGTAGTATCTATGACCTACATCCTCTCACGTTCAAGGCACATGGAAAATGCACAGTACTAGAAAAAATGTTAGCAAAACCTTATCGGTGTTTGTTGGGTTGCATACTCATCCCAGAGACAACCAGTGTGATAGGACTACCTCCTGTTCTCATTGGCTGAGGAGTCTGGAGAAGATGACTCCTCCTAGCACTGGGCTAAGATTGGGAAAGGAGATGGGTCTGTGGTGAAGAACCAGGGCAGCTACCATAAGAAAGGAGAATGAATATTGAGTGGCAAATATAACAAATGGCCACTGTTGATGCAATTAGGTCCTTGGACTAAAATGTTCAAAACCCAGACCTGGATTCTTTTGAAGGGTATCTGAGATTTTTTTCCCCCTAATTGTATATGTTGGTTACAATTTCCCTTCACTTGGAGATAAATGATTTTTTAAAATTATTTTTTGTAGAGATGGGAGTCTCTCTATGTTGCCCAGGCAGATCTTGAACTCCTGGCCTTAAGCAATCCTCCTACCTCAGCCTCCCAAAGTATTGGGATTACAGGCATGAGCCACCGTGCCTGGCTGAGTGAGTTATTTTGAAGCAAAGGACCTTGTGCTTTGTAGCTGTGTGGCCTTAGGCAAGTTACCTTCTCTCCGTGGGCTTCAGATTCTTCACTGGCTCAGCAGTAATACACACAACAGACAGACAGACAGACAGACACACACACACACACACAGTCAGGATAGGTGGCTTCTTATCAGGACCATTCATCACCAGGGCACATAAACAGACTAAGCCTACCTGAACACATTCTGATTGGTATCGAAGAACCATGTGTCCCAACACCTCTTTCCTGTGCCCCTGAAATATGTCTGAAATTCCTACCATTCAAGTAACTTCTGTGGTCTAAGGCAAATATGTTTCCAGAGAGCCAGGTAAAAAATACAAATAGATCCTAGGGAGAGGCCAACATGAAATATGGCATCACCAACTATTCCCCACCTGCCACCTTGGAGGGGATGAGCCAAAGTCACCTTATGAGATCATTCTCAACATGGCAAGGTGACCATCAAGGCTCCAGGGAAAATGATCTGTTTTTCCACATCCATTTTAGGGTTCTTCTCTAACTGCTTCTCTTGTCACTAAAGTAGGGCCTTAATGTTCCTGGGGATACCAAATGCTGCAGGGAATCTCCACATCGAAAAACTACACCTAGGGCTCTCCTTTCCCTAAGTGTCTCCAGTTGTCAAACTTGACTCTCTCCTCCATAATCACCATTCTTATTCTCACAGTGGAGCTGACATTGGGAAGAGTGAGTGTCATTCAATTACTATTCGATTAAAGTAACTGTGCAAAGCATGAATGAGTGACAGGCTCAACTTTCTTTTAGGAGATAGTGTTTACCTTCAACTGTCTAGACTGAGGTGAGAGATTTTTGGGGGGAAGGACAGTTGGGTCTCTTTTCCATTATCCTAAGATCAATTGCAAATGTACTCACAACAGATGCTAAGCATGTGGTACTCCACTTCTAACAGATTGTTGGCCATAGGTTTTAGCTATCACTTAGAGGATAATGGGGAGTAGACTATCCTGAAGGATTGGGACAAAGGAATGGTAGGTTTTGTTAAGAGAAAGGGAAAGATTTGAATGCAGGGAAATTTCCAGGAAAAATAAACCTTTTAGGGTATAACAGTGCATGTCTGTGGGGGATCCCAAGAAACTTACCACTTTGTTTTTCTTCAAGTCCTGAGATCTCTAGCCTGTGTGCCTTGTTCTCCCCACGTTTCAGAACCTTCTTAAGTTTGCTTTATACATAATGTTCAGGGACTTATTTGTGTGTAGAAGGAGGAATAGGGGAAAAGTATGTTTACTTCCTGGAAGTGGAAGTTATGATGTATATTTAATGGGATATAATTTGAAAATCTATATGCCTATGCTATACACCATTTATAGCATGTGATAGACTCTTTCATTCATTCAACAGTCATTCCAGGTCTATTGTGTGCCAGGCACTGTTCAAAGCACTGCAGATAGTGGTGAACAGAATAGATAACATTTCTTTTTTTATGGAGGGTACATTCTTGTGGGAAAAGACAGACAATTAACATTAAAATAGAATATCTTAGGGAGCAAAAAGTGCTATTGGAAAAAGCAGAGCAAGTTTATGAGGACAATGAGTGCTGGAGGCATTGGGGGTTTGCTGGTCTACATAGGGTGGTCAGGGAAGCTAACATTTCATTTGAGCAGATCTGAAGAAAAGCATGGGCATAAGCCCTGTGGGTATCTGGGGAAGAGCTCTCCAGGCAAGTGACAAAGGTCTGAGGCAGCATGTACTCGGCCTGCTCAGGTAACAGCAGGGAGGCCAGAGTGGCCGGAGTGAGGAGGACAAGGGGAAAAGTGGTAGAAGTCAGAGATGTGGTTGGGGAACCAGACTGTGTAGAGTCTTGAAGGCAGTCGTAAGAATCTGGGCTTTTCCTTAGCCATGATGGGGGTTTTCAGAGGGAAGTAATATGATCTAGCTCACAGCTCTTCTTGGTCTGCTGTATGCAGAATAGCCTCTAGTGGAAGAAGTGGAGGGGTCAAATGAGGAGGCATTTGCACATATCTAGGAGAGGCTTAATGATGGCTTGAACTCAGGCAGAGTAGTGGAGTTGGTGAGATGTGGCCAGATTCTGGAAACATCTTAAAGATAAAGATGATAGAATTTGCTAATAGACTTTATGTGGGGTATGAGAGAGAGAGAGAGAAAGAGAGAGACAGAAAGAGACAGAGAGAGAAGTCAAATGTGGTCCAGGGTCCCTGGCCTGAGCAATAAGAAGAATAAACTTGACATTTAGTGAGACAGGGAAGACTCAGGGAGGTGCAGGTTTCGGAAAGGGTAGGAATCAGGGGTTTGGTTTGGAATGTGTTTAAGATTGACATAGTCATTAAACTAGATGTCTAGTAGGGAGTGACGATATGAGTCTGAGTTTAAGGACTGCAGACATCCTCTCTGGAGACATAAACTTGAGAGTTGTTATTTTATAGATGATTGTCTTAGTCCATTTTGTGCTACCATAATAGAATACCTGAGACTGGGTAATTCATAAAGAACAGAAATTTATTTCTTACAGTTCTGGAGGCTGGGAAGTCCAAGATCAAGGCACCAGAATCTGATGAGGATATTCTTGCTGTGTCCTCTCATGGTGGAAAGCAGAAGGGCAAGAGAGAGCAAACCCACTCCCGCAAGCCCTATTTCTAGTGGCATCAATCCATCCATGATGGCAGAGCCCTCGTGACCTAAACACATCCCCAAAGGCCCCCCCTTCCAACACTCTGGCGCTGGGGATTAAGTTTCCAGCACATCAATTTGGGGGGCATATTTAACAATAGGAGACTAGATGTGATCACAAAGACAGTGACTGTAAATAAAGAAGAAAAGAGTCCTGAGCCCTAGGGGCACTGTAATATTTAAAGGTCAGGAGGATGAGGATGAGAAGAAACCAGCAAAAGAAAATGAGGACAAATCAGTGAAGTAGAAAAGCCAAGAGAGTGTGGTGTGCTGGAAGCTGAGTGAAGAAAGGGTTTCCAGAAGGAGGGAGTGTTTAACTTTTCAAATAAGAAGAAAGCTGAAAATTGGCCCTGGGGTTTGGAAATGTGATGGTCTCTGGTCGCCTCACTAAGATGGTTTCTGTGGTAGGAGGGAGAGGAGGAAAGAAGAGGAGGAGAAGACATAGACACGGGAAGTACAGACAACTCTTTGGAGGAGTTTTGCTACAAAGGGAAGCAGAAAAATGGGGTAGTGGATTAAAGAGGATATGTGGTCAAGAAAGCAGTTATTACTATACAGAACAACTAAATATATACCTGGTAAGCTTGTATTTATATATGGAATTTGAATTTATTTTGATTGACAATGAAGCCTAAAATTTCATATAGTGAAAAGTCTTCAATAGGCTCGATAATCTTAGCAATAGCATGTATATTTGAAGAAGACTTAGTTAAATATGAGTTGGTCTATGCAAGATGTGTAATTTTAAAGTTTTTTTCTTTGGCTTAATTTGGATTTGCAGCTTCAGTTAACCCTTTCCAGTACGAGTCCCCCCAAATGAATATTTACTTAGCAGTGATAGAAAGCTTTATATTTACAGAGTACTTATCAGCTTCTGTATCTGAACAAATATAAAAGAATTAAACTTTACATTAGAGGTGTAGGAGGTAATTAAAGAGATGTGGTCTGAAACCAGGGAGACTGAGTCTCAGGCCGTAGGTGGGGCACGGGCCCTGCAGAGGAAACTCACCTACAACTCCACAGCACTAATTACCAGCCTCCTGGGCTACTGGACTTTCTTCCCCTTCTCGTCATTGTCTTTTCCTACATTGAGACATACTTATTTTGAGCTGTTTGCAGCTTTCCAACAGCAAAGTCATTTGTATCAGAAGAACTTTATTTGTTCTCCAGGGACTTCTGGCTGTCCAGAACCTTCCGTCTGTTCTATTTGTTCACTAAACTTTTCCTTTTCCTGCTGGGGAGCCCAGTAAACTACATTTCCTAGTCTCTCCTGCAGTTCAGTGAGGCCAAAGGAATGAGGGTGGGAGGCAAATCCTCTACACAAACCTCCATGCTCTCACTCTTCCTTTGTCCCCTGCTCAGAGACAGACGCTCCCCTGGAAAAGCCTTGGTCCCGGGTGGCTGTAAAGCACAGCGTCACCCCTGAACAGCACTGCACTGTGGCACGAGCAAGAAATGAGCTTCCATTACATTGAACCTCTGATACTTTGCAGTTGATTGTTACAGTAGTGTGCCTGCCCTGATTAATACCGATTCCTACAACTATTACAAAAATACAACTATTTTTAAATGACTTTCTGTAGCCTTCCAGGATCCTTTCCCTCTAACAAATCAAGCCACCTTCGGGCCCTCAGAACTCCGATGGGGTGTGAACATGTGGAGAAACAAATACTTAGCAACAATCCTGTATCCATTACTTTTTCTTACATCCTCTCCTTTAATTTTCACAAGAATCCAGTGAAGTTTACAGATGAAGATATTTGACTCAGATGACAGAATTATGAAATAGTGGAATCCTGCAATCCAGGCCTTTAAACCAAGAAGCACTTACTCTTTCCACTATGTCTTCGCTCTATTCTGTTTCTGGGGAAGGAGGAAAGAGTAACTTGCTCATGCACAGTCTGATGTTAACACTCAAGCTCCTCTCTCCTCTTATGTGTATTTGCATTTTGAAGGAGGTAAGAAACAGAGAAGGTAATTATTTACTTAAAAAAACGAATTGTAGGCACTGTTGTGATTGAGTGGGGTAGGAAGATTCTGCAGATGATAGAGGGGGCCTGAGTCCAGATGTAAGGGGAGAGGGAGGCACCAGATAGTGTCTAGTTTCTAGGGAGACAACACAGGAAACTGGCCTTTCTTTGCTCTCTAGCTCTTTAATACAGAGAATTAAACATCTTCATGATCCAATAACTGGCCAGGAGAATAGATGGTAGAGGTGAGAAGGTTAAGCATCCTGAGAACATCTGGGCAGCTTCCCTATTCCAATAGGGTTGTCAGTGTTCAGGCCAAGAGAGGAAAGATGTGGAACATCTGTTGTTAATGGCGGGAAGGGCAGGTCCTCAAGACCACCTTTGTGTTTTATGTTTATAAAACTTGGCTTACACATAATGCAACACCTGTCTATGTATGTTTGCCAGTCATGCTATAGTTTAAAATGTGCTTCTGCATATATCATCTAATTTCATTCTCCCAGCAACTTTACGAGGCAACAGGGAAGGAATTATAATCCCATTTCCAGGTAAGGCAATGGTGACCCATGTCCCTGACCTGAAGCCCAGTGCTTTTCTCCGGCTGCCTGCTTTTGATGAGGAGATCTAAGACAAACCTCCCAGACTTTGAAGCTAGGAGTCCACATCCAAAATGCAACTGTAATTATCTGTGACAATTTCCAGATCTTGTCTACTCTTTGTTGTCTGCAATAGGTCAGATGAAGCTCTGGAGATGTGTAGGGTTGGCTGGTGTGTGTGTGTGTGTGTGTGTGTGTGTGTGTGTGTGTGTGTGTGTGTGTGTGTGTGTATGAGAGGGAGGGAGAGAGAGGGAGAGAAAGGGAGGAAGATAGGAATATGAAATTTACAAAATCAAATATCAGTCCTCAAAGCTTCAGGATCCAGTTGTCTGTATAAGATTATCAGTCACGTTTTGGAAAGTGTTTTCTGGAGTTGAGCTCTAGTTCTGTGATCAATGTGGCACGCTGGAGTGTCGTTTTCAGGGAGTCACCATGTGCTTGCACATGTTGAGACTTGAAGAAGTCCTGCACTAAGTAAATGCTAGACCTTGTTTGATGTTTCATCCCAAACTTAACTATAGAATCCTTTTTTTCAGTGTATCACTCATTCACGTATAGTGACAGTAGATCTTTCTGAAAATGCCAATTCTGGAACAATTAGAAAGGTTTAGTGTAGAGAACTGGGCTTATCAGAAGACCTAGATCTTGTTCTTCCTCCATCACCAATTGGCTTCATTATTTTGGACAAATTATTTAATGTCTTTGGGTCTTAGTTTTCTCATGTGTAAGGTTAAGGATTGTGATAATATTTTAGCTCTAAAAATCTATCATTCTGTCACCTTAATTTTAAAACTGATGTGACATCCTAGAGAGCATTTAAATACATGTGTTTTAGCTTTAACTCTGCCTAATCTACTTTATAATCCAAGCCTCATTTGCCCATCTTTCCAAAATGAATACGTGGAACATCACTGAAGTCTCTTCTACCTTTAAACTTCTGGGACTCAAAACAAATTTCCAACCACAAAAACCTTTTCAAATCTAAAAACTAACTGATGATGGGTCATCTCTTTCCTAAATGAGATCTTAAATCTCCATTACTGGTTCTTTCTTGAACTGTCTGCTTAAAACTATATGCCAGTTGTCCTACATATTGTGTTCTTTATTTCAACTTATTGTATTTTTCGTAGCTAATATTTTCATTTCATTACTTTTTAAGTGATTTTTTTTTCTGCTTTGAAGGAAGCATTTCTTTGAGGACAGTTATTGTGCTTATTTAAAATTATTGTTGTGTTGCAGTAATTCCACTTCGCATGGTATATGTTCATTATTTATTTACTACACACATTATGTATATATTATATAGTATGCATCATTGATTATTTTTTAGTGGTTGTACTTTTCAGGTGTCCAATTATTTTGGCACGTGAGACAGATTCTCCTGGGGAATGCATTTGGTGATGTGTATTGGGTTAGGACTAAAGGCCAGATCCTAGTCCTTGTCCCTTCTGATGCGCTTAAAGAAGAGGTAGGGATGAGACAGGATGAGAGCCCCATGTATTACAAAGCTGCTGTCCCCTAAATCCCCATGCCATCCAGGCAACTAACTGTTAAACTCTTAGAAGCTGTTAAACTCTTAGAAGTACTGGGAAGAGATTGTAGATCGCAATGCACTAACCTAGCCATGGGGAGAGAAGGGGTGTGGGAATGAATGTCTTAGGGTAGCTGACCAGTGTGTGCCTATTTTCATGATTACCCACCCCAGTGGGATTCCTGCACTCCTCGCGATCTTTGGATGTGACTCCATAGGTCCCAGACAGTTTGGGCTGTTGCCCATCACAGTAGCAATGGGCAGGAATGCTCTTCTTAAGGCAGAGGGGAAGGGTGGGCAAGAGTAGAATTGAAAAGTTCTTCTATGCTGTAGCAGACTGTTGTTTGTGCTATGCTGCTGCTACAGCCCCCACCCAAGCCACCAGGTTATAGCCTTCAGTCTGTCCAGAGTTTTTTCACAGTTTTTACATTACTGTCATTTCTCTAAGGTTGAATTTGACAGCAAGGGATGCAATAGTCCATGCTAGTTTGCCATATTGTGTGATGCCCAAATTACAAATGGAAAAGGGAAAATTTGGGTATTGAACTCATTCATGATCCTAGTCTAAACCCTTGTTCTTTTGTATTTATTAGCTCTTTTAAAATAAATCATCCAATGGCCACTTCTGGAATAAAATTCAATTTTATTATGAAGTTTTCTCCAAATGATGAGTCCACCTTCATTTAAAAATTGAAGAAAGTTTTGTTTTTGTTGTTGTTAAATAAGAAACCTAAGGAGATGATGGTGTATTTGGAGGAGGAAACTCTAGAGAGAGGACTGAGGTTATTAGTTCAAATTCAAATTAGGGGCTTATTGATTTTTTTAAAAAAACAGGGTAAGAGACTTTATTAATAGGATAGGAAACTCAGGGGCTTGTTAGTATAATGCAGATATGTTGGGTAGCTCAATTAGGTCCTACTGAAAGAAGACCAGGTGTGGGCAGCTCTGCAATGTTATATACAGTTAATGTTAGATATGAGGAACAGATTAAAACCTCATCTGGGGCACTGGAGGAAGAGGAAGGACAGAAGAGTCTGTGAAACCTGAGTGTAGCGGGTAGGCGATAGAGAGAGAGAGTGTGTTAAAGGGCCAAAGGAGATGTAAACTTTATAGTATGCTAGCCAGTGAGACCAGTATGGAGTGTTTTCATACCAATGCTTAGGAAAATTAGAAAATTTAAGTACATCTATATATTCATTTTAGGAAAATTACAAAGTATAGATTAGCAATGAGAAGAAAATTAAAAAGTATCCATAATCATACCTAACAGAGATAATTGCTGCTAACAGTTTGTAAATCAAAGCTTTTTTCTTGTTTTTGTGACAATGACTTGTTTTGAAAAAAGAAAAAGAACCTATGATTATTATAAAAATTTAGCCAATGTAGAAAAACACAGAGAGAAAATAAACATTTTAAAGTTACATTCTAGAAATAAGTGCTGCCAATATTTAGCAAATGTCTCCTAAGGCATCCCATAGGCATGTGCAGGTAGGAATTGAGATATGCTGACAAGTTTTCAGAGAAACAAGAATTCACGACCGGGTGCGGTGGCTCACACCTGTAATCCTAGCACTCTGGGAGGCTGAGGAGGGAGGATTGCTTGAGCTCAGGAGTTCAAGACCAGCCTGAGCAAGAGCGAGACCCCGTCTCTACTAAAAATAGAAAGAAATTAGCCAAACAATTAATAGTAGAACAAATTAGCTGGGCATGGTAGTGCATGCCTGTAGTCCCAGCTACTTGGGAGGCTGAGGCAGGAGGCTGGCTTGAGCCCAGGAGTTTGAGGTTGCTGTGAGCTAGGCTGATGCCACGGCACTCTAGCCTAGGCAAGAGAGTGAGACTCTGTCTCAAAAAAAAAAAAAAAAAAATTGACAACACCTGGCATCTTAATAAAATGTATGCAATATGGTTTTATTTGAATTAAACTGGAGAAAAAGAAAATGAAATGAAACTGAAGGAATTTCTGAATATCCAAAACTTGTTTCTTCACCACAAGAGATACGATTAGCTCCCTGAAAAGATAAGAAAAAATTCAGAAAATATAAAAAGGTTGAGGTCATTATATTTTTTCAAGTCCTCTTCCTTCTTCTGCTCCTTCAACTACACACATATCTATTGATTTGCTGCTACTAAGGATGGGAAAACTTTCCTTTGTGTGTCTTTTCTCCTCCTCTCCTAACACTGTGAATTTATTGGTTACAGTTTTACATTTAAGGTTTTTCACATTTACGTTCAGTAAAGTAACCGCAATTCCTATGATTACTTAATTCTAGTTCTATATTTCAGTATAGTACATGTCATAACTTAATTATCCCAGTCTCTTTACTTGAATTTTTCCATTTCCAAGCTTTTTCTTTTTATTGCTATTGGTTTGGCTTGATTTCTTGGTTAAATAGTTTTCTTTTCCCAACTTTTTTTTAAATGAAAAATTTCAGTAAGATAAATTGAAAGAATGACATCTATTTAACAGATAAAGTCAACAATTGTTAACATTTTGAAATTTTTGCTTCATATTTCCCATGTTTATGTAATTTTTATAAAGATAGTTATATTTTTGATGAGCTATCTGGAACCATGTCAACATGCCTGTCCTAAGATTAAGGACGTTTTCTGACAAAACAACACACCCAGGAAAAATGATTCCCTACTAACATCTGGTATCCAGTTCATATTCAAATTTTCTCAACTGTTATTTCTTCCGAATATCATTGATAGCTAATTTTTCAAGCCAGGATTCACTGAAAGATCACACATTAATGGCTATGGCTTTTGAGTATCTTTTCTTCTAAAACTGACCACTCCCATATACCTTTTTTCCCCATGAAAATGAATTTTTAAAGAATGCTAGTTATTTTACCTCATATTCTGAATTTATCTTTTCCTTGTGGTGTCAGTTAAGTTATTGCTCTATCTCCTGTATTTCATCTCATTGAAAGTTAGTTGTAAGGACTTGGTTAGATCCAGTTTTGGCAAGAACACTTCATAGGTGAAGCTGTAGCACTCATAGTGGATCATACCAGGAGGTACATAGTAATAAATTCTCCCACTCTCAGTGATGCCAAGTTTGGTCAGTTGCTTGAAGTGATGACCTCTAGATGTCACCATTATAAAAGCAGGTTTCCCCTTGTAATTAGCACATAATCTGTGGGATGATACTTTGGAATTTCTATGAATGATAAGTTTTCAAACTTTAAAGTTTATCCTCCATTAATTCTGAAAAGAAAAGCTTTTACTTATCAATTGAAGATAAAAACTGGAGTTCCTTTTAAGAAGGTAAGAACATAGGATATAGGATAAATGTGGTATATTAATACATGAGAATAACATAAAATAATGAAATTAAGTGAACTATGTACGCAACAACATGCTTGGGTCTCACAAACAAATGATGAGTTAAAGAAATAAGATGTTAAAGAATACTCTAAGAATCAGAGGGTATGATTCCATTAATATGGAATTAAAAATGAGCAAAATAAACTATAGTTTTAGGGATGCATACAAATGTGGTAAAATTATAAAGAAACAAAAGGAAATACTTGTTACAAAAATACAGATAGTGGCTACCCCTGGTGTCTGGGGTGATGGTGGTACTGTGGACAGGGAGGGACAGAGGAGAGGGTTCTGGGTAATCGCAATGTTCTATTTCTTGACTTAGTTACTGGCTATATGGGTGATTATTTGACAGTTATTCATTAAACTATTTACATAGGTTTATGAACTTTCCTGTATGACTGTTTATTACATCATAAGAGAAGAAAAATTATAAAGAGGATGTAGTTTGTGGTCTAGTATTTAGCATTATATCTTGGGTAGATTTTCATTTTGAGGGTATTTATATTTTTTGAACTCTTCATCCTGCATTCCTCTAGATGCATAATTCCTAACATTACGAGGGGTCTCCCTCTCTTTTCTCAAGGGATTTTGCAGTCCACTTTCTAGAGACTACTGTAATATCAGTAGCTAATCATATCAGAGAGACATTGTGAAAAGCTGTGTAATCAAGTGGATGTTATCAAAATGCCATTCCACTGTTTGGGGTAAACCAGGCTTTACTTTTTTCCCAATATAAAGTAGATTTCACTTATAGATTTATAGAAAGCTGACGCCCAATCTTGGGCTCACAAAATTTAATTTATTGACTACTGGATGAGGATGATCTTTACCTTTCAAGGCTGTTTTGAGAATAAAATAAGGTACTAAATGGTGGTTAGTATGGATTGTAATGAAATAAAACAAATTATAGCATAAATGGTTGCTCTAGAACCAGGTAGTAGTGTTCTTTCAGTCCACAAATGTAAGGAAAAATGGTTTTTAAAAAATAGTTTTGATGTTGTTATCTGTTTGAAACATTTTCATCTCATTGTTGGACATTTCTCTTTTTTGACAATGGATTCTAACCTTTTCCCCCATATATCCCAGGACATTTGTTTACCCATTGCTCAACAGAGGGAGGCCTTTTCCACTTGTATTCATTTTCAGAGGCTTTGTCTTCTGCACGGGAAATGGATTCCTTCAAGGCTACTATCTGATTTACTGTGCGGAATACCCTGATGAGTGGTACACGGACACACGGTTCAGCTTGGGTAAGTGAATCTGCCCCCCTCTCACTCGCTCCCCAGCTAATACCCACCATCACCTCTCCCCACCCCACTGCAACAACCTCCTAATGATCCCATCTCCCCCCTCTCACTTCCACTCTAGTCTTCTTTCTACATGGCATTCAAAGAGACAGTTTAACAATATGTCATTTCCCATCTCAGAACTCTCCAGTAGATTTCCATCACCCTCAAGATAAAATACGAATTACCTTACCACTACCTATAAAACCAGAATATTCTTGGTCTTTCTGATTTCCCAATCTCCTCTCCTGCCTCCCTCCACCTCACTTCCTGTGCTCTAGTCCCAGAGGCCTTCCTGGTGTGCCAGAAATTGTCAAGCTTGTCCTGCGCCAGAGCTTTTAGAGGGGACTACTCCCTCTGTCTAGCAGCCTCTGTCCTCACATATTCATGGAGCTTGGTCCCTCACTTTATTTAGGTCTCTACCAATTTGTACCTCCTCAAAGAGAGTTTCCCTGACCACCCTATCTAAAATAGTTAAGGAGGCTGATCACTGATTTTTTCCCCATTTTCTGTAAGAGGAGCTAGAGTCCAGGAAGGCTCAATTATTTGTATGCTATTTTGGCTCAAATAAAAAATAACAGAATAGTAGGGATTATCCTTAATTCCTCTTAGTATCATATATCACATCCTATCCATTAGCTTAGTATTTCTGCCTCTAGCTCCAAAACACATGCCAACTGTACAGCTTACTTCTCCCTAACTTCATTAGCTTCATCCTAGTCCACGTGACAATCACCTCTTGCCTGGACTTCTGCAATAACCTCCAAACTGAACTTTCTACCTCCACTTCTCTTTTTTGTTAACTGGTTCTCCACACAGCAGTCATAGGCAACATTTGAAAACACAAATGACCAGAGGATTAGTTGCATGAATACTGGTACCTGCACATAATAGAGTATTCTATGACTACAAAAACAAAGAAAGAAAGAAACAAACAAACAAAATCAAAAAGCAAGGAGATCTCTGTGTGCTCATATGGAGACACCTCTAGGATACACAGTTAGATAAAAAGAAAGTAGAATGCATGCTATGCATGTATAACTAACATATATAGTATAGCATTTTTTATGTAGAAATGGAATAGAAGGAAAATTGTGTGTGTGCAAGTGCAAAAGGAAATATTGGAAGTATAAAAAAGAAACCAACAAAAAAGTTTCCCTTCTCAGGGTAAAGAGAGCAGGGTGGGTGGGCAGAACTTTTCTTTCAATATAGTTTTGTTCTTGGAATCATGAAACTTCATTTCTTAATCTTTAAAAAACTCTAAATTGAAGAAAAGTTTCCTAAAATTAAAAGCAAACACACAAATGTGGCTAACTATATATTAAACTGGTAATATAACCACACAGCAAAATGATTTATTCCAGTTTACAGAAAACACAGCAGATAGAGAAATCAGTTAAACACCTCTGTGAGGAAGCAAGCTAGTCCTATCTAGAAAAGGGGACATTCTGAAGGACAACTGTCTGATCTCTTCAACAAGTCAGTGTCCTGAAAAAAATAATGGAAGGGGTCTGGGCTAGATTAAAAGAACCTTAAAGGACATGATGACCAGATGCCAGCTGTGATCCTGTATCAGATCTTGGTTTGCATGAACCAACTGTAGTGGGGATTTGGGGGACATTTGAGGAAACTGGAATATGGCCTAGATATTAGATAAGATGAAAATCTGGAAGGATATGAACTAATGTGTTTCATGATAGTAATTTCTGAGTGGTGGGAAATAAGTGCCTTGGTTTTTTTTTTATTTCTTCTAATTAGTGTTTAATATTCTATGTAACATACATATTTATTTTGCAGTAATAAAGAGAAATCAAATTCTATTTCTCTCCTGATTAAAATCTACCACTGACTTCCTGCTGCACTTAAAAATCCAAAGCCCTCACCGAGGCCTAGAATGCCTGATGTGGCCTTTTCCTTCTCGTCCTGCCCTCGCCTCCTCCCCCGGGCGCCATAGGTGCACGGGGCCTTTGCAGCTGCGGCTCCTCCGCTGCCACATCGCTCTCCCTCAGATTTTTGCATTCTCATCATTCAATCCCGGGAAAAATGTCAAATCGTCGGAAAAACTTTCCCTGTCCTCCTCATCTAAAGTAGAGACACCTCCACACACCTCACTTTACTCTCCCATTACCCTGTTTTGGTTTTCTGGATCCCATTGATCATTATGTGATTTTTTACTTTAATTTTTAATTCCTTGCGATTCATTTCGGTGTTCCTCCACTAAAACGTAAGCTCGGCGACTACCAGCACCGTGACCGTGTTTCTCGCTGCTGCGTCTCCGGCGCTTAGGAAGGTGCTTGGTACGCAGTGAGCCCTCCGTGAACACTGATGGTCGTCATTCCATCCTTGTGAGGTACCTACTGTTAGAACCTACAGTTTACAGATGAGGAAACTGAGGCTGAGAGAGGTGAGGTGACTCGCTCAAGGTCACACAGGCAGCCAGTCCGAGGTCCCTGCTTTCCCCACTGCTGTCCCTCTCCCCCCTCCCCTCCCCCGGCCCTCCCGAGGGGTCCTTTCTCCCAGGCCAACGACGTTTTGACCAGACAAGGTGGAAAATCATTGTTTTATATCATATCAAATAAGGTGAGAGTGGATCTGATTATTTTCATGCTTTTCGCCTGATGTGTTTCGATCCCCACCGCGTGCCTTCCCCGGAGGCGGGACTGGCCTGTGTGACGGAGCCACCGCCCCGCGGGCCTCCCGCCCGACCCGGCTCTCCGCGCCTCAGGCCAGGGCCCTTTCCGCACATGCGGGGACACCTGCGGGGACACCTGTGGGGACACCTGCGGGACACGCGGCTGAATAAAATGAGCGGAGGTGTGAGCAGTGCGTGCGGTGCGCCACTTTCGGTGTCAGGCTATGTGTGTGTGGGGTGGGGGCAGAAGGCAGTTTGTTAGTTGCCACCAGCTCACATCACTTTCACGGGAGTAGGTGTCTCAGTCAGGAATGCTCTCAGGGAGAGTCACAGAAAACCAACTAAGAGTGACTGAAACTATTCAGAATTCGTATTTCTTATATAACAAGAAGGGCCCAAAGGGAGGTGGCTTCTGCAGCCCCGTGGTTGCTTGCTGACGCCACTGCGGACGCCATTGAGAACTCGGCGCTGTCTCCACCATTCTTCGCCTGTTTTCCTGTGGCCCTCTTGTTAGGTGCTTCAAACTTTCAAGGCAGTGGCTGTGGCTCAAGGCATTGTATCTGGTAGTCGAGGCAGGAGGAAGGAGGAAGTCGAGGCATCTGTTTCATCTGCTCCCTTTACCAGAAAAGCAAAAGATTTCCAAGGAAGTCGCCTCAAGACTTCCCTTTACATCTTATTGGCAGAATTAGGTCATGTGACCACCTTTCACCTTTCCAGCCTCTGTAGTGGGCGATGGCAAAGGAAAAGGGGTTGGACTTGGCAGTAGAGTTAGCCAACCACAGTTTGAGTGTTTGAATGAGCCCAGAGCTTGCTGTCATTCATTCATTCATTCATTCATTTACCTAAATGTTGGACAACATGATGCTGCCTCCTCTCTCCTCCCATCTGTCTCCATCAGTGTTGTTGTGCACTTGCAGCCTCTTGGTGTAGGAAAAAGCACAACTCCTTCTCCACCTAGGACCAGCCCCGCCATCATTTTTTTTTTTTTTTGCCATATCTTACTTAGTACCATTCTTAGATTTAGAAATTAAATTCCCCCCCTTCATTTTTAGGAAAAAAAAACTTAGCTTGTGAGAAAAACACCAAAGTCCAAACACTTTTTTTTTTTTTAACTTCTCCCTTCTCTCTTCTTTGTCAAGGTGTCTTCTTATTTATTTTGGGAATGGGAATCAACATTCATAGTGACTATATATTGCGCCAGCTCAGGAAGCCTGGAGAAACCACCTATAGGATTCCACAAGGTAATACATCCCCTGCCACCCAGTTTCTCACTCTTGCCCGGAGCCTGTGCCAGGATCATGCTATGAGTAACAGATGGAGAGGGCACAGCCAGGGCCCACACCATACCCTACATCCCGCTTGCTCTTGACTTTCCCTCCACACCCTGATCCACCCACAGCACATCTGCGTTTCTGACCTGAGCCCAAGAGCTCGGGAGAGCTACAAGAGTCCTCAGGGAGGTGCCAGATCACAATATCCTGAAGGTGGGAGATAGTGGGAGGTTTGGGTAGGGTGGGAATAGGCTACACCCTAGTTGCAGCAGCTAAGTTCATCATGGACAGAGTGTTGTTCCTTTCTAGGTTAGTAAATGAAGCTGAATCACGCATGACCAACAAATATGTGCCCTCCAATTGATTCTAGACTTAGAGAGTAGTTAAGGGAAGTACTTGTGTATAGTACTTGTGTATTTCCTGCCACTTGTATATACCCTTAAATGTGTCAAGAACCATATTCATGTATCAAAAATTAGGACAGGAGGTCTTATAAGGACAAGTACATTTTTGGAGATAAAGGTGCAGAATATTTGAAATCTTAACTGTTCACAAGAAACCAGGCTGTGAGGTTGACAAATATAAGCAAGTGGGAGTGAATCAGTCCAGGTAATCCTCTGATATATTTATGTGGGTATTTGTGTAGGTCACTGGCTCCCACCCTTTTTTTCTGAGACAGAGTCTCACTCTGTCACCCTGGCTAAAGTGCAGTGCCATCATCATAGCTCACAGCAACCTCAAACTCCTGGGCTGAAGTGATCCTCCTGCCTCAGCCTCCTGAGTAGCTGGGACTACAAGTCTGTGCCTCCATGCCTGGCTAATTTTTCTATTTTTTTGTAGAGATGGGGGTCTCACTCTTGCTCAGGCTGGTCTTGAACTCCTGAGTTCAAGCGATCCTCCCTCCTCAGCCTCCCAGAGTCTCACCCTTTTTGATGTATGGACAACCCTTTATTTACATAAAGAAATTTCTGAATTATGACATGGTGTTAGTGCAGATTAATATCCACTGATTAAGAAATTAATGACAAAGCTACTATGAATTCAGTAACACATTGAAATGGATTTGAATGTTGTTAATATCCCAACAGTATCTACATCAAACCAAAATAATACAGTAGGTTGAGATGTACCATTTATTGTATTCACGGACAATTTATAGGCCCTTTGCATTAGATCATCAGTTCCTCCCAGGGTCTAGAGAATCAACCGCTGATGCAATGTCATCCTTAAGGAAGATAACTTTAAGGGGCTTTGATTTTTTTTTAATGTTCACTCCATAACTAGATAAATGAAGAGCAGAGAAAGTTTATGAAAAACCAGATTGTCAAGTTTAGTTTCTAACTTTTGATTTGTGATAGAAACAGAATGATTTAAAAACAAAATATTTTTCTATAACTATAGAAAGAACAAAATTGTTTTGGTTTAACTTCCCCAGTTTAATGTGGGTCATAAAATTTGAGTGTGGATATATTTAATAGCATTAGAAATATGATGATTTTTTAGATATAATTCTGAAAGAGAAAATACCTGGTTGGATGGAAATGAAACATTTAAAACCAATAAAACCAGACAGACCTCTCCAACCTCCAGCAGGACAAATACCTTCAGCTCCTACTCCCTACTTCAAACTTGAACAGAGTATACTCCTTTGAAGAGGTGGAGGAAGGAGGGGAAAATCCCCAAAGAAAATCTAATTACTCCTGCCATAAATTCAGATTTTTATTATTTTAACGCAGTGTGTTATTTCACTTTGTGTGACTGTGAATGTGGTATATGCTGCCTGGCTATCCAGGGAAGAAGTGAGCAGGTAAGAAAGAGGTGGCTTGAAAACTGTCCTTTTTTTTTTTTTTTTTTTTGAGACAGAGTCTCACTTTGTTACCCGGGCTAGAGTGAGTGCCGTGGCATCAGCCTAGCTCACAGCAACCTCAAACTCCTGGGCTTAAGCGATCCTACTGCCTCAGCCTCCCGAGTAGCTGGGACTACAGGCATGAGCCACCATGCCCGGCTAATTTTTTTTTGTATATATATTTTTAGTTGGCCAGATAATTTCTTTCTATTTTTAGTAGAGACGGGGTCTCACTCTTGCTCAGGCTGGTCTCGAACTCCTGACCTCGAGCGATCCACCCGCCTCGGCCTCCCAGAGCTAGGATTACAGGCGTGATTACAGGCGCCTGGCCGAAAACTGTCCTTAATAGAGTGAAACAAATGTCCTGATGATTCCGTTCTGATTGTTGATTTTTTGATTCTTCTGCACGCAGGTGGCTTGTTTACCTACGTTTCTGGAGCCAATTTCTTTGGTGAGATCGTTGAATGGATGGGCTATGCCCTGGCCACTTGGTCCCTCCCAGCGCTTGCATTTGCATTTTTCTCACTTTGTTTCCTTGGGATGCGAGCTTTTCACCACCACAGGTAAACTTTTATAAAGGTGGCAGCATTCACATAGCTTTTTTCCCTCCAAACAGGATTTTAGCACATGGAGTCAGATTTAGAAACCTGATATATTTATTTTTATAAGGGAAGGCTGATATAATCATTGGATTAGTATATTCTGACTTCTTGGGTTTTTACTGAAGTTGGAATTTAACTGTATGAGAGTAGCAGCAACAAAACTTTTTCTTAGACCAAAAGTAAGCCCATGTAGACAGAGGCACCTGAGGGGACAGCTGGGACATCAGCATGCCCGCCTGTGGAAGGCTGCCCCGGGAGAAGCCCATGTATTCACAGGAGTTGGTTGACCCGGGCTCAGTGTTCTCCTAGCAGGCTTGCCTGGTGGTGGTTAGCACTTGGTTTAAGTTCCAGATAAACAGTCAAGAGGCCAAATAAGTAACTTCCATCCCATGCTTCAGTTAAATTCCCTTCCACCGTATCTCTCGAAGTGTGTTCCATGGGCAGGACCATGGCCAGCACTTCCCAGAGCTTCACAGATGACTCTAAGGTACAGCAGGACAGAGAACCACCCGGGAAAAGCACTACTAGCCTGTGGCCTCTGTGACTGCTGATTTTGGCTGCAAGATTTGGTGCTAATGGTTCAGGTAATCCTGGAGTCCTGGAAACTCCAGAAGGATTATTTTCCCTGGAATCTGTGTAATACCAGGGCTTATTTTTGTCCCCTCCTCCCTCCCTTACTCCCACACACCTTAAACCACAGCCAAGTCCATCTCCGGCTTCCTGGGAAGGTGGGACAAGCATTTGCGTGCGGTGGAATTTTGGGACGGCCCCGCCTGCTGGGAAGTGCCAGGAATTGCAGGCATTTGGAGCCCTTCCCGCGAAGGTCTAGAAAGCTTCACTAACCCCAGGAACCAGGGGTGGGGTAGGGACCAAAGAATTCAATAAAGGTATTGCTGGAAGAGAAAAGGTAACATTCTCAGTTGTTATAAGGCTTTAAACCTGAGTGCGAATTTCAGATCTTTTCCCTAAAATTGCTTTTGTGGCGAGAGAAAGCCTGTGATTACTGGAGAAAGCGAGGAGGGTACGGGTACTCCGGGAAGGAATGGCCTCAGAACCAGGACCCTGGGGGAACCCCTGAAGCTTTTGCCTTGGTGTTTTAGTCTAGCTGATGACTCGCTGCGTAGTTTTGAAGGTTAAACTAAGAATGGGTTCTTTTCTTCTGAGCAGAATTTAGGAGACCTGCTCAGAAATGAATAAAACAGCAGCTCTCCTAATGACCTATTCCTGCCACCTCCTAGCCCCGGCAGGGAAGGGTGGCAGAGGGTTCCTAGCCCAGAAGACAGTCACAACGGTTCTCGCCACTTCAGGCTGGGTCTGTTGCCCACCAGAGGCAGAGGGGGCGTGGGGGAGAGGAGGGCGCGTCACCCCACACCGTGGGTGTTTGAGAACCATGGACTCCACCGGGCTCGGGCAGGGGATTCCACCATGAGTCTCCAGCTGATGCAACAACAAAATCCAAATTGAAGCCTCAACCTGTTAGGCCAGACTGTCCAGAGGAGGGCCAGAGGGCATCTTTTTTACAGGGCTAACGGGGCTTTGTGCAGGATCCGGTAAAGCACAGCCGGGTGTTCACAGGACAGGCAGCACATGAAGAGGAGCTCACCAGGCTTCTCAAGTCACAGCACCAAAAATCAGCCACCTCTCGTAACACACTTGTCTCCAATTCACACTAAGGTACTTTAACAGAGTGTGTCATCTTGATTACGCCTTGAGGGCTGACCAGCTTCAGCTAGTTGGGAGGACAGCTGGTAACTTAAGGAAAAAGGCTTCTTAGAAGATGCCTGAGTCTCCTAGGCTGTTGTAACAAATTACCACACAGTGGGTGGCTTAGAACAACACAAATTTACTCTGCCATAGTCGTGGAGGCTGGAAGTTTGAAATCAAGGTGCAGGCAGGGCCATGCTCTGTGTGGCGGCTCTGGGGAAGAGTTCTTCCTTGCCTCTTCCTAGCTGCTGGTGGTGGCTGGCAGTCCTCGGTGTTCCATGGCTGACAGCTGTGTTACTGCCATCTCTGCCTCGGTCTTCACATGGTCTCCGCTCCTGTGCGTCTCTCTTTGTCTCACTTCCTTTTAAGACACAGTCATTTTGGATTAAGGGCCCACCCTGCTCCAGTTTAACCTCATCTTAATCAGTTATATTTGCAATGATCCTAGTTCCAAAAAGGTCACATGCTCAGGTACTGGGGATTAGGATTTCACATATCTTTTTGGAAGACGAAATTCAACCTATAATACAAGGTCATATTTTCTTGGCATTCCTAGGCCTCATGAAGAGATATTTTCCTGGACCCATTGCCACTTCTCTGGGGTTAACTTTGCCCATGTTCTTTGGGGTCTTTGGGTTCCTTGTGTTTCCGAGCTGAATCCAGATAGGTACTTCGTTCTGGATATTACATTTTTTTTTCATTCTGGTGAAATATATATAACATTACAATTTACCACTTTAACCATTTTTAAGTGTAAAATTCAGTGGCATTAGATGCATTCACAGTGTTGTACCTAACCATCACCACACCACCCTCTGCTATGACTCTGTAATTCCCAACACAAGAAGCTTCAGCATTTATGAGAAGTCGGCTGTAGGAAGGACAAAGAGGATGGACAAATGACCCCCTGGAATAGTCAGGTCCTGAATAACAGTAGGTTGACTTGCAACAAGGATTTCAGACACACCAAACCTCAACTGTTGATCACTGCTCCATTACATTTGTAATTATTCCTTTCTTGTCTTTTTCAGGTTCTACCTCAAGATGTTTGAGGACTACCCCAAATCTCGGAAAGCGCTTATTCCATTAATCTTTTAAAGAAACCAAATAGAAAAGGAGCAAATCTCCTGTAATACTGATGAAAACTGTCAAGCTGCTGAGACTGTAACTTTTGTGGTGTCATATTCCATGAAATCTCCCATCTGTATATTCGTTAGTTCTCTTGGTGTTCTGCCAGCTGGCCTGGGGATTCTGAGTGGTGCCTGCTTAGTTTACTCCCACTCTTCCAGGGGTCCCCATCCCCATCTCCTGTTGAACCTTTCCCAGATGGAGATGTTTGCTTCTTAGCTATTCCTCTTAGAAAGTGTAAAACTTCCCCTAAGTATTTTTTTCTTTGGTTAATCCAAGTAAAGGTGGCTTTATACTTATGCTCTATTCATGTGGCACAGCTCTGTAATCAAGAATGTTTTGAATTGGGGGTGATGCTTCTAGAACTTATTAAAGGTACACATTTTGTACCTGGCCAGAGTAGCAGAAACTTTGAAGCCACATAGACTCAGAGCAAACCCATTCCTAAAAGAAAATACACTCAGTTCTTCCTTTTTTGTAAATTAGGAAAGATATGAAATTATTAAGCACACCTTTCTTTAATAAGGATCCCTTTTCTCATACTGCAAAATGTAAATGCATTAATTCCATTTTGTATATGTGCTGTGTCTTAGTTGAAGAGTACCTCTGTCTTCCAGAAGATTTACAGTCCCCATTGGAGATATATTAGCCTAACCCAGAACACTGGTATGGGTTTTCTTGAGGGCCAGGTTTTAATGACCACAAAGAAAAAGACATGACCCTGGATGGCTCCCGAGAGAGTGAAAAAGTGTTTTACAATAGACATTGCAAACTCTGATGTTCTTGGAAGCTGGTGGGCATATCCAAATAATGAGAGAGTGTCGAGTAAGGAAAATTCACGATTCAGGTCACATGCTGCTTATCTTGACAAGACGTCTACAGCGATGTGGAGTACATCAGAAGCACCGAGCAGCTTTCCTCTTCTGGAATTTCTCCATCACAGTCCTCAGGACCTGTTTAAGAAGCTGTCTCCTGGGGGTGGCCTAAACATCAGCCCTCCATGGTCCTGAGGGCAGAGGCTGAAGATTGTAGGCCGGGGACACATCTGGGCAGAAAACCTGTTTTGTTTGGCTCGAACACATAGTTTGATTTTTTTCTTTACATTCGAAGTTTCCAAAATTTAAAAATTAGGAGGTTTCTATGTAAAACTCTGGCATTCTGGTTTCATTTAAAAAGCTGGAGTCTCTGGGCTCACAGGGCCTGTGTTCCCACATGAGGCGTGGGACTAAGTCTCCAGAGAGCATTTGAGTTTGCAGCCTCTTGGGAGGGGGTCACCCTTGTGTGGGTGCTGAGATACCGGACTCTCTGAGGAAGGGGATGAACACTTGTAATCAGCATTCATGTAAATATCTGTTTCCTCAGGCCTAGGTGTGTGGAAGCATTGGCAGTATTTGGTAAACTCCGTCAGATGTGGTGCTAAGTACAGAAACTCACTATGTAAGTACACAGGAAACTTGAAAGGTGTGAGAATGGCGTACATTACTAAAACAATACAAATTGTAATCATATAAATAAATGTTTTTGCTGTTCATTAAATGTCTTTCAAATCATGGATGTTAAGTAATTTTGTTTGAATTAAAAGGTTCTGGGACTTGTGGAGATTTTTCCAAGGCATTGAGCTGTGTTTCCCCACCCCGCCCCTCTCCTCCACCCTCCACCTCACATTTTTCCTGTCTTTACTGTTGTTTCTTTCTTCTCCTCTCTCTTCATTTTGCCAAAATGAAACTGCCAATTTGAAATTAGTGGCCAAGAGCTGGAAATAAAGTAGTATGAGTAATAGAGCTTCTCAGTCACATCTCAGAACTCCAAAGATGTGCAAGTAAGATGCAGGAAAATGTGCTAATGTTGGACGCCCACCCGGTGCTCAGGAATACATAGGGAGTGAACATGTTCAGTGAAATAAATCTTCAGGTGTAGCTTGAGCTCTGAGAAAGAAAAGACTTCCTGTTCTCTCCATGATATTGAAAACTGCTTTTCTTAAGTCCTTTGTTGTATTACCATGTAAAACATCCAGGCCAGTCCTTGATAGGTAATCCCTGCTCAATAAATGACAGCTAATATAATATTTGCCCAGCTCTCAAAATCTAAGAACAAAACTACTTTTTGGCAATTGCATTTTCGGCCACAAGAGGGCGCTTTCTAAAATTTTATTTAGCCCAACACTGACTTCATTAGGTAATTTACATATTGCCTTTTCAAAGTTATCATGATTGTAGACATTCTTAATTTAAATATCGGATAAAGTGAACTCCATGAAATCTTAAATCGTCCCTTGAAAATTGAGGTATTCTCAATACTCTAGGGCAATTGTGTTCAACTCCAGTTTTCTTTGTTTAGAACTAGGATATGTAAGTGGCTGAAATACAAGATCTGAATGTGTGCTCATCCCTAGACATATCTCTTCCCATTTCTCCTGAAAATAGGGTGCAAGAAAAGAAGGAGTAATTGAGGTTTCCATGGAGTGGTTTTTGGTTAAAAATATAACAGCATCTTAGCTAACAAGACACCCTGTCCTGTTCTTGCTGAAGCTTTCACAAAAGGAATGTTTTCCTGCTGACCTTGTAGAAGATGTTGAGTTTTGTTTGTTTTTTAGAATTTAGACTTACAGAGCTGAAGCAGACCTCAGACATCAGCTAGTCCCACCCCTTCATACTATAGACAGAAACACTGAGACCCACAGAGTTGAAATGCCTCCCCCAGGTGCACAGCTGGTCAGAGTGGTCATCTCATCTTGTCCCTTTGAGGGTCCGAAGTCTGGTTTTTTTCTACTTAAAGCACAACCCATAGGGCTGCCATTTGAATTTCTATAGAACTCATGCAGGAGAAAAATAGCCAGAGCTTAAGTACTATTCCATAATTCAGTTGTGCACCTATGGTCCTGGGCATGTTTGTGTGTAGTCTGTTTCCTTCACTCTGTGGGACAATTAGGCTGATGCCCTTGTCATAAACTTACTTAACAAAATGGGGCTTTTCCTACCTTGGCATAGTGGAGACAACATTTGTATTCTGGATGGAAAAGGTCTCAGTTCACAAATTCCCCTCCTCCCCAACACTTACCTTCATAAGGAGCAGCATTGGCTCCACTGTACCCCAAAAGACAAAAAGAGCTCTAATGAGAAATATGCAATTAAACAGAGATTTAGGTTTACACCCCTTTGGGAACAAATAAATAAATCTATGGTTTTACAACCCTGTAGGATTATAATTTGATGTTTTGTGTCTACCTCATGGCGATGTCACCAAGAAGCAGGGGATCAAGCTCTGGGCATGTGGAAGAATGGACTCATGCAGAGTTATTTTCTGTCCTGTCTGGCCTTTCGGTTCTCTCTAAAGGGCTGTGCAACCCAGGCAAAGCAAGCAAGCAAGGGAACAGCAAATGTAAAGTGACTGCTTCCAGAGAAGGCTGCTGATTGTTGCAGCCATCCCCAAGCTTTTTGGCAGCAGGGACCAGATTCATGGAAGACAATTTTTCCATGGGCAGGGAGGGGTAGGTGGAGCTCAGGTGGTGATGTCAGCCATGGGGACCAGCTGTAAATACAGATGAAGCTTCGAGGCTCCACTGGTTCACCCACCACTCACCTCCTGCTGTGTGGCCTGGTTCCTAAGTTTCATGGAGGACAATTTTTCCATGGATAGGGGTTGGGTGTCGGGGACAGAGCTCAGGTGGCTATGAATCCGGGTTCCTAACAGGCCACTGACCGGTACCGGTCCACAGCCCTGGGGTTGGGGACAACAGTTTTATAGCATCTACACTATCCCATGATGAAAGAAAGAGGCATGGACCAGGTGGCACTGTGAGTGCTTGGATGCTTTAGTAGCCCATTGAGGGGACTGAATTTCTCCATAAGGGATTTGTTCATTCTCTCTGTGAGTCTACTGAGTTGTGATCTTGAAAGGGTCTATGTTATTTGTATTGTGCCCTGTTTTTTCCCACCAACTATAGCTTGGGATCTGGGTGAATGAAATAAGTTGTCAGGGAAGGTTAAAGTATGCACCAATCTGTGCTAGTTCCTGCAGTCCCGTCGTTTTTGGGTTCAGGGTTCCGTTTTGCTCAGTGCAATCAGAACCTAGATTGTTTACTGGAGGGCTAGCCAATATCCCATCCCACGCGGCAGGCTGGCTGGGGGCAGGACCAGGACAGAAAGAAAGAGAAAAGGAAGGTGGGGAGTGACGGGTGAGGGCTGGGGGGAGGGTTGGCAATGAAGTGAAGCAAAGGGCCTCCAAAGAGGGAGGCCTCCCCCTACTGCGCGGGCTTCTTCCCTTTCCTGCACCAGCCTGCGCAAACCGATCCCCTCTCTGTCCTCCCAGGGAGAGCCGTCCCTCTGAGAGAGAGAATACTCGCTGCTCTGAACCCCATTTCATGAGTGAAGCTGAGTTTCTTTAAACACACACCATATGGCTGTGCCTCAGGATAAATAATTTAATTGTATTTCTGTCAGCTCACCTCGTAAAGATGGTTTTAGGTCTGCGTAGCAGGGACACTCGTGAGAAAGAGGTGAAGTAATTGTTTTGAGATGTGTGTGGCAGCATCCAAGTTTGGGGAGGCCAGCGGGGAGATGGGAGCATCCCGAGGAAAAGCAAACATCAGGGCTTTCTCTTTTCAGGGCCTTTGTTTCCCTTCCCTCCAGAGGCCCCCGCAAAAGGATCCTTCCTTATAGGGATGCTTTTTCTGTGTTGACTAGAAAGACATACCATACAATCAATGAAATTTTGTCAATTCAACAATGCTTTCCTTTGTTACAAGTTACCTTTCAGATACTATTCTGTTAAAACAGTTCTTTGGGGTAGTTTATAACAGGATAAACTATCAACAAATAAGTGGAGGTAAGTAAAAATAGCTGTAAAAAATGAAATAAAGCCAGAGACAAAGTTAAAATGCAAAGACACATGCTAGACGATCATGTACAGTGGCTACAGGTACAGCTAGAACTAAATTGGGTGCTAAATCTTCAAAGTCAAGAAGGAAATGATCAGTTGCTAAATTCATAGCATCTCTAAGGCTAAAAAGGAAACTAAAAAAGGTAGTAGTTGAATAGGGGGACACAACTATTACTGGTACTGAGACTCATGATACATTTCTTCACTGTGTAATATGGGGAGCTATATCCATGAGAACAGCTTTACAATAAATGCAGCAGTCACTTTTATGCAGCTTCCTGTGATGTCCTCCTACAAGGACCATGATCTAATGCTGCAGCTCAACTCTCTATAAGCAAAGAGGCCGAGGAGTTTTGTTTCCACTTAGCATGTAGAAAGACCCAAGAGACTATCACCATAAAAATGTGAAAAAGTTTATAGTATTATAAACGTTCTTAAGTCTTTTAATGCTGTGGTCACCAAACCCTGGGCTGTGGCCAGTACTGGTCTGTGGCCTGTTAGGAACTGGGCTGTGCATCACAGCCTGAGCTCCACCTCCGCCTGCCCCTCCCCCGCCACTGTCCATGGAAAAATTGTCTTCCATGAAACTTAGGAACCAGGTTGCACAGCAGATGAGCAGAGGGTGAACAAGCAAAGCTTCATCTGTATTTACAAATGCTCCCCTCCACTAGTGTTGCCATCTGAGCTCCACCTGCCCCCCACCTCCCACCCCCAGTTCATGGAAAAATTGTCTTCCTTTAAATTGGTCCCTGGTGCCAAAAAGGTTGAGGATTGCTGTTTTAATGGGCTGAGATAGGAAAACAACCAGAAGGACTGAATTCCAAAGAACAGGCTGGAATATACAAACTGTTTCCTTTTTGGCAAAGTATGGGAGGAATAGGTGACAGCCATAAGAATAGGGAAAAAGAAGATAATGGAAATTTAAATGGATAATAGTTGAGACATTTTTCAAAATTAATGAAGGACTACACATCATAGATCCAAGAAGCTCAAAGATCTCCAAGAAGGTTAAATGCAAAGAAGGACATATCTACAAATATTATAGTCAAATTAGTGAAATCAAAGATAAAGAAAAAAATTGAGGCTTGACATAGGGGAAAAAGAGATAAATACTAGATGTGGAGGAACAACATTAAAATGAGAGGAGCTCTTATTAGAAACTAGGCAAGCCAAAAGACAATAGTATATCATATTTTATTTATTTATTTATTTAGAAAATATCATATTTAAAGCATTGGAAGAAATAAAGAACTGTAGACTCAGAATTCTGTACACAGCAAAAGCATCTTTCAGAAGTGAAGAAAAAAATATAGGAAACAATGTTTTCAGAATTTAAACAATAGCCAGTGCATGACAGTGGTTCCTGAGCAAAGGAAAGTAAACAAAGTAAGTCCACAATATTGCTGTGAAGAACAGAAGCTAGTGCGAGGTGGAAGACAAAATTTCACTGATTGCCATTTTCAATTTGCAAGAGTTGTCTGAGGCAGAGTTTGCTCTAGGAGTTGTCCAATGTTCACCGGGGAAAAAAGACCAACTCATTAGCACCACTCTTGTTGTCTACTTGCATTCAGTAAAATTTGAGAAACACAATTGTTGAGTGTCTAGAGTAAACTACACACTCAATACAGGAAAATAAGACTTAGTGCCTGCCCTGAGGGTGCTCAGAATCTTGTGGGAGTATCAGGCAAACTAGGCTGTGATGAGGCTGTAACAGAAGTACACAAGAGCACTACGGGGTAAGAGAGAGTGGGGCAGAGGACTCTGACTTGAGGGAAGGAGTTGGAAAAAGACTCACCAAGAGAAAAGTTGAAGGATGAGGGAGATTTTGATAGGTAGGAAGAGCAAGAGGTGTACCGCTCAAGGAGGAAGAAACAGCCTCAGCAAAGACAGAGGAAAGATTCCTGCATGGAATCATGAGCAGTCAAGGTGAGAAGCACAGATGCTTGGGACCCCACCCATGATGGCTGGAGACCAGAATGAGGGATGGACCTTGAGTATCAAGTCAAGGAGTCTGGGCTCTAAAGAAGTTCTTATTTGGTAAACCTTTTACTATGTTACATTTGAACACACAGTCCTGAAGGTGGAGCACAGAGAGGAATGCATCCCAGATGATCTGGAGTGCATCACTCCTCTCCCTCTCCCTCCCATCACCTCAATGGGGCTGTAGCTCCTGCTTGGCCTCCCCAAACCCACAATCCAATGACCACAAAGCAGTTAACATTTGAGTTTTTTTCTGGCAATGCTTTAAAGATGCTGCTTTACTAAAACATGCTGGCCTCCCTGGACTCTGATGAGAAGTCATGATCATTCAAATAGTTGTTGAATATAATGTGTTATTTTCTCAGACTGATTTCACAGTGTTCTCTTTACCTTTGGTTTTTGGCTGTTTGAGCATGATGTGCCCAGGTATGATTATTTTCAACTTTATCATATTTTGGGTTCATAGAACTGCTTCAATCTATAAATTTAAGTCATTAACCAAATTTTAGAAGTTTTTGGCCATTATTTCTTCAAATATTTTTTCTACCCTGTTCTCTTTCTCCTTTTCTTCTTTGACAACACTTAAACATATGTTAGACTTTTTGAAATTGTTCCATATTCCAAAAGGCTCTATTCTTTTTTTCCCTTGTTGTTTAGATTATATACTTTTTATCGATCCATCTTTAAGCTACTGTTTTCAGAGTAAAGGGGGAAAAAAATGGGAACTCATTGTGTTCCTTGCTGCAGGTTTTAACTATCCTCTAAAAACTGCCTGTTTTTGTTCAGTCTCCAGAGTCTTGTGTACTTTTTGTATTTTGTCCAGATTTTATAACTCTTATTTGGAGCAAGATTGGTTTTTTAGATGCTCATTTTCCCCATACAGTGAGTAGAAACTAAGGGTATTATTTTTACCTTGAAATCAGCACAGATTTGACCTAATCCCTCACAACTTAAGCAATCATGTTCACAGACAGTTCTCAATGAATTAATAATCACAGTGACCTAAAGTCTGTAAAAATAATTAAAGGTTAAAAACTGTTCATTGTACCACACTTATTCATGAAGAATAGAACTCATACATTTACAATATTTTTCATCAATTTACTCCTTGTTAATTAGAAAGATCTTGCTGATTGTCAATGCGTTGGTTTCTTCATCAGTTAAAAACAAAGTTAGATGATATTAGCTTGTCTTGAAAATATTCTACAGTTATATGAGATGTTGCTTGCAAAGAAGTTGTGTGGTTACATGCATTTGGGATCAGTAGCATTAAACGAATTTGAGTAGAACTCTTTTCTGCAGGTATTTTTCAAAGTCTTTAATATACTAATATGTGTTATGAACTAATAAGAGGACAAGAGCAGTATTACTTATTTTTCCATTTGTCTCAGGCTTTAATAGGGTTTAGCATACCACTGTCACTGCTGCCATCTCTATTTAAAATCTTGATATTTTGTTCATCATGGACTTTTTTACATTAATTTTATTTTTAAATGCTGCATTAAAATATTGTTTACCTTGGTTCCTGAGTTTTTTGGTGCCTCCTTAAATTTTGCACTGGAGGCAAGCACCTCATTCACCTCACTTGCCTCACCTTGGTCCTGGAGCTAACAGCAATGGAATGGATAGATTTACAGTTCAGCTTTGTATTTCTTAAGACAGCAAGTCAGACAAACTCATCAGCTTATAAGACCATCTGTGCTTTGGCTCTTATCTTATGAACCTCATCTCCGCTGTTTTTCTGCTTCCTTCTTGTCACATGAATGTTCTGTACACAATCTCTGCCCCCTACATGACTCCCACCAAGCTTTGTTACTCTTCCAACCAAATCAAGAATGTCTCCCTGTCCCCAGGTCTTCTCCTCAGCTAATCCACATTCTTTGTCAGAACACTGCTCAAGTCTCACTCCCTCCCTCGAAGCTTCCCTGACCTCCGGAGGAAGGCCTCAGACTCCCTTTGCCGATGTGTCATTAATACATTTACCAGTGGTCGCACACAACTTGGTCCTAGGAAGGTTTCTTCATCCTTTTATGGGTGCATATCTTGCCCCCTCTGTGGGCCAGGGCCCATGTCTCACACTTAAGTATCCTTTAACACAAAACATTGTGTGGCTCCACATAGGGCTAACTACTGTTAATTTGATAGGTTGCTCCGAAATTTCCTCAACTCATTCCGGTTCCCCTGATCTTTGCTCTTCTCTTTTTCTTACCCACCAATCTGGGAGGATCAGATTCAGCTGGATTCAGGCTAAACTTTATACCATCAGCTTTGAACTCAATTCTAAATTCTAGGTGTAAACATAATAGAGCAGATTCTTGAAGGATTTGAAAATTCATGAACATTTTCCAGCAAAGGATCCTTAGCAAATCCCATGTGGATCTGAGGCCTGTGGTAGACTGAGCCCCAGTGTGCCTCTCACAGGTGTAAATACCAGAACTGTTCCTTCCTGGAAAAGTAGGAATCTGACCAGGTATATACATGATGGGGTAGTGAGTGGGGTGGTGTGTGTTCTTGTAGCATGTTTTATCACTCTATAAGCTATGAGTTATTTAATTTCCTCCTAAAATCGTGTCAGGCCTCCTGTTCCTAAGCTTATATCTGTACCAAATAACTCCCCTGCTTTATCTGCTTAGAATATTGCAACCAGGAGGGAAGGGATGTTTAAAGGGCTCTTCACAGCTATTCATGTCTTACTGAAGGTATTATCCAGCAAACATCTGAAGCTCAGGTGGAGAGCAAAGGGCTCTGGAACCAAGGGGTGCAATAAAGGGAAATCTGATATAACCCTCTTGGGCTTCCTCCTGCTGAGTTGGTCTTCAATACCTGAAACAGAGTCCACATTTTGTGCAAAGAAAATCATAGTCAATTAGACACCTAATTGGAGACAAGCCTTTCCTTTGATCCTATTCATTTATTAATGATGCCTCATCCTGCTGCAGCCTGAAATAAAAGAGAACAGTCTGATGCTGGTTTGCTAATTGACCTCTTCAGGAGGGCCAGTTCAAGGCCTTTTGGATGGGCATGATGCTAAAGCTAAGCTGCCTAAACTGATGTTTCCTGAGAGAGGCAAGAGAAAGTGCATGCTCAGGGAAGAAGTTTGGGCAGTCATTAGGTGCTTGGCATGTTGTTTTTGTCCTCAGGGTGCTTGCATTGTAATAGTCAACAGGAGTCTGAGGAAGGAGAATCAATTCATAGGTCAGCTGTTTGTTCAACTGAGATGATCTTTTGCCAGCTCCAGAATCCTCCAGGGTTAGACACTTGTGGCCATCACAGGTTCTCCAGGGAGCTATGCAGAGGGAAAACTTTAGGCAAAAACATTATGTTCACTATTGCAATTTTTCTCTCAAATACTCGGTGAGCTGGGCTGATCACTCAGCTTCAGACAGGGCTAATTCTGACACCAAATGAGGCCTTGCTGATTCCCTTGCTTTGAGCCACGCCCTATTTTCAGCCTCCCAGGTGAGGAAAGGTGAAGACAGATAAAGTCAAAGAAGAGTACATCAAAGATGAAAGAATGAAGGGATTTCCTTGCTACAGCCTGGCTCAGCGGTCGTCTAGGTCAGTTTACAGGTGCTTTCTTACTGTGGGATCCAAACCTTCCCAGCTGGTAAGGGGACAGCACAGGGGCTTTCCAAATAAGAGCAGCAGACAGACAAAAACGGGACTCACAAGACGATGAATACTAGAACCCAAGAAGGATGGTGGAAGTGGAGGGCTTATATCCAAAGCTGTTAAATATGTGCCCAGGTGCACATCACTAACACAGATTCACACAGGATGCAGACATATATGCAGATTAATTTACAATTTATTTATTTCCTTTCCGTTATTTATGGACATTTGAGTTGTTTTCTATTTTTGACTATTGGGGGAAAAAGCAGCTATGGAGGTTTTTGGAAAGGTCTTTTTGTGGACACATGTTTGCATTTCTCTTAGGTATATACTTCTAGATAATAAGGTATATAGGTGCATGCATATCTTTATTATTAATAGAAACTGCAATGAGTTTTTCAAAGTGAATGTATAATTTTACACTATCATCAACAGTGTATGAGATTTCTAATTGCTCTACATTCTCAATAACATTTGTATTGTCAATCTTTATTTTTTGGAGACATAGTCTCGCTCTTTTGCCCTGGCTAGAGTGCCGTGGCGTCAGCCTAGCTCACAGCAACCTCAAACTCCTGGGCTTAAGCAATCCTTCTGCCTCAGCCTCCTGAGAGCTGGGACTACAGGCATGCGCCACCATGCCCGGCTAATTTTTCTATATATATTTTTAGTTGTCCAGATAATTTCTTTCTATTTTTAGTAGAGATGGGGTCTTGCTCTTGCTCAGGCTGGTCTCGAACCCCTGAACTCAATCCACCCACCTCAGCCTCCCAAGTGCTAGGATTATAGGCGTGAGCCACTGTGCCTGGCCTCAATCTTTTAATATTAACCATTTCAGTGGGTTAGAAAAGATATCTCATTGCTTTTTTAAAAAATAAGCTTATGAATGTATAACTTAGACACAAAACACACTCGTTTTTAAGTGTATAGTTGGATGAGTTTTGAACATTTGTATACCTATGTAACTACCACCACAACCCAGATATAGTATATTTCCATCACTCTTGTACCCCTTCTCAGTAATAATAACTCATCTATACTTCAGACAATCACTGTTATGCTTTTTGTCACTATTAATTAGTTTATCTTTTCTAAAATTTTCTATGAATAGAATAATACAGTATGTACTCTTTTTTTTCTCAGCATAAGGTTTTTGAGTTATAGCCATGCTATTGCATATATTAATAGCTTTTTTCAAAATTAAGTAGTATTTTATTGAGTGAATATACCACAAATTGTTATTCATTTACTTGTTGATGGACATTTGGATTATTTCCAGATTTTGGCTACTAAAAATAAAGCTGCTACTGATATATGTGTATGAACAGAGAAGGAAGGAAATAATAAAGTAAGTAATGAATTATAAGAATAAACTAAATTAAGATGGGCTCGACAACACTAAAAATAAGTTCTTTGAAGAGAAAAACTAGACAAATCTCAAGTTAGACCAATTGTGGGGAAAGAAAAAAGGGTGTGCAAAAGGCTGGGTGCAGTGGCTCACGCTTGTAATCCTAGCATTCTGGGAGGCTGAGGCAGGAGGATCGCTTGAGGTCAGGAGTTTGAGACCAGCCTGAGCAAGAGCGAGACCGCTTCTCTACAAAAAATAGAAAAATTAGCCAGGCCTAATGGCACGCACCTGTAGTCCCAGCTACTCAGGAGGCTGAGGCAGGAGGATCACCTGAGCCCAGGAGTTCGAGGTTGCAGTGAGCCATGATGACCCCACTGTACTCTAGCCAGGGTGACAGCAAGACCCTGTCTCAAAAACAAAACAAAACAAAAAAACCCAAAACCAAAATAAAACAAAAAACATATATCAATTTTTTTACAATAAAAGAGACAGAATTACAAATAGAAAAGCAATATGGCAAATGATAACAAAAACCTTTATTCCAATAAAAATGAGAAAAATTTAATGAAAAATAATAAACCACAGTTGTCTCAAAATGAAAGAATATTGAATAAATGGCTAATAATAAGCTTTAGGAGTAGATGCAGACAAGGACACTGAGGCTCAAAGTGATTAATAAATCTACATTGTTTGTGATGGCCACAGTCCATTTGCTAGTAGTGACCATTATTAAAATGAATTGCTAGTGAAAAATTTCTACACCCCAAAGATATCACACCCAGAAGGATTTATAGGCAAGTTTTACTGAACCTTTAAGGGACAAATAATTTTAACCTCATGTAAATTGTTTTCAGTGAAACACTACACAGCTTATTTTACAAAGTTGAAATACCTTGGTATCAAAATTTTAAATAGTCAACTTATAAGTACGGATACCAAAAAACTCAAATAAAATGTTTGTGTATCATATATTTTTAATATAATAGACATCCAAAAGTCTATTAGTGTAATTCTCTACATTAACAGATTAAAGAAAATGTTATATGATGATTTAATGGGTGCATAAAAAACATTTGAAAAATTTCAATACTTATTCATGATTGAAAGAAACTCTAAACTAGGAATGAAAGAAATTCTCTTAACTTGACAAATAATGTTCTTTAAATGCTACAGCAAGCATCATATTTAATAGCTAAAACTCAGAAATAAGAAATGTGTGCTTACCTTTACAATTCAGTATAGGCTTAGTCATAGCCAATAAAATAAGACAAGGAATAAGGTACAGGAATTGAAACAAAAAATACAAAGGTATTTTATTTACAGATGTATTATTATATACATAGAAAATTCAAAAGGACTTAAAAGCAAATGAGGAGACATAAAAGGGGAATTCAGCAAATTAGTTGGTTAAAAGATTTACATACAAAAATTAATAGCCTTCCCTAATACTAGCAATAATCAGTATGTTATAGACTAATATGCCATTCATAATAGCAACAAAACCCAAAAGATATTTAGGAATAAATCTTCTTCTTTTTTTGAGACAGAGTCTTGTTCTGTCGCCTCCAACTAGAGTGCGATGGCATCATTATCCCTCACAGCAACCTCAAACTCCTGGGCTCAAGTGTCCTCCTGCCTCAGCCTCCCGAGCAGCTGGGACTACAGGAGTGAGCCACTGTACTGAGCTGATTTTTCTATTTTTCGTAGAGACAGGGTGTGGCTCTTGCTCAGGCTGGTCTTGAACTCCTGAACTCAAGCAATCCTCCTGCCTCAGCCTCCCACAGTGCTAGGATTACAGGCATGAGCCACTGTGCCCAGCCAGAATAAATTTCATTAAAGATGAAAGATGTATAAGCCCTTTATAGAGAACATTTTTAAACATATCAAAGGCTAAATTATTCCCGAATAAGTGGAGAGATATACTGTGTTTCTAGATAAGAAAACTGAACAGTACCGATATGTCATCTCTATATATCACTTCATAAATTCAGTACATTAAATTTTATTAAAATTATTATTTTTCCCCCTTGAGGGTGAGTCTTTAATGTATGTGGTATTTGTTCATTTAGCTTCGAATTTTGGCAGTATTTTGGTGCCAAGGCTATGTGTTTCTTGGTCGCAGATGGCCTCTTTGCAGTGGCTTTCTCAGACGCTGGCTGTAGCGGCGATGCACTGGGCCGCAGTTCCACGGCTGCCCGGTAGGTGGTGCCCGTGTGCAGCCGCTGGCCACAGCAGGAGCCGTGGCGTGTGCCGGGTCTCAGTCCGCTCGGGCAGCGGGGTCCTCGGTGCCTGATGTCCTACCTTCCCTGCTCAGCCCGGGAGTGGGGGTCAAAGCTGGGCAGAGCTGGGCCGCTAAGCTCACCCTTGTACACCCCAGTGATGAGCAGAAGTACACAGCCTGGGTAGTCAGACGTGTGAGCCGCTTCTCTGTCTCACCACAGTCCGGGGGACTTTCAGTTCAGAGAGACACTGTCGTTTTCCTCCAGGCCCTAATGCAGCTAAGGGCCACCTGTCCTGCAGCTCTGTGCCCAGATGGCCTTGGGCGAAACTTCTCTCGGCCTGAAACAGACAGCTTTGTTGGTCGCTGCAGGATGCTGCCGCTCCTTAAAGTGCGGGATGTGGGTCCGCGCAAGCCTGGGCGCGGTGGGCGCGGTGGGCGCGGTGGGCACGCTGCCAGTGGGGGCTAGTGCAGCCGATCCTAAACGGCCTGGGTCAGCAGTCCCCAACCTTTTTGGCACCAGGGACTTGTTTCATGGAAGACAATTTTTCCATGGATGGGTGGGAGGGGGTTGGGGGCTGGGGAGAGGCCGAGCTCAGGTGGTGATGCGCGGCCTGGTTCCTAACAGGCCACGGACTGGGACCGCGCTGCTGCCCAGGGGTTGGGGACAGCAGTCCTGGATGACCATCCCCCGTGGGCCTGCGCCAGCCCCACCCGAGGACAGCTGTAGCTGCGTCAGTAGCAGGGGGCGGGGGGGTTGGTAAGAAGAGAATTCCCATCTCCTGGTCCATTCCTGGGCATCAGTGCTGCCTGGTCGTTGGAGCAGAACTGCTCTTTTCTCCTACAGAGCCCAGCATCAGGCCCAAGTCTCTGTTGAGGGGAGAGTAGACACCTTCAGCTCACAAATGGGGAACTCTCGAAAGGAACAGAGTGTGCCCTCTGGCCTCCTTTGTCCCAAGGGGCACCCCAGCATGCTGCACTCTCCTCTCCCCTAGGAGCAGCCTGACATGGATGTTAAAACTCCAAGAATCCTACCATTCTCCTGCGACCCCTTGGCCCGCTGTGGCTGCTGCAGCCTGAGTGGGTGCTGAGGAATGTTTGCAGGGGATTCAGCAATGTGGAGACCCAAGGGCTGAGATTGTGTGAGCAGGGCAGCTGCACAAACACTGCCACTCTGCACAGGGAGGGGAATGAGCCACACCCTGTGTGCAATCCTGGTGCAGTGGACACTCTGTTAGTGGGGGGTGCAGCTGCCCCTAAAAGCCCGGGACTGGCCATTTCCCAGCGCACCTGTGCCAGACCCCCTGTGGGAGCAGTCATGGCTATGTCCACAGCAGTGGGTGGAGAAAGGAGACATCCCAGACTCCATGTCCCTTCCCGGGCACCAGTGCCACTTGTCCTCTGGTGTGGAGCCACTCGTCTCCCCTATAGAATCCAGCACTGTACCGTGTCTCTGCTGGGGGAGGGGTACAGACACCTTGGCTCACAAGCAGGGAGCTCTCAGGCAGAGAAGGGTGTGTGCTCTGGTTTCCTTAATCCTAACAGAAACATGGTCAAGCCTCTCCCATCAGAGAACAAAAAACAATCAAACTCTTCCCTGGCGCCAAATCCTCGCTACTTTTGTCAATCGCTCATCAATCACTCACAGTCAAGTTTTATGAAAGAGCTCTTCTACATTTCCTTTTTTCCATTTCTTCATCTAAATCATTATTTAGCCTAAGTGTCTTGGATGCTACACCATTGCTCTACTGAAATGGCTCTCATTGTGTTGGTTATCTAATGCTGTGTAATAAATTACCCCAATACTTAGCAGTCTACAACAAAAAACATTTGCTATATCATACATTTTCTGAGGATCAGGAATTTGGGAGCAACTCAGCTGGGTGGTTCTGGCTCGGGTTTCTCACAAGCTTGCAGTGAAGCTGCCAGTTGGAGCAACAATCATCTCAAGGTTCAACTGGGGCTAGAGAATCATCTCCACCTGATCACTCCCTCCTTAACTCCCCTCTCTGTTGGTGCGCATGACTTTCCTCTCTCTTGATTTGCCTCCTGCTTCTTGGGCTGTTAATTCTGTCTCTACTCCTCTTCCTTATTTGCCTCCTCAATATCGGGATGCTCCCCAGGAGAGTGTCCTTGGGTTCCTGATTTTCTCTCCCAAACTTGGTGGCCCAGGGTGAACTCACATCCTTCTTTCATACCTTGTCCTCCCGTGTTGACCATGTCAGTGAGTGGCTGCCACCACAGCTGCTCCCCGACTTCAGGAGTCTCAGCAATGTCGGAATGACTGGCTGAATCAGAGGTCGCGAGTGATAGAGCCTAAGGTATATTTTGCTTGTTTAAACTAAATAGTGTTTACAAAATCTGAAAAATAACAGAAATTCAGATTCTTATCTACTCTTGAAACCTGAAGCTCTACGTGACAACAATACATGGGAGCTGAGTGACAGCTACCTTTTTATTCCAGGCATGTATCATCCAATACACTGTGCGATTTGCCATCAGCGTACCTGGCATGCTTTGCTGTTCTGTTACCTGCACGGACCACGTAGTAAGGTATGTCTTAGAGTTATATGGAAACATACCAATTTTTTTAATGTTGCAGGATTATTCATGGCATGTAAAAAATATAGATACTTATTGATTAGTATAGGAAATGTGGACTTTACGTTGCTCTGGATTAACGTTTAAATAAAGGAAAATGGAGTCAAGTTCACTATGAGTGAAGAGATCCCTTTTAACATCCATGGTAACTGCTCTCTGTCCCCTGCTGTTGTTAATTACCAGTGGGGAAAATAGCCCCCTGATTAGTTTGTGCTTATACACCATTTAGAAAGACAATTCAGTTAGAGCATATTTGGTCCAAGGACCATGGAAAGACCCCACGTGTGCTCAATTGACAGGTCACCCACATTCTCACAGTGATTTCTGCTGTCTTGGTCCGATCCATTTATGTGTTGAATTATTGCTGATTAAAGCTCTCCAGGCATCCATTCTAATAGGAGCTGTGTGTTACTTTTCCACACCACAGGCTTATTCTAGTGGGAGTGGAGTCAAGCTCCCAGGAAGCTGGGCAGTCATTCATTGTTCTTGGAGATTCATCTCCTTCCTGAGCTGTGCGTATAGGAAAGAGATGGTGCCCGGCCTTGGAAACTTTGGTTATGGTTTGGTAGCCTCAGCCTCGTCCTATAACAGGGATCCCACGGTCACATAACCCAAGCCTGAATAATTGCTTCCTTATAAACAACACAGAAAATTATGTTTTTTGAAAACTCCAAACAAAAGTGTATTATATTACTAATTCAGGGATAAAATAACACGTAAGAATAGATCATAAAAGAAGAAAATTGCAGTTAAGTGGTAGATGATCTGTTTAATCTGTCTGAGTTCCCTGATAACATTTTGCAGGTGCAATCAGTGTCCTACTCCGGTAACACCAGGCCACAAATCACCCTAGCAACCTTGTCTGCCTGCAACTTGCCGGTTGTATTTATGATCATATTTTTCCACATATAAAGTTCTCTAGGAACCTGATTTTTTCAGGGGTTTTTATTTCCTTACAAAAGTTTGCCTACTGCTCCCTTGTTTCCTCTCATAAAATGAGAAACACATTTTGAGAATAGGTTTCTTTTAAAAGGTCTGCATATAGTATTTTTTCTCTTTTCCATTATTTGAAGCTATATTACATAAATAAAACCATGATGTGAGCCAAATACATTCCTATTTTAAAAAAATAGTTTCTCTGCAGGCAATGAGATTTAAGTATCCAATCAAATGAAATCAACCCCACACAGAATTCCCCTCTCTGATGCACCATATTTCAGCGATCTCTAGTTTTGGCAACAGAAGAAACTGATCACTCTTACATTGATTCAGGCTGGACAGGGAGAGGAGTGAGATCAGGTCTCCTCAACTCAAGGGGAGCCAAAGAATCAAGTCAGCTTCAAACAGCACAATTTGCTGCTTTAACCTGAGAGTCTTAGGTCGAGTCTTTAAAAGCAGGGTTTGAGAGTCTCTAAACAACTGGGGTATCTACTTCAATTTGCACTTTATTTTGACAAGATCTCCTTCAGTTGCGTGTATACAAAGCTGACTCTTGATTCAAGAAGAAAGGGGGATTTAAAAAAAGAAGAAAGGGAAAGTAAATAGCTATTGGGGGAAGGAAGTAGGAAAGGAAACATTTGTAGAAAACTAATTATAACTGCACATTTGTATACATTTTGTATATTTTATCACATTTATGTCATAAAACCCTAATAAGTAGATACTGTGCCAATATTGATAAAAGGTAGGAGACTTTGAGAGACAAGATGACTGGCTGGGGTTGTATACCATGCCTGTCTGACTCCCAAATCCATAGTCTTCATATTAGTCCATACTCCCTGGAGAACAAGGGAAAGTGAGCAGAGATGAGGGACCACGGCCCATCCAGGGATATGTGGAGAAACTGGTGCAAAGGAGGTTTGGGTTTCGAAGGGCTAAAATGAAGATGAAAGGCTACAGAGTATCCATTTAAAAAACTAAGAATCAAACCCAAGGAGATCTGCAACTTTGCGAAGGCCTAGGCTTATGTTCTGATGGTTTTAGAGTCTCTTGGTCCCTTGGGCTAGCCTTTAGGTCCTTGATGGAGAAGACAGTATATTCTATAAAAGGAGGGGGAGTGGGCAGATGCCAACGTGATCTGATTTATGTGTTGAAAGGATGCCTCTGCTTGCTGTGTGAAGAATAGACAATCAGGGCTCAAAATCAGGACACCAGCCAGGGAGCTAGGGCTGTGGGAGTTGAGGTAGGATGGTGACAAGAACCAGGGTGGTAGTGGTGGAGACAGTGAGAGTGGTTGGATTTAGACTATAGCTTAAGGTAGAGCTAAGATTGTTGCCGATGGATTGGATGTGATGTCTGTCTCCTACCTGCTGCCCGTGAAAGTGATAAATGCCACCATTACAGGACACTCCCAGAGTGACTGAGACCACGTAGCAGCATTTAAGTACCAGCGAAGACACGGGCTCAGTTACCAAAGTGGTTAAGAAGGGCAAAGCAGGAATCAGGATGCAGTGACTCACTGTGGCTATTTGATCAGTGTCTTTAGGACTGACAGACGGGCAGCCAGTTAAAGTAGTAAATATAATCAGAAGCATTAGAGATCTGGACAACAGGCATGATACTGTCAGCTTGTCACCACAGTAAGGCTGGATCCTTTCACCAGTTCAGAGACCTGAAGCCTTTTTAGTGAAGGGGAGATTGAATCTCCTTGAGGAAGATGCTCACGACATTACCACAATTCTCTAGTATAAATAGTCCTCCAAGATGTCCCCAAAGGGCCTGCAGCTGTGTATCCTGATAACAGTGACTTGAAGAAGGAGAAATACAATATCTTCAGGAATTAGAGATAATAAATTTGAATTAATGTTAATACCTAGGGATCTGAAATGCATCCATGCTCTGCCAGAGTGGGGGCTTATGCAGGTTGAGTGAGAGATGGAGTTTTGGTCTAAATTCATCTACCCAGTGGACCTAGAAACTCTTTGAATTTATCTCAGGTTTATTCCAAAGTTTCTGAATGCATGATTGGGATAGATCTACTGGGAACTGGCAGAGTTACCACATTGGTTTTCTGGCTTATGGACTGAGGGCTATTAGGGTAGGAAGATTCAAGAAGGAGCCCCTGGGACTTCCTCCCGCTCGCTACGAATAGTAAACCAAAGCCAATGCCATCCACCTGGATGAATTGCGAGTGTCAGTGCCACCAACAAAGACTGGAAAGATGCAGGGATGGTGATTCCACCCATGTTGCCACTTACCATGCCTGTTGGCCTGGTCAGAAAGCAGATGGGTCTGGAGAATAACTGTGCGTTTCTGGAAACCTAATCAGATGTGATTCCAATCGCAGCAGTGACAATATAGGAGGAGTAAGTGCCATTGGAGACAGAGCCAGCTGTTCATCCAACTTATGTTGCAGGACCATTTCTACTCGATTACTGCATACTGCTGTGCATGCCCAGTGCTATAAACTGGGTTCCAGATAATACCAAGCTCATAACTAGCAACTGGGATTGAATGGTACTTTGGGTTCCACGGTCAGGCATTCAGTCTTATCTAGAGCTTAGTAGTAAGCCCGGGGCAGCATCTCAAAGGAGAATCATTATCTGAAGAGGACAACATGGCTTTTCTGTAAAACCCTAGGAGTGTGTACTGCCGCTGGGGCTTGCCAGAGACTCCGCACCGCGTTCTTATCTGCCATAGACACCGTGAGCATTGCGGAGTCTTCTGGATTACAAGGCCTGAGTGGCTGAGCAGCTTTCACTAATTGGACTAATTGCAGAGTCTCCTCTTGTGCTCAGCCTAATTCAAATGTAGACTTATGGGTTTTTCGTTAAATGAGTCAGAGTAACACACTTAAATGTGGTATATGTGTGGCATGACCTTACATTCCAATTTGCCAAAAACAAAAAACCCTCCAAAACCCCTAAAACAACCCCCAAATTTTCCCAGGCCAGTCCTAGTTGATTCTAAAGATAAACTCTCAACCAACATAGTTCCTTCATGTTTCATTCTCCTGGACAAACACTTTCACTCTTTTAGAGATCTTCACCATTTGACTCTCCTGGAAAAAGACTTTGATTTTTTATAGAGCGTCAACATGCTACTTCCTTGGACAAACTACTGTGAGCTTTTATAGATCTTTAATATTTATTGGGCAACAAAAAATAAAAATAAAAATTATTTATTGGGCAAATATGTATCATCTTTTGAATGTATGCTATTAGCAGCATTTCAAACAGCCCACTTGGAAAGTAAGTTATAGTCTAATCTCACCATCCTGCTGAGTATCAAGAGGGTTTGTCTCCCCTTCCCGGGCCTCCCCACTGATGACTCCCAAGAGATTCTCAGAGGATTCTTGGATTACATTTGCATAGGAAAGAAACGTTGATGTGTTAAAGGTGTACTAGTCAATGCTCAAATCTGGTAAACACTCACATCTTCCTTCCTCTGGAACAGCTTTTGCAAATAAGAGTCTTATTTTTAAATTCCAAGTCTGGGATCTTATATTTCTATAATAATCCCCACCTGCTATTCCCAAATGCTTTTCTAAGCCTAGAGCATAGAAAGTCTTGGTTAAGCAGTTAACTTTAAGGATCCAATTTACTGGTATTTTTGTTAAGGTCCCACAGTGTGGGGCACACATTGTCCCTCCCTCCTGCCCCTCTGTTGCCATTTTCCCCACAGACGAGAGAAAGTGTGTAGATACGGAGGCCAGAGAAGGGTTTCATCGACAGGAGAGAAGGAAGCTGGGAGTGGTGGGAATTTGTAGGAAGGGAAAGTGGTAGAGAAAGAGCTCCTGATTCTTAAGCCATCCTGCTCTTTTTCTGCCTGCAGAGCAGGGCATTTGAGAGGAAAATGACTGGTTTGGAGGACACACACTAGCTACATTTGGCAGGAAACCAGACCCAGGCTGGGTGCTTGTGGGCTGTTGTACTTGCTATCCTACCATGGCAAATTGCTTAGCAAAGCCTAGCTTTGCTGGCTCTTGTTTCAGTTTCCAACACTGTACCATCAGCCTTCTGAAAAGCACCCACCCAGCCCTGCAGGTGTCTTGGCTGTTCCTTCAGTGACTCTGTAATTGCCACCTCTTTCTTTGTCTCTTCATACGGTTTCGCACACTGCTCTCCGTAGCTGAGCCCCCCTCGGCCTGTGAAGGGTGATGAAGAGACATGGCATGGATTCTGGGGCCTTTAAGCTGTCTCCCCTCATTTCTGCCACCTCTGCTGAGGGCTGGGGTTCTGGGGGCCAAAGCTGAGTTACATTGGTTCCCATTATACCAAAGCCAGTACCAAGCTGAAGCTGTATCAATGCCTGAAGCAAAAGGAAAACTATGCACCTATATCAACATGATTTAATCTGTCTTTTAATGATATTTCTTTCCCAGAACATTAAAGAAGTTGAAAAAATATTGAAAAATTGATAACAAGATACATTAAAACTCACAACATTATTACCAGTTTAAATATTTTAATTATACTCCAAAAAGAATCTATCATAATTTTACTTTCCTGGCAAAGACATCAATAGTATCTCCAAAATTTACTTCTGGAAAAACATCAATCATTAAAAAAATAAGGCTCACTCAGCATGTCAAAGGGCAACTTTAGGAGGGGACAAGGTGAGGACAGCTCCCCTTCATCCCTTGCACCTTCCTTCCCTCAGCAAAGACACCAGGAATGAGCTAAGGAAGAGAGAGGGTGTGTTGGGGAGAGAACCTAGCAAGATGCAGGGAACAGAGAAGAGGAGACAGGTGAGAAGTTCTGTGCCCAATCTTAGGGAGTTTGGCAGGGCTGTGACTTTCCTGACAAGGTTCCAAGATCTTCAATAAATCCCTACTCTTGATACCTGCTTGTGTGTATGATGCCCGGGGACAACAAGGAAAGGGGACCGAGCTCCAGGTTTGGGTTTATGCAAGGTGGAGAAGAAAAGAGCTGCAGGAGGGAAGATGTAGCAAAATGCAAGAATTCTGTGAAAAGAGAGACCAGGTGATAATCAGGAGAAGTCTAAGTCTAAGAATTCCCAGAAATCATATGAGGGGGAAGGAGGCAGACTCCTCATCATGTGCGGGGTGGAGTAATTTAATCCATTTTTATTTAAATCTCAAAGGACAGGGCAATCAGGGTGGGCTGCCGAGCTAGGGGCAGCCAGGATTTATGCAGTCAGGAGCTGTAAGGTTTGGGAAGAGAAAGGGGTTAGGTACAAGGCAATGTGGTGTAGAGCCTTGAGTCCTGCACATGGAGCAGATACTTCGACTTCTTACTATTCCTCTTGAAAAGTGATAATAACTTAACTTTTCAGAAGCCAGAGGGGAAAGCTTTTCCTCTGACATTTCCTAGACTCTTTCCTTCCACCCTGTGTTGTCTGACGTGCTTTTCTTCTATTCCTCAAAGCATCCCTGTCCTCCCTTCTCACTGTACACAAGAAGAGGTCCTGTCATTTCATGCTTCTTTAAAGGAAAGCAGGGTGCCTCCTCCTCTTTGTTCTTTAAGTCTTGAAGGAACTTTGATGAAGAGCAATACAATTCCATCCCAGTAAATATGCTAACTGCAGGGCTTTGAATACTTGATAAAAGGCCGTTTTCCTTGAGAGGAGAATATCTTCTTCCAATTAGAAAAAACAGACCCTTAAGGTCACGTCACGCAGCTTCCTGCCTCGTGCCCACACAAGAGCATCTGCTGACTCCCCGTTTGGGTTTTTAAGTCCTGTGCTATAAACGATTTCTTGTTATGAGCAGAGGGAGTGGGAATAGCCAGACAGCTATGTGTGCTCTCTGAAAGGTTTTACATGGCTGCCAAATGCTTCTCTGAAAGAATGGAACAGAGTGCCTGTGAGAAGTTTTGACAACAGGCTGTCTAAAGCTTTTAAGTGCCTCAGTCAGAGCCAGAAATTCTTATTCATCAGAAAAGATTTTGTGGGTGAAAGGAAAGTTTTGGACCAAGTCTTTTTCAACTTCATGAATAGAACCAGAGTAAAATTTATAGTAAACAAAGCTTAGTGAATCATAGCAGCATTTTCCACAATGGCCAAAAGGTGGAAGAAACCAATGTGTTCACCGACCAGTTGCGTGGCTGAACAAAATATGTCATGTACAAGGGAAGATTATTTGATCTTACAAGGGAAGGAAATTCTGACACGTGCTACAACATGGATGAACCTTGAGGACATTATGCTAAGTGAAATAAACCAGTCACAAAAGAGACAAATACTGTATTATTCCACTTATATGAGGTACATAGAGTGGTCAAATTCATAAAGACAGAAAGTAGAACTGTGGTTGCCAGGGGCTGGGGGGAGGAGGGAATAGGGAGCTATTATTTAATGGGTATGGAGTTTCAGTTTGCAAAGATGATAAAGTTTTGGAGATGGATGATGGTGATGGTTGTACAACAATGTGAATGTACTTAATGTCACATCATTAAGAATTGACATCTTTTGCTCTTTTGGGTAGATGCCCAGTAATGGGATTGCTGGATCAAATGGTAGTTCTACTTGTAGCTCTTTGAGGTATCTCCATATTACTTTCCACAGAGGTTGTACTAGTTTGCAGTCCCACCCGCAGTGTATGAGTGTTCCTATCTCTCCACATCCACACCAACATTTACGTTTTGGGACTTTTTGATAAAGGCTGTTCTCACTGGAGATAAGTGATATCTCACTGTGGTTTTGATTTGCATTTTCCTGATGATTAGAGATGTTGAGCATTTTTTCATATGTTTGTTGGCCATTAGTTTATCTACTTTAGAAAAGTTTCTGTTCATGTCCTTTGCCCACTTTTTAATGGGGTTATTTGATTTTTTCTCAATCATTTTCCTGAATTCTATATAGATTTTAGTTATCAGCCCTTTATTGGATGTGTAGCTTACGAATATTTTCTCCCATTTTGTAGGTTGTCTGTTTGTTCTCATGATAGTTTCCTTGGCTATGCAGCTTTTTTATTTGATCAGGTCCCGAATGTTTATAGCAGCACAATTCATAATTGCAAAGATGTGGAAACAACCCAAGTGCTCATCAATACATGAATGGATTAATAAAATGTGGTATACGTATACTATGGAGTTCTACTGAGCCAAAAACAAAACAAAACAAAACAAAACAGTGGTGATCTAGCACTTCTTGTATTATCCTGGATAGAGCTGGAGCCCTATCCAGGGCTATTAGATGTATCTAGAAAGTAATAGGCGGTTTTCTTCATGGACTTTGAAAGCTCGATTCTTTACAGAAATACCTAGTGAACTTTGTGATTAGCAATTAGAGATTTTATTGTGATTTGTTACTTTAATAAAGAGACCATAAATGAAAAGATTGTCTATGAGTTGAAAGGTCTTCTGATCTGCCTACTAGAAAACTAGTTTAGATTTTACTGATAATGGAGGTACCACTACCACCCTGGCAGCAGCTACCTGGATTGAGGGCTGGTCACCTGCAAATAAAAATTGACGGAATGAAAGTAACTGTCAGATGACTGGATTTTCTTATCTGCCATGGGTTTTCCCTTCACTCTGCCTAATAAGGCAAATTATTTTCACTTTCTGGAGACAGGGAGCTTGGATTAAATCACAAAAGTTCCTGTCAGCTTTAAAAAATCACTTTTTTAGATAAAAGAGTTTTCCTTTTTCTTGACAAATCAACTCTCTTTACCATGAAGATTTTGAGGTCTAGATATTTCCTGTTTTAAAAGTATTTTCAATTTACATGCAGTGTTTATAGTTCATACTCACACTTAACAGTTCTGTTGTTCTTTTGCCACTTTTATTGTCAGGTTTTTGACAGATTGCTCTTACAAAAGGTAGAAGTTCTAAAACTTCAGCTATTTCAGAACAATTAAATGAAACAATGCAAAGTTTTAAAAATGCCTATAAATGGTAACAATCAAGGACAACCAGTAAAATAATTGAAATAGAGAGTAAATCTTTCAAACCAAACATGCCACAAACTGAATATTGAAAAAAAAGAAAGAAAAATTAATTATAGAAAAAAGTACAAAAATGGTAGAAACAAGTCCAAATATTTTAATAATCAATAAAATGTAAATAAGTTAAACAGGCTAGTTAAAAGAGACAGAATGGATTTCCAAATAGTAACAAAATTCTGCCATGTGCTTTCACAAAAGCATACCTAAAACTTAAAAACCTGGGAAGGTTAAAAGTGAAAAGTGTAGAATACGATAAAACATAAAAATTCTAAACAAAAAAAAGCTAGCAACAAGATATTAATTTCAGATAAAATAGAAATTAAGACAAAAAGCATCTTTAGGAGTAAAGAGGCCTCTACATAATATTTTAAGAGTTTAAATCCCTAGAAGATGCCTCAACAGAGTTCTAAACACATAAAGCAGAAATAGACAAGGTACCTAGAATTACCAGGAAAAATGGCCAAATGTAGCATCTGAGTGGAAGATTTTAATTAAAAACAGTTTCAATTATTGAGAAGTGAAACAGACAAATATTAGGGTTATGGTTATGATTAACTGATGACGTATGTCATTTATCTTTTAAATTTGGTCAAATGCTTATTTAGTGCTGGGCACTATTCTGGACTTTGGGTTAGAGTGAAGACACACAGACATGGTCCGTGATCTCATGAGTCAGTCAGTCAGTCCAGGTCCTAGAGCTGACGGGAAAGGTTGAGCAGGATGCCCCTTGGCATGGCGTGGAATTTGGGGGTATGGCCTAGTGGTTAAGTTGCACACTTCGAATGGAGGTCTTGCTGGGTCTTGTCTCTAGCGTGTAGGAATTGCATGATTTAAGACAGTCATTTAATCTCAATCTACTCATCTATAAAATGGGATGCAATGATTACCTCGGAGTGTTGGTGGATAACATGCTATAAACTATTTGAAGCTCTTAACACAATGTTTGACATATTCTCTCAATAATTGGTAGCACTTACCATTACCCGTCATTTTTCAAAAATCCTTTAATGAAGAGTTGCCGCTGAACCAGATGATCAAGATTTTATAACCCTCTGACTGATAAGTAACGGTACTTTGTGGATGAATATCAGATTGATGAATCTATTCTCCCACAAATCCTAGTTTTCCAGTTTTTTTTTTCCTTTTAGCCAGCTTTATAGTTTTGCATGTTTGGGACTTGTGGCTGGTGAACTTGAATGCTATGGCTGCTTTTAACAGTTCTTTGTGTGCTTAGAATATGCATGCGTCTTACTTGGTGTCCTGACCAAAACGTCCACTTTTTCCCTAACATGTCTTGACATTCTAATATGATATTTGCATAAAACTCAGTATCTAAAACTATTAACTTTAAAAATATATTTTTATCAGTGGCTGCCTGTTTATGAGTTGTTGCTTCATTTTAAAATATATCAGCACCAAATGTGGCCAGGAATTGATTAAAATAGGGCATTTCTACCATCTGTAACTCATTTAAGACATCAACAAATATTTACTAAGTGCTTCTGAAATGTCACACCCTTTTCTATGTCAGGAATGGTGGAGAACACAACTGTGAATAAGTTGTGATTCCTACTGTGGAGGATCTTACTGTTTGGGAGGAGAAATAGGCAAGTATGAAAAACAACTCCTTTCCCTAAGAGCAAGAACAAGGCAAGGATGTCTTCTCTCATCACTTCTATTCAATATTGTTTGGGAGATCCTAATCAGTGATAAGATGGAAAGTACAAAGAGAAATCAAAGGCATAAATATTAAAGATGAATAATTAAAACTTTATTCTTAGGACAACTAGAACAAATGAATTTACCAATGTCAGAAGGTACACGGTCTCAACACAAAAACTCAATTTATTTCTAAATATTAGCAATGAAGTATTGGAAAATGAAAATTCAAAAGCAATATCACTTATAGTTACATCAAAAATATAAAATACTTGGGAATAAATTTAACTAAAGATGTTAAACTCCTCTACGTTGAAATTACATAGCATTGTGGAGATAAATTAAAGAAGACCTAAGTAAAACAATTAGATATACCATATCCATGAATTAGAAAGGTTCAATATTGTTAAGATGTCTCCCTAGATTGTTCTATAAAAATATAATCTCAAACAAAATCCCAGTAGACTTTCTTTTTGCTGAAATCTATAAGCTAATTTTAACATTTACACAAAAATTCAAAAGACCTAGAATAGCCAAAACAATCATGAAAAAGAGCAAAGTTGGAGGAAATTTGCTTTCCAACTTCAAGACTTACAAAACTACAGTAATTAAGATAATGTGGCCGGGGCATAAGAATGACAAATAAAGAAAAGGAATAGAATAGAATCTAGAAATAGATCCACACATGTTGGGTCAATTGGTTTTTAACAAGTTGTCAAAGGAATTTGATGGGATATGAAAGTTATGAAAGCCATCATAACAAATGGTGCTGAAATGATTAGATTACTATATGGAAAAAAAAAAAAATGAATCTCAGCCCTGACTCATACCATACACAAAAATTAATTTGATATAAATTATATACCAAAACATAAAAGCTTAAACTATTAATATAAAACTTCTATAACGAAACATATTATAGAATATGTTTATCTTGGAGTAGGCAAAATTCTTAAATAGAACAAAATTCATTAACCATAAAGTAATTGACAAATTGTACTAAAACAAAATCAAAAACTTCTCATCAGGAGACACCATTAAGAAAATGCGTAGGCAAGCCACAGACTGGAGAAAGATATTTAAGATGTAGGTATTTGAATTCGGAATATATATAGAATTTCTATAGCTCAATGATGCAAAGACAAAAACCTCAATTTAAAAGACACTGTACAAAAGAAGATATAGAGATGGCCAATAAGCATAAGAAAACATGCTTAAAATTATTAGTCATCAGAGAAGTGCAAAAACTACAACAGGACATCACTTTACACCTGCTGGAATGGTTAAAATGAAATAAGTTGATAACAACTGGATAGGACGTGGACTAGCTAAAACTCTTGTGCATTGCCAGTAGGAGTGTAAGATATTACGCTCACCTTGAAAGACTATCTAGAGGTTTCTTATGAAGTTAAATACACACCTATTCTATTACCCGGCATAATAGAAGAAAGGATAAATAAATTGTGGTATATTCTTACAATGCATTACCATTCATCAATGAAAAAGAATTACTGAAGCGCATAACAGCATGACGGAATCTCAAAAACCTTATGCTGAATAACAGAAACCACTACAAAAGAATACATACTGTATGATCCCATTTATATGAAACGCTAAAGCAGACAAAAGTAATTTACAGTGATAGAAATCAGAACAGTGTGTTGCTATTGTTGGGAGTAGGGAGGGGGGATTGATTGGAAAGAGGTATTAAAGAACTTTCTAGAATGATAGAAATAGTGGGGTTAAGAAAATGAGTGTATATATTTGTTAAAAATCATTGAACTGAACACTTAATATTTGTGTATTTAATGGTACATAAATTTAAAAGAAACAAAGAACACCATGACAAGGTAGTCATTTGTATATAATTGCACTGGTTCTCTTAAATCACAAACTCAAACATCCTACTCTCCAACTGCATTCTCCTTGACCTCATGAAGTCATGAGGGAATCTTTATTGGTCCCTTTATTGGTTTGTTGTGAGGCAGTAAGGAATCAGGAACAAAATGTAAAGCAGATTAGATATTTATAACTTGATAAAGAGAGAGAATGAGAATGCAACAGTGCTTTGACTTTCTAACCCAAATCCTTATTGCTGGCCTTTGGGCCACTAAGCGTTTTCTTGGATAGAACCTGATTTACAAAGTCCCTGAAGCCCTGGATGTCTGAGGCCACTTAGTCCAGTCTCGGCTTGGCTCACCGCAAGTGAGACGAAGGAGCGCTGTGTACTCACGTCCACGGTTTGGCCCCAGACAGGCCTCGCAGGAGTCCATACTCTCCCTGCCTGCTGGTGCTCACTGGCATGTATCAGTGTGGGAGGCAGGGCCTTGTCCCTAGGAAGTGCCCACTGAACATCACTGGTTTACTGCTAGAAGCACATGGCCAGGATGTTCTTGGGAGAATGTCCTAAAATACAGTATAAAATACTGCCCAGCTCCAACTTCTGCTTCAAGAAACATTTCTTGAATACCAGTTCTATTCCTGGCCGTTAACAACCATTGTCTTCTTACAGCCACACAGGTAAGGAAAATATTACTCTCTCCATTCTACAGATGGGGACACAGGTTCAGAGAGTACAAGAACCTGGAATTTATAAATATTTGAATTCTACGCCTCTCTCCCCCCACCCCATAGTATGTTAGTGATGATACACATACCCCTACTAATCGCTTATTGTCCCTTCTCTAAATCTCATCCCTAGGATCTTTTTCTTTGAAAGTTCTTCCTATTGGCCTGGTATTAAAGGATATTTTTCAGTCTCCTGGAAACAGTTCCTTTGTGACAAAAATCAGTTCTTACAAATGTGACAGAAGAACCCTGAGGGGAAGTTTTGGGAAACAAAATAGCAAAATCTTCTTTCCCAACTCCTGTTGGCTACTCTGGTACAAGCTGTGCTGGCAAAACCAAGCCCAGGGCTGCTGCTGGCAACCAGGGGTGCATAGAGCTCAGCTGGAGCCGCTGGCCCGAGTCCATCCTCCTAGGGAGGCCCCTCGGACACCTGAGGCATTGTCTAGTGTCCGTCTGAACACAGCGGAGTGCTCCAGAGCAGGAAAGGCCTGCTGCAGGGCCCCTGTCCCCAGGACATTCCCAGAACTAACTGTGGCTTCCCGAGTTGGAGAGCACACTGTAATCAGGGGACAGGTGGGGCAGCCACAGGCATTCCCATGTCAGACTGTGCCACCCACTGCTCCTGCCTGCTGCTGCCACGTCTGTTCCCAAGCCAATCTGCCAGCTCTTAATGGTGACTAATTGTTAGCTGGTGGTTCTGTGGGGCATTTCAGGGCTTACAGTAATTTGAGCCTTGAGGGAGCTCCTGGTGGGAATTTGAATGGCATATCTGAGTTCTGCTAAGCGTTGTGCAGAAACAGTGTCTTCCTAGACTCTTCCTCAGTGATTTCTTCAGGGATGCTGGTAGGAAAGGTATGGATCTCCAGGCCTCTATGAGCAAGACAGCAGGTGCTACGCATGTGTGTGAAGATGGGTCTTTCATTCAAGTCATACTAATGACTGATTCTTGGAGTTGATATCTGATTCTCATGCCTTATTCTTAGACTCTGGAACATTGGCCTTTGCTGACATGAGTGGGGCATTAATGCATTCCTTACCCCATTCTGTAGATGCTGATACAGCACCATGCTGCTTCCTAACCATGTAAAAGTGAGTAACAGCTTCCCTACCCCATGTCCAAGCAGAAAGAGACTTGAGTGTGGGGCTTTTGCTTTCTGGGCAGGCACAGAGGGCAGCTGGGGGGAGTTCTGGAAGGCGAAAGGGACACTCTGCTCCAGCAATGAGCAGGGCGGCTTCTCCTTTCCTGGAAGAGAGGATACTGTGGTGCTTTCCAGGCTTTTGTGAAGTGGGGCAGACAAGTCTGCGGTCTGGCCTGTTCTCACTGACCTCTTCCCACCAGAGCTGACACACCTGGCATGGTGTGGGTTACGTTGGCATCACACCACTGGACACCACCAGGCCACAGAGGTGAGCAGGTGTGCCTGGCTCACCTTGCCTCTGCCTGGGGTTGTCTTTGTTGAGCCACTGACTTCCTTCCTCATCCTTGCCCAGACCAGTGTTCCCACCTGTCCCCTTCTTGCCCCTTCCTTACAGCTCCATTTGTCCATTTCTGGACTACTTCCCTCCTTTAGCAAGCATTCTTTCCGGCCCTCTTTAGAAATGTTCCCCATGAGGGAGTTTCCAGTAATTATTGCCCAAGACAGAGAGGTCCGACCCATGAATAACTCCCATGTGACCTGCCATTTTCTGGAAAGTCTTGCTTCACTTAAGCCAGCATGTCTGGGGTTTATTTAAAGGGAACTCACTTCCTTGTCCCTGAATTTTCATTGTTGGTTGTTGAGGTTCTGTTTTTTAAAATTGAGTGTTTCCTCCTTGACTCTTCCTTACTGGTCCAAATCCAAGGTTGATAACATCTCTGTGCTGGTCGGTTCCCAGGCTCTGTGTGAGCTTCTCAGTCATGAGAACCACGTGGGTGCTCAAGCCTTAACCTGAGGGATCTCATAGAGTGGAAGGAGCACTGACTCTGGAATTATAGACTGGGGTTCAAGTTCAAGTTCATTTACTCTCTGGAACTGTTTCTTCAGATGAAAATTTGGCTTATAATATCATGTGTTTATGACGCTCCCATGAATAGATACATATAAATAAACTATAACACTGCACAAACCATAGTGCATGATGACAATGATGGTCAGAGGAAGGAAAAAAGAGAAGAGTAATTAAGAGAATAAGCACAAGATTAAGATGACTTTCTCTTCCAAGTGGGAGGGAAACAGCTGTAGGTGAACTGTTGGAGAAGAATCAATGCCTCTCCCTCAGCCCTTCACAGCTGAGCAAAGGTCATTGAGCAAATATTTACTGACCATTACTGGGTATTGCTGTGGATACAAAAAAAAGTAAGATCTGGTGTCTGTGTTATATATAATAACATGTTAGAGGTGGGTACAAAATACAGTAGAAATAGATGAGGGAGCAATGAGTTTTTCTGGGTATAGTTGTATGTGGGAGTCTGAGGCCACAGGCTTTGAGGAGCTGGTTGCATTTCATCTGAGTTATAAAGGATTTCAGGAAGGGAAGAAATGGGGGCAGGGAGTTCTAGGCTGAGCGAATGACCAGGGCCAAGACACTGAGGAATACAATTGGTGGTGGGTTCAGGGAGCAGAGAGTAGTCTGCTGTAGCCAAAGATGGGTTGTGTGGACAAGGTAGCTGGAAATGAGGCTAGTGGGCTGGGTTCAGATGGGTCCAGGTGGCACAAGCCTGTGTGCTGTGGCCAGGTGTTTTGTGTGGGACACTGTAAGTCCTTCTCACTGCCCTTAGAGTCTTTCTATTTGCATTGCATTAAGTTTTAGGAGAGATTCCCCCTAAAGCTGTGTATATTTGCAGCTGCCCACCTACTTTCCTCCTCCCTGATAATACATATACAAGCTGTTGGAACAGCAGGACCTTCCAGACTCACTCCTACATTTGCAGGGCTCGGGGCAAAGGTACAAATGGAGGCCCACATGCTAGATGTTTACATACTTAAAAGTTGTAAACTAACTTAACAAAATGTTAAATCAAAATGTTCTGTGCTCCTCACTTACAACTGTCCTTCATAATCACCTTGAAGATCAGGTTTTAACTGATAATTTTCAGACTCTCCAGACCACTAGTTTCCTCTGTCCCCCATCCTGTCCCCTCCCTCCTCTGAATTCCATCCCCAGCTGTACCCCACTCTATGACAGCCCTCTCCTGAGCCCATGAGAGGATATCACAGCCCACGTATCCAAGCTGTGCCCACTGCCACAGGAGTCACCCTCAGGGGACCTGGGATGCACATAGCAGGAGCCACGGGGTGGACACACCAGGAGCACAGGTCTCCTTTGGGGGGACAGACCAAGGGAAATGGCCAGGTTGGGTCTTGCAACTGAGCTGGGGGTCATTAGGCAGGGATGCTGGAATGTGAGCATGCTGTAAAAGGGAAGTGACATAGCCTCTGAGTGGTCACTTTCCTTAGGCCAGTGAACTTCTTATCTAGTGGGGAGAGGCATAACCACAGGCTGGCCTGAGTAGGACCCTCCAAAGAGCTGGCCCAGGGCAGAGCCACCCTGTGCTTGAGCCTCAGGGTGGGCCTGTGCTGCCCCACCTTCTACCTTTGCTGAGCCCCACTTTTAGAGTTACTGGGCTGAGTTGGTAAAAGCATCAGACCTTGTCAGCAGGAAAATGTCTTGTCACCTCCATTCCCCCAGTGGATCTTTTACGGGAATTCACTCCATCCCTTGGTGGACAAGAGTCTCAGGATGACAACTTATTTTGTCATGCCTCAAAAATGTTAAGAAAATTTCAGAGGCTTACCAAAGAGAGGATTACTGACGGATATTTTATATTAGGAAATAGTGGTCCAAACAGTTACATGAAAATGTCAAGCACAGAATAGACTAGAGTACTTCCATAATCCGGTATTACACTCTTTTCCTTAGCATTCCAGTTACACCAATGCTGGACAAAAAGTGGGAATATCCTCAACACGAATGGGTGAGGCTTTGCCACTACAAAGAAGGTTCAAAAAAAAAAAAAGTGCAAGTATTATCTCATGTCATTATACCCATAAATGTCAGAGCTGGAAGGGTCTTTGGAATTTTACAGATGGGAAAGGGGCTTGCCAAAAGGAACACAGAGAGAGCAGATCCTTGGCTATCACCTGAGTCTCCTTCTCCTAGACTGGGACTCTTTCCATGGCTTCCTCACAACCCCAAGTTTGGTTCCAAATTTCTCTAGACCAGTTAAATGGGGCCTCTGTTCATAGCAACGGAGGAGGCTGGGGAGATTTCACTTAGGAAAAAGATACTCTTATTCCTCTTCTTTTTTCCTGAACAAACTCATGTTCTTTGCTCACAGACTCACCACTGAAGCTCTCCCACTTAGCCCCCAGGCAAGGTGCTTCCTGTGTTTCCCAGGAGTGGCTGCTTCACGGGTACCCCAGGCACGGCCATGGCGACGTGGCTATGGCGTGTGGCGCACCAACAGGGCAGCCAGCACCCAGATTCTTGTCACCCAGTTCCTACTTCCACAGGGGATTCTCAGAATAAAGTTGATGATCAGATAGAGATGATGGGTAGGGGAAGCGTAGTGCAGTGAAAATGCTGATAGTGATCAAGACTAGAAAATTATAGCTACCAGGTCACTTGCACCATTGACTATTCTGGTCTGGCTACTCAGCTGGAGATAGAAGATAACCCAAAATCACAGGGGTAGGAAACTAGACCAGGAGGCCCCCGAGGTAACTGTGATTGCCATTCTAGGTTCTCCATCCTTTGGCCCACCCTGTTATCCCTTCCTGTGGGTCCTCTGTCTTCCTTTTCCTCTGCTTATGTGTTAAGTCCATCAACACTTCTGTTCTGGCTCGCAGGGGTCACATGTGGAGGGTTACAACCTTCCCCACCCAGGTTCACGCTCTCTCCACGTTCTAGGAGGCTTCCAGGCCACCAAGGGGCACTGACTTCCAGAAGTCTCCGGTCCTCCCGAGAGAATGAGGACCAGACATCAGTGCGGGACAGACGCCGCAGGAGTGCGGCTCCTTCTCCCTTCTCTGCACATCCTGCGCCTGGGGTGCTGGGGCGGTGGCCATGGTTCCTCCGCTCCCATCCTGCTCCTTCCGGCAGAGTGAACCTGGGACCTGGGGCCCTCCTCTGGGTTCCCAGGGGGCCAAACTGCCAGATGGGTGAGAGCTAGGATTGCATTGACTTCCCACCACCTGGTCCTTCTCTTTCCCTACACGCTACATTTTAGTTTGGGATCACAGAATTTCCCCAGATTCTTATAGTCAGATACCAGATTTCTGTTCCTCAGATGATTTCCATCCTGCACTTTGTAGTGACTGTAAGAGTAAAACCAGAGAAACAAACCATCTCCCTGCGTTGTCTAAAGACAGGCCTGACAGCCTCGGCGGCCGCTGAGCCACACTGCGCACCGTCTCATCCTCCACCCTCCTCGCTCGGATCCTCTCCCAGCCAAACTCGCTCACGGCTGCTACCAATTCGGTTAGTGAGGCTCTGTCAGTGAGCTGCCCCTGCTCCTACAAAGTGTGAAAGGGCCAGGCTGAGTGGTGTCTAGCTAGGAAAGCCTAGCCTCTGCCTTCTACTGCTGTCAGAAGATTCTAGAATCACAGGGGCTTGGGTTCAAATCTTGGTTTTTGCCCTTACCAGTCATAGGCATCCCTTCCATTTTAAAAGAAAAAAAGAGAAAATAACATCATTAGCAATTTCTGTGAAGAGTTCCAGTACAAGGACAAGGACAAATTTAGAATAGGAACAGCAGGTGATCTTCCTATAGTCCTTTGCAACCTGAACTGACTCCTCAGGAGCTGTTGTAATGAAACTAAGGAGTGAGCCCCAGGAGATCTGAGGGAAGCTCTAACTTTTCATATGATGGCTATTTTAAATACGCCAATATAGGAGCCTGCATTCTACATCCTTGTTCTGGGGAGTGGTGAAGTTTAGGAGGGCAGGTAAAAAGCTTTGCATTCAGTTTTTGAAATGTTGGTTCAGGGGATCATGGATTATCTATAAAGTACAATAATGATGCTCTTTAAGCCTCTTTGACCCTAGAGTTAATCAGTGCCCAGCACAGTGCAGGACACATGGCAGAGTCTCATTAAATTTGATAAATAAATGGATATGTGAATATTGCCTAGTGTAGAAGCCACTCTGGAGCCAATTCTTAAAACATAGTGTGGGGATGGGAACATTTAAGGATAAGGACTGAGAATGAGACCAAAGTTCTACTCAAGAGCACCATTTACAGACACAGCTTTGCATATGGGCCAAGCCAGACATCTAAGCCATGCTCCCTTGACTCTAATAAAAGCCTGATTCTGTTATTGCTGTTTATTGCTGAATAAATATTGCTGAATATTTATTATTCAATAAATATTTCTTGAGTAAATATCAGTTCTACCACGTCCAGTCAGTGTTTTGCACTAACAAAACAGAAAAACATCTCAGAACTAATGGAATTTGTATTAGGGAATGTAATACTAGGTGCTATAACAGACAAACACAGAAATCTTGGTGGACAAGCACAATAGAAATTTGTTTCTTGTTCCTGTAAAGTCAAGTAGGCAACAATAGTGGGGAAGGGCAGTGTTCAGATCATTGTATTCATTTAAGGACTTGAGCTGATTGGAAGCTCTGCCATCTCCAATGTGCAGCTTATGTCAGCCTGGGCATTGACATTAGCTGTTAGAGTAAGAGAAAGCATGGGAGCCTCAACATCATCACATCACTTTTTCTCATATGATATTCATGAGAACTCAATCATTTGGTTTCATCCATATAATGGGAGATGGGAAATCTAACTTCTGGCTGAGCAGTGGCTTCTCATCAGAAGGTCTTCATTAGAGGGGACCATGAATATTTGGTGGACAGGTGGACATCCCTACCACACTTATGTTCCATTGGGTGCAGGGAGACAATAAACATGTGAGTACACTGTACAGTATTACACATGGTGATAAAAATAAATCAGGGCAGGGGATTAAGAGTGCAAACAGTTGTGCAAATAATTTTTCCCTCTGGTTACTCATTGGTCTGTATTATCTACAGAGCACATGTGAATTAGTCCTTTGAGTAGGTGAAGTAAGGACTCTCCTTCCTTAATTGTGTGAGAGCAGCTCAGATTGGAAAGAGAAATTTTGCTTTGTGTCCAGCTAGCCACCAAGCTCACATTGCCATTGCCATAACTGACCCTCGGGTTACAGAATTTATTGAGTACAAAAGACTATCAAAAAACAGAAAAATTATGCAGGTAGATCAAAGTGTGTTTAAATTTGCTTCTGGGACTTTTCCATTTCTTGAGCTTTTGTATGTCTGTAGTGAAGACCTACGCTGAATTTCACTTGCTTTAGTTTTGACTATGTGTCCATTTTCGAATAATCTCTAAGAGGACCTACTGATCAGATGTGTGTAGAAAATAAAGAATTGATTCCTCAATAGCAGCATAGTAATGTGGCATTTGTGTTGAGGAATACTAGGTGACATTCAGTGTAGGTATAACAGAAAATTAGTTAGAAAGGACCTGGTAAGGGGAGTTAAATGATGCTAAGAATATATGACGTGATGGAAGAAAGTACTATGTTTAGTAAAAGGCAGAGGCTTAGACATTTCTGAAAATACAACTCATCCCTTGCATTGAGGACTTAATTCAATAAGCATTTATAGATATTTCTTACATACCTGGCCCTATGATAGGCTCCAGTGATGCAGTGGTAAACACAGTTCTAGTCACCATCCAGGCATGAGAGAAGGATATTAATACTTCACTAATTAGAAGGCTGGATTTCAGCCAGACTGAGAAGGGCCATCAGTGCTATGTCAATAATCCTGGTTTTGTTAGTGAAGAACCATCAAAGAAATAATTTCTCTGCTGGAGAGTGGGTGACAGAAACTGGCACTTGCTCACCATGCAACAGTTGGCAAGTCAACCTCTCTGACTCTCATTTTTTTGGTCTGAAAAGGGAAGATAATAGTAACTCACTGGCTCACCTCGTGGGGCTATTATAAGGATCAAACGAAATTAAGCTATGTGAAAGAAATGCTATTCAGGTGTCAAGAACCATTATTAGGACTAGGTAATAATATAGATGGCTGGGAGAACAAAGGAGGACTTGGGTGTTGGGCAGTGGTGTCCTGAGAATACTGCAAAATCTTTCATCCAGAGCAGAGCATATGTAGGAGTGTAATAAATCTTATTTTAAAAAAGCCTGAACAATGAAATATATTGAAAGAAAAATGACTTTTTCTTTTCAAGTAAACTTTATAGTATGTGAAGGAAATGAACAGGGGATGCCCTTAGGTTACAGACAAGAATGTACATCTGGTTGTAAAGAGGAGTGAGCAGACCAGAGGGGCAGCTATCAAAGAGGCAGGTTAAAGGCTGGCAGTGAGACTTCTAAAGGGAGCTGGAGACACAGCCAGGGCACAAGAGGGCCAGGGCGTGATCTCAAAAACTAAATGCTCCATAGATGTTGGCCCGGCTCTGACTAGGCCTTCAGGAAACACTCCAAAGTCTTTCCTGAATTGGATCTTCCTTCACGAAGTGCTTGGCCCTGATGAGCTCATTCTTCCAGAAACAAAGGCATGGCTCTTGGCAGCATTTTTTCTCTTCTTATCTTTTGTGATTTCCTGAAAGTATAGTTCCTAGAGGGAAGATATCTGTGTCCAGGAGGCCCCAGGGCTTACCTGGCTTTTCTATGGACTTGGGGGCCTCACATACTAATGCACTGCCTATTATAAGCCAAGACATCTCTTAGGAAAATGGGGTAAGTTAATGTAATGCAATATAAGTTACAGTTAGCTTATTCTCAGACCATGAACTTTCATTAATTCAGCCCAAATTTCAGAACTCATTTCAATGTCAAAAGCATATACAGGAGGTTTTCAGTTTGGAAAAGTTTCTCATTTTAGATTGTTTTCCCTTAATTTATACTATTTTGAAAAGTCACAAAGAGACTACTGATATCAGGAAGATGACAGAATAGCACTTTCTAGCACCCATCCTCCTATAGAAACATCAATTTGAATAACTATCCATGCACAAAAATACCTTCACAAGAGCTAAAAAACCCAGGTGAGATATTATAACACTTGGGTGCAGCACAGCAATAAGAAAAGGTGCATTGAAGAGAGGAGAAAGGACAGTTTTACATTATTTGTGTTACCTCTTCCCCAACCCCAGGCAGCACCGTGTGGAGAGAGATATCTTTCACTTGGGGGGAGGAGAGGGAAGTGAGCACTGGACTTTGCCTTGGACTCAACACTGGGTAAAACCTAGTACTAGGCAGGCCCACATGACCCCAGACTCCTAGCTGCTACTCAGGGACTAAACCTCCAGGGCCATCCAAGAAATAAAAGGAAGTCAGATTAGAAAGAAAGAAGTTAAATTGTCCCTGTTCACAGACAACATGATCTTATACATAGAAAATCCTAAAGACTCCATGAAAAAAATGTTAGAACTAATAAATTAATTCACTAATGTTGCAGGATACCAAATCAACATACAAAAATCAGTAGCATTTCTGTACATTAATAATAAACCATCTAAGCAAGAAAACAATCCCATTTACAATAGCAACAAAAAAATACTTGGGAATAAATGTAACCAAGGAGATGAAAGATCTATACACCGAATACTACAACACACTGATGAAAAAAATTGAAGACAACATAAAAAATGGAAACATCCCACATTCATTGGAAGAATTAATATCATTAAAATATCCATACTACCAGAAGTGATCTAAAAATTTAATGCAATCCTATCAATGTTTCAATGATATTTTTCACAGAAAAAGAAACAACAGTGTTAACTTTTTTTTTTTTTTTTTTGAGACAGAGTCTCGCTGTGTTGCCTGGGCCAGAGTGAGTGCCGTGGCATCAGCCTAGCTCACAGCAACCTCAAACTCCTGGGCTTAAGCGATCCTACTGCCTCAGCCTCCCCAGTAGCTGGGACTACAGGCATGCGCCACCATGCCCGGCTAATTTTTTCTATATATATATTTTAGTTGGCCAGATAATTTCTTTCTAGGTTTTTAGTAGAGATGGGGTCTCGCTCTTGCTGAGCCTAGTCTCGAACTCCTGACCTTGAGCATCCACCCGCCTCGGCCTCCCAGAGTGCTAGAATTATAGGTGTGAGCCACTGCACCCGGCCAGAAACTACAGTCTTAAAATTCACATAGAATCACAAAAGCCTCCAAATAGACAAAGCAATCTTGAGCAAACAAACATACAAACCTGGACACATCACACTGCCTGACTTCAAAATATACTACAAAGACATAGTACTCAAAACAGCATGACATTGACATAAAAACAAACACATAGCCCAATGGAACAGAATAGAGCACAGAAATAAACCTACACATTTACAGTCAATTGATTTTTTTTACAAAGATTCCAGGAACAAACAATGGAGAAAGGACAGTTTCTTTAATAAATGATGTTGGGAAAACTGGATGTCCACATGCAGAAGGATAGAATTAGACCCTTATCTAACACTATATACAAAAATCAACTCAAAATGGATTAAAGATTTAAATATAAGACTAGAAACTGTAAAACTACTTGAAGAAAATATACGAGAAGAGTTTCATGACATTGGTCTGGGCAATGATTTTTTTGGATATAAACCCAAAAACACATGCAACAAAAGCAAAAATATATATATGGGATTATATCAAACAAAAAAGCTTCTGCACAGCAAAGGAAACAATCAACGGAGTGAAGAGACAACCTATAGAATGAGAGAAAATACTTTCAAACCATATATCTGATAAGAGGTTAACATCCAAAATATACATTAAAAAACTCAAACAACTCAGTAGCAGGAAAACAAATAACCTGATTTTAAAAATGAGCAAAGGACTGAATAGTCACTTCTCAAAAGAAGTCACATATATGGCCAACAGGTATATGAAAAAATGCTCAACATTTTTATGTTGAGCATATATTATCAGGGAAATGCAAATGTCAACTCCCACATCTATTAGAATGGCTATTAACAAAAAGATGAAAGATAATAAATATTGGCAAGGATGTAGAGAAAAGGAAACTTTTGCACACTGTTGATGGGAATGTAAATTAGTACAGCCATTATGGAAAACAGTATGGAGCTTCCTCAAAAAATTAAAAGTAGAACTATTATATGATCCAGCAGTCCCACTACTAAGTATATATCTAAAAGAAACGAAATTAGTATGTTGAAGAGGCATCTGTATTTCCATGTTCTCTTCAGCATTATGCACCATAGCCAAGATACAGAATAAACCTAAATGTCCATCAACAGATGAATGGATAAAGAAAATATGCTATAAATACACAGTGGAATATTATTCAGCCCTACATAAAAAGAAAACTCTATCATTTGCAAATCTGTTTCTCACTTCATTCTCACAAGAGTTGGTTCTTAGAAAGTATAGTCACCTCCATTTTGTAAATGAGAATTTTGAGGCTAAGAGGGTGGTTTTTGCCAAAGGTCTCGTAGCAGTGGCAGAGCTAATATTCAAGCTAGGCTAGCTACCTCCAAAGCCTGAGGTCTTTTTTCAGCACTTCCCCTCTCCCTTGAGACCTTCCTGGGACTCTGGCTAGGGACTGCCTAGGCTTGTTAAGCTGGTGGATCAGTGGATACAGGAAAAGCATCTCAATCACAGAGCTGTGACAGTCAGGGAGAATTGACTCATTACAAAACATACCCTGAGCTTGGCCACTATCCCTCCCCGTTCCTGGCTCCTTCCTTCTTCTTTTGGGGAAGGATTTCTCAACTTTGGCTCTGTTGACTATTTTAAGATAATTTGTTGTAGGAGGCTGCTCTGTGCTTTGTAGGTTTAGCAACATCTCTGGCCTCATCCACTACATACTAGTAACATCCCTCTCCAGTCTCGGCAATAAGACATATTACCAGACATCCAAATGGCCCCTGGGGTGGAGAATCCCCCCCAGATAACAACCGCTGTTTTATGGTGACCAATCATCCGACTTTGCCCTGGACTGAGGGACTTACCAGGATCTCTGAGGCATTTGCCAGGGATTCAGCGCTAAAACCAGGATAATCCGGGAAAAACTGGGATGATCATTCACCCTACAAGTGAAGTTTCATGTCCTGGTTAAACTAATGCTGTGGGGGGAGAGGGGTGCTGTGTTGACTGTGTGGTTGCCCTGGCAAGCCTCAGTTTCTCTCAGCTGTTGCTGTACCAAGCACATCTGCCTAACACTCCCTTCTCCCCATTGTAGCCTGCCAGGGGTGCATGGGAGGTGTCCTACTGCAGGGGGGCTGGCTGAGTGACCGTGTGGGTCGTTACAGGACTGAAGAAGACCAGAGTGAATGCTGGGTTTGTGTGTGTGTTTACCTAAAAAGCTGGCTGGGGCAGCTGGGAGGGTGCTGGACTTCGGAGGGCCCATTGGCGCTGCTGGGTGGGCAGTGTGCACCTGTGTTTACGCTGGGAGTTAATGGATACTGGACAGCGGCCAGGTTTTCAGTTCCGTGTTAGCTTAGCCTATGTGTACATGGTATGTGCGATTTAATGTTTTTGGTATTTTGAAATGCTTTCATGAGTGAATCTGACAACTTGTCAGGGACATTTTCCTGAGAGAAACAAATAAAAGAAAAATCTCAACAATGGATTGCTGTCAGGATTATATGTGTTGTGTTGTTGAGGATACCTTTTAAGCAGTGATAAATATTGTGATTCTTTGAAGATTTACAAAGGATTTCCAAAATATCACTTGTCCCTCAGAAAATGATCTTGGTGTCATTCTACACCCCTTTATAGGATGAAAACAACTGAGTTCTGAAGGTGGTAAGTAACATGCTGAGTCCGAATGCCAGGATTTGAGTCAGGCTCATTGAGCTGTCACTTCTGTACTCCACCAGGAGAGCATGAGTCTTCCCTGTATGTGCTGAGTCTGTGCTGCTGTAAGTCTGAATGGTAAGATGACAAGTGTAGACATGCAGGCTGTGACTCAGCTCTATTACCAGTGACTCTGATGATGGTGCATCCCCTTCTCGGTCTTGCAGCCAGTAGAGGATGAAGCAGGTTCCATAAGAGCTGAGCCCAAGATCCATGGCCACCTGACACCAAAGTGCTGGCCTTACTAGTACCTGGATGCATTTTCCTTGCGCTCTTTGACGCTGGTGTGGTGTGTGTGGTTGGCTGTGTATGACTGTTTGTCGTTTCCTTGATTATGTAAACCAGTGGCTTTTGCCAAGAACTCTCCATGCCCCGAAGCTCCAGGCTGGTTCCCTCCCATTGGCCGACTTCATTTCATTTTATTGGGAGGCATATCTTTCAGGTTGCAGAGCGGAGAACGCTAATTGCCAGTGCCTCTTAGGAGTGAGGTACCTGGGGTTCAGGGACAGCCAACCAGCGACAATGACAGCAGACGAGCTGGTTTTCTTTGTGAATGGCAGAAAGGTGAGCAAGAGCAAGTAAACTTTTGGTTTGGTGTCCCTGCTGCTGGGAGGGGACGTGTGTCCTCTGGAAGAGGCACGTCTACTTCCGTCTCTTTCCTGCTCCCTCTTACTTGTTCTCTTCGCTTTCTCTCTCTCCCTTCAAAGGTGTTGCTGCATTTTGGTAAACTTGGGGAAGACGACCTTCTCAGGGCGACAGCATAGGCAAGATTCTCATGGGGCAAAGGAGTGAGGGGAGGGAGGCCAGAAGAGAGGCGTCTGTGAGCTCCCTGTCAACTCTCTGCAGTAGCAGAGACACTGATACAGAGCGAGAACAGGGGACAGAGTTCTCTCCCTGTTGAGGCTGGAGGTCATCCACCACACCTCTGTTTCTCTGTTTAGTCAAATGTATCCTAGTCCTTGTGTTGTCCTCTTTACGGAGAGGAGGAATAGGAATATGCTTTCTTGCTACTATCAGGGTATAAGATGTACACAGCCTTGCATTCTGGTATGTTATATATACAGGTGTAACAGCCAGTCCTGATTCACTGTGTGGGGGACATATACTGACACCTTGTGGCGAGCCGCTACAATTTTTTTCATAAAGGGCATGCTCTGCCTCCTCTCCCACCCCTGTATTTCTACATACAAGTGTTGCCAATCTCTTACACATTTGGATTGACTTCATTGGTGCACAGGGGTCTAGGGAAGGTGGCACAGGTGCCAGTCCCTAGGCATGCCAAGGGTGAGAATCTTTGCCAATTTTTATGCAGGTGCGGGGGGAGAGAGAGGGCAAGCGCATTACAGCGTCTCCAGCCTCCATTCGCCCTCCCCACATCACTGCCGAGACGCTCACACCTGCTCAGCTCCCTGCTTGGGAATGAAAGGACAGTCAGAGAGTAGCGGAGCTGTACAGTGTAACTGGCCCCGAGCACAGGGTGTGATAAACGTGTGCCATGGGCACCCAAAGAAGGACAATTTTATTTGTCTTGCTATATTGGTACTTTTGCATTGAGTTGAGAAACTAAGTGACTTTTGAGGTAATTTTTCAGAACGAAAGTGTGCTTCATAGGACTCTGGGACTTAAATTGTCAGGGTGTAACTGAGTGACTGTCAAGGCAATTTCGTGAGCATTTCAAACCAGTGCCCCGGAGACTGATGGATTGAATTTGAGTGGTACCAGTGGGAGGCGCTGGGGTTTGGAGTCGGCCATGCTCTTCCAGGTTCAGAGTTGTCTCTCTGGGTTGCTTCCCTGTCAGGGTTGGCTCTGGCACCAAACCAAGGGATGGGGCAACAACGCTGCCATGTTGGTGGCAGGAAGACTTTCACATCCAATGTTTCAAACAACTTAGCATTTTGCGATTACATTGTGGAGACTTAAGCACCAGTTGTTGAACTGGCTTTCTAGAATTGCTTCTTACACAAAGACATCTTCTCTGGAATTTTTATAAGTAATTTTTACAGTAAGTAAGCAGCTGGATTCAATGACTTCCAACGCCATATCTTACTCCAAGGTTAAAACCTTATTTATTAAGCCATAAATTTATCTTTGAACGTGTAAGTTCCTGCTCTTCTTTAGGGACGATTTGCTGTTATACACTGGATCTAGAAACGAGTATTTCGAGGTAAATCTGGCTTGGTGAAATTTGTTTTCCCTTGTGTTTTATTTTCACGTTAGGAAAGTAATTTAAAATTTTTAAATGGTATCATTACATCAAACCCTATTATCTCTGGAAGCTTCCGCTACTGCCAGTTTCTGTAATGAATATCCACGCTTGTAATTTATAAAGACGCGTCCTCTTGAGAAACTGCCAGAAAGGTGGAGGAGAGGCAATGTGAGGAGTAATGACGTGAAAGCAGTGCTATAAAAACAAGACCAAGCAAGGGAATTCATGGGCAAATAACAGCAGCTGTGAGTAAGTTTGTTCCCATTGCTATTCCCAAAATGTTCTAGATCTTTTGTTACAGGATATTGTGCAAAGAAGTTACCGAAGAAGCTGTCAGAACTTGGTGACTCATTCTTAAATGTGTTTCCTACTCTCCTTGTTTTGTGTCACTGTCCAGGCCTCTGTCTCCATTAGCAGGCATCCGGCAGAGGTTGTTAGGTGCAAACAATCAAATACGTTCAGGGCCTTCTGAGGTGGCGTGGGCCTGGGTGACTACTGTTTTCACATCTTCTTCTGTTCTAGAGTCAGAGACAAAGGGAGAGAGCTGTCCAGGCTTTTATTATTGTTATAGTGATGGTCCTTCTGGAGGGCAACATTCTAGCTTTTCTGAGCAGTGACTCTTGGTACCTAAGGAATCTGGGAGGATTTGGCAGGTAGGGTGCAGCTGAAGGTGTCCAGGAATGATCTCCACAAGAAGAGTCAGCTACAGAGAGTGTCACGGTGACTTTCACTCACTCACGCATCACTCCCTCACTCGCTCACTCAATAGTCAGTATTTGTCAGGCTCCTTCCGAGGCCTAAGACTGTGAGACAGGCACTGGAGAAATACAGTCTCTGAGACTGGACATTTGCCATTCTGGAGCCTAGGCACTAGTTGGAAAGGTGGATTGTGATTAGACAAAGTAATATATCACAAAATGTACCTCACAGAAAACTAATTCCATGAGATTAGATCTTCTGGCATATCCCTAAACCCCTTGTCACAGTGATTAGCACATAATAGGTGCCCAATGAATGTGGATGGAATGAATGAATGCATGAATGTTAAAAGGTTTGACAAATCCTATACTAAAGAAATCTATTTTTTTAAACTTTGTATTTTAAAATTATTTTAAATTTACAGAAAAGTTGCAAGAAGAATACAATAAAATATTAAACACCCTTTACCCACATTCGCCAACTGTTAATGTTTTACAACATTTTGCTTTGTCATTCTCTCTTTCTCTCTCTGGACACACACACACAAACACACACAGATATACAGATGTGTGTATTATAAGTACATAAATAATTCTATGTATTAATGTATGTAATTAATGTAAATAAATATATAGTATCAAAATTTTTTTTCTGAACCATTTTGGGATAAGTTTCAGACATCATGGTCCTTTATCTCTTATCCTGAGCATGCAGATATTCTTGCAGAACCACAGTCCATTTATAAAAATCTGGAAATTGAGCTTTGATATGATACTGCTATGTCTAGACTTTATACAGAATTATTCCAACTTCCCCAGTAATGGCATTTATGGCCCACCCCACCCGGAATCCGGGATCGCACCTTTCAGTCGGCTGCGGCGTCTCCGCAGTCTCCTGTGACCTGCAACAGCTCCTCCGCTTTCCTACATCTTTCATGTCGCTGGTGTTTCTGAAGAGGATGTTTCTCATTTTGAGTTTGTCTCATGCTTTCTTAGAATTAGTCTACATTTTGGGCAAGAATATCACAAGTGATGTGTCTCTCTCAGTGCATCCAGGAGGCACAGGATGTGAACTTTGATCACTTGGCTAGGGGGGTATCCACTAGTCCCCTTTACTATAAGACAACTCTTTTTACTCTATTTTTTTTGAGACAGAGTCTCACTTTGTTGCCCAGGCTAGAGTGAGTGCCGTGGCGTCAGCCTAGCTCACAGCAACCTCAAACTCCTGGGCTTAAGCAATCCTACTGCCTCAGCCTCCCGAGTAGCTGGGACTACAGGCATGCGCCACCATGCCCAGCTAATTTTTTCTATATATATTTTAGTTGGCCAGATAATTTCTTTCTATTTTTAGTAGAGATGGGGTCTCGCTCTTGCTGAGGCTGGTCTTGAACTCCTGACCTCGAGCGATCCACCTGCTTCGGCCTCCCAGAGTGCTAGGATTACAGGTGTGAGCCACCACGCCCGGCCTTTTTACTCTTATAATTAATATGTAATCTGTCGTTTGACAATTTACACTGGGAACTTGCACCTTAGTTTGTAGACAACCTCTTTCTTTCTTTCCTTCTTTCTTTCCTTCTTTCTTTCTTTCTTTCTTTCTTTCTTTCTTTCTTTCTTTCTTTCTTTCTTTCTTTCTTTCTTCCTTTCTTCCTTCCTTCCTTCCTTCCTTCCTTCCTTCCTTCCTTCCTTCCTTCCTTCCTTCCTTCCTTCCTTCCTTCCTTCCTTCCTTCCTTCCTTCCTTCCTTCCTTTCTTTCTTTCTTTCTTTCTTTCTTTCTTTCTTTCTTTCTTTCTTTCTTTCTTTTCTTTTTTTCTTTTTTTTTGAGACAAGGTCTCACTCTGTCAACCCAGATAGAGTGCAGTGGTGTCATCACAGCTCACTGCAACCTCAAAATCCTGGGTTTAAGCGATTCTCCTGCCTCAGCCTCCTGAGTAGCCAGTACTACAGGCGTGCACCACCACACCTGGCTGATGTTTTCTTTTTGGTAGAGATGGGGTCTCACTCTTTCTCAGGCTGGTCTTGAACTCCTGAGCCTTGCCACGGCCTCCCAGAGTGCTAGGATTACAGGGGTGAGCCACCACACCTGGCCTAGACCACCCTTTCTACCATATTGAACCTACTGATGGATTTTTGGAGATAGCTCCTCCATTTCTGACATGTGTTAATGTTGTTGACTGTGACAGCCCATCATATACCACACTCGGCTATGAGCACAGGCCACGGACTTTCTATAGTCACGTGAAGGGTCTGAGAGTGTCCACGTCAGCAGGCAAAGCCAGAGATCTGCCTGCTGTGCTCTCAGATGTTTCTGGCAATCACAGGTGTGATCCACCAGTAGAACAGTGACACGTTTGCTTTGAAGAGGGCTTTGCCTTGGCCAGCCCAGCATGGCAGGTGCATCACCTGAGTATTCTGTGGTGGATCCGGAGCTGAGCACTAAGGTAGAATTTAAGGATGTGAGCATGTACACAGTCTGGCTTGTAGTTAATATGTTTATTCTTTTGGAATTGCCAGAAAAAATACCTTAGTTTTATGATCTATTAAACATATCCCATTAACTCTACAAGTTTTGGGGTGAGACATTGAAGGGAGACATTAATTGTGGAAGGATGGCTTAGGATACCTATGAGATATTTTTCTTTTCTTTTTTCATAGGTGGTGGAGAAAAATGCAGATCCAGAGACAACCCTTTTGGCCTACCTGAGAAGAAAGTGTATCCTGACTTCGCAGTGGGAGTGAGGGAGAGAGGGGCGGTGGGCACTGATTCTTTGGGCCTCACATCATTTCCTAGTGACTGTAGGTGTAGCCATGAAGTATGGAGAAAAGAGCACTGGACTGGGAGTCAGGATACTTGCATTTTAGGTATAGCTGGGTCAAGCAGTAACTGGGTGGCCTTGGGTGGCCATTTGAGTTCTCTAGCTCTGAAATTCTCAGCCACCGAATGAAAGGATTGTGCATGATGTTTTTTAAGTTCTCTCCCAGCTAATACTCTAGTAACATCACTGACTAAATTGTAGGCCTGTAGAAAGGCCCTGGTGAGCTTCACAGTCATTCTCCCTAGGGAGGAGGGGCCCTTCCTTAGGTGACATTTGATTAATACCTAAATGCTTCCTGGGGAATGTTTCCAGTTCTGCCTAGGTGGAGGGAAACAAGGGAAGGAATGTCTGTTGGGAAAGGGATGCCCGAGGCACCATCCTCTGTGGAAACACAGACACTGGGAGCCCTCATGGCAGGAGACTTCTTAGAAAGACCTGGGGTGCTGCTCTTCACTCAGTGTGGGGGGGCCTGCTGTAGGATTCCCTGCACCTTCTGTTCTTTCTGAGTATGAAAGTGTTCTGAGACCCTGGAACAAAAACAACAACAGCAATAATAGGGTTAACATTTAATGAGCACTTACTATTTACAGGCAGGGTTGAAAGTGATTTTTGTAGCTCATTTCACTCAATCAACTCAGCAGTCCCATGGAAATGGAACACTCCCTTCTGACAGAGGAGGAAGTAAGACGTGGATATGTTAGGTGACCTGCCTTTTGCTAGCATGTTCTGGGCAAATGGTGGCAGAGCCCACACCAAAGCCTAGAGCCATACTCTTAACCTTTAACCCAAATTGGAAACCCTCTGGGGGTCTGTCAGCAGGACTGTGCTCACCCTGACCTCTGTCAGTGAACACCTCTTGCTTCCAGAGGGGTGTCTGGTGGCTCTTTCCAGTGGTGTATTTGGGGACAACAAATAATTATTTCAACACCCACAGAACTGAGCCTGGAATCCTTGGCTTTAACTCTGGTTTGCAGTGGTTGGCTTTGGTGTACTTTGCTCTGGAATTTTGACCTAAAACGGGCAGGTCTTGGGGTTCATAGCAGATGAACCTACCTGGTGGCTTTTTTGCAGTGAAGACGTCACTGATAGGATTGGGGACTGCACGGTTAACTGCATGTCCGGCCCATTTATCTGGGAGGTCTGGGAAGAGAGGCCAATTCAAAGGTCAATCTCAAATGCAATTCAAAACTAAAAGTAGCATGAAAACAGGAAGCCCTTGCAGTTTATGGCTGCCTATGCTCAGAGTCAATCTGGGAGTTCGAGGCAGGAGAGAAGATTTCCCGCCTTGACTTCTACCCCAGCTTTCAGAAAGGTCCCCAGGCCAGAGGAAGACACGCTAGACTTTGGGCTGCCACCTTTGACTTCATGTGTCCCTGGAGTTGTCTGAGCTGCAGGTAACTGCACATGTCCTGACTAGGGAAAAGAGGAACTTAGGACACAGAAAGGGCACACCCTCCAGATGCGCATGGAAGGAAGCAGCGTGGTGACGGAGAGCACGCCAAATCTGGAGTCAACGGCTGTGTCGGGGTCCTGTGTCATCCTGTGTGGCCCATGTTACCTCTTGGGTCTGTTTGTTTTTGTTTTTTTTAATCTGTGGGGAAATAGTAGCTTTTCCACTGCTTGCTAACCAAACTATTGTGAAGATTAAACAGGTAACCTGAGTATAAGTGCTTTCCCAGTACAAGATGCTAGGTCATTTTTTTTGGAAAATGGTGGAAGTGACTAGGCGATAATAGCCTCAGTTCCCTCCGTCTTCAACAGACGGCGAGTGGCCTAGAGGCCTGCAGGCCTGAGAGAAAAGCGGCAGTGGAGCCTCTGTGTCACCTATAAAGTGACCACTACAATCGTTGTTCTCTAGGATAGCTTACTAGCTAGGCACTTTTAAAATGCAAAGTATCAGATTATTTTCCTGCAAGTATATGGAAACGTTGGGCCCAATTTTGGTTCCTGACCTCAAAAAAAAAATCTTCATTTTAATTTCCATTCACATATCTTATGGGCTAAGTATTCAAAAATCCCTCGTCCAGTCTTAATTTTGGTTTCTGGAACTTTATCAGCCCAAAAGGTTCAGAGTGAAAATCCAGGACTCAGTGGGTCCAGGGCAGATGGATGTCTCATTCTGGCCCAGACTTCACTGCACGCCCAGCCGGGGAGATGTGAGGGCTGCCCCATGTGATTGTCTGTGAGGTGCTTGGTCTGCCTGCCCAGGGAGACCACACCTGGGAGACCCTGACACCAAGAGAGGTCTCCAGGACTGCTGAGCCCTAGAACTCACATCCTAGGGGATGCTACTTGGATATTGTCCATGGGACTCTGATGCCTTTGCTGCCTCCCTGGGGTGCAGTGCGGCCCCTCTCAGTGAGGAGGCCTGTGGGTCTGCTGCCCACCGGGTCAAGGGGCCTGAGCCTGTGTGTGGGAACGGATGGCTCTACCCACGTGGCTCTGCCCACGCGGCTCTGCCCAGGTATTTCCCAGCAACCCTGAGTTCATCCTCCTTAACTCTTGACCGCCCAGTGGGGCTGAGCGGGACCAAGCTTGGCTGTGGAGAAGGGGGCTGCGGGGCTTGCACGGTGATGCTCTCCAAGTATGATCATCTCCACAACAAGATCATGTATCCTTTGCCTGCTGGCTGATGGCCCACGCGAGAACTATGGTGTGGGGTCAGCTTGTGAGTGAGTACATGAGTGTGTGGGTGCACAGGTGTGTGAGCCCTGTGTTTGGCAGGATCTGATTATGGACAGAAAAATTGTAGATTGATATCTTAGCAAGTGTCTTTCTGGCTTATGCATATTGAACTGCTGATAAAATGACCTTTCTAAAATCCAGGCTTATATCACATCCCATAAAATCCTTCAACAGCTCTCCATTGCCCCCAAGACAAAGTCTAATCTCTGCATTTATCAGACAAAGCCCTTCACAATGTGCCCCAGTTTTCCTGTCCAGTTTTCTTTCTCATCATGGGTCCAGTGCTCCACTCAAGCAGAGACAATTGTGAATTACCAATGCCCCTTTCTTAGTCTTTGCATAAGCTGTTCCCCAAGGCTTGAATGTCCTTTCTTCTAGGACTTCTCTACCTGGATAACTCTTAGTAGCTCTTTAGGACTGGTCTAAAACGTCACCTCCTCCAGGAACCCTTCCTTGATCTTTCAAGATTGTGTTAGGTGCTCTTGGTCTGTGCTGGTCCCATGGTGCCCTGTGCACAGCCTTCCCAAAGCACTTACTGTAAGAGACTGACAAAAAGGTAAACTGAGACACAATATAATTTTTTAAAAAACTTTATTTAAGCAAGATTCATGAGTCGGGCAGCTCCAAACCAGAAGTGGTTCAGGAGCCCCACTGAGGATATGCCAGGGGGAGGTTTTTATAGGAAGGACACAGAAGTAAAGCAAAGAAAATACGTCATTAGTTACAGTTATACACTTGCCATATTTGGTCTATCTCATTGCAAAGTCCCTGTTTTCATAATGATAAGTTTGTTGGCTACTTCTGATCGGTTGAGCTTAAGTTCTATTTTTCTTTAATGTCTGCATTTACAAGAAATAACTCAAGTTTCACCTATGTTTGCAAATCAAGCCAGGTTGAGGTCACTTACGAGGCCTAACTGGTTTTGTCTACTCAGGGATTTTTCAGGCCTGGTCTCCATTTTAATGTACTTTAACAAGATTTAAATTGCAGCTTCACCCCAGATTCTATTTTCCCAGGTTGACTACAGGCTGTTGAAGGGCAGAGATTTCTTCTTATTTGCTTTTAGTTCCTCAGCCCTTAGCAGAGTACCTGGCATGGTTGGCACCCAGTGACTGATGCTGACTGTGTAAGTGAGTGAGTAATGGGCAGGAAGGAAGCAAGGAATCCCTGGCTCAGGGCAGTAGTGTGGCCTCAGCCTCTGGTGGCCCCGGGGATTTCTCTCCCTTCTCCCTGCAGAGGACTGGGAGAAATGGCCGTGAGTGAATGCGGGGGTGCAAAGTGACTGGAGGTCTGGCATTGAGGCTAAGGAAGGGCCCCACAGGGACAGGAGTGTGCTTCAAGACTGCGACCTGCCAGAAACTTCCTCTTGATTCAGTCTCCTGGCTAGGGCAGAGAAAGAGGCAGCTGAAGGTGACCCCAGCTCCTTTGCTCCAGTTCAGAGGCTGAGGGTGCACTGGTGCCTGACCCCACAGGACTCTGGGGGGCTCAGCCTCACCTGGGGGAAGACCTTCCTTTGTCCCTTGGCCAGAGTCTTGAGTGGAGAAGTGAGAGCACCAGTAGAAGAGACAAGAACATAATTTAGGGTGAAGAGACATAACATAAAACCTCACAGAGTCCCCCAGGCCCTGCATTCAGGTCTGTTCTGATGACTTGAGTGGACAATGGAGTGACCTTAATCTGGGATTCTAGCCACTTTTCTGCCAATGCCTGCCTGGCCCCCATCTGCTCCTTGCACCATGTTGCCGTGACGACTGTGGAAGGAATAGGAAGCACCAAGACCAGGCTGCATCCTGTGCAGGTAACCAGAGGACAGGGAGCTATGCTCTTGAGGTTGGGCCAGTCATTCTGCAGGGAGGCCCAGCGAGGGCTGCCAACTTGCTTTGGGTTGTTGGGTGCAGTTGTGCTGCCTGAGCGAAGGAGGCATTGTGCCCTGGCCACCTCCCCATCTCTGGGTGCTGTGGGGTGAGAAGAGGAGGCACCTAAGCCCGAAGCTCCCTCCTGTGATCCGGGCAGATATAACATTGCATGATCCCAAGTGACCCAAGAGGTCAACTGAATCTGGTGGCCAGGGCAGTCCATCTGCACCAGAACTGGGAGGACGAGGGGCAGGGGAGCTTCCTCACCTTGCTCCAGAGTGTGTTTAGGAACCCCCCAGCCCTCCCAGATTCCAGATTCTAAATTGTCTGTGCCCCTTGTTTAAAAGCCCATCTACTTCCTGCCCTTGGGATGGCAATTCCAGTTGCACCACTTACCTCCCACCCACGAACAACAAATGGGGACTGCTGGGCTTCTACCCTCACTACAATGGAGGTTAGCAAGTGTTAAATAAGACAACAGAGATTTATGAGTGCCTGACCAGGGCTTTCTCCCTGGTGGTACCAGACCACCTGGCATGGATGGAAATCAGGAACACTTTTGGCGAGAGTGGGCAGTCGTAATCTGAGGGGTTTTGTGGAGGAAATCAGGATGCTCTTGGGCCAAGTGGGAACAAACAGGAGCGGAGCACTGCAGGCAAGAAAGGCCGTCGTGCCGAATGCATTTTGTTTGAGGAAACAGGCCCTTTAGGAGATTATAAGCACAGAGGATGCCAGAGGTGGGCCTTAGTCCTCCCTCGACTATTCGAGGAGACATGTCGTTCAGGAGATCATGCCTTCCCGGGGGACCTTTCATGACATCATGGAGCCAGAGCCTCCTAGTGAGTGAGCTGGTTCTGTTCCTTGTAAGAGCATCTCAGGCCAGTGATGCAAGCTCAGAGCCGGCTGGGGGTGGTGCTGCTTCACCCTGATAGCTTTGCTTCTTAGGCAGGAAGAGGGGACAATACTAAACTCATCCAACCTGCAGGAGATGTCAGAGGGTTAATTAAGGCTTGTTACTTTCTTTGAAACAAAGATGAAAGAAAGAGTGAATAGTTTCATTGCAGGGATCGTATCTTTATAATTAGTCTGAACCCTCCCTATCCAGCGGTGTAGAATCTTATTCCTAATGTACTTATTTTGGCTCCAATTAATCCGTAGAGCCTGGTGCCACTTGTTATTTATTTTTGTTCTCTTGGTTTCTGTGACATGATGTGTTCCTACTTTTCCTCCCACCCCCACGTTAATTGCTGCAGGGCCTGGGATCTGGCCTGGGCCCTTCCCTTCCTCATCCTCACAGTCTCCCTAGATGGATTTAACACTGTCTACATGCAAATTACATTCACATGTGTACCTTCAACTCTGGCTTTTCCTTAAAAGTTAGTCTTATTATTTCCGACAGCCTATTTGACATTACAGTATGGATGTCGGACCTCAAACTTAACAAAACCCTACTTTGCTGCTAAAGTCTTCCTTCCCCAGTCTTCCTCCATCTGAGTCAATGGCAACACCATCCACCCAATTGCTCAGGACAAAAATCTAGATGTCACCTTTGATTCTTTCTCTCATATGCCACGCCCAATCCATCCAGAGGTAGTGTCCACTCTACCTCCAAAACATACAATGGGACCTTCTTTTTCTCTCAATTTGCACTATTGCTACTTGGTGTGAGCCAGCATCTCCTCTTCCCTGGTCCACTACAATGTCCTGGTTCCCTGTCCCATTCTTGTCCCCTACAATCCATTCCCCACCCAGCAGCCAGAGTAATTATTTAAAAACCTAAGTGAGATCACACCACTTCATACTGAACATTTCTCACTAGCTTCCCGTCACACCCAGAATGGAATTCCAGGTCCCTACCCTGGTTTGTGAAGCACTATATGATCTGGCAGCTGCTCACACCCCTGGCCAATTCTTCCAGTCCCAGGCGACTCCACCCGCGTTGGCCTTTCCACAACCCTAGCCAGGCTTGTCTGTCCTCAGAGCCTGTGTACCTGCTGTTCCCACTGCCTGGAACACACTCGTTCCTGATCCAAATCCGCTTTTCAGAGCAGCCTTTTCTGACCACTCTAAGTAGCTGCTGGTCATTCTGGATCACGTTGTCCTGTACAAATTCCCTACATGGTGCTGACCTGCATCTAGAGTCCTCTTGTTTGTTTGTCTTCATGTTTCCCCTACTAGAATGTGGGCTTCATGGGATCAGAGACCTCATCTCTCCTCGTCACTGCTCTATCCCCACAGCCTTTACTGTGCCTGGCACACAGTAGGCCCTCAGTAAATATTCATAAAATGAATAAATATACAGCCCATCCTCTGTATCTGTGAGTTCTGTATCCATGGGTTCAATCAATTGTAGATTGAATTTTTTTTTAAAAGGAGTCTGTACTGAACATGTACAGAACTTTTTTCTTATCGTTATTCCCTAAGCAATACACAATAACAACTATTTACATAGCATTTACATCGCAGTAGGTATTACATGTAATCTAGAGATAATTCAAAGTGCATGAGTGGACTGAGCAGGTTGTATGCAAATACTTCACCATTTTATATAAGGGATTTTGGTATCTGCAGGGAGTGCTGGAACTAGTCCTCCACTGATACCAAGGGACAACTGTATATGCTAGCCATTGGGGATACAATTTTCTAGCAATTTTACTTCACATAAATTCCAAGAGAGACTCCCAAGAGACACACACAAAAAAAAAATGTGTAGGAGAATCTCCTTATAAAAATCTTTCAGCTTTGAATGAAAATTCTGTGACGTTCAATGCATATGGTAAAGTCCATTTGACACATTTCCCAATTCTTATGTCCTCCCTGAGCTTCCAGGGTTGCCTTCATGTAAGAATACAGGGATACAGTGGTATTCTATTTTGGAATAAAATGGATTCAGTTGGTGCTTCATAAATGCTGGTTGAGTTGGATTGCAGGATAGTGAAGTTAAAGAAACACAACACAGTTCTTCCCTCTGCCCTGTGTGAGCTTGGGCAAATTTCCTCAGTTCTCTGGGCCTGCTTTCTCCTCTGTTGAATGATGGGAATGAAGGGTGATAAGCCACCCTCTGGTTCTAATGTCACTATTCTTTAAAGGGACCTTCCTACTTATAACTAGCATGGGCTGACTGCCTGCTTTATGCAGGTGCGAGGTTAAGAGCTTTACGTGAATTATCTCAGTTAGTCCTCACCACACCTGTAGGGGCAAGTACAGACGAGGACTCTGCGGCTCAGAGGGGCTTGGTGACCTGGGTGAGGGCACCGTTGGTAAGCAGCAGCACCAGAACTTGACCTTGCGCAGTGAACGCTACTCCCTGCTGTCTCTCAACGTGGGCTGGCTCCAGGTGAGTTCTCCTGGGAGCCTGGGAGGAGTTCTGCCGACACAGGTGTCTGTTATCTCTCCCTTTCAGGAGAGAATCGCCAAAAGCCATGGCTCCCAGTGCGGGTTCTGCACCCCCGGCATCGTCATGAGCATGTACACGCTGCTGCGGAACCAGCCCACGCCCACTGTTGAGGAGATTGAGAATGCCTTCCAAGGTAGGGGCCTTCCGCACAGCCCAGGAGGTGGAACGGCAAACGGGGCACTACAGAGGGCAGGCAGGGCCAAGGTGAAGGCCAGAGAGGGGCTAGGGTTGTGAGGGACCGCCCTTTGGGGGAGACCACCCCGATGTGGTGGCTAAGATCTGCTAGAGAGTTAGTGCTCTCTTAATTTGGAGAGCACTTGGGTGGTGTAGGGACCTCCTGGGATCCCCTGCATTTGTGTTCATCTTCCTGCCTTCCCGCAGCATTGAGTAGGCTGGCAGTGGGCAGCTGGCGTGGGAGGATGTCATCTGGGAAGCTCCACAGAGACTAGTGACGTGGCTTCCTTTCCTCTCAGCTCTCGCCAGAAGGGGATTCTGCAAGGGGAAGACCACATATGAACAAGGTGGTTGGGATTCTGAGCCACAGACAGGGACTGGCATTCCATTTGCCTCTGTGAATGGGCCCAGGGGCCTGTACCACGTGTCTATTTCTCTGAATTGAATAGAGAAGGCTCCCTTCTATTCCTCATGTCAATCTATCATTTATCAATCAGCTACTTTGAGTCCTAACCCATGCCAGGCACTATATAGAAGGTACAGGGGACACAGGGATGAAAGACACAGTCCCTACTCTCAAGGAGTTCACACTGAAGGGGAAGAGAGTTTACAGTGTGGTTTGATAAGCTCCCTGACAGAGCTAGGACCTGCTGCCATGGAACACTTAGGAGGGCACCTGGCTCAGTCTGGGCCTTCTAGGAGGGCTTCTGGAGGATGTCAGTCAGGACTGTGGGGAGGAGGAGAGGATATGCAAGGGCAAGTGGCACAGGGAGCACCCAAATGAGCTGGGGGCAAAGTCACAGACCCCCCACCCCTTCCCTGGGGCCTGCACTAACATGGCAGCTTTTTCCTTGGCCCGCAGGAAATCTGTGCCGCTGCACAGGCTACAGACCCATCCTCCAGGGCTTCCGGACCTTCGCCAGGGTAAGTGGGGGCCTAGAACAGCAGCGCCCCTGCTCCTAAAGCAGTAACACTCAGAAGTCACCGTTGTCAGGGGTGCCAAGGGCCTCTGGTCTACCAAGAAAGCTAAGAGGGCCAGTTAGTGGGTCTTCCTGCTGGGGACTTCTGACATGGGGGGCAGACTCTGCCGTTCTTTTTATCAACAGCATGGGGACTTGGACTCTGGAAGAGGCACACTGCCTAAGACCTAGCTCCCTGCAGGGCCTCTGGGCTCGGCAGCTTTCCCTTGGAGACTGGCAGGCTCAGCCCGTGGCACAGGTGCTGAACGTGGCATTTAATAACAACCCAGCCAGGCTCAGCACTTGCGCTCCTCCTCCTTCCCTCCCCGACTCGGCTCTCTGCTGGGCTTATGTAACTGATAATTAGATCTCCAGACAGTTTGTGAACCCCTGCAGTGTTCGTAGAACTCGGAGTGAGAAGCCACAGCCGGTGTGTGGGCATTGATTACACAAACACAGGCACGCTCACATACACACACACCTGCCATCTGGCAAGAACAGAGGGCTGGCCTGTCCCCTCTTGGCTTCATCTCCAGGTTTTACCTGATTCCTCAGTTGGGTCAAGTTAATCCTGACTCTAATCAAACAAACTCATCTCAGTGAGATTCTAGGTGCAGGGAGTTACAGACTCCTATGCTTTGCACTCACCCTTAGGGGTGGCACGTCACACAAAGGAAAGCTGTGTCCAAATAACCCAAGAAGGGATAGTGGGGATGGAGACAGGGCCTTACAAGGGTGGAAAACACCACACCCGGTTAATGCTGCTGCTGCTGAAGCATTAGGAGATGTGGAATTAAATGAAAATGATTGAAAGCTCAAATTTGGAGTAGGCAGACCTGGATTCAAATCCTATTCCCCCACTTAATTGATGCATGACCTTGGACAAGTTTCCTTGTTTCTAAAGTGGTGACTATAATATCTACCTTACTGTGTTTATAAGAATTAGGTACTTCTTGTAAAGCTTTTAGAGCGATGCCTGGCACATCTTAAGTATTCAATAAATGTCAACTATAAATTATCGTGCTGGTACATTAGCCATTATATAATGTTCATAAATTGCTCAGGCTTTCCTGAGAACCAGGGGTTGTTAATCTGGCCTCTATTGACTTCATAGGAGCCTGCCTCAAGAGATACAACATAACCAGTCCTCCTGGTTTCTCAAAAAAGAAGGGCTTTAGTGTAGTAGGAAATCACACTCCCTCTTGGAAATTGAAATGGCTCCTCTTCCATGGTGCAGCACACGCCTCTGGGTCCAGCTGCCCAGCAGGGTAGAGCAGAGAGAGGCTGAGAGCTTGGAGCAGCCAAAATACCTGCTGCATGAAAGGTGCTCACACATGTTACTTGTTGGAGGCCCCTGAGACCTTTATTCAGAGCCTTTTTACTCTAATTTTACACACAGCTCTCACAAACCTGGTTATCAGTTTCCCTGTCCACAGCAGACACCAGGAAAGGGTGAGGAAGGTCAGCTAGAGGTGGGCACACTGCTCACGCAAGAATTGACAGTGTCGATCCAGCAGCAAGGCAGGAAGTGAAAGAACCGCAAAACAGGCACAAGCAAGACTTGCAGCTTCTGCCCTGGCACGTAAGCAGCTTAGGAGTCTTCATTCTGTCCTAACATCAAGTAAGAAGCTGAGCAAACTGAAAAATCAACAACTCTTTTTAGATCCAGCAGATAATTGAAGTCTCAGGACAAACCATTGCCCCGCAAATTAGAGAGACAGGCAGGCAGACACAGAGACTCACAACGTATCAGAGCAGAAACCTCTGCAGGAACCTTTACCAGGGTAGGAAAAGCTAAACAACGTGGCAAATTGCTGGAGGAGCAATGTGGATACAAACTCCAGAGGGACCCAGTCCTATGGCGGGGGCACTGATGGGGGGGGGCTGTATACTTTGTGAATTTTACCTCTAAGAGCTCTACCAGGTCTTCACAGTCAATGTTAGAGAAAAATCCTCTTGGGTTTCCAGTAGGGAGAGGAGAAAAGGAATCATTTTGAAATATGCCAGAGCATTCTGTTCTTCCTAACAAGTTCTGCTCTCAGAAGAATCTATTTTACCAGAGCCTAAACTTCTGAGGTTGTATCAAAGCCTAACCTACCTCGGGGAAGGGAAATACCAAACTCCAGTTCCCTCTATTTTTCCACATGGGGAAGGGAAATACATAACCCAGCCCCCCTCCAGCCATCTCGTCCCACCTGAGGGAGAAAACAAACCCTGAGAAATATGTGTGAGTTCACAGTCTAGGGGCACAGGCTCACCAAAACACTGAGACCTAATCCTAGGACTGTCAGTACTTCTCTTCTCCCGCATTGTACCAGTACATTAACTGAAGGCCTTTTTTATAGCGGTTCCTTTTGTCTAGTACATCACGTTCGCTTTTCAACAAAAAATTACAAGGCACACTCAAAAGCAGACACATTTTGAAGAGACTGAGCAAACAGCAGGACCAGAGTTAGATATGGCCAGGATGTTGGCCATGTCAAACCAAGAATTTTATAAACTATGATTCATATGCTAAGAGCTTTAATTGAAAAAGTAGACAACATACAAGAACAGATGGGTAATGTAAGCAGAGAGATGGAAATTCTAAGAAAGAATCAAAAGGGAATGCTAGAGATCAAAAATAATATAATAAATTGCAGACTGCTTTTGGTGGGCTCATCAGTAGACTGGACATGGCTGAGGAAAGAATCTCTGAGCTTGAGGATATGACAAGACAAAATTCTAACACTAAAAAGCAAAGAGAAAAAAGAGTGAAGAAAAAAAAACCAACAGAAAATCCAAGAACTGTGGGATGACTATAGAAGATGTAACATGTGTAATGGGAATACCAGAAGAAGAAAGAAAAGAGAACTGAGGATTTTCCTAAATTAATGTTAGACTTTAATTAAAGCCAGGAAATTCAGAGAACGCTAAGCAGGATAAATACCAAAAAACCCCAAACAAACAAACAACCTCCCCAAAATGACTCCAAGACATATCATATTCAAACCTCAGAAAATCAAAGATTAAAAAAATGTCTTGAAAGAAGCCGGAGGAAAACACATCTTACCTGAAAAGGAACAAAGATAAGAAGTACATCTGACTTCTCCCAGAAACCATGCAAACAAGAAGAGAGTGTAGTGAAATACTTATAAAGTATTGAGAGAAAAAAAACCCACCAACCTAAAATTCTGTAACCTACAAAAGTATCCATCAAAAGTGAAGGAGACATAAAGACTTTCTCAGACAAACAAAAATTGAGGGAATTTGTTGCCAATAGACCTGTCTTGTGAAAAATGTTGAAAAAAGTCCTTCAAAGAGAGGGAAAATGATATAGGTCAGAAACTCAGAACATCAGAGAATGAATAAGTAAAGGTAAAACAAAAACTTTTATTTTTCTTAATCTTAATTGATCTAACATATAACAATTTGTTTAAAGTCATAATAGCAACAATGTATTTGATTATGTATATATATGTGTGCATGTGCTTATGTATAAGTAAAATGAATAATAGCAATGATAAAAAGGATAAGAGGTAAAAATTAGAAATACTTTGTTATTATAAGGAATGTGTACTACTGTGATGTGGTATAGTGTTATTTGAATGTAGACTTGGATTAGTTGTAAATGTATATTGCTAACTCTAGGGCAACTACTAAAAAAGGTTAAAAAAAGAAGTATAACAGATCATAAGAAAGGAGAGGAAATGTAATCATATACAATGCTCAATGAAAACCACAAAAGTCAGAAAATGTGTGAAAGACAAAAACAGGAACAAAGAAAAAGGGCAACAAATAGAAAATAGTAACAAATATAGTACATACTAATCCAATTATATCAATGATTGCCTTAAATGTCAATAATCTAAATATACCAATTAAAAGACAGATATAGTCATAGTGGATCAAAAGCCAAGGCCCAACTATTTTAATATATGCTGTCTATAAAAACTCCCTTTAAATAGAAATAGATTAAAGTATAGACTAAAAGTAAATATATGGAAAAAGATACACCATGCTAACATTAATTAAAACAAAGTGGGGACAGCCACATTAATTTCAGAGAGAGCAGACTTCAGACCAAGGAAAGTTATCAGGGAAAAAGAGGGGCATTAAAAATGATAAAAAGATCAATACTCCAACAAAACTTAACAATCCTTGATGTACATGCACCTAACAACAGAGCTTCAAAATATGTGAGGCAAAAACTGATAGAATTGCAAGGATAAGTAGATGAATCCACTATTACAGGTGGAGACATCAACAGGTGGAGACATCCTTCTATTAGAAATGGACAGATCCAGCAGGCCAAAAATCAGTAAGGACATAGTTGAACTCAATAGTACCATCAATGAACATAACTGACATTTATGAACTACTTTAGCCAACAGCAGAAAAGCCACTGTTTCCAAGCTAACATGGAACTTTTACATATATGGACCACATTCTTAGCTATAAAACACACCTTAACAAATTTAAAAGAATAAAAATCATGGAACGTCAGCTCTCAAACCACTCTGGTGCGGATGGATATCGATAGTGAGGGAGGTTGTGCATGTGTGAGGACAGAGGGTATTTGGGAATTCTCTGTACCTCTCATTCAATTTTGCTGTGCACCTAAAACTGCTCTAAAAATAAGAAGAAAGCTTATTTTTTTTTAAAAAGGCACAAACGAAGAACCTTACTTAATGAAGCAGAAATCTCAGGAGGGCAGGGGTGGGAAAATTCAGCCTTACCCAACCTCGGTAGACCTCGAGGGCAGGGAGGCATTATTGTACATCGCAATATTTTATGTCATGAACACATCAAGGAATGATCAAGAACAAAGATCTGAGTAGTAATGTGCTGGCCCCTTAATCATCTGGGGAATGTACTTCCGTGAGACATGTCCCTCCTCAGGAGGGCTGGGTGCCGGAGGCGGATGCCTTCCTAGAAGCAGGTTCTTCTCACTTCACATGGGAATTCCCCTGCGTTGCTCCTTCTCCAAGAAGGAAGATGAGAAGAGGCACTAAGCAACCTGTCTTCCTCCCTTTCTAAGTATAGAGGGGAAGGGCAAAGTGGCAGTGGGGAGGGCCAGAATGGACAGAGCAGGCCTGGGGTCCAGTGGCCAAGCTGTGGATGTGCAGCGGGTCAAGACGAGGGAGGTGTTTCTCTCCTCATGCCATCGCCTGACTGTGCTCACCAGTTCTCACACCTCCAGTCTCCATGGCTCTCTGAGTTTTCTTGGGAAAGACAGTAGGTTGTGAAATGCCAGCACAGCATGGTGTCTCCCCTGGCTCATGTGCAGGAAGGCTGCTCCCAGCCTGCTTCTTCAGACCTCAGCTACTTCAGAAAAGTGCCTCATGCTGGGCCTGTGAGCTTCCCCCACTTTTTTTGTCTCAGCACAACCCCACAGTTCTAGAGTGTCTCCTGAAGCCCTGAGCCACAGCTCCTGCCTTCTTGGAGCAGCTCAGTCAGGTGAACACACCCCTGCCCTGCTCTGCAATGCCTCGTTCTGGAAGGCACTGATTCTGGGCTCTATCTGGGCTCTGCTCTTGGGAGAGTTCTTGAGCAAGTCCTTTCTCAGAGCAGATGGTGATCGACCTGTGCCCTTCCTCCAAAGCAGGCCCCCCGCAAGGAGTGAAGAGTGCGTAGCTTTTTGGGAAGAAGTGCCCACTAAGTAGCAGGGAGGCACTGGGCACGCTGGCTGGACACATTGCTGGGCCCAGTGCTGGTTTTGGACATGCTTGGCAGGGGCCCACAGCCTGGGAGACACTCAGCCAAGCCCCAAAGAACCTGGCTGATCTGGAAGTAGGGCCTCTCCAATCCTGAGAGAACAAATGGGAATTTCTCTTATCCGGGCTTCTAACGAAGCAGCACTGAAGAAGGAAAATGGGCTTAAGGATAGGTTTTGATACAGTAGGAGCTAGTTTTAATGGAGGTGTTTTCCCGAAATTCCATTTCCCTGTTCCTCCTGTTGGTTTATCCGTGAGCTGTTTAGTCTATATGAACTAAGCCAGAGAGAACGTAGCAGAGCCCTCAACTCTGCGCAGTGAGGCAGGGGGGATGGGGCAGGGTCTCTGCTCCCCTGTGTATGCTGGAGTTTGCTAGATATTAATAACCTAGGTTCCTCAGCAAATATCCTTGTGCAAATGTTTATCATCTCTCTAGGATGGTGGATGCTGCAGAGGAGATGGGGACAATCCAAACTGCTGCATGAACTTGAAGAAAGACCACGTGGTAAGTGGGTACCTCTCCCCCTGGAAGCCTGGGGGGCCACTCTCAGAGGAGTCAGTGGACTCTCTCTACACCCCCAGGAGTAGGGGCCAGAGAGGAAACTATGGCAAGGGTCGGTGATGGCTGGGCTATGGGGGTGTGAAGGTGCACGTCAGCCCTGGGGTCTCTGGCAAGACCTCCTGCTCCTGCTCCCCGGGAGCTGCCTGCCCCTCCACCAGCCTGCTGGGGGCCAGGACTGAGCTCACTCAGAGAAAGGGCTGGGTCAGTCCTATGGGGTATTGGAAAGGAGAAGACACCGTACCACTTGCCTGTTCTCTTTCCCTGCAGCTCAGTCTGTCGCCATCTCTGTTCAAACCAGAGGAATTCACACCCCTGGATCCCACCCAGGAGCCCATCTTCCCCCCAGAGTTGCTGGTAGGTGACGCCTCGGGGAGAGGTCCAGCCAGGCTGTACCGAGAGTCCCTGGAGACCTGCTGTATTTCCATACCCACCTCGTGTCTTCCTTGTGCTTCAGGTTTCAGCCTGCATTTCCCTTCCTCTTTCTGACACTCCTGCTGGGCCAAGTCCCTCTGTCACATAGGCCCAAGCCCCTGCCCTTCTCACACGTGTCACACTCAGGGTTACTAATTTGGTGTTTTGTGTTCCTCGCTAGAGGACAGGCCCTGTGAGGAGAGGGACTGGGTCTCCGGGCACACTGTGTAGCAGTAGTAGGTGCTCTACAACTATGTGTTGACCTCCTGGCTGTATCTAATGTATAACCCCCCAGATTCCCCCCCCCCAACACACACACACACACACACACACACACACACACACACACACACACACACACACACACACACACACACACACACACACACAAGCAGCCTATTCTTCTCTCTACAAGCAGCCCATTCATTTAAAAAACAAAAAAGAGAGCTGTATTCAAAGGGTATATGACCTGCAGTTTGCAGTTCTGCTTTAAGGCGCCCCTCCACACCAACTTTCTCACCTTCACTCCAGCATTTATTGCAAGGAAAGAATCAAGCACTCCCAGAGTTTGTCAAGTGCACATTTTTTGGGGCGTTGAGCTCATGAAGACTGCCTTGTAGGCTCAACAGGCCAGAGAGAATGGCTTTGCAGCAGGCCCCCGAATATCTTTCTTGGGACTGTGAAACCTTGAAAACGCATCAGCTTGATCTGGGGGTTTCTTTCCCAGCCTAGCGTCACCCTTCATGCACCGGGCGCCAGACCTCTTAGACGTCCCCTTATGACACCCCTTCCTCCCCGACCTCTTCCCACGCCTTGCCCACTGCGCCCCCTGGAGTCCGTGTGGGGCACTGCAGGAACCTGGGTTGTCAGCCAGGTCGGCTGGGGTCCTCTCAGGGCAGGTGACTGTCAGCGGGTCCCATAACCTCCTTGATTCTCAGGTGCATCTTTCACCTGGAAAAATGAGGCTCACATGCCTCCTTCATGGAGGTCTTGTAAAGACTAAGTGTGTATTTAATGGCCGCGAGGGAGTTCCTGCCATAGAATGTTTTAGTTCCTCCTTCTGCTCCCCTAACATATGTCTTCATCCTGAACTCAGTATTAAACAAGCCAATAGAAGAGCTGATTGCGGATTAAAGCAATTTATGGGGGGAATGGCAGTGGGAAGAGGGAGGCAGTGTAGTAAGAAAACTACATTTCTCAGAGGCTGAAGGACACCCCTCGGAAGCAACTGCGTTTTGAAGGGGAGCGTGTGACGTGGATACAGGCCTCCACGCTGAAGGAGCTGCTGGACCTCAAAGCTCTGCACCCTGACGCCAAGCTGGTGGTGGGGAACACGGAGATCGGTAAGGCCTGGGGCCTGGGAGTGTTGCTCGTCCTTCCTGCCCCCCTCACCACCCCAACCCTACCCCTGTGCACCCCACCCCTGCCCCACTGACTGCCCCAAAGCCCCCAAGGAGCCCTGGACACTTGCATTCCTGCAAAGACCCTTGGCTTTGGAGTGGCACAGATCTGGCTTAGCACCTTGCTGGCTGTGTGTCCTCCCCTTCCCTCCTTTTCCCTTTTCTTACATGGGGCAATAATAACTCCTCAAATGGTTGTTTTGGTTATTAAATGAGATCCTTGTGTGCACATTGACTTTTCCCCATAAACATTTACAGAGTGCCAGCTATGAGCCAGGGACTCTGGGAAGAGCTTGGGATACAAAGGTCACCTGGACACGGTTCCTTCCCTCAGGGCTCTCCTAGGGAGGAGGGGGGAGAGTAAACCAAGTGTCCAGGCCAGGCTCTGATGGACACTGGGGCTTCCACAGATGTCACACTTTTGCCTCCCCTTTCCTGGGGGGTGATGTGACAAGGTGAAGGAGATGTCCAAGTGTGACTGTTTGTGTTGCCTGTGACCATGGCCACCTGCCCTGTTGGTACCACCACGGGGGCGTGAGGCCTGCAGCATGTGACCAGGCTGAGGGACTCAGGATGTGCCGCTCTCAGCCCCAGGGCCTCAAGAGAGGGAGAGAGGGCAGAGCTGCCCAGAGCTGCCCAGGCCTCTGCTAACGTCCATCCATCTCTCAACCTGGCTTAGCCTGTTTCCACTTTACTGGGTCACAAGCCTAGTGAGGATCTAAGTGGCACAGCTGAGGTTTCTCCTAAAGGACCTCTGGTTTGGGGGCTGGTGGGGTATGACACGCTTTTAAGCAGTCAAGTGCAGCTTCTGGGAGACTCCTGGCTCTGGTTCCTGAAGGAGCCCTGAAGCTCCAGGTTCTGGCTGGACCCACAGCCACAGAGAGGAGGGCCTGGCAGGGTCAGTGCTGATGGAACTCAAAGCTGGCTTTGCCCTTGTGAACACAGATGTTGCAGTTTTGCAACACAATGGGGTGGCAGGGTGGGCTGAGACACGCCTCAGGTGATGTGATCCTGGTGCCCATGGCTTAAAAGGATTCATGGCCCATGCAGTCCAGGGATGGCATGGTCTAAGGTGGCTGGGAGAATCTTGGGAGATCCTTTGACATGCTTCTTGACATGAGTCATACGATGTCCGGGGCCCAGTTGGATTCCAAGAGAAAGGAATGCACAAAGATTGTATAAGCTCCACAATTAGGAATAACCACTTTTATCTTCCCCCCTCCCTCCTCCCTCCTCCCTTGTACACACACACCCCAACGGCATCAGCACCTCCAGCCAACGCAGGGTATCGGTGGAAAGTAGGCAGAGACTTTCTGCTTCAATCTCCATTCTCATCCTCCGAGCCGATATTCAAACAAACAAGCCAGACTCCTCAAAGCCTGGGCCCCCTTCAGAAATCCTAAGCAGCACTGGGGGAGAGGGAAGGGGTGAACAGGCATTTCTTTTTAGCCTTTCCCACATATAGCCGTGTTGGCGGGGCTGGGAGAGGTGTTGAGGCTGCTGGGTCTAAGGAACAGAGGAGCATCTGTATAACCAAGATTCCTAACTTAGTTAGTTGGGGAAAACATAAACCAGACACATGTGTGGCCCTGCAAAGTCATACATCTTGGAGAACTCCGACAGGTACTAGGGACTGGAGGACAGATTTGACGTTTTCTCTCTCATTTTCCCTTTTTGGTTTAATGTCAGACTTTCATGTTTTTATTACTATTACGCTGCAACACTAACAATAGCTCAGGTGCTAAAATTTGCCTATTCTTGGCTGTGTGATTTGGGCAGGAAACTTACTCTTTCTGTGCCTCACTTTCTTCATCTATAAACAGCGATAAATCACAGTACCTCATAGGGTTGTTGTGAAATTTAAATGAGTTGAAATAGGTAAGGTGCTTAGAAGAGTTCCTGACATATCTTGATCTCCTGTGTTTCCTAATGGTATCACACACACACATTCACATGCGCACACACATACATTAATACATTAGAGTGAATTCAAACTCATTTCATTTGAATTCAGATAGGGTTTTTTTTTTTTTTTTTGAAAGGGAGAGAAAGACACAGTTTTAGGGCTGACAGTCCAGAGACTGCACCTAATCCCACACCTTGTCCACTGCATTTCCTAATCCCAAGACACCCACGGAGCATGTTATGGTGTGAATATGTCATATATCCTGTGTGTGATACTGCTGAGGACTGCCCTGATGATACAACAGTGGGCCTATAACTTCGGGCTTCTCATTTCTCTCAAGGCATCGAGATGAAGTTTAAGAACATGCTGTTTCCTCTGATCGTCTGCCCAGCCTGGATCCCGGAGCTGAACTCGGTGCAGCATGGACCTGAGGGTAAGGCGAGGCTGGCCCCGAGCCCACAGAGAGGCTGTGATGCTGGGGACGGGTCACAAGAGGGGATGGAAGGTGCCAGGGTGGCTCCCTGTTGGCTCTGGCTGCCTCCTGCTGCTCCTGGGGGGGCCCCTTCACTCCCCGGGGAATCTGGAGGCTGGGGAGGGGCCCCTTTCATTGCCTTTCTCCCACCAGGCATCCAGGGCAGGGTGCCAGTGGGCAAGAGGCTGTGAGATCTTCAAGAGTTGTTGTAAATCCTGGCTACACACATTAGAATCATCCATGAGAGGAGGGGTCGGGGAGGTGAGGGGTTGTGCCTAGGTGCTTTTTAAAAAAATGCCAGGACTTCATCCCCAGAAATTCTAATTTTATTGAGTTGAGAATCAGTGGTTTAGAGGAAAAAGCATAGGCTATAGGATCAAGAGGCCTGGGCTTGAGTACTGGCTCTTTTATTAGCTGTGTGACACTGGTTAAGTCACTTAACCTCTCTGGGCCCTAATTTCCTCATCCATATAAATATAGAAGTCTTGATTCAGCCCTGCTTGGGTTGCTCTAAAGCTTCATAGGAGCTGTATATGAAAGTGTTTTCTGAGCTGTAGAAGGATTGATGTTATTCTGAGCATGTGTTCCCAGGTATTTCCTTTGGAGCTGCTTGCCCCCTGAGCTTTGTGGAAAAGACCCTGGTTGATGCAGTTGCTAAGCTTCCTGCTCAGAAAACAGAGGTGTTCAGAGGAGTCTTGGAGCAGCTGCGCTGGTTTGCTGGGAAGCAGGTCAAGTCTGTGGCGGTGAGTCCCTGTTCGGAGGCCAGCAAGGCCCGGGAGACCGGGCCTGTCACAGAAGGCAGGGTGGCTTGTCTGGCCGCTGCTGCAGACTCTCTCTTGCTTCAGCCCAGTGGGCCTCAAACGTTAGTGCTTAGAGTTCCCCGGGCAGGTGGGGTGGTGCCCGTTAACAATGCAGATTCCTGGGCCCCACCCTCAGAGACTCTGAGCTGGGGTGTGGGATGCAGCCCAGGGATCGGTGCTTCTGATGAAAGTGGTCTGTGGGCCACTCTGGAAAACTCTTACTCTGCGACTCAGTCCTCACCCCTGAGGTTGCAGAGACCCAGCTTTCTGCCTCCCTCTTCTGAGCTTGGCTGCACCTATCAGTAGACGAATAAGAGATACGTTAGGAAGAAGGCAAAATTCCAAGGGGCTCTCCCTTTCAGAATTAGAGAGAACCAGAGGCAGAGCCCCCATAAGAGGAGGGAGGGATTCACCTGTTGACTATTCACAACCAGCTTTCAGACTAGCCCTGAAATTCCCAGGTTGCAAATGGTGGCGTTCACACACCCTGTGCTGTTGGAGGTTCACAACAGTTTATGCTGTTGGGACAAAAGCTCTTCCTTCCATTTTTAATTTTTTAAAAATTAAAAATGAAATAGCCTACTCCTATTCCCCTACCCCCACCCCATGTATCTGCCACATCTGATTATAGATGAGGAGACATAAGAGCTCTACTGAGTTCCTTAGTTCTGCTAGAATCTACTTCTAGGAAGAACTTTATTTCCATTGTGCAACTGATTCTCTTTCTATTTTCTAATAATGAGAACCCCGTATCTGATTCTTCTTACATTTTGTGCCAAGTTGCTGGGAAGTTCAGGTCCAAATAGAACAAATTGCTCAACTTTAACTTCCTCCTCTTTTTCCTTGATCTTTATCCTTTATTTCTATTTTACTAACTCTATATGGCCTTTGTGATAAACTACCTCAATCCTTTCACAAAAGGGTTTGCCGAAATCAAGCAAAGAAATCTAAAGGGGCTTACCTGGTAAATTTCAGGACTGAGACTTCAATCCCCAAACTTGGGATTAAAAACTGATGGCAAGTTTTGCACATTTTTCTGAATGCCCAGATTTTCTGACTGTGTCTGTCTTGTGTCTACAGCGGGTGCAGGTCCTTGGGGTCCCCTTACAGCAGGTGTCACTGCCTGCCCTGTGTGCAGGAGCCGGCTGCACGAGCAAGGGTTTCGGGGGTGGACTCTCACTGCACGTTCTCTGCTTGTCCTAGTCCATTGGAGGGAACATCATCACTGCCAGCCCCATCTCCGACCTCAACCCCGTGTTCATGGCCAGCAGGGCTAAGCTGACTCTCGTATCCAGAGGTGAGCTGCCTGAAGCAGAAGTCCGGAAAGAAGGACTTGGGCGAGAAAAATCTCCCTAGACAAGTCATCTTCTAGAGAAAAAGAACCCAAAGTTCAGTGACCCATCTGTCTAGAAGTTTAAATCTAGGGAAGCTGCAAGGGGAATGCATCCCAGTTGGGGGCCAGGAAAGCTGGACCTTTTCTTTATAAAGAATTCACAATGGGAACTGCTGTCCGGGTTTCTGCCTTACATGGCATTGTGCTGGGCTGGAATGAACTGGCTTACCGTAGCTGACTGTTGAATTTTCAGGAATTCTATGAGCCATTTGTTAAACATGGGCATTATTAAAAATTAAATTATGTAAATTCACAACGAAATAAGTTATAATCAAAGCAAAGGTAACAAATACTCAAAATTCGTCACTTCCTAATTATTTTACTTCATTTTTCTATTATGTGTACTCTTGAGCTTGTTTACACATGCTGTGTAGTGCAAATGCTACTCAACTGTGAGCTCCCCCAAAGACCACCCTAGATCTGACATTTGTTAGGAGGACTCAGCACATAGTCCTACTCATGGCTGTGACTCATTACGCAGAAGGATGCAAAACAGAATCAGCAAAGGGAAAAGGTGTACGGGGCAAAGTCTGGGGGAAACCAGGCACAAGCCTCCAGACACTTCTCCCAGTGGACCCACAGAGGACATGCTTAATTCCTCCAGTTGTGACTTGTGATGACACACGTGGAGTCTTGTCTACCTAGGAAGCTTGTGAGAGACTCAGCACCCAGGATTTTCTGGGAGGCTGGTCACAAAGGCAGCCTCTGACTGGCACGTACCGAAAGTCCAGACTCCCAGAGGAAAGTAGGCATTCATCATAAGACGTATGGTTTAGTCTGGGCACAGTGAGCCGCTCATGTCGTGGAACGGCGGGAACTCTTCCGAAAAAAAAGTTCCCAAGGGCCAACCTTGTGCGGAGGCCTCACGGAGGACAGCGGTCCTTTTCCCTCCCCCCTCCCCAGCTTCACAGTCAGTGAGGCCAGCTTGAACTTGGCTCTGGTGGGAACTTTATACTACAGACACTGGGGAATGCTACAGAACAGGCTCCCCCATGGCCCCAAAGAGCAGGTTGTTAACTATTCACCAGCACACCATTGCTTAAGGATTTCAGATGGTGCTCTTGCCCCAATTGTGCCAGTCGCTCCCTCTGACTGTGGGCATCAGACACCGGGGTGAAGAGTCCCACTGGTGGGTTGTTCCCCACCTTTCCCTCACGTTGGTCCCTCTTCATCTTGCCTCTGTACAGGCACCAGGAGAACTGTTCGGATGGATCACACCTTCTTCCCTGGCTACAGGAAGACCCTGCTGAGTCCGGAGGAGATACTTCTCTCCGTAGAGATCCCCTACAGCAGGGAGGTGAGTGTCGGGAGTGGGTCCAGTGTCTGCACAAACTAGTCCCAATGCCAGGCTCCAGAACAAAGACCAGGGTCTGCCTCAGGACCAACTTGCGCATCCCTCAACTTTGACATTGATGTTTTTCTCTCTGAACTTCGCTTTTAACGAACCAACCATCTTCCTCTCTGGACGATGTGAAGTTGCAGGGTAGGGGTGCGTAGGACATGGCCTGTGAAACCAGACAGCTGGATGTATGGTCCTGAATGAGTCATTTCACCTTTCTGGGCCCCAACTTCTTCATCTGTAAAATGGGCACCCTGTCACCTACTGTGCTGGCTATTGTGATGACTAATAAATAACTCATAAGATTCTTGGCAGATGTCTGAGAGCCAGTGAAGATGCCACAATTGCAAGAACACATCTGGCTGCCAAATATTCCTGCCCCATGTCAGAGGAGACTTTTTCTCCTGCAGTAAAGAGTGTAGGGTTTGTGAGCTGAGTGGGGAAGATGCCATGAGTCATACCTACACGTGCTGACCTTGGGCTTGAGGAGGTGTCGATGCCAACAGATTCCTGCTGCATGAGCAGCTCTTCTGGCCTGCTGAGGTGGCTGCCTTGCTCTTGTTCCTTGGGGCCCACAGCATCTTGACCTGGTGTGGCTCTCCCCGCTCTCAGCAGCTGTCAACTCAAGACATGGTCCACGACGGGCATCTCAGAAAAGTGGTCTGCAAGAGGCCTGGGGAGCAGCTGTCGGGAGGGTGTGAAGTGTTCCCCACGGGTCGTGCTTTGGCGAGTGTTCCTAGCCATGTTTTGCCCTTGCTCATTTTGACCTCCTTAATGAGAATGCTAATTAAATTAGAGCAATTATATCCCTGAGGTGGTTTCTTAATGATTTTCTAGCTTGTCTTTATAGACCATTTTGAGCAGTGACTCCCAGAGTTTTGAATTTCACAATTCAGTAATTTTTTTTTAAATTATGAGTGGGGAGGAGGGAGGAAAGAGGTATAGCACTACCTAGCTTTTATTTTGCCACGTGTGGTCATTAACAAAAAAGCATCATTTCATAAAAGAAAGGAGATTGCAATACCCAGAATTAGGAAGCTTTCTTAAGAGTGTTGTCAACCCAGTGCTGACGGCTCTTGGCATCCTAGTGAAAATGTCACCATAGACTGGTGCAGGCCTGGGAGTCAGCATCTGGAACCTCAGTTCCAGAACAATTTGAAGTCTGGCCGTTGTGTCCCAGGGTCACGTTTGACACCAGGAATCTGAGCTAGCTTTATCTTCAGGAGGGGCTCTCCACAGCTTCTTCAAAGAAAGTCCTATGGCCATTTGGGAGCCTGAGCAGTGGGCCTTGTGCTTTCCCCCATAGATCTGCTTTCCTTAAATCTCTTACTTTGGGTGTTACTCAGAATTTGCCATGCCAGGATGGGCTCAAACCTCAAGAGAAATCTAACATGGAAAGGGCTTGAAGTCACACGGCTCTTACCTGGAAAGTAACTCACACTCTCCTTCTATCCCCAAAGACAGATCCTGGCTCAGACCCAGGGGTAAAGTGTGTTTAAATCACAAAGGCAACAGTTGTTTCACAGTGTGATACTTTCTTTCAGGAAACAAGGTTCCTAAATGTAGCCAGTAGACTGGTGGGAGGGAGGCGTTAGAGAGCACCTGCGGCGGCCACAGCTGAAGGTGTTTCCAAACAGCCCTTGGCAGCTCTCTGTCTTGCTAGGCAGGCCGGCAGCCAGCAGAGGGCTCAGCACAGCCCCCGAGAAGCGCTCATAGTGGGCTCCAGGTGGGGAAGGCAAGCGGGTGAGGAGGCTTTGTGAAGCCCCTTCCTCCTGCCCAGCTGCACGTTTGGTGGAGACCACCAGTTCTACTTTGTCTCCAACCCTCAGCTTTCCTGACTAACGGAGAAATTCTGACACCGTTTCAGCTCCTGGGAATGTTCTCTGGACCTTCTAAAAATGTGGTGTCAGTTATGCTTGTCTTTGACGTCTGGGCCAGCTCCCCCCTGATTGCAGCTCACCTCCCCTCACAGCCCTGTGTTTCAGGTTTGCCACCTGAGGTCCTTGCAAAACAGGGTGGAAAACAGGCATGTTTCTGGGTTTTTTTAGGGTGAGTTTTTCTCAGCATTCAAGCAGGCCTCCCGGAGAGAAGATGACATTGCCAAGGTGACCAGCGGCATGAGAGTTTTATTCAAGCCAGGAACCACAGAGGTGAAGGAGCTGGCTCTTTGCTATGGCGGAATGGCCAACAGAACCATCTCGGCACTCAAGACTGCCCAGAAGCAGCTGTCCAAGTAAGGGCTAAGGGCAAAAGGAAGCTGCTGCTGCTGTTGGTTGATATGCTGTTATTGCTGCTATGACTGCTGGTAGTATTAACTTTTGCTGCAACTACTGCTATTACTACTGCTTCTACTACTGCTCTTGCTTCTACTATTACTATAACCACTGTTACTACTATTGCTATTGTGTTACTACTAGCATTACTTCTAGTAGTATTGCCACTGCTGTAATATTATCATTGCCACTACTGGTATTATTAATACCATTGCTGCTGTTACTACAGCTACAACTAATATTTCTATTGCTACTACTACAGCTGCTTCTACTGCCCTTCTACTACTACAGTTACCACTGCTATTCAATACTACTATTACTATTACTACTGTTGCTAGTACTATCACTACTGCTACAATCTCTGCTGCTATTCCTACTGCTATCATGACCATGGTTAGTATTACTGCTGTTATTACAATTACTATTGCTACTATTGCTGCTACCTCTTCTGCTGCTTATGCTATTATTACTGCTACTACTATTACTGTTGTTAATATTAGTATTTTACTAATAGCATTACTGCTGCTACTGCTATTGCCACTGTGATTACTATTAGTAGTACTATTATTACTATTACCACTGTTACTAGTACTGCTGCTGCTGCTAGTATTTATTGCTGTTGCTGCTATGACTGATACCTTTTAGCATTTCTGCTGTTACCATTACTATTACTGCTGCTATTACACTAGTAGTAATATTGCTGCCACTACTACCGCTTCTACTACTGCTAGTAGTATATCACTGGTGCTGTTGCTACCATTAATACTGCTTTTTGTTCCACCACTATTACTACTTCTACTACTACTATTCATATTGTTACCATTACCACTACTATTACTGCTGCTGCCACTGTGAGTATTATTACTAGTAGTATTGATGCTGGTGCTGATACTACTGCTCGTATTAAATACTACTATTGCTGCTACTGCTGCTATTACTACTACCACTACTACTAATACTATTAGTATTATTACAGCTATTATATAATAGCAATTGTACCAGGCACTTTACTGGCATTATCCTATATAATCCTTAAAATAACCACATAGGATCAAGAAAGCTCAACTTGGAATTTGCATCCTTATTCCAGTTTCTGGCTCTGACATTTACCAAATCAGTAACATAAGTCAAGTTACTTACTCTCCCCATGCCTCAGTTTTCTCATTGGTAAATGGGTATAAGAATTTTCCCTACTATGCTTTTTAATTTAAATTAAAAGTGACAATTCATATAAAGCACACAGGATATTGACTAGTGCATTGTAAGGACTCAATAGACTTCATTATTAATATTTATATTTTTGTGGTCTTTTTCAGTATATCTAATTTTAAAGATAAGGAAACTGAGGCTCAAGGAGGTTAAGTAACTTGCCTAAAGTCCTCTAAGTATCTGAGCCAAAGTTTGGGCCGAGGCTTGTGCAACTCCAAGGCTCTGGGCACCCGCTCCGCACGAAGGGGTGTGGAGGGTGGGTGGGAGCGCCCACACTTTGCTCTCCGCAGGCTCTGGCAGGAGGAGCTGCTGCAGGACGTGAGCGCAGGTCTGGCAGAGGAGCTGCACCTGCCCCCCGACGCCCCTGGCGGCATGGTGGAGTTCCGGCGCACCCTCACCCTCAGCTTCTTCTTCAAGTTCTACCTGACAGTTCTTCAGAAGTTGGGCAAAGAGAACCCAGAAAACGTGAGTGTGGGGCCTGGCAAGGCACAGGTTCTCTGCAGCATTTTTTGCAGGGGACATGAGAGTCTGGTCTGCGTGGTAAACTTGCTCCTCTCCTCTGGACATCTGAGGGCGAAAGAGCAGAGACCAGGGACACAGTCCAGGAGCCACGGAGGTGGGAGTGACCACTGGGCTGAGAGGCAGAGCACCGGGCTGGGTGTCAGGAATGCGGGTGTGTCACCACCTCACCGTGAGAACTTGAATAGTCTCATGTCTCTATGTTTCAGCTGTGAAATCTGCAAAAGGGGCAGGCAAACCGGATGATCCTTCTGACAGTAGAGTGGATACGACTGTGGCTTTGTAGGTTGGAAAGGGAATGTAGAGTGTGACGAGAAGGCAGGGTGGGCTGGGAATGTCAGCAGGGGCTGCGACAGCCCGGGGGCCGTGGCATGCGCAGGACGTGCGCTCAGGGAGAGGCTGAGGTCTGTTCACCAACACACATTGATCTCGCGCCTGTACACGCCAGGTTGCCCCAGGCGCTGGGGGCAGCGTAGCCCGGGAGAATATGGTCGGTGAAGGTGTCCCGGTGAGACAACTGCGGAGATGGAGTGCGGAGGGGCCCAGAGGAGAGAAAGCTTCACAGATACGGGGACAGCAGAGCTAAATCCCTCTTTTATAACATTAATAATACATTTTCCCCTAATTATAAAAGTAATAAGGACTTACTGTGGAAAACCTAAAAAATACAGGGTTGTATAAAGAAAACCTTAAATTACTCCCACTCTCAGATCCCAGAGAACATCACTGCTAATATTTTGGTTAATTCGTGTGATCTTTCACCTACATTTATCTTTCTGTCACACTGTTTGTTCCATCTCTCTCTCTTTTCTGTTTCTATCTGTCCTTCCACCCGCCTATCTATCTATCATCTTCCTATCCGGAGATAACACTTTCTAAACAGATTTGGGGTCACACTGCATAGAGAGTTCTATATTCCCCTTGCTTTCATTGAGAGTGTAGTGTGAACACATTTCCTTATCACTAAATACTCCCCATGGAATTGCGGCGGGTAAGGGAGACTTCCAGGAAGGCCAGGGAGAAGTGTACCTCTGACACAGGGGGCTGCGTGCGTCAATGCAGGAAGGAAGGGGAGAGTGTGGTATGTTGGAGAAAGTAGAGACCTTTCAGTCTGCTGGTGCAGAGTGGCTGGCTACGAAGCTGAGACTGTTACTAAACACTGAGCCCTCAGAGCCCATGTTTGAATGTTGAGGGATCTAGCCAGTACTTAAAGGGCTACAAAATGAGGAATGAAGAGATGGATTGTCACTTTTATCACTTGGGGACAATCAAGGAAGGGAGTGATGATCGAAATATAGTCCTGGTCACCTCTGTTATTATCTTGCCTCCACAGATGTGTGGTCTACTGGACCCCACCTTCGTCAGTGCCACTTTACTCTTTCAGAAAGACCCTCCGACCAATGTCCAGCTCTTCCAAGTGAGTACAGATGGCATATGGCTAACGTCAGGGGGCTTTGCCACTAGTATCAGGCTACATCAGGTGCTCAGTAGCTGACCACTGACAGAGGACCAACCTGAATTGTATGCAGGTGCATTAAGCTCCTTACTCTTGTGTATAGATATCCTGTGAAGAAAATAGGCGTCATATTGATGTCAATGTCAATATTTCCCCTTTGTTTGCCTAAATTTCTCTCTTGGGATTAGACTCTCATCTGCACCTATTCCTTAAAGAACTTTTTCTTTCCCATTTTATCTTTTCTAGCCCCTCTGTGGGCTAATGTGCAAACTCAGAAGTCTTCTTGAGCATGCTAAAAAAATGTTTCTATCAACTGCAAGTTTTTGAAAGGTCCTGGATAAAGGGTCAGCAAATTTTCCTGTGAGCACTTAGGATTTTGAGGGCCAGATAGTCTCTATTGTAACTTCTTCACTCTGTCATTATAGCACAAAAGTGCCACAGGCAATACATGAATGAATGTGCTGTGTTCTAATAAAACTTTATTTACAAAAACAGGCAGTAGGCCAGAGTTGGCCCACAGGTCACAATTTACTGACCCCTGTTGTAGAGTGCAGCGCTCCAAAGCATGAACTCTGGGCCTGACTGCCTAGATTTATACCCAAACTCTGCCATTTCATGATTCTGTAACTTTGAAAAGTCATTTACCCTCTCTGTGCCTCTTGGGCAAGTTAATTACACCTACCTGCAAATGGGGATAATGATGGTACCTGTTTTGTACAGTGGTTTTGAGGATTAAATCTGTTAATAAAAGTAAATTGCTTAGATAATATCTGGCATATAGTAAACACTCATTCAATAGTAACTATTATTTTTATTACTTTGAAAAGCAAATGAAAACAGAACTTTATTATAAAATTCATACATTTTAAAACATTTTGAAAAATACAGAATAATATAAAGAAGAAAATAAAAATCACCCTAAATGCCACCTCCAAGAGAAAATCATTATTATATTTTTTCTTATTTCCATTTTTTTCCTATGCATATGTGGACATATATATGCACACTATATTTATAAAATATATTATCTTTTCCTATAGAATTTGAATCATATGCACACACAAATACACACATATACACAATGTTCTGTGTCCTGTTTTTACACTTAAATTGTTTTTATTTTTATTTTTTTTATTATTTTTGAGACAGAGTCTCGCTCTGTTGCCCAGGCTAGAGTGCAGTGGCATCATCCTAGTTCACTGCAACCTCAAACTCCTGGGCTCAGCCTCGTGAGTAGCTGGGACTACAGGTGCGTATCACCACGCCTGTCAAATTTTTCTATTTTTTGTAGAGATGGGGTCTCGCTCTTGCTCAGGCTGGTCTCAAACTCCTGACCTCAAGCAATCCTCCCCCTGGGCCTCCCAGAGTGCTAGGATTACAGGCGTGAGCCATAGCACCCGGCTTGTTTTTACACTTAACATGGACATACTTTTCTAATTAAAATTCTTCAAAAGTATATTTTAATTGTTTTAATGCTTATATATTATTCCATTGTATGAGTGTAGCATAATATATTTACCCAATCACTAATTAATGGACATTTAGGTCCCTCTTTTTTTGTTCCTTTGTATAATGACACTATGATCATCCTTATCCATTCCTTGTGCGCCCTCCTGTTTCCTTTGCCCCACGCCCCTCTGCTTCCTCTCTTCTCTCAGGTTCGCTTTGCCTTCTTGCCCGAAGCTCCCCACAGCTTGCCCTGGGCCTGTAGAGGAGCAGTGTCCTCAGCAGCTCAGCCTAACTGGTGACCATGTTGTTCCAGGAGGTGCCCAAGGATCAGTCCAAGGAGGACACGGTGGGCCGGCCCCTGCGCCACCTGGCCGCAGACATGCAGGCCTCCGGGGAGGCCGTGTACTGTGACGACATCCCTCGCTACGAGAATGAGCTGTCTCTCCGGCTGGTCACCAGCACCCGGGCCCACGCCAAGATCAAGTGAGTGTCGCTGCTGCCGGGGAGCCGGTGGCACTCCGGAAGGAGGGCACTGGGAAGCACCCTGCCAGGCACTGGAGATACAAAGATAACGAGGTTCCTCCAGGACACCCCAGTCTGGAAAGAAAGACAACGAATTATCTAAAAACCACAGTCTGGAGAGGAGCAGGCAGGGCGAGGGGCCCAGTGGCACCTGGAGGAGGTCTACTCCTGGGAGGGCGAGGGGGGCTCACACTGGAGCAGGGGGCAGGGCCAGGTCAGGAAAGCCTCGGAGCGCTGAACAGAGGGAGATGACATTCCAGCAGCTGAGGGGGTTTGGACAGGGCCAGGTTAGATTTGCAGTCTGGATATTAGGCTAAGCTGAAATGCCAAATCTCAGGAGAACTTGAGTGAGCACTAAAGGGAAAAACATGGCCTTAGTGTCTGGCAGACCTGGACTGGTGCTTAGCAAATGTGACCTTGGCCTGTGCACTTAAACTCTCAGTTTCCCCAACTGTAATAGAGGATTTTGTGAGGATTACCATCAGCATCCTTAAAGCACGTAGCAGAAAATAACTACTTGTATGTGTTTGTTGAACTTTGAGAGCTCAAACAGCAAGAATTGCCACCTCTATAGTAATAACACCTAACACTCATATGCCACTTAATACCTGCCACAACCTAGTTTAAAGCATTTTACAATATACTGGCTCATTTGTTCTTCACAACAACCTCACAGGCAGGTCCTATTATTCTCTCCCTGTTCCAGATGAGGAAACTGAGGCACGAGCAGGGTAAATTATCTGCCCCAGGCCACATAGTTGGTAAGCGGCTGATTTGGCATTTAAAGCCAGCAGCATGGGCAACTGTGCTGTGCCACTTCTGGGTGTTCAGCCCAGCGAGTATGAACCGTATTTCCTGGTGGGCTTTAGACACACGGCCTGCTGAGTAGAACAGCTGGGAAAACCCTCCCTAGAGCTCCTGCCACTGTGTGGCCAAGGGATCAGATCTCCTTGCCATTGGTCTTTTCTCTGCTGCTGCTCCCAGCCTGGAGACCGGCTCCCAGAATGGTGAACAAGACACAGAGAAAATCTAACAGATCAATCAACTTTTCCAGGTCCCTGAAAGAAAATGTTTAAGTTCATGCAGTTGCCAGCTGCAGGGTACATTCTTTTGCCTTTGTCCTTGTCTTGAGCCCCTGTTGACAGTACAATAACCCAGGCTGTCTACACTCAAACCACCTCCATCCAAGCAATGTGTGAATAGATGGAGGAGGATGGGGTGGGGAGGGACATTGTTGTGACAGCAAAAATCAGGGCTTTCCTGGGCTGCAGGCAGGCAGAAGGGGGTGTGGTGGGCCGAACTGCACTGACTTAACCTCAGTTCTAACCCCAGTCAAGCTGCTTTCCGGAGGAATGACTTTAGGTAGCAGTGAACCTACCTAACTTCACTGAGCTTGAGTTTCCCCAAATGTAAAATGCGGGTAATGATAATTACTTTAAGGATTTCTTGTAAGGATTAACTGTTTGAAGATGGTTGATACTTAGGGCAGTTTCTATGCCTTTCCCTGAGGTGTCTCTGCCCTCCTTCCCCGTGGGGACATGGGCCAGAGCGATCAGGACCTAGTTTAGACTGTTACAATTGATAAGCTCTCCAGGCATTCTCCCTTTGAGGTCCATATTGCCTAATTATGCCGGGATGCCAGGTCGTGCTGGCATAGAACCATTAACGTGAAGAGAGACACTTGGCTGTGTGAAGATGCTCACGGCCATTGTATCCGTGGCACGGCAAGGGCCCTAATGTGCTGATTCTGGATGAGTGTTAGCTGCGGATGTGGCTTTTAGCCAGAGCTCTCCAGAGTTAACGCCGCTCACTGCGATTTGGCTCCCTTGTCCTTGGAGACCAGACGGGGCATAGCATAAGGTCATGGAGGCCTGGCCTGGAGTATTCATCTTATACCCCAGCAGTATCCAACACAGTACCCTGCGCACAGTAAGCATTTAACCAACATTCACAGAATGGAACAGAATTGATTTAGAATCTGATAGAAAAGAAAGCAGAGAAGGGAAGAATTAGGGTAGAGGAAAGCCCATTAAAATGAGGACAGGGTTATCCAACCAGGTGATGGGTCCCCTGCTTAAGCCTGCCTGTCTGACCCCTCACAACCTCATTCTTGCAGGTCCATAGATACTTCAGAAGCTAAGAAGGTGCCAGGGTTTGTTTGTTTCCTCTCAGCCAGTGATATTCCTGGGAGTAATGTAACTGGAATTTGTGATGATGAAACAGTCTTTGCAAAAGATAAGGTAGGGCTTAAATTTTTTTTCTATGTTAAGTAATTGGAATAAGTATTGACGTTTTAATTTGTGCTCATTGCTCCAAATCTCTACTCTTGAAAGACTATATATTTGCCTGTATCATAACCATCATCCAATGGGTGAGGTTACTTTGGATTTCTTTATGAGTTCAGGAAAATTTATAAAGAGCTAGAATATGTTACCTGTTTATTTAATTGACGGCTGCTGTTTATACATAGTAGGACGACTTCATGTCAAACTGGCAGTAAAACAAGGCTGGTGATTGCGTTTGAATTAACAATTGTGTTCTTAAGGCACAACATTAAGCTCTTTTATTAAAAGAAAATAAGAATTCATTAAACAAACTAACCAGAAAAGAAATCACAATACTACCACTGTATGTATTGATAATTCACTTATATGAACTCATACAAAAGCTTATCTATTGATTTCAACTATATGAAATCCTACAACAGCAATAAAAAGTTTCAAATATTTAAGACAACGGCTACAAAAATCCTTAAAGAATCCTCATAGAATAGTTCTCAGTCATTTTATAATTCCAGCACAGATCAAATGTTGCAAATTAGACATGAGTATGTGTATCTTAAGGGTAAATTCACCTTATGATTGACATAAAGAACAAAAAATTGCAAATATGCGACACAAGGACTCCACAAGGACAGCATTTGGTGGAAGAACAAATTGCTTTACAAACTTCAAGAGCCCCTGAGAGCACTGCTAGCATTATGGTTACTGAGAGTCAGCCAGGCTCGGCTGTCACTGCAATAACCAACTAAATCAATAACTTAACTGGGGCCTCAAGAGATAATGATTAAAGACGTGCATGCTAAATATTGGTTCTTATTGTCAGAAACCTTGTATTCCAAAGTGATGAGTTGGATAACAATTTTTTTTTTTTGTTAATTTTGAGGAGGGTGTTGGATGAAAATTATCCCTGAAGGAGATCCATTAAGCTTTTAGGTAACTGAATTATTAAAGGAAAAACCAATTGTTACTATATAAATTGAAAAAAATCTTGCTTATGGGTCAAATCTAAGAACCAGCATTTGGGAGCTCCTGCTTTTGGGCATGTAATTGGCCCATGTCCACAAGACATGATCGCAGCCTTTGAGAAGCTTTTGGTATAAATCTAGGAAATGGAACATAAAAGAGAGTGGTGTGGTGGAAAGAAATAAAACTGGGAGTCAGGGCCTAAGATTTAGTCCTGATCTAGTAACTGGCCACTTGTGACCTTGCCTTCTGTGTCTCCATGTCTTCACATGAAGACCAAGGATGCTGAAGAAGATCCAAATCGACACACACACTTCCTGGTGCTGTATCTCCCATTGTGCTCATGGCAGACATCAATAGTCAATCACAAGATTCCACCCAGTGCAGCGTCTCAGTAGCTGCCAGTACTAAATAATCAGATTGGCCCTTGAGATGAAATATGTTTGCCATCCTGATCCCAGTGATCTCTAAGCCCTGTTCCAGCTCTGTTGATTCTAAGCACTTATGAAGAGGCATATAATCTCAATTAGTAGGATAAGGCAACAAAAAGGCTGCAGCACATTCCTGAAACGTACTTTGATTGTGAGGGCAGTGCCTTCTTTGCCTTTTTGAACAATCCAAAAATAATTTGCTTCATGAGGAGCTTGGTTATGTTCTTTGGCAGTCTGTCTCTGCTCCTAGGTTACTTGTGTTGGGCACATCATTGGTGCTGTGGTTGCCGACACCCCAGAACATGCACAGAGAGCCGCTCAAGGGGTGAAAGTCACCTACGAAGAACTTCCAGCCATTATCACAATCGAGGTAACTAAGTATGTGCTGCCCGTGTAGAGGAGTGAGCTCCCTGTCCCTGGAGACACATTTGTTAGGATCTTCTAGAGGAGCTTTGAGCAGCAGGTAGGCATTTGAGTAGAGGACTTTAAAATCCCTTCTAGCCCAAGGATTTCTGCTCCAGTGTAAACCTTTATGATCTTAGGCTCAGTCCACTATCAACTAAACTGAGTTCCTCCTCCCCCAAATTTCAGCTCTAATTACTTCCTTGTGGGATTCTTTGCTTTTTCTCAAAATCCAGGGTTGTCCATCTGCAGCTGAGGAAATGGAGGAATAGGATTCCCTGGAGTACAATAGGGCTTAGTTTAAGTCCCTCTATGAAGATGGTAGCGATTCACATAGGGGAAGAGAGAGGCAGCAGTTCAGAGCGCTTCTCTTTCCCCAGTCAGAAGCTATCTTCTTCCCCCTAAAAGCCGAGTGACCGAAGCTTCTTTGTGATCCTCAGGATGCTATAAAGAACAACTCCTTTTATGGATCTGAGCTGAAGATTGAGAAGGGAGACCTCAAGAAGGGGTTTTCTGAAGCAGATAATGTTGTTTCAGGTACAGCTGCACCGTGCAGCATTGAGAATGGGGTGGCCCTGGTTGGCGAATTAAATTCAAGAGATACACATTGAGCCTTCAAACAGGGAGGTGATTTTCCAAACACTTCCTAGCAGAAGATGCTCTCTGATGTTTGTAACAAAATAGTAGACAGTTGGCTAGGATAGAGCTTCATTTATCTCCACTCTCTCCAGGCTGAATCTAAGTGATTCTAGAGAGATTCTAGCATATTCTGATTTGGAAGACTGTCTGGGGAAGATAATGGCCACTGATGCCTGGCCAGCCTTGGGTTTGCTAAGCCTCTAACCACACAGACTCCTCCCCCTCCCCACCTGCCTGAAGGTAGTCCTGCCCATCCTCAGCTAGCCCTCTCCCCTGCTCTCCCTCCCCCTCTGTCTCTGACACTCTGAAAATAGGTCCATAGCTCTCACCTAGGACAAGGCTGCTGATTAGCCCCTTTGGGGATTGTTTTTGACGTTGGCTGTTGTGCGTTGCCAAGTCACTATGTAGCCAACTCTGCAACAGGCCTGGTAGCTTCAGTTCTGGGAGATGCTCCCATTTGCAGCTTTTCAAAGCATATCTATTAATTCCTTCTTTACTTTTTACAATGATAGTTTTAGAAATCCTTGATTTCCACTGGCTACAATGAGAAAAGCACTTTGCACCTGATGCATTTCAGTGTCATCTGGTTTCTTTGATGTGAGGAGTGGGAGAGCTCTCAGCTCCCAGATGGCTAAGACTTTGGGGCCCTTTTTACCCCAGTCAGGGACCGCAGAGGTTACCTGTGATCAGTTGGCTCCTACCCAGGCCACTTGGCAGAGCACACTCTCTCGCTAAGCAAACCTGCCCCTTCTGTAGCATCAGGCTCACTGGGAGGGGTCTCGTTGCTCCTCAGGAGAGCTGTACATCGGTGGCCAAGAGCACTTCTACCTGGAGACTAACTGCACCATTGCTGTCCCAAAAAACGAGGCAGGGGAGATGGAGCTCTTTGTGTCTACACAGAACACCATGAAGACCCAGGTAGATGTCATGAGGGTCAGCTCAAGTGGCTGGGGGGATAACGGGGAGCTCCTAGCTGACCAAAAGGTCAGCGTGGCAAATGGGAAGAGGGAGATCTGGGCTGGTCCAGAAGGGGACTTGAGTGTAATGGTCCTGGCGACAGACTGTCACCAACAAGCAGTGTCATTGAGCTTGTTCTATGACCTTTCTTGGCCTCAGTTTCCTCATATATTTAAAATGGGGCCTGGTAGGGTTATTGCAATGATTAGAAGAGTTTTAATACTTGAACTAGAGTCTGGCAAGTGTTGGCTATTATCATTCTAGTGCCATATGGCCTTGGTCAAGTCATATCCTGCCTCAGTTTCCTCATCTGTAAAATGAATGGATTGGATTAAGTGATAGCCACAAGGACCACTAAATTATCTGCACCAGGTTAAATATGCCCCATTTCTCACCATCTGTAATGTGACAGTGGTTGCCAGCATTTTTGGCAGCTGGTCCTACCTTTGTGACCCACCAGTCCCTGGCCAGGTGGAATGAGTTCCTAAAAGTGTCCTGTGACCAGCTGCTCACCCCTCTGGTTAGAAACAAGTGTCTGCATTCAGTCTGCAGTGACTGATGAGTGCTGGACCCCAGCACCACTAGCCACAGGGCTGCACGGGGATTTTGAATCAAGGAATTTCAGAATTCACAGCAGTAATGAGGCCCATGCATATCAGGGGCGCCCTGGGTCAGGCCAGAAGTAAGTCCAGATGATGCATTCAGTGAGAGTGTTTTGTCTCTTGCCCATAGAGCTTTGTTGCAAATATGTTGGGGGTTCCAGCAAACCGGATTTTGGTCCGAGTGAAGAGAATGGGAGGAGCCTTTGGGGGGAAGGAGACTCGGAGCACTGTGGTGTCCACGGCAGTGGCCCTGGCTGCGCACAAGTGAGTTCCAAAGCCTGCTTCTTCCAGCTGGCTCTGGGAAAAAGAATGAGGCTGCCTCTGCCAGGAAGGCTTTCTGGATTTCCCCCTGTTTGAAATCGTTTCCCCCTGCTTTGAATCCTCATAGCCCTCTGTTTTTAGAACCCTTGGGCACAGGGTGAGGGTAACATCACTTCTTTCTTTGTGTTCTGACGCATGTGTTCACATCTGATCTCCCATACCCAGCCGCGCGCTCTCCTAGGCTGAGAACATACCTCCCATCCTGTATTCCCCACCTTGTCCTGCAGAATGCCTAGGTGGTCTAGCAGCCCGGCACAGATCTACTTGGTGGCCCAGGTGGAAAAGGCAGCTTCTCTGCTGTTTTCTTCCCTGAAACTCATGGGGCTGGGCTGTTGTTGAAGATTCGCTGGTTTCTAACTCTCTTGGAACCCCCCTCAGGACCGGCCGCCCCGTGCGCTGCATGCTGGACCGTGATGAGGACATGCTGATAACTGGTGGCAGACATCCCTTCCTGGCCAGATACAAGGTTCTAGATTTTGGGGCTGTGCTGGGGTGGGCAGTGTCATTTTGTAAGTAAACCTGAGACCAAAGGTCCACGGACCCCGGGCTGTACCCTTACTTTTTGCACGACTATCTATAAAAATTCAAAGAAGGAACAGTAAGGAGAGAGATACAAATAGGCCAACAGCAACACAGAAGGGTGGTCCCAGGGCGGCTGGCAGGCCACTCCCAAGGGCGGCTGCATGAGTTCTGTGAAGCTGCTGTGGTCTGCATCTGGCCTTTGGCCAGTCAGGCTCAGACACGTGATCTGTCAGCAGACCTGGGGCAAAGACGTTGTGCTGCGTGGTCTAGTGTTCATATGTTCACAGGCCTCATGTAAAACTCAGAGTGACTGCTTAGTAATTTACAGTGGAAAATAAAACTTCCCAGGGGCCTGGACAGCACAAGATGTTAGGATGGGCACCTGCTCTACTGGACCATGGATTGGGCACTGCCCATACTTCTCTCTGGGACAGTCTTTTTCCGGATTTCTATGAGTGACCAATGCAGCCTTTCCCTGTACGCATCAGGATAGTCTTCCAGGGCTCAGTCCAGCTCTGGAAACCTGGGCTCCCCCTCTCTCCATGACCTAGCCTTGAACATCACCCTTTGATGTATTCAGACTTTATTCAAGATTGAACTCCCAGAAAGGGATTGTATTTCTCTTATTCTCAAATTCTAGTGGGCCTGAAGAAAGTATCTCGATCTTTTGGGGTCCCAGTTTCCACCTTGTAAAACGGCCTGTAAAGGGTATTTTTAATGGTTACGTGAGGTCAAGGACGTACAAGCACATCATGCTCCTGCAAAGTGCAGCTTTTCTGTCTGCTGACCAGAGCTGTGAGGGGACGCTCCGGTATCTTTCCTGGTTTCTCTTCCCAGCCGTCCCCTCCCTGCCCTGAAAATTAGTCACGACTGACTCTCTCTTTTTGACCTCCTTCCTTCCTCTCCTAGAACCGGGAGCAGGCAACAGGAGGGAGGGGTGTGGGGACAAGTGTGTGCAGGCTCAAGGCAGCAAGGGTGCACCACGGGGAGGTGTTAGTTTCTCTCCTCTTCCCCTGTTACCTTCTGGTGACCTCTTAAGGTCGCTTTTGTTTCCATGGTGTGATGTCTTATTCTTTCTGTTTCTTCCATGTAGCATAAGTGGGAGGGGAGGATCAGAGACAGGAAGGGGACCATTGAGACATCACTCTCATTTTACCAGGTTGGCTTCATGAAGACTGGGAAGGTCGTGGCTCTGGAAGTGGATCACTTCAGCAATGCGGGGAACACCCAGGATCTCTCTCGGGGTGTAAGTAGGACCCACACCTGCCCCTGCACCCAGTCACCAGGGGGTCAAGTGTGTGCCCCACAGCCTGTTCCCATACAGGCACAGGCCTCCCCAGTTCTTGCCTGTTACTGTTGCAATAGCCTCCTACCTGGTCCCCACCTCCAGGTTTCCCAACCTTGATTAATCTCTAAAGTACAAAGATGATCAGATTATTTCACTGATAAACCCATCCTTCTTGTTCCAGATATTTCACCAAGCTAGCGAAGTTAGTTACAAAGCTTTACGTATGGTGCGGTAGCATTGTGTGTGTGTATGCATGTTATGTGTGTGTGTGTGTGTGTATATATATATATATATATGATATGTGTATAATTTTTCTATATGGTATGAAGTAAGGAGCTAAATTCATCTTTTGCATATGGCTATTCAATTGTCCCTGCACTATTTGTTGAGAAGACTACCATTTCCCCGTTGCATTTCCTTGGCAGATTTAGGGAGAAAAAGATAATTGACGATGAATATAAGATTTATTTCTGGAATCTCAATTCTGTGACATTATCTATATGTGTATAATTATGCTGGTACCATACTCTCTTGATTGTAGCGGTTTTATAGTAAATTTTGAAATTGGGAAGTCTGAGCCTCCAACTTTGTTCTTTTGCAAGATTATTTTGGCTATTTGGAGTCCTTTTCATATAAATTTTAAGAATTGCTTGTCAATTTCTACAAGACAGCCTGCTGAAATTTTGATAGGGAATGTGTTGAATTTAAAGTTTAGTTTGGGGAGAATTACCATTTTAATAATATTGCGTCTTTCAATCCATAATTATGGATTTTCTTTTTATTTATTTAAATCTCCTTTCTTTCAGCAATGTTTTATAGTTTTCAGTGCATAAGTCTTATACTTTTTTGTGTCCCCTCCCCCAACCCCTGTCATGTTCCCTTTTCTTTAGTCACATTGAAGATCTCTGATTTCCAAACAGACCTTTCTCTTGTACCTTCCACTGACTTTGTACATGATGTTTTGTATAGTTAAACCTGCTTCCCTTCAACTCCATCTGGTGGACTCCTATTGGTTCTTTATCATGCAGAGTAAATAGTACCTTAGTCCCTTATACTCTTGTAAACTACCTGTGGGATTTATGACTTGAAATAATGGTTATAAGTCCAAGATTTTGTCTCTCTTACTGGGTTGTGGACCCTTCAATAGCAGTAAATATATTTTATTCTTCTTTATAACCCCCATGCCTTCCATAGTGCTTGACACACAGTGAGCACTTTTTAAATACTTGTTGATTTGATAAATAAATGATTGACCTTAGTGGTAGGTTATGTCTTTACCATTGAAGCAGGATTCAGAGAACCTGGATTCTATACTGTTCTTTGGGTCCCTTTAGTACCAAGCACATCACCTCCTTATCTGTAATTTAGAAGTCAAGATCATACTGTATACTTTTTGCAAATTGAAATTTTTATTTTGAGATAATTGTAGATTAACATGCAGTTGTAAGAAATAATACAGAGCCATCCCATGTATCTACTGTATATACTCAGGTGAAACCTCTGTTCATATCTTTTGCCCATGTTCTAATGGGTTATTTTTAACCCAGCTTCCTCCAAAGGTTACACCTTGCAGTACTATAGTACAATATTACTACAAGGATATTGACATTGATACAGTCAAGATACAAAACATGTTTTCCACCATGAAGATCCATTAAGGTGCCCTCTTATGCCCAAACCCACTTCCCTCCCTCTCTTACTCCCTCCCTAACCCTGGCAACCACTAATCTGTTTGCCATTTCTATAATTTTGTCATTTTTGAGAATGTTATATAAATGGAATAATACAACATGAAACCTTTTGGGATTGAGTTTTTTCATTCAGCATAATTCTCTAGAGACTTACTCAAATTGTGTGAATCAATTATTTGCCCCTTTGCCTCGCTTACTAGTATTCCATGGTATGGATGTCTAACTGCTTAACCATTCACCCATTCAAGAACATCTGAGTTGTTTCCAAGTATTTGACTATTACAAATAAAGCTGCTATATATATTTGTGCATAGTTTTTGTATTAACATAAATCTTCATTTCTCTGGGATAAATGCCCAAAATTACAGTTAGGAGATTATATAGTGGTTTCAAGTTTGGAGTTTGAAGAAACTGCTGAAGTCTTTTCTAGAGTTTCTGTACCATTTTATATTCCTAAAAGTAATGTTTTAGTGATTCTCTCCACACCCATGCCAGAATTTGGTGGTGGTGTCACTATTTTTAGTTTTAGCCATTCTGATAGGTATGCGGTGATATCTCACTGTGGTTTTATTTAGCATTTTTCTAATGGCTAATGATGTTGATCATCTTTTCATGTGCTTATTTTTCATTTGTATATAATCTTCAGTGAAATGTGTGTTCATGTCTTTTGTCCATCTTATAATTGGACTATTTGTGGTTTTGCTGTTGAATTTTGAGAGGTTTGTACATACTGTAGATGAGTCTTTTGTCAGATATACGTTTCCCAAGTATTTTCCCTTGGTGTGCAGTGTCTTTTCATCTTAACAGGATCTTTAGAAGAGCAAAAGTTTAAAATTTTGGCAAAGTCAAATTTATGAATTTATATTCTTATTAATAGTGCTTTTGGTGTCAAGTCTAAGAACTCTTTGCCTGGCATTAGACTCTGGGGGTTTTTGCCTATCTTTCTTTCTAAAAGTGTTACAGTTTTACATTTTAGATGTAAGCCCACAATCCATTTTGAGTTAATTTTGTATAGGATATGAGACTTAGATTAAGGGTTTTCATTTCTTTCTTCTTCTTCTTCTTTTTTTTTTTCAACCTATGAATGTCTAACTGCTCCGGCACCGTGGTTAAAAGGCTATCTTTGCTCTACTGAATTGCTTTTTAACCTTTGTAAAAAATCAGTTGGGCATATTTGAGTGGGTCTATGTCTGGGTTCCCTATTCTGTTTCACTGATCTATGTGAACATCCCCCCTACCGATTCCACACAGCCTTGATTACTGTGGCTACATAATAAATCTTAAATTGAGTGGGCTGCTTCCTCCCACTTGATTTTTTTCTTTTTCAAAATTATTTTAGCTATTCCAGTTCCTTTGCTTTTCCATATAAATTTTAGAATAATCTTTCCTACATCTACACAAAATCTTCTTGAAGAAGGCAAGGCATGGATGCAGCCCTCTGGGTTCCTATTTGAATTGCTGCTGCAATCAGCCCACCGTTCTCTCCCGTTTTGGTTTCCTGTGCTTCAGATCATGGAGCGAGCTCTATTCCACATGGACAACTGCTATAAAATCCCCAACATCCGGGGCACTGGGCGTCTGTGCAAGACCAATCTGCCCTCCAACACGGCCTTCCGGGGCTTCGGGGGGCCGCAGGCCATGCTCATTGCTGAGAATTGGATGAGTGAAGTTGCCGTGACCTGTGGGCTGCCTGCAGAGGAGGTAAGCTGGGAATTTGGTCGCACGAGGCAGAGTGGGTTAGCCCACTTGGCGGGGACAGTGGCTCTGTATCATGGGCCTCTCCCGTGGGGGTGGAGGACAGGCAGGTCCTGATGAGGGGGCTGGAGGCTTCAGTTTAGGCTGTGCCCTCCCAGTCTCTTGCCACCCTCAAGGCCTCAGTGTCTCTCTCCTTGGGAAGGTGCGGAGGAAAAACCTGTACAAAGAAGGGGACCTGACACACTTCAACCAGAAGCTTGAGGGGTTCACCTTGCCCAGGTGCTGGGATGAATGCCTAGCAAGCTCTCAGTACCACGCTCGGAAGAGTGAGGTTGACAAGTTCAACAAGTAAGAGCTGGGAGGGGAGTCCATGTGCTGGTGCTCTCTTGGGTTTCATATTCTACAGCTGATAATTTAATGGCTAACTGCTGAGGCTGCTGAGTCTGCCAGCTCATAGCAATCTCTTTGATCTTGTAGTGATCTCCAGCTTGGGGCAGGTGGGCTCACAGCCTGCACTCAGCGTCATAGCCCGTTAGCTGTGGTTCATCTTTGCACATGTGTGTGCCTTATGGGCACACCGTGTTACAGCCCAGGACTAAGAACACCACAGTTATGTACCTGCCTCTGACACTAATTTAGAAACGTGACTTGGCAGTCACTCCATCTCCCTGGGCCTCGGTTTGATCATCGGCAAAATGTACATAATTATGTTGGCTCTGTCTTCCTCACGGAGTCACTCAGATGACCAAATACAAAGCACAGAGAAGGCATCATTGTCATCAGTAAGCCACAGTGTCTCCCTGAGGTGATGACAGTCCAAGATCACCAGAGCACTCTGACCCAGCATGAAGTCCACCCAGGGTGGGCTCTAGATGCACTGAAGGACCCATGACCCAAATTTCCACGCTTCTCATTTTTGTCTACACTGTTGGGGCACAACTCAGTTATGATAATGACTACATGGGCGGCTGCAAGGATGTCCTGTTTCCATGTGATGTGAAGATGTTGACTGAAAATATGTCCAATCTGGTGTAAATATGGCAGAGAAGCTTCTATGAGAATGTTCCTTTTTCTCCAGGGAAAATTGCTGGAAAAAGAGAGGATTGTGCATAATTCCTGTCAAATTTGGAATAAGCTTCACAGTTCCTTTTCTGAATCAGGTAATTGCTTTATATAAAATTTTGTCCATTTCCACCAGACGGGGACCCCATCATCCCCTGTTTACAGAATTGCAAGGGCAATCTCGTTGTCACTGGTAACAGAGCTGACCAGGGGAGCTCTTTGCTGTTTCAGTGAAAGTCGAGCTTGCATGTTCTTATTTGTCCAATATGTCACGGGCAGTGAGACTCAGAGATCTGGGACCGACCTCTAGTTCCTGCCCTTCCTGAGTGTAGGACTGAGGACAGGTACTCTGCCTCTCTCGTCCTGTTTCTTCGTCTATAGAGTGAGCACAGAGAGATTTGGCCTACTTCCCCCTGAGGATAAGAGACACAAAGAGGGTTATGAAGACATTTTGCATCCTACTGAGGATCTATGTGATTACATCATGAGGTTTACACTGCCATCATTTTCATCTGCAGTTTACATCCAGAAAGTTGCTGCTGGTGTTCTTTTTCCTGGGTTCCATACCTCTCGTCCCACATCTTAAGCTGAGTTAGGATTTACTGAATTTTGTGTCTGGTGTCCTTCTCTCTGCTTAGGCAGGAGCCCTGGTTCACGTCTACACCGACGGCTCTGTGCTGCTGACCCACGGGGGCACTGAGATGGGCCAGGGCCTGCACACCAAGATGGTCCAGGTGAGCGGCGGGACGGTGGGCATCCTCGCAGCACTGTGGTGTCTGTCGTAAGGGAAGGTGCTGTGAGCAACGGAGCAGTGGGTACACCCATGCAGAAGCAGGCCTGGGATCTGGCATGTCCCTGTCGTGCACATGTATGTGACCCTGGGCAGGTCTTCTCGCCCTCTTGGCCTCAGTTTCCTCACATGTGCAAAGGGATTTTGCAGGTTACATCTGCAGACACTTCCATTACCAGCACCTCTGTGTGGAAGGTGGGTGTGCTGTGTGTATAAAGGTAGCTAGTTTCCCATGCTCCAAGAGAGCCAGGCTAATGGGGCTGGATTAGAGTCAGCACATCTGCTCGGCTCATGGGGGCTGGCCAAATGAGGTTTTATGAAACGCCAGGGTTAGCTTTAAAAGGCACTGTTTGTCACCATTAGGTTTATGAATATTTTATTCAACCAAATTACTCCATCAAGTGCTGCTTCAAATGCAGCCAGATGTGAGAGCATCCCAGAATCAATCAGATTAGAGCTTACAAAATTATTTTCTTGCCTGTAACCGAGAACAGGAATCCCATCTTGGGGAGAAGGCAGCCAAGCCCCATGATAACCACTTTTCTAGATGGCAACGTCTTCTCTTTTTGCAGGTGGCCAGCAGAGCTCTGAAAATACCCACCTCTAAGATTTATATCAGCGAGACAAGCACTAACACCGTGCCCAACGCCTCTCCCACGGCCGCCTCTTCCAGCAGTGACATCAACGGGCAGGCCATCTATGTAAGGAGCCCGCGGGAGCCAGCAGAGCAGAGGGCCAGCCCGGGGTTTCTGGCCTGGAGAGTCTCGCTGGGTGGGAGCTGGAATGGTTCCTCTCAGGCTCTTTGGCTATGGCTGTGCCTTCGGCAGTTTTATCCAGGCGGATGCTGTTTGTCTAGATGCCAAGCTAAGAGAGGGCCCCAAGTATTGTAACCACTTCCATCACAGCCAGGAGGGATGAGCACAGGGCGGGGAGCGGTGCTGGGGGGAAGCAGAGGCTTCTGGGAAGACGCCCTCCCTGGTGTAGGAACCGGCCATGAGACAATGGACAGAAGTCAATGATGGGTCAGCCACGTTGGACAAACTTGCTTCTGGCCCACACGGGGGACGTACTCAAACAAGGAATTTAATGGGAGAGGGCACCTCCTTGTGGGCCAGCCCCTCAAACATTCACCCTCTGTCGGCCTAAGAGCTGGTTGGCAAGTGCTCTCCAAGCAAGGGCCAGGACGGCCCCTTGGGCAGAGCCCTGTGGCTTCCAGCCTGGGCCTCGGTCATTCTGGAGCGTGGCAACAAGGCTGGCTGAGTGGCACCCTGGGCACAGCGTTGCTTGGAGGTGGCCTTGCCGAGGCCCTCGGGCTTTACCCGGGCTGTAGAGTGCAGAGGACTGACGTGTCTGGTGCGTGGGGGTGCTTTCCGCAGGCAGCGTGTCAGACCATCCTGAAGAGACTGGAACCTTTCAAGAGAAAGAATCCCGGTGGCTCCTGGGAGGACTGGGTGAGTCCGAGCAGATCCCAGTTACTCTTGCATATGAGAGGAGGATCAACACCAGGGCCTGTCCCTACCCCAAACACACGTAGGAGATGATGACCTAGTCAAACAGGCAAAGAGAAGATGAGGGGTCTGTGTGATTTCACAGGATGAGTAAACGCTCAGCCTCGCCGGGCTCCTTTCTCTGTGGTTTTCATGGGTGAGGGAAGTCACTTGAGGAACATTTTTGATCCATGACTTTGACAGCCTTGTGGGAATTGGGAGTTGGCTGCCCTGAGGCTGAGAGGATGGGTGACGGCTCGGCGTGCCCCCCTGGACCTGGTCCTGCGCCCCACTTGTCTGGGAGCCTCACTGAGCCTGGCTTCCCTCAAGCCCCATCTCTCAGAGAGTCGCCCCTGGCAGCCAGTCCTGTCACCCAGCCCTCGAGTTGGGGTCCACCGAGGCTCCCTCTGTGGGAGAGCAGGGTGAAGACGTCACCTGAGAGCTTACGTCATTCCTGTGATTCCAGGAGTGACAGGACAAGCACTCACGCCCAGTGCTCTGACTTCTGGATCAGAGGGCTGCGAGTCAGAACTGCTCAGACGGAGGCTGCAGGGAAGTCTCCCTCAGGCGGGAGATGGCGGCTCCTCCGACAGGCGGAGATACCAATGGCGGCTCAGCTCCCTCAGCCCCCAGAGCTGGGCATGATGGTGACACATACAACGTGCTGCACGTGGGCCAGCTCAGAGCCCTCAGCAGTCAAAATACATTACTCTTTCAGACCTACTCCTCTTACTATGCCTCCCATGACCTTCCCTTCCCACACTCACAGAGACTGTGTGCATGAATGACATGGGAATGTAGCTCGATTTTGGTGGTTTGGGTTTCTGGGTGGATTTGTCAGGCAATTTAAATGTTTTCAACAACAACCGTGACAGCAGTTCTCTACTGTCTGACCTGTTGATCTGAGCTTTGTCCTCAACCACCAGCCATGTAGTCTAGTGTTCCTCATAAGCAGGTAACTCCAGTAAATGAGCCACTGTCACCAACACACAAGCACATGTAATACACGTGCACGCCCATGCACATGCACACACCTTCTATTACTGATGTATGACTAGTGCAGGTCTTAGGTTAAAGTCTTTTTCTCTAAGCCTTATTTTTCCCATCTATAAAATGAGGGTAATAATAGTACAGCTCTTACAGAGTTGTAGTGAATACTAAGTAAGATAGTGTAGGCAAAGTGCTAAGTAGCATGTGGTACATAGGAAAGAGGTTGGTGGTTGATGATACAAATTGTATCAAACACAACTTAAATCTTAGTGTTGTGCTAGTGCTGCAAACACCGAAAAAACAAACAAACAAACAAACAAAAAACCAAAACCATTATCTAGTTAGAGACATAGGGTGGAGGGATAGCTTTATTGACAGGAATGTATAAGTAAAGACACAAGGCTAACATGTTAAGTATCACATGAGCACAATAGAGTTGCTTTTATAATGGCCAGAGTAGGGAGTAATCCCCAAGGAGAAGTGATTGGAGAGGCAAGTTTGAGGTAGTTGTTGAGGGGAGAGAAGGATTTGGACAGATGCAGGGGAGGAACAATATGAATGAAGGTGCTGAGGTGTGGGGACACAGGAGGGTTGGGAGAGGGTTAACACTTGAGTGTGGCTGGGCTGGCCATGGTGTGCTACAAAAAGCCAGGGAGAAGACTGTGGTCCTTAACGTCAGGCATTTGCTCTCTAGGCGATGGGGAGTCATTGAAGGCGCTAGAGTAGGGCAGTGGCATGGTCAGTGTGGTATGTTAGGGAGATGACATGAGGCAGGAAGACCAGGCGAGAGGCTGTGGCAGCACCCCAGGCTCCAGGAGGTGAGGACCTGGTGCAGGTGGCGCAGTGAGAATGCGGGATTAGGCGTGGAAGTGGGAGTCACCAGTGAGGAGTGATGGGCTTCCAGATGGACGGGATGGGCTCATGAAAGCTTGAGCAGGTCAGGGTTTCTGGAAACCACTCTTGCCCTTTCCTGATGGCCATTTCCTCTCCTCAGGTCACAGCTGCCTACCTGGACGCCGTGAGCTTGTCTGCCACTGGGTTTTACAAGTAAGTACCGTGCCGTTCTCGTGCAGCTCCCAGCGTGCGTCCTCCTCACCCCCAGGGCCCCTCCAGCACTGAGTCCTGCCAGCCTGGGGTCAGGAGAGAGCAGTGCCAGTGAAACTCCTCTCTCCAAGGGATGTCCACTAATTTCAGTCTAAAGATGCTCTAAAAGAAGTGGGATTACAGAACTGTGTGCCAAGGAGGCAGAAGCACCAGCTGCTGTCTCAGAAGACCTGTGTTCTGTTCTAGTTCTGGTCTCAAAGTGCACTGTTTCCCCTGGGGAAATCATTGGTTCCCTCTGGACCCATTTCCTCATCTACAGCATGCTGGGCTGACCACCTTCCACTCCTCCCTCACGGTTCTCCTGCACGGACTAGGGCGTCTGGTGTTCTCTTTGTACCGTGCGCTGGATTTCTTTGTAGAGGTTTTCCCTCAAAAGAACAAGAGGAGGATTTAGAGCACGGGGTCTCATTCCAAAATGCAGAATACAATGGAAACTTGTTAATGCAGTGAGATTTAGAAGAGGGCATATATCTTCGGCAACTTTAAAATTCAGTAGCAGGGTGACTAGCTGGAGACCAGTCTGACTCAAAAGCTGTGAAAAGATATGATAATATTTACTGTGAGTCATAATGTTTTAGCCAACTCTGGGAAATCTTACTAGGACCATTTCTTTCACAGATCAATAGATTTGGAAAACATTTCAATGTTTGCTTTAAAATATCTTTTTTGAGTATATGAACATATAGATAATATAACATTATAATATAACGTATAATGACACATAGAACACATTATATAAAAAATGAGTATTAATACACATTATATATATTAGGCAAAGAAATGCTTTGCCAATGCTTCCTGGGTTATGCAATATTTGGCCAACATAAGCATAAAATAATGAAGATTTTCTCATAAGGTCCTGTGACATTTTTGGAGTTCATAAAACTAGGGTTTTATAAAGGTGAACCCAGATGAACATGGTGAAGTCAGGGGTCAAGAAGGTGGTGGTTTCTCCTGGGATAAGTCTTTTCCTTCAGCCCTGTATTGGTTTTGTTTTTGTGCAGATTCTGGCCATATCAGTTTATGTTATTTCTGTGTAATGTATAGAATAACATAGATACAGTGTACTATAAACTGTGAGTGTGTGAATACACACATACACACAAATACATAATACATACACACCGTGTGACTTTTGCAAAATTGGAATTGTATAAGGTACTGAGAATTGGAAAAGAAAAAAATGTATGAGGGAGCATTTGTTTCTATTAATAACATTTTCTTCAAATCATTTGTTGAATTTTTAAAGGGGCCAGCCCGTGGGGAGTGGTTTCTTAAAGATGCACCCAGGTCAGTGTGAGATACTGATCTTGTTAACTTTCACCTTGAGAAAGGTGAACAGCCTGCATCCCAATGGCTACCACAGGCAGAACCTTCAGTTCTAAAGACCTTGGATTCTAATTCAGTAGATCCTTTAGAGTGTGACTTTCGTGTCCTTCGTGAGCTCAGACAAACCTGTCACCTCTGTTTCTACCATGTAGAGGCTGTACAGAGTGATTATAGAAGGAACATTGGCAAAATAAAGGAGAGACGAGATAAAATGCTCTGGAATGCCTAGGTTTCATTAACAGGTTCAAATTGTTCAAAACACATGGACAGCCAAATGACAAAATAAAACTTTTAGGGTTTAAAGATTTTGTAGGACAAGCTGTTCATGTGTGCATGGGGAAGGGGCTGTGTTCAACTTAATACCCGTGGGGTATCTTCTCTTTTCTCTCCCAGAACACCTAACATTGGCTACAGCTTTGAGACGAACTCAGGGAACCCCTTCCACTACTTCACCTATGGGGTGGCTTGCTCTGAAGTAGAAATTGACTGCTTAACAGGGGATCACAAGGTAAGAAGTTTGCAAGACTTTAGTACTAAGGGAGAGAATAGAATAAAATGTTATTTATGAATGCTGAAATTTGAATTTCACATAATTTTTACTTGTCACAGTTTGTTGACCCCTTCTTTACATGATCTCCCCAGACTTGAGTTCGAAGCCCCAGGTCCCTGGGAACCTGTCCTTACCACTCACACGTGATGTGTGCATAGTTATTTCCGATTACTGAGAGGTCCTTGCCACTCCCTTCTCCCCACCTAGCTGCTAAGAACTCAAACTCCAGCAGTGATGATGGCCGTAGAGGCTTGGTGAGAACACTAACATTTCTGCCTGAGCATGCCCAGAGCTTTCTGCTTGGGGAAGCACTTACAGTCTGAGTGTCACCAAACCCATCTATCATATTGCAAATATCCCTTTCTTCTCAAACTGCTTCCATTTTTTGTCTACTTTAGAACCTCCGCACAGACATCGTCATGGATGTTGGCTCCAGTCTGAATCCTGCTATTGATATTGGGCAGGTGAGGCTCCCAGGGGACCAGAGTGATGGTGGACTTGGCCGCCGATGTGCCCCATCCCCTGTTAGGGTCACCAGCCACAGCACATTGTCCAATGTCGTCTTTAGGCGATCAGAACATGGTACCTAGGGAGTCTCCCCAGAGTGGGATTTAGACTGACGATAGCCCACCCAGCGGTTAAGGCAGAAAGCAAACCAATATGGATTGATGTGAAATGGCACTTACCCTCAGAGAACAAGACGATGGATGGTGAAACCCTGGAAGTAAATGCTGCCACGCAGTGGGTGGTGGAGCGCCCTGGGAGCGGAAGACAAGGGCTCAAGCAGGAGGAGCAAAGGGACGGCCCAAAGAAAATCATTTTAGGAAAACACAGGGTTATTGAGCAGAATAGGTGAAATGGGAGAAAACAGAAGGAGGAATCTAGAGTTCAAGTATTGAGCATTTGGTAGAAAATATAGCTTTTCTCAAAAATGAGCAATTACTGAGTATACAGAAATCTAGTCATTAGTCAGTCTGTTCATGAATTCAACCACTGGGGAGCCCCTACTATGACCAGCCATTTGGGGAGCCCCTGGTATGGGCAGGGACTGCAGATCCAAAGATGGTTAACAGCCAGTCTCTCCCCAATCCCCATTCAGCTGCGGTGCCACATATCACTCTTCTGAGCAGGGGGCTGGGAAAGCAGACACGTGGGCCAGTCTAGCATGGCAGGTGCCCTAGAAGAGATCTGTAAGGTACAGCAGGGGCACTTCCTCCAAAGGACAGTCAGGGGTGGGAGTTCAAAAGTCTGTAGGTAGGTCTCAAAGAATCTGCTATCCAAGAAGTTCCTCCTGTGAGCTTGTTCCTCAGCTTTGGGTCACCAGTTCCCCAGTGTTGACACGGAAGGAACATCTCCATCTGCACTGCAGCAGGTTTTAGTGGAAAATATGCCTCCCACTGTGTGACCCTGACAAGCTCTAAAACTGACCTTCAGTGTTAACGTCTTTGCTGTGCCAGAGCCAAAGCCCGTGAAAGTCCAGACAGGTTATCCCAGGGCTGGGCAGGAGCCAGGTTAGCTGTAGAGGGCTGTTGTAGCTTCCTTGTGTCCACTGTGGCAAGTGGCATCTGTCCTCAGGGAGGAGGGAGGCAGGGTAACCATGGTCTCTGTCTGTCCTGCAGGTAGAAGGGGCATTTGTCCAGGGCCTTGGTCTCTTCACCCTGGAGGAGCTGCACTACTCCCCGGAGGGGAGCCTGCACACCCGGGGCCCCAGCACCTACAAGATCCCTGCATTTGGCAGCATCCCTGTTGAGTTCAGGGTGTCCCTGCTCCGTGACTGCCCCAACAAGAAGGCCATCTATGCTTCCAAGGTACTGTGGCTCTGGGTCTGTGCTGCCATCTGATCTGCCCTGTGTGAAGCCATGGGGTGGGGGTGCCGAGGGGCCTCAACCACCCACCTGGTGTCTCTGCAAGGGACAGGTCTTGACAAAGGAAGAGGGTTTGACACTGGCCTTGGTGAGGGTAGTAGGGGGTAGGGCAGTCCTGCCTGAGAACCAGTAGAATTGGGTTGAGGCCACCACCTGAGTGTGGCTGAGGCTGGCTCCTTTGGGTGGACTTAGAGGGCTTCCTTAACCAAATCCTGTAGGTTCAATCCTGGCTCATGCCCATATCTCAGGCCTGCATCACTGGTGCCCGATCCTCAGAGATGGCCGCACGGATGCAGCACTGCTGTGGTCCCTGGGAGTCAGTGTATTCCCTGCAGAGGGGGCGGCACCTCTGCACACACTCTTCCATCTCCTTCTGTTGCTGAGACCCAAACTTAAGACCAGATCAACATGCCTGGAGGATTGTGAATAACTCTCCTCTGTTTCTCCCCTGTCTCCAATAACTATGAAAAAAAATGACTGAAAAATTATTTAGCTGATTCATGTCCTAGGTCAAAAGGAAGACAATTAATCACTGGTAACCAGTGACACACCCATTTGTTCTTCTCATGTGTGTGTGTATGGACACATTGTGACCCTTGCCGTTGGCTCTCACGCTTTACCATGCATTGGGATCACTGTGGCTCATGATAGAAATGCACCTGTACGGGGCCCACCCCCAGCAGTTTTGATTCACGTGGTCTGGGGTAGAGCCCCAGAACATGCATTTTTAGCAAGTATCCTTAATGATTCCGATATAAGTGCTCTCTGATCTATGCTTTGGGGAGAGAAAACCAACCTCTGCTAGAAAGTGTTTTAATTCTTGTTTGTCATTATGCCTACAATTCCAGCAGATGCTGTAAGTATGATTATGGTGCCTGTCAATGTTGGTGTCAGAGCTGCAGCTAGATCGTTCTCCTAGGCTCCTGACGGTGAGGAAAGGGTTACCATGATGTCAGATTTTGTGGTCTTTAAAATACAATGGTCTAGGATAACTTTAAATGGTGCATGATATTTGCATGGTGTCATCAGAGAAAATTATACAGCAAGAGTTAAAAGAAATATGCCCCTGAGGTCCAGTCGTGTACTAGCCTGATTGTTCTCAGTCCCTGATGAATTTCAGATGTGCCTTCCTGCTGTGTGTGGTGTGGCCCCAGTAGTGCTGGCTGGGGGCTTCCCTGACATCACCAGCTCTCCAGGTCAGGAACGCCGCAGGGTCTGTGTGGTGGCGCGGAGGCTGGGGCCACTCGCCTGACCCCCTGCCCTCTGCCCTGTCCGTTCAGGCTGTTGGGGAGCCGCCCCTCTTTCTGGCTGCCTCCATCTTCTTTGCCATCAAGGACGCCATCCGTGCAGCCCGAGCTCAGCACACAGACAATAACATAAAGGAACTTTTCCGGCTAGACAGCCCTGCCACCCCGGAGAAGATCCGCAACGCCTGTGTGGACCAGTTCACCACCCTGGTATGATGCCTCTCCTGTGCCCACTCAGTCCGGGGGAGGCTGGGGATCGTTCTGCAGGGAGGAGGGATGTCGGGCTCTCCCTCAACTGGCAGCCTTGCGTCAACAGCTGCCCTTCACTCTGCAGCATGAGGCACCCATGTGAACTTGCAGGAGAATAATGAGAAACCCCCTTAAAGCCACAACTTGTAGCTGGGACTAGAGGTGGGAGGAATGGATGATGCATAGTCATCACCCACAGATTAGGCTCTCTAGATTTTTATCCATCATCCTTATCTAGATAAAAGTCTAGAAAGCCTGATCTATAAAGGTGATGGATAAAAGTCTAGAGAGCCTAATCTTTAGCGTAGGTTATGAGCTTTTTGGGATCTTTCTTTGTTAAAGACACTGTATGAGTATACAGAAATGGAGGGAAAAAGAGGGAACAATGAATTAGATCAACCACATTTATTCCAAGCACCGTGCTGGTACTGGGGACACACAGGTGCCCTTGGGCACTTTGCAACCTTGGGAAAACAGATGATTATGTTATATGCTTATCAATTACTACCTTGGAAGTATATGCAGCAGAAAGTAGCAGAGGAATTCCATAGTCATTGGAATCACTTTGGGAAGCAGGTATGTGATATTTTTAGTGGGCAATGCCTGGCAAAAGAAGACCATTGTAGGGTTCCAGCTTCTTCCACTGCTGGAATCTCAGAATCAGCTCAGTCTGTTTGGACACTGCATTTACAGAGCTCTCCAGTTGCCTTTGCAACCACAACCTCTGTTGAGTTAGCAGTACTGGGTTCTTCCTGATGCTCAGGTTGGGTTTCCTCCTTTTGAAATCCAATAGGCCCTTTGGATTTAGGGGTAAAGTGGGTACTAATGGTCCAAAAGTGTTCCAGGCATGGGGAGAGTACAGGAGACCCCCCAGGGCAGCAGATCTGCCATCACTAACCTCAGCACTGTGGATGAAGGAGGCGTGCAGGTCTCCACCCTGCCTCCCTCAGGTCTGCCAATAGTTTTAGCTGTGGGGTGAGAACCACACAGACCATGTGTGCAGCTCCCAGGCAGTGAGGACAGCCACAGCTGTGGGGCAACCTTCCCACGGCCCGCCATAGCCCTCAGTGCTGAGTTACCCAAACCCCATTTCCCGGAGAGTAGGAGTATTGCATGACTCCAAGAGGCTCATACAGTTTGCAAGGTTAGCTCCTCACACATAATCTGATGCAGAACTTGATCCTTTTTTTAAAATCTTAATTTCTCTTTCACTGATACATAATATTTTACATATTTATAGGGTACATGTGAGTGTTTGTTGCATGCACAGAATGTATAATGGTCAAGTCAGGGGATTTGGGGTGTCCATCAACTTGAGTGTTTGTCATTTGTATGTGTTGATTTCATTTCAAGTCCTCTCTTCTAGTTACTTTTAAATATACAAAATATGGTTGCTAAATACAGTCCCCCTATTCTGCTACCAAACATTAGAACTTATTTCTTCTATCTAACTGTAGATTTGTACCCATTAACCAACTATTCTTCCCCCTCCCACCCACACATTCTTCTCTGCCTCTGGTACCTACCATTCTGTTCTCTATGTCCGTGAGATCAAGTGTTTTAGCTCTCACATATGAATGAGCACATGTAACATTTGTCTTTCTGTGCCTGCCTTATTTTACTCAGCATAATGACCTCCAGTTCCATCCATGTTGCTGTAAATGACATAAGTTCATTCTTCTTTACGGCTGAATGGTATTCCGTTGCATATATATATACCACATTCTCTTTATCCAACCATCTGTTGACAGACACTTAGGTTGATTCCATACCTCTGCTATTGTGAATAGTGCTGTGATAAACATGCAAATACAGATATCCCTTTGATATGCTGATTTCTTTTCCTTGGATACATACCCAATAGTGGGATTACTGGATCATATGGTAGTTCTATTTTCAGTATTTTGAGAAGTCTTCATACTGTTTCCCATAGTGGCTGTACTAATTTACACTCCCCCAATGGTGTATGAGTTCCCTTTTCTCCACATCCTCGCGACTTCTGTAATTTTTTGTCTTTCTAATAATTGCCATTCCAACTGTGGTTGAAATGATATGTCATTGTGGTTTTGATTTGCATTTCCTGATGATTAGTGGTATTGAGCATTTTTTCATGTATCTGTTGGCCATTTGTATGGCCTCTTTTGAGAAATGTCTGTTCATGTCCTTTGGTCATTTTTCATGGGACTATTATTATTTTTTTACTGTTGAGTTATTTGAGAACTCAGTCATTTTAAGAGCCCCTATGAGACCCCAGACTTAAAGATACTTTTCTATGTTACAACACGCCAGTGATGTTTAAATCCCTGCCATGGAATCACATAGTGGTTGAGTCTGTGAGCACACCATGCTTTATAAGGAATGTGAGTGCCACCTAAGAAGGGGCCACTTCTACTCTGTTCATCACCCTATCTCCAGAGCCTAAGAGAGTGCCTGCGCATGGAACGTGCTCAGTAACAATAAGTGAATGACTAGGAGATTAAGGGGTCCTGCCCTGGGGCATTCCCAATGTTGGGGACTGCAGAATGGTTTTAGTCCTGGAATGATGGCTGGCAGTGGTGGGAGGTGTGCATATGTGAGAGGGTGGGAGGGGCACTACCAGGAGACCTTGGCAAAGAGAGCTCTGCCGTTCCTTTCTAGTGTGTCACTGGTGCAACGGAAAACTGCAAACCCTGGTCTCTGAGGGTCTGAAGAGAACGTCCCCAGCAGAGTCTTCTTGTGCTGTGTGGGAGCTTCCATGGAGCAGAAGCACGTACTGCAGAACCTGGATCTATAAAAGTCGCATGATGACAAAGCTGTGACTCATCAGGATGGCATTTGGAAGAAAATTGAATGCATTGGAAGATTTTGATCAAAAGCAAATTTAGAACTGTTAGGCCTAAGTGGTGAATATGCAATTATGGTCATTTCTGTTTTAATCATGTATTTGAAATAGGTTTAGGAAGAGTTGTCCACTCACCGGACAGCCTGCGTAACTTCAAGTGCTGATGGTGTCTGTCCTTCAAAGAGGATTCCCACAAACCTTCAGAGGTTCAGACTGAAGTTACTCTAAATCTGTGTGCCTTCCTCAGAAAGCCTTTTCTTTAAACCAATGAACCTCATATCATAACCTCAGATCCATACTCAAATTTTGCAGTGAGGCAGTGGGTGAGATTAAAACCTCTAACTCCCTCTGAGTCACTGGAGAAAATAAAGAATAAAACAAATTCAGGGTTAATTGGATCCAATTTTGTTAAGCTACATAAAGTAAGAATACCCCATAATGCAAAAATCCAACCAACTCAATTATTGAGCACGTTGACCTTCAGCCTGCTAGATCTCCTCCCCTTCCTCTTTGTGTATCTTCCAAAAAGAAAAAAAAAGTTAGGTTTAAAAATCTTCTGCATTTGAAGCCAGAGTAATTCCACCTAGAAATGGTGCTCTCAAAATAAAGATCAGCCAGAGGAAAAAGAGTCAAGGAGCCTGGGTTCTCATCCCAGCTGGGTCTCACTATCTCTGTGATCTTGGACTGACATTTCCCCTTCCTGTGCTTCATTTTACTGCAAAATTAAAGGGCTGGACTGGAATAATCTCTAAGGTCTTCTCTTGCTCTAACAGTCTATAAATATATGCCCTGAAAACTCCAGTTATATAAGAGATTAAAGACTTGGCTCCCTTACTATTGTATGATATGTGGGCCTAATGGACTCTGCTTAGATTCCCTCAACTTCCTGTGGTTGGTTAAGAAAACAGGAGAAAAACAAACATCCCTTTTTGTTGCTCCAATGCGTAACTTCATCCCTATGTGGTGCTGGGTGGATGATGTGACGTGGTCGTGTGCCTTCACTGTATAAAACCCCCAGCCTCTGCCAGACAGAATCCACGGTTCTCACCAGGGAAGGAGCACAGTGGAAACAACGTAGCTGAACTGGTGCTTGATGTCACTAATAAACTCCAGCTGGTGGGCATGTGAGACATGCTTATCAATCATCATAATCACACTAAATGCTAGTATCGTCCCTGTCTTGATCAGCCTTCATTTCTTGGAAACACACACCACACCACACACACACACACATACACACACACCCCCCACTTCCTCAAAAAATTCCCATCTTCAGAGTATTCTAGATACCCTGGCTGTTTATAGCTTGGTCGAGGCAAAAGAGCTTTAAAAATCAGAGAGTTATTTACCTTGAGATCTGTGCAGGTCCATTTCAGATGATTTTTCTGGGATGTTCTTGGGCAGGGCCTGAGGCTTGTCACTGGTGAGGACCTCAGGGCGAAGCAATGACCCTGCAGTCCCTTCTGTGCTTAGGTACCCATGTGAGAGCACAGGGTCATGAAAATCCAACACGCAGGTGCTTTGTGAACTATAAATCATGGTGATACTCTGAGGTGCTGTCCTCCACAATACGACTTCTTGCCTTGCCCTGTTGTCCCAATCTGTAAAGTGCAAGTGCCCCAGTCTATGAAGGGAGGTGTCTTTGGTCTTTTCCGCGTTGCACAAGAAGTCAAGGCTGCCTGCAGTACAGTCTATAGCCTGCAGAGGGCAGTAGAAGACTGAATATGAGGCATGTCCTGCAGCTGGCCCGGCATCTGTGGGGTTGGTCACTAGGGTGCTGATTTAGAATCTCTGCATAGACCAAATACCCTCAAGTCCTCTCCAAGAGCTGGATTTGAAGCTGACTTAGGGTTTTAGACTGAAAAAAATCTCTCCAAAAACATGGGCCAGCAGTGGGAGTCTGAGCTCCAGATGCACGACTAGCAGGGGATAGGCGATTCTTATTTTCTGAGCATCTGCAACTTGCCACGTGCCAAACTTAATACTTTCCCTACAGGGTCTCATTTAGTCTTCCCAGTGGCCTTACCAGTTAGGTCCTTTAATCCTTGCAACCACGTGAAGGGTAAGCCCTACCCCTGGCCATGCCGCGGGGCTACTCAGAGACATCTGCTCCCAGACATTCGGCACAGTCTGGGGGCAGCTCCTTGGCCTTGCAGGCCGGGAAACCTGGTGTACACTGGAAGTCGATCTGCCTGTCAGAGTGGACACGTGCCAACCAGGCTCACGGAGCATGCCAGCTCGTTCGGCTGCAAGCAGGGCAAGGGTTCTCCCGGCTGCACAGACAAGCTGCTGAGCTGTCGTCAGGGCGGCTGGCGGGCCTCCTCCTCCTCCAGAGCTGGGTAGTGGGAGGCCAGGACAGGAGGGCAGGATGGAGGCTGTAGGAGGATTGCTAGGCAAGGACGAGGATGGAAATAGTCCTAGCTGATTGATTTACGGCTGGAAACATCCCCAAGCCCAGGATATTTTTATCTTCAGCTGAGGGGGAGCCTGGAAGCCAGGCCACTGGCTGCCTATTTTGGATCCTGGGACAAGACTATTCATAATGCACAGCTTCCTTCAACGGGTGCGGCATGCAGTCACCCTGCTGCCCCTAGGCCTAGGAGCCTGTCCTTTCATTTGTCTCTATCGTGAAGTGGGGGAGTACATGTCCCCAAGGCAGGAGACAGATCCTGTGACGATCTTGTCACCTGAAACAAAGCAGCCCGTCGATGGGAGTGGAAGTGTCAGGCACTGCGCAAAGCAAGTCTAGCGTCATCTCTGTCCTTGAACTGCACTGTCCTGGCCTGGTACAACTCCCTGGACCAACTCAGCATCCCAGAACTGGTGGGACCTTGATGACCATCAAGCACAATTTCCTGGTGTTAGAGATGAGAAACAAAAGCCAACAGAGGGTCACTGACGTTTCTAGGGTCCCACGGCCCTTTAGTGGCAGAGCCGGGCTTACAACAAGGCTGCCTGGGTGCTGATCCAGGTTTTCCAAACTACATACACCCACTAGTCCAATGAGCTTTCTCTTATGCAAGCTTTGGGTCAGGAACTCGGAGATATGGTAGGAATCTAGTTGGGAAGAAGACAGGGAGAGAGAGCTTGCAGCTAGATATAAACACTGTGGCAAGGACAGTCTCGTGCTCATATGCCTATGTATGCCTATATGCCCATGCTCCTGTGACAGGACGCTACAGTGGGATTCTTCCCTCCGTTCCACAGATGGGGAACAAAACAGTAAGTGCAGAAACATCCCCTCATTCCGAAGGGAGGCACTGAATCTAAGTCATCTGTGTAAGATTTGCAGAGAGGGTGGCTGGAAACTGATTTTGCCACCGTTAGCTCATCACCCACCTGAAGGGAATAAAGGATTGAAGTTTGAGAGATTGGGGAGAGAGGTTTTCTTTGAAGATAGCAAGCTGTGAGTTCTCCCTGCCAAAGAGGAGAGACAGTGTGTCTGAGGGGTCGCCCCCATGAGGCCGGGGAGGGGGAGCTTCAAGTGCGCCACTCAGAGACCCAAACCACAGGATCCCCTTGGGAAGCTGCGGTTGAATCAGACTAGGCATTACAGAAGGGGGCAAGAGTGAGCTGCACTTCCTGCATCGGCAGGGCAAGGATGCCATGTGGCCACACTGGAGGGGCCACCCAAGAGGACTGCCTGGAGGGGGCGATGCAACCCCAACAGAGGAGAAGACTTAGCTGCAGGCCAGCTTGCTCGGGCATAGCCCATGAGAAATACTCTCACATCCTTGCCCTGCCTCCACTGTTCCAGTATTAATCTCCACCCCTCCAACTTTTTCATAGGGCGGAAGGTAGCAGGGCTCTCTACTGTGCCCTGGTGACTGCTCGAGAGGGAGACCAAGGGTCTCTTTCCTGAGATAGAGTCCTGAATGTTGAGGGGCAGGGGCATAAGAAGGGTGGTGATCAGGCTGTCCCACTGTACTGCTGTGCCCCTGCGTCGGTGCTGGGAGCCCAGAGCGCTTTCTGAGAGTCTGAGTGGCACGTGGCTTGCTGCCCTCTCCTCCCACCCTGCTGTCTCCACCGCATCCTAGCGGGTCCCTTCTGTTCAGCCAGTCCTGATCTGTGGGCTGTCAACATATGTTGGACTGGCCCACGCACGTGCTGTGTTCTTCCTCCCACTAGGCGCTGATTTCCAGGGCGCTCCCCTGGCTGTTGATGTCCTTGCAGGGTGCTGCCTTTCCTTGCTCCCCGCCGAGGCCAGACTGCGCACCTGCCCCGGTAGAGACACACAAACGCCTCAGCCCACTCTTGGTATTAGGAGCTGAGCATAGCACACATGGACTTCCCGGACCCCTCTGCCTCCCCTCAGCTTCCCTCTTCTCTCCTGGGCAGGTCGCTGAGCTCCTCTGACCTCAGTCTTTCCACCTGTAGACCAGGCGTGGATGATCACACCTGCCTGCTGGGCTGTGGTGAGAATGGGAAGAGTAAGGGGGTTAAAAAGCACTTTGTGGAGCGCTGTGTTTGCCATTCCCAGGCTCTGGCCATGCCTTAAATGGGGAAGAGGGCAGGGAAACGGCGAGTAAGCTTTCCAGAACTCAGTCGGGAGGGAAGATGCACGACCGAGTCAAACCCTCGAGCAGAATGAGGTGTGGGGCGATGGGGAGCAGGCCGTACACAGACAGCTGTGGTCTTCAGCCAGGTAAGAGCAGCTCATGATATTATATTTTGGCACAAATGATGCAAATGATTGATTATCACGGCTCAGCGTCTCACACTGATGTGGTTTTCCCGGCGCGCCGGCTGGGTGGGGGAGCCTCTCAGCTCCCCACCGCTGACTAAGTGGCACAGATGAGACCGGGGGAAGATCCCATCGGCCTCTTCCAGCTATCTTCACAAGCCTTTATCAAAAGTGTAGAAGAAGGGCTTTCTCTTGTTACCCAGGCTGTTTAATCTTGTCTGATAATGGCAACGGCTGGCATTCTTAGAGCAATTTGCAAGGCACTTGCCTGTGCAATGTTTCACATAATTCTTGCACCAAACCTGTGAGGTACATATTACAATCGTACTCATTTTACAGACGACCAAACTGAGGCTCGGGGGAGAAGGTGATGGTGCGGATCAGAGCACTGGCTTTGAAATCGGCTGATATGTTCCAATCTTGTGTCCTCCACTTAGCTGCTGCATGATCTTGGCAAGGAGCTAAATGGTGTTCCACCCGGGTGAGGTGGAGCAGGGGCCTACAGAGGTGTTCTGTGAGTTCACATATCTGGAAGGTGTTAGGACGGTCCATGGTGGATGATGGCTGATGGACAGCTAGGATGTATCCGGCTGACGATTGATCTAGTTTGGTGCAGCTGTTTCTCCGGGTTAGTGATCAGGCCCATGTAAACAGTTCAGATCAAATCCAGCTGGGTTACACTTTGCCCCAGTTCAGCAGGTCAGATTGCATCCAGGTGTGCACGTGACTGGGGGTCCAACTCCTTCTGCCCTCCTGGCTTCTTTTGGATACCTCTGACCAACCATCTCCATTTTGCATTTTCATAGCAGCGACTTAAACTTAGATTTCTGATGTCAAAGTCTGAGCTCTTTCAATCGGGTGGTGCTGGCTCTACATTTTTTTTACATTACATATTTCAGTTGGCTTCCCTCCCTGGAGAAAACACACACGCACGCACACCCCCCCCACCTCTACCTTCTTTCTCCCCTCCTTCCTTCCAGCCTGGGCTCAGGATCCAAGGGAAAGGGGGCACCACCTGGTCATTGTTAGCAGGAAAGCACATGCTTGAGGAGGCAGACTCCCTGCAGCTCTTTGCAGACAGAGAATAGCCACTTCGGAGTGCAGGTGGCTTCAGATTGCGGGGACTGGACGGGTTGCTGATAACAGCCCTTGGGCCACTTCCTCCACACCCTGGGGGCCCTGATTCTCACTTAATGGTAAGTGTTTCCAAGGTTGCAGAATGTAGGTACAACAGAATGTATTAGGTCTGGGCCCCTTTCTCCATCTTCCTGGAGAGCCATCAGCCCTGGGAAAAATTAAGTAGGAGTGTTCTTTGTCCTCTTGGGGGTGGGCCAAGGGCTTCTTGCAAGGACCCTGTGCACGTCATAGGCCCTTGAAGATATTGGTGACAATGGTCCCATGGTAGCTGGTGGCTCTGGAGCGGGCCTAGGCTCTCCTGTAAACTAATCTAGTCTGGCAACAGCCTCCACCCCACATCCCCACCCCTGGGAGCCAAGAGTGCCACCCCTCTGGGAGATGTGACCGTAGTAGAGTTTTTGGTAATTTGAGGACCTCAGCTGATGAGGATATGGGCTTGTGAAGAGCTCAATATTCGTGTCCTTAAGTCCCACAATCAGGTTTTCTCCTCCCTCAGCTACACGTGTACCTTGTGCTTCCGCCAGGAGCTGGCTAAGCTCAGGGCTGTAGCAGAGCACGGGCTGCCAGTGAGTGCTCTCCTTTGCTCTATCATTTTCATAAACTCTCTTCCCTTGGGCCAATTAATCACTCTCTGAGCCTCAGTTTCCTCATTTATAAAAGGAGGATAGTGAGAAATACTGTCAGTGGTGTAAAGTTAAATGAGATACTACAGCATCTGGCACCTGTTAGGTGCTCAGTAAATGTCAGTTCTTTGCTGGTCCAAGATTTTCCCAGCCTCTGCACAAGAGTTTTTTAAATTTAATGTCCAAACATGTTTATACTGTGTGTTTGTCGTAGACACTGTTGCGAATCAAATCCTTTTATTGGGCTGGGAGCTGCCAGTTCCTATAAATGTTGGCTGCTGACAGATCATATCTGCCTATTATCTTGAGAATGGCCCTCAGCTATAACAGAAGCCACCTCTCCTGGGAGTTTATGCACCCTTGGCCACACTGAGGCAGGTCACAGCTGATAACAGACTGTCACCAGGTACAGACGGCTGGACTCGTGCCTGAAGGTGCAGCCACCTCCTCTGGTTGTGCAGTTCCTTTCCAGAGCACCCAAAGGGCAAGACTGAAACTAGACCCAGCTGAGCCCACATCCTTGCTCAGCATTTTCACCTGCTCTACCCTACTTCCCTCATTCTCCTCGTCCTGAGAGCTCTCCCCCATAAATCTCTGCATTCAAATCTTCTCTAAACCTTTGCTTCTTGGGAACCACCCTATGACAGGATGTACCTAATTTAAAAACATAACATGTTTGCATCTCTGCTCTCTGGGTATTATATGGCTGGGGAGCTGTATTGTAACTTAATGTACATGGGCATTCCCAATATATTGGGAGCCAAGACTCAGTCTAATGAGGTCAAATGTGTGCGCTAGGTTGATGTTGATGATAACCTAAAATTTCTGCGAGTCTCAATCATTATGGCCACTTGCCCTATTCTCACAATAGACAATGTCCCCTGGTCAAAGCATTGTCAGTTTCCTCTATAATTCCATTGAATGTGCCTCTTTTCCCAAGATAGCAATTGGGCAGCCACACATATGTGACCCCAGATGTCTTCCTGGCTATTATTGGCTTCTCATGCGTTAATGTTTACCTGGGTGCTGAGAAAATTAGATGTATCATTCAAATGGTATAACTGGAGCATAACATTTTGGAGCTAAAAGGGACATTCCCTGCAGGGACAAGCCCAGTGGTCCTCAAATGGGGGCAGGTTTGCTCTTCAGGGAACAGTTGGCAATGTCTGGAGACCTCTTTGGTTGTCAAAACTAGAGGAGGGGTTGGTAGCTCCTGGAATCAGGCGGGTAGAGTCCAGGGAGCCGCTGAACGTCTTACAAATACACAGGGCAGCCCCTTGCGACAAAGAATTACTCAGCCTAAAATGTCAGTGGAGCTCAGGTGGAGAAGGCTGGGTCTGGCCTACCACCCTGACAGCAGAGGGGAGGCGACTGAGGACTCTGGAGGTGGCAGTGACACAATGGAAACCTGAGTTTCCTGACTTATCCTTTCTGCTGATTCAGTTGTCTGGTTATGTTATAGTATCAGTCCTGTGAAGCAAATGTGTGATAACAACCGCCCTGCAGATGGGAAATCTCCTAGTGCAAGGACATAGCAAGAGATTCCTATTTCTAAGTGGACACTCATAAGGTGTCCACTCCACCACAGTAAATTACCCTCTCTGCAAAGGAGTTGTAAATGGTGATACTCAACACTGATGTATTTGCTTCTAATCCCTTATCAGACCACAGAATTATTTCGTTGTAGTTAGTTCCTTAAAACCTTTCCGTGTATTGGGACCATTATACCTAGTAGTGGAACGTCTGGTCTGTTAGTCATGTTTTGAATGTTGTGCTTATAATCACATACACTGTGAATTTGTTTCCTTTCTTGTGGAAGGTCTAATTTTTCCTTTAAGAACATTTTTCTTAAATAAAAAAATGATTAGAGTATGTATTAAATATAAGTAATATGGAGAAAAAGAAAAGAAACATATATACTTCCCACTCAGTTCTAAAAATGTTTATTCATATTTCTTTTCCACGATAAAAAAATTAATGTTACAAGTGCAGCTATAACTTCCGTTTTATCCCCCCACCCCCAGATTTTCCTCTGTCTTGAGGTAATAACTATCCTAAGGTTGATGGTTGGTGTATAACTTCCCCTTTCATGTGTATACATACACACACACACACACACACACACACACACACACACACACACACTTTTTTTTTTTTTTGAGACAGGGTCTTGCTCTGTCACCCAGGCTGGAGTGCAGTGGTGTCATCATAGCTCACAGCAACCTCAAACTCCTGGGCTCAAGCGATCCTCCTGCCTCAGCCTCCTCAGTAGCTGGGACTACAGGTGTGCACCATCACACCTAGCTAATTTTTTGTATTTTTTGTAGAGATGGGGTCTCACTATGTAGCTCAGGATGATCTTGAATGTCTGGCCTCAAGTGATCCTCCCATCTCAGCCTTCTGAAGTGCTAGGATTAAAGGCATGAGCCACTGCACCTGCCAGGGTTAGAAGCTTGATAGTGGTTACCTTTGGAGGGATGTGTACTAGGAGAGAGCAAGGGAGCTTCTGGGGGCTTGGTCGTGTTCCACTTATTTATCTGGGTGCTGGTTTCCAGGGTATGTCACCTTTCCAGAATTCATTGAACTGTTCATGATGGTTTGTACATTTTTATATATGTATTAACATTATTCAATAAAGAATTTCCTTTAAAAAAACAAACTACATCCATGATATCATAGAATGATATCCTTCTGCAACTTGTTTTTTCTACTCAACATTATGCTTTTAATATTTATCCATCTTGGCCCATTTGATCTGGTTTAACCATTTATCTGTTATGTAGTGCTTTATGTTATGTATATGTTAAAATTTATTTTTTCATCCCCATACTAATGGATGCTTTTACTGTTTCCAATCTCCTATTGTTACAAACAGCACTGTGGTGAACAACCTTGAATACACTTCCTTCTGCAAAGAATGAGTGTTTTCCTCTAAGGCACATACCCCAAACTGGGGTTTCTGAGAGTACCTTCTTCATTCCTTTATTTTCAGCTGTTCATGTCATGTTTTAGTTGGGTCTTGTAAATAATATATATGGTTAGTGTGTGTATGATTTGGTCTCTTATGAATAGTATATATGATTGGGGTGTGTGTTTGTGTGTTTAAATGCAATCTGAGAATATTTCTCTTTTCATTGGCAAAACAATGTGTTTACATTAATTGTGAGTAATAATGTACTTTGACTTATTTCTATCTTCTCCTTTGGTGTTTTTCTACTAAGCATGTTTAAATTTTTAGCAGGCATACTTGATTTAGCAAAGCCCATGTTTAATTAATATTTCTATGCTGTCACCATACAGTACGAGAAGCTTAGAATGCATTAACTTTGATTTTCCCCTCTCTTGCTCCGTGTTTCTATAATCAAATATTTTAGTTTCACCTCATTTTAACATGCTGATTAGTCATTGTTGTTTTTTTTCTTGTACAGTCAAATGTCTAGTTTTACTCACATACTTATCTTTGTTTTTCTCACCATTGCTTTTATATCCCACTCCTTCCTTCTGGATTCCATTTCCTTCTTTTAGAAACATGTCAGTCAATAGTTTATCAGCCAAAGTTTGAGAATGGTAAATTCTTTTTTTTTTTTTTTTTTTGTACAAATGTGGTTTTTTTTCCCTCATCCATAAATGATGATTTAGCTGGGTATTGAAATAGCTGATATTGATTTAGCCAGACCTTGGAATATATTTTTCTGATGTCAGTTTGTCATTCTTTTGCAGGTTAATATCTCCTCTCTCTAGCTGCATTTATTCTGTTAAGGTATTCTGTAAAATAGGCATGCCATTGTCTAGGTATGGATTAACTTTTTATTCCCTGTTCTTGGGATTCATTCTGTTTCTCCAAACTAAGAACTTGTTTTCAAGTCTGGAAAATTCTAAGTCCTTATTTCTTGCACCATTATCTCTCCTTCAGTCTCTCTATTCTCTTCTTCTGGAACTTCCAAATAAACTTGTACTGAAACTTCTCATTCTGTCCACCATGTGTCTTAATCTTTCTTTAATATTTTTCATCTCTTTATCTCTGTGATGCTTTCTGGATAATTTCCTAGGTCTACATTTCAGTTCACTGATGCTTCCTTTGACTCTATCTTCCTGCTTAAGTAAATTGTGGTTTCATTCTCAGTTTTTATATACTTTTATTTCTATACATTCTAATTTTTCTTTCTTTTCCCAATTCACCTGAATTAGTGTAGAGTAGATTATGCTACAGAAACAAAATATCAGCTCAGCTCTTGCTCTTCCCATTCTGATGTTGAGTTTCCTCTTCTTTTCTGGAACCTGAGAGTTTTCCTTTCTTTCTTTTGAGCTCGGATGGGGGGGTGGGGGTGTTAAAAAATTGTATTACATTTTCTACAACATTTCTATCTATTTGAAGCAGGGGAAGAACATTCATTTCCTTAAACCTTCATGTTACCAGAAGTTGAATCTTTTAAGAGGTTATATTCTAAAACCTTTTAGATCCCAACTTTCAATCCTATTTATTTTGTGTATTAATTTACATCTTTGGGCCAACTGCCTGAGCAGTCAGATTCCAAGCATCAGAAGATTTAGATATTCTACTTTTGCACATTATAGGTTTTCTTATGCTGTCAGAATCCATCATCAATCAGCTATTCTTTTCTGTATTTGAAAATATTTCTGGGGTCCATAGTCCAATTCCTAATTGCCATAGCAATTTATTTTATTAAACAATAAGCATCCATCCAGGTAGTGAGCCACCTTTCAACAAAAATTTAGCACTGGCTACCCATGAGGTGCCATGCTATGCACCTGAAAGGAAAATAAAGATGCACAAGCCTCAGATAGTCCTCTGAGTAGCACACAGTATCTAGTAGGAGAGATATGACATGTGCACAAATAACCCTAAGACCAGGTGGACCGTAGTGATGGCTGAAGAGACTTCAGGGCACAGTGCTCGGAGAATTCAGCGAAGGGAACACTCATGTATGGTAGATGGAATCAGAGGTGGTTTCACACACGTGGCATTTGTACTGACACCGAAGGATGGTACATTAGTCTTTTATTGCTGCTGTAATAAATTATCAAAAATGTAACAGATTAAAATAACACCTATTTATTATCCCACAGTTCTGGGGGTGGAATGTGTGGGGTTCATGTGGCCCTACCGGGTCCTCTGCTTAGAGTTTCACAAGGTCGAAATCAACCTTGGGTCAGGCTGCATTCCTTTCGGGAGGTCTGCGGATGATCTGCTTCTAAACGCGTTGAAGTTGTTGGCTGGATTCAATTCCTCGCCAGTCGTCAGCGGGGGCTGCTCACATTCTCCTTATGCTCACGCAGTGGGGGTCGAGTCCCTCTCACGCTCCCCATCTCTCTGACTTCTGCCACTTCTGACCCCAGCTGGAGAAACTTCTGTGCTTTTAAGGGCACGTGTGATTAGATTGGGCCGACCTGGATAATCCAGGCTACTCTTACTCCACTTTAAGGTCTGTGACCTTAATTACATCTGCAAAGTCCCTTTTGCTATGCAATGTGATGTATTTATAAGATCCAGGGATTAGGGCATCTTTGAGGGGCCATCCTGCCTACCAAGGGTGGGCAGACTTTACACCTGCTGAACCATGTCAGAGGGCTCTTCGGGCAGAGGGAATAGAAAGAACAAAACCGTGAAGGCAGGAAACCTCATGGAGGGGGCAGTGGGAACAGCCAGCCTTCCTCAGGGTGCCAACCAGCCAGCGTCCTCCAAACGATGAGATACGTGTGTGAGCTCTCAGACAGAGTATGACCTTCTGAACGAGGAAGGCAGCCACAGACGCCTGCCTCAAGGCATGTGGGAAGTTCAATGCCACCCCCTCAGTTCTGCAAGCGAGATTGCTCTTGTGACATTCTACGCTTCCTGTGTGCTGTGTTCCTCAAGATGGAACAATGTGGAGCTGAGCATCGTCAATAATTGTTATTTCATTTCACATGGTCTTTGCACAAAGTACTGGCAAATCAGAAGACTATAATAATCGCCCATAATCTGGACGCTCAGAGAGAACAACTGTGAACACCATGGGGGTCTCTGAGATGCCTTTAATAGGCAGCTTTCTGTGTCTATTAATATTCTTCCTCGAGGTTATTTTTAATGGATGTGTAGTTTCTATTGTGTGGATGGCACCAGTTTCATGGATGCCCCAGTGTTGACATTGGGCTTGTTTCCACGTTGTCTCACTATCATAAACAATGCAGAGATAACATAACAAGGGTTGTTTTTACAGACTGTTAAACAGGATGTCATCAGACCCCGAGCAGGAATGCAGAGGGGAGCCTGGGGGTAGTTGCGGCTGTTAGGGTGAGCGGCCACTGTCCTCTCGGCTGAACCACTGTGTGCTGCTTTTGCTAACTTGGGCCCGCTGCGCCTGAGGGCTCCAGCTAGTACCCTCTGGTGTACAGAGAAGAGGTGCTGGCACTGATGCTGCAGCATGAGAGGAAGGCTTCGTGGAGGAGGAGGCGTCAGAGCACAGGCTGAGGGGTGCTAAGTGCAGTGGGAGCCCAGGGGGAGTAAGCTCCAGGGCTGTGAGGGGCTGGCAGGCTCCTGAGCTCTGAGAGGAGCCACCGGGGAGACATGCTGGAGCTTTCTGGGTCCTCTCTTGGAAGTTATTTCCTTTGGAAGGAAAGATTAGAAAGTAAAAGGTGTGTTGCTTCGGTAGGAATGAGGGGAGAAAGAACAAGCCGTTGCCCCATGCTGCGACAGGGACTGGGACGAGATTTGTGCTTTCTTCACGTTATCCAGCTCCTGCGTCTCAGTTTCCTCCTCTGTGCTCCTTCCCTGCTTCCAGCTGCTTAAACAAACTGGGATATCTTAGAATGGAACCTCTTCCTAAGCGGTTTGCTCCAGAGCATGAGAACTGACTGGGAGAGGACATAAGGGAGCTTTCTGGGGCGATGGAAACGTTCTGTGTGTTGGTTGGGGTGTGGATTATGCATCTATGCAAACTCATGGAAAGGTGCACTCAAGAGCTATGCATTTCATTCTTTGTAAATGACCTTCAGTAATTTTTTTATGTTCAGATTTGCAAACCAGCAAGATCTTGCTGTTTTTGTGCACGTTAACATAAATGGGATTGGGTGGAGTGAAAACAGGAAGAGAGCGACTGTCCAGGGCTAGCCTCCCGCCCGGGACACAGGGGGACTCAGGTTAGTGAGGGGCGGCCACCGCGCTGCTTTGACCCTTGGCCCCGTCATCTGCAGGAAGCCCCCCCTTGCTGGCTTGTGCTGTGGTGGGGGAACTGCGCTGGGCTGCGGCTCTGCCCTGTGGTTTCCCCTGTGGGCTGGTGGTGAGTCAAGGGGCCCCTGGAAAGAAAGGAAAGAAGATTTGGCTGGAGATGCTACTAACTGCTTATTTCTGGGGGCCAGAGAAACCTCAACCCAGGGCTGCTTATTATTATTATTTTTTAATAGAGATGGGATCTCACTTTTGCTCAGGCTAGTCTCAAACTCCCAAGCTCAAGCGATCCTTCTGCCTTGGCCTCCCGTAGGGCTGCTTAAATGTCTCTGTAGGCACTGTGTCCTCTCCCCCTTCTCATACCTTCATGTGGAAAACAAGCCTGATTACTGTGATAAAATATCAACCAAAAGTAAGTTTTGGAAGGGTTTATATATACGTACACTTGCTTTAGCTTTGAAGTAATTTCTATTTGAACAGCAAGCTGCAGTCTTAACATCTAGTTATTGGCCACAATTTGTGTGGACACCAGTCTGCATCCTTCCATACTATAGGGCTCACCGTAACACCCTCAGAAAGCCAGATTGGTGGTGAAGAACCAACCAGAGTTATCATTAAAGACCAAGAGGTGTAGCAATTTAATATCATGACCAATTCAAGACAACAGCGATGGTCCCCTAGTTACAACGAGTCTTCTAAATGTGAGTATGGACGTCCAGTGACATCCGTACACTCTATAGGTGCCCGCAGATGGCCTCGTCCTGCAGGGCTGCCTTCCCTCCTGGTAAATGTGAGCTTATGAGTTACAAATAATGCTAAAAACTTAACAACTCACTAGGTGGGTATTTGGCAAATGATCTTTTTATGTAAAAATGTGCTTGTGTACAAATTGACGGAAGATCAGTGCATGACTTTGAAGAATCCTCCTAGTGCTCTACGGGGCCAAATGTTGTATCCTGAGAACTTGAAGAAAGCAACTGAGTCACCTGAGCTGGTTATTGAAAATGCAGCTTCCAGGGTGTCTGTCACAGAGATTCTGATTAAGTGGGTCTGGAGTAGGGTCCAGGAATCTGCCTTTTAAACAAGCACTGGAGGGGGATGCTGATGCAGGTGGTCCACAGATACAAACTGATGGAAAACGCCCCAGGAGAATGGGACCACTCCATGCCAGGTGCTATGAGCACCTGCTATTCTGAGAGTGTGTTCACGGCTGGAGCCTGTCTGGGTGGGGAGGCAGGTCAGGCTGGTTTATACAGCCAGAGACAGGGAGGACACTGAAGAAGCACCCGAACGTGGGGGCGCTCCATGTTGGAGAAAGTTTGGTTTGATCCTTGAGTTGGAGCAGCGCAATGGGAACCAAAGATGTCTTGGAGGAGTATGGGCCTGAGGCATGAGAGACTCAGAGGCAAGGACCAGAGAGGCAGCGTGGAAGAAGGGACCAAGGAGAAGGATGGAAGGACATAAGGAGGTGGTAGAGGGGAAGGAATGCACAGAGGCAGGCACTGGTTATGTGCCACGGGTGTGGCATGGGTTAGTGTATCCACTCCTCACAGCAACGTCTGACGTGAGTGATGGCATTCCCTGTTTTACCTGCAAGCAGACAGTGGCTCCCGAAGGTTAACCAACCAAGCTGAAATAAGCATGGAAGTCAGGATAGTCAGGATTTCATTCCAGGACCACAAGGTCCCTGAGCTGTCGCTCTTAACCTTGTGCTTCTCAAGGCAGCAAATGATGTGCGGCCAGTCCACCCACCTCCACAGCTGCTCAGTGCTTCACTCACGTGCCCCGCATGGGTGGGCTCCTGCTAAGTGCCAGGCACCGAGAGGGGCTGGGGATTGACAGGTAAACAAAAGACTCTGTCCTCGGTCTTAATATAAAACACGAATATTAAACAATCACGCTTAACTATAACTTCGCAAACAGTCGTAAGAACTAAAAAGGAAAACTGTAGACTCCCTGAGAAAGAAAGCAGGGAATCCTAAATTAGACTGGAGGGTCAGAAAAGGCCTCTGTGGGAACGTGAGACTTGAAGGATGGGTAGGAGTCAGCCAAGCTCCAGTGTGGGGACAATGTTCCAGAACTATGCTGTCCAAAAGAACTTTCTGTGATGATGAAAATATTCTATGTTGTGCTGTCCAATGTGGTAGCCACCAGCCATGTGTGACTCTCAGGCACTTAAAACATGTCTAGTATGACTGAGGAACTGAATTTTTAATTTTATTTAATCCCAATAATTGAAATATATAAATTTAAAGAGCCACATGTGGCTAGTGGCTGCCATATTGGGCAGCACAGCTTAAAAATAAATGGAAAGTTTACGTAAGGGACCTGAAAGAGAGTTTGATGGCTCCTAGAAGCCTAAAGTGTAGTGGGTTCAAGGGGAAGACTGAGGTAGAGTGAGGCCTGAAGGGAGCAGGGTTCAGATTGTGCAGGCACTTAAGGGAGCAGGGCTCAGACCGTGCAGGCACTTAAGGGAGCAGGGCTCAGACTGTGCAGGCACTTAAGGGAGCAGGGCTGAGTGTGCAGGCACTTAAGGGAGCAGGGCTCAGAGTGTGCAGGCACTTAAGGGAGCAGGGCTGAGTGTGCAGGCACTTGCAGGCCTCATGAGTGGTTTTCAGTTTTACTACAGTGGGGAAGTTGTTGAAGGTTTTGAGAGGAGTAACTTGGTCAGTGTTTTTTTATTTTAAGTAGATCACTCTGCACTGTAGCAAAAGGATCAGAGGGGATAAAGTTGGAGGAGGGAAAGCAAGGAATAAACATTGTCATTTCCTTGATGAGAGACGTTGGTGGCTTAGCCTAGGGAGGAAACTGTGGAAATGAAGAAACGTGGGTGGATGTGTGATATAATTTTCATATAGAATTAACAGAACATATAGTTTTAACGAGGCAGAATCCAACCACACATCCAGCAGCCTAGAGCTGTGTTGTCTGATATGGTAGCCACTAACCCCTTGCGGCTACTTAAATTTAAATTAATTGAAACTAAAGGAAATAAAATAAAAATGTTGCTCTGCTGCATTAGCCACATTTCAAGGGTGCAAAGGCCACATGTAGCTAGTGGCGGCCATTATTGGACAGGGTAGCTTTTAGTGACCATTTCTACCATCACAGAAACTTCTACTGGATAGTGCTAAAGTCAGCTGGAAAAGTATTAAAAAATGGATCTAGAGGACATCAAAGAGGCCATCAGTCCCACATGCTGACTATAGAGGTGATGTGCAGGAGGACGCCCAGGTGATGTCACTGGAGTGGTGCCTACACCAGGCTCTTGGACAGCAGCCTCTTCCTCTCATGTGCATTAAGCGTCGCTTGTGGAAACACCTGCTTTGCTAAGGGCTTTGTTTCCGAGAAAAGGCCTTGCTCCAAGAGCAAAGGGCAAAGCCGTTCTCGCTTCTCTCCCAGCTCTTATCCAGGAGAGGGGGATGGAAGCAGAGGTGAAGGCGCCTGGATGCAGTAATGGTACCCAGTTGTCAGAAGCTAAACTAAGGAGTTACCAGCAGTGCCTGGGTGACGGGAGGCTCAGGCCTGATTCCAACTCAGGCCAATTTAATAATTCCATAGCAGCCTGAAGGAGGAAGGCGGAGATGGAAACAACGCAAACACGAACACCATTATTGTCTCCAGCGAACGAGGTGCGTTGCGGGAGGCTTGGAGAATGTGTGTTCAGTTCCTTCTGCAGAAAATGCCACATTGCTTTCTGAAAACCACACACCGCACAGCTCATTCCGTTCCATCCCTGCACTCAGCCTCTCCGAAGAAACACCAGAAATGGGTTCCAAGAAATACCTCCAGCTTACACCTTATAGTCAGCCCTAGACCCCAGGTGTCCTTTGTTGTCTCCAGAGAAGGAAAAGAAAGAAGAAGAAGGAAAAAGACACTGAGGTAGCAAAGCCTCCCTGTGACCTGGTACCTCTGGGAAACAGTGAAGTGAGTTCCAGGAAATGCGTGAAGAGAGAAGCCTTGTTTTTCTCACCTCTGAGCTTCTGGTTACGGGCAGGGCTTAGTTCCAGATGAGTCAAGTGGGGGCTGGAGGGGGAGGCTTCCTGGGGACCCGGCTTGGGGAGGAGGGGACAGGATCCTCCCAGGTCCTGATGTGCTAAAACCTGGGGCAGACTTCACTGCAGGGCAACAGGTTTCTCTCCACCTCCCCTCCCCTGGTGCAGGTAGCTCAGGCCTGCGGACCCAGGGGCACAGGCTGGTAGGAGACCCCCAGATTCAACCTCGTTGGTGGCAGTGGTGCCCTGACGGTCTTCGAGCACTCCCTGTTGCCCTGGGCCTTCTGGGAGTGTGGATAGATGACCTGTGACTGTGACATCCCCACACGTCATATCTCTCAGTCAATACTGGGATTCGGGTCTCTCAATTTTGTATTGTCATTACCCTTGAGTCGGATGACAAGGACGCTACTGTTAGTTGAGTACAGCCTGTGTGCTGGCTTCATGTGCATCATCTCAATTATACTTCAGGATAACTCTACAGAATGATTGTTATCTTCACTTTACCAGTGAAGAAAACGAAGCTCAGAAAAGCAAATATGATTTAGTAACCATGCTCCTCGGTATTTACCCAAATGTGTCGACGACTCATATCCACACAAAAACCTGCACGTGGGTATTTATGGCAGCTTTGCTTGTAGTTGCCAAAGCATGGAAGCAACCAAGACATTCTTCAGTGTGTGATGGACAAACCGTGGTTCATCCAGACAATGGAATATCATTCAGCACTAAAAAGAAATGAGCTATTAAGCCATGAAAAGACATGGAGGAAATTTAAATGTATGTTACTAGGTGAAAGAAGCCAATCTGAAAAGGGTGCATACTATATGATCCCAACTATGTGACATTCTGAAAAAGGCAAAACTGTGGAGAGAGTAGAAGGATAAGTGGTTGTCAGGGGTCTGGGGTCAGCAAAGGATGAACAGGTGGGGCACAGAGGACTTTTAAGGCAATGAATCTACTGTGTATGATACTGTAATTAATGTTGGATACATGTCATTATACATTGTCCAAACCCACAGAATATAAGTGAACCCTAATACAAACTGCACTCCGGGTGATAGTGATGTGTCAGTGCAGGTCCATCCATTGTTACCAATGTCACACTCTGGTGCAGGATGTTGGTGGTGGGGTAGTAACATGGGAAATCTCTGTACTTTCTGCTCAGCTTTGCTGTGAACCTAAAACTGCTCTAAGACTAAGGCCTATATAAAAAATAAAAGTGTCGGCACCTGTCCAAGGTCCCAGCACTCGTGACCAGTGGAGCTGAGACCCAAGTCGGACACTCTGTTCTTTATTATCCCACTGCTATAGGCTTTCATATCTCACAGACACCTTTGTTTTTAATGAACTGCTTTCATTCACAGGGATTCCATGATGTGGGCATTAATTCTATTTTCCAAATAAGGAAGTAGGCTCAGAGAGGTTAGCTAACTCTGACTCAAGCCATGCACTGGGTAGGTGGGTAGCTGATTCAGAAACTGAGTCTAGGTTAACTGACTCAAATATCTGTGCTGTCCTCAGATAACACACCTGATCCAGGAACTCATGTGACCTGGAACACGCACAGAGTGGCATCTGGGCTGATTGCCTGCACCTGCCAGCAATAGCTGTTATGTTCTGGCTCTGTGACTTTTGCTAGACCCTGAGTCATTCCGTCAGCTGCTGGCAGTTGATAGAGCCTGTGTGTAGATTTGGGTCACTAATCCATGAAAGCGAGATGCATGAAAAACAGCTTTGTCATTGGTTCACACCCAGAATGCCAGGGTGTGTGATAAACAGAGAGGTAACTGGGCCAGGGATCTGAGAAACTGAGACGCAAGCCCAGAACCTCACTTCTCACCAGAGGTGGCTCAGCGCTTCTTCCCGCTGGGCCGTGGGACTCTGGGACGTGGGACTCTGGGCTGTGGGACGCTGGGCTGTGGGGGGCCAGACTTCTTGGCTCCACGGTTGGCTGTGAAGAGCCTGCAGCCAGGATGTGGTAGGACGAAGGAGGGACACCCCCCAGAGGAAGCTGATCCATGCACTGCAATGTCTAAAAGTGTGTGTCCGTTCATGTATTCACTCAACAAATGATTACTAAGCACCTGTTGTTTACCTAGTGTGTCTTCCCTGGAGACACCATGATGAATCCATCCAATGGCCTCTCTTCAAGGAACTTCTGTTTTCTGTTACCTTTCTGCTGGTGCTTGTGCCTGGTCATGAACTTATGGAGCAAAGTAAGGCTTTACTGCCACTGTGTCTCCTTGAGCGTCATGTAGAATCTGGATCCGGGCTTGAAGACCCCGGTGAAGAAGTATGGTCCTGTGAACATCCTCTCAGGCAAATCTTGGCTGCCCCAGATGGGATTTTCTGATGTCCTGTGTTTGATGGGGGAAGGACGGACTGTTTGTCTGTAAGGACTGGACAGTACTTCACATCCTTTCAGGAATTACGGGAGGAAAAATCACAGGGTCATTCCCAAGGGAGTTTGGGTGAGAATGAGATCATTCTTCTGTAATATACATATTGCAGGTCTACAGTCCATTACCTGTAATTCTAAAGTCAAAAAGAGCTCTGAAAATTGTACATTCAGTATCAAAATTCATTTGGAACTAAAACCTGTCCTGAAGTGGCATACAGCTACATTTGGGTTTTATTTATTCCAGTTAGTATAAATATTCATATGTTTCACTGCATAAATGCTAATGAGGTACCACTCTGGCCCCTGCTAGGGTTGATACATGGTATATTATACATGTACCATCTCACCTTTCTGAAATCCAAAGAATTCTGATGTCCAAAACATACCTGGTCCCAAGAGTTTAGAATAAGGGATTTTGAATCTGTATTGTTTTTTAAGAGCAGAGTCACCATGTCCCCTGATTGAGTTGCAATAGCAGTGACTGTCAACTCTAGAACCGTGCGAGCCAAAACCCAGAAAGGAATGGGATTCACTCTCTTCTCTCCTAGAAAAAATTATAGGCAGAAAGAACTAAAGGTCATGAAGTCAGCTAAAAAAATATATTAATATATCTTTTTCATTTGCTCATGTGATCACTGAGGGGGTTTAACAGGGGGTCTTCAAGAAAAATCTTGAAGGACCCTTTCAATTCCCAGATCCCAGGAAGGGTGGTGACACTGTTACCTCCTGCTTGTTCAGCATATTGCTAGGCTGGGCCAGGGAAAGCGGGGCAGAGCACTTGCCCCTCAGAATCTGTGCTTTCATTAAGGATATAAGATAGGGATGCCGGAAACAAGCTGTAATAGATTAGAAGATTAGAGATAAGATTAGGACACATTAGATTATGACATTAATATTCAGGTGAGTAACAGAGCTGGCATGTACCACAGGAGTTCAGAAAAGGGACCCCAAATGTCAGGGAGCTGGTCTAAGGTGAGCTAATTCTTAGAAGAACACCCAGGAATGGATAAGAAAGGAGAGGAGGGGAAAACTGAGGATGGGGTGGAGGGAGAAGTTGGGACTTTGGAGTTCGGTCCCAACTCCACGTTTACCAGCTATGTGGCTGGGGCAGTTGGTCTAACCCTGGAAGGCTCAGTTTCCTCATTTCTAACACGGAGACAGTCATAGCTCTCTGTAGCTACGGCTATCGTGTTAACTAAAACAGTGTTTGACAAAGGCACAGAGATCAGGAAGAAAAACACTCATTCAACCAGCCAAACCCCAAACAGGTCATCCCTTCACCCATTGCTATTTGGCAACTCTCTCCCATTCAGCCCTGCCCGTTCCTCTAGTTCAGCCATGTCCTCCCGCTGGGCCGTGAGACTCTGGGGCGTGGGACGCTAGTTCAGCCATGACCTCCACCCAGCGGTGGACAGGGGAAGCCAGCCTGCCGGTGGGACCTTTGCCCGCAAGTCAGGGGTGTTTGTTCTTGGGAGATCTCATTTTATCTTCTTCCTGGGACCTCGTGGCCTGCTGCAGTGCACAGCACCACCCCGTGGGTGGGTTCCTGATGGATGATGATGGTCCTGACATCTTGGCCCCAGTGGCATTGTTCATCCTCAACAGGTCACACAGATACAAAAACCATATAAATCCTACGTATCAACTAGGGGAGAGGTGAAGGGAAGTGCAAAACAAAAGGGGGTAGAGGTTATCACTGGTGGGAGTGCAGGGTGAGAAGGCTGCACTGTGTCTAATGCAGAAGGAAAAGTGGAAGGAACAGTCGCCAGAGTGGAGCTAACACTAGAGCCCACGCCACAAGCAGGGAGCTCAGGAAAACGCTCCCAATTCTGATGGGAAACCTCCCCACCCTGATAAAAATCACCTAGTAGAACAGGGCAAATAAGGTTTTGATGAGTGGAGCAGGAGTTTGGTAACATTGTCATCATCACCATCCTCCTCCTCCTCCTTTTCATCATCATCATCCCCTTTTATAGAGGATGGTTCATGAAGATCAGCTCTTCTCTGAAGCCTGGAGTCAGGAAGAGCTAACACACTCCAGCGACAGTGAGAGGCTAAAGCAGAGGCCGTGCCTGGCAGTTCCAGTAGAGAGACTGGAAGAATTTGAACAGCAAACTGAGCCTTCTCCTATAGTCACTGAGGTGACGTTGAGCATTGTTGAGAGAGCAAAGCATCATGACAGGTGATTCGAGTGCTTAAAGGGGGGGGGGAGGGGGTCAGGGAGATTGATGGGAATAAAAATAAAGGGATGGGCCATGATGACATCTTTGATTTTTGTTTAGATTATTTTTATTATTAATTATTCTTATCGCCATATATAACTGAATGGATGTGAAATTCACTTCACCTAAACTTGGCTACTAACGTGAACAATTCAGTGGCATCTGGCACATTCATAATGTCGGGCAGCCACCACCTCTATCTATTACCAGCTCCCAAACATTTCTATCACACAGCAAAACCCCTACTGCTTACGCAGTTCCCCACCCCCCCAATCCCACCTCCCTCCAGCCCCTGGTAACACCACCTTGTCTTCTGTCTCTATGGATTTTTCTATTCTGGATATTGCATAGAAACGAAATCATACAATATGTGACTTCTTTCACTTGGTAGGACGTTTTCAAGGTTCATTCACACTTGTAGCAGGTGTCAGTACTTCATTCCTTTTTATGGCTGAATAATATTCCATTGTGTGCACGCACCACTTTCTGTGTATCCATTCATCTGTTGACGGACATGTGGGCTGTTTTCACCCTTTGGCTATTGCAAGTAGTCGGTGCGAACATGTGTGTACAGTCTTGATGACATTTTAAAGATGACTTTAAACGGCTTTAAATGGCTCTGTGCATCCTCTGCTTGGATGGTGTGGGAAGAGAGAGTTCCTGAAATGTATTTAAGAAGTTAGGGTGCCAATTTTAGTTACTGGGGAGCCACGGACATCCACGGTCAGAAGAGGCTTAAGACTGGAACCCGCCATCCTGGGGAAGCCGTGAGCGCCAGTGTGGTCTGGGGAGGACCCCTCAGGCTGGAACCAAGACAGGCCCAGGCTGCAGTGGTGACCCTGCTGCTCCCAGGCTGTGTGGCAGCTGAGTAGGTCTCTCACCCTCAGCTTCCTCATCTCTCAAAAGGCGCCAGGATTGCTGCTTGCCTTCCTCACAGAGTCGTTACAAGGCTGAGTGCGCTGTCAGACGGGGACCTATATCTCAAATGGCTGAGGATCACACCTTTGTGCTGTGACTTATTTCCCTGTTAGAAGACATGCAAGGTGACACTTGTGACTCACCATCAGTAGGCTTTTGTGTTAGTCACAGTGCATTACTGGCAAGTGTTAAAAAATGGAGACCTCTTGGAGGGCCGCTGCGTAGCCCACAGAACTGAAGGAGAAATGAATAATCAGGCTTAAAGGGGCAGGGGGCAGACAAAGTCTGGGGCTTCTAGGGGTGGGGGCAGACTGTTGAGGGGATAAGGAATGGTCATTTTTCTCTCTTTGTGTCACTCCACTCAAGGTTCACAATCCCAGGAGGGGGCTGATCCATGGACGGCTTGACCAGGGGAGGGCAAGAGTCCTTGACTGACAGCTCCACCAGGCTGCACTGGGGAAGAGGTGATTCCCCAGGTGGAAACTAGGGAGCTATGAACAGAAGGAAGAGGATGTGGGTGCCAGGAGTCCCCCAAAGCCTCAACTGTCCACTAGAAATGTGCGCTTCGAGGCTGGCACTGTTGAGCCAAAGGATCTGGGGCTACCCTAGAAGCAGAGCACAGGTTGGAGGGACAGCAGATTTGTGCTGAGGTCTGGAGCCTGGCGCCTGCGTGCCCCTGCCAAGTGCTGCCCTTACACAGCATGCTTGATGCACGAGGTCTGAGAGCTCAGGCCTGAGAAGTCTGAACCCAGCTGCATCTGGCAACTAAAAATATCCCGGCTCCAGGGAAGCAGTGGAGAGAGCTTTTCCAAAGCCAGCTGAGGCCTTCAATATAGGTAGGAAATTATTAATCACACCCTGGGATTCTTCTTGGTATGAGCTGTCTTTGCACTTTAAAAATAAAGAAATGTGAACCGAGGCCCATCCGACCCCTTCTTTCTTTAACCATCCATCTCGGAAATAGTTGGTAACCCCCGCTGCCTGTGCCCCCAGTATAGGCTGCCCTGCTTCTTGGAAAAACAGGAATTTCTTATCGGATCAACAGGAAATTCTATTTTTACTTGATGTTAGAATTTAAAATATCACAGGGAGAGAGAAGCTGTCTTATATCCAAGCCTTGCCCTAAATTCATCCTCTCACCGAGGAGCTCTCCTTCCAAGCTGTCACCCCCAGGGTTCCCTCCCTCTGAGACTGGCCCCAGATGGCAGGTGAGACAGAGAGCTTTGACACCCCGGCTTGGTTTTCTTTCTAATCTCAGATGGCAGTGTTGCCATGCAGGTCATTTAGGGAACTGTAGGAGGGTGCTGCTCCGTGCAAGGCATGGTTGGGCCTAGAAGGTGTTTCACAGCAGTCACTGAGACAGCTCAAGTTAGCAGCACTTTCACACTCACTAAAGGCCCCGGCCAAGAGTCATCCCCAAACTAGACGACCCTTTCTCCAAAAGCAAGCGGGAGCAGTGAAGCCAGAGTTCATCTAGGCCTGCCTGTGTGCCAGGTATTTCCTAGCACGGGCCAGGCCACTGGATCTTTCCAGCAGCTGTGGATGAAACCTCATCAGCATCTTCAGCATCTTCCCCAATTTACAGAGGAGCAAGCAGAGGCTGTGAGAGGTCGTGAGGATTAGAACCTGAGTCAGTTTGATTCCAGAGTTCAGGCTCTTTTCTCTTTATTGCCGGTATTTGTTCAACGTCTTGCTGTAGGTCAGAAACAAAGCTAATGGCTCTAGTGGCCGCTAGTGTAGGCGCTACCAGCTGGATGACTGGCAGCCTGCAGGAACCCTTTCTTCTGGAAGGAGCAGCTGTTTAGGAGCAACTGCCTGTGCTGGGCTGTAACCACATGCAAATAACTGCCTCACTCAGAGAGCGCTAAGAAACTTCCTCAAAGCCCAGCTTGCTTGAACTTGCAAGGTGCAGGGTTCCTTCCTGGAATCCTTCCTTTTCTCTGAGAGTTGTGTAAACCAATACCTTATTTACTTACTGAATGTTTTGTTTTATTTTGCTTTGCTTTTTTTTTTTTTTTTCTTAGTGGTGCAAATAAAAGAGTGTTGTAGAACAGCCGGGCTTTTAACCCTGGCTCTGAAGCTGGGATCTTATGAAATTCACTTCTCATTTCAGAGCCTCAGTTTCCTCATCTGCACTAATAAGAGGGTGGATCCTGACATGGCAAAAAGAGGGGCTAGAGAACTCACTGGAGCCTTTTTCATAAGGGCACTAATCCCATTCGTAAGGGCTCCACCCTCATGACCTAATTACCTCCCAAAGGCCCCACCTTCTAATGCCATCACACTGGGGGTTAGGATTTCAATATATGAATTTTGTAGGGACACAAACATTTAGTCCATAACAGCTCCCATCTCTGAATGTCACAGACCCCTGTCCTCTCTGCCACCAATAAAAGGAAGAGGGCACCTACCCTCTGAGATCCTTCCTGCCGTGGCGTTGACCACCCCGTTACAAAAGCCAGGCATTTGGCTAATGGCTGAGGAGCAGCCTCGACTTCTGGCACTATGTCCAGGAGTGAGAGATGCTTGCTACTTTTTAAAGCCTTGATAAGTTTCTTAACCTCCAAAGGATTGGTTCTATTCATGCAGAAGCAGTCTAAGGAAAAGAGATCAAAAGACAAAGAAAATAGGAATTAGAGCATGTGGTGGACAGAAACTCAGGACTCGGGTTAAAAGCCTGGCTTGCAGAGTCAGGTAAGGACTTTGAATATTAATTGAATGAGTAACAGGTAAAGCCAGGGCCTGGATAGATGCGAGTTGAGCGTAAGTACAATACTCCTGGGCCACAGAAGGAGGAACCTGGAGGTGTGAAAGTTTGTTCAAGAGTAGGCCAGTCCACCTAGGCTGCTTTTCTAGACGTGATGAGTGAGTCTCTTCGGGCATGGGAGTGTCGAGGAGAACCGGTTGCTGGAGTGTGCAGTCGGGCTGAAGCAGTTCTAGATGTGAAATTTCAAGCCCGTGTCCCCAAAACTGCTAGGGAGCCTAGGAGAGGATCCTTGAGCTGTCCAGCCTGTGTTCTCTGAGCACGCACAGACACATGCGATGGGCTTGGGATCCCAAAGGGGCAAGGGCAATTTGTTTGGGAGTCACCTGGAGCTGTCCCAACAGATGCATATTTCTAAGGGGACTTCCTGGGAAGCAAAGGGGTTGGCACTGCCTCTCTCTGGCCCCAGGGCCTATGGAGCTCTATGCTGAATTCTAAGGTAAGAATGAGGGGAAGACAACAGGAGGACACTCTGGCCTGGGGTCATGGTCAAAGGCATGGGCTAAGTCCAGAGCCAAGCAGAGGGGGACCTGAGGCATCTGCTGTTCTTCTCTTTAAGCGGTTGTTTGTGGGTCTCCTGCTCTCCATGCGGAGAGGCTGATGGCTCTGCAGAAACAGGGAGAAGAAGTGAGAGGAGTCGGTGACCTTATCAACTCTGAATCCCTGTCCGTGGTGACAGAAGGAGGCCGTCTCTCCACTGGGCAGAGGTGGAAATGCCCCGACCCCAGGCTCAGGGCTCATGGAACGGCACGCTGGCATCTCACCATCCCTTCTGGAAAGGCCTCGGTTCCCACTGGTCATTTTGTACATTTTGACCAGATCTCAATGTGCCATTTCTAAGGCTGCTATAGTCACCCTGAATTAATCTAGAAGAGATGTTGACAAGCCCTCTCAGCCCCTGCTGCTGACATCCTCCTTCAAGACTCTCAGTATGATTATTTAAAGTAATAATGAAAAGCAAAACAGGAAATTCTTATCCGTTTTGGCAGGAAATTCTCGAGCTGTGTGGAAGGTGCTGCCCTGGGGGTTTGTGCCCTCCAGGGCCTGCTGGGAAACGATTTATGGTCCGAGGTGGCCCAGTCCTTCCTCCAGCCTTGGGGTGGCAGACGGAGGGAAGAGCTGGACCCTGGGAAGCAGGGGCTGCATTATCTTGAATTCTTGAAATGTATGTTTCTATTGATAACACACGCTTTGTGTCCGCTAATAAGTTATGGTCCTATTTTTGTCTTGTCCTGGAATGGGAGTACCAAATTCAGGCGAAATAAAGATGAACCATTTCAAGTTTGAAAAGTTGCATTCTTTAGTGTGTATAATTTATGTGACATCCTAGGTAATAGGACTTAGAGGAGAAGATTTATATTTATCGAGGACCCATGAGACCCACGTATCATGATAGGTCCTTTACGTATGTACGTCATGGTCTGTTCTCTCATGATGGGTATTATTTTCTCCATCTTGCAGATGTGGAAACTGGGGCTCACTGAGGTTAAGGGACCTGGTCAGAGCCGCGGCAGTGCTAAAGGGTGGAACCAGACGAGACATGTCTTCAGTAGGCTGAGTGGCCTGAGGCCCAGGCCAGGCCGGCTCTGCCAACCACTGTGTCCACGGTGCCTGGACTAGAGTAGGCACTTGGTGAATATGTTTTAAATCAGAGAATTTAGGTGCGTTGGTGACGTGGGGAGGCTGCTGACCCGAGGTTTGCTGCAGGGTCCTATGACGAGGCTTCCTTGTCCCTGTTCCCACGAGGCCTTTCGATTGTTTGCAGTGTGCACTGTGCCAAATCTCACAAAAATGCTGAGGGAGCGTCGGGTGTCACCAAGAGCCAATTTCTCTCTTTCTCTCCCTCTCCCTCTGCTCCCTTTCTCTTATTACCTCCTGGGAGTTATGTCCTTATGTGGGCTCCTTGCTTTTTATCCCACGTCCCTTATTTCAGATTCCTGGTCTCGGAATCTGCGTGAGAACAGAGCCGGTGCTGACGGTGGTGAGCGGCCGGGCTCAGGCTGAGGATCCGGGTCTGTGCGGGAAAATCACAGAGTGATTACCCAGCTTCACAGTGGGGTGCAGATGGTTCTAGACCCTTTTCTCAGGGGAAAGAGAGATGGGGAAGTGTGGATGAATTTAGGAGATTAGTAAATGATTGTTAGAGGAATTCAGAGGATTTGAAGAACATTTTAATATAATGGCCTGGGATGAAGTCCGTTGGGCTCACGGAGCAGAAAATGGTTTGTGCTAAGTCTGTCCAGGTGTGTTGATGGACTTGTCTTTCCTCCTGTGATATGAGTCCGAGTGACCAGCGGTAATGGTTTTCTTCTCCGGCAGGTCTGGACTGCAGGCAGATAAAGGAACTTCTGAAAACAACTTCTTTCTGTGCTTCAGGAGAGACAGGATTGAGAGACGGGGGGGGGGGGGGGGGGGGGGGCGGTCAGAGAGACCTCGAGGCCTCTTCTTCAGTGCAGGGTGTCAAAGCACCATATTTGGGGTATTGGTTTCCGAGCCCCGACAATGACAAGCCCAGCACTGCTTATTGGTTTGTGCCTCTGCTGTACTGATTTACATCTGAGTTTGAATCTTCAGACTAGACGGCTCCCCTGGCCACTTCCAGGGCCAACAGCCCCTGTGTCTGTGATTCTAGGACAGCTTTCCACGCTCCCTTACCCTGCACTCGGCTCCCATTCAAGAGGTTTCTCACCAGCATTGGTGTTCCTCTCCTGTAAGGCCCATCTGTGGCTGCTGCTTTGTGCCTGGTGTCCTGACACTTTGCCTGTCCTCATGCCTACTGCGCCACTTCAAACTCCCACCGCTGGGGGCTCCAGAACTTGGGACTGCCGGCCCTGGTTTTGTACTGATGTTATTAATAGTTAGCACTGACTGGTTTTTAGGTTCTCCACGGGTCTGACCTGAGTAATTCCATATTCTTTCATTCATTATTCAGCAGATATTTATTGCTAGTTTTCATTATGTCTTTTTAATTCATTGTTACTTTCATGCTGTTAGCTTATGGCGGGCCCAAGAATTTACAATCTGTTTTTATTTATCCCTTCTAATTTAATCATTAAGCTAATACTTGGAGGTAGGTAAAATATACCTGCCAGTCCATTTGGGTTGCTATAACAAAATACCATAGACAAGTTGGCTTATAAACAACAGAAATTTATTTCTCACAGTTCTGGAAGCTGGAAAGTTCAAGGTTAAGGCACTGGCATATTCGGTGCCAGGTGAGGGCCTATTTCCTGGTTCATAGTCCTCACGTGGTGAAAGGGGCAAGGCAGCTCGCTGGGCCTCTTTTATAAGGGCACTAATCCCACTCATGAGGACCCCACCCTCATGACCTCGTCACCTCCCAAAGGCCCCACCTTGCAGTACCACCACGTTGGGGCTTAGGTTTCAACATATGAATTTTGGAGGGGACACAACCATTCAGATCATAGCAATGCCCATTTTACAGATGAGATAATGGAGACTTAGAGGGCTCAAATGACACCTGTTCAGGGTCATGTGGCTGATAGCTGCAGGCCACCAGCTGTTCCCTGGTCCTCTGCTTCTAGCTTTTCAAGACTCCCTGTTTGGTTCTAGCTCCTGACCAACACAAAGGGGAGAGGTTTTTCAGCTCTGGAGAATTTCCTAATCTCTGGGAAAAGATGTGCTAAAAAGGAATTGTGCACCTCCACCCTTCTGCAGAGAAATTGCTGTTACAAGAAGCAGGTCTGGGATGAGTGAGGCAGAGTAAGATGTAGCAACAAAGGGATTTGGGAATGTGGGCTCTGCAGGGCGGGAGGGAGAGAAGGATGCAGGACAGCATAACAAGCCGGTGCACACGCTGCAGGCCTGAGTGTGTCCTCCCGAGGGCCTGGGGACCCCTGCGGAGGGCTTGAGGTTTTCAGAAAAGGACCATGTGAGGAGCTGGTAGCCAAGTATGAATCGGTGGCCACGGATGTACTAACACCATCACCTGTTGGGAAAGGCAAGGAACTCAGTCGGAAGAGGGTGCTTGGGAGGCCCCTGGAGAAGAGGCAAGTTCTGGGAATTTCTGTGGGTAGAGTTTAGGTGACTTGGCAGGATCTAGGAAGAGCACTTCGATTGGAAGCAGGGGACCAGCCCTCCCTGACTGGCAGCTAGAGGAGCTTTTTATCACCAGGGCTAAGGACTAACAGAGTGGTAGCTTGGCCTTGAGTCGGAGCACAGAGAGCTGAAGGTCAGTGACCAGAAGGCTCTAGAAAGCAGGAGTGAGCTGACCATGAGCATGAAATAAGGAGTAGCAGAGAGAAACCAAGACTTCAGGCCTGCACCAAGCTAAGTGAGCAACCGAGAGTGTGTTTCCATAATTTATAAACCCATCTGTCCTTTGTGTGCCAAGACGCTTCTCAGTGTAATAAAAATTGATGTGTAAACATATCTGTCTTCCTTTCCCAGGTTAACCTTTCTACCTTCTTCAGGATCCAGTAATTATCTCACTCTATCCTCACCCTGTCCCGTTAGTGCTTGTAGGATGACGCTTATTCCAGTTTGCCTGAGACTGTACTGATTTTAGCAATGAAAGTCCCATGTCCCAGGAAACCCCTAAGTTATAAGCAAACTGGGACCTTAAAGTTCTTTTTCTCCACTGACTCTTCCTTAACCTGTGGACATGCCCAAGTCTCCTCTGTGTTAAACAATTTTGCTTTTCTTGAGTCCCTATTTCATTTTGTTTCCCTTTAACAAATTTCATTGCTAAGTTTCTTCCGGATGACTCCTGAACCTTCTCTTATCAAACTTCACCAGCCCTCACTCTTGATAACTATTTCATCACATTAGCACCACCAGGTTCTGGGATCATATTTTCTCCTCCCAGCTCTGAAGCTGCCACTTCTCTGTCTCAGATCTGGAGAGTGAACCCCCACTCTGTTCTCTCTGTCCATTTGGGATGCCCCTCAAGGCTCAGGTCTTGGTTCTGTGCTCTCATTGATTTGCATAACAACCTACAAGAGTCACGCAGGCAACAAAATATGTTAGGCTGTCCCAACAGAGACAGAGTAAACCAGAGAGTTTGTGCTCCATCTGAAGAGGTTTTGAATTTAGCAGGTTTTCAAGACTTGGCCACCCTTACTTTGAGTTGGGGTTCAGCTGCCATATGAAGCAAAATTTGCAGGGGCCACATGATTCAACCTGGGAATGGAGTATTTCCACTCAGAGCAATAGTGGTACATCTGGATATACCATAAGCAAGAGTTCACTTCTTAGAGCTTTTGGAAATATCCTATTTTTCACATGGGAGAAATGCTCTTGGCCTTACACTGGGTGGAGAAGGTTCTTCTCCTCACCCAACTTTACACCTGCCCCCTCGTCCCCAAGCAGGTGATCAACAAGTTCCTGATCACACAGGTTGTCACGGGGCAGTCATGACCTTAATGGGAATAGGTAAGGGCCAGCTATTGAAGTCCTGGGAGCATTATTAATGTGGAAAAAACTTTTAGCTGATAAAAATCTTTTCACTCATCACAGATTCATTCATCTTTCCATTGCAGTTAAAGGGCGGAGTGTGGCAAGACAGTGAGCCCATGGTCATAAGCAGCCAATGAACAGGTCGATCACGAGTCATTTCAGACATGAACAAAGTCAGCAGCTTGGATATTTAAGCTATTTTTAGTATTCAATGTCACAAGTCTAGAACTTTGAAGAATAATTTGTTTATTCTTCTGGTCTTTTGTGGGGCTGTATGTATTAATAAATAATCTCATATTTTCTATATTCTAGTTTTTATTATTTCCCTATACAGTTTGTGCCCTTGACTCCCTTTTTAAAAAAAAAAAACAATTCCTTCATGCCTTTCTTTAGCATTTTTTTGGTGTCTGTTTTAAAGGCTATATCATTGGATATAAAGTCAGTAAAAGGTATATCTTTATCCTTAAAAAGTCTTTATTAGAGATGAGAAGGCAAGATACACATGTGAACAGCAACCGTTGAAAAGTCTTCTGTTGCTAATCCTAGTCTGCCACTCCATGGGTGACCTTGGACAAGTCACTTTATGTCTCACATCACATCTCAGCCTTCCCTTAAATTCCTTATCTGTAAAATAGGGGTCACAGTAACAGTGCTTACCTTCCAGGGTTGTTCTGGGGTTCAAATGAAATGCATGTAAGGAACTGAGCCTGGTATACATTAAGCACTTAACAAATGTTAGCAATCGTTAATAATGCGGATAAATCTCGGTGGCGAGAGTGCCTGATGTCATTGTGCCTCCAGCTGAGCAGTTTGAAGATCCAGGACAAAGTTTGCATATTATTATGGTTAGCTGACAGCCTGGCTGGGGGACAAAAGGACAACACTCGAAACCCTTCGTAAGCAGCTCAGTCACATGTTAATAGGTGCTGAATTTGTGGATACTGTCAAGTTCAGGAAAGGGAGAGGTCACTGTGGACGTGTGACCAGGGCTGGAAAGAGGAGGGGGTGGTAACAACCAGACGGGCTGGTCCCCTACCTGCCTTCTGTGGGAGGCTGTTGGCAGGCATGTCAGGAGGAAAGAGGACAGAGCCATGCTTGTGCCCACGCTCCACCAAGGGGTGATGGGGAGACAGCAACTGTACTGTCCTGAGCACCTGCTCGGTGCTGGGTCTGTTATAGACACTGTCTCCTTCCATCTTCATGAAAACCCTGTGGCAGTCAGTTTAATCAGCTGTGTTTTACTGATGCGGTTCAGAGAAGGGTTCGATGACCTGCCCAGGTGATATGCTGCAGAGGTACTGGCAATGGGCTTGGTGGCCTTGAGAGAGAACGGTTTGATAATATGGAGGCACTTTACAATGTCCTCTTTCGAAAGCTGGAATTGCTGAGTAGAAACAGCATAGGAAGATTCTAGTAAAGTGCTTTTCAAAGTTGTTTTCAGGTGCTCTTCAAACCTGTTGCACCACTAAAGAAATGGGTTAAAAACAGTTTTCAACACACACACTGGCACATACACAAAGACACGCATACATAAAGCACACACATAAATGCACACAGCCTCTTTCTCCCTCTCTCTCTCCCCCTTTCTCTCTCTCTCTCTCACACACACACACACACACACACACACACACACACACACACACACACTTTCTCTCTCTCTCTCTTCTGGATGCTGAAGCCCTGTAGACACACTGCAGTGCTCCCAGTACTTTGGCCAAAAAAAATTGGGTTAGGGCCAGAAACTACAATAGTTGAAATAACTTTGCATGAAACCACTGCAGGCATTGGGAAGAGTCAGAGAAAGGGCATTGGAAGGATTATTTCACTTTTTATCCTTGTTTAATTAATGCTCGCAGAGAGGGGGGAATGAACTGAAACTGATCATTTTTCTCCCATCACAAACCTGCCTTTTTTTTAATCTAAAAAAATAAATAAATTAAAAAAGACTGTGGCTTGGGACACATGAATGATACATTTGGTTTTCAAGGGAAATTTTATTTTTACATTGGAAGAACACTAAAGAGTTCTTCTTCTTCTTCTTTTTTTTTAAACTTATCTAGAGTTACATTTCCTGAGCTACAAAGAAAAAAAATCTTTCCTTCTTGTGACTTATCTCCTTTTCTTTCAACAATAAGTCGTCGTGGGTTATTTTTTTCCATGCACGGATCAAATGAGACCAACAACACAGGGAAATGCTAGGACATGATAATCTCAAAGCTGGCCTTGCTGGAGGGCAGGCTCCCACCCAGAGAACTGAAATGGGTGCAGGGAAGGGGGTTGCAGGGACAGGGAAACCAGGTGCTCCCAGATAAGCTATGATTGTAAAGATGAGCAAATTGCAGATAATTAATTAAATGATCAGGTTCCAAACTCCCAACTCAAGATACAAACAACTCCTCATAATAACCAGCAATCATTGATGTTATTATTTTTTATTTTATTTTGATGGGGAAGAAGGAGCCAGAGGACCCAACTCCATTGACCCCAGAGCACATCCTTTACTGCTGCATATAGACGCTGAGGTCCACCTGTACAGCGAGGGCCCTAATTTCTTTCTTCTTAAAAAATTAATACACATTATTTTTTAGGGCAGTTTGAGGTTCACAGCAAAGTTGAACAGAGAGTACAGAGAGTTCCCATATAGCCCTGTTCTCATACACATACAACTTCCCCCATTGTCAACATCCTGTATCAGTAGGTACATTTGTTATAATTGATGAACCTACGTTGACACATAATTTTCACCCATAGTCCAGAGTTTACACTAGGGTGTAAACAACAAGGGTTCACTCTTGTTGTTCGTTCTGTGGGTTTTGACAAATGTATAATGACACTAATTCCTTTTCAGATGTGGTTCTATGTATATGTTCCAAAGGCAAAGTATTGAAATGACTGGACAGCCACTGCTATCTGAGTTCATCACTCAGCGAACCTTCCAGGGCAAAGGGGACATTCCCCTCACCCCCACACCACACTGGGTTTCAAATTCCTACCGCCAGCAGTGTTCCAGGGCGTCGCTACCAATCCGTGGTAACTTGGATTTTGAAACCAGCTGTGGGTATCTTGAACCCCCTCACAGCTTTTGTGGCCCCAGTTCTTTGTCATCCACTGAGCTTTTATATGCTACAGATCTGCAATTTAAAGTATGTCATTCTTATCATTGAGGCTTTTATGTCACATGTCAGAAAGTCTCAAAGTGTCAGTTTCTATGTGCGATTGTTCTAGGCTGCTGCTTAAGGGCAGTATCTTCATCAGTTTCATTCCTAAGGAAGCATCCTTCCCTCTAATGCTTGGTTTCTGAAAAGCTGGCGCTGGAGCTGCACCCCAGAAAAGGATGCCCTCTCCCTCATCCGCCAGCCTCTGTCTCCCTCTGAACTATGGCATGTCCCAGAACAGGAGGGTTTTGCCCCAAAGAAATAAGCAGTGTACAAATGGATCATTCATTTTAAGGCATGAGATGATGTTGAAGATGAAATCTCCAGTGCAGACCATCCATGTCAATTTGAGAGAAAAAAATTCATCTTGTTCATGCCCTAATGGAAGAGGACCAACAATTAACAGCAGAAACAATAGCCAACACTGTAGACATCTCATTTTGTGCAGCTTACAAAAGAAGAAACTCCAGATGGAGAGATCTGGAAAATGGTCTCATTTGGCAAAGAAGGTGAGTCCTGTGGGCCTTCTCATCATTTCCTAATAGCAACCTTCTGGCTGGAGCTGCCCGAGGTGTAACTCTGGGGCCATGTTTGCCTTATCCTACAAGGTCTATGGCTCCATCTTCTCCCAGTGATTCAAAGTGGCCTGCCCAGTAAGGAGAGTCTGATGGCTTGTGGCAGTTATTTTAACAAGGTCACTGCACCTATTTGCACGGTCAGCTAACTAGTCCCCATGAGGTCATCCTCTGATTGCATCTATCACTGAGCAATTGGCTGTTCGATTATGCCGACAAGCATCTATTGAGCAGCTCTGATTAGCTAGACACAGCTGCCAGTTGTGCTCCCTGGAAAGCAGACTCTGAGACGGAGTTTCACATGTAGGAAGGTTATTCGAGAGTGTGCTTGGGTTTTACAAATTAGAAAGGGGAAGGGAGGGAAGCAGGATTGGTGGAGGGAGCTGTGGGGCTGCAATGCAGTCACAAGGACCCACTGATCCCATGGGGACCTCTGAAACTGGGATGGCCTTTTGGAACTATTCCGGGTTGTGGCAGGGAGCAGGTCTTCCTATGCCCTCATTGACCAGCCATTGGATTAGGCTGCCCCTGGGAAGAGGGTGTGACATTGGGGGAGGCAGATTTTGCATCTGAGGGCAATATCTGGAGACAGCTTGCAGCGGAGGGCTGGCAGCTGGCAGCATTGTCAGCAGCTGGGGAAATAAGTCCTTCATCCCTGAAGGGGGACATGGTGGCACAGCGAGGTATCCGCTGTTCTGTGCAAAGCATGTTCTGTGCCCCTGTGAAGCTTATTATCTGGATGCGCAGTGCTAGAGCAAATGACAGTGCTGTAAGATGGTGTCAGGCAGGTGGCACTCTCAAAGCTCTCGTGGTTTGCAGATGGTGGGGATGGTGGGCATGGGGGTGTCACATTTGCTTGGGGGGAATATTTGTACTAGGTCTTGGAAAATCTTAGCTTGAGGATTTCTGTCATTGTCCAGTCAAGGTAGCTTGATTGAAACCCTTGGTGCATGAAGTGGGGCTTCTTTTACAGAGACCACTAGACTGGTACTACAGATGGGACATTAAGTAAATCCCCGAGGCAGAGGAGTCATGCCTGGCCAAGTGCTACAGCTCAGAGTCAGTTTGCTTATTTTCTCTTCATCTCAAGAAGTTCCAGGAAACGTTACTGGAGAGGTCAGGGCTATCATTATCTCAGGCCTCAGTTCCTGCAGCGCTCGGACACACCAGGGTATCAAGAGGACAGGCTGCAGCTGCTCGGGGGCTGGAACGGTTACTCCTCTCAGGGCAAGAAGCACCAGCTGACTTTTCTGGTGTGAGTTCTGTCTTCTCACCCCAGTGCCTGCCCCTGAAGACTAGGGTTTTCTGGAATGAGGGGAATTGCCTTGTAGCCAAGAAAGCTGTGGAGGCACTTAGGAAACAGATAGGATCGGGGGAATTCTGCACATAAGCAGGTGCCTACAGGGTAGCATGGCCAACACCTGCCTGATCCTTCATCTCTCACTGCCTTTGCTGCCAGGTTGGCGCGGGCCTCTCTTACTGGCTTCAGGAGGCTCCTGTTAGATTCATATCTGTGACCAGGTCAGGGCAGCATCTGCCGTGGCCGCTCATGCAGCCTTCTGGTTCCTCAGATCAGCCTGTGGTGCCATAGCAAGACCCAGCTCTGTGGGATGGAGCAGATATGGATGAGGGGAATGAAATATGTGTGTGTGTGTAGGGTGCACACACATGCATGCACTGGTGGCCTAGGGAGGACAGAATGCCCAGTCAGGGGAGGGTGATCCTCTGGCACCCTGGGCTGGGGGCAGACAGAACAGCAGGAAAGGGGAGAGGGAGTGGCCTGTGAGAAGGGAAACCTGGACTGAAGTCACCAGGGTCATTATGACGCCACTAGCTTGAGAGTCTCTCAAAGGGGAACCAAATCCCAGTCCGGGCCTGTCATGGAACTGGGATGCAGCAAGAGTCCCCTCCTTGCTACGCTGATCTGGCATTGCTGCTGCCTTAGCTCCTTGTCTTAAATGAGGCTTAAGAAATGCTATGACAAAACACTGGCTAGCAGAAAAGGAGACTTTTACCTTATGGAATAGTGTGATCCTGACACTTAGTGAATGAAGATAAACATTTGCCATTTGGGTCATGCATTCAATACCTGGAGGATCCGCCATCACCTCTGAAGTTGTGAGGTAGCCTGCATTGCAACCAGGCTGTCACATGCACCAGCCCCTGCACAAACTCACCCAGTGAGTGCCCCTCGAGAGTTCACAGCCCCCTGTCAGCACCAGATCATGGTGGCTGGAAGGCCAGCAGGGACTCTGGGATGTGCATTTATCTTGGTGGCAGTGGCCATGCTGGGCCAGGGCCTGCAGGTAGCCCCTAGATAGTCTCCAGGCCCCTGAGCACCTTTCAGGTATCGAACATGGCAAGCATTGCTTTGCCTGGGACCTCCACATCTCCTCTTCCATCCTCTTTTCCCCTGTGCGTTTGCAGGGCTTAACTGCTTTCCTATTCCCAGAGATGGGATTCTCACCTCTTCCCTGAACCGTGCCTCTTATGGCATATGCCAGCAAAACTCACTCCTGTATTTATGTTGGTAGTGAACTTTCCCATCTGTTGTCTGCTTGTATCCTCATAGTATCTCCAAACGACTGAAATAACCCCCACTTGGGGGAAAAATAAACAGATGCCCAGAGAAGCCCCATGGCTTGTTCCAATGGTGGAACGCAGGTCACCCGCTCCCCTTGGCCCTGCTCCTTCCAGCCTCTTCTCTGTGCAGTCTGCGTGTTTATGTGCTGATCTGTCCTCAGGCCGTGCTGCCACCACTGTGCGTCAGTGATGCTCCCTCAGGTGGGAGTTGGGGAACCACCCTTCATGAAAGTCTAGGGAGGGAGATAGAACTGCTACTTCTAACACATCCTTACTTTACAGTCTCAAATGTCCTACGTGAACACATTCATCCCCATAATTCTTAGGAAGGGACTCTGGCTTTGAAAATGTCTCCACATCATCCTTTCTGGGAAGCACCGCCACACCCTCTCCTCTTCACTCAGCCAGCAAGAACCAGCGCAGTGTGGCCTCCCAACCGGACCCAAACACACGTGATGCACACACGCACGCCACACTCTCCTGCTGCAGCCCGGGTCCCCTCTGAACATGGCAGCAGTGCTCTGGCACAGTGGACAGGTGGGCAAACATCTGTTAGTGTCGGCCACCACCACCTTCTTGAGCACACATAGGAAGCTGCGAAGCCAGGAAGCTGTTATAGCTGTATAGCCGCTGTGGCATGATCTGCTTTAGCACAATCTCCCAGGAATATATCTGGTTGGCAAGACCTCAGATCACATCCTGAACCTGGCTGCAAGGGAGTCTGGGAATTGTAGTTTTTCTCTTTCTAAACTGGCCACGCCCCTGTGCATCCCTAGGCAGACAAATGCCCAGTCAGTCCCCAGTATCTACATTCCTGCAGAGAGAAGGCAAGTCCTGAAGAAGGACTTGAAGGGTGGGACTTAGACAGGGCAGACTATGGCTCAGACACTGAAGGACTTTATGCAAATCCCACCCATCCCTTCAGCTTCAGGTGAACTTAGCTTTTTTTTTTTTTTTTTAAGAGACAGGGTCTAGCTCTGTTGTCCAGGCTGGAGTCCAGTAGCATGATCATGGCTCACTGCAGCCTTGAAATTCTGGGTTCAGCAATCCTCCTGCCTTGGCCTCCTGAGTAGCTAGGGCCATAGGAGTGTGCTACCACATCTGGCTAATTAAAAAAATATATTTTTAGAGGCAGGGGTCAGGGGTGTGGTCTCTTTATATTGCCCAGGCTGGTCTCAAACTCCTGACCTCAAGTGATCCTCCCACTTCAGCCTCCCAAATTGCTGGGATTACCAGCATGAGCCACCATACCTGGTCTAGTGACCTCAGTTCTTAAGAAGTCAGGAACTTAGTCTCCTTTTTACTAGCTGAATGGGCTGAACTATTGGAAGAGCTCACCAGTCTCCTGGGAATGATGGTGCAGGCCATGCTGGGTAACAGCCCGTGACTATCAAGGGCTTGTCATCAGAATGATAGAGTGTATGTCTCATTGGTGCCAGCTGTCCAGTGTGGGTAGGGAAGGGGTTTTAGCGTGACCTGGGACTCAGGCTGACCAAGGCTCCATCTTCACACTTGCTCCCACGTGCATTCCTGGCCAGGCAGGGAAAGTGGAACGTGGCAAACTGAGCATTTGTTTCTTCTGCAAGGAAGGGACATGTTGCTTATGCTCTTGTTTCATGTGCCAAAGAGCTCCCCAACTTCAAAGGAGTGGAAAGCTCACCTCCCATGAACCAAAACGTGGCGAACAGCACTGGGGAGGAGTCCCTGTCCTTACCGTGCTATGGCTCCCTCGGCTGGGATAATTGACATTCCTCCATTACCATTTTTCTATTCCTCCAGGCACTTAAAATTTCACCTTTAAAGATGCTGATAAAATTTTCACTTGAAAATGGCCCGTGAAAAACCCCATAGCCCCCAAAGGCAAGATTCTAATCATGGTTTTTCTCAGATACATCACTGGTTCTCAGCCTGTCAGATGTGGTGGGCAGGGAGCGCTCTGTGCTTAGTTTTGTATAAAAATCCCGCGGATCTGTCTTACATTAGGGAAGAGGACAGGCACGGGAGGCTGGTCCCCGCAGGTTTCTGGGGGTCAGCCCAAGTGCCCACCCTCGCCCAGGCCTCCTCTGGCCACCGTCTCCGCAGTTTGAAGCCGTTTCTGGTCTCCGGAGCCCCTGCTTTGCCTGTACCCCCTTCCACGTTCCCTCTTTGTAGTACCAGTGTTGCGTAACCGCCTCACTTCCCCTACCAGGCTGCGAGCTCTTTGTTCTTCGAGGACCTGGATTTGACCCATACAGAACTGTCCCTGCACACAGGTAGATTTTATTGAGCATTTTTGATTGGCTCAAGGAATGGAGCTCCAGATTTTCCCTCAGGGTGTTTTCTGTAAGAGGTGCTCAATGTCTTTGAGTGAAAAGGATGGATGGATGGATGGACGGACAAATTAAAGAACAAAGGAATGAATATACATAGAGGCCAGTCAGCATCACACAGGGAGAATGAATAAACCTATTTGCCTCCCCAGACAGTTCTGCTAACTCTGATGAGCTAACTCATAAATACAGGCTTTTGGAACAGAGGGGACCCAGTGGGAGTGGGGACAACTGAGGGCCACACTCTGCTATGGCCAGCAGAGGCACCTGGACGTGTGCACGTCTATACCTTGGTCCTGACGTAGCTCTTAAGTATGGGGGGAGGGGGAGCTTCACTGGGTCTGTAGCACAGGGTGTTGCTGCTTTTATTGGGTGACTTTCATGGCCCAGGCTGAGTAATGAGGGGGAAAGAAGGAGCAGTAAGTATGACAGGTGCTCTAGAAATTCTTGTCTGTGGGACTGCCATGTGTCTCTGCTTTGCATAGCAGATATTTCCCAGCCTGAGGCGTGAGATCTCCCCAGCCCCCCAAGCCTGGGAGGGGTCAGCAGGCCGAGGCAGCGAGGCTGGAGGGCACTGCTCCAGGGAGAGTGACCCGCACCTTTCCTCTCCCCCACACCGAGAGGACCTTCAGACATCCCTTCCTCTTTCCAGGCAGACAGAAGCAGTGTGAACATGGAGTCCCCACGCGTCACAGGTCCCTCCTGGGTGCGGTGCCACAGAAGGCAAGGAAGAGAGGCAGAAATTTAGAAGGGCAGGAGAAGGGTGCACGTGTCCATGTGGGGAGAAGGGATAAGATATCCCCCTTTCTTTTAAAATAAAAAACCAGAAACTTCACCTACCTCTGCTATTTCCTCCCCATTTCTCCTTCAGCTCAAAGAAAGGTGTGGAGCTGAGAAATGGCCCCTCGCCTGGGCTTGGCACTCTGGGGTTGTCTCCAGAGAAAGTGAGAGGTTGTTGCCTTGGCCTTCATTTCGTGTGAGAGAGAATTGTGTGTTTGCAGAAGGAAGCCTAGAGGCTCAGGGGCCATCTCCACTCCAGAGGGGCAGGGAGCGGTGGCTCCACCGGCTCTGCCTGGCGTGGGCACTGGGCCCAGAGAAGCACCAGGCCGTTGGCATGTGGTTGGTGGATGCTGACCTGCGGGTAGCCCCAGCGAGCCAATCTCTGCCAAAGATGCCGCCAGGACGTCTCAGCAGGAACCCAGCCCCTCTTCCTCAGCCTCCCATTGAATGACACACTGTGGCCAAGCGTGTACCAAAGAATAAATGGACTGTATTAACATGAACACTAATGACAAATGCACTGCAGTAGTAAGCACATCACAGATACATAGAATATTCTCTATATAGTCTGAACATAGGTATAAAATAAGTTATACTTGTTTTGTTTGCTGTCACCGCATAGCATACAAAGTGACTGATTCAGCGGCCATGAAGCAAGCCAGGGGCGAGGGGGGACCAGGAAGGAGGAAGTAGGGCACTGAGTATGGCGGGGGTTTGCCATGGACACTGCAGAGTCCCTGGGGACACTGCAGAGAACAAGCCCCCAGGAAGCTGAGAACTAGCATGGGGTCCCACTTGATAAAAGAGCTGGTGGCTGCATTTGAGCTGGGATGATTCAGGATACCACGTGGGAGGCTGAGCAGGGATGGCATGAACAGCTTCCAGCAGGCCAGCCCCCTCCCCGCCTGGCGCTGCCGGGCTTCTGCGATGTAAGGAATGTGGGGCGCTTAGCCAGAAGGCACGGTTTGCTTCTGTGCTGTGACAGACGGCCAGACTGACGGCCCACCAAATGCTGGGCAGCCTGCTCTGGGAGGCTGCGAGGGGGCCTGCGTGCCTGGCGTGTTCTCCACCACGGTTTGTCACCAGGTAGCAATGCCGGGATCTGCACACATCATAGCACAGGGAAGGGTGTGAGGGTCGGAGGCCCTGGCTTGGGATCCTCTCTCCAGCACGCGTGACCTCTGTGAGTTTGGGAAGGTCACTTAAACTCTTCTGAGGATTCTCAGTCTCCTCGTCTGCACAGTGGGGAGGATGATACATACTTTCCCAGGGCAATAGTGAGGGCCACGTGGAATAATGTGTACAAAGTGCTGACTGCAGCTCCTGGCACACGCGAGGGGCTGGGAAAATGTGAGTCAAGTATGAACATCCAACCATCATAGGCCAGTGAAAAGAACATGAATCTCAAACTCTATAAACTAAAATCACCTTGACTGGTTTTGAGCTGACTACAGGGCAGTTTCCTTGCTCTTTCCAACCAATGTTTGCTCTTTGTCCCCTGCTGGGATTCTTTGAAATGAAGTGCAGGGTTCAAAGCCAGGTTTGCCAAGGAAGACAGCCTTAGATTAGGAAAGAACAGGGCTCGTGGCCACTGTCTCTGGAGGATGCTTCCTTCCCCCGCTACCTGCAGCGGCCCCCCCACCTCATCTCTCCCAGCCCCTGAGTACATTACTTATTAGGAAGCCAAAGAGGGGGGAAGTGCAGGAAAAAAAGTGAAATGCCTCATAAATGCCAAGCCTTTTCCATCTGCTCAGAGCCGGGTGTGGGGGTGTGGAGGCACCGGGGAATGTGGGAGTGGGCTGCCGTCTGTGCTGGAGTGAATTGTCCCAGGTCTCTGGGGAGTGGGAGACGGGAAGGAAAGAGGGATGGAGATGTAGGCTTGAACCCTTGGACCTGGGAGCGCTCCTTCCCTTCTACAAACCCCGAGAACTTAGAGATGTGTCCAAACGAGGATCAGCCTGGAAAGGTGGGGATCACTGTCCTCTCATCTACAGTGCAGTTCTCAAGATCTGTGTGTGCGTGTCTGTGTGTGTGTGTGTGTGTGTGTGTGTGTGTGTGTGTGTGTGTGGTCACTGCTCCCATCTCCCCCTCTAACACCCGCCTGTCTGAACCTCCTCCTGCTCCTGTCACTCGGCAAGTTTCCTCTTGGACGGGGGCAGGAGGTGGGCAGGCAGCTCGTTGGGCAGCTCATGCCCTTCCAGCTTGACCTTGATGAGGTGGTTGGCCAGTGCGAACTCCTCGTCATCCAACATGCCATCCTTGTCGATGTCAGCCAGCTTCCAGATCTTGCCCAGCACGCTGTTGGGCAGCTTGGAGCGCACCATCTCCTTCTTGGCATTAGCACCTGTGATCTTGCCATCCACGGGGGACAGGGTGTAGAAGATCTCATCGTACATGGGCTTGTCCTTGGCCACCACCCACTCAGCGTCATCGATGCCCTCCCCGGCCCCCTCCCCGTAGCCGTGCCCGAAGGGGCCTTGCGAGGTGCCCTCGAACGCTCCTCCCTTAACCATCTGGACGGGCCGCTGGGACTCCTCCTGGCGCACCAGCACCATGAGCTGGGCAATGTCGTTGGCCAGCATGTCGTCCACCGCCTCCAGCAGCTTGGTCTTCAGCGGCTGGAATTTGCTGAAGTCCTGGGCCTGCAGCTGGTCCTGGGAAGAGCGAGAGAAAAGAAGGTAGAACACGATGGAAGGAGAAACATCCAATCCACCCATTTGTTTGGGAGGGAAGACGCCTCTATTAATACTGGAATGTTCACAGTCAGCTCCTTTCCCCAGTGAACGGAGTTTGGTCTAGAGGCTACGCTGATCTACGGATGTCACAAAATGACCGGAGATAGAAACAAGAAAAAAAGGCCCACTGGGCTGATGACAGAGTTTTTCAGGAGGGTGCACACAGTTGCAGGGGCTGGGGAAGAAAGGGAATTTTAACAAGTATTGGTTTGAGCTACTTATTTCAATCCCCTTTAATGTTATTCCAGAGACTAAGTCCTTCAATTTCTCTTGACGTTCGTTTTGGCTACAGACTAGTGTTTCTTAAATGCCGCACCCTCTGAGACTGAGTCCCGTGGGTCTCTGCTTTAACAAGGGTTACACGGTACCTGAAAAACACTGCAGGTGCCTCCACTACCCCAGCGCCCTTCTGAGGTGGGAGAATCACATTCTATCCCCAGTGAGTAAAGGAAAAGCAGGCACAGGCTACTAAAACCAAATCATAATAGAGTGCAAAGGTCATCACCAAATCTATGGTTCTTAATTAGGATGCTCATCAGAATTCACTTAAGAGAGTTTCAAAACAGAGTCATGCACCAATGATGGACCACATACGCAACGGTGGTCTCATAAGACTATAATGGAGCTGAAAAATTCCTATTGCCTAGTGACATCAGAGCCTTTGCAAGGTCGCAGCGCAACGCATCATGGGTGTGTTTGTGGTGATGCTGGTGTAAACAAACCTACTGTGCCGCCAATTGTGTAAAAGCATAGCATATACAATTACGTATAATACATAAATACTTAATGGTGATAATAAACAAATATGCTACTGGTGTATGTATTTACTTATACTATGCTTTTTATCATTGCATATTTTAGAATGTACTCCTACTTACTAAAAAAAGTTAGCTGTCAAACAACCTCAGGCAGGTCCTTCAGGAGGTTTCCAGAAGGAGCCATTGTTATCATTGGAGATGACAGCTCCATGCCTGTTACTGCCCCTGAAGACCTTCCAGTGGGACAAGATGTGGAGGTGGAAGACAGTGATATTGATGATCCTGACCCCGTGTAGGCCTAGGCTAATGTGTGTATGTTTGTGTCTTAGTTTTTAGCAAAAAGTTTTAAAAGTAAAAAAAAATAAGGGGGAGACATTTAAAAATAAAAGAAGCTTATAGAATAAGTAAAAGGGGCAGCCTTGCAAAAATAACAGGAAAATACCTAATCCCACCATTTCCCCAGTAACAACGGTTAAAGATCAATCCTACGGGTTCTCTCACTAACAGGTACCCTGTGGGAGTTCTGTTTTGTACTTCTGAAAAAAGCTGAATGGATGGAAAAGAGATGTAAATCTCTCTCTTTCAAAATTGTGTTTTGAGAGTCTGCTTTTACAGAGTTCCCAAGTAAACAGCAAGAGAGGGAGCTACAGCCTCAGCCATATCTCAAGGCCACAGTCACATCTCCTGGGATAATCCCTTCTCCAAGGAAGGCAGGAAACTAATTGTTGGACTTTGACATCCTTGCAGTTTTTGTTACCTACCTGCTGCTGCTTTTGGTATCAACTGACAGCCATCACTATTTCTTTTCTCTTCCTCCCCCTTGAAATCTCGGCCTTGCTGGGGGCACCCCTTCTCTTTCTTTGGGATGCCACGCTGTCTCCCTGCTCTCTCTCTCTTTCCTCTCTGTCTCTGTCTCTCATTCTCTCTGTCCTTCTAGAGGATAAAATAAACTTTTTACTTATATATCTTAATCTCTGAGTGAGAACTCTTTCTCCACCCATGCTGTGAGCACCTACTAGGCTTTCCACCCTAACAATAAGGATATAAAGAAAGAAAATATTTTTGTACAGCTGTACGATGTTTGTATTTTTAAGCTAAGTGTTACTACAAGAGTCAAAAAGTTTAAATTAAAAAGTTCATAAAGTAAAAAGGTTAATTTATTATTGAAGAAGGAAAAACTTTTTATAAATTTGTGTCATCTAAGTGACAGTGTTTCCAGAGTCCACAGCAGTGCACAGTAATGTCCCGGGCCTTCACCTTCACTCACCGCCCACTCACTGACCCACCCGGAGCAACTTCCAGTCCTGCAAGCTCCGTTCATGGTAAGTGCCCTATACAAGTAGATAATTTTTTTATCTTTTATACCATATTTTTGCTGTACCTTTTCCATGTTTAGATATGGTTAGATACACGAATCCCTACCACTGGGTCCCAGTTGCCGCAGTATTCAGTACAGTACATGCTGTACGGGTTTGTAGTCTAGGAGCAGCAGGCCGTGCCATCAGGTTTGTGTAAGTACGCTCCTTGGTGTTCGATAACCACAAAATGGCCTAATGATGCATTTCTCAGAACATGTCCCTGTTGTTAACTGACACATGACTGTCCTGGCTTCTCCTCCGAGGGTTTGACACAGCAGGCACAGGCAGGCATACAGGTTTTGTAAAACCTCCCTTCCTTACCTTCACATGACTACCCACACCATTATCTTTAAAAAAAATATGTTCTGTTTTGCAGGTCTTTGCGATTTTGTAAGGTCCAGAATCTAGAACACCCAACTTCTCTTTGGCCTCTGGAGGGTGACAAGGTGAGAACTTTCTGCTCCTGCTCTGGCTCTGGCTGGGAGGAGGCCAGGGCACAGGGACAGAAACATTCAGAAAACACCCACAGCTACATTTCAGGAGCAAGTGTCAGCCTGGACGCCTCTCACCTGACTCCTAGGGAGAGTGAGCCAAGGAGACGGTGGGAGAGCAGATAATACCCATCTCCTGCCCTCAGGCTATAACGTTCTGAGGTGCCTCCCACCTCCATTCTTCTTGTTTCTACCAGAAAGTGCCCCTCTAGGTGTGTTTGGCGGGATGGATCTGAGCATCTCCCCGGGGGCACGGTGGATGCTTCCATCGCCCTACACATACACTCCCACGGGACAGCTGTGAACATTATTGATTCAGCACATCTGACTACACAACAGAATACTGAACTGGCAAACAAATAAGAAGGTGAAAAGCTTTATGTTGTGAAAAGATTCTTCACACTATAAAAGGGGGTTGTATGGTCCCTTTCGAATGTCATCTTCCCAAATGTTTGTTTACAGATCATTAAATTCTTAGCAAGGAGAAATGAAGAGGTGAAGTGTTCCAAGCCAAGGCTGATTGAAAAACCCATGTTATGTTTAAGCAATCCTGAAATTAGGGACTGGGTCCTGGTAGGGGGGTATATGAATGAACTGATAAATAGACAGATGCATACTTGAAAGGTGTTTTCTTTTTCTTTTTATTTTACCTGATAAGAAACTAAAAATGCCTGTATGTGACTAAAGTGATGTTCTGCAAATCCTAGTCTTAGTTTGAGAAACTGGTCCCCAAGCTAGCGAAAGATCAAAACAACAGCAAAAGCAACAATGACATCTATTAACTACTTCTGTGGCTGTTATTTTTTTGTTTTCTTATTCCCTAATTAAAAAATCCTTTTTTTATCTTGAAATAATTATAGAATCACAAGTTGCAAAAATTGTACAGAGGGTAAGTCCTCTGTGCTCACCACCCAACTTCCCCCACTGGTGACATCCCACCTGACAACTGCTACTGCACAGGAAGGGCATAGTCTGTGCCCAGCTCTGTGCTAAGGGCCTTGCAAACCTCATCTCGGTGATGCTCACAACACCTGCATAAGGGGTGCTTTTGCAGCCTCAGTTTACAGATGAGGAGACAGAGGCTCAGAGAGGCTCCAGTCAGTGTGGTGTGGAGGTTTCTTAGTGGGACCTTGGGGACAGCTCCTGGCCTTCCCACTCGCAGACTGTGTGAATGTTACACTTGGAAAATGCTGAGACCTCAGTTTCTCGGATGAAAATGCCTCCTTCCAAGGACGGCTTTGGGGAAAACCATGAGAAACCACGTGAGATGGCCCTTGGCCCAAGATAGGGGCCTGCAGCGTGACCCAAAGACGGCAAGCTCCCATGGGAACTTCTGCCTCTGCATGGCTTGTGTCCCAACTTGCTCCTCAAAGGGAGCTCAGACGTAAACTTAAGTACCTAAGGGCCTGGACACTGAGTCAGGTGACCTGTCCCACTGCACAGGAGATGGTGGGGATGTCATGCCTGGCTATGACCGGGAAAGGTCATCAGTTGGCAGCGTCAGCCCCTAAACATTATCTAAGACACCTGTGCCCCCTGGGCGTGCTGGGCTCCGTGTTTCTCCCCAGGCCCAGACACGGCACCTGCTGGGCCAGTAACAGCCAGCAGGAGCGCAGGTCCAGGCCTGCTGATTCCGGGTTTAGTCTCTCCCTGGGGGCCCCATGGGTGGCCGCCTCCATACTCAGACTGCACAGCCAGCTTGGGGACACTGTCCCTGGTACAAGGGCCCCTGACCCTCATTACCTGCATCCGCTTCAGGTTGGGGAAGTCCCCAGGTGAGATCTGGTGCTCCCGCTCGATCCGGCCATAGATCTCAGCCAGGTTGTTCACCAGCTCCTTCTTCTTGTTGTCCTTGCCGAACACCGAGGGCATCTCCTTCTTCAGGGAGCTGATGATGTAGGCGTGGACCTGACAAACGGCCAGAGAGATGCCTTTGCATCAAGACCCTTGGTGACACCCTATCCCTTCCCCTGCATCCCTCCTTCTCCTTCTGCTCCTACTTCCTAAATACTTTGTGCCCCCACCCTCTTGCTCCCACATTGCTCGCAGTGCTGGGCTGTTTCTCTACATCACCTGGGCAAGGTGAGGCTGGGGGAAGCTAAGGTCAAGGCACAGTTGCTTGGGGATGTCACATTGCTGACGTTTGCTGAGCACTTCCTAAAGTGCCGAGCACTGTGACGAGGGCTTTGACAGTCTTTACTTCACTTTACCCTCTGATAACCCTTTCATTTTGCAGAGGTGGAAAGAGACACAGAGAGATAAGGGCTTTGCCGGAGCTGGACATCACACAGACAATAACAGGGGAGTCGGGCTCCAGCCTGGCCATCTGATCCCAGAGCCTGTAACCATGGCCACCACACTCTCCTGCCCCCACTCGTGATGCAGTGGCTCCAGGACACTCTCACACGGGCAGGCAACAGCCCAGTTGTTGGAGGTGAGAACCCTCTGCTCTTGCAGCTGACCCCCCAGCTCCTGGCCCTGCCCAGGGGCCGCCTCACCTTGGCCAGCCTGGCTCTCTTGATGAGGTCGTTGAGCTTGCGCAGGGCAGTGTTTCGGGGTAGACTCTGGATGTCCCTGAATAGGTCCTGCTCCTCGGCCTCGAAGAGCTTCCGGTTGTCGGGGATGAGGAGGGGTTGGGACCAGAAGGAGCCGATGTAGACCCGGATCACCTCCGGGGTGTTCACAATCTTCCCCAGGGACCACATGAGGGCCCCGTACACCCGCATCAGCTGCTGCGTCTGGATCTGGTCGGCCTTGTTCAGCACCACCCGCATCTTGTCCTCATGGTTCTTGAGGGCCTTGATGACTTCCGAGAACTCATCAGAGATGTCCAGTTTGTGGGCATCGAAGAGCAGAATGATGCGGTCCACCCGCTCAGCAAACCACTCGAGGACGGCCGCAAAGTCATACCCTGCCGGCAGAGGGACAGTCAGGGTACAGGCCTTTGGGGGCAGGGGTAGTGGTTTGGGGAGAGGCAGTCAGGTGCAGTAGAAACGACACAATCTTGGGAACCAGATCTGAGTTCAAATTCTGACTCCTCCATGTTATAAGTGTTTGGCCTTAAGCAAGTTACTCAATGTCTCTTAGTCAGTGTCTTTTCATCTTAAAAGTGGGCATAATGCATAATAGTACCTACTTGTTTGAATTATGAGGATTCAATACACTCAGAGCCCAGCACTTAGTAGATGCTCAGTAAACACTAGTTATTATTATCAACATTATTCCCACAAAGCACAGCCACCATCCAGCCCCTACCCTCGCTTGTTTTATCTGCCAGCCAAGAGCCCTGCCAGAGAAGAAAATCTGGACACCTAATCTGATATAAAGACTCAAATTCTTTCCAAGGTCAGAACACAATGAAATGGTCAAATGTAGGATGTTGATGATGGTTCAGGCCATACCCATCATGGATCTGGAAGAAATCTGCAGTTTTTTGTATTTTTTTTTTTGAGACAGAGTCTCACTCTGTCACCTGGGGTAGAGTGCCCGGGTGTCAGCCTAGCTCACAGCAACCTCAAACTCCTGGCCTCTAGTGATCCTCCTGACTCAGCCTCTGGCGTGCACCACCACGCCCAGCTAATTTTTTCTATTTCTAGTTGCTCAGCTAATTTTTTCTAATTTTTTTTTCTTTCAAATAGAGACGGGGTCTTGCTCTTGCTCAGGCTGGTCTCAAACTCCTGACCTTAAGAGATCCTCCTGCCTTGGCCTCCCCGAGTGCTAGGACTATAGACCTGAGCCACCGTGCCCGGCCTGCAGTTCTTGTTATAAAAACACATGACTTGTTCTCACTCATGCACGTGAGCTCACTTCTTTCCTTTGTCATTGGCTGCAGCACAGAACTCCCAACTCTTAAAACCAGGAAGAAGTTTCTTCCTTAGGCTGTGACTGGACCTCTGGCTGTTGCACCCTGCACTGAACTGCTCCAGGTGAGGCTGGTTCCAGGAGCTCCAGAGCACCTGCTGTGCTCAACCCTGAGGAGCTATGGATCCGGGAGGGGCTGGAGGAGGAGGTCATGCACTCAGAGCTGCGTGAGGTCTTACCTCTCTGTGCCTCCATCTCCTCTTCCATAAAATAGGAGGACTACACATGAGGAAGTGAGGCTCAGAGAGGCCAAGTGCCTTGTTCAAGGGCACACAGCCCATAAGCAGCAACACCGGGATGAGAATGAAGGCGTCGGGCTTTCCCAGTCTGAGTCTGAGCAGGACTCCCAGGCCCTCCTTCTGCGGTTCCCTCACGGCACACCTCTGGCACCCAGGAAGGAGCCTTTCCTTGGGCTCTGATGTGATCAACAACCCTGGCTCCTCACAGCACAAGGGTTACGAGGAACACACCCTGGGGACCCAAAGCTCATTGCCACTGCTGAGTGGGAAACCAAACCATTAGGAAAAGGTTAGCAGCTCCTGCCCTGCTTCACAGAGGGAGGCTGGACACCAGGCAAGGTCACCCGGCACTTGTGAGTGGTCAGTGAGGAGTCCTGACTGTCTGTAACAGGGGTCCTCAACTTGAGTCTGCATCAGAATGCCCTGAGAGCTTGTTAAAACCGGATGGCTGCACTCCACCCCAAAAGTTTCTGATTCAGCAGGTGTAGGGTGGAGCGTCTCTAACGAGCTCCCAGGCGATGTTTATGCTGCCGGCCCGAGGACCACACTTTGAGACCCACTGGTCCATCATAAAGATAACAACAGCTGGCATTCATGTAGCATTCACAAGGCGCCCAGCACGGGTTTAAGTACTTTGTAATCATTAACTCCTTTAATCCTCACATGACCCTATGGGGTGGAGACTAATATTGCTCCCATTTTTCCAGTGAGTAACCAGAGATACAAAAAAGTAAAAGAACGTGTCCAGGGTCACCCAGCTGGTAGGTGGTGAGGCTGGGAATCCAGGAAGGTGACACGAGTCAATGCTATTAACTGCTGCACTAAGCTGGCTTTGAATGGTTGTCGTTTCAGACCCAGCTACAGCCTTAGATGGGGTGGAAGAGGAGGATGGATGGAGCCGAGGGACCTAGGTTTTAAAAGTATTTCCCCTCCGCCCCTGTGGTATCTTTTGAACACCCAGTGGGGTGCGTATTTCGGGCACCTGAAGGCGTCATCACAGGGGCTCAGCGTGAACAGGGAAACCTGCCGCCCTAACGCTCGCCCGAGGACCCCTTTCTTTAACTTTCCCAGTGGCTGTAAGAGAACTCAACCAACCACAGAAGGTAAAACCCTCCCTTGGATACTGGTAAGTGAAGTGCTTCCAGGTGTTGCCATTCCCATGTGATTTCTCCAAGATCTGTCAGCTGCTCAATTAATACACACCTCAATTAACACAGGTGTTTTCTCTCCCTGCTCCTGCAAGGTGGACCCACGAGGCTAGGAGGAGCTTAGAGATCATTTGTCCAACTTCCTGATTTTCAGATAGGCAAACTGAGGCTCAGGAAGGAGCAGAGCTGGTCTAGCGTCATCCAAGTACCACCTGAGAAAGGTCCCTGCGTGTCGCGTACTTGAGGGCCTGCTGTCAACTAGATCCAGCCGGCTCATTCAAGGCAAAGTGCCCGCTCAGCTCGGGCAAGGCCCGGGAAAGTGCGTCAGAGGCGGGCTCTGCCCAGCCAGGGGGCGGGGGCATTGTCAGTCCTTCCTCGGAGACACTCGCACAGGCTCTGTGAGGTTTAGTGACCCAGCCAGGGCCACCGTGCTTGTACAGAGCAGCCTGTGGACGCGACCCCTAGCTCTCCGACTCCAGGTTCAGTGCTTGCTGTGGCTGGCAAGACATTCGCGTCACTACCTCGGTTCACCTCTCGACGCCCCGTGAGGTGGGCAGCGCAAGGAGTATCCGGCGTTGCAGAGGAGGAAAGCCGGCAAGTGGTGGGGCCAGGACTGGACTCGGCAGGGGCCCTGGGTTCACTGCAAGGAGCACTGGCCGCGCCTGCCTCCCCTCCCTGGCACGCAGGCCCAGCACTCCCACTCCAGGTGAAGCCGCTGCCTGCAAGCACTCCTCCCTCCCCAGGGATGGCTCCAGCCTATTTTTATCTTCCCTTTAGCACAGCCTGTGGCAGGCCTGCTGTCACCTCCCAAAGGTAACCCCCCACCCCCAGCTGTGGGTGGGAAGAGAGCCAGAGGGCTCAGAAAATCAGGACAGCCTGAGCCCCCTCCCCAGCCCCACCTCTGAACACAGGCCAAGGCTCTGCCGCTCTGGTGCCTGCAGCCCCCAGCTTTCCCTCCACAGCCGGCGGGAGGCGGCAGGGCCCAGGTCGCTGCCTACTTGGCTGTGGCTGGGCAGGCCCCCGGGGGGGTTCCTGGGAAGAGCAGCTGCGCCCCCTCCCACCTGTCTAGCAAATCTCAGCCCCACACTGTGGCTCAGCTGCTCAGAACAGGCTCCGGTAGCCAGAAATGGAGGTTTATAGAGGGCGAGAGAAAGGCCCCAGGCCAGGCAGCGGTAGGGGAACTCTGGCACTGTAGCCACCGCTCCATGGGCTGGGGACAGCAAAGGCACCAGAGACATGGCAGAGAAGAGAAAAGGCTCTAATCCTCCAACCTGACTCCAACCCCTGATGACACCAGTGACATATGATGAGGCTGTGTCTGCAAGGGGGGGGGGATAAGGGGCTGAGGACAGAAACTTGTCCTCGCTGCCAGAACAGGACAGCCACCTGCCTGTCCCCGTCCTGCCCTTGGTGGTCTTGCAGCACCCATGCATCTGCTGCTCATCCCACTGAAACCCCCCCGCTGCACGGGGAGCTGGGCAGGGCAGGGCAGCACCTCACCCTCCTCGGCCTCCCCTGCACCCAGCACGGTGCCTGGCACACAGCAGGTGCTCCGTCAGTATTTGCTGAACAGAACTGGGTGGGAGCCCTGTTCCATGTTTTACACCTGGGAGACAGTGAACAAGTCATCTCTGGGCCTCAGTTTTCTGGTCTCTGAATTGGAACCCACCAGTGGCTCCACCATAGGGCTGTGGCGAGGCTCAGATCAAATCAGAGGGTGCAGGTGGGACTGCTGGTCCGTGGCCCTGGCTGTTCTTATCCCCTCAGCCCCTTTATGAAGTGTTCCCTCTAAGTGCCAGTTTTCATGAGATGGGATGTGCTCTAACGGGGTCACCAGAGGAGCACTGGCTTACACGAGCCCACTGCCAGTTCCCGCTCAGCCACCTAACTTGCTGTGTGTCCTTGGGCAAGCAGCCTCCTCTCTCTGGTCCTTGGTCTCTTTGCTTGTCAAACCAGGCGGTTGGGCTGGATGATCTCTGAGCTTCCTTTCTCAGTTCACAATTCCCTGCTCTGAGACGGGGGATGTGAGGGCGGGGAGGACAGTGGGATGGATGGAGATTAGGCACAGGAAAGCCTGTGCAGGCACAGCAAGGCTGGAGCGTGGTCTTACCCGCCCCAGGGATGCCGACGTGAAGGGTGATGGCTTCCAGGAACCCTTCCTATGCCTCTAGAAGCAAAGAGGCCGCCTACTCATCCTCCCCCTTCTGCAATCTCTGCATGCCCAGGCAAGCCACTATCACGTTACAAACTGAGTAATGCTGGGGGCTTGCTCTCCAGGTGTGGCTGTGCAGGCAACTGCCCAGCAAAGACTCTGTGGGGCTCCTCTGAAGCCCAGCCTCCCTGCTCCTGGCTAACGCTGAGCCTACATGACTTGTAGGGTGGACATTGAGTTGTTTCTTTGGCTTGGATTTACATGCATATCTAGAACGGATAGAGACAGCACAGATGGGACCCAACAAGGAACAGGGCATAGGGATAGCTCTCCCATTTATTTTTTTGTGTGGCCTTGGGCAAGTCTGAACCTCAATTTTCTCAGCTTTAAAATGGACATAATAACAAGGGACTGAATGAGGGGCCTGTGGTTGAGCCATGGCAACAAGATCCAACGGCAGAGGGAGGAGGCTGGCCTCAGTCTCAAGACGTCGCCCCAGTGTCTGGGGTGAAGAGCAGGCCCAGGGACAGGCCCCCTTCCTCTCCCTGGTCCCAGAAGGGCTCTGAGACCCACAGCAGCCCACGGGTTCATGAACTGTGGACCAGAGGATGGGCAGATTCGAGCCCCAGAGACAAGGCAGAGGAGCCCTTCCTGCACATCTCAGAGCAAGCCCAGAGGCTCCAAGGGATCTGGTCGGCAGGCCCCAGGCTGGGAGACTGGGCAGCCTGAAGGATCTGTGCTCCCCCCAATCGTAGGCGCCAGACGACTGGAAGGAAAGCATTTCTAAGTGATGCCAGGCAGAACGAAATCCATCAGAGAAATGCAATAAGCAAGGCCACTTCTCCATCACCCATCAGCTTCCTCCATGGTCTGAAAGGCTGTTTGCGTTTCTTTGCGTTTGCACAGGGCCTCATCTGATCCTCAAAAGCCCATATTCCAGCGGGTAAATGGGACATTCCTACCTTACAAAGGAGGGAGTGGGGACACAGAGAGGTTAAGGGGCTTGCCCAAGCTCACACAGCCAGGTAGCAGCAAACTCAGGCCTGGAACGCAGATCCCTGCCTTGCAGTCCACCATCTCTTCTCAGCTCTCAGCTCTGTGAGCCCGCAGCTCGGAGGCTGAGTCCTCAACCAGGCACTTGCTTGCGGTGGGTACATAAAAAGTCTTATCCCTTCCCAAAATATCTCTGTCAAAATTTAAAGACATTTTAGCAAAAGAGAAATAAAAAGCCATCAATTTCCAAAATGTGGGAGGAGTTTGGCTGACAATGGGGGACAAATGCCACATTAGATGCCTCCCCGAAGTAACTGCAGAGTGGCCTAAGCAGGTCGTCACAGGCCTCCCGACGACCACAAAGCTGTTGGCGAGGACTTTTGAAGGGTGTCAGGACCGGCTGCTCAGCCCTGGCATGCAAGAGCCCACACGAGCGTGTGTGTATCAGTCTGGGGAGGCCTGGACTCCAGGGAGGGTGCCCGGGATGGGCTGGGGGAGCGAGGCTGTGAGGACCAGCCCAGGCCCACCAACGTCTGAGCCCCAGGACCCTCAGAGGAAACTGGGAGATGTGAGGTTTGCCCTCATTCCTACCCCCTGCGTCTTCCTGGGCAGGTGGTGACATGTGGTAAGAAGCCACTGGACTGGGACTCGGGAGACCAGGATTCCCACTCCAGATGCGTGACCTGGCCAAGCCATCACCTGCTCCGGCCTGCTGACCTCACCTGTGCAGGAAAAGGACTGCAGGGCGGAGTCTCCAGCCGCGTCGTCTGTGATGTGAGCACCCAGCCCTTGCTTTTCTAGGGTGGGGGTTGTGGGGACGTCCAGTTGGGAAGCAGCCAGGAAATGCGGCTCCCAAGCTGAGGACACTCAGCCTTCCGGAGCCTCCCACTTCTGCTGCATCCTCGCTTCTTCCCAGTAATGAGCCTGGGCCAGGCACATCCTGCCCCTTCCAGGAACTGCCTCCCTGCCTGCCTCCCCTGCCCACCTCCTCTGCCCACCCCAGCACATCCTCATCTAGAGGCAGGTGCTGGCCCGGGACCCCCTGGACTCAGCTTCCGCCTCCAAGATACACACACACCCCAGCCTGGGCAAAGGGAGCTCCTGGGATCAGCTCACTCCCCAGAACGGGCAGCCTGGTGTGGCCAGTCGGTGCCTCTACGCTGACTTGTTAACGAGGCCCCTTTTTCTGGAGAGACGCAACCCTGTGCCAGGCATGTGGCTTGGTGAGTGGAACGTGGGCCGGATTTCAGGCTCTGTATACCCTTGTGTAGGGCACAGTGTGCAGGACTATCCCTGGGTTGGCCCAAGGAAGGGAGGAAGTGACCAATCTGCTCTGCAGCCAAACCCAGGGCTCTGAGAGCCCCAGGCAAGAAGCCACGACAAAGCGAGTTTGGTTCTATGAGCACACAGTGTGCTCGGGGGAGGGGCGGGGAGGTGTGTATGTGTGTGGGATGGTGGGTGTGTATGTGTGTGTGTTATGGGTAAATGTGTGGGGAGAGTGTGTGTGTGCATGGAGGGAGGTGTGTGGTAGGGAAGGTCTACATGTACAGGTTTAAACTAGAACTGCGGGTTCTATGACTGATGGTGAGGAAGGATGGGAAGGGCCTCTGCACACTGCAAACGCTCTTCATTTGGACTCCCACTGATAGCTGGGGGTTTCCGATGCCCTCCCCACAACTCTCCTGATCTCCTGAAGTCAGCACTGCGCCAGGCTGGCAATACAGTGCTGGTGGACAAGCTCCCAGCTCTTGTTTTCATCACAGACTGCTCTTGCCAGCAGCTGCATTTATAGTCTGGACTCAGGAAGGCGGAGAACAAACTGGCCTGCATAGCCACTCATGGGACTATCGCTTCTCCCAGAGGTGGGTAGAACCTGGTGCCTAGTGTGGGGTGGTAGAGGAGAGGAAGTACAGGTAAGAACGCCAAACACCTCATTTGGGTAAGGCAGTACAGAGGTAGAGAAATAGGAAAATAATGGAATGGGATAGGAGTTGAGGAAGGCAGGAGGCCCTGGGAGGAAGCTGCAATGTACAGTGGCACAGGTTGTGCACTGCACAACTACAAGGGGGACCATTCACATAGATTACCCAGGGGTTGTACAATGGGCAGCCCTGACTGACACATAAGGGAGCTTACCAGACCCAGGCCCAGACCCAGAGCTGTGGTTGTGTTTCCACTGTGGTCTATGGATCTCACAAAAATGCTATGTGATGTATATCGTTATCCCTTGTTACACATGGGGATGTGAAAGTATGACCTGTTGAGACACATAGAGGTTCTAAAGCCCAGAAATCTGAACTCCTAGTCTAGTCCCCTTGGAAACTCCAGAGGCCAGAGTCCTCTGCACCTGCCTGTCAGGATGCACTGGCCTTGCAGGTGCCAACCCTGCCCCCCAGGCCTCCAGGTCGTTCAGCTTGAGAAGTGTTGGCTTCCCCCAGCCTTCCTTGAGGAGACTTGGGCTTCCTGAGTGACACAGTGAATCCCCTTTAGGCCTAACTCAGGGGGAGCCCCAGATGAACCCCTGGGTGTGGGGGCGGGTGGGTTAGGAGGGGGAACAAACAGAAGCAAGACAGAGAAGCATGCACGCTGTCCCTCCATAGGCCCTGAGCAGGAGACAGGTGCTTGCAACGGGCACGCAGGCCGGGAAGAGGGAGGTGAGATGCCCCTCTCTTCCCACAGGTTCCAGCTCCCCCTCACCTCCAACACACAGCACAGAGGCAGGGAGCCAGGGGATGCAGGCCCCTTCCCAGGGGACACTGTGACATCCCAGGGCTCCCAGACAGCCAATTACAGGAGCTGACGATAGTTTCCCACGTCCTCCCACTTGACTGCTCCCTTCCCCCTCCTCCCCCCAGGTTCCTTCTCAGGACGCCCAGCCTCTGCACCCTCCTGCCTGCTCCAGGACCAGGATGCGTCTTCCCTTGGTGCTGACTGGGGTTAAGCTGGCCTTCAGTCTTCCCCCTGTACCCTGGCCGCTCACACACAGCCACGGTGGCCCCCCAGAGCCGAGCCTGGCCCTGCACCACACGCCTGCCCTGGCCGGGAGAGACTGCTCTCTTCAGAGAGGACACCCGGGTGGCTCACATGAGCGCTGGACAGGAGCCCAGTTCAGGCACTAGTGGCCTGCACCCCTCGGACCTCGTCGGTACACAGCCACGGGGCACTCGCCTGTCGCCCGGTGAGGCTGTGGCCTCTCCTCTCAGAGGCCTGAATGTGAGCAGGCGCTGGCTGGGGCAGGCATGCCCCTGTGGGAAGGGGTCCCTGGGCCCCCACTACGGTGGCACAGACATGGGCAGGACAGACCTGCGTGTGTCCCAGCTGCAGCCACAGATCACAGAGGGCTGAGGCACACGCTTCCGGGAAGCAGAGTCACCTCAGGTCAAGTCAGGCGAGTCCCAGCTGCTTCCCAGAGAACCCTACCCGTCCCGAGCCTGTCCTTCCCGGAGGCTGCCTTCCGAGTGCTGGTCTGGCTCCAGCGCCAGCAACTAGCTCCCATATTGGGGCGGGTGTGGCATCATCTGATTTTCTTGCCAGAGATACAACATGTGGCACAGAAAGGGTGGGGGGCACAGCAAACTGTGGCAGGAGAGGCTGGGGGTGGGAAGCTCAGAGCAGTGCTTTTAGCTTTTTACAGCATTAGTCTGGTAATTCAGAGCTAGGAAAAACCAAGGATGGTGGTAATGACGACGACACCTCGTGTTTAGTGGGCACTTGCTCTGTGCCAGGCAGGAGGCTTTTACCTATATTATGTCTTTTAATCCTCAAACTCTATAAGAAGGATAGTATTCTTCTCCACCCCATTTTGCAGAAAAAGCAGCTGAAGTGAAGAAACCTGCCCAGGGCACCGTGCTGGAAGCGGCAGAGGCAGGCGCAGCACCTGCCAGTCGGGCTGCAGAGTTCTGTCTCCCAGCCCTGGTGCCGGGCCACCTCCTTCAGGGAGCACTTACCCCTATTTGTCTGGAGTGAACAGTTTTCAGTGTGTTCACAGGCCCAATTCCTTCTTCTTCTGACCCAGAGCACTCATTCTACTGAGCTGAGGTTCTCTGCATGCCTTTGCTGCCCTGCAGAGCTGCAAGCCCCCCCAGAACTTGAGAAGCAAGCCACGGTCGGCCCACGGAAGGTGCCTTTTGGATGAATAAACCCGACGAGGTAAGGCAGATATTGATGTCTCCATTTTACAGATGAGGAGACTGAGGCCAGCTGTCTCCTGAGCTACAGTGGACCTGACCCTCCGCTGGCCCCTGCCCAGGACTGCGTCAGTACAATGGCCCCACGCAGCATGGCAGGCGTGCTGGCTCGCCAAGGGACAGCAAGGCCCTGGGTGCTTCCCTTGCGGTATGGAAGAAAGTGAGCGTACCAGAACCACGGAGCCCGGAGCCAACACCTACCCGGTGTCTCGCTTACCTCGGCTGATCCTCTGCTTCTCCCCAGAGAGGATTCCGGGCGTGTCGATGACGCTGATGCTCTCCAGCACGGGGTTGGGTAGCTGGGCACACACGAACCTGCACAGTTAGAGGAAAGCGGGTGAGTGCTGGCCCACCTTCCCTGACTCAGCCCCCGACTCCAACCACCTGTCTCTCCCCCAGGTGAGCCGCAGCTGTACGCTGAAGGGTTCAGCTCACATGGGCCTGCTGAGTCCTGGGTGTGGCTGACGCCCGACTGGGGCCTGAACCCCAGTCCTCTTATCTCTCCCCGAGATACATCTTAGAGTGCCGGGCACCTGGGTGTGTTTGGTAAAATGCTGCCTGACCAGCAGGGCTACTCCATCGTGACGGCCTGTCCCCATGTGTGACCAAAGCCTTGGTCTGATTCCGTGGCCTCAAGTCCTTCATTGGTTGTGGTCAGCTACCTCCCTGCCTTGAGTGACCACACTTAGCTTGCCCCTCTCAGACCCTCAGCTTCACTAGACAGTCAATGAAAAGACCCCCCCACCTCCTCTTTACAATTAGCCCTTAGGGATTGGGGGCAGGAGGACTTTGAGGGTCTGTCCCAAACCATCACTGGGCACAAAGTCAGGATCTTGGGGTCCTCTTTCTGACTCTATCCTCATTGGCAAAGTCATTGTGCTTGTCTATATGTGTCCTCATTTGCAAATGGGGTGTCACTGAATAGTTACTGATGCCCCACTCTGTGCAAGACAGTAAGATGCTGGAAATTTGCATTTTAAGCCAGTCTGGCTGGCTTAAAATGCAGGCTCCCAGGCACCAGGCCAGACTCAGAGCCACAGCAGTGGGCCTCAGGATCTGTACTTTGAGGAAGCTCCTCGGGTGATCCCAAGGCAGCCATGGTTCATGCTTACAAACCTCTGCTGCTGGGGGCACCAAGATGTCTCAGTCCCTATCCCCAAGGAGCACAGCCCAGTGGAGGAGAGGAGAGCTATCCCTAGGCAACCGTAATACAAAGTGCAATGGGACCAGCACCCCAAGGGAAGTCAGATGAAGAGTTCAGAAGATCCAAGGCAGAGAGACAGTTTCCAGGGAGGGCTTCCTGGAGGAGAAGGCACTAGAGCTGGCCTTGAAGGATGGGTCACACCTCCCAGGAATGTTTATTCGGGCATCTAAAGGCCAGCATCACTATTAGGAGAGCAGTCAAGTCTTATTCCAGAGCAGTAGGGGAGGGAGAGCTGATGAAGGCCATGAGCTAGGACCACTCTGCAGCACAGAAACAGGAACCCAGAGATCTATGGTGCAGTAGCCCTGTGCAGGCTGCAGCGAAGCTGGGGGCAAGTAGAAGAGGATCTTCCCGTTCCCTATTGTCCTTCCAGTGGACGTGCTTGGCAGACCCCCACCCACCTAAACACGCACCATCTCAGCCGTTGAGCACCCCTGCGGAAAATCACAGAACCTCAGACGCCACGTGTCTTCTGGTCATAGGATGCCTACACTGAGCCACGTTCGCCCATTCCTCCCTGCTTGGAGTATGTCTCTCTTTTCTTTACACTTTCAGTGTAAAAAAAAAAGATTTTGCTCATCATTGAAAGCCCATGTCAAATGCCAGCTTTTCCACAACAGCCTCATCAGCCCTGGCATTGCTCTTGCCTGGGTGTTACTGCCTGTGCCCTCTGGGCTGGATTCGGCCTCCTATTCCCGCCCCTGGAGCGGAGCCCAAGGCTGCTAGGGGCCCAGGGTCTGCTGAAATACAACAGGAATTCTGCCCCTTAGCAGGGCACCCAGGAGGGAGACGGGAAACAGCCCCTCCTACGGCCACAGTTCTTCCCTTATTGAAGTCCACGCCCCAGGCTAGACGCCAAGAAAGGTCACTCTGGAAATGCGGGGTCCTGCTGCGTCAGCTTCATCAGGCTGAACGTGTCATTTATTGAAATCACAGACTTAATCACAGATTTAAATAGAGATTCCTGACACTCAAGGCTTCCCTCTTAAGACCAGGGTTCTTTCCGCCAAGTAAAAACAATGTCCAGAGACAGAATGGAAACTTCTTCTGTCTCCTTCCAGTCAGATGCAAATCCCTGCCATGGTATGCTTAGGCAAATGCTGGGAACTATATAGAGCATCCTTCTCCCCTTTTACTGGGCAGGGGGAGATGCAAGGTAGGGGAATGTGATCTAAGTTGTCGTTGCACCCTTCCCTGCTCCTTAATCAGGAGGAATCAGCTCAACATTGGCAGCTTCTGCACCTCACAATGACCACTGACTCAGTTACATTCCCAGGGAGCAAGGGACAATGAAGGGACTCCAGGTATGGAAAGGCAGCAGGCCTCCCAAGACCCTGCTCTTGTCCTTTCACTTCCAATACTCCGAGGAGGAGAAAAGACAACACCCCAAGGCCCCTCCACACTCACCTGTTCAGGAAGGCATTGCCAAAGACGTTGAGTTTCCTGAAGGGTTTCTTAGGGTCCACCACCAGGGCGTTCCCGGGGATGATCCCCTCTGTGTCTCCCTGCATCACCGCAATGAAGGAGTCCGTGGTGGGCTCGGGCCCAATCCTCATGCCTGGGAAATCCTGCTCCAGCAGGTACCTGGTGGAAAGAGCACAGTCACAATGCAGGCATTCTGCCCAAGGCCCGACACTCCACGGCTGCTAGAAGGCAGATGATATTCGAGTCAGAGGAGAGGGCAGACCCAGGGCCGTGAGATCTCGTGGTGGGGAGAGACGACTGCTGGACCACGAGTCCAGAGAACTCTGCAGGGGAGGTGGAATCTCAGCTGAACTCAGAGTATCCTATCTGTTCTTCTTGGTCCTTATCTCTTTCTCTGTTTCAATCAGTACGGGGGAAAAGCAAGATTTGGGCTCAGAAATAAAACACGATTGAAACTGATTCCTACACAGAGGACATTGTCACTGAAGGCAACCTGCTGAAGTGCCTGCACAAAGGCATGGTTAGAATTAGATCATCTACAAACCCTGCTGCCTTTTCACAGGCCATTATTCATTTATCTGGTTAATTATTTAGTATAAACAGCTCACACATGATGCAAAATACATACAGTGTTAAAGGTACACTATGAAAAGCGAATCTCCAACACTTTTCTAGACTTTTGATCCCACTCTCTCTTATCTGTACTTTGTATCTTTCTCTTTCTAGAAATGCTCCATGCACACAAGTGCTATCTTATTGTGTGCTCACACATATTTACACATATATGATCTTATTTTTTTTAAGCACAGAAGCTGACTGTGCACCTTTCAATCTCTCTCTGGTCATTATCCATTTAATTCAAACTTTCAAAGAAGAGACTATATTCCAAATGCCTTGTATAGTACCTAACCAGACACAGTTAATAAATTAATCCTCTCTCTTTTGCCTTTGGGTATTAGGCAAATGAAATAGTGTATGGTGGGATCTGGGGGTGGGAGAGCCACGGCACGGCACGCAGCCGCGGAGGAAGCTGCGGATGTGCCGAGAGCGTGTGGCACTGCTGCCCAGCAGGCCACCCCGCCACACATGCCACAGGCGGGTTTCAGGTTGCCCTGGGAAGCCCCCCATCCCTCCAGATCACAGCCCAACAAATAGGGCATGAGGGCAGGACTTCCTGTGGCCAAAGGATCATTTTGAAAGCTGGCACTGGGGTTGTGATGAAATAAATCACAACAGCTGCACACTGGGACAGCACTTCCTGCTTTCTCAGGGCACCTGCTCCTCCAGGGCCTCCTGGGAGAGGCTGGGACAAGCTGACCTGGTTTCTCTAACCATGAGGACTATGCCCTTCAGAGAGTACTTAGCTCAGCGAACGTCAGTACCTCCCTCCATAACATGGGGGTGACAGTTCAGAAGTATTGAGCACCTGTGGTGTGCTGGGCATTGTTCTCAACTTTCCACGGATTATCTCATTTCATCTTCACTTGTACTCTGATGTGAGCACTATGATTCTCATCATCAAAAGGGCCTAATGAGAAACCTATCTTATAGGGTGTTCTGAGGATTAAATTAGTTACAGATGTGAAGCATTTAACCAGTACCTGACACCTAGATCATCACTCCATTTTTAAGGACGAGATAAGGGTGAAACAATATGCCCCATGTTATGCAGTCCATAACGAGCAGGGCTAGGATTGGAACCTGGCACTTGGATTTGAGAAATGATGCTCCTAACCACTACATTTCCTGCCTTAGGTACCCCCTTGACCAGGTAATGCAGCCATCTCTGGGGACAGGCCAAAAGGGCTGAGCCTCACACGGAACTAGAAGGAATCACAAAAGAATATGGTTTGGGCAGGAGGCTGGCCAGGACCAGGCCTGGGGCATGGGGTGAGGCTTTAGGGCCCACAATCCCAGGAATGTACTCATTTCCATAAACACCAGCCCTTGGGCTCTCAGCTTGGCCCCAATGACTGGGGTGTGGCATGCAAAAGCTGTTGCTATTTAATATCAGGTGACCAGAGAAGGCCCTAGTCCTGTGGGCTCTAAAAGGACATTTTTGGGATTTAAAAACCATGGGGCCAGATTCCACTGGGAAGCAAGGTTTCCAAGATGGGAAACCCCATCCTTTCTTGCTTGCCGGAGCCCCTGACAGCATGAGAGCTTGGATGAGACGCCCTAAGCACGGCCCTGCAATGGGGTGGCAAGTGTGGATGGGCAGTGGGGGGGGGGGGGGCACCATCACAGGCTCCAGGGACGGCGGAAACAGACAGCGGCACAAAGAACCATTCTGAGGCAGCCTCAAAGACACCCAGAATGAACAGGGCCAAACAGCAGGGATGAAGTATCTTCCTCACGCCGGCATCTCAAATTCCATCTCCGAGCGAGACATGCTGTACTCAGCGGATGAACAAAGGCTTCCCAGCCGAACAGGGCAGCTTCCCGGGATTAAGGTGCCACAGCCTGAGGCAGCTGAGCCAGGGCCTCAGGCTGGGCCTGCTGTCCTGCTAAACCCACATGACCCAAAACTTGCTGACCACACACCGGTCTGGGGAAACAATGAGTCTAACGAGGCCACCAGCAAGGCCAGGGAGCACAGTCGGGGCAAGCAGAGAACCTGGGGCTGGGTAGATTCTCAGGGACATGTGGCTATGGCTTGCAGCACTGGTGCCCCTGTAACAAAGCCACCACTGTGTTCAGAAAGGAAAGTCTATTGAGGAATCTCACGCACTGATTATGGGAAGCGAGACAGATCGTCTCCGCTGCCAGGCGAAAATATTCCCGCAGCAGTGTGAAAAAAGAAAAGTTAATTTAAGCCTAGGTAGGAACAGCTGAGATGCTGACACACAAGCCTAAGGAGGGACAGCCCTGGCTGAGCCCAAGATAACACTCGCCCTGTCGGTCTCAGAGGATCCTAGGGAGACTGTAATGCACCTGGCAGACACAGTGACAAAGTGGCTGGGAGGCCCTGATGGCCAAGGTGAGTCAGCTCCGTTGTCCCTGGAGCACAGTACCCTCGGCCACGGGATGACGAGATTCCAGCACGAGGAGAATCTGGTGGCCAGACTGTCCAGCCTCGGCCAGCCTCCCTTTCCTGACCCTCCCCTGCGACAGGCCAGCCCACCCAGGGCACTACCCGGCACTGTCGGCAGAGCTAGCGGCTGTGTGGGGAGGCAGGATCCCTTCCCGTCGTGCTGGAGAAGGGCTCCCCCACCCTCCCCAGGGTCAGCCTCTCAGTCTCATGTTAGAGAATGGAGCTAGAAAGAGGAAAGGGAATGATAAAGCCCCAAGCACAGTGCCTGGAACATAACTGGTGCTGTGGGGAAGTTATGATTCTTCACACCTTAGAGATAAGGTAAGTGAGGGTGGGAAAGGTTAGGGGCTTGACCTCAGCTGGGCCTTTAACCAGGACCCTTGGCTAGGAAGTGGCAGAGCCTGGGTTCTGCTGACTCAGACTGTGGCCCGTGGCCTTGGTCCCCTCATCCATGGGAATAGGATGGGGACCTTTCCCCAGAGGTCTTCCTCCTCCCAGTAAATGCTTTTCCCGATGACCTCCAGACACCTGACTTTCGGGGCAGACCCTGAGCTGGGCCTGAGACAGTCAGACCATCTGGCCTTGGGCCTTCTGCTCCCGTGGGTGACACTCAGGCCTTATAAGAAGCCAGTGGATTCTCACCCAGTCCCATTTAGAGACCCAGCAGATCAGAGCCCTGACAGACAAAGGACAACCACTGACCTCAGAGGGGGGACAGGGACTGAGGTGTTGCGAGGATTGTGGCTGGAAGGATGGACTTTGCAGAGGTCGGCGGGTCTACCCAGGATGGTGATGCTGCAGTGCCTGGGTGGGGATGCCAGGTGCCGACGAGAGCCGGTGCAGCCACAGGCAAAGGCCCGTTACCTTTGCAGGGGGTGCAGTCTCCTGACAAAGTAGGAGAGGCTGAAAGGGCCAGCTGAGTACCCTCGCAGGGCAGCGCTTCCCACCCCAGCTGCCCCACCTTGTGCTCAAGACTCAAGAGTCCACGTTGCACTATGGAAGGTCCATGCAACCCTCCAGACCAGCTCAGCGCCCCCTGCGGACACGCCCGCAGCTTAGCTCTGCAGCTCCAGACCCCACTGCCAAGCCCTGGGGCCTCTACTGCAGCCCTGTCACCGTCCAGTGTGTCTTCCCCAGCCCCAGGAAGCCAGACCCTCACCTCCACTGCCCACAGGATAGAGGTGCCACGGCAAGCGGGCAGCAAGGAGGAGTGACCAGGGGCCAAATGGTCCAAGGGAGGAGGGATTTGAGGCTGCAGGCCAGCTAGAGAAATAGCAAGGGGTGAAAAATAGCAGAGGCAGGAAGAAAGGCTGCCAGGGCCAGAGGGACACAGAGCTACTGTATTCCAAAGAGGCAGTCTGTGTTGGAGAGAGCGGCCGCCAAGCCAATTTATTGTTTATTTTATTACTCTGGGCTGCCGGGCCTTAGGCCAAGGAAGTTATTTCAGGCAGAGATCATAGCACATTAATTAGTTATTAGAAGAATGTCCTTTTCTGTATGTTCTTCCTGAGACAAGAAATAGACCCCGTGGCAGGCACATATAACTGAAAGTGGATGGACACTCAGAAGGCAAAAGGCCAAGAACTGGGGGAAAGAAGAGGCAAGTCTTTGTTTCCTTGGGAAAGGGCCCTCGCAGGTTCAGGCCTGGGACACAAACGAGAATCGAGGCAAGAGGCAGGGATGGGGGAAGGCAGAGAGGACAGGACATGCTCAGACCTAGCCACTCTGCTAAGATCCTACCCCAGGGGAGCCTTACTCGATTTGGGGAAGGGAGGTGGTACCAACTTACCCTCTTGGAAACCAACTGTGAAATATGACTCAGTAAAAAAATTAAAAAGAAAAAAAAATTTTTACGCATAAAATTTAGCCCAACCTTTGGCCTAGTAATTCCACTTCTGGGAATCTCTGAGAAAATAGTCCAATATATGGAAAAATATGCGCACAGATATTCAGAGTGATACTACAATAGCAAAAAATTCGGAACTACCTAAAACATCCAGAAGAAGATTAGTTAAATGAATAATTGCATATATATACAGTGAGATGTTTATGCAGCTCTTTAAAATAATGCTTACAAAGATTTTTTAATTACATGGGAAATGCTCATGTTGTAAGTAAAAACAACAACAACAAAGAAAACAAGCCAGCATACAAAATTATATCTAGCATAATTTCAACTGTGTCATAAAATAGCCACAAATACTGGGAAAAATATATATATACATATAAATTTAAAATGGTTTCCCCTAAGTCATGGGATTATGACTAATATGGGTAATTTTTTTCTTCTTCAAATGTACTTTTTTGAATTTTCTAATAAAAAATAACTGTTTATTGAATTTGATGAGCAGAAAGAAAAATATGTAATTTGTTCTAGAGGGTTCCCTGTGTTACAACCCTTCCTACCCTGCTGGTTAACTCTCCTTCAGGAGTAGACAGCTTTTGGTGCTGGAGCTAAATTCAGTTACTGACATGACTGGGGAGTGGGAACTCTTGTACTTGGAAGATAAGAGAGAAGAGAGACCTGCCTCTCCCAGCCTTCCTGGCTCCCTCAGATAAGGAATCATCTGCAGCAACTGGACTCTGCCACTTTCTTAGCCCCAGTTAACAGCCAGCGATGACTCAGGCAAAGCCAGGAGAATGTTTCAGACAAAAGGCACTTAAACTTGTCTGCTGCTTGGGGATCCTGCCTCCAGGGACACTCATCTCTCCCTATCTTCCCTCCCTTCCCCAAAACAGCTGTTGGGGACCTCCCGTAGCTGAGATCCTGGGCAAGGCCCCAGAGATGCTAAGGCATGGACGCTGCCTTGTAAGTGCTCATGCTCCAGGAAGGAGAAGCTCCAAATAATGTACTAAGAATTGCAACCAAGGTCTGTCCAGAGAGCCAGGCAAGGATGCACAAGGGCAGGAGCAGGCTGCAAACAGCCTGTGCTTCCCGTGGAATGTGAACTGGTGGAGGACAGAGATCACAAAGGAAACCTTGTATGAAACCTAGGTAGCTCTGAAGTACCTTTGGCAGCAATGGGTGTTTAAGACAACAGGGGACATGGATTGGATCAGGGGTTCTCATCCTACGGTCCATAGATGGCTCTTGGACCCCCAACATTACATGCAAACTTGGGATGTATGTGCATTTTTCTAATGATAGGTCCACAGTTGTCATCAGATTTCCAAAGGTGCTGACTTTTTAAGAAGTTAAGAAGCCATGGATTGGATTAGTCTCTAAGGGCTCTTGCCATTCACCAATATAAGATAGACAGGAGCCAACAGGCCCATTGCCCTCAGGTCCTGAACTTCTTCAGGAATCAAAGTTGCTATGCCCAAGGCTGTCCACTGCACAAGGACAAACTCAATCTGGTGTTCTGTTCAGACATGACATGTTAGCATGGTATGCCTCCTGCTCCCAGAAGGCTTGTATTACAAGCTTAGCATTAGAGAAAATTAGTACCTAGAAAATCAGTAAACAGACTGTTAACTTTTCTGCTTTCCTCAACAAACAAAGCACAGGCCTTTGCATGTTGCAGATGTTCAAACAGCCAAGGAATGGGAACCAGAGGACCCCAGCTCTCAAACCCTCTGCAGGCGATGGGCACCCTTGACTGTGGGGGCCACCAAACCCCATTCTTGTGCTGTAGGAGCCTGACTCTTAACTCAGAGGGTCACAGCACCTGCAACATGGAATGGCTGTAAATGACGTGAGGAAAAATGGCCTGGCCTTGAGGCTTGGGTGGACTGTGCACTGGAGAGGAGCCTGTTCCCTAAAGATAGGAAGGATTCTCATCACTGTGGCGGACAGTATGAGGCCCTCTCTGAATGCAGGGGGACAAGCTGACCTCTTGAGGATGCCTCCAGCCCAAGGATTCCATAATTCAAGGGAATAGATGACTCGCCTTCTAAGTTACAGGAATTTTGCCAACCATTTCCTCGCACGGATCTAGGACTTGCAGCCCAGTCTGCTGCCCACCCATTATATGACTGGGGACACTTCATTTCACTTCTCTGTGCCTCTGTTATCTCACCTGCAAAGTCAAAGGGCTGGATGAGATGATGCCAATACCCCTTCCCCCTCTAAAAGTCTTTAATATTATCATTGAGCCATAAGATCAAATAAGAGAAAAGAAAAAAAGCATTCTGCTTCTGGACTCTGCTTCTGTGGAGTCTCCCAGATGCACACATAGGAGCTGTGCCTCAGAGAAGGAAAATGATAAAAGAAGGACAGGTGGCACCACCAGGCAGGAGGCCACAGGGCCCCGCCAGCCCACCGCCACTCCCAGGCCTGCTCCCACCAGAGCTCCTCAGCTGCCACTGTAAGGCCCCCATTCGAGTGCCAAGCCCTGTAAAAGGCAAAGGGAAGTGGTCCTGACCATGAAGGACGCGTCCCTAAAAAGTGAGGCTATAAGGCACCCCCACCAGCATAAGGTGCTCCGGAGACCAAGAGCTCTCCCACAAGTGCCTGCTGGGCCTCGGTTTCAGCATCCATAAAATGGGGACACCAGGGATGGCTCTGAACTTGAGCACTTCAAATCCACCACCTGAGCCAAAGGCTAAGCACTGTGGAGAAGCACTGGGTAGGATGGGGAGTGGGGCAGCAAAATTGTGGGATACGCTTTTAATGCCCGCACCCTCGGATTTCTTCAGAGGCCTCAAGTGAAGGCTTCCCATTTGTCCTCCGGCAGGAGAGTGGCCCGAGGGGCTAAGCGCTGGGCGGCGGGTGGGCTGCCGGGACCCTGGGCCCGCTCACCTGATGAAGGTGGTCTTCCCAGTGGAGTACTGGCCCACCAGCAGGACCATGGGCTTGTTGTCGAAATCGGCGTCCTCCAGCGCGGGCGAGTGGAACTCGTGGAAGCGGTAATGCTCTTCCAGGGGCAGCAGCTTGCTCTTGTAGAGTTTCTTGAGCCCCTCGCTCACCGTCTGGAAGACCTCGGGGTCCTTCCTCCGGCGGTCGTCGCTACTCAGCCAGCTGAACATCGTGGCCGCCGCCGGCCGCCTGCGCGCAGCCCGGGGAAGGCGCCTCGGGGGAAGGGCCGGCCCGCCGGCTCAGCGGAGCGCGGGGCTCAGCCGCACCATGGCCCGGGCGCGCGGCTCGGGGCGCCGGGAGCGCGCTCCTTCCCTGCTCCGGGGACCGAGCCCGGCCCCTGCCGCATCAGCAGCCCAGGCCGGAGGGAGGAAAAAATGATCTGGGCTGGAGGATGGGGGCTGGAAGCTTGGAAAGTAACGTCGAGCCCGCGGCGAAGCCGCCCGGCGCCGGGGTCGCGGATGCCCCCAGCCGTCGCCCGCTCTGCCCGGCGTGCGGCCAAGGGACGCTTCGGCTCCGCTCCCGCCCGGCCCGCGCGGCTCAGGGGAGGCGGCGGCGCGGCGCAGCCCGCGGACAGCTCCGCAGCCGCAGCAGCAGCCTGCAGCCTCGGGCGCCGATTTAAATGCCAGCTGGGCAGAAAGCCGGCGCGCAGAGGAAGTCCCCGAGTACTGGCAAGGCCGGGCGGGCCCCGCGGTCCCGGCGACGAGACGCCGCGCAGGGCGCCGCCATGTTTGTGGGCAGGCGCTCCGCGGGGGACCCGCGGCGGCTGGCGGCGGAGGGATGCTGCCCGCGCCCGGCCGGGAAGCTCTGTACCCGCCTCTGGGGGCTCGACTTGGGGATAGCGCCCTCTCAGGGATGGCTGCGGCGACGAAGTTGACCTACTCATCGCTCTCCCTGCTTTGAAATCGCCTTTCCTTCAGTTATTGAGGTCAGTTCCCTAGGAAACCAGGTATTTTACTATTGGGGAATATTGTTCTTGGAGCAAAGGAATGAGGGATCCAATACCAGGTTACATGAAATAACCAAAACTGTCACTACCCAAACTTTTTGCTAGACTTAGGGTGAAGTCCCATTTATTCATCCATTTATCCATTCATTCCAATAAAACAAGCCAACATGCAAAATCCCCACAAGTGTTGAGTTATTATGGGGCAAATACAATTTTGGTGACTCTGCATACAAAGTTGAGCATTATACAGACTCTCCCTTCCGGCGCTCCAGCCGAGGCAGGCTTTTAAGAGAAGATAGGAACAGAGGGCCCTAAGAGCACAGGGGAGGAGTCGAGTCATTCCTTTTGTGTGGGTAATTTCAGGAAGGCTTCACAGAAAGCATGACTGTGAGCCGGATCTTAAATGATGAACTGACAAAGAAGAAGGAAATCCATTCTAGGTGGGGTAAAGGGCATTTGCATTGGGAACATGGAAGAACTTGGTGTGTCTAAGGCAGAGTACACAGTCTGGCATAGCTGGAGAACAGGGTTCAAGGAAGATGGAAGGGAGTGACTCAGGCCAGGCCTGAAAGGCTTTGCAGGGCACAGGGAACGGATAACAGCGTTATCACTAATAATTGTTACATTGGCACAGTGCTCACCATGTGCAGGGGCCTGGGCGGAGTTCTCCGCAAGCATTGTTTCATTTAACCTTCACAGAAGCTCTATGAGGTAGATCATATTATCTCCAGCATCATACCAAGGAGAATGAGTGGGAACATTGGCCGGGTGTAGGCAAGAGGGGTGCATTGTAGAGAATTTAAACCCGATGATAAACCAGCTCAAAGTCAATGTGCTTTGTGTTCGCACCATTCTGCACAGCGTAGTGATAAAACACTCTTCCCTGCCAAGGCTCCCACTGCCCTCCCGTCCACAGATGAGGAAGCCAGTAGGCTAATGTACCAGGAGGGGACTGGAATGCCGGGAATGGTGTGGGGAGGGACTGGAGGAACCAAAGAGGCTGGAGGCCAGGTTAGAAAACTGTTCCAAAATCCAGGAGACAGCAGCAATGGGAGTGGAGAAGAGGTTGGATTCAAGAGTTTTTTTTATGGCATAGAATTGACAGATCTTGGTAAACAATAAAAGAGAAGAAATAAGGGTGAGACAGAGTCTAGGGTGATTCTGGATTTTCTATTATAAGAGGACAAGGTGGTTGGAGATGCTTTTCCACTAATTAAGGAAGTCAGGAAGAGAGTAGATTTAGCAGATAGAGATGATGTATTCAGTCTGAAATGTGTTGCATTTGATATGCTTGCAGGAGCTTCCAGTGCAGGAGTGTGGTGAGGTTGTATGGATTTCTGTGGGGATTATCAGAGGCAGATGCTGAACAGTATCTTCTTAGTTGCAGCTCAGATCTCCTGACTCCCTCCTTGAACCCCAAAGATGATCACCTCTTTCTGAGCTCTCTGCACCCCTGGTTGAAAAACCACTCAGATTAATATTTCACCCTTGGTGTTTATGTTAGCACCAACATATGAGCCTAAGAGGTAATGTTAAAAATATTTAACAACTTGCAAGGCATGGAAATCAAAACATCACAGACACTGTCCTTTCCAGTGGAGCAAGTCCCTAGGCCCCAAGCTGTGCTGGGTGTTAAGTCAGTGGGGTCTGGAGCTTGGGGAAGTCTGAGCCTGTCCAGGGGGAGAGGTCAGGATGGCCGGGGTGGCAGGGGAGAACTCAGGGGGCCTCACTAGGGCAGAATTTCAATGTTTTTGTAACCAGTACAGCCATGCTATTGTGTACCACTGAACATCAGCTCTGAATATCTAGGTTACCTGTTACCGGTTGACACATCCACTCCAGTGTCAACCCTGAGTAGTTGAAAATCTATCTTCTTTTAAAAGGAACTAATGCAGCATTTCTATACACTAGCAATACAGAGTTATAAAGGAGAATTTCCAAAAAAAGATACTATTTTCAAAAGAACAGAAACCTAGAGGTAAATCTAACAAAATATGTGCAAGGCCTTTATGAGAAAAACAATAAAACTTTATAGAAAGACATTAAAGAAGTTCTAAATAAATGGGAAAGACATACCATCTTCAATCATGGAATGATTTCATGACACAAAGATGTGAAATCTTTACAACATAATTGATAGGTAAAATTTAAATCAAAATCTGAGCAGGGTTTACCCTGGAAATTAACAAGGTGTTTCTAAAATATATAGAGAACTTTGGTGCAAAAATAACTAAGATATTCCAAAAGAAGAAATAATACAAGGAGAAGGAGGAGGAGGAGGAGACATAGTAACAACAGCAATAGTGGCAAGGAAGTGGAGGGAACTTGCTCTAGTGATGTTATTATAAAGTTGCACAGTGGTTAAGATGGTTTGGGCACAGAGACAGACCAACAGAGGAATGACAAAGTAAAATAGCCAGCAAATACAGAAACCTGATATATACAGAAGTTGCAATAGACATTGCATACACATTACCACAAGGTCAGGAAGAATTCCTTAAACAAGATATCAAAAGTACAAACTGACAATGAAGAAACTGATAAGTTAAAAACTAGTAAGTTTTTAATAGTAAAATTAAAAATTTTTGTTCAACTAAAAATACAAAAGAGAATGAAAAGGTATTTACAAAACCAACAAAAAGCACATCCAAAATACAATTAATGCCTGTACATTGATAAGAAAGACAAACATTTCCAATAAGAAAAAAAATTGGCAAAATACACAAAAATTCTTTTTACAAGAGGCTACATGAATATCCTATAAACACAAGAAAAGATGTTGAACCACATTACTAATTAGAGAAGTGCCAAACTTCAGCAACACTCTATACTCACCAAATGGCAGAAAAGGAAAAAGTTGGACCATACCAAGTGTTGGTGGGGACACAGAGCAAAGGGAGCCAATGGCAGCGCTCCTACAGTGCTAGTGGGTATGCAGGTTGGCACAACCACTTTTGGAAACAATTTGCCGTTGCCTGGTGAAGCTGAAGATGTGCATGTCCTGTTACCTATGTACTACAATTCCATCTCAAGAAACTCTCTTGTACATGTGCATAGGGAGATAAGGCTAAGAATGTTGATGGCAGCATTATTTGTAGCAGCAAAAAATTATAAACAACTCAGTGTCCCTCGCCAAGCAGATGGATAAATTATGTCATGTTCATATAATAAAGTACATACTATGCAGATAAGAAAACGAGGGAAGTGGAGCTAGCAATGCTAAACCATAGTGCAGAGTGAATAAAGCCAGAAGTAGGCTATTATGCATAGAATAATTTCTTTAGTGTTTTAAATAATGCAAAAACTGCTATCTGTTGTTTATGGATGCATATATACGTACAGAAGTTTTTTGGAAGAGAAGCAAGGGAACACAAAACACCAGTCATGAAAGGGGTGTCCTCTGGGGAAAAAGAAGGTAATGGAATTGGGGATGGATACACAGGGGGCTTCACCTGTATGTGCACTGTTTTATTTCTTAAGTTTGATAATGGGTACCTGGCTGTTCAGTTCTTATTCCCCCATCCTTTATTTTTTAAAAATCTGGTCCTTGGTTGCACAAATTTGAATTTTTTTCATAATCGTGGTTCAAGACAAACTCTTTATACCTGGCTCTTTTGTTGTATTTTTTAAAAGAAATTTAACACATATTTAAATTATATAATGAACGCTTGGTGAACCTCTCATCCAATCCAAGGACTAGGAAAATTAGCAATAATTTACATCCACCTATGTGTTCCTCCCCTATCCTGTCCCCTGCCCCTTCTCCACCCCTAGAGGGAACCACTATCCTAAAGTTACTGTGTATTATTCCTTTGCCTTTAAAATTAATGTTATCACATATATATATGCAAGCCTAAAAATCATATTGTTGAGGTTTAGGGTTTTTGGACTCTACAGGAAGCACATCCTGTCTCAGTGGTTCCCGTGGAACTCAGCTTTTCTCCCACTGAACATTTGTTTTCAGCCCCTTCCGGCTCCTTGGGGCTCTCTCCCGCCTCTCCTGCCAGGAGCCACGCCCAAGCCAGCACCTGGCTCCTATTGCCGCCTGCCAGGTGCATGGGAGTTCCCAGTCAGACACCTGCAGTAGACAGAGTCCTGGTCCCCCCATGTCTTTGTCATGCGACCTTGGAGAAAGGGCTTCACTCTCAGGCCTCAGCTCTCTGGTCTCTGAGAGGAGATGGCAGCCGCATTTTTCCAGGATTGAGAGGACAACGCATGCAGAGTATTTAGCGCAGGGCCTGGTCCATTGAGAGTGCTCAATATACATTGTTAACTCTTAATATCATAATCATTATTGCTTTTATCCACTACATGTCACTGCCCTGTGTCCTATTTAATAAGCTATTTAATAAGCTATTGAATAAGTTTAATATCTAATAGCTTTAATATTTAATAAGCTATTTAATAAGCTAGCACCTAATAAGTTAGTAACTTCTTTCAGTTTGTTTGTATCTAAACTGAAGATGGCTCATTGACTCAGAGGACTATAATTGCTAACAATGGACTCAGTGGCATTCACCACAGGCCCATGGGGATGACACTATGAAACAGAGAACTTTCTCGTCTCTTCCCTTCTCACCAAGACCTCCAAGGTCTGGCCAGAAGCAAAGGGAGAAGAAGATGAAAATTGCAGTGACAACCTGGAACAAAAGGTTGAGACCTGGCTAAGGGGATAAAAGAATTAGGAAGTGAGGCCAAGTGTCTGTAATCCCAGGAATGCCTGGTCCCTCTCAACCTGGCCCCATCCTGCAGCCTATGAAGCTCCTGCAGCCACGCATGTACGTGCACCCCCACAGCCGCCTCCTGCAGGGCTCTTCGCACCCCCTGTTCCCAGTGCCTCGGCCTTCCCTCCCCGACCTCTGCCTGGTGATGCCCACTCGTCCCTCAAGGCTCAGTCGAGTGGTTTCCACTCTGGAGTGCTGAGTTAGCAGCGCTGCTCCCTGCTCTGCACTTCCATGCTACCTCACACGAACCTGTCACTGCATTTGTCACACTGTACTATAATTATATGTTTGAATTGTCTGCCTCCCAAGTAGATAATGCGTGTCTCCAGGCTGACACCCTACTTTACTCATTTTGTTGACCTCAGTTGGAGAGGAATGTGCATCAGTTCAGCAGATTCCTACTCTTGAGATCAGGCTAAGTGATTTAACCTCTTTTTATGACAATGTTCTCATCTGTGAAACCAGGCCTGACAATGACACCTCACAGTGTTGCTGTGGGGATAAAATGAAGCAATGGGGTCAAGGACCGAAAATGTTTATATATATCTATAGTAAGCACGCAACGAATGAATACTGCATCTACACAAGGGAAGGGAAGTCTGGAATAAAAATAAGGGATAGGGGAAATTGTGCCCAGGAAGTTCATCAACCAAAAAGGAGATGAAGAAAGCCGGTCAGGTGGAGCCTAGTTGTTCAGTTGTGCAGGAATAACATTCCCCTTTCATACCTTTGCTACCACCTCTACTTAATTGCTCTCTCATACATAGCAGCTCTCTTGGGCAGAAAGGTAGTTTCATTCCTAGGTGTAGCAAGAGCAGAGCTAACCTGAGAAACCCAACATCACAAGCAGGAAAGCCCACACCATGGAGGCAGTGGTGCATATCTGGTTTTATTAAAATGCCAGTTCGATGACCCTCCATGGTTCGGTTTTCTATCTAAAAGCCTCGACTTCGAAAGACACAACATTTGTTACCTGCAAGATGTGAGCTATATTTAGAAAACCTCCTCATCACCTCCATCATCAGTCTCTGCTTTGGTAGCATCTGTGTTTGCAGAGGTGGACATCGCCACTGTAGCGTCTGGTCCCTGCAGCGGTCCTGAAGGGGAAGATGGGGATGTTTCCCAGAGAGAAACACAAGTGCAGAGAGCTTGAAAGTTTTGCCCACACGGGCATCCTTTATTGAAACTTTTATCATCCTACCACTTTCCCCCTCAATCCACAAAAAGAATAAGGCAGCCTACCGAAATTCCTTGTTTTCTAAAAACCAGAAATTAATCCTTGAGGCAGCAGCTGCGAGGAGAATGGGCAGGTGGGTGGTACAGCAGTAATATCAGGGGAGATGAGCGCATGAGTCCTCCCTGCAGGTGAGCAAGCATCACGTTTGGCTCTGAGCTGCTTCTTGATCAAAGCAAAAACAGAAACAAGTCCTTAATTCCAAGCCCAGATGTACCAATCTGTCCCTGCAAGCAGAATCTTGCTACACCATCCCGCTGAACCACCTCGCTTAGGTAAGAGAAACACCAAAAGAACAAACATCTGGAGCTGAAGCAGCCTGGAACCAGCACCAGCTCATGAGCATCTTTCCTGGGTTGTAAATGTTGTTCACATGTCTGTCCCCTCGCTGCAGGAGGTCGAGGAAGCACCTGGAGGAGGAGCGCTCTCTTTTAAAGCCTGCACAGGGCTGCGGCGGGCACCCAAACTTGACTCATTACTGATGTGGCTCTCAATAAGCAAACAGAAAGACTAGAAATGTGAATTGCCTGTAGTTGGCCAGTGCTTATAAAAATAATACAGCTGTGACCATTGCAAAAGTGTCTAAGAGAACAGAGAATCCGATAAGGGCAGAAGGTACGAGTGTGTATCATTTAAAAATACACCAGCAGACCAGGGGAGAAATCGCAGCCTGCTCCTCTGGCGCTGCCCATGTCTTCAAAAGCATGCTGCCTCTCCTCCTTCTGTCTTTTAAAAGTCTATTTGTTTTTACTTTACTGTATCGAGTTTGTACTTTGCTTTTTAATTTTGAGTATAGGATTTGTTTTTTACTGACTGAAGTTTAACATTGGTTTATAGCAAAAGCCATTGATGTGATTCTTTATTTCTTCTATTATTATACTAAACGTAGAGGAGTTCCCTTACTCAGAAATTTTGAGAATTCGTTTTCTCCTAGATTTTTGTAATTTTTCTGTGGTTTAAATTTTTTTATATGACTTTCTAATTCACCATCTTTTGTGTGTCTGTAAACTTGTGGGGTGATAAAGTATTTGAAATTATTTCTGGATTCTTTGCCAGTTCTCTAAGTTGCATAATCTCCATTCTTTTTTTTTTTTTGAAACAAGAGTCTCACTCTGTTCCCCAGGCTAGAGTGCTGTGGTGTCAGCCTAGCTCACAGCAACCTCAAACTCCTGGGCTCAAGCAATCCTCCTGCCTCAGCCTCCTGAGTAGCCAGGACTACAGGCATGTGCCACCATGCGTGGCTAATTTTTTCTATATAGTTTTAGTTGTCCATCTAATTTCTTTCTATTTTTTTCTTTTTTTCAGTAGAGATGGGGGTCTCTCTCTTGCTCAGGCTGGTCTCGAACTCCTAAGCTCAAACGATCTGCCTGCCTCAGCCTCCCAGAGTGCTAGGATTACAGGTGTGAGCGACCGCGCCCGGCCTTCCATTCTTTTTTGATTTGTCGAGTCTTCTTAAAAATCAGCTATTATAAATTATTGGATAATATAAGCCTTTTTTCAGAGTTATCTATTTTGTTTCCATGAGCTATTTGCATATTTTTAGTAACATGCCATTTAAATTACTGTAGCTTTAGGATAAATTTTAGTTATCTGGTATAATAGTCACTCTCCCTTACTGTTTTAAAAATATCTTAGATATTCTCAATTTCTTCTTGTTTTCATCGATGTCTTTTTTCTCCTCCTTCTCTCTCTCTCTCCTTCTCATCTTTCATTTCTTTTACTTGAAAAGTAATTATGAAAATTTGGAGGTAGTTTAGCTTCGGTCTCTTTTCTGTGCACATGTAATTTACTCACCATCTGCTCTTCCCCTAGTCCACACCATACCACCAGTGTTTTCACAAATCCTGAAAAGTATTCAAATAATTAAATTGGAATAAATGCTAATATCCAACTATATGGAAATTCTATAATTTAAGCATACTCAAGGATGGACATGTAAGTCATTTGAAAAATTATTGCCGACAATAATGAAAGCTCTATTTCATGGTTATCTGTTCTGTTTCTGTGCTTATCATTGAAAGATGAACATTTTTGTACATAAATCTCATCCATGGTTTTATTTGCTTAGCATATATTTTATAAATGAAATTACTGGGAACATTGCTTTTGATACTTATCACTAAATTGCATTCCAGAAGAGGTGCATCAATTTATATCCTTATCACAATGATATCAGAGTTCCTAGAGTTTTTTTTTTTAAATCTTCCTCAAGCCCTGTTTGTTAGTATTTAAAATTATTTTAAAATATTTTATTCTATAAAAAAGTATTTAATAATCTAAAAATTATTATTTAAAATATTCAACAATTCAGGAAGTGAGAAATGATAGATCATTTTTTAGATCAGCATATATTTCATTATAAAAAATTTGAAGTTTTTTATTTACTAACCATTTATATTTATTCTGATTGTCTATTTTTCCCCTCATTTTTCTAAAAACAGTGTTTTCCATACTGTTTTGAAAGAATGCCTTATGTTACAGTAAAGACGTTCATCTTTTATCTGTGTCTAATCCAGGTTAATTTTAAAGAAGTTTTGCCATTTACCTTCTCCAGTCTCTTCTCCTCCCCCAAAACAGAATCATTGAGATCTTTTAATCAGAGTCTTATTAAACCTATAAATTAATTTTAGGAGGAGTGGCATCTTTTTAATACTCAATCTTTCCAACCAGGGATATGGCATGACTCTCTATTTATTCAAATATCTTTTACATTTCTATAACTTCTTATAATTCCCCTCAAATAGGTCAAAAACATTTCCTTTAAGATTATTCCCAGTTATTTTATATTTTTACTGTTAGTATAAATGAGATATTTCTATTTTAGTAACTTCTAACTGCTTATTATTATATATTGGATTAATTTTAAAAATATCTTTTATCTAGTTATTTTACTTACTACTCATTAATTTAATGATTTTTCATTCATGCTTTGGTTTTCTAGTTATATGAGGATCAACTAGTGTATTTTTTTATTAATAATATATTGGTTTGTAATTTACATTTTGTGATTGGTTAGAATTTTCAGAACAATGTTGAAAATAAAAAAAGAGCATTCTTGTTTTGTTCCTGATCTCGGTGATATTCTGATACCTGTCTGGAATCTTTTTTTCTCTTTCCCTTCTACACCCTGCCCCCCCTTGGCTTGGGTGTTGCGATCTCTTTGAACAACTGGGTCCCAGAAGGGAGTAGTGGGTTTGAGGAGTTCCCTGTTGATAGCCACAAGAATATCAATGCATTGTTCCAGCATCTTCTCACAGGGTTTTTCCTTTATAGAAAGGAACAGGATTAGCATGTTAAAGAGATATGAGATTTAATTGACAGCAAAGTCAATGTGGATCAACACTGACATGTAGTTGCCAAAAATGATTATAAGGTTCTAGCTGCACAAGCACAAACACAGGAAAAAATGACTACCAACGCTGGTGAAGAGCCTGTTATATGTCAGCTATTATGCTAGGTGTTCTCACATAGATTACTTTGTTTCATTTTCAGAATGACAGCTTGAAGTGTCATTGTTCTCACAGATAATGTAACGGAAGCTTAGTACCTGGATTGAGGCAGAGGAGAGGAAGCGCCACAGTGTTTCTGACGTGGAGGGTCTTTAACTGACGGATGTGGTTCAGGTGTGGTCTGATGGGGCCTGTTTGACAGTGAGGGAACAGGTGTCCAAACTATGTTCTGAATAATTTAAGGAATTAAATTTTAAATTTGAAAAGTTATATTTGAGGGGCTGTCACGTGGGAGGGCAAAACTGTGGATAGAGGGTGAGCCACAAACAATCGATCTACTACTGTGATATTGCCCACCTGCAAGATATCAATTACCATCTGCGTGCTGGTAATCTTAGATATTCTTACCTCCAGCCTGAGCTTCCCCTTGGTCTTAGGCAGTGTGGGCTGCCACAACAAAGCGCCGTAGACAGGGTGGCTTATAAAACAGCAGACGTTTATTTCTCATAGTTCTGGAGGTTGGAAGTCCGAGATCAGGGAGCCAACACAGTCACGTTCAGGTGAGGACCCGCTTCCGTGTTGCAGACTGCCAACTTCTTGTTGTATCCCCAAATGGTGAAAGTCAGCAAGAGAGCTCTCTGGGGAACCTATTATTATATAAGGGCACTAATCCCACTTATAATGACTCTGCCTTCATGACCTCATTACCTCCCAAAGGCCCCAGCTCCTAACACCATCACATTGGGGGTTAGGATTTCCACCTGTGAATTTTTGGGGGACACTAGCATTAAGTCCATGGTCTCTTTGAACTCCAGATCTATTTCTGATGCTTTCACCTAGATATGCTGTAGACCAATCACACTCAGTCCCAGGGGTTAAGAGATTCCCAAAATCCTCTCAGTAAGCACCAAATCCAAGCATTAATGAACAATCATAATTATGATTTTCACAAAATTTACTGACAGCTTATTATGTACCAGCTCCTGGACTAATGTTTTATGTTCATTACAGAACAAATAATTGCTTCATTCCACTAATCACACAAAGTATCCTTCTTCCCATTTTGTAGGTGACAAAACTGAGGCTCTCAGAGGTGAGCTAGTGTCTTGAGGCCATCCATCTAGTAAGGGGTAGCGTTGGGGTCAAACCCCAGGTTTATCTGGCCCCAAATGTAAGCTCTTTCCAGGACACAAACTCCACAAAGCCAGAGGGGGTGGATGAAAGTGAAGCACACGGTGTGTTGGGGAGGCCCAGATGAGAAGGCCACCCAGGTGACTAATGTTTTCAGAGCTGCTTCCTCATTTCTGAAAGTCCAGACTAGAAGGCTTACCGGATATTATACTTTCAGTTACAGGATGTTTGGTCTTGTATGCTGTGAAAGGCACAGACACACCTTTCCACGGAACTGTAGGAAGAAAAGCTATTTCAACACAAATCTCTGGCAAGTTCCTGTTGAAAATTTGACCCCATACACAACTCCATAAAAGTGTATTATCTTCATTTTAAGATACTGCAAGCTTTAGGATGGCACTTGTTAAGGTATGGAATTCCTTTGACTGGCAGACCCAGAAGCTTCCATGCTAAGTACATCACTTTAGGTAGTTATGTGTGACAAAACTCCCAGGAATTGGGACTGCTATGTTGGCAACTCTACCAGAGCCATCAGTCTAGCTGGGGTGCTGCTGACTTCAGGACATGCTACGCCTCCTTTCTTGCATCTCCAGGGCGTCAGACACAATGTGTTACATTCACTTTTGTACCCTTGCAATTAGTCATGGTTTGTTTAGGGCTTCTTTCCTAACTATACCTCCAATGACGTGAAACAGAAACTTTGCCACCATCTCTTGGAAACCACACTATTCTCCCTGGCAATTAATTTTCCCTGTCATGAACATCATAAGGGCAAATAAATTTTCTGCCAAGAAAGACAGGCCAGGTCACAAGTCAAAAGGAAAACAAATAAACAAAATAAACAACCCCAAAAAAGTCAGATTTGGAGAGACAAACTGTAAGACACTTGGGAAAATAACATCAGGAAAAAAAGAAAGGGTCAGGAGGAAGAATGGTTAGAAATACATTCTTTTGGAGATTGGGCATGATGGCTCACACCTGTAATCCCAGCACTTTGGGAGGCCGAGGTGAAGGATCTCTTGAGGCCCGGAATTCAAGACCAGCCTGTGAAACATAGTGAGACCTCATCTCTACAAAAAATGAAAAAAATTATCAAGGTGTGGTGGCACATACCAGTAGTCCCAGCTACTCAGGAGGCTGAGGCAGAAGGACTGCTTGAGGCCAGGAGTTCAAGGTTGCAGTGAGCTATGATAGAGTCACTGCACTCCAGCCTGGGTAATGGAGTGAGACTCATCTCAAAAAAGAAAAAAAATATGTATATATATATATACATATATATTCCTTAGTAGCATATTGATTTGGACACATTTAATAATGCCAAGTACATAATTAAGAATAGAGGCAGAAAATAAGAAATGTACAGTATTAGATTTTGAAAGAAAAAAGCCTAGATAACATTTTAATCTGTCAGGGAACCAGAATAGGAGATAAAAAAGAAAAACTAAATCACACTGTAAAGACTTTTTTGTTTTCTCTCTTTGGATGGCCTTTTTGTGGACAATAGTCTATCACCTAATAACTGTGTGATTTCTGGGTATCCCAGTAAAGCCCATCGTGCCAAAAGGGTCTCCCCCAGTGGTTTATTGTTAAAGGATGAAGTACTATGCTTCAAGGCCTATGTTTTTAATTGAGTTATTGGCACTTGACAATTAAACTGTTCTCAATCATGAATGTCTTTTCATTAATTAGGTTATCAAATTCTTTCCAATGGTCATGGGAGAAAACATGTTACAAAAAAAAAAAAAAAAAAAAAAACGCCAGAGTGCTGGAAGAATGTATGTCTGGTGACCTTGCTAGAGAATGCCAAGGTGCACTACCCATCTAACTGAAATATTATGCACCTGTCATACACAAGTGTGTCCCAGGTATTGCCCCAGTATGACTCCAAGTGCTGTACACACCTGGTCCCCTGGACCAATGCAGACCAGAGAAGGGAGGGTAGAGAAGGCAGTGACCAAAATAGAAGGTGATAGGCCCCTGCCTCTGCTTTCATTTAACCTCTGTTCACCCAAAATTTAGTGACAATTCTGGCCCAATTTAGATACTTTATGGGCTCTTGAAGCCTTGTTTTGATAACTTTGCTGTTTACTTGTTTGATTTTCTAAGATCAGGCGGTTGCCTTGCACACTAAGATCCCTGAGGGCTGCCTGCATAAAGCCCCTTTTCCTAGAAGACTGAGGCTAACTTTATCTCTGCCACCTGTCTAGGAATCCACCTGTGCTCTATGGCTCATCACCACAGCCGGTCTGGGCCCTCTCTGGGGCTGCACGTGTGCCTCAAGCCTGACCTCGGTGTATTTCTGCGTCTTCTCGCCCTCACCTATGGCAGACCCTCCCGACCACTGCCTGACGGCTGCCTCATGCCCCGTGCCTGCCTTGCCTCCCTCGTCAGGATGGCTCACGGTGCTGTCTCCACGTCCTTCCCAGGTAAGCATTCCTTGTCAATTTGAGTTCACTCAGGTTATGGGCTATGTGTAAATGTTCTTGAAATTTTAATTAGCTGTCTGATAACTTAAGAAAACACCCTTCTAGAAAATAGCTTATCTGTTCTTTTCAAACTTCACAGTGAATTTCTTAAAGAATATTTTTCTATGACATTCTAAAAATACTGTGAGTGTGAAGGATTTAGTAACTTAGGTCTTGGAATTTACTTGGAAGCTTTGGAGATGACTTTTAATTTATGAGCTAGCCCACAAAGCCTCTTTTTATTATCTTGGTTTTTGGATAAATTTCTAATGCTTGAGAGTTATATATGGAACTGCCAATTTTTCCTTTAATTCTTCTGAATGTGTTATGGTCCTTTCTCCCACCCACAAATCAAAGTCCTTCTCTTTACCTTGTTGGATCCTGGTTTTGAAAATGTATAAGCAAATGAACAAAAGTCAAGTGAGAAAAAAAGTCAGGAATAGTACAACCTGCCAGTTGATTTCATGAAGTTTTGGTACTTCTGTAACCACTGAGTCTTACGCCCCTGTCCCTAGGGCTGCCAGAAGTAACCCCGGCCAGAGCAGCAATAGCCCACAATTTTCTTGTTGTATTCTTATATCTGCAAAAAAAGAGAATCGATGGTTAGAACTTAGCCATACATATTTCAGAAGTTTTTCTCATTTACAGTTGTGTTGGACATAAATCAGTTTTATGTGTTTTTTAATATGAGTCCAATAAAATGCCATAAATGATCTGTATGAGCATGAATGAGCACTTTTGGGCAGTTATTCTTTACTATGTCAGGTACCTTAACTTATTCCTCAGCTGGGCTTTTTAACTTCTTATTTCACTGACCCAAATTCCAACAATCAGGGATTCATTTGGGTAAAGAATTTTCTATTTTAAAAATGCAAGTACTATGGTAAGGCTAAGGACCTGTGAGCTGTTTACACAGTAGTGAGAACTAGTTCAATCAGATTGCTTTCCAGTGCCCTGAAGGAATGAGAATTTTGATTGGAGGAAAAGGAAGAAGGTACTTAAGAGAGCAGAGTTAGGTTTTTGGAAAAGGCAATGTCTTAGTCCATTTGTGTTGCTATAAAAGAATACCCGAGGCTGGGTAATTTATAAAGAAAAGAGGTTTTATTTGGTTCATGGTTCTGCAGGCTGTGTAAGAGGAATGGTGCCAGTATCTGCTTGGCTCCTGGTGAGGGCTCGGGAAGCTTCCACTCATGGTGGAAGGCAAAGGGAGCCAGTGTGCACAGATCACATGTGAGAGAGGAGGCGAGAGAGAGAGGGGAGGGAGATACCAGGTTCTTTTCAGCAACCAGCTCTCAGGGGAACTCATAGCTCAGTCATTACTGTGAGGATGGCACTAAGCCATTCATGAGGGATCTGCTCTCATGACCCAAACGCTTCCCAGAAGACCCCACCTCCAACATTGAAGACCGTGAGACTTGGTGGGGCCAAACCAACCATTTCCAAACCAGAGCAGGTTGGGTAGGGCACTTGGACTCTTCTAGAGGAAAGTACCAAGAAGTGGGAAATAGGAAGTTAGAGGGTGCCACAGACACAGGTGACCTGCTTTGAGTGTTTGCTCAAGGCTGGTCCCAAACAGAACTATGGAATGTCATAACAGAAAGCTGAGAGATGATGATGCACAGCCTCCATGTTTTATGTATGTGATTGAGTCCCAGACAGAGGAGGTGGCTTGCCCAACTTCATATGGTTCTTGGACCTGAGTCCCTATTTCCTGGCCCTTGAACCAATGCTTCTTCTCCAATACTCTGCTGCACCACCAACCGAGGAGACACTTCCTTTCTCCCTCTGGTTTGCCTACAGGACCTAGAACTCTAGCAAGTGTTCACGAAGCCCTTCTGGGAATTACACCTCTGCTAAAGCCTTGTTTGCACAGGAAAATGAATTCCCGGTTATAAATCACACACTTGCCAATCTACTTTTGGCCCACAGCCCGCTGCTGGGTCAGGGACGTCATGCTGTGCAGAGACAGAAGGCCCATCACCAGATGGACTTGACTTTCTACTATCTTTTTTTCAGGAATACCAGTCTGTCCTGGGTGAGCAACGGAAGCCTGGGGAAGGGATGTATGACCGCTAAAATTCCAAAAGGTCACAGGACTAGTGTGCAAGACAGTCACAGAGCTAGTGTGTAAGACTGGCGAGCCTCCCTGGCTATCTGTTTCCTGCCACCCAGGACAATAATATTCAAGGGTTGTCATGGGAGGAAATGGCCCCTGGGCCTCACCCTCTGCATCTGAGTGGCTCTGCTAATCCTTAGCACAATTTACGATGAGCCCAGTGATGACCATAAGAAAAACAACTCAGACATAGAGTGAGCCCCACCCCTGTGCTAGATGTGGGGTCTCTAAAGCTGCCCGCCTGGAGTTCCTGAGATGATGAAACATATAAGAGGAAAGATAATGAAGTGCCAGAATGAAGAGAAAAAAATGAAGAAAGTTATATCTGGGAGACAGAGATCAATAATAATAACAGTCTTCTACCTGTATGGAGATACAGCTTTGTGCAGTTTTATAAAGCTTTTTCACACTCATGGTTTGATGTGAGCCCCATATGAGCCTCAAGTTGGAGATGAATTATTATCCTGATTTTTCATAAGAAAACATTGAAGTCCGCTTAACTAAACAGGATTTTACCCCCTGTCTTTTGATTCCCAAATCCACCACTTCTGCTATCCCTGTGATGCCTTCAGACCAAATAGCATGCGGGGGCGGCTGTTTGGCACATGGGGTGAGGGCAAGGATCCAGAAGGCTTTGAACTCAGGAGGAAAGCTTTGGATTTGACTTAATAGTGGCAGGAGGCATAGTTTCTTGCCCAGGATCATGGCAAGTTAGTGAAACATGACATGCCTGGGACTTGGCTCCATCTCTGCTGTTTACCAGCTGTGGTTATCTTGGGCGAGTTACCGTGCTGTGCTGCCATTTTCTTTTTGTAAAATGGCGATGATAGTACTACCTCACAAAGCTGCGAAGGTGCAATGGAATTCTGCATGCAGTGTGCTTAGCACTGTACCTGGCATGCCCTAAGTGCTTAATAAATGCTGGCTATGACTATCAATATTATTTTCTTTATCAGTACTAATAAAATGGGTGAAGTCATAGTCTCACAAAAAGATGGAGATATGAGAGATTAGAGACAAGACAAAGGTAGAGAAGGCCAAAGGGAAGGGACTCTTTGAGTCCACTGACACATATTGAGCACCTACTGGGTACCAGGCATGGCTCCAGGTTCTGGGAATCCAAGGTGTGTGAGCTTGGAGGCAGGCAAGCTAGAACTGACTTAATTGCTATAATGAAAATCTGTGCAAGCGATGGTGGGAGTCTAGGAGAAGGATCTGGTGAAAGTCAAGAAGTCTTCACAGTAGAGCAACCACAGGAGTGCTGGGAAATGTTTTGAAGGAAGAATAGCCAAGCCTGGAGCAACTTAACCCAGGATGAGATGGAAGGAAACAACCAATAGTGGTCCATGTTTCTGGTCCTGGATGGCCAAAATGGGGAATTTGGAAAGTAGGTTTGGTAAGGAAGAGGGAAATAATAGCACGAAAGGGTCACAAAGTTCCTCCTTAGCAGGAGACATCTCTGAGGGCTGCATCAAACTCTTGCCGACCGCAAAAGAAAACCCGTAGCCACCACTTGCTAATACTTCCCTGGCTTCAGCCAACATCTAGTTTAAACATAGGAATGTCCAGAAAGCTCAGTATTTGCCTTTTAGCAGCCTGTGAGTGGTGCAGGCGTGAGCAAGTAGGCTCATGTGCACCTGCAAAGAAATAGTGCTCCAAGTCACATCTACTAATACCTCACTTCCTAGGATTGGAAGTGAGATGACTAACGCTCTCTCTTGCAGAGGCATTACAGGAACAAGTTCTATTTGTCTGTTGTTCTAAGAATGTAATAGGATTTTTGCAATACCGTCACAAAGCCCTTGGCGCTCCCCTCCCTTCCAGAGAACCTGCAGAGGGGAGGAGCCAAGGCCCAGGGAGGGCTCTCAGACTCTCAGCTGAGCACCATGTGTAGAAAGAACCCCTATATAAGAGGTGGTCTCGGGCTGTAGGCTTCTGACTGCATCAAGATTAGCACCCAACAAGCTGCTCAAAAAAGCGGGATCTCCTGTACAGGTAAATTTCTTTAGTTCCGAGAGTGGGTCCAGGTTAGCCCAGAGCCGCCATGGCCTCTGCAGGGTCTGGGTTCAGAAGCTGAGAGGAGGGTATTTGCTTCCTTTGGTTTGAACTTTGTAGGTTACAGTGGATATGCAAAAGCCCTGCAGTCTGGAGATACAAATTTTGTGCTGAGTTTTGCGATCATTTATCAGTGTGACCTTGAGGAATAGACTTCAGTTCATTGCCCCCAGTCTCCTCATTAAAAACAAAAACAAAAACGCAGTGCAGGGTGTCTTTGGGTTCTCTGAGGTCCCCCTAGCTCTGGTTTCTCTAGATGGTCTTTGATAGAGTTATTGATGCTACTAGATGCTGTCATTTCCCAGGGCCATCCCAGGGGCCCTCTGAGCCCCCTCCCTGGAGAAATGTGGAGGCCACTAGTTCCCACCTCAGGCCTGGCGAGATCCTGACAGTGAAGGAGGCAGGCTGCTCTTGGGTTCTAGGAGTTCTAATAGCCAGGCTGGTTCGACTTCCTGCGTGAAATCAGATGCAAAACAGAGACTGGAGATGTCCACACTCTGCGAGACTGAAATAGTACCTCACATGAGAGTTGTCAGTGTGGTGCTGGGGGCAGCCCTTGCTTAGACCAGAAATCCAGAAACTGCCATTGTCTGAGCAGTTTGCTGCCCCCTGTGCCCTGGAAATCACTGGTCGAGGCTCTGGAGGACTCTGGCTCAATGCAGTCGGCTCTCAGTTCAGCATAGAACCCTCTCTTATGGAGGCAGCAGGTAGCAATGTTTGATGGGTGGGATGCAGCCTGGATCTGGGTTAAACATTTTTGTTCCAAAAATGCCAGATATAGTCTACAGGAGCTCATGGAACTGTGAATCCCAGCTTGAGCCTGTGCAGTGGCCCTAGGTTTCTCAGTCTGGGGACATCTTGCAGGCATGACAGGGTGACTCTTTGACTTTCTAGAGTGAGGATTCTTGCATGGGCTGTGTACTGACCACTGCACAGAGTGGGCACCTTCATAGCGAAGAGTGAGAGCCGCCTCTGCAGACTGAGCCTGGCCATTGGACTGTGGCTTTCTGAGGGCAGAAATCCTGTCTACTTCCTGCTGTCCCCCTCCCATCTAGGGCAGCCCCAGCTCCCAGGGAGGCACACAGCAAAGCCTTGTTTAAATGAACTGAATATCCCACCTCTCAGACTCACTTGTAAATCTCTCTCCTGACCATCAAAATAATCAAAACTGAATAGAGCTGATTTAACTATGAGTGGTATAATTGATTTGGTGATAAATCACTCTAACTCTAACTGCTAAGCTGATTTCTAACACATAGATTGGTTTTGTCACTCTTGCAAGTTATGTAAATGGAATCACAGAGTTTTGTGTCTGGAGTTTTTCACTCAGTATTATGTTCGAGAACTCCATCCACATCGCAGCATGTAATTCTTGTTTGTTCATTCTCGGTGCTGTACAGTATTCTATTGGTTTGTGTGAATACACCTTAATATTATTTATCCATGTTCATGGGCATTTGGATGTTTCTCAGTTTGGGGCTATTTTGAATAGTTCTGTTGTGAATATTCTTGTACATATCTTTTGGTGCATACATTTACGCATTTCTGTTGGGTAATACCCAGGAATAGAATTATTGTATCATTCAGTATATATGTGTTTAGCTCTAGTATTTACTGCCAGTTTTTCTAAAAGATATCTCTAATTGATTTACTTTTTCCAAAAGTTTGCCTGGGTTTCTAACTGTGGACCTTGACATCTTGGAGTAGCATAAATTGTAGCATAAAATGAGAAACCATCAATTTCTCTAGCCCAGGAGTGGGCTTTGGAGAGGCGCTGCTGTTACCCAGCCTCCTCCTCCCCAGTGCATGGCCTGGTTAAAGGCCAGACCCCATGAAGAGAAGATAAAAAGTGACCAGAGGAGGCTCCAGGGAGGGGGGAAATTTGCCCTGAGCTTTGAAGGATAGGGGAGCTCCAAGGCCGTGAGAGCTGAGGGGGAAGAGACATCTCCTTGTAAGTTTGGACGGAGCAGAGGTTGTGTGCTGGACGTTGTTTACACAGAAAGGGACCAACACACCGAGAGTCTGGCCGTTTGGACTTGAGGCCGTGAGCTGTGTGGTTCTGAGGACAGTGATATGAAATGGCCAGTCTGGTGGCAAAGGCAGGATGGGAGGAGAAGAAAAGCTACCTCTGTCTAACCACGGATGTAGCTCAAATCTGTGGCTCTCTTAAGAAGCAAATACTTCTGTAAAAAAATAAGAAGAACAAATTTACATCTGTTTTCAAACTCTTTTCCTGTCCAAATGTGTTTTTAAACATTCAGAAACATTTGACTTTTTTTTTGTTTTGAAAATTCAAAAGGACTGGCCCTTTAAAAGTATGGGAGTTGATGGAAAAACAAGAGCAGGGGGTGACTATTAGACTAGAGTGATGCTGTCCCCTGGGGCGGGAAGTGTCGGGCCAGAGCAGGCTGGAGGGGAATGGAGTGAGTCCACAGAGGTCACGGTTTAGGAGGAGGCTGTACAAAGAGGATGTGCCCAAGGGATCCCAGTCAGGCTAGGCAGGATGTGAGCTCCCTGGAACTGCTCAGGGGTCTTACCTGTAGCTGGGGGTGCTGAATGGGGTGACCACCAAGTTCTTTTTAGCCTGATATTTGGTTCATTTACAATGAGTGACATTGGGGTCCAGTTTTCTATGCCCAGGGAAAGCTATGTCCACAACGTGGCACCTAGAGGTGCACAAACGTGCTCTGGGGGTATCTGCAGAGTGTCTGCACTTCTGCAGAGATTGTGGCTGTGCAGTGGCTCATAGGGGCAGACGAAAGATGGGGCAGTTGGGGGTGGGTAGGGAGCTCCACCAGCCACATTCTTAGACCTCCATCAAGGCAAGCCATCAGCCCGTGGGATACCCCCATGCCAGCACCACCAGCTAAGGGGGCTTCCTGCCTCTCCTCCCCCATCTACTCCCAAGGTGCATGTTCCCTTTGGAGAGTCCCTTTTTCCTTTTAAGGCTGATCTTGATTTTACTTCCTCAGGTTGCTTTGTCCTGGGTCTCACATATCCCCCTGGAAAGGAGCCCTAAGGCAAGCCTGGATAAGAACGTGGGAGGGGGGTGGGTGCTAAAGGACCCCTAGACCTAAAGCAGTTCTCAGGGATGTGATCAGACACCAGAGGAGCAGCCGAATGGTTGACAGTTCACAGAAAGTTTTCCCAGCCTGTATCTCAGTTCAGCTTCAGAACAGGAGGGGAGGAAAGGGCAGGCTCTGTTATTCCTTACATCTTACAAATGAAGAAAAACATCCATCTCCCCAGTCAGTCAGCCAACGTTTGTATCAGACATCTGTTTATTCATGATACAATGTGAATGTATCATGAATGATCACATCTGTGAACACAGAAAAGAAAAATAAGAGCTCATAGTTGGGCCACATTCTTCATTGTGTCCTGAAAGGTAAAGGTCTGCTCTAATAAATGAAAAATTGTGCTTGGGGTCCTCTGTTAGAAACTTGATCTAAATGCAGGTGGATGTCTAAATAGTAAAAATATTTAAAGCCTTTCAAACCATTAATGTTACAAAATCATTTCCCCTTTTGTGAATGGGTCATGATGTGCACATAGAGATGTGGGTTTTCCTGGTCATAATCAGTAACCACAGAACCACCTAAAAACTGCCCAGGAATGCATGATGGCATCAGATCTAAAAAGGGATTGGAGATGAAACTTAAACAGAGAGAAATGGCAGGCCACATCTTAAAGTGTTTTGAGACATGAATGTAACTGTAGATGTTAAGAGTCTATAAGAAGTCGATGCATCAATTAGAAATAAAATTCTGTTGCACTGAGATAAATTCTTAATGGTGGATTCAGTCCAATACATTTTACTCTGTAAGTTCCTGCTTGGTGCCTACGCTGTGCCTAGCACAGTGCAACAGCAATCTGCTGGGTAGACAGTGCTTTACAGCAGCGCTCAGCAAACTTTGTCCGTCAAGGGCTGGCTAGTAAATATTTTAGGCTTGTGAGCCCTAAGATCTCTGTGGCAACTACTCAACTCTGCTGTTGTCACACAAAAGTAACCATCAACCATACCAAACAGGTAAGTGTGGCTGGGTTTCAATAAAACTTTATTTACATAGGCCGCAGTTTACCAACCACTACTTTAAAGTTTATTTCCAAGCCCCTTCCCATGGTTACATTATGTGTGATCCCATATTACGGGTGAGAAGACCAGCTCAGAAAGCGTAAGGCACACCGGTGAGGGGTGGCAAACCCAGCCACCTCCTGGGTTTTCTAACTTCAAATGTAGCACTCCGTGGCCGCTGTAGACCGCCGATTATACAAAAGATGTGCAATCCCTGCCCAAGATAAATCAGGCAGGGCCTGTAGTCAGTCTTGTTCTTTTGTTCAACTGTCAAGAGCATGGAATTGATCATTTTTTCAATCTGGTGCTCTTTATCATGCAGACAGAGCCATTGTGCAAGTACCAAGGTTTCTATTACAATTTTGCCTGAGACAACTTTGTGGTTGTGGCATGAGGCCAGAGTTCTCTGGAAATTTATCATCCCTTAAGAGGATTCTACAGGTTCACAGTACCTGTAAGCCAGGGCGTGGTACTTATTTCTTTTGTTATTACCCTTCTGGGTAGAGTCAGGTCTCTGTGTGTGTGCACAGTGTCTAGCACTTCGTAAGTGTTCAGTGAACACCTGAGTGAACTGAACATCAGGACAGGGACCCAAGACACGGAAAAGACCCCTGGGAACTAGTCCTGATTTCCGTACTCTGATGAGATTCATGGGAAACTCATTTGTATAGCTTAGGGTCCCAGTTTTCTCTGCTTTAAAATGGAGCCCACCATTCTCAACGCCTTCAGAGGTGGTTGAAGAAGTAGCCACGACAAATGAATGCCAGTAGTTTGGCAGATCTTATATTCCAAGTCAAGGCAGTAGTTCAGCGTGATGGTGCCACTGGGACAGGGCTCAGACTGCCCCCTTGGTTTTTCTACATTAACTTTAAAAAATTTAATTTGGATCAACTTTATGGATTTATGGTTACATTAATATGTAATGAAATGTACCATGTATTTTTTACTGTGTTGTGTATAGTTCAGTGAGTTTTTTTAATGAATGAACATTGCTTTATTTTATTTCCTTACTTCTTTTTATTATTATTATTATTTCAGCATATTATGGGGGTACATAAGTTCAGGTTATGTATATTGCCGTTGCCCCCCCCCCCCCCGAGTCAGAGTTCATTGAGTTTTGACAAACATACGTATTCAATACATATGCAGCCACCACCACAATCCATATAGGACATTTCCATTACTTTGAAAGTTCTTTTGCACCCCAGCCCAGTTAATTTCCCACCCCAGCCCAGGCAGCCCAGGTAACCACTAACTTGCCTTTACTGTAATATATTTTTATTAAACACATTTTTTTCTCATGATAAAAGTAATACATATTAGTTGTGGAGTCCAGAAAATATAGAAAAATATAATAAAGAAAAATAAAAGTCTTGAGTAGTCACATTATTCAGAGATAGCTAATATTATCACTTATATATATTTTCTTCCCATCTTCTGTGTGTGTGTGTGTTTTAATAACATTGGGGTTATGGTCTACACACAGATTCCTGAGTGATTGCATATGTGACTATGATGACTGTATCTGAAATCACCATTGTGTTCCCAGAGCCTCTAACTGACTCTATATCTTGATTAATGGCACCAAGTTATCCATACCAGTAACCTGGGTTGCTATTAAGAATAGATCTTTTCTCCCATTACATTTCCTAGTTATTTGTTGCTGTAATAAAAGAACACCATTGAGTTTTTGTTTAGTGCATCTTACCTGTATTCATTGACCTTGAATTCTGTTATTGTTTCCTATAGTTTTTTAATATTTTCTTTGATAGTCTACATGTAGAATAATGTTTTGTGTGAATGATCGTCATTTGATTTTTGCTTTCTGATTTTTATGCTTCTTTCTTTTTTTGTTTTCTCTTATTGAGTTGGCTAGGAGTCACAATTAAAAATGAGTAAGAATGGTAGTAATCGGAAAATATTTTTTTCTTTCCTCAGACAGTATGATGTTGCCCTAGATTTCATAGTAAATACCTTTTTTTAGGTTAAAAAATTTTTATTCTATTCCAATTGATACTAAGAAAATAAAGATGTGCTCAAAGACATAGTTCAAATCTAGTAATTCTGTCACTGTTTAGTGTAGCAAAAAGGGGGAAACAACATGAAATTCCAGAAAAAAATAAATTTTTAAAATAAATTTTGGTTGGCCTATGATATGGCATACTTTGCAATAATTAAATATGCTCGTGTGTATTCAATTTATTGGCAGAGGAAAGTGCTCGTTAGATATTGCTGAGTGAAAAAAAGCATAAAACACAATGTATAATGTCTCACTTTCTTAAAAAATAAATATAATTAAGCATAGAAAATTTCTCTAAAAGTATACAACAAAATATTCAAGATGGCTATCTTTGAATAGTAGAAATATGGGTAATTTTTATTTCCTTTTTTCCCCTTGATTTTTCTATAGAAATATATGTTATTGGACTTTAAAATGAAAATAAGTCAACTCATAGCTAAATGAGAAATAATTCTCTTATTTTTAAAGTCATCAGAACAAATATATAAAAACTTTCACTCAGACGAAACTTTTAACGGCAGAGATATATTAATAGTATTCATTTCTGTCCAATTTGTCAGTCATTTTTTTCATTAATATCAACCCCTCTTTCCACATGAGTTGAAACACTGCCATTGGTAAATGCTTTAGGGATTCTTACCCTCTATATTCCTGGAAAACAGGAAAACTTCCAGCTGACTAGCCTCCCTCAAGGTCCACCAGTGGTGTGCTGCACATGTTTAACAACCAGCTCTCCAAAAAAAAAAAAACCAACCCCCCCGCCAAAATCAAAACCAATTAAGTACCCCTGATTTGTAGCATTTGATAATTCCATGGTGTGAACACTCCCACCATGCCAGTTACAAGCTACGAACATGACAACCCTGAACACAGACTTGGGAGGAGATGTACACAACGGGCTTTTGTGATCCTGTACGCACCATCAGCTACTGAGACACTACTGAGCCCAACCTGAAGGAATAATTTTTGACACAAGGTGTATCTAATATCTGTCTCTTCTCCATTTAACATTTTCCCATTTACCTTTATAATAAACACTAACATGTTAACATTTTCTCATTTATCTTTATAATAAACACTAACATGTTAACATTTTCTCATTTACCTTTATAATAAACACTAACTTGTTAAGTAGGCAGAGGGTTAACAGGAGAGAGGAGCAAACCCTGCCTGCACACAGGGATTGGGGCATAGGAGTTTGCACTGCTGGTTAGGGGCACCCTCGGGTGTCTTGCCTGGTGATGCCCCTGGGTGCTTACTGGTCAATGGGCATTAAAAGGCCTCCTCTAGATCAAGGCACATAGGTTACCTGAGCACCAGGGATACCCCTCACCATAATGCTTTCCCTAGCACCCAGCACCTGGAGACAAGGTGAGCATAGCCAATATGGAAAAAGTGAAGGCTAAAGCTCTGACTGTTTACTCCCTGAGTACAAATGAATCCTGATGTGAAGAACACTACAGAACAGTCCAGCACCTGCTGCACACTCAAATGTCTTGTGCCCCCGTTGGCTTTCCCTTACCCATTTGCACAGTCTTATTTTATGGGCCTGCTCCAACATGGTTCACTTACAATAATCAAAATGAATTTCCAAATATGACCAAGACCCACATGGCCCTTTGCAGAAAGCTATGCCAATCTGGGAATGAGCCAATTTCACCTATGACTCGTAATATGCAGGAAACACGCAAGAACAGCCAACCACCCACATTTGGGCCTAGAGTCTCCTTAAGGTGACTTACGAATACTTATATAAGAATAACATATTGGTGGATGTGTGTGACCTCATTCTGAACTTTGGAGGGTGAGCGGCACTTATGATGGGCATTTTGTTCTTGGAGCCCATGAGGGACCACACTTGTCACGAGATGCACTGTTTCCAGGCTTGGAGAAGAACCTGAGTGGTGGAGTGGTGACCCAGCACTTGGTAAGGAGGGTCCGAGCCTGGGTCAGGTTCTGAAGCCAAGGGACACTCTGTCATTTGTCACGTCACAAGCAGTAAAGGTTTATTGTTCAGGAGTGAAGGGACAGAAAAGGAAGACCTTGCCTTTGTGAGGCCTCGAGTCTGTTCACAAAGGAACCTGTGATAGAAGAAACTTGTTGGGCAGAAAATGGAGCAAGGCTGGAGGAAGCTTTGCCTGCTCGTCCATATTAGGCAGAAGAACTCAGGGGACAACACAAGACCTGAGTAACAGCTTTGGGTCTCTGTGAACTGGGTTTGAAGAGTGCTGGGGCTTCACCCAGGAAGTGTGCACGCACCTATGACAAATAAGATTAGCCAGGAACCAGGTTGTCGTAAGCTCTCGAGAGGTCAGGGTGTGAGGCAAACAACATTCCACCAGTCTAATCCCACAGGGGCTGAAAATACAGATTAGGCAGAGGATACTTCCGTGCATGAATCACTCAGAGTGGAACCCAAAGGGTCTGAAGACAGGGCCACTCCACGAGCTGGTCACTAGCAGTGACTGATGAGCTAAGTATGAGGCTGAGGGTAAGTGTTTAGAAACTTCTATAGCAATAGACCAAATAATTTTGTTTCTGTCGAATCTGAAAATTTTTTAAAAGGGGGGCTTGATTTTATATATCTTGTAAAATTTCATGTTTTTATTAATTCCTTTTCATCAGATTTCCATGACAGATTGGAAATAAAAGAATACAGGCCCTTCGCTAGTGATAATTTGAGAAGCGCCAATTAGAGGACAGCAGGGTGTCCTATGGGGTAGAAAGCGGGTCAATAGACGGTTAAGATGGGAACTCAGGGAATGCCAGGCATGCAAGGTGGGCCTGCTGGGGGAGTGGCTCAAGTTGGACTTTGGGCAGGGGGCAAGATCTTGACAAATGTTCCCTCGGGTCACTCCTGCAGCTATGAGGGAGTACTCACATGTGGCATAGACATATTTTCAGGCTGCTGTTAGTGCATATATAGTCTGTCGCAAGCTCTGTGCTAGGTGTAACAGGCAGTTGCTGGTACTGAGGGCTGAGCACTGTTATGGGAGTGAGGGCCCTGGGTTGCGGATATGGCTCTGATAAAACCTTCCTGGGAAGCACCAGGAAAATTATTTCACCCCTCCTCATTAGAATGTAACAGCCGTGAGGGCACATCTTTGGTGAACGGTGCCAAGTCCAAGCCTGGCATATATGGCAAGTTCCCAAGAAAATATTTGGTGAGTGAGTGGATAGATGGGTTTCAGTTTTAATACCTAGAAAATGAGGGGAGTAGATAAGATCAGTGGTTTTCCAACCATAAAATAAGAAACCTTGCAAAGATGCACTGTGGTCCTACCTGCAAACTCAAGCCTCCACCCTTGAGTTTTTGTAGGATTTTGTGTGAAGAAGGAATTCTACTGCTATTTTGAAAAATACTAGACTAGATGATTTCTAAGACCTCTTCTCTTTTTTTATTCTAAGTGGATAAGAATGCAATAATAGAGGCCATAAAACCATTGACTTAACCAATCACAGCTGCACATAATTACACACAGGAGCTCTAAGGTATGCTAGAATATTGCGGTTGGTGGGCCCAGATGGCTTGCAGAGCTTGTAATATGAAACTCATGCCTGGGCTTCAAAAGAAGGATTCATTGCTCCTAAAAATGTATGTAAAACTTTATATGTCATTGCATGTCAGTTAAGAGTGCTGTGGCTGCGTGTAACAGACATACGGTGATTGACATAAACACTACAGAGGGGTCTAGCTACTACCATGGCTTAAATAAGCAAATGGTTTGTCCTTCTCATGTAATAAGAAGTCTGGAAGCAAGCCGCCCAAGGCTGGTGCATTTGTTCAAAGCAGTCATCAAGACCCAGGCTTCTAGCATGTGACTTTTGTCCTAATGGTCCCAAGACAGCTGCGCCATCTCCAGATATCACATCTGCTTTCCAGCAAGAGGGAAGGGGGAAAGTCAAAAGTGGGGCCAGCTGAAGCTATCCCTTTTCATTGAGAAAGTCACAGCTCTACAAATAACTCTATGTAGTAGCCTCTACCTTGATTTCATTGGCCAGAACTGTCCTGCAAAAAGCCCCGGGAAATCCAGTTTTGTCGCTAGGTGATCAAAACTGGGATTCTGTTGACAAGGAAAAGGGAAAATGGCTGTGTACAGGCAACTGTTTGTATTTGCCACAATATGCATGTGTGATTTTTTTTTCTTTTACATTACCAAGAAATTCTTTGAGGGAGAAGTTCTTTTTAAAGAGAATGTAGAAGGAGGTTTTGCAGGGAAGAGGAGGACATTAGAGCAGGAGGACCAACGTGTGTGCAGCTGCAAGGCAGGAGCTGGCAGGCCCGGGTGGAGGACTGACCGGCAACCCCTGCTCCCCGCTGCCCTGGGACCCTAGAGCCCGGGGGCCTGAGCTTCGGATTCCTGCTTGTCTTCTCCCCACCTCCCTGCTAAGCAGAGGGGCCCCTGTGACGCTGGTACAGTCAGGCCTGGGACCAGCCTCGAGGCTGGGAAGACCCTTCCCTTCGTGTAGGCGTTTGCTGTGGGATCCCAGATCCACACCAGGACCCCGAGCACTTGAGCAGAGGCCCGCGGACCCCCACCCTCAGGGAAAAGAATTGAGCCACCTGCTCCAGTCTCTCCCGCTCACTTCTCCTCCCACATTCTCTCCATCTTCCTCCTCCTCTCTGGGGTATGGTGAAGCACAAACAGAAAGTGTGGAAACTGACCGTGGGCTCTCCATTTCAGGAGCCACAGAGACCACCCAGGAAGACTCGTGGGACCCTCTCCCCTGCCTGCCATGTCTCTGGGGCCACGCTCCATCTGTGGCGTGTGGAAGCTGGGGCAGAGGGACTCGAGCCAGGCCTCCCCGCCGCTCCCCCAGCAAGACTTCGAAGCCCTGCTGGCAGGGTGCCTGCGAGACCGCTGCCTCTTTGAGGACAGCAGCTTCCCGGCCACCCTGAGCTCCGTGGGCAGCGGGTCCTTGCTGCGGAAGCTGCCACCTGGCCTGCAGTGGAAGAGACCCCCGGTGAGGCTCCAGAGGGGCTCTGGCAACACCTACAAAATGCCCCAGGCTCAGGGCTGTTGAATAACAGGTATAAGATACACAGGGAAAAAACAAAGTGGTTTCCTACTCTCCACTCAACACAGCAAACACTCTGACACCAGATGTGTGGGAGGTTCTGCTTACACACCAGCCAGTTCTCCTGGGGACACCAGCTGAGTGTCCTCCAATTCAAGGCACTTCTGCCACTATCTACCAGGAGATAGTATCAGCCCCCACAGGTTAAGGGTTCAGCACCACAGACTGACCCCCACTTTAGATGCCAACTGGAAGTCCCAGGTTGTGACCTGTACTGATGACCAGCCATAAATCAGGGTTTCCGTGACCCCCTCCTTGGGTTGATTAATCTTCTAGGGAGGCTCACAGAACTCAGGGAAACACTTTACTTCTGTTTACTGGTTTATTCTAAAGGCTATTACAATGGGTACAGATCAAGAGATGTGTAGGGTAAGGTATCGGGGAAGGGGTGTGGAGCTTCCATACCCTTCCAGGCGTGTTCAGCTCTGGAGAAGCTCCTTGAATCCTATCCTTTATGGAGGCTTCATTACATGGGTGTGGTTGATTAAATCATTGGCCATTGGCAATCAATTCAACCTTCAGTCTCCCTCCGCTCCCAGAGGTTGTGGGTAGGGATGAAAGTCCCTACCCTCTAATCATATCTTGGTCTTTCCAGTGACCAGCCCCATCCTGAAGCTATCCAGGGGACTCCAGCTGCCATTCATCTCATTGACATACGAAAGATACCCTTAGCCCGCCAGAGAGTTCAAGGAGCCATGTGTTAGACCAGATGAAGGCCAAATACACATTTCACAATATCACACCGGGTCTTACTTCATTGATTCCCCAGGAGAATGGAACTGGGTACATTCCCATATTCCCACTTTCCAGATGGAGAAAACAGGGGGTGACCCCGAGAGTGGTCTAAGATGGAGCTCCTCCTCAGGCCCTGCCCAGAAATACGCAGAGCAGGTGCAGTGAAAAATTGATCAAGGTTCTGTTTAGTTTCATCTGAGATGGCAAGGCCTCCTGAGTCACAGCCAGTACCCTCTGCCAGAGACACAAATTTTAACATACCTCCAATTCCCACTCCTGCAACAGGCTCATGAAACATGTAAATTAAGAAGCTATTAATCATTTCACAAAAGTATTCTTCACTTAATAAAATGGATCAATAATTCCTTTAAAAGGCAACTTCTTAATGGGTTCCAATGTAATCCACCTCCCCCAAACCTGATTTACAAAGAAGATCCCAGGAACACGGCCAGTGAACAAAGCGAAGGCAGCTGGGGCCACACGTCTTTTCCCTCCCTGCTCCCCACACAGCCAGCGCCATCAGTGCTGCAGTCCCAGGCTTGGGACGTCCCTGCTATGTGTACAATTCCCAGGTGGGCCTCTTATATAGACAGCAGCCAAGATACTGCTTGTTCTCCCAGAAAATCTTAGGAGCTGCTGACATAGAGACTCTGTCACATACCTGACTCTTGGGGGAACTGTGTCCATGCAGAGATTAAGGGATTTAGAGCTTGTGTGGAGCAGAGACCCCCGGCCTGGCCACCCCTACCCTTGCCCACAGCTCAGCATGAAAAGCCAGAGAAGCCATTACATTAGGGGGCAGGGAGGGACGGAGGAGTAAGAAGAATAAAGAGAATGAGAAGATCTCTAGGAAAACCCAAAATATCTCCTCTAAAATGTGCTTGTGTTTTTAATGGAAACCCCAAGAAAAGGCATTTTTGGCACAAGTGCTATTTCTCAATCTCTACACAGAGTTCTCTGACTTACATGAGCTGTAAGACGAAATGAGAAATACAAGGGACAGAATCTGTATCCCATATTTTCTGGGATAGCCCTGATTTCACATATGTTCTACATCTTTGTCCCTGTAAGTCCAATTTTGTGGTATGGGAAAACATGGTCATTGTAGCTCCAGGAGCCTCTTTGTTCTAGGTCAGAATGACAATTCCCTCTGTGCCCCCAGGAGCTGCACAGCAACCCTCAGTTCTATTCTGCCCAGGCCAAAAGGCTGGACCTGTGCCAAGGCATGCTGGGTGAGTCTGCATGGGCCCTGGACACACAGGGCAGGCTGCTCGTCCTGGCCCGGCCCCGGCAGAGTGGGAGACAATGGGATCCAGAGGTCCCCATCAGGGAAAATGTGGGTGGGCCATGAATGGCTGCCCAGCAGTAAACCCTGAACTCCACCTTGACGTGCTCTGTCCTTTGTTGTGAAGTTTATGAAAACTGGCCCTCTGAGGACGTGTGGGAATGCCACACCTGGCCTAAGTCCCCACAGTGCTCATTACCAACTAAATTTTGTGTTGGAAAATGTGCTCACTGTGTTTTAGTCCCCACAATGGGTCCTTCATGGGATGCCAGTCATTAGCCTACCCAGAAGAGGGTCCAGGCAGGCCTGTCCTCAACTCAACTTTTTAAAAGGCTAAATGGAAACGAGCCTTGGCAGTGAGGAATGCACAAGTCCAATAATATACATTTCACACACAGGGAAACGCCGTCCCGAAGGGCTGAGGCTTTCCCAGAAGAGCATAAATCAGTTACAGAAGCAGGATTTAGAAGAATGCTGGTGGTGTTTGGGTCCAAATTCCTGAGAATGGGGCATTGAGGAAGCTAAAAGCTGGTCCAGGAATATGGCTCCATTTTTGGTGTCAGATTTGGATTCTAGCCAGTGTTCCTGTCCTCTGCCCACTCACCATCCTCCTTCCTGGTATAGAAGTCCCTTCCCCTAAACTAGGCTACAAGCCCAGAGAGGACAGCAGTTGGGACCGGCATTGCCGGCACTCAGGAGTCCTTGGCAGGTTCATGCGGACTCTGTGTGCCGTCTGCCCTAGGAGACTGCTGGTTCCTGGCCGCCCTGCAAGCTCTGACTCGGCACCAGGACATCCTGAGTTGGGTCGTTCCCCTGAATCAGAGTTTCACTGAGAATTATGCTGGCATCTTCCGGTTCTGGGTGAGTGGCCTCCTGGGGCCTTGGCCTGGTTGGGGGGCTGTAGGGAAGGGGGTTTTGGGAGGAGCCACGTCTTTGCCTCCTGGGCTGACCATTTCCCATGGCCATCCTCACTCACTAGGGGCCACTCTCTCCCTCCAGTTCTGGCACTTTGGGAGCTGGGTCCCCGTGGTGATAGATGACTGTCTGCCTGTGAATGAGGCTGGCCAGCTGGTCTTTGTCTCTTCCGCCTACAAGAACTTGTTCTGGGGAGCTCTTCTGGAAAAGGCCTATGCCAAGTAAGACAACCGGTGGAAATATCTGCTTCCTGGCTCCCCCAACCCCCTTCTCAGTGCTGAGGGAGGGGGGTAGACTCAGGCAACATTTATGAAATGAGATACTGAGGCACGTCTCAGCCAAAGCAGAAGTGGCAACATATTCAGGGTCTTTTATGTGGGAGTCACCCCATCTGAACAAGCGTTCAGGAATTTTGCCTTTCCCTAATGGACAGAGTTGTTTATGAAGGCTGGGAATTCGGAGTGCAGATTCTCTCCTTTGCTCCGGGGATGGAGGGAGGGAATAGCAGCACGTGCCCAGAGGCTAGCAAGGCAAAGGCTCCCCTGCCCATTTGGACCATTCCTTCTGCAGCATAAATGTCCCCGCCCTTTGTTTTGAATGAAACTCTACCACCTTAGCTGGTCACTGCTATTCCTAGCAGCTGAGAGGTCCGGACAAAGGAGCACCAGCATGGGATCCACTTGCTTGGGTCCCTCTGGGAATTGCATGGCTTCAATGACACAATGACGATGTGAAAGTTTTTAAGAGTTTTTGAAGTTGGGGAGCACAGGCAGAAAGAGAGAGAAGGGACGATGGGTCAGTGCCTTTATTGGGTCCAGGGTGTTATTCAAACAGGTTTCCCATGGGGAGCTGTCGTTGGTGGGTTTAAAGCAAACAGGCATGAGTTCGAGGAAGTCGCACTGTGACTGAGAGGAGGTCGCTTTAAGTTCTCAGGCAAATGTCTGAATGGTCTGTTTAAGGGAAACGACAGAGCAGGGAGCCCAGCCTGCTAGGCAGGAGAGATGCCTCAGGGTTTTATCTCTGGCCACCAGCTGGAGCCATTCAGGTGGGGTGTAGGACTGGAACTGTGTGAAGGATGACTGAGCTCTGCTCCTGGTATGAGAATTTTAAACTTATATGAAAAAAATGGATGTTGAGGCAATGTAAAATTGTAAGCACTTACTGTACCCTTCTCCTCTCATGTTTCTGCATTCCCTGGGCAGGCTCTGTGGTTCCTATGAAGACTTACACTGTGGACAGGTGTCTGAAGCCCTTGTGGACTTCACTGGAGGGGTGACAATGACCATCAACCTGGCAGAAGCCCCTGGCAACCTCTGTGACCTCCTAGCCCAAGCCACCTACAGCAGAACCCTCATCTGCTGCCAGACCCGCTCAGGGGTGAGGCTGGGCTGGCTCTGGCAGAATGTCCCCCTCTCCCTCCCTGTCCCCGTCATCTACCAGCTGCTGCTTTCCCTTGGGTGTGGGCTCGGGACCTCCACAAAGCTCCTGCACCTAGAGTCCTGGTGTTCAAACCAAAGCAGCAAAGCTGGGCCTTCGGGGCAGGCAAGGCAGCAGTAGAATGAAGATGGAGTGCAGAGAAGGGAGCCAACAATTAGTAAGTGCCAACTACATGCAAAGCACTTTCCATGTCCAATTTAACAACAACTAAAACCACGGAACAGGGGTAGGAAGCCCTCACGCCAGCCCTGTCTTCACTAATGGCCACACGTGTCACCTCGCCCATTGACCTAGCAACCCTGAGACTGAGTTTGTTCTCTGGAAAATAGAGGTTATAATCCCTGCAGAGTGGCACGCTTGCTATGGAGAGGGTCGCATGAGACTATGGATGCTGAAGAGCGTTGGAAACTGTGATGTGCTATGCAGTGATTCTCTGCCACTCCCCTCTCCGGAAACCCCTGCTCCAGCCAGACGGCCTCCCATGACTCCACGAATAGGCTGTATGGAACAGAGGACCAATTGGGGCCCCTCTTTTGTCTCCACAGAAGGTGAAGGTTCTGGAGAATGGGCTGGTGGACGGCCATGCCTACACTCTCACCGGACTCAGGAAGGTGAGTTGGGCTGGACCCCTCTGCCTCCCTCTCAGCACCCCCACTGCCACCCCCCAGGGCTCTTGCCAAGGCCTGAGCTCCTCTTGGGGACTGGTGGTTTCTGTGCCCAGTCTGGGGATTGGAGACAGTCTCTGCTAAGTCCTCCAGGGCCTGCCAAAGCAAGTGACAGGCTCCCTGTGCCTCGGCACCTATTTCCAGGGTGAGGGGTGGGTCCAGCCTTTGCTGCCTCCAATGCATTGTCCCAACCCTGTCCTGTGGGGCAGTCATACCCCTTCTCGAGCTTCGCCCTGTGCTGCCACCATCAGCCTGTACATCTAGTTCTTCCCTCCCAAGTTCTTCTTGCTCTCACATGCTCTTCACCACAGTCTCGCAATTGCTGCTCTCCTGAGCTCCACTGAGCATTGCGGGGAAGGCAGATCTGACAGGGGCCCTGCCTACAGAGACGCAGGGTTTCATATGGAGACAAACCATGTCTGGAAGTGACAAGGAAGCCAAGCAGAACCCAGAGAAGATAGTGTAGGTGAACGCTTAGGAGTTCAGAGGTGGAGAAAGGGCATCCACCTAGCTGGGCTGGGGAGAAGTTGAAAAAGTCTACCCAGGAGGGGACAGTGAGTTGGCTCTGAAAGAGGGGTAGATTTGGATTGGGGGGAAAAGAGGATTCTGGCGGAGGGAGCAGCATGAGCAAAGCGGAGAGGTAAGAAACCGGTAGGTTGAAGCTTAACCAGCCTCTGACATTCTCCAGGGAACCCGACTCCCCCAAAGCCCTGCAATTTCCTTTAACTCTGTTTCAGATTTCTTGAACTCAACTCTCACCTAAGCTTTTCCTTCTAGATCTCCGACAACCATGTTTGTTTATGTGTCAAGAACTTTTCATTTATTCTCATATTTATTTAACAAGATGTATACAGCACTTGCTGTGTGCTAAGCATGGTTCTGACTGCTTTGCAAATGTTAACTTAATCCTCACAACACTATCACTAGTAGCTATGCTAATTTCCTAGCATTGCCACAACAAATCACTCCAAGCTGGGTGGCTTAAAACAACAGAAACTTATTTTCTCATAGTTCTAAAGTTCAGAAGTCTGAAATTAAGGGGTCAGGAGGGCCACACGCCCTCCAAGGCCGTGGTGGAGAGTCCTCCTTGCCTCTTCTGCCTTCTCACAGCCCCAGGCGCTCCTTGACTCGGGCTACGTGACTCCAGTCTCTGCCTCTGTCTTCACATGCCCCCTCCTCTGTGTCTTCTCCCCTGCTCATCCCTTCTAAGAACACCTGATTTGGGGTTTAGGGTCCACTCTGATTCAGGATGATCTCATCTCAATCCTTAACTTATTTACATTTGTAAAGATTGTTTTTACAAATAGGGTCACATTCACAGGTTCTGGGTGGATGGGTCCTTCGGATATGACTACCAGGAAACTGAGACAGAGAGGCTAGGCAATTTGCCCTAGGTCCCACAGCTCAGAAGTACAAGTAGCAGAGCCCCTATGTCCTCTACCACCTCTCTCTGGCCCTGTGACTTCCCACTGCAAGTGCTCAGCTGCAGGCCTGAGTGTCACTCAGATATTGAGAACATGTGCACTCAGCCCAGCCACGTAAACTGCCTCTTGTTTTGTGCAGGTGACCTGCAAATATGGACCTGAATATCTAGTAAAGCTGCGGAACCCCTGGGGGAAGGTGGAATGGAAAGGAGACTGGAGTGACAGGTGAACTTTGGGGACCGTCTGGGAGGGGTGAGAGTGGGATAGGTGAAGGCTGCAAGGGATGTTGCCATTTGCACACAAATTCACACGTCCTGCCTTTGATCTCAGGCTGGATTAGGAAGCTTTCAGACTGTGGGGCTCAACCTCAGATGCTCAACCTCAGAAAGCAGTATATAGACTGCTTTCTCTCACGTTGTAATAATTAAAGCTAGTGTTTATTGAGGGCTTGCCGGCACTGTGCTAAGCCCTTTGAATTTTTATTATCTCATTTAATCCCCCAAACAACACTATTATAAAGTAGATAGTTTTATCCTCATTTTACTAATAGAGAAACCGATGCTTAGATTAATTGAATTGCCTAGGGTCACACAGCATGACTCAGCCGAAGTCATTGGTGCCTTGGTCCAGCGTCTCTCCCTGGTATGGTTCAGTACATTGTCAGGGCCTCGTTGAGTCAAAGGTAGACAAATCTTCATTGGCCCCTACACTCCGGTTACATTTAGTGGCCTCTGGGCATTCTGCTTAGATGCCTGTGTTTAGGTTGTTTCTTCCTAAAGGTGGCGGTAAAGGGATGTGGGTTTTATAGGCTACAGACTGGCCGTAGGGCACAGGCAGAAAGGGAAGCCAAGTTCTACTAAAGTCCTTAACCCTGCTGTTACGAAGATTTACAACACAACTCTGTGTGATACTTCAGAGCTGCGGTCCCCAAGGCCCGGGCCACAGACGGGTACTGGTCTGTGACCTGTAGGGACCCGGCCACAGAGCTTTGCTGCCCCTCACCGCCCTTGCCCCCCACCATCCATGGGAAAATTGTCTTCCATGAAACCAGTCCCTGGTGCCAAAAAGGTTGGGGACCACTGCTTTAGAGTATGCAAACATGTCCCACATATACATTATCACTCGATCATTTTTATAGTGAAAAAAATGAAGGCTTAGGAAAACCAGGTGAATTTTACTCCTGATGATATGTGCTGCATTACGTGTGTTATACATTAGCAAACAGTCATCAGAGGAGCTGGGTCTATGTGGCAAATGTCATCCAAAGAAATATGTAAATTTTAATGTGCTACAGAAATATAGCATCGTATTGTTGGTGGTGGTGGGTTGTTTCGTGGAAGAACGAGTACTAACAAGTGCTAACATTAGAGGCAGATGATGGGTAAAATTCCAGTTTTGTTACTTCCTAGCTATGTGATCTTAGGGAAGCTTCTTAATTGCTCTGAGCCAGAGGTGTGGTGAAGATTAAATAAAACGATGGATTTTATTACACAGTGTTTAATCTGCTTCTAATCCTATCCAGTATATTTTTCAATTGTAGAAATTCCACTTGAGAATATCTTCCATATTCCTCCCCCTCCCGCCACCCCATTTTGTCATGTCCCATTATATCCTTGAGCATGTGGAGCATATTTATCAGAGCTGTTTTAATGTCCTTATCTGCTAATTCCATCACCACTGTCATTGTTAGGTAGGCTTCTACTGACTGTTTTTAATTCCTGGTCATGGATCACATTTTCTGCTTCTTCCTATGGCTAGTAATTTTTTATTGCATGCTGGACATTGCAAATTTTGGTTTCTGAATGCTGAATTTTATTGTATTCTTTTAAAGAGTGTTAGGCTTTTTCTGGCAGGTAATCACATTGCTTAGGGATTATTTTGATACTTTGAAGTTTTTAAGCACTTTTAGGGCAGGTCAAGAGAAACCATCATTTCAGGGATAATTTGACTCCACTGCTAAGTTGTAGATCCTCTGGGATCTCTAGCAAAGACTCCATGTATTCAATAAAGTCTTTTAACCCTGGCTGGTAGAAATTCATATGATTCATAGCCCTGTGTGAGCTCTGGGAATTGTTTTGCTTACAGTCCTGTCTTGCGAGGTTTCACAGATTAGATTTCAGCCAAAGATTCCAGGGAACCCCTTTGAAGTTTTCTGGAATTCCTTTGTTAGGTAGCTCCCTCCTCTCGGGGGCTTTGCCAGCAAATTCTGGCTGTCTTGGTCTCCTTGAACTCCAGACTCTGTCTGCTCCACTGAGCAAGGCTGGTAAGTTCTCTTTGGGTTCCCCTCCCTGCATCACTACTCAGGAAATTACCTTTGGGAAGAGAGCCTATGTGATGTTAGGGCTCGCCTTGTTTGTTTCCTGCCTCTCAGGATCACAGTCTGTGCCACCTGCTGTCCAATGTCTGAAAATAGTTTCTGATATGTTGTCCCATTTTTAGTTGTTTATGGCAGGAGGCTGATACAGAACAGTCTTACTCCTTCATGCCCAGAAGCAGAAGTTCAAAATGATGGGCTTTGAAAATAAGCAGGTTCAAATAGTAGCTCTGACATTTAATAGATTTATGACTTCAAGCAAGCGAATTCATCTCGCTTGGCCTCAGTTTCCTAATCTCTAAAGTGGGGATAAATATTCCTATTTTTCAAAGTTGTTGTTAGCCTTAAATGAAATAAGGTATATTAAGAACCTAGCCCAGTGCTTGGCTCATAGGAAGGGATCAATTAATGTCAAATATTACTTTTATAATATGGAATGTAAGATTTAGTTGTCTGCAAAGCAGCATAAAAAATAATGACGCTGGGGAGCATTTACTAAAGTATTTCTGGCATGCCCTGCACAGTCTTTTCAATCTCTGTGAAAACTTTTCTTTTCTGTTTTCAGTTCAAGTACATGGGAGCTGCTGAGCCCCAAGGAGAAGATTCTGCTTCTGAGGAAAGATAATGATGGAGAATTCTGGTATTTGACTCCGGGACTTGGGACAAATGTCCTGGTTTATATTTGGACACCCATCCAGCAGGCATTTACTGGGTGTCTCACGTGTGGCAGGGGCTCCCAGCCCAGCAGGGCCAACAGCCCCTGTAAATAAACCGTCACAGTCTCCATGATGAGAGCGGTGACCGCTAGCGTGGAGCTCAGCAGGGGCTCAGGGCAGGCCACCTCCTCCTCTCTGGCTTCCCGTCTTGCTCAATACACTCAACCCCAGGGTTTTGCTGTTCCTGATCCTGAAAAGGAGATGAAGAAGGAACGGACTATAAAGTCTTGCCCAATGATAGGCCCCCTGCCCTGTGTCCCCCAGAGCAGAGTAGCACCACTCCCATCCGGCCTGAAGCTGCTCACCCCTTTTTATGAAAGGCCACCAAGTCTTCCTGAGCTGATGCTACTGCTGAGTGTCTGACAGGAGCCCCATATGGTCCCCTTTGTCTTTGCTTGTCACTGTTACTACTAACGGCAACCCTTGTTCCTATGGATTCCTGTTCTCCCATGAACCGTCCAGTTCAGACTGCTGTGGCCTTCTCTCTTTTGAAAGTCTCTCCCTGAACTCAAGAGCCCTGCAAGGCTGGGCATGGTAGCTCATGCCTGTAATCCCAGCACTTTGGGAGGCTGAGGTGAGAGGTCCGCTAGAGGCCAGATGTTCAAGACCAGCCTGAGCAACATAAGGAGACCTTATCTCTACAAAAAAGTAGAAAAATTAGCCGGGCGTGGTGGCACACACCTGTAGTCCCAGCTACTCAGGAGGCTGGGGCAGCAGGATCGCTTGAGCCTAGGAGTTTGAGGTTGCTGTGAGCTATGAGGATACCACTGCACTCTAGCCTGGGCCACAGAACAATACCCTGTCTCTTAAAAAAAAAAAGAGAGAGAGAGAGAACTCTTTTTCTTGTTGGTATAATTCAGTTCTAGAGCACTGCAAAATTCTGTTGTTTCCATTTTAGGGATAAGTGAACTGAGCATCAGACAATTTCAATAGCATGTCACAGGTCACAAAGTTAGTAAGTAGGGACAAAGATCTTTATCCATTAATGATTGAGAGCTGATCTGTGCAATTCTTATTGAACATTTATAAACCACATGACTAGTTAGGAATGCCTCAGTTCGTGATCCTCCCTACGATGGACTATCACTGGGCTCCAGCCAGCCCCATCTCGTGTCTCCAGGGCCAGCTCAGCTCTGCACAAGAGCTGGGAGGCCGCGGCCGCGGCCTGGGGTGGGGCTGGGCTGCCCACTGCTTAGCTTCACCCTCCCTTCGGCCCTGACGACGAGGCCTCCCCTCGCTCATGCCTTGTGCTGTTCCCGCTCTTCTCCGCAGGATGACACTGCAGGACTTCAAAGCACATTTCAGGCACCTTGTCATCTGTAAACTGACCCCAGGGCTGTTGAGTCAGGAGGTGGGCAAGAAGTGGACGTACACCGTGCGGGAGGGGAGATGGGAGAAGGCGCGCACAGCTGGTGGCCGGATGAAGGCGTGGGGAGGTGAGCGTGTGTGCGCAGGCGCGGGGCCCGGGTGGGGATGCCGGGAGCCGGGCACTGCACCAGCTCTGCGCGCCCAGGCGCATGCGCTGGTCCCCCACTGTGTGCACAGGAGACGTGGGCACTTTGGTCCTAATGCGCACAGAGGCAGAGTCCCCTCGGTCAAGCCGTCAGCTTGTGGGGCCGCCTCTTTGCAGAGCGATGCCCCTTCCCAGGAAGCACAGGCACCAGAAGAGGGTCTGTGACATCTTACTCTGATTTTAGGACAAGGCCAGTGATATGCTAAAGTAACCACCCCTTAAGGGGGCAGGATTGCAACAGTAATTGCATGATAGGTACCCAGCCCTCCCCACCTGGACCCGGGGAGGGACACACCCAGGGATTTTTTGGGCTCACTAGATACCAGAGACAACCAAGTCTCATTCTCAAGCCGGGTAGGTGTGGTGACTGGTCCCTCTCCACAGTGCAGACAGGGAGCCGTCCCTTTGCCAGAAAGGCCTGTGGGGTGTGATCTCAGGGGCCCAGGGTGGGCCCAGCTCTGGCGTCCCCCTCCCACCGCAGTGTTTTCCGCAGAGGCTGAAGCTGCCCTTCAGCTCAGGCTGTGCCCCAGGGAAACGCACAGGCCCCTAGGTTGTGGGCACGTTCTCCTCACTGAGCTGACACGGTCACTTGGTCAGGCTGCAAATGCTTATGGGGCAGGACGTCTGGGTCAGGCACAGAGAGACCACAGTGGTGGGAACAGCTCTGGGTGGGCGTGTCTGTGGAAGAACCCGAGGTGGAAGAGCGGGGAGGGGGGGGGACATAGAGCCAAGGTTGAAGGGATCCCACGCTGTCCCAGTGGGCCTGAGGTGTCCTCAGGCTGCGCACCTCTGAGTGGTCTGGTGAGCGGGATGCTTGGGGACCCAGGGCCTGCTTTCACCTTGCTGTCTTCTGCCCAGGCACATTTTGGAAGAACCCGCAGTTCCTGCTGTCCGTCTGGAGGCCTGAGGAGGGCAGGAGGTCCCTGAGTCCCTGCAGCGTGCTGGTGTCCCTGCTCCAGAAGCCCAGGCACAGGCACCGCACCTGGAAGCCTCACCTTGCCATTGGCTTCTACGTCTTCTGGGTAGGTGGGCCTCAGGGGCCCAGGGAGAATGTGGCCCAGCAGGGGGTCTCCAACAGTTACCGTTTCCCCGTGTTTCCTGTCCTCCTCACCATCCGTCTCTGTCCATAGACCTGGGTACGAATCCTGGCTCAGTCCCTTAGGAACATGGGATCTAGAACAAGTCAGCTCCTCTCACTCGACCATCAGTTTCTTCATCTGTAAAATAGGCACAATGATATTCATGCAAAGGGTAGAAGAAAAGGACATCCTGTGGCGTGCTCGTCATTGTGCCTGGCACATAGTTGTACAATCAATATTGGTTTCCTTTTCCTCTCCCGAGAAGCCAAGGATTCCTTCCCTCACCCTTTTCCAGAATTTCCAATGATGGATTCAAATGTCCCTGGTAGAACAGCAGGTCCTGTGGGAGGGAGGGGGCGTCTGGGTGGAGGGTCTTCTATATCCACTTCTATTCTGGTTTGGGCTTGTGAAAGAGCTGGATTTCCTGCCTAGTGAGAGCTCTCTCCCCTTTTGTTTTTCAGATGAGCAAGGTGAGTTCCACCCTTGCCTGGCTGACCCTGGTTTGGAGTGATGTCCCTTGTGGCCAAGCCACTGTGGGATTCAGTTAGACTGTAGCAGCGTGTACTATGTAAGAAGCTGTGGGAATGTCTGACCATACTGCCAACTGCCTGTGTGTGTGTGTGTGTGTGTGTGTGTGTGTGTGTGTGAAAGTAAAGGACATCTGCTATTCTTTTTATCCAAGGACCCCAAGAAATCCTTATACATTTATAGGGAGGTCTCTGAGCCTGGAGTAGAACCAATAAATTTTAGAATTTATTGAATTCCTGCATAAATACCTAGGGCTAGTATTGAAGGCTGTCACAGCATAGGTAGGATGATAAATCACAATCTTGCCTGAGTTATGAAACCCATAATAAAATAGACCCAAAACATATGGGCAATCAGAGACCATGCAGCCCACCTCCCCAGGGAGAAGGGACAAAGGCTTGGGAAAGTAGGGCAGAGGGACAAGAACAACTCTATGCTTCAGCTGCAGTGGCAGCCTGGAGGGTCAGGTAAGAAGGCCTGAGGTATCCAACCATTATTTTATGTCCCAAAGAAAACAGGAGTGAAAAACTTAATTTTCTCAAGTTGGATTGAATCAAGTAAAGGTATTTTTATAAAGAAACCATTTTGCATTGGCTCTTTTTTCCCCCATATAAGTTCCTCTTTGGGAACACTTAGAGCCCCCAAAGTTGCCTATTCATTTAAAAGGAAAAGTTATTTGTGTCACGCCTACTTCTAAATAGAATTCGGGTCAACTTGCAATAACAAGTGTAAACAAAGGAGAACTGCAAATCACTTACAAAATTAAAAAGGCAAGAAAAAAAGTAATAAATGGATGAGAGCTAGGTAGGCAGTTGATTCTACCAGGAAAACTAAACCCAGGACAGGTACTATGGCTGATTATAAAATTTAGCTCCGAGATTCCTAGTAGCCAAGGTAAAGAGGGCAACTGGATGATTTCCTAATTCTCATTGTTTGATAAAAGAAAGCATGTGTCATCAGGAGATATATTTTGTTAGAGGAGAGAGAGAGAGAGGGAGAGAGAGAATGAGAATGAATATCAGATAAAACAAAACGCGTGCCCAAACAATGTCAGAACCAGCCCTGATTCATGTCTTCTGAGCTTCTGTCCAGTTCTCTTTCCCCTTACAAGGCTGTTTTCACTGAGACAACATGGAATGCCCAGTTTAGCAGGATGTAGGTGTTGTAATGTAAGTGGGGAGATGGTGCTGGTCCTTCTGTATCTGTGACCATAAATCATGCCACAATCAACACTGAAATTGTATGATGCACGTGGAGGTGGCATTAGGAAGTGTAAAGAACATGGGCACTGGAGCTCAGCTGTCCTGAATCCCAGTCTTGGCTGGGACTCTTAGCAACTGGGTGACGACCTAACTTGCCTGAGCCTCAGACTCCTCACCTGTGAAATGGGAACCGCAGGCACAGGGACATTTCTCACATCATTTTGTGTCAGTGTTGTTCATGTAGTGTCAAATCAACTGACGTGTTTATTCAGCTCCCATAGGGTGCCAGCAAAGGTCCCCGCAGTGTGTTCTGGTGTTTTCTCCTCCTCATCCCTTAGTCTTGTCCTCCACTGAGACGCATTGGATTTGGCAGGTCAGAGGCCACATGGTCCTGGCTCCTGGCCAAGGGCCTCAGGCCTGGCTGCAAGCCTTGGGTGATCACCTCCACTGAAGTCTTTCTGTCCTCCACCCACAGGACTACGATGACCGGAAGACACTGCCCCCCGCATTTTTCCAGAGAAGCGCTCCCCTGAGCAAGCCTGCAGTGTTTCTCAAGGAGAAAGAAGTGAATCAGGAACTGTGGCTGCAGCCGGGGACGTACCTCATCGTGCCCTGCTTGTCGGAGGCCCACCAGGAGGCAGAGTTTGTCCTCAGGGTCTTCTCCAGGAAGCACGTCTTCTAGTAAGGACACAAGGCCTCTCCCAGAGGTTGGGGCCCCTCGGGCAGGGGCAGGTGTGGAGGGTGAAGTTTGAAATGGCAGAGGCCATGGTCCCTGCTGCTGAGACGGAAGGGAGATGGGGAGAGCAGGAGACCAGGGCACTCTCTGCACGGAGAACATCTCTCCCTCTTCCTTCCCACTCTCCTTCCGCTAACAAATAGCACATGCTAGGCACAGAGACAAAAAGATGGCACAGCCAGGACCCCTGCCCTCCTGCAGCTCCGGGTCTGGAAAGGACACAGATATATGAGCAGTTACAGATCTTACAGTGCACCCAGTGTAAGCATTTAGACGCACAGGGTCAAAGAGGAGCATCTGAGCCAACCTCCAAGGTCCTGGGGCAAGTAGGGATGGCTTCAGGGAGGAGGGGACTCCTAAGAGAGGCACAGGGCTTATTTGGCTGAGCGAGGCTGTTATTAACTAGCCACTACAGTATGCAGTTGAATTAATATGCACACATCCCAACCAAACTTATTACTTTGACACACCAGTCCTTCGGTGCCAGGGATTTGTTTGTTTTGTTTTGTTTTTTATATCTTGGCCATTGGTAGTTTGACTTGATCTGGGCCTCACTGCCATGTCAGACTACTGATTCTTAGACTGTGAGCAGGAGTAGCCAGACGAGGGTATGGGGAGGTGTGGGCAGTGTGCTGTGCCACGTGGCTGGACTGTGCACTTTAAGGAGAAGTGGCAGGTGAGGGTGAGAGCTGGGCAGGCCCGCGTGGCACCTCAGCTAAGGAACTTGGAACATGAGCTCCCAGGGGAGGGAGAATATTGGTCAAAAAGTTCCCAGGAGGATTCCCAAAAGGAAACTGTCTTTTTTTTCCCCCCCTCAGTGAAATTGGCAACAATTCCAGTGTTGTCTTCGTTAAGGTGAGTAGTCAGGTAGAATTCCACATGGCCGGGACTGTTTTCCAAGCCAGGATGGTGGGTTTCTCCCATCAAGCTAAGGGGCCAGGGGAGGAGGTACACAGATCCTCACAGACCGGATTCTATGGCAAACATACTACATCACTTATGGTGTCCTAAGAGGACCTGGGTTCTGTTGTTTTTGCACCAAGAAAGGGTAGAGAACTGCCCTCTGGTCAGGTCCTCATCACGGAGGTGCACGAGCTACACTTATACTCACTTCTGCTTCTCTCTCAGCCTGGTGTTTCTTTTTCCCAGTTCACTGTTTGTGACTTCCCCCAAAATCAGGGAGAATTGGCAAAACAAGGGATGTTTGTGAATGCTATGGTGTAAAATTAAAGACAATGCAAGGTCAAGATCATGGATTTCAGGGGCCTGGAAGCCATGAGACATTAGTGTGTGCACGAGAGTCCTTTTGTACAGGTCAGCAGTTATGCGTTTCTGAGTGTCTGTTCCTATAGGAGATAGAAGACCAGAATGAAGGGCAGAATGAATTCTTCACCAAAATCTTTGAGAAGGTGAGTGGACCAGGTGTGGTAGAGAGGGATGGGAGGAGCTGGGGACAAGGTGGAAAGTCTCATTTTATGATGTGTGGGTTTGCATCTGCTCGAGGCTGGGTATAAACTGTGACTGGAGGCTACCTGGTCCCCAAACTGCCACTTTCTATCAAAGTCCTCAAGTTTTTAGACAAGTGAGTAGAGTCATTGTCTCCAGAAGGCTCCTTTAAAGTGGTAATCTGTTCATAGAAGCTGCATTGATTAGTTGTAGGAAAAGCAGCCTTGATCTTTCATCCCTGAGAAACTGGGATATAGCAGAGCTGAGAATCAGTGTTGGGGAGGCGAGGGGTGAGGAGGGAGCTTGAGAATGACAAGCTCTGGGGTCGGGGGGTGCATCTGAGGGAAGCCCAAGAGACCAGGCCCTGGATGGGTGGGACCGGCCCGGATCTGGGCCTGGCAGGAGGCCAGAGGTGTAAGTGCAGGGCTCTGGAGGCCACGCTCCATAACCTGCAAGACAGGAAAGGCCAAGAAACGTAATGGAAATCTGGGGTCTGACATTTGAGCAGGTCATTAAAATGGAGAGAACATGAGCTCTTTGTGTCAGTGACATTCCCGATTTAAATTCACAACTTACGTGCCCTCCCTATCTGGAATTTTGCTTAATGTTAGCCAGAGGGGATGAGTCAGAAGCTGACATGTGTTGTTTATAAAAGTTTTCCTCCATACCAGTGGTTTCCAAGCATTTTATCCTGCAGTCCTTTGTCAAATGAATTCTCATAGAACAGTGGTCTTTTTGGCACGAGGGACCAGTTTCATGGAAGACAATTTTTCCACGGAGTGTCTAGTCACATGACCTCTCTGCCATCTAATGAGCCTTCAGGAATGATGATTTTTCTCTTGTTATTCTGCTTTTTCTCTAGTATCCAGAAATTAACGCAGTTCAACTGCAGAACATCCTGAACCACATGCACTGGTCAAGTAAGTGTTTGGAGCCACACTGTAGGATGCAGAGGGGACACGATCTTTCTGAACTCTGTCTCTGTTCCTCTTTCTCTTGGGACATGTGAATTACTGAGCCCGCCCCACCCAGCAGCTATGTTTTACACCAGGGTGGGCTCTGTGGTCTGACAAAGCAATAGAAGAATTCACGCAGCTTTGAACATAGTTTTTGTCTTGTTTTGTTTTGTTTTTGCTTAGTTTGGATGTAGAGATATATGGCAGTGAAAATGATTTCTGCCATTTTGCAACTTTGAAAATAAAAGCTGAGTACTTCTTTCTTGGCATAGCAATTGCTTGTGGAAGAACTGCACCCATTTCCTCAACCTGGGATATAAATATTAGGTATTGACTAGTCTACCCAGGGAGCTCTCTGATGAACTCAGGTTTAAATTGATGAAGCTATAAAAATCTAGAAGGAGAGCACACACCACCTAGATGATGCAAATAGGTGTCGATGCTTTCATACGAAGCTGGGGATAAATTATAAGGAGAGCTTAAAGCCCATATAAAATGTTTTATACATATATCTGGAGTGAGACGAATATGGAAGAAATAGGCTCATTTCTCCAGAGAGGAGAATGAACTTCAAAATGAAAAAAATAAAACAAACAATTAAAAAGTATTTACTACCAATGATAGATGATTGCTTCTCTTTTTTATGGAGCCAAGATTTCAAACCCAGACAAATTATAGTCCAAGCTATTGTACGATTCAGAGTTCAAAAGAATTACCAGGTGGCTTCTGAAAGCCAAATTCCATTACCAGTAAAAGGTCCAGAAGGGAAGACCAGAAATTATAGAACATAAGAATCTTCCTCTCACCTTGCAACCCCTGAAAAAAAAAATTCCAGGGCTGATTCTTGGCTGATTCTAGTTATCTAGAAGAGATGGTTCATACACATTTCAAATTTTTTAAATGTCTTGATCACAAGTATGCAAAGTAGTTTTTCAAAGAATGTATGGGCAGATTGCTTTTATTTAGTCTTAGGACAGGGTTCCTGGATTGATAGATCAGAGAACTATTGTATATTTTAGCAAAATATTTGGTGAAGTCTTCCATAATGAATGGTAAAATGTGGGCTGAAAAATAATAATATTAGATGTAGTCATAACAGATCTTATCACCATTCCCAAGAGTTATACAATAGAAAACCAGAGGGATAATCTGTCTAGTCACAGGTGAGAGTCCAGATGTTTGAATGTTTAGATGAGAGTTTCTAGATTCTGTCCTTGGTCCCATTCACTTTCCCAACTTTTATTAATGTCTTGGAAAAAGACATGGAACATAGGCTTATCGGATCTGCAGATGGCACAGAGCTGGGAGACATCATTTATATAACAGACAGCAGAATTGAAATCCATAATGTTCCCAACAAGCTGTGCCCATACCAAAAAAGGTGAGATGTAGTCAGAAAAATAATAAACCACTGCCATTATGATATTTTTAAAAAATGGTTGCACAAGTTCTTAACAGAAGAGACCTCATTTTTGTGGCAGTTTATGTGAAAGATACTTGTTTAACGGAGTCGACCTTCAGCTTAACATGAGCTAATAGTTTCAATTTGCTGCTAAATTAGCTCATATGAATTCAGGCTGCATTTAAGGGAAGCATTTAGATTTGTGTTTTTGAAATTGTGTTCCAGGAAACATTAAAAACTAACAGGTTTTAGTAAGTGTTCCATGAAATAAAAGGGGTTAGGCTCTGTGGTCAGTGGTACTTGGGTCCTCATTACCTGTCCTATGTGAGGTCCATGGTGAATGGAGAAAAGGATCTATGGCTACAAAATATCCCACATTTAGTTGACCACAAAACTCGATTTCTGCAGATCATTTCCCTTGGAATATGATTTGGGAAATTCTGACCAAAAACTTTGGAAGTGATAGGTCCATTGTATTCTGTTTAACCAAATTGCATCTGAAGGATTGTGTTCAAGTCTTGGTACCATATTCTGGAGAGATACCTGCAAAGTATCGGGTCCAGAAAGAGGTGGTGAAGGTTAGGAAACCACCCCCGATCCCCACTCTGTCCACTGCTCTCCCTCTCACTCTTCCCAGCCCTGCTACGCGGTGGTCGTTAGACTTGTGGCCAGTGGTGCAGCAAGGCCTCTTCCTGCTCAGGACAGGGGTGGGCAGCCCTGGGGCCAGCCCCCTGCACTCTTTCTGCTCCTTTTCAGGTCTGGGGAGCGCACAGCCCTTCTTCAGCCTTGAAGCCTGCCAGGCGATCCTGGCCATGCTGGACGTATCTTTTCAGGTTTGTGGGTGGATGCTGCGCTGCTGGTTGAGAGCTTCACACAGGGTTTGAGTCCCAACCCCAGCCCTTACTAGTTGTGGGATCTTGGACAGGTCACTGGGCCTCACTGTGCCTCCAGGTGCTCCTCTGAAGCATGTGCTCCGTAGGATTGATGTGGAAACGCAAATGGGATGACACGGGAAAAGTGCTGATGACAGAGCCATCATCTAATAGATGATCAATGTTAGGTGATCAATATTAGCTACCCTCAACAATAACCTCATTTCCTGAGAGTGAGGATGAAGCGGCTGCAAGGTGATGTTGGTTAACGCCTCTCCAGGTGTAAAGAGCCTTTGCAAAGGCCTTGGGGCCCTCCATTTTCCATCTGGTGACCCAGAGGTTGCTGTCCCCCTTTGCAGATCAGGAAGCCAGGGCTCAGAGAAGTGAAACAGCATACCATGAACTCAGCTTTCCTGGTTCTTAGCCCTGCAATGTTCCTAGCAAACACTCTGCCTCTCTAAGTGCACAATTTTAATCAAAGTTTTGTTATCCATGCTACAGAGAGGCATATAGAGTGATAGTCTGACGGGGGCTGTAAAAACAAAAGCAGTCTGGAGAAACTCAGAGACAGCGTGGGATGGTGGTTAGGTGTACAGGCATCGGAGCAGGTCTGAGCCCTGTCACCAGCTGTGAACTTGGACGAGAACACAACCTCCCTGAGGGCTCATTTCACCCCCTAGAACATGGGGGAATGAAGCCTACCTCACCTGCTAGGCATAAATGAAGTAACACAGATAGTAAGTGTGTAACAGGGCTACACCCACGGTGAGGGCTCCGAGGTGGTGCGTGGTGGTGTTTTGATCCAGTCTCTGATGCCAGGGGTAGCAAGACATGGTCTACAAAAGTAACCATTAAACTTTGAAAACATAAGAGGCCCCCGTAGCCACAGTATGCCTGATTCCTTCTGTAAGCTGGTTCTTAAACAATGAGAAAAGGTTGCTGATTTTTATTTAAATGGCATCAAATTGGCCATGTCAAAAATATCTGCTTCACTAAATGCTAACTGTGGTCACTACCATCATCACCTCATTGTCATCACTTCTCCCAGTGCTGCTGTGTTCTGCCTCGTTCTGTCCTTTCCGAGCAAGGGCAAAGGACCCCTGGGCTGGACTGGCCAGGGGGATGTCAGACATTGAACGGGGCCATCCACAGATTGCACACTGCTGTGCAGGGCCGATCGCGGCCTCCAGAGCATGGGTGGAACTGTCCCCGGCAGCTTTTACCTTAACCTCTTATCAGCTTAATGCGTCGGGTACGGTGAGCATCCAGGAATTCAGGGACCTGTGGAAGCAGCTAATGCGCTATCAGGTAAGAACAAGCCTTACCACACCTCTGCAGAGGGTGGTGCAGAAATGGCAATTCTGCAAAGCTATCAAACACAGCTCTCCCCTGCAGCCCTTTATATCCAACTCACCAAATCTCCACTCCCCGGCCAGTGAGCCTTTCCTCCTTCTCACTCTCCCAAGCTCAGACAGCCTGTTGCACTAGTCTCCTGAATTTCCAAAACACGTATCTCACCATGTTGCTTCCTTTCAAAAAGCTTTTTAAGGCTCTCTGTTGGCTTCAGAGACAGTCCAAACTCCTAGCACGCTTGGCATTTAAAGTCCCTCATAAATTGGCTCTGCCCCACTCTTCCCGTCATTGCTCACAACTCGCAATTCTCCCACTTGTCCCCTGAGTCAAACAGTTGGAACCACTTCAAAGTGTGGCTAATGCACTTAGTACATTCACCTACACCCAGACTGTCTACACCTGTGACAAAGGGACCTTTCCCTTTCTCAGCAGCCCCGTTCCATAAGAAATGTGAGGTAGTGGGATCCTGGCATGGACCCTCCGCCACATCCTTGTCCTGGTGGCAGGACCTGCTGGGGGAGCCTCAGACGTCCCTGACAGTGTCCCTGCAGCGCTGGCATTGGGGCACGTTGGGGCTCTCAGTGGGTGCTTGGAAGTGCCTGGCTTCCTTAGCCTTTGGTTTTGGTTCTTCGCAGGAGGTTTTCCACAAGCAAGATAAAGACGGATCAGGCTACCTGAACTGGGCACAGTTGCGGGCCGCCATGAGGGAGGCAGGTAGGCACGGGAGGAGCGGGTGTGCCAGGCTTCCGGGCCCGCACAGGCAGGTGCACGCTGGCAGGGAGGAGGCGGTGCGGGCTGTTCTGAAGTGACTGATACGCAGCGTGACTCCCAGAGACACGGATCGGCACATAACACAAACATTCGTTGTTATTGTCACCGTGATCAAAGCTAATTTACTGAGGGCTGGCACATCCAGGTTCTCACTTAATCTTCAACAACACCTTGTTATAATCCCCAGTTGACACAGGAAGAAACTGAAGCTCAGAGAAGTTAAGTAACTTGCCTGGGGTTCAAATCCAGGCCCACCAGGCTCCAAAGCAGATGCTCTTGACCCTGAGCAGACTGCCTCCTGCCTTGAAGTCCTCATGCAGCTTGCCTAACGGGGCAGGGGTAGGGGATGGGGAGAAAATAAAATAAATTGATTAATTAAACAATTCAAAATGAGCTCCATAAAAGAGCTCCATGCTAGCAGGATTCAGGTCCCTGAAGTGGAGGGACCACTTAAGGGCCGTGGGCGGGAGGGGAGCGGGGTGCAGGACCCCAGCACCCACGGCGGGAGGCTGTGCTCGCTGCAGGAATCGTGCTCAGCGACGACGTGTGCCAGCTGATGCTTATCCGCTACGGCGGCCCCAGCCTCCAGATGGACTTCGTCAGCTTCGTGCACCTGATGCTGCGTGTGGAGAACATGGAGGGTGAGCTGGCGGGAAGGAGGGCGGGCCAGGGCTTCCTCCGCACGGCCGTGACCGGCCACTTGTCCCTAGTTCAAGCACGGGGGAGGACAGCTGCCAGCCCAGAAACAGCAGGCCAGGGGAGCTGTGGGAACCTGGCCACGTGCCCGGGAGACGTGGCCACATCTACCCACACTATTCATGCCCTGCCTTGTTCCAGAGGCAAAGGTTGGAAGTAGCTCAGTTAGGATATGTGTGGCTGCATGTGGTTTTATACACAGGCAGAAATTGGGTTCCCTCACGTTTTCAGCGTGGATGTGGTTAAGGTGAGGAGATGAATGGGAGGAAGTAGATCATAATGTTTCCAACACACACACAAGTTAACTGTGTTCCTTTCTGCTGTGTTTTCACAGAAGTTTTCCAAAACTTAACCCAAGATGGCAAAGGAATATACCTCGAGAAGCCAGAGGTAAGACTTTCCCCAAGGAGGTGGCTGACGTCTTCTTAGGTAGAGGTGGCCATTGCTGGGCTCTGGTGACGGAGGGCCCTGGGGACCCTTCGTTCTACTGAGTTTGAGGCTTAGCACTGCATTCATTGTACTCATTCATTCATTCATCCATTAACTATCTACTGAGCATCCACTTTGTACTAGACACGTATAAAGGGAACAGGGGACTGACTTAGTATATCCAGTATATGTGATCACCATAATGCCACATGGCAGAGCCACAAAACTTCGCCAGCCTACAGTAGCACTTGTTTAGCTCCTGAGTCGCATGGCCAGGAGTCTGTGGATCTTGGCTGGCTTGCTCATGCATCTGTGAGTTTGCTGGGGGTTTTGCTGGGTACCTTAATTGAAGAAACTCTGACCAGGCCTGCCCTTCTCAGGACAATGACAGAAGCACAGGAAAGCCAGTTTAAACACGCAAGGCCTCTGAGATCAAGGCTCTGATCTGGCACACCTGCAACTCATCCTCTTGTCCAAAGCAAGTCACATGGTCAAGCCCGTTTCTGAGAGATGGGGAAAGCACCTCCTCCTCTTCCACATCACTTGGCAGACATGGCAGGGCATGGACACAGAGAGGGGCAAGGAGCTCTAGCACAGACAGTAATGGGAGAGCTAGTCTAGATAGGGGGTCCCCCAAGGCCTTTCTGGAGGAGAAGGCATTGAAGTTGAAACCTCGAAGACATTCATTTGTTGAATGAATGAGGTGATATGTCTTGGAGAGGACAAAGTCATGTATGGCACCAGTTGTCTTCCCTGACCATTCCAAATGCACTGATTTATGGAGCACCTGCTAGGTGCCAGGTGTGGTGCTAGGTAATATTCACTGCAAGGATATTGGAGTCTGGAGTTGAAATATCTGCTCTTCTTTTTTCTGCAATACTTCCTCTGTTTGGGCTGCTTAGAAAGGATTCTGCAAAAGCTGGGGTATCTCCCTTGATCTCAAATGTCCATTCTATGGAATAGCCTAAGAGGTAGGGACCCTCAGCCTGTGTCTCCCTTCAGTCACACCAATGTGTACATATGAAGATGGGATTCAGCTGGAGGGACAACGGCTAGAATCTTCTCGGCCCAGCCCCAAACTGCTGAGCCCCACACCCAGCTGCTGAAGCATCAGTTCCTGATCCCAGGCACTCCTTTCCCAGTGGCAGGCTCAGAGATGGGGGAACGGGGGGGACATGAGTCTGGCACCTGAAACAGGATGGCCCACAGCTTCATCAGGCTCCAGCAAAGCAAAGTGCTGAACTGGACAGGTCTGAGTTGAAGCCACAGCACTCCTTGTTACTAGCTACGGGACCTTAGGCAAATCGCACTACCCCTCTGGGGCCTCAGCTGCCCCACCTGTGAAATGAGTGGGGCTCGGTGGTCTCTGAGATCACCTCCAGCTCTGACCATCTCAGCGCAATGAGGATGAGACCAGCAGGACCACCCAGGGTCTGCAGGAAATGGAAGCCACCTTGTTGGAATTTCACTCTGGGGCTTTCTCTGACACCGCTGGTAACGTCACCATTATCAGCTTGATCATCGGCATCATCATTTTGATGGATTGGGTTGGGGAGTGGTTTCCCCAGAGGTCCCCTCTATGTGAGTTAGAGGGATCCTTCATCACACCCACATAAAGCTGTCAGACCCAGGGGCCCATAAGTGTAAACACATAGAATATGCTCTAATGGATTTCTGCTACCCAGTCTGCACACCTGCACGGAGCTGGCACGAGCTTGCCAAATTGCATTCATGGGAAAAAAATTCATTGAGAATTGAATACAGAATCAGCCTCTATCTTGGCTGTCATCATTCATAGGCGCCGTGAGAAGTCAAGGTTGATTATATTTCGGGTTGATATATACTTACTAATGGCTGGTGTGGTCCCTCTGGCTAAACCATCCATTAATGTCCTGTCTCCATGACTCCCCGGGAGTGAGGGGGAGGAGGCCCAAGTGAGAGGTAGGTCTGAACTGACCTTCCTTTGCTTTCTCATCACGTCCAGTGGCTGATGTTGATACTGTACTCCTGAGAAGGCTGGAGCCCCGTCTGCTCTTACTGCGGACTCTGCATATGGCCCAAGGGCAGCCTTTGGCTGAGACCAGCCCATACCCACCCGGCTTACTGTTCTTCAGGACCATGTCACCAGCCATCGCCTTCTCAGCTGGGAAGATTTCTCTTCTGTGGCTGTCTCCTTTGGATGACCAGCATGTGGAGAGGGAAGGGTGGCAGTAGAAATTGCCTTGGATTTGTAAAGGCCAGGTTTCTTTCCCTGTGACCACAACCTTGTCACAAGCAGGGATGCTGCCTGATGTGGCCTGAGCAATCTGACTCCAAAGCTGGTGCACGTAGCCTCTATACACACTGCCTCCGTGGCTGCCCAACTCAATGACCTCAGACATGCCAAGTGTCATCACCTGGGTAATAGTCTAGGTGTCAGGGTCTGAAGAGGGAATGATATATCCTTGATATCTATGCCAGCATTTGTAAATTGGTAGAGACATAGCCTTTCAAGTGGGCTTTCAAGAACACATAAAATAAGAGAAATGGCAGGGTCCAGGCTGGTGGGCTGTCTCTGGCATCTGAGGTCACTGGGTAGCGCCTGCTGACAGTATCTCCAGATGATTGGATTTGGAGGAACCCAGTGGATTTAAAACACTTGAGTTCTCAAAGAGCTTCCAGCCTGTGACTGATGTCAGTCTGTTTACTTAACCTATAGACTATCAGATCCATTTCAAATCAATCCAGAAATTCTCTGTGTACCTACTTCAAAAAAGAACAACAAATCCATGCTAAATTGTATAGTCAATCAGTGGGTGGTTGGTATATCTGATTTTTTGAATTATCATGATACATCATTTTTGTGGCATCCCTACCAACCCTGAATACAGATGTCAAACCAGAAAAAAGACCATTTTCCAAAGTCCATGCATTTTATTCACAGGTTAACACCTCAGAGCCAGTCGTTATCTGAGGTTAAGCCTCTCAATTCTGAAAATCCAAAATTTAAAATGCTCCAAAATATGAAATTTTGAGCACTGACATGACACTCAAAGGAATTTCGGGATTTGAGATGTTCAACTCACAAGTATATAATGCAAATATTCCAAAATCTGAAAAAGCTGAAATCTGAAACATTTCTGGTCCCAAGCATTTTAGATAAGGGATACTCAATCTGTATTCTAGTCACTATTAATTTACAAACAATTCTCACTAGAATGGCTGTCTGGTTTCCAAGTCTATAGCAGACCAACGGAGGAAGCTGAGTGAGGGGATGAAATCGTGTCCACTGGGAGCAGAACCACCGGAGATTTGCCCTCCTGACAGATGGGTACCGCACCCGACAGAAGGAACACTGCGGAGCATGGTGTAACGAGGCAGAAAAGTATTTTCTTTAGGAAAAACCTTGTGTTTATTCCAAATGATAAGATGTAAAATGGTTTGCCACAAAGTGCCAGATACATGAGGAATTACTGTTTTTATAATATAAATAATGATCATGCATTTATAGCCTAAAAGATTTTTATGTCTATTTGTTCCTACCTTTGTCTTTAGATTCCACTGTTGTAAATAGTTGTTTTAATAAAACAGTTTTGGCTTGGTCCATGAAGACAGTTTTGGAGGTTTTTGGGGGGTGAAGGGAAGGTGATACCATCATCCCTGTTTATGATACTTGGATCTATTTCCAAATTAAGTCTGATAGAGCGCCCCCTGCTGGCGTCTTGGCAGTCTGAGCTGCCCTCCTGTGTCACTCAGCTGTTCCCCTCACTCCCCTGAGTCCATGTGTCACTGTGGCAACTCAGAGATGACCTGTCTTTGCTGACCTCCCCTGATTTCCTCCAACACCCCCCAAAGCTGAGTGCTCGAGATCGGGGGCAGAGCCATCGCCCCCCACCCACACTCCTACCAACTTCTGTCCCTCCAGAGTATGGAGGCAAGTAGAGACCCAGGGAGGACAGACTGGACAAGAACCAGGGTGAGGTCAGCTGGAGGGCTGGGAGGTGGACAGCAGCAGTTCTGGAAGATGCAAAGCCGAAAGTTTGCCCTTCCCAGAACAAGAGGAAAGTGCAACCAAGGAGGGAGAGGAATCACCTGCTGGTGCGGGGGCAGGTGAGGTCAGGGAATCCAGGTGCTTGGTTTGTCAAGTCCAGCCCAGGCAGGAACAGCACACCACGGTGAGCCCTATTCTAGGCCGTCAAAATATCAGGGAAAAAAATAACCCTAACTGGTACAAGAGGGGACGAAAATACCTACCATTTATTTATCCCTGTTTTTTTTTCCTTCTTTCATATTTTGTGTGAAAATTACTCACCCAGAAAGAAACTTCTAGATTGCAGATGGGGCCTGGAGCAGGGCAGTTAGCAGCTGACTGTAAAGGGCACTGCCTTCCTGCCATTGCCATGCTGGGTTAGAGAAATGACTTTAGCTTCCAGGATTTCCAATGTGATGTTTCCTCAGTGAAATAGATGTATTTGTATTTATAATGAAAGAAATGAAGGGCTGAGTGTCGGGGGCCATGGATAGGAAAAGTGGGCATCCTGGGGGGGGCAGGCTGCATGCCAGCTCCTGGGAGCCCTGCAGAGACGGCCTCTGGGGCCACCAGTCTCCAGTCCTGGGTCACCATCTCTTCTCCCGTGTCCCAAGGACAGAGGGGGTACAAAATAGAACAGGAATAAAAGATAGGAGAAGATAGGAATGAACATTCTAGCTGTGTGACATTGGATCTTAATTTATTCATCTGTAAAAGGGAGCCCAAAATGCCGGCATCACTGGGTCATTATGAAGATTAAATAATGCCAGCATGCTGTAGGCTTCTAGCAAATGAAGCTCCCAACTTTCACTCCTTAGGTAGAACAAGTGACTTTTACTATTATCATTATTTATTTGTATTTTGATTTTTATAGGAGATGGTCACTCAGAGTGAACACTCTTCTGAAACACCCAAGGTTTCATACTCTATGTCTACCTTCCTCTTCTTCTTCCATATCCCTTCTCTGAACATGTCAAACCACTTCCTTGAAGTGTGGCCTCAGGAGGGCTGGCCCAGGCTCCAATGCAGGGACTCAGCTGCAGGGACTTCTGAGGAAGTGGCTGTCTCGTAATTAAAGTTGCCCTTGAATCAAAGAGACAGGACGCTGCCCTCTGCTTACCTCCAACCCGAGAAGCAGCAGGTTCATTCATCAGAGCTCTAGGCACTTTCTGGACCACAGACCGGGCAACTTCAGGAGACTGAAACTCTGCTGGACAATTCGATTGCCACTAGAACTGACTGACACTAGTGATGAGAAGGTGGGGCGAGACAGGTAGAATAGAATAGACAGGTAGAAGTGTAGAATACACCTGCTCCCGTGAGAGCCGTGCTGTCGCTCTGGTGCCCTGTCCTGACTGGCTCTGTGGGTGAACGTGGCTGGTTTGCACGTGGTGCTGACGAGGCCTTGCAAAGGTGAGGCCATGAAGGCAGTGAGCTTTCATCTCCTGCACCTGTCCATCCAGCCAGCTGTCTGAACATTCAACCATCCACCTGAAGACATTTATCAGGCTCCTACAATGGGTCAGGCACTGTGCTAGGCACCGCAGTCTCCCGGGGGCCTGACAGGTGGTCCGAGGCTCACCTTGACTGGGGATGCACAGAGCGCTGTGGAAACACGGAGGCTCAGGGGAGGCTTCCTGGAGGACAACGTTTACCAGCTTACAGGGAAAGAGGCCCCAGGTAGGAAAATGAAGGGAGGGCGATGCTGCAGGCAGAGGGCACTGCATGTGGAGAAAGCACACTAACACGAGAAACGGAGGGGTGAGCATGGAACACAGCAAGTGGTTGGGAGGAACCTGGAAGAGGGGATGAGGCTGCGTAGGCAGGCAGGCAGAGCTGACCCCTGTGGGCTCTGCCATGGCACCCGGGTCCTGTCCTGAGGGGCCGAGGTGCCACCGAGAATGCCAAGCCTGGCAATGAGAAGCTCCAGCCTTTCCTGTCCACCAGCAAAGCTAGAAAGTCAGCAGAGTGCAGGGAGAGCTGGATTCAAATCCCGGCCTTGGCCTTTAGATCAGGGGCCTTTGGTCAAATGACTTTCCCTGTTTGAATCTCTACAGCCTCATCAATGAAACGGTGATGACAATAGCGACCTCGCGGGGCTCTCGTGAAGTCTAGGTGAGATCACAGGTGAGCATTTCTGGCATTGGCAGTGCACTTGAAAACTCGGAGCTCCGCTGGCTTCCCTGGGGCAGGGCACATTCCTTCCCACGTTTGTGGCTGTGCCGAGGCTGGCGCCGGCGCTAGGTGGCGCGCTGTCCCCACACCAGGGCGTCGTCACAGATGTGGGACTGAAGGCAGCCAGTCTGGGAAAGCCGGGCTAATTTAGTGCCCCGCCAGCCTGACTGGCCCAAAAGACCACCTTCAACACCACGTGGACTCAATGTTCTTGCCTTGCTGCTTTTTTCTGGCTACTTTTTAATTGATGTAGTGTTTATTTTATATATTGCATTTGTTTCTGAAAAAAACAAACCATTTATTTAATCACTCACTGTAAATGCATCTCCTTGAGGGATCTAACAGCAGCCAGCCCACTCACACTCGTATCCCAGCCCCTGGTTTAGTGCTTAGCTCATGTTTAGTATTTATGAATTTAGTGAATGACCAATTTTTAAAGTAATTCAGGTGAATCTTGTCATTTAAATATTCAGACTGGTGGAGTTGCTAACTGAAAATATCAATATATAACGTTTACCTATATAGAGAGATACACGACTTCTCTCTAAAGTGTCCCTCTGAAGTGACATAAAATTTAAACCATCACACATGCTATCTGAAGACATGCTTCGTATCTTGACATTCAAGACACTTGTGCATCATTTTCTCTTACGCATTCAGAATTCCTCCTTCCCGGGGGGATTAACGTTTGGCTCAAGTTCCAGAGCCTTTAGCCTTCCGGTTGCACATCGAAAGGTAGATCGTCTGTGAGTAGTTGGGGGTGGGAGTTCCTGGGTCAGACCTAGACTCCGGCAAGGCTTCCCGTCCTCACCTCCATACTTGGACTTGACTTGCATCCTGTTTCCTGCTTGCAGAAGAAAATTATGCTGGAAGTCGTGTATCCTGAGACAGGCAGGGGAGGGTGGAGGAAGAGCAGGCCCCACCTTGGCCTGGGATTTGGGTGTTTTTAGATCTCCTGAAAAGCTGTCCATGGGGCCTTAGACAAGTTCCCTAACTTCTCAATTCATCTATTAAAAAAAAGTTGTGTGTTGGAGGAGGTTGGACTGTGTAACTTCTAACTCTGCATCTGGCTAGAGATATAAAATTTGCCAGGAACACAGGCTGGCCTCTAAAATGGTGTCCGCTTGAGTCCAGCTGTGTAAGTTACCTCTCCTGAGTTGCCTTTCGTGAGTCGCCAGATGTAGGGTCCAGAGGACGCTGTGAGGATGGCGTGCCGTCACACACATACGCAGCTTGGCGTGTGCCGGGCCTCTGATGTGGTTCACTGTTACCTTGCCCAGCCACGTTAACCCCAAAGGAGAGCCCCGCCTCCACTCTGCAGTGGCTCCAGCTCTCCAATGGGGGCGGGGGCGGGGGGGGGAAGCCAAGTGGTTTCTGAATCAGAGCAAACCAATGGCCACAAGGGTCTGGTGGCTGAAACCTGAGCTTCAGTTCTGCCTGGGAAACATCTCTTTGAGAGCTTTTGCACAAAAGACTCCTTTCCCAGAAGGGATCTTTTGGCCAAATGAAATTATCAAAGTGGTGATTGTTGTCTTTGTTCCAACTTCCACTGGCTTCACATTGCGTCTCACCCAAAGGGGAGCTTCACCAAGTGTGGTGTTCCTGTCACCCAGCTATCAAGACCCATTGGTTCATCCGAAGCAAGAGCAAAGCCAGCAGCAGCAGCACGTGCTCAAGCAGTCCTAGGGGACCAGCTGTGGGACCCCGGGCCAACCCCCTTCCTCTCGTTCACCCTGGGGATTACATCCACTTGGACAAGTGGGTCTGGGTCAGGCCCCACGGCAAGGCTGACTTGTGCGCTGACACTCACACCTGTTTCATGTGGTCTGTGGGTTCCCCGGCTGCAGTTTGGCCAGTTGGCTCCTACAGACCATTCTTCCCCTGGTCCTTGGCTTCCTTGACAATGGAGCAATCAGAGGTTTTTAGAGTGTGCTTGGCTGGAGCTTTAACACTGAGAGGATGGTGATGTTCTCAGGGAGTAGACACTCTTCTGCTCAAAGCGCCACCCCTCTGCTTGAGCAGAGAAGCTTCTGGAGGGACTGAGCTGCAGGGAAGTGTCTGGTGGACTCCGGCTGTGGATTAAGGGCCATGCAGGTGGACGTGCAGGCATGGCCTAGAAAAGGTCCCGTGAGCCTGCTGGGTAGTAGTTCATCGCCACACCACCTTTCTCTGTGAAGCTTGTGCATACATAACACGTGCACTCACGGGTGTGCATGTGTGTGTCAAGCTGACACCGAGGGTTCCAGAAGCTTTGCTTTCTTCAGGTCAGGCTGTACCAGGCTCAGGAGATGGGAGAAGAGGTCTGAATGCTGCAAGTGCTGCTGTAAGAGTTGGGGGTCCTTAAGGGAGTGAAAGTGATTCGGAGGTGGGACGATAAAACTGGAAGCACACTTAACCAAAAGCCAGAGGACTCAAGCTTGTGTCCCTTGTGCCACCAACCGGTTGTGTACTTGTGGCTTTAAGGAAGTCCTTTAACTTCTGGGTCCTGGTATCCTCATCTGAATTGGGATGTTAACTCCTGCCTCACGGGATGGTGCACACTGCAAAGTGGGGTTCAAAGTCGGGGGTTACTGCTCTGTGAACAGACCTGGCGTAATCTGCATCTGCTGGAATGAGAATTTGGGATTCTGCTCTGGTAACTGAGAGGACAAACAAATCAGGAGACATGTTAGACACAGATAAAGGATGTGAAGCACGTGTGTGTAAGCACTGATACGAGCGAGGGCTGAGGCGCTGAGCAGGCACTGAATATTCATGATGCACACTAAATATACATGAGGCACGTGAAGCACCAAATATTCAGGATACATCAGCCACACACGAGATGCGCGAGGCCTCAGTATTCAATTGGCCACCCACTGATGATGCTATTGTGGTCCCCATACGAGCGCCTAGAAATGCAGATTAACACTCTTGGCTTTCAGCAGAAGAATTGATAAGCTACACCTGTGGCCGGCCGTCCCTGCCCCGTGTCTCTCTGAAGGAGCGCATGTGTGATCGGGCCCGGGCACCGTCTGTCTTCGGCCCATTTGCCCAAGCCTCAGCTCTGGTGCTTGAGACCCCACCATGAGCGGGGGAGGCAGGTGTGGCAGAGGGTGAGGGCATGTGAGCGAGCACTGCATTGCCCCAGGACTGCGGACGTGGTCTGTCCACCCTCTCGCTCAGTGTTCTGAGTGTGTTGCCCTAGCCCATCTCTCCCCTCTGGCTTCTCCCTGAGTGTTTGAACTTGACTTAACCCTGTGATCGGAGCCTCTTTGATTTGTGAGCCTTTCTGCTGGGCGACTGGAGCAGCTTGCCGGTAGTGGACTTGGAGGCTGCCACTGCAGCAAGGTGGTTTCCCCCATGACACGTGGGGGCAGGACAGAGGAGTCAGAGCTGGGGTCGGGAAAACTGTTTGCTTCAACAGTAAGCTTGGTTTCTGAGATGCGGGTGCTGTGTCTACGGGTGTGAGGGGCTGAGGGGTCCCCTGCTGGCTCCTCCAGTGAGGCCTGTTCGTCCCTCTCCCCACCAGCCCTCATCAGTGTGGACCCGTCCCCAGACAAAAACCAGTGATGTCTACGACTACCACACGCCATGGACAGTTTCCTGGCAGCCCTGCCACTCCTTCCCTAGCCCTAGAAGGGCAGAGAGTGAAGTAATTTCAGCAACCATCTGGCAGAATCTCATGCCCTCCCAGCTGGCCTGACCCACGTTCTAACACTCTGACATCACCTTCCTGCAGCTCCTCCACATGTCGTCCATGAGAGACCACCTGTCAGTGTCCAACCTCTGTCACTTACCAGCTGTGTGATTTAAGCAAGTCACCGAAACATTTTGTGCCTTGGTTTCTCATTAGTAAAAGTGACACCTAACCAGGCTCCAGTAACAGTAAAGGTTCGTTGAATAACCTCAAGCTGCAGTCTCCAACCCCCAGGCCGCTGGCTAGTACCAGTCTGTGTGGCCTGTTAGGAGCAGGGGGTGCACAGCAGGAGGTGAGCGGCGGGGGAGCAAGTGAAGCTTCATCTGTATTTACAGCCGCTCCCCACAGCTCACACCACCGCCTGAGCTCTGCCTCCTGTCAGATCAGCGGTGGCATTAGATTCTAGATTATGGTGGGTTGTATAATTATTTCACTATATATTACAATGTAATAATAATTGAAATAAAGTGCACAATAAATGTAATGCATTTGAATCATCCCGAAACCATCCCCACCCCCTGACCCAGTCTGTGGAAAAATTGTCTTTCATGAAACCAGTCCCTGTTGCCGAAAAGATTGTGGACCGCTAACTTCAAGCACAGATAAGATAGGTAGTCCTTCATTTTTTTTCTTTTCTTTTATTATTACTTATGTACTTGTTTAAAAAAAAAAACAAACAGGCACTGGACTAGATCCTAGCATACAGAGATTAAACATTCAGTTCCTGTCTTTAAGAAGATGGCAGTCCAGTTAGGGGAAAATACAAGAAAATAGCCCAGTGTAGGGTGAGAGGAATACACCTGGGGTACTCAGATCAACCTGCAAAATCTTGGAAGACTTCCTGGAGGAGGTGGTATTGGACTTGAAAGCTTAGAGACTTATCCAGGGAAAGAAGGATGCTCTAGGTAGGAGGAATGCATGGGAAAGGGACAGAGAGAGTGACAAACTGTTGTAACAGGATATAGGGTGTTTTAGAGAAATTTCTCTGGTAGTTTATCAGAGGAAATGTTGGCAGAAGTGGAAACGGGAAGAAGTTCAGAGAATGTCAGTGACCTGCCCCAGGTCCTGTCCATGGGAAGTGACATGTCCTCATGACCTGCTCTTTCTGGCCCCCACCTCAGGTTTCTTAGAACCCCAGAGGCCCTGACAGGTACCTTTCTAATCAAGTCTGCTGTTATTCCCACGCTCAAGGCTGTACCTTCTCCCCCATGACATCAGAGACCCTGACAAAGCCCAGGTTGAGAGTGTGAGGGGAGAGGGGTAGGTCGGGGTGTGGAGGCAGCTCGGGGTGTCGAGGTAGCTTGGGGTGTGGAGGCAGCTCAGGGGTTGAGGCAGGCCCCCCAAGCCCAGCTGTCTTGCCCTGGCCATCTGTCCTCAGGAGGGGCCTGAGGGAGGGGGGGAAGAAAGGGGAAGGAGGAAGTCTTTACAGTCCATTTTGAAGCTGCCATTCAGCGTTGGCTTTCCCCTGCTCAGCCAGGAAGGCATTTTAGTCCCATCCACCTGTGAGAAGAAACAGGTACAGTAGACGATACAGCCCAAGAAGCAACTGGGGCATTGTCTCCACCCAGACTCACACCGTGCGAGGCCAGGCCCTCTGGGCAGGGGCTTTAGAAATCCCTTTCTGCTCCCATGGAACCTTAATGAACGTTCGGGGCACGTTGGACGCAGGACAGGAAGGTGTGGAGGCTCCTTGTGGAGGAAAAGATCTCACTGGTCAGCGCCAATCTGGGTCCACTCAGGAGAGAGAAGCCACACAGTGAGTTGAGCAAGGAAGTTTAACATAAAGACTTTTAAACTGTCATAGGGCATCGGAGTAACAAGGGATTGGGTAATAGAACGTAAGGAGGGCGCTAAACAATACAACAGCAGTTATAAGGGCACCCACCGACCCTAGGGCTGAGGGAGAGTGACTGAGGAAGAGGCCTCTTCTTTTTGTTTACAGCTGATCCAGACTTCCCTGGGGAGGGCAGAGCTGTGGCTTAGTGGATAGCAGAGATGTCACGGTGGTGCCATGCCGCAGAACTTGCTGGAAATCTGTCCTCTAGTGTGCCAAGGGTAGCTGTGCATGGGAAGCGGTCGGGACAGAGGCACTGTGTTACTAAACTGCTCACTTTATGTGTAATTTCCTCACACAAAACATCGAAAAGACATGTTTTTAAGGGTTGAGATTTAATAAAGTTAATCATTGTTACTGCTTCATTGAATATATTCTTAAATGAGATTGACTTTTTTCCCCCTTATTTGCTGCATGCACGGTGGTAAAGAACACTGCCTGGTAGCACAGTGTGGCACCAGCAGTGTAAATGCCAACACAACGAGAAAGGAAAATCACATCTTAGTCCCATTATCAAAACAGTTTTGAGCCCACAGGTTCCCTGAAAGCATCCTGGCGTTCCAGGCCCACAAACCACCCTTGGGGAACTGCTGAGTTAAATGACTTGCCCCAAGTGCTAGACTAGGAAGTGACAGAGTCAGAATGCAGGCACTGGGCTCCTAGCTTCAAACCCTGTGATCTTTCCACCAAACCTGTTGGGGTTCCCAATAAATAGCGTGTCTCTTCCTTATCCAAATGCTTTATAAGTTGAGAAACAAAACTAGAGTCCAAATGTTATTTTAATTACTGTTAGAGACCAGGTTAGGGCTCTGGCCTCAGGTCTGCTGGCCAGGTGACCAATCCTCCAGCTGTCAATGGAGGAGGCCCCTCTAAAGTGACCAGCTGTTTATGTCCACTCTCTAAGAACAGCTACCTCTGGGCACCCAGAAAAGCAAACAAATGGTTAGCTGGCGAAGCACACTTAGAGCTCGGGGAGTGAGATGGGGGCCTGATCCGCCATAGGGCAGGCCTTTCCAGTGATATCTGTGCTGCCACCTGAGCACCATCTTCATCCTCTGGACAGCCCTCCCCAGGCCACAGTGAGCTCTGCTTTTGAGGACCCCATAGTGACTGGCTCGTCAGATACTCTCTTGTATCTGCTTGTGCTGGTCGTGGCATCACCTTCTTCATTTTAACTCATTGCCCTCTCTTGGCGGGCCATGCAGTCTGGGTTTACAGCTCATTTTATGTTGATTGCATTTTCGCGTGGCTGGGTCCCAGTGGCTGCTCCCAGTCACTCCCACGGCACAGTTTACTCCGGGAAGATTTCCTTTTAGGCAGTTAATTCCCATCAGGCCTGATCAAAGCACTTCCCGCAAACTGCCCTGCCCTTAAAACACCGCACGTGTTGGTTTATTTAACTAATAGCTGCCGCCTTAATGTTTCTAGGGGCCCAAGGTGGCTTATATAAATATCCTTTAAGCCAAAAACAATAGCAAGTATGTAGGGGGCTTAAGCAGTGCCATCCTTTAAGTTTAAGAGTTTGGTATTTTGAAACTAAAACCTTTTCCCCTCTTCTTACAAAGAATTTGTTTTGGAAAAGTAAGCAAACAATTAAATGTTGTTAATAGGCATCTAAGAACTAATCTTTAGAAGAAACAAAACCCTAAAGATAAACCTCAGGTCTTTATCTTCAAATGTGACCCCTGCCCCCTCAAAATCCCGTATTTAAGAAGTTTCATTTGGAGATGATCTTTTTGTTCCCTGTAGCTTGGTCTTACAAGTAATTAAGTTTGTAAGGACTCTCACTATTAAGGCCCATTTATAAGGAAAGTGGTCTTTGAAGGAGAAAGTTTGCTTAAAAACTGAGTTTCTTAATTGATTACTTGGTGTAGAAGAGTTGACTCAATGGGTTTGGGTAATTTACATGTTGTAAGGTACATGGATGACTTCCTCTTGTGTCCAACCAATGTGGAGGTCTTGAACACACAGCTTCCGGGATCCATGGATCTTCGTTTTCATTCAAATACATTGGGCTTTCATGCCATGGCACTTTCCTCAGGAGTACAGAGGATTTTGTGTTGGTTCCGTTTTAAAGCATGTTGTTCCACAGATATGCAGGGAGGCACCTCAATCCAGCACTAAATCTGAAATTCTGGGGCCCAAAATCCATGTTTTCATAAAAAGCTCTTTCAGTGATTCTGATGTGCATAAAGACCAGTGTTTCAGAGCTCACCAGACAACTTCTCTGTCAGTTCTCATTTGTTCCATCCCTGTCCAAGACGGGATCCAGGTTTCCAGGACATACCAGACTCTTATAAGACTCCCATCAGATGAGCAGTGGCAACCCAAGCTCTTGGCAAAATGGAAAAGGCTGGGTAGTGCATACACTTCTGCATGCTTCCTCCTGCCCTGGTCTCCCAGATTTGCACTTTCTCCAGGGCCTCCTAGCCCTGAAAGTGGGTCTGAAGTGGGTCTGAAGACGCTGAGTCCAGCCTGGGGGAAACGCGTGTATGTTGTGGATAAGAGGGTGGAGGAGTGAGCATTTGGTTCACTGGTGCTGGCACACACACATTAATTTTAGGGTCTTCATCTGCTTTGGTAGACAAATCACAAACATTTCTATGAACAACCACATCCATTATGCAAATTGGTTTCCGTCTGCTGGTCTGTTGAGAATAATCTTCCGTAATTACAACAGCTATTTACTTATGGGCAAATCAGCCATCTCACCACCTTCTCCATTCGAGAGAGGCTTCCAACTGCTGCAAGAGCCGTGTGCCTGGCAGGGTTGGTGGGCGCTGATGTTGTGAGTTAGCAGGGTCTAGGACAGGAGGATCCGCCATCCCTTCAGGCAGTGAGTGGGGATTAGACTCCCTCATGCTTCTCTGCACTAAGATGTCTATGACACAGTCTCCAAGGGTTTTGCAGCTAGTTGAGGAAACAAGTCACCTGGAACAAACAGAGGGGAAGCCCTAAAATGTGTGGTTCTGCTTAGAATCGGTACAGTGAATACTCAGCAAGGAAGATATTGGTGTAGACTGAAGAATTCTGAGATGGCTTCCAGGAGAGGAACTCTCCCTGGGCTTTAGAAGAGGGGAAGGATTTCTGGAGAAGACTTGGATAGGAAGGACGCCCAGGCCCAGAGCAGAGGCTGGAGGAAGGGATTAGCGTAAGGTGGCCTGTCTGGGTACAGGGCAGTAGGCCTCCCAGGCTGGAAGTAACTGACACTCATTGAACAACTAGCCTCTGGCCTATACCACAGCAGATCCACTCAGTTATCTGCTAACAATAGTGAGGTAGGGAGGGGGGCTGGGGCAGGGGGAAGTGAAAGTAGATTGCCTAAGTTGTCAACCCAGAAAGGTGAGTCAATGTTGGACATGGCAGCAGGATAGAACACAATGGACATTCTGGGAACCTAGAGGGAGTAATTGGGACATGGCTCTGTAAGATCTTGATCTATGGTGAGATCACAGTGTTGGGAGGATTGATCAGATTAGGGGTGTGGTGGGGGCGTGGGGAGGGAGGTCCTGCTTATGTTTCTGCATCTTTCATCATCCCTCCCCCCAATGTGTTTTTTTCCACCTTAATTTTATAAATTGAAGAACCCAGTAAACACTATTACCCAGTAGGACAGTGCACAACCTACCCTCCATATATTTTACAGATAAGGAAAATGAGACCAAGAATGAGTGTCACCAGACATTTTATCTTTCTTTACTAGTTAGTCACAGGGTGCTGGCTCTCTTGGAATGCAGTCTGTCATTCTTACTTATAATTAATAATAACATTGATAATGAAGGAAATTGAACATGGGTAATTCAGTCCATGCTTTTTGTATTGTTCATGGTACCTGACAGGACACAGTCCTTGTCTTCAAACAGCTTCCATTCCAACATGGAAGGATTTAAAGTTGTGCAGGAGCAGAGGAGAGCTGTCGGGGCACAGGCTGAGAGCCCGCCTGGCTGCCACCTTGGGGGGAAGGTTCAGAAATCCGAGAGACTGAGTAACCCAAAGAGCATGAAGTTACATAAAGAGGCTGCTAACAGATCAACTAAAATGTGAACTGGGTGAACTAAATATAGTCCCTTCCACTCACTATCTAACAGATGGAGGGCAGGATTGAGAAGAGGAGGAGAGGCTTGGAGGAAAATCAGATCGGTTGTGGAGAAATAAGGGCATAATGCTTTCTCTGCACAGTGCGGTTGTAATGTCAGTCGCTCTGTGGCCTGATCACATGTGAGCACAGGGAGTTTTATGGTAGGAGGGATTTGTACATTATTCATTCGCATATTTATTCAGAGTATATATCGAGCACCTCATCCATGCCAAGAACTGTGCAAGACTGAGTATGCAGAGACAAATAGACCCCGTCCTGGCGCTCCGTGATTCACAGTCTAGTCAAGGAGACCCAGATAATACCCAAGGAGTTAAAATCAGTGCAATGCTCCGATGAGGGGTGAATGAAGGGGTTATGCAAATCCCAGGAGGGCTCATAATACAGGGTCAGGAGAGGCTTCCAGGAGGAGGGGACATTTATTTGTCATATACCAGCCCTGCTGGTCTTCTTGGAGGTGTGCTTTCCTCTCTACCTGTGGGCATTTGCACTTGCTATGTCCTCAGAATCAGATGCTGTTCCACCTCCCTTTGACTATCTGCTCCTGTGCACCTTCAGGTCTTGGCCTAAACACCAGTTTTTCAAAGAAGTTCCCCCTAAACTCTCTTCTGTCAAGTCTAAGTGATGACTCCTCTGTTATATTTCTCTCCTAACACCCTATTCCTTTCCTTTACAACACAAATATATTTGTATCTAAGTGATTATTTAAATAACTGTTTGCTTTTCTCACTAGTGTATAAGATCTTCAAGGTAGACTTTACTGTGTTTACTATAGTGTCTGCCACAGAGAGAGCACTCAATAAATATCAGAGGGATACATGAGTACAATCAGCCAACAGAAGCAAGTTAAGAAACCCTCTGAATCTCAGTTTCTTCACCTGCAAAATGGGATTTTTGTACCTACTTCATAGGATTTATGTAGTGTGGTAAGCTGAACAATGTCCCCCAAAGATGCTCCTGTCCTAATCCCTGAAACCTGTGACTGTGCTACCTTATATGGCCAAAGGGACTTTTCAGATATTATTAAGTTAAGGATTTTGAGATGGGGAGATTCTCCCGGATTACCCGAGTGGGTCTGATGTGACCACAGAGGGCCTTATAAGAGAAGCAGGAGATCAGGGGGACAGAGGATGATGTGATGACAGAGGCTGCGAGACTTGAAGACATTCTGTGGTTGATCTCGAAGGTGGAGGAAGGGGCTGAGAGCCAAGGCCTGCAAGCTGGAAGAGGTGAGAAGTAGGTTCTCCCTCGGAGCCTGCAGAAGGAACTACTCTTGCTGACACTCTGATTTAGTCTTGGAAGGCTCATTTTGGACTTCTGGCCTCTAGAATTGTAAGAGGAAAAAGTATTATTTTAAGCCTCTAAATATGTAGTAATTTGTTATAGCAGCAATAGGAAACTAATCCCTGAAGGGATCAAAGGAGCTAATGTGTGGGAAGACTGTTTGAAAAGCACAAAGCCAGGAATCATTATTAGTTTATGACAGCTCGCCTTTTGTTTATTCCGTTTCGCACAGTGCTATGTAAGTTCAAGATACCATAATGAGGAGAGATGCTTGAATAATAGCCCTACACCCTAAGGAAGGGTATTTTTTCATGGGTTTATAATTGCCATAGAGCTTGCAAATCTTCCAGGTCTTATAGTTCTTAATTATGCTCTCATGCATATGCATCAATTACCCACATGCTCCTACCTAGCTTGTTACTGCAAAGATTAAAAAAAAAAATTTGGAATGTTTTCCTCTGCATGCATCTCCCTCTGAAAATATCCTGTGAAATGTATTTCACCTCCACTGCAGTGATCTGCTCCAGCTGGGACACGCTTGCCAATCTTTCCCAGCACAGCGGAATCAAACCTCCCCTGTCATCTGCTCCAGTCCTGGGGCCTGTTTATTTTACCTAGCAATTCTCTCCACATAACTCCCAATGGCTTAATTGCAGATTTGGTTCCCTGGGCTCATGTCTGCTTTGCTGGGTATGGTCTGCAATCCAAGAAAAACCAGGGAGTGCCTGACCTAGGGGCTTATATTTAAGTGGCAGTGGTGGGGAGGAACGGGCGTTGGCGTTTCTGCTTGCGGTGTCTCCCTGTCAGAAGTGGCTTTGTCAAGTCTGACACTCACAAACCAGGAGCGAGGAAGCCTCTGGCCCACTGAATTCCAGCTGCATCTCTGTGCAAGAGAAGGCAGTGTTACTGGCAAATCAATGACCGTCAAGTGAGTGCACGTGAATTTCTCATGGGTCTCTTCTGGCAATTTTCTTTCCCACCTGGATCAGTTTACCAGTCTGGGAGTCAGTCCTCCTCTTCTTCCTGCTCCATCTCGAGATGCTCACAGGAACTGTGCTTGCTCCTTTGTGCTGGGGAAATCGAGGTAGGTCTTCACAGGGACATGTTCATCAAATGGACCAGTGTTGTTCTCTTGGTGAACTAAAGGGTCGTGGTCTGTCCTCTGTTTCTGACTGCTAGACTGAGCCTAAACAAGAATTGTTTTTTTTTTTTTGAGAGAAAGAGAGGAGATCTCACCTTTGGGACCTCCACTTTATAACATATGAGCTGTATCCTTAGGTAAATCCTTTAACCTCTCCGCATCATGCATGTGCTTCCCTTATCTGTAAAACAGAGATAATGACATAAACTTGGTAATGTTGTTGGAGGATTAAACCAATTAATATGTAAATACTTGTCACATACTGACCACGATTGCTCTGAAATACTTGCTCCCTCCCCTGTCCCTCATTCTGATTTTCACACTTGAGGCCATACGCACCACCCGCTGGCACGTTTCCTTTAAAGGAGGACTCTGGGGTTTCCATCCAGAGAGTCAGATTCAGCCGGTCTCAGGAGAAGCCTGGGAAGCTGCACTTTGAGCAAGCGGCCCAGGTAACACTGATGCTGGTGATCTTCAGACTCTACTTTAGAGACTGTTTCATGGGCTGTGAGATGGTGAGCTTGGACCTCATAAGCATTTTTAGGGCAGTGCCGTTGTGGTGTCAACCTGTGTATGTGCACAGTGTCTGTTACAGAGGAGACAACCAACACACATTGGCAGATGTCCACTGAGCACCTCTGTACACTTTCAATATTACCTGACTTATTTTTTCAAGTCTTACTCCTCATGGGCAATTAGAAGGCTATGTATAAAGTATGCTAGTGCAACAACCCATCAGCCGAACCTTGAAACATCTTCCTAAGGGCCTTCTGAAACTCCTGTTCCACCCCCCATTTCAGCACATTCAAATCTAACTATCTTTACACAGTTCAAATGCCATGTTCTCTATGAAGCTTCCCCAGTTAAAGCTAACACTGCCCTCTTTTCCAACCAGTTTCTTTATGTTTAAAGCAGGTTAATTCTATTATTTCTTACACATATGCATTAGCTCTGTCCAGAATTTGCAAGCTCTTGATGGTCATACCCCTAATATCACACACATCCATACCCTTCTCCCATCTTGGCCACAACTGTTCAAGTCCCAGCTCTATCATCTTGCTTGTGTTTACCACATTAGCCTCTTCTTTGGCCTATCCACATCATTTTGGCCCCTTCCAGAAAATTGCTCCCATTTTTGTAGCCAAAGGGGGATGCCTCTGCAACCTCTATCAACCACCCTCCCACTTAAAACCCTTCTTCCATGGCACTGCTTCCCTGGGCTATTGGGATAAAGAACAGAGTGCTTTACACTGACCTTGTATTATGGCCCCTCACTCAGAGCTTCTTGCAGTTCTTTGAATACACTATGTCCCCTCTGGCCACTGGGCCTTTGCATATGCTTGGAATTCTCTCCCATCCTAGCCTTTACCTAGCTACTATTGCTTTCAGCACCAAGTACAATTCTCACTTCTGCAGAAAAGTCTCTTCTTAAGCTCCTCAACTCTACATCCAATTCTTTTGTTGTATGGTGTCCTCAAACTATTCATTCCCCTCATTGCTCTTCTCTTTCTAGTGCTATATCAGTAATACAGACACTGAATTAGTGTTTGTCTCCATGAGAGCAGGGACTTGTCTGTTTTTGTTCACTGCATGTCTCCTTCACCTCAGCTGGTGAGACATAACACATACCAGGAGCTCAACATACATTTGGTGAGTGAATGAATCCACTAAATGGATTTAGATAAAGAATGTACAGTTTTTACTTTGATTTGGGGCTTTTTTTTAACCCACCCAGAAAACATTTGGTTTCAAAGTCCTGGGTGTCAGAATTAGGCTGGTAGTCTCTAGCGAATAAGTCAGAATTAAAAATTTTATGAACACTAGTTTTGGACTCAGGGACTATGCTAATTGTTTGCAATACAACTATCTTTATTAAATCCAAAAATTCTCTAAAAATGTAAACTTTGCTGACTAAACGACTTACGGAGCAGACTTTGGTAGATGGTGGCTGTAGAATACTATAATATGTCAACGTGAGTTTGGGAGACAAATGCTTTTCGGTGAGCAGGAAGGTGACTGCTGTGATTAGGCAAGTGGAAGGGGGTCTGGAAGGCTGAGAGTTGTAGAGTCTCTGGATTGAGATCACACACCCTCCATCCAACACTAAATCTAGGAATGTAATGCAAGAGTAATCTGGCTGGGGGTGGGAGGTGGGAAAATAAAAGACACATTCAGGAAAAGGATGCTCGAAAGGTGTAAAAAATGTGGCAGAACACGATGTATGGAACGAAGGGCAGCAAAACACAGAAACTGCAGGAAATAAAAAGGCTCAGGAGATTCTGACCACAGAAGCTGCAATTGGCATAGGCTGTGGTTCCTACCCCCCTGCCCCTGCCAGAAGCTTCCTTCTGAGGTCAGTGCCCACAGCCCCGACTTAGAAGATAATCCAAGACAGTCACAACCGCAACCTGCTCTCACCCCTTCCTTCTCATACTTTTATTTGATCTACAGCAGGTTCCTCAGCAGAGCTGTCCAATCAGAGCCCTCTCTTGAAGTCTGGAATTGAAATAACAGGGGACTAAGAGAGCTATTTGTCAGAACCTGAGCCCAAAGTGCTTATAGAGATGGGGCCAGAGTCAGCTCCAAGGCAAGCCAAAGTTTCGGGAGCAAAAACCAGGAGTGAGGAAGCAGGTCTGCAGAGAGGAGAAGACAGCACCGGCCAGAGCCAGGTGGAGATGCGGAACTTTTTGCATCAGAGAGAACAGCAGCTTGGGCCCTGTGCCTTCCAGTTTCTTAGATTCTATTTCCAAGTGGCCCGGCTGGGTCACGTAACTGTAAGTTCTATATTTTTCCAATAAATTCTCCTGTAAGTGGCTAGCTTAACTGAGATGCAATTGGTGATTGAGCATGCAATGGGGCAAAGTGATTCAACTTGAATTTGGGGTGTACCTGGGAGGATCCAACTTCCCCAAAGGCTGGAGCCAAGAACACATAGTCTCAGAAGAAACAAGCTGGAAATATCATGCTCATATGTAACTAAGCCGAAAGCTAGTCCTTGTGTTTATGTATACAGTTGGCGTTCTCTATTACTCGCACTTGACTGGGGGAGAATTTCATGACTGCACATCTCACCTAGCATAAGTCCGGCTAATGGCCTGTGGTGGAGGAGCAGCACTATGGCAGAGCCCCAAGACTGAGGTCCCAAGTGGAGACTCTTCTTTGTGGCCTTGGGAGATGGTAGTGGAAATGACCAGCAGGAAACAATTGGTCTGGCTTTTCCCTCTTTCCCCCCTCCCCAGTGGCAGCCTGGCCTAGCGAAGGGCTTGTCGTCTCCTTCCCTGCTTTTCTAGATTATTTCTAAGGGATTAGCACCACACCAAAGCTCTTGTAAAATCACAGTGGCTGCTGTTCCCCTTGGTCTTAGCCACCAGCTCTAAATGCCTTCAGATGCTCAAGGCTGCAGACTCAGCACCCACTTCGTTGGCCTAGGTGTTGTCAGCTAGTCAGCAAATGTTTGCTAAGCATCCCCTGGGAGCCCGTTTCTGTAGCAGGTGCTCTGTGCACTTGGCGTCCATGTGTGAAGAAAACAGTTAATTGACTGCTCGATGTGCTGTTCTGCTAGAAAGGTCCTGCTGCTTTGGTGGGCATTGCCTGGGCAACCAGACCCAGAGTCTGTTAATTAATTAATGCAGCAGTCATCGCAGTCAACCCTAGCTAAGCAGAACAGGAAACTGATTGGAATGATTTTCGTCTTCGTAAGGGACAAGTTGAAGAGAAACAGAGTTTTAGAGCAAAGTAGAGGCTTTTCCCTATTTTAAAGCTAACTAGAAAAAGACATGGAGAGAACGGGGTGGGGGGAGTTAAGGATGAAAACAGTTCCTCTCATAACCAAGCAGATGACCAGCAGCAAAATATTTGAACGTTTTCTAAGGAGCGAAGGAAACCATAGCATCAAAGATCTAGAAGTTCAATTGCTGAATTAGGGTTCAGGTTCCACAGAAAGGCTAGCCTTCTAAGTCGGGCTCCTGAGAAGATACAGTTAGAAGAGCTTGTGTAGAAACAATTGGGAATTCATGAAGACACACATGTGTTTGTGTAATTTTTTGTTTTGTTTAATTGTGTGTGTATGTGTGTAATAACAAAAAATAATTGCAATTGTCCAAATTCTCCATAGATTATTGGTGGTTTATTATTTATTTCATACTGGAAAGGTACATACTGGTTTTTGACTTAGAGATGCAATTCTTCTCTTCCCACAGTTCTGGTTGCCCATTTGTGTTTTGAGCCCCATTCCCAGACCAAAGCTTTTTGGTGGACTCCAAAGGAACTCATTTGTAGGCTGGACTCAGCCAATCAGATTATTTCTGTCTTCCAGAATTTACACTAAGAAAGTAAATTAGTATCAGAGGCTTGGATGAGGCAGGACCCTGGTGTTTGGCGGCTGTTTTCTTCCATGAGCACCCAGAAGCAGGGAAGAGGACTGTACAGAGAAGGAGAATTCACACGTTGAATTCATTCCTCATTGAATCAAAAGTGTTTATTGAGTGCTTCTGTGAGCCACACCCTCTTCTGGGCACAGATGATAAAACAGCAAGTGGAACAAAGTCTATTTCCTCATGGAGTTTACCTTCTAGTGAGGCAAGGGAGAGAGAAGAAATAAATAAACCTATACCTTTATTATGCTTAGGCAGTAAAAATTCTGTGAAACAAACTTAAGCCCCTAAGGCAATAGTGATTGATGGGATTGAGCAGATGCTATTTTAGAAAAGGAAGACAGGAAGGTGAAACAAGGGAATTATCTGTGTGGATATCTAGGGGGAAAGAATGAAGCAGGTGGCTGAGAGGCTTAGGGACAAGTCTTCATGTAGTCCTAGACAAATGGAGAGAGGGTCATCCCGAGATCTGGCCATCCTTAACTGCCACTGGGTACTGTGAGGTACCCTGCCATACATCTAAGAAATTACTCCTTTTTCTGTAAGCCCATTTGAGGGTTCCCCCTCCTTTTTTTTTTTTTTTTTTTTTTTTTTTTGCAGTTAACAGATTTCATTTCTAAACCCACAAGGTGAGTCTAAGCAGTTAAGTTAAGCTACCTAGAATTCAGTCAAGGCTGCCTAGCCAGAGCATGAGGCTCTTCATCACCACCTGATGGCCTATCCTTAAAGTGCAGGGGCCTCAACATGGGCAACAACCAGGCTGGGAGAAAAAGAGATGTCAAGAGATAATAACTCTGGGCTGGGGGGCGTGGTGGCTCATGCCTGTAATCTCAGTACTTTTGGGAGGCAGAGGTTGGAGGATCACTTGAGGCCAGGAGTTTGAGACCAGCCTGGGCAGCATAGCAAGATGCTCATCTCTACAAAAAAATTAAAAATGTTAGACAAGTGTGGTGGTGCGCACCTATAGTCCCAGCTACTCAGGAAGCTGAAGCAGGAGGATTGCATGAGCCCAGGGGTTCGAGGCTGCAGTGTGCTATGGTTGTACCACTGCACTCCAGCCTGGGTGACAGAGTGAGATCCTGTCTCTAAAACGGAAAAATAAGGAAAGAGAGATAATGACTCTGCAACTGTTTCTTTTTCTTATCCTAAGGTTAGCAAATTTTGAAATTAGAAAAAATTACAGTCTTGAAAGCATTAGGGAAGATTTATTTGTACCAAGATCCTTCCATTTCAGCTGGAGGGTTCAGGCAAACTTGGGTGTATGAGTTGTGATGTTTTTGAATCAAAAGCCAGAGCTGGTCCCCATCTTAATCAACTGATACAGATTACTCTTTGAGGATTCAGAGTGATTCTACCTGTAAACCTATGGTATTCTGGCCTTCTGATCCTCCCGTAGCTAAAAATCCAACCAATAAAATGGAATCTCTCTAGAATTGTGTGGATCCTTGAGGCACACAAATACTCAAATGTCAACCAAGAATATAAGTAACACTGCAGCTTGAGGTTATGACTGCTGTTGCACGTGTGTTCAAGGGAAATATTATTTATTGAGTATCCTGGTGCAAGACACTTGACATACCTTACGTCCTTCTGTCCCTATCTCCTTCTGTCCCCAAGGAATTGACCCCATTCTAAAGATGAGGAAACTGAACTTCAGAGAGATTAAGTACCCTGCTGGATAAGAAAATCCTGATTTGCAAGCTGCTGAAGATTAGTCTGGCTGATAAAGCAGGAAAACAATATTGAAAAGATTTGGGGTGCTCACAGAGAGCCTGGGCTAAGCTTGCAGAACTCGTTTGCTGAGAGGACCATGCCCACTTTCAGAGAGAATCAGATGCCAGTGTGTGCACTGGTGCTGTTTGTGTTCAGGAACCCAGCTCAACTGCTTCTGCTACTGCCGCCAGCACCATGCTTCTTTTGCACCAGGGATTAGCCCTTTCTGCTGTCACTACTCTCACTGCTCCCTGTCACTTCTCTCTTGTCACACCGGCTCCCCTGGCAAAATTTGGCATAGGGGCTTGATTGGCAAAAGTGTAAATCTGAGCTCTAGCGTCAAGGGAGGCTAGGAAAGGAAGTCATTAGTGTTTTCAACTCCCTTAGCAGAGGCTGTTGCAGTCCCTCATCAAAGGGGAAATTGCCCAGAGATAAAAAGTGGTTCAGATGGAGGTGGCCAAACAAAAGTTGCATGCCCACCAGAGCCACCAACAGTTGGTGCTGTATTTCCAGAGCCCACCTCCTCATATTCCCTCTCGCGGGGCTGGTGCGGTAGAAGGAGATGCTCGCTTTAAAAACATTCGTTGAACAAACTTAGGGCTGAGTATTTTCAATCTGCCCAGCATGTCACTAAGCGGTGAGGGCATAAAGGTGCAAAAGACACAGCCCTTAGTCCAGGTGATAGTTAATCATCATCACACAGTCATGGGTGGCAGTAAGGTATAGTTAGTGTAATGATCACCTCACTCTCGGAGATATTCTTTCTTTTATCTTTTTTTTTTTTTTCTTCTTTCCAGAGAAGAGAGCTAGGAGATACTCTTAATGCCGCATGATGAAACTAAGGCCAGAAAGGCTACATAGCATGTTCAAGTCATGCAATTAATACATAGCAAATCCCAGGCTAGACCCTGAGGGCTGTCTGACCAACTCCAACCTGGGGAAACTGGGGCTAGAAGGCTCAGTAGCTTGACAGAAGTCTGCAGCTGACAGCAGAGCTGGGGCAAGAACATGGGCCTCTGACCCCGGCACCCATGAGCTGAGCTGACCCCACACCCAACGTGTTCATTCGCTGCCTTGTTTGCCTTCATCATTCTGAACGCCTTTTATTCAGTTCTGAGATTTTCCAACATGTTCTTTCTAGCTCTGGTGACTACTTCAGCTGATTCTGGATAGCGGGGTGTCACTAAAGCCAGGCCACCCAGAGACCCCCTGAGGGCAGGCTAGAGAGAATCAGGGCATCGGCCAGCTGACCTCAAAGGTCACTGCCTGGTCTGACTCTCTGTGACTCGTTTGTGGAGAGAAAGCTCTGGATTTTAACTCCCCTCTGTGAGACTGTTGGACTTTCTGATCTCAGGCTGGTCACCCTGACTCTAAAGTCTGTCCTAAAGGACAAAGTCTGCTGGTGGTCATTTACCTCCTAATGAGGGAAAAGGGATTTTGAAGAAGGAACCTGCTCAGTGAACACCAGCATTGTCTTAGAGTGCCTCTCTGGTGGAGGTGTCATGCGTGACGTGGGAGGCCGTGCCTCCCAGCTGGACGTGTCTGGCAGGGGGAGATGGCATTCTGAAAGAGGTCACAAGTGGCAGGGGGTGGGAGAGACAGACAGAGAGTGAGAGAGAATGAATTACTCCACATCTTTCTCTCTCACCTTTCACTACATGGTCTAGGTTCTACCGTGATTACCTAGCCTTAGTTTTTTTTTTTTTTTTTGAGACAGACTCTCACTCTGTTGCCCGGGCTAGAGTGCCATGGCGTCAGCCTAGCTCACAGCAACCTCAAACTCCTGGGCTCAAGCGGTCCTACTGCCTCAGCCTCCTGAGTAGCTGGGACATTTTCATATTGCCCCTTAATGTGTATATGCTCTGTATCTAAGGACTTAAACATTATTGTTATTATTGTATTAGCATCAGTGGGCCATTTCCATTCAGTTCTTGTAAACGGGATCTCATGCCACCTCCCTGTCCACCCATCCCCGCACACACCAGTGAAAACCTCAGGGTCATTTGCTGCACCCTGGAGATTGCGTTGTCTTTGAGAGTCCAAAGAAAAACCCATCAGCTGTCAAGGATTTTAATTATTTATTTTTAATTACACAAGCAATGCATGAATATGTTCTGGTGGTAAAAAATTCACACACCATATCTAAAATGAAAGTCTCCCCAAGTGAAGACTTTTAACTAGCTCTGGTCCTCACCTGTCAGACCCCAGCTCTGCCGTGGACCAGCACTGGCGAACCTGGTAGGGGTTTAAGGGAGACACAGAGCCCTTGTTGTGCAGGGAAGGATGGGGAAGCTGGGGTCATTTGTGAAATGAAATGGGGGTCTTTAATGGAATGTATCCTTTCTTCTTAGAAGATGTTGACTTTGCCAGGAATGTGCTCTTAGATTTTCAAAATTTTCTTTTAAAGGCGAGAAGAAGAGGGCATGGGCTCCTCTGCAGAATCCTGCTTTTTTCTCTAACACATGCTGCCCTACGGAAGCAAGTGTCAGAGGCAGACGCTCAGCATTCCAGCCACACTTGGCCATGGCAAGTAGGAAGAGTTTTTGTCAAATTCATCTTTTTCTCAACAACATGATAATACTGGATATTTCCTTTATAACTCAATAAGCTCCTGTGTAAATTTGCTACAGAGCCAAATGGAGATGAATAAAGAGTTGTAGAAAAGGAATCAGAAATGCATTGAATGAGTGAAAGATCGAGACAGAAACTTTACAGATGAAGGCACAAAAATACAGAGATGTTAGGTTCAGTGCCCCACATCACACTGGCAGAGTTAGAAGTGGACAGAACACCAGGATTCTGATTTCGGACTCCCAGTGCAGTGCTCCTTCCATTGCCCCAGCACTGGAATCTGCTAGCTACCTGGAGGACCTGAGTGGGTCGCAGCGATTCTGGGTCCCAGTTTCCTTCCTCATCACTCCTGTCTCTCTCGGGGTAGCATTGTGAAGAGCATCAGATGAAATCAGATGAAATAATGACTAAGTACGAGGCAAATGGCCAAGCACTTTTCAAGTATAAAAAAGTGAACTTCCTTTCAGTTATTGGAAAGACCAGCATTCTTAATTAGTCACCCACAGTAGTGTTTCTCAAAGCATCACCTAACTGAATCAAAATTGTCAGGACTCTGGCCCAGGAAGCTTTGCTTTTTTTTGTTTTTTTGTCTTTTTAAGTCTCCTAGAAATTGACTATGAGCTGGGTGTCATATCATCTTAGGACATTATTTTTAATTCAGTTAGGTGTGATAATGGTGTTGTGGCTATGTTGGAGGGTGTTATTAGTTTGGGGGAATGAGTGAAGTATTTCTGGGTTATTTAGGATTATTATTTAGGTGTGAGGTATTATGACATCTGTAATTTACCTTTCCATGGTTCAGCAATTACAAGCCCGTGTATGTGTGGGCACATACATGTATGGAAAAATGTTAACAAGTTTTGAATCTAGGTGGTAGATATATTACATATGTGGCTCTTGAGTATACTATTGTTCTATTTTTCCACATTTGAAAATGTTTATCATAAAATGGCTAGTAAAATAAGTTCTCTAGATAATTGGTATTCTCTCTAATGGTTTGAGAGCTATGAATGCAGAGCTGTGAGCTACTGACCAATGACAGACTGTGAGTGCTCTCTTTCCATGTGACTGATTATGACATGGGATTGTCTATTCTCTTGGTTCCAGTTTAAAAAGAAAATAAAGAGAATCTTTTGATTCTCAGTGTCTCATCAGAATTGGAGCTGCTTTTGCTTAGCAATACTGGTGAGGTTCTATTTCCCTTTGCTTTGTTTAGACTGAGTTGTCTGTTAGACTGCAATATGAAATAGTGACCATCGTTCCCACCTCCAGGCAGACCTACAGGTGGAACTGACTTGACTTGAAGAAGGTATTGATTAGACCAGTGGTTCCCAAACTTGGGTGCCTAGAGATATCACCCATAAGATTTCAGCAGGTTTAGGGTGAGTCAGAGGCATGTGATTTTTAACAACAATAAGAGATAAGTCTAATGTTTATCTAGGCTGGAGATCCATTGTTTTAGACTATGATGCCTACAAAGCCAAGGTCATGGGTTTGATTCCCAACTTAAGAGCTATTGAACTTTGCATTAAGGAAAGCTCTATTCCTTAGTGATATTACCCTGTTCTGCCATTTTAAAATAGGATGCCTGGTAGAATAAATGAACCAGGAGAAAAAAAGAAGGTGAAGGGGCCGGGGAAATTTACCATATGTATACACACACACACACACACACACACACACACACACATATATGTAAAGTCATATATATATATATATATATATATATATACACACACACACACACACACAAGTATTTAATTTATATATAAAAGATGATATTTTTCCTTCTTGTTAGAACCTGGTACATTCTATTAAAGAGGTGGCTGCATGTTATTGATGGGTGAAATGAGGCTTTTATTCATTGTTCTCTGGTTACCAAATGTATCAACTACCTCAGGAATTTTGGATGAAAAGGTAAAAATGTTTTGTCAGCATTAGTGAATCGTGATCAAAATGAGTGATGTTTTTAATGAAAAACACTTGATGAACACTTACCAGGCAAGCATGAAAAAAGAAATTGAACCTCAGGAAACAGAAAAATTAACGCTCTCCCCCCTCCAACCCGTCTTCATTATTAACACTTTCTGGAACCTCTCACTCACGCTGTAAGGGGAGCCTGAGCCTCGTAGGCGCAGCCCCGGTGTCTGCAGCAGCAGCCGGCAGGCTCCTCGCTGGCTCGCCATAAAGCAGCCTCCCCTGTTCTTATGTAATACGTCTTTGCAGCTTAAACCTTTAATTAACCAGAGATGTCATCAAGAAAAGTTTGCCAAGGAAGAGGATGCCTGGTTTAATTAAAAAGATCTTTAATAGTTATTAAGGAAATCAATTTGGAATTCAGGCCTGAGAGCAGTGATGGGGGAAGAAATCACTGAGAGGAACTTTCCCATTTCTCTGGGTAATAGATTTTAACCCTTTGATCTGTGCTGCTTTAAAATCCCCCGGGGAAGTGGTCCAGGGAATGGAGAAGGGGCGATTGTCACTCATCACTTTTGAATCTACATCCCAGATGCCAGAGAGCAGTCCTGCCTTGTACAGGAGAAGCCTAACCTCTCTGGAATGCAGTTATCCTGGCAATTGAAAGAAATAGGAAACCTTTATAAATTGAAAATCTCCTACCTCATGAGTATAAGCTATTTTTTTCCCAAAGAGATGCATTATTTCTCCCCGAGGATTTGCACTTGGACTGTACATCAGGCTTTTTTCTATTACTGCTCCAACTGGCCTTCCTTGGATCAAGTCAGAAAAAAGGGATTTGGCCCTTTGGAGCATAAGAGAAATATTATTTTCACTTGTCTCATGAAAATGTTGACACAAAAAAGGTGAAATAGCCAGAGGATGGGCAAAATAAATTGTCTGCGTGGTGAAAACTACAAAAAGAAAGGAGTTTTTATTTTAAAAAGCATTCTGCCAACAGAGGAATGATATTAATATCCTCTTCTGATGCAGCCCAGTTGAGTTCAAATGCTAAGAGCACTTTTCAAATAATCTATGTTTAATTAACATTTGTACAACACTTAGAGAGGGAAACTGAAGACAGGTGCAGAGTATGGCTACAAAAATGACTTTCCTGTTGCAATGTAGCTATTTCTCAGGTGGACTAAAGGGCCTCCCTCCAGAACCCATAACATTACTCAACAGAAATGCAAGAGAAGGGAACAGATCTTTTAACACTCAAGCCTTTGTTCAAATCACCTGCATAAATTTTCTGGACAAGCTGGGAACAGGCCTTATATTTATTTGTATTCCTCACAGCAAATTGCCCAGAGTCTGTGCTGCCAGTGTCTTTGTTGATTGTTTTGCTCATTACCTGGAAATTCCTGGGCTCAGTAGCCCCCTAGAAATGCCTCAGCTCCCTGTTCCACTTGGCCCATGAAACTCAGTGAAGGATGTCACTTGGGAGCATTGGGGAATAGGGTAGATACGTTATAACTCAGGCTTTACCAATCAACTTGTTGTCTTGCTACAGGCAGATGATGTAGTTTCTCTGGGCTCCACTTTCCTCAATTACAAAACAAAGAGTGTTGAGCTGGATTAGGGTCAAAGGCCCTTCCTTGGACTCTAATATATTCTGGTCCACTCTTTCCCCTTTATCCTACCTGGGTGTACCTGTTTTCAAGTTAGAAGATGGTACACAGGAAAACCATCGTGCTTATTCATGGGTGGAGAATGGGTTGCAGACTTGCAAGCAGCCGGCTGGACGCAGACTGCAGATCTGTTTCGTTTAGTCCCCCCAATTTTTGGTGGAGAGGGGGATGATTGAATTAGTTAACAACAGTTAAAAACCAGGAGATTTCAAATCATCATCTGGACTTCTGCTTCTGTTGGGAAATTGGAAAACTCGGCCAACATTTTACCTGCATTGACAATGATTAGTGAGAGCTGATTGCTTGCTAGTCCTACCTGCACCCCACCACTCCCTGTTGTGTTCTCAACATGAAGGTTGAATATCAGTTCCATTGCTATCATTGTGCTTATGCTGTTATCTCCCTGACTCTATTCTATTTCTTTTTTTTAAAATTTCAAAATATTAAAGGGGTACAAATGTTTTTGTTACACAGACACTTTGTATAATGCTTAAGTCGGGGCTTGTAGTGTGCCCATCACCCGAGTAGTGTTTGTTGTACCCAATAAGTAAGTTATTACCTATCCCCCCCCCTCAACCCTTCCCCATTCTGGGTTTTCAATGAACTTTAGATCTCTTTGTGCCCACGTGTGCCCATCATTTAGCTCCCAATTTTTAGAGAGTACATGTGGTATTTGTTTTTCCATTCCTGAGATACTTCGCTTTGGATAGTGGGCTCTAGTTCCATCCAAGTTGCTGCAAAAGGCATTACTTCATTCCTTTTTATGGCTGAATAGTATTCCATGGTATACAGATACCACATTTTCTTAATCTACTCATGAACTGATGGGCACTTAGGTTGATTCTACATCTTTGTGAATGTGAAAAAATTGTGCTGCAATAAACATTCGAATGCAGGTGTATTTTTGATAGAATGACTTCTTTCCCTTTGGTTTCTACAAACCCAGTAGTGGGATTGATGGATAGAATGGTAAGTCTGCATTTATTTCTCTGAGGACTCTCCATACTATTTTCCATAGAGGTTGTACTAATTTGCAGTCCTACCAACAGTGTATAATTGTTTCTATCTCTCTGCATCCTCCTCATCATCTATTGTTTTTTGACTTTTTAATAAAGGCCATTCTGACAGGGGTAAGGTGATAACTCACTGTGGTTTTAATTTACATTTCCCTGATGATTAGTGATGTTGAGCATTTTTTCATGTGTTTTTTTGCCATTTGTCTATCTTATTTTGGAAAACTTCTGTTCATGCCTTTTGGCCACATTATAATGTTTTTTTTTTGTCCTTGCTGATTTGTGCGAGTTCTTTACAGATTCTGGATATAAGCTCTCTATTGGATGTATAGTTTGCAAATATTTTCTCCCATTCTGTAGGTTGTCTGTTTACTCTGTTGATTATTTCTTTTGCTGTGCAGCCTTTTAATTTAATTAAGTCCTATTTATTTATTTTTGTTGTTGCTATATTTGCCTTTGGGGTCCTAGTCATAAATTCTTTGCCTAGGCCAATGTCTAGAATAGTTTTCCCTATTTTATTCTAGAATTTTTATAGTTTCATGCCTTACATTTAAATCTTTTATCCATCTTGAATTAATTTTTGTGAAAGGTAGGAATCCTGTTTCATTCTTCTGCATGTGGCTATCTAGTTTGCCCAGCACTATTTATTGAATAGGACTTCCTTTCCCCAGTGTATGTTGTCTGCTTTGTCGAAGATCAGTTGGTTGTAGGTGGATGGTTTTATTTCTGGATTCTCTATTCCATTCCATTGGTCTGTGTCTCTACTTTTATACCAGTACTATGCTGTTTTGATTACTATAGCCTTGTAGTATAATTTGATGTTAGGTAATGCTATGCCGCCAGATTTGTTATTTTTGCTTAAGATTGCTTTGGCTATTCAGGCTCATTTTTTGATTCCAAACAAAGCATAGAATTATTTTTTCTAGATTTATGAACTATAACATTGGTATTTTGATGAGTATTGCATGGAATCTGTAAATCACTTTGGTCAGGATGGACATTTTAACAATGTTGATTCTACCAATCCATGAGCCTGGTTTGTTTTTCCATTTGTTTGTATCTTATATGATTTCTTTCATCAGTGTTTTGTAATTTGGCAATACCAGGGAAGTTTTTCTCAATAATTTCCTAGAATAGGTTTTCCACGCTTTTTGCTTTTTCTTCTTCTTCCTCAGCAATACCGATAATTCATATATTGGTTTGTTTAACATAGTCCTATATTTCTATGACAGATTTTGTTCATTCTTTTTCTTTTTTCTGCATCTTTGGCTGACTGGGTTAGTTTGAGAGCCTTATCTTCAAGCTCTGAAATTCTTTCTACTGCTTGGTCTATCCTGTTGTTGAAGCTTTCTGCTATATTTTGAAATTCCCTAAATGACTCTTTCATTTATTTAAGTTTTGTGATATCCTTTCTTATGTTGTCTAGCTCTTCACTGATTTTTTCATTTTTTTCACTGATATCCTGAAATATTTTTTTGGCTTCTTTGTGTTGGTTTTTAACTTTCTCTTCAATCCCATTTATATTTTGCCATCCGTATTCGGAATTCAATTTCTGACATTTCGACAATTTTCTTTTGGTTGAGGTCCATTACTGTAGACCTATTGTGATCCCTTGGGTGTGTTGAACTAGCTAGTTTTTTCATGTTGCCAGAGTTCTTTTGCTGGTTTCATCTCATCTGTAACCTCTTCTGTCAGCTTAAGGCAGGTAGGTTTGCAGCACAGCTGTTCTCCTTTGCTGGGAACTCTCCTACTTAGTGAGAAGAAGGAGAGGTCCCTAGAGGGCACCTTTGTGGCCTACTCTGGAAGACTGACCCTTCAGGGGAGGGGTGGATTCACTAAGTCCTTCTAATGCAGCCGTTCTGTGTTGTCCGGTCCCCCTGTGATTGCCACAGTCCAAACTGGTGCTGGATAATCTTTGTGCAGAGTGCTGTGTTGTTCCCCAGACCATTACTGGAGACTTGGGCTGGGGGCTGAGTGAGTCCCTCTCCTTGGAGGCTGGCATTGCAGGAGATTGCTGTGCCCTGGTCTCCCCGTGGCGGTGACAGTGGCAGCTGCGTGAGGCTATTTAGGCAATGATTGTGGGTGTCAGGGCTACAGGTGTTTGCTCTAACCAGGTCCAGGTGTGATGGCAGCTCGCGGCTAGCGGGGCCCTCCCAGAGCATTGGACTGCAGGGGGAGTTCCTGCCAGGTGGCCAGTGGGAGCTGCCGGGGTGGGACCACAGGTTTCAGTGGCAGCCTGCGATGGCAGTGGGTAGAGCCGAGGGATTGGGCAGCAGCACAGGACCTGTAGGGGCAGAGCCTTGGGGAGGGGTCGCAGTGCTGGTGCCTCAGGGGCAGAGCCTTGGGGGTGGAGCTCTGGGGCCTGCTGGCAGCACTGGAAGCCAGTTCACTTCTCTTGTTCTGTTACTTTCATGGGCCACGTAGGTATGCAGGGGAGAGGAAGAGGCTGTCAGAGGGGTGATTGGAGTCTGGTGTCAGGGACCCGTTACGCTCCAAAGAGACTGTCCCAGGAACCTGGTTGCTTCCTGGGATGCATGAGCTGCTACTTGGGTAAAACACCTTCAGTTGGGTGGATGGGATGAAACTGCCATTGACTAATGTGGGCAACACAGTTACTTCCTTATTTAGAGCTGGCTCACTTTCTCCACATTGACTCTTCTTTGAATAAATGTCTTGAATATTGTTTCCTCAGAGTCACGTCCCACATGAAAATTTAGGGTATCCCAAACTCAGCACACATACAGAACAGCTTAAATAGCAAACCCACATTTTTAGTCATCTAAGAAAAGCAATCTTCCTTCTAGAAACATCACTGGAAGTTCTCTTGTTAGAGTGTCCATCTAATTTATTGTCTAAAATAGAAATTTCTTGAAAGTAGAAGAAGGTGCTGTTAATAATTATACCATAAAAATAAGCAAAAATCAGGACTGTCCCAAGCAAACTGGGGCATGGGGTCACCCTGCTCAGTATGCAATGTCTGCTAGTGACTTGATTACAAAACCTGTCATTGGCCACTAGAGGCTGTCCTGGGTCTGTCCCACATCCACTCTGGGGCCTACTTGGTTCCTCTCTCTGTTGAAGTTCCCGTCAGGTTGGAGCGGCCCCACCACAGCTCTGTTTCTTCTAGGATTTCAGCCCACCTGCCCCCTTCCACTTTTCACTTGTGCCACTAAGCTGAAGCCCACCAAGAAGGACTGTCTTTGACTGTCAGAGATGATGCAGGCGGCTGTCAGACTTGGCTGCCTAACATTTGGGACCTGGGGAATAACATCTGTCCTTGGGCACCTCCATGTCTTCGCTCATGCCCCCCTATTTCACAGTCCCCTCTAGGTAATTCAGGAGAAAGAATTTTCCTCTTTTCTTTAAGCAAATTGGGTCATGTCTTCATGCTAGCACTTTGCATTTTCTATGGGGGTGGGGACCATGTGTCAGGTCCCTGCAAGACACCATCACTGCAGATCAAACCACTTTCCACAACCAGCAAAGACATGTCATTGTAGCAGTGGTAAGTTTTACACTTGGCATTTGGGTGAGGAACAAAGAAAGTTTAGGGGCATTTCAAATAATAAAAGAAGTGGGCTTTTGAACTGCAAAGATATAAATCCCTTTCAACAAAGCAAATTATACCATGGTATATAAGAGAAAAAGGAGGGAGAGGAGTTGAGGGTAGTAGGATGGTGAAAGGAGTTGTTTAATGGATAGAGAAAGATCCAGAAAGGTGACTGTCAGATCCCTTAGATAAAGCTACCCATCTACTTGTCAAAGATAAGAAGAAACGCTGGCTGCCTTTATTCTTTTGACAAAGATGCACCAATGCGGCAGAAGCAGGAGGTAAGGGGTGACAGCTCATTCTCATTTACCACGTGGCTTAAACTGCTCCATCACTGACTTTATAAGAAGGCCTTGCAGGAGACCTGGGACATGTGGTTTTGACAGGATCTACAGTGGCAAGGAGAGCGGAGAGGAACACAGAGGAAAAGGGGCTGATGTATTATTTACAGTGGAGAACTTGAACAGCGCCGTCGGCAGGGGTTGGCCCAAAGACTTGTATCTGTACGAATGTGGAATAAAGACAGACAGATCTTTGAATTCTCACTGCCGCTCTTTTTACTGCCGGGGAACCCTGCCAAGGCTGGGCCAGCGTACGTGTGTGTCATCTCCTCACTGTGCTGCAATCTGCCCTGCCACCGCTTACCTTTCCCGGTGGCCCAGAAGGGGTAAAGACCTCAGCAGGAAACTGTCGGGGCCTCTGTGGGTGAAATTTCATTAGGTTGGCACGGAGGGCATCTCGCTGGTTGTGACAGGTCTAATAAGTGTGCAGATGGCAAGACACACACACAGCCACGCACGCACACACACACACCCTCTCTGAAGTCATGCAGCAGGCGGAGAGGAGGGACTCAGGGAATCTGATCTGAAAGGAACAAAGGCTGCAGCCTCCGCAGTGGCCTGAGCGAGAGAGATGGGGCGACAGCTACAGGAAACGAGAAGTGAAGTATGAGAACCCACAGCAGAAGCTGCAGCAGAGCATATGCATTGGGCTTCGCAGCTTCCTCCTGCTTCCAGCTTGCGTTCATTCCATATGCTGCCTTACACAGCTTTCCGGGCCATAATGGTTTTCATTCCATAGTTTTTATACTAACATGAATGACTCACATCTGTTCCAGTCCCCAATTTGCTCTCTAATGTCTTCGGCTGTGAGAACAGCTTACACAGAACTCACCAACAACAGGAGTGGCAGAGAGGGTCCTAATCCAGGACGAGGACGGTCAGTACCCTAAATGTATGGGCTAGGAGGGTCTCTGAGAGAACATGACATTACAGATGGGGAAGCTGAGACCCGGAGAAATGAGGAACTTGTTCAAGAATATCAAGACCAGGGAAGTAGATCCATTTTAGGGCACCAGGAGAGTCCTAATATTTTTCTTATTTCCTTCTATGTTAAATCTTTTGCTAGGAGCTTTTTCTCCTCATATTGGCTGTGATGAGAAAAAAGTAACTTGGATTAACTGCCCATGATAGCTAATCCCCCAATGGGATCAGCTGTGCTTGGTGTTACTTAAGCTGATTATTAAAGAGTTCTAACTATGCTCCTGAGCATGGGAGAGACCTCCAAGACTGAGCCCTGCATGGACACGCACCTCACTTCCAGGTGTTTGAAGTCCCACCTGAAATCCGTTTCAGTCCTAATGACTTTCACTGGCTTGGCAACTTAGACTAATGTGCCCTCTGGCTCATCAGCTAACAACACTTAGCAAAACTGGATTCTCTTGACAGCTTCCATAGGTGCAGGAAATCTTGACCATGTGAGTGGAGGATAAAATAATGATTCAAGAAGCAAGCACCTTGGAAGGAAATCCCCACTCTCTCAGGCATTGTAGGCCCTGCGTGGAGTGGCCCTCACTGCAGGGCCTCAGTTTCCCCGTCTGCCAAACAGAACGAGGCACCTCGGCACCTCAGCAGTGTGGTGCTGCACCATCTCGGAGGCTTGGCGGTGGTGTTGTGTAACTGTCTGCCATCTGTTACTCAGGCAGCATCGCAAAGCGCTGAGCAATGGACTCTGGTGCTGCAGCTCCTGCCTGGAGCCCACAGCAGCTCAGTAGCTTGCCTGGGGGTCCCCTGCAGAGCCTGCGGCAGAGCTTTGCAGGCCCAAGCCTGTAGGTCCACGCTGAGGCTTCTGGATGAGGTCCAATAAGCCCGGGATATTGCAGAGGTGGGTTTTCTTTCTGCCTCCAACTTGTCTGCTCCCAGATAGGTGCTCTACCTGGCTTTTCCCTGGCCAAAGCGGTGGCTGCAGAGCCTACTCCAACCCTTGGGAGGGTTCTAATAAAGGCAAATGCCAGATCGTCCCCAGGGTTCGGTGTGAGGGTCTAAGAACTCAGGTAAATCTTGAAGTGGGCTGGCAAGAGTGGCCAGCTTTTCTATGCTGTTTGATTTCCACTGCTGTTCCTGACCAAAAACTTCTTATCTACAGCCTGGCCAAGAGCTCTTTGGGATTGGAAGGAAGGACTTGCCTTGTGGCTGAAAGACAAGGTACCAAACACAGGAGGCTTTGAGTAGACTCTTCCATTTCCGAGTACAAGTCTTGGGGGCACCATCTCGTTGGAGAAGGGATTCCAGAGCCCTTATTCACAGCCGTCTCACCTGTACTCAGGTATGGAAGCTTCCCCATACTGAGCTCTGCCGGGAGACAGAGGCAGGGAGGATGGTGGCTGCAGCAGTGGGGGCATCACTCCCACCTCCCCAAAAAACGTGATGAGGCTAGCAACTCTCCAACTAAAATTACACAGTTTCTGCTCTAATGCTCCTTAGGCAGAACAATGTTTTTGCTTCCCTTTTTGAGTACCTGGACACCACCAGGACCCTGCATTCAGCTTTCACAACTATTCACTTGCTTGTCAGAGGAGGTATTATCCTCCCCATTTTACAGAAGAGGAGTCTAAGACTGAGGGAAGGTAAATGACTTACACAAGATTCACATAGCGAGCGTGGCTGAGCCGGGTCAGGACTCCCTGGTCCCAGTAATATGGCCATTACTCCAGCCTACCTGAGGCCTGCATGGGAATGGACTCAGAATTTGCTCTGCCTCTAGATCCAAGTGGTTTTAATCTGCAAATGGGAGGAGGATGCGCTTCCCAAAGGCATTTGGGAAAAAGGGCTTTTGAAAGAGAACCCTCTGTATCCAGTACCTCCCTGCCCAGGGTCACTCTCCAAGAACCCCATGTAGTTGGCCCAACTTTGGACCCACTTTCTTGCAAGCACAAAGCTCTGATGCTCGGCAGGGAGAGAAAACCCTTATGGGAGATAATTGCACCTTAATTTTTAAAAGGATATCTTTAAAGTTAAATTTAGACCAGCTCAGCTTTCCATTAAGCAGAAAAAGTTGCCAGGCACCTGCAGGCAGGCATAGAAACACCCTGGGGAGTTGACTGAACACAGCCTTGGCCCTGAGTGGCCAGGCAAGTGAGCTCGGGTTGGGGCAGCAGCCCCGCCAGCGCCCCTATATCCCAGCCCTGGCTTCCGGAGGGTGGGCACATTGAGGGCGGGACCCTGGTGTGAGCGCCACGTGCAGCTGCCCCGCGGTGAGCGGGAAAGTCCTCCCAGGCACAGCCCCACCTGACGCGGGTCGGCCGTTTTTCGGTCCCAGCCGGCAGCTGGGGCGGGCAACGCGGGTGCACCGTTCCCGCCCCGCCCCAACCCACCCCAACCCACGGTGGCCCGGGAGCTGCGCCCAGGGCTCGGCGCGGGCGGCCCCACAGCAGCACGGTGCGTCTCGGTCGGCGGGCGGCAGTAGCGCCCCCTCGCAGAGCCCCGCTCGCTCCCGCCCCGGCTCCCTCGCAGTCGGTCTGTCTGTCGGGCCCGCCCTCCCCCCTCGCTCCCTCCTCCCTCGTGCTCCTCCCGGGGTGCCCGGCACAGCCTCGGATTGCTTCCTCCCGGAGTCAGTTTCCCTCTCGGCGGTGGCGGGCAAGGCACTGGCGGCGGCAGCGGCGGCGGCGTGCGGAGCATCTCCGCGGCCACCGCGCTCCTCCCGCTGGAGCGGGCGTCCAGCTTGGCTGCCCCTCGGCCCTTCCCTGCCGCGTCTCGGGGCGCCCCGCGCCCCCCACCTGGGCTCGCTTCTCTCCAAAGCGGGCGGGGCGCTTGCAGGGTCCCGCCGCCCTCCACCCGGATCCCGGGGCAAGCGCGCCCCAGAGGGAGGCGCTCTCCGGGACTCCTGCCCCGCCAACCCTGACCGCCGGGGGGTGCCCCAGGGACGCAGCGCCGCGGAGAGGAGGCAAAGGGGACCATGCGGCGCCTGACTCGCCGCCTGGTGCTGCCGATCTTCGGGGTGCTCTGGATCACCGTGCTGCTGTTCTTCTGGGTAACCAAGAGGAAGTTGGAGGTGCCGACGGGACCTGAAGTGCAGACCCCCAAGGTGTGCGGTTGGGCGGCGCGCGGGGCAGTGGCTTGCGGGAGGGCGCACAGCCCACGCGCCAGGTTTGCGGGCTCCCGGGAAGCCAGGGCGGGGGTCTGGGTGCTGCAAGCAGGTAAAAGGCGCCGAATGCGGCTGCCGTGTGATGTTTCTGGATTTAAAAAGCTCTAGGGCATCTCGGGACCCGCGGTGTGCGTAAGTGGCAGTGGGTGTGGGTGGTGGGCGCGCGCGCTCGGGGCGGAGCGGGGCTCCCAACTTGAGCGGCGCGCGGGGGTCCCGGGGCGGCGGGGCCGCTGCTGACGGGCCGCCCAGGGGCTGGCGGTCCGCGGGCGCCGCCGGAGAGTCGCCGGCGGTTGGGAGCGGGTGGCACGGCCGGCCAGTGCGGGCGCCCGCGAGAAGTCTGGCGGCTGCGCTGACCTCCTTCCCGCAGCTGCCAGGCCCGACACCGGGAGGCCGGAGGCCGGGTGCGCCGCGCGCGCGTGGGCATCGCGGGCGAGAGCCCTGCAGCCTCCCGCGCGGCTGCCGCCCTGGCCCACCGGCCTGTTGTCACCCCTGCTCTTTGTTCCCGAGCCCCGCAGCTGCATTGGAAGTTGAATGCTTCCAGAACGCCACTAAAGAGCCTGTGGAAACAGACGCCTTGGTGTTGGTGGGGAGTTGAAAAAATGGGAATCCGAGTGGCTTTTCCAACTCCTGCCCAGTTAGTTCATCCAAGCGGGCCAGAAGGTTCCCTCTACAGGCTCACTCTTGCCTTCAGATTCTGAGCCCTGCAGGAAGTAAGGGAAAACTTCCCCATTGCTCTCCAAACGTTCTCTGAAAATCAAATGGCAAAAGGCAGACTAACAGGAGAAAAGGCATGCAAATTCATTTGATAATAGTTTTGCTTGATGTGAGAGCCTTCGGTCTCTTCCACAGCTTTGGCCGGGGAACAAGGAAGGAGCCTCTGGGGCACTTCTTGGCTAGCCAGGCGGCGTTCAGGAACTGGGTCCAGAGCAGTCCGCCAGGGGCTGGGCCAAAGCCCTGGAAGAGCTGTGGTTGGAAGTGGGAGATCCAGACACGTGGGGGTGTGGTGTAGGGGAGTCTCCCTAGCAAGGACACCACAGGATGCCTACTGTGTGCCAGGTGCATAGTGGGTGCTTTCTTCGTAAGTAGTTGGAGTTGGGTGGCGTTATGCTTACTTGATAGATTAGGAAACAGGTTCAGAATCTTTAAGTAACTTGCCTTTGGTCACTCTACTGGTTTGAACTCAAACCTCCACACTCAGAATCTTTCCATTATATCAAGTTGCTTCAGATTTCCCTTTTAACTATGTCTTCTGGCACTTATGTTTTGGAATCTTGCCAATTCTCAGTTGATTTCAGTGAGCACTTATTTAGCACCCACGGTGTGCTCAGGCAGTGTGCTTGGTGCTACGGTTACAGAGATGCAGAACTTATTCCCTGGATCTGGGGGATTCACTCATCATTGAACTGGGACCTGCAGTGTGCTCAGGGCTAAGACAGTTCAGTGCACTGGGTGTCGTGGGAACCTCGGGGCTTCCTGGAGGAGGAGGACATAACAGAACTGAGTTGAGAAGGATGAATGGGTTTGCCAGTGGGTAGCGAGGGCATTCGAGGTAGAGATTAACTGTGCGAAACAGGCTCAGAGGAATGACACAGCACACTGTGTGAGTGTGGCATAATTTGAGCTCAAAGTGTGTGGAGGTTGGAGGGGTGAAGGCTGGGAAGGTATGTAAGGGCCGAGTCAGGCAGGACCTTGTGGGTGTGAGGGGCCATGGAGGGGTGTCAAGCAGAGAAGTGGTGAGGTCACACTGGGGACTTCGAATAGCCTTTATAGCTCTGGATCAATTTTCTCACTCACCTCAGACCCTGCCCACTGATCTGGAGTTTCTCTTCTTTTTCCCTTGGTGGTTCTGCTCCGTGTGATGTCGTTAATGATGCCTGCAGGGACGTGAGCTTTCTCTGTTTTGCCTTGAACCTCATTACCTTAAGCTTACTTATTCTTACTTTACACCAGGGATCTGGGACAAGTGGTCTGCTTCCTTCCTCATGCACTTTGTCCCTCCTCTTCCTCCCTGCCTCTGTTCATCCTGGCGTGTACTCAACACGCATTTGTTGCAGGCAGCTGTACCCCAGGCTCTGTGCTAGTTTTGGGGCTGCTGGGGTGAATGCACTGTGTCCGTGCCCTTTGGCATGGGGGTTCTCTCATAAGTTCCTGGCGAGGCAGGATTACGAACAGATGAGTGTGCTGTGAGCTGGGGGGAGTGGTCTCGTGTCAGGAGTCCAGACACAGTGCTGCGCAGTTACCCACAAGGGGCTTTTCTAGTTTTGATCACCTTTGTCTTAACATCCTACTCTTTTCCCCCATTTTCCGTATCCTCCTAGAACCACAAATTCTATGGACTTCTGCAATCTTGATGCTTCTTATTATTAAGTGGCCTTTTTTTGTTAGTATTTTCTGTTTCCTATTTTTCACCTGTATGTGTGGTTTATGTGTCTACATGTGTGTGTTGTGTGTATTTGTGTCTGGTGGATGGACGTCCCTCTGTATCTTAGTGTGTATGTACCTGATAGGAAGAGAGACAAAGACACACCCCTTCTTAGTTAACACCAGAACACTTTTATTCCCCATGACTGATATATACAGGAAATTTGAATATCATGTCCAAAGCAGCACAGTGGTACCCAAACCTGCCAACATGGCAGACTCACCTGCAGAGCTCGTTTAACATACAGATTCTTGGGCTTATGAAAAGATTATGGTTCTGTGGGTTTGGGAGAAGGTCCTAAAAATAGTATTTTTACCAGGGCCCATGTGATTCTGAAGTGGTCTATTGACGGATGGCATTTGGGAGCTAGAGGAAGAATACCAAGTCTATTGATTTTTTTGTCCTTTGCTTGGCTCCATGTAAATATGGCCAAATGATTTCATTCTTCTTGAGTTTGCTTGGGGACCTAGCTTGTGTGAGTGAATGTATTCATGTTAAATAGCAGTTGACAGAATTTGTGTAGTGCTTTATAAGTTCACAGACTTTTTAACATATGTTAGCTCATTTAATCTTTACAACAACCACACAAGAGAGATGATATTTTTTTGCAAATGAGATTAAGGAGGTGAAATATTTGGCCCAAGATAGCAAGGCTGTTCAAGTGTTAGTGTGAGGATAAAAATGGAATGGGATGGCTCTGGGAACTGCCTACCCTTTGGTTCTTCCATACCATTAAACCCACGGACCACCTGAATCTGTGCTGGTGGGTGATGCAGTGAGGCTGGGGATGTTTACAGTGGGAGCTCCCCCACCCCACCTTCTGGAGCTTCCATGACTCATCCCTAGACCCTTGTCCTCAGAGGACTTCAGGGGTCTCGTGTAATTGTGGAGGTACAAAAGGAGGAACCACTTCTGAAGGAAATCACACACACTCTGCCCTTGGAGGGCACCATATGGTGTGCTGGACCCAGCGCACCCTGGTGGGGCAGGTCCATCCGATGGGTGGTTGCACCCAATGGCTGCAGTGCTGTTGGTTTAGGAATCATTTGCCAGTGCAGAGATTGTTTCTTCAACAGTAGGACTTCGGATGGGACCTTTGTGGATCATAGGGGAAAAATTCAGTTTTTGAGTGAGTTCAGTAGTACTCTAGGTTTTCTTAGGAAAGGCACGTGCATAATCACGGGGAAAGCTCTTGCCTTGGACATGCTGAAGACTTGGGGAAGTTTCCATCCTGCTTGGGCTTCTTCCCAGCATGGTGGAGGGGCTTATTTTCCAAAGCAAGAGCAGTGGGCTCTCTTCCCCTAAAAATATTCAGAGAAGTTGGGGACGGTGTAGAGATGGGAGAGGGCTGTGGTGAGGACTCCTGATCTGGGGACCACCAAAATCATAGATTCTCTGGGGCCAGTTGCCTTCACAGGGGCCCAGTACAAGTTCCAGTTCTGGGCTCTTAAGCCTCTATTCTCTTTTCCTCATGGGATAGGAAACTTCCCCATTGACCCAATGATGGGATCCCAAAAGTGGGCCTGATAAAACAAAACTGATGGCTGGTGGGTCACAATCCAAGTGGTGTGGAGAAGGCATGCTGCTCTCCTGGTTTAAGAAAATTAACTGGATTTTTTCCTTCATTTCAAGAAGAGCTGTTTCTATTAATAACTCAAGTAAAGATTTCTTTAAATTTGACTTTTTAATGTTGATTTGATTCTTTTACTACCCCCCAAAGTATTCAGCAAAGCTCTCATTTCTAACTAAAAATCATGTAACAATTTTGATGTTTTAATTGAAATTGTATTTTAATGATAACTACTATACCACTAAAAACCTGAAAAATGTTTTCACTTTTTCTCTCCCCTATCATTTGTTTGCTCTTTGGAGAAGCATACAATAACAGACAGAATTAACAAAAATTCTTGTTTCCAGGAAACTAAATTTAGTCCAGGTGCTTAGGGCTTAGTCAAAGCAAAAGAATTTTAGGCCTGAGGGTAATTTTTGAGGAAGGTATTAGAAATGTAAAGACTTCGAATAAAGTGCCTCAGGCCCATGTAAATGTATTGGTGCTTTACTAGAAATATAGTAAATGCTATTAGAAAATAGCTTGTCTTTCTGTAACATTTGCATACCACCAATGCCTTAAAGTATATGACACTGTTATTTTATTCCCCGTTTAGTAGATAATTTCTCCCATTAAAAAAAGTCATGAATTTTAGAGATAGACCCTATTAATCTAGTGATGCTTGGTGCATGCATATTGGACTCTGTCCCGGGAATTTTGACTCTGGCACGACCAGAAGTAGCCCATTAGGAGATGCATACTCAGCCTTTCGTTTGCTGCGCTAGTGCCTGCACTGGACACTGCTGTTTTCCATTCTAAGGCAGTTCCCTGGAGCAGGTGTCGGGGGTGGTGTTACCTGGTGGGCCAGAATGTGGCTTGCTCCTGAGGTGGCTCTTGTAAGAGGCTGGGAAATATGCAAGTAGTGTGTTGGGATCCCAGGTAGTCAAGAAATTGCATGTCTTCACTTTCTAGATGTCAACAAGCTTTCTTTTTTTTTAAACCCTAAGCCCCCATCCCATTAGGCTGGTGGGAAATTTCCTCTGGGTCATTTCCAGCATGCTCTGGGTTGTCCAAGGCCCAGGGGCTTGTGCAGAGTCCAGGCCTCTGGTCATCAGTGCCAAGTTGGTGGCAACTATGCCATGTCCCAGCTCCCCTTGGCTTTCCTAGCCCACTCTCTCCCCCAGGTCCAGGTGGGGGGCCCTGTCCCAGGCGCCCGTGGATCTCTGTTCGAGGGGAATCTCTTAGTCTGTTTGGGGGAGCTCCCTGTCTCCTGAACCCTTGTTCCTCTAAGTGGCCTGATGTTTTGGGAAACAAAGACCAAGAATCCCTGTCTCCAATTCTCAAGAGGCACAGAATGATGCCTGCTCAAATCAGGGAAGACAGAGGGGCAAAGCAGGAAGGAAAGAGAAATTAATGGTCCTGTCACAAGCCTCCCCCATCTGTCCAGAGAGTACCCTTTTTCAGGGCTGCCCGTCTGGTTGTATCATTTAAAAGTGCTAATTTGCACTCATCAGAGGTCATTTATAAACGGAACAGGGACAGAATAAGGCTGCCATGGGCTGACGCCTAATTTACATGCTGTCTGATTGACCTCTTTGCCTGTGTCCCTCGCCATGACTCCCCATCCCAAATTTCCAGAATAGTCGTATCCATTATCTGGCACCCAGGAACCAGTTTTGAAGAAATGTATTGCTTGTGTCCTTGTTTGATTTCTAACGTTTACAGTTTTGTCACTCTTCCAGAGCATCTCAAAGTCCCTGATGCATTTTTGGAAAATAATCTGAGTTGGAAAGCAGGGACAGATCATCTTTTAGGGGGAGTCTGTGAACCCTGCTGTGGCTTTTGCACATCCCACCCCAGAGACCCAGAATGACAGACTCGCCATCTGTTTGGGGAAGCGAGCCTGGCCGTGCCCATGCCCTCCACGGCCGGCTGCGGAGTCCTCCCGCTTGCCCGCGGTTACCCTGAGCTGGGTGCGAGCCTTCCTCCTCGCCTGGTCCTCAGAGGCTCATCCTGCTCATTAGTCTTGGGAGATGGAGAGTCTGACCCTTTCTCTGTAGCTCCCATCATGTCAAAGTCAAGTGTGATTTTACCCTCTGGTTTTTCTTATAGACATGGCAGCCTGGGTGTGTGTCTTGCTGCCATCGGCAGCACCAGGGGTAACTCTGATGCCTCTTCCTGGCTCAGTCTCCTAGACTGTGAAATGGGAACAGCTGCTACAGAACTGCCCATCTCCCCCCTGCCTGCCAGCAGCCTGAGTAGAGTCTGGTTAGTTGTGAATAACTCTGAAGTGAGGCCTTAAGGCTGTAAATAATTATAGCACAGCTACTCTGTGTCTATTACTTATCTTTTAATTATTTTATCAGAAACGCTAGATTAACCAAAAAATAAATCAGTCTCCAAATTCTCAGCTGTTGAACTGATTAAGAAAGAACCCCTTTGGGATACTGAAGAACACGCGTGCATGCACACACACATGTGCCCTGGGGAATTCTGCAGAAGCTCTTGAAATTTGCTGGCTCTGGTATTTTGGTATATGGGAATAAATGGCCTGATGTGACCTTCTGGGGCAGCAGTCCTTGCATTTGGCAGTGACTGCTGCGATCCCAGGACCTAATGAGCACTAGGAAGCTGATGGGGGACAGAGAAGCAGAGATCTCTGTGGCATCCTTTTTCCTCCTGCTTTTCTGTCCACATGCCCTCCTCCCTCCAGCAAATTCTTCCTCCTCTTATTCAGAGTCTCCTGAAAAGCTGGCGGGACTGTGGAGCCCCAGCAGCCTGGGACAGGGGCCCCCGTGGAGGCTGGCCCTCTGCTCTGCAGCAGCCCCGCTCTTCCCTGCAGGCCCCAAGGTCAGCAGCAGCCTGCCTCTGAGCACTGCTGTTTATACAGGAAGGAGGTTGTCGCTCTGGGCCACTCTGAGCCATTCTGCGTGGATACCCTGCTATCAGCACCAGCCCTTATCACTGGAAATAAGGAGCCATCTGATACGCTGCCTCCTGGACAAGGCTGATTTCAAGTACAAAGCCTCTTCTGCATACCATTTCCTGGAGACAAGATTAGGCACTTAAAAAAATAATTAAATTCTCCTCATGTCACTTGTCTTCCTAACTGTAAGCACTACAGAGATCTTTCAAGGAAACGCAGGAGCAGGGGGCACACTCCCTTGTTCCTGCTGTGGGGTTTGAATGCCCAGATGAAGAGGACGGCCACCCAGCTGCCTTATTCCTAATGACGGTGAAACCCAATCTGCATCGTGGCCAGGAGAGAGCAGGGAAACATCAATAGAACCGGTAGGCCCGCCCGTCTTGACAGTCTCTCTCCAGAGAGGTTAACTGTCCCTTTTCTCTGTCCTCACTAAGGTTTGGAAATGAGGATTTTCTTCCCCAGCAGTCTGGGCTGAAGATTTATGTAGCTTCTGTTATTCCTCAGAGAGTGCTAATCATTCATGCTCCCCCCAGCCACAGAGAGACCGGTCCAATCAATATTTATGCGCCCAGCACTTGCAGCTGCAACATGCAGGCGTAATGGACGATGCCAAATTCCTTGGTGGCCGTTGAAAAATTAGCTGGTGCCTGTATTTCAAGCTCATTGTTTTCCAGGATCTCGGGGAGATCAGGCCATGTGTTCCACAGATTAATTAAGCCACCCAGATAATTGGCTATTAATAGATGGCCAATTGATGGCTGCCAGCTGGGTGCTGAATTGACTAATGTCCTTATGGTGGGCAGGTGGTCTTCATCAGAAGAGGAACTGGCTGAAAGACTTGACTAATTACAGGGTGAATCAGGAAAAGGAAGATAAGAGGTAGCTTCTTTCTCCACCACGTGGTGTGGCTTTTTTCAGTTTACACAGCGTTTGTGTTCACAAATGCATCATTTGATCCTTACTGTGACCCCGTGAGGTGGATGTTATTATTCTTCTTGTTTTCTGAAGTATGATGAACCTGAAGTGAAAAGAGGAAAGGGACTTTGGCAAACTCCCCTACCCAGCAGATGGGCTTGAACTCACTCTTTTGACTGTCACTCACGCACATGCTGTTTCTGTTAGAGACCTGCTCACCTTCAGGAAAATGAAAAAATATATATCCGTCTATGTTATATGTATATTTTCAGATGGAGAAAAAGGTAGTGCTCTTGCTGAGAAATGCTGCCTTACCTCCGATAAGACACCAGCATTGCTTTTTTACCTGGAGAGGGAAACTGAGGAAGGGATTGAGAGAAATACAGAGCCCATCTCTGCTGTGCCGTGGGAGTGCCAGGAGGCCTTTGGGTTTTATTCTAGGAAAGGCCAAGTTTAACCCACTCTTGGGCCCAGAACTGCTGCCATCTGGCACGGAAAGATGCCAGGCTGTAGTTGCAGACTCGGGTGGTGTGAGAAGTGGCGAGAGGCTCCCCCGGACCCAAGGCCCATTGTCACATTCTGGCTCTGGGGGAGCCCGAGCTCCCCTGCCACCTCCCTCCTGTACCTGCAGGGTTCGACAGTGGGAAATGAGGCTCTGCTGTCATTCCTGAAGCTGCTCCAACTCGGAAGCCAGCAGGATTGTGGAATTAAGACAGAAACTGTTGGTTTGAGTCCCTTTCGTGATGCATGTGGTCTTTAAACAATCAGAAGTCATTCCCTTCTAAGAGGAAAAGGGTCCTTTGAAAGAACCTAACATATCCTGTTTGAAGAGCAAGGCAGGTAGGTGGGGGAATGACTCCAGGAAGTGATCCTGCCTGTGTCTCTAATGCAGAGGGCGCGCTGCCTGTGTCTTGCTGGTTAGCCCTGAAGACGACTGACGACTGCTCAGTGCTGCCTGGTTGCCAGACTGCTGGTTCTGCCCAGTACAGGGACCAGGCTCTTTATAGCTGCTTTGGAAGTTGGGCTTGAGTCATGTAGCTGCTGCCTGTGTGTATGTTTAGACGTGAAGGCTGCTAAAGTCTTCCTGGGTATTTTGTCTGCAATTCTGGTAAGCTATTGGAAGGCTCCTGGTGGTGCTTTTGTTATGTGGCCTAAATGACAAAGTTGGTCCCTTTTTCACCGTTGTCCATTTCTCCCGAGCATGGAGACATTAAAGGGTATTGTATTGTTAAAGACTGTGTGTGGAATAAAATTGAAAAGAAAATGTAAACCTAGATAACTCTGACATTTCCCCTCTGTACTTGGAGGCTCTCATCATTTGCTCTATTCTGGATCAGATCAACTTTCTACAATTCTCTTTGCCTCTGTTATAACTGAGATTATGGTTTCTGCCCTAGGTTTCAGCTTTTCTCTTAAAACTGAGAGTATGTTTTGGTAAACTTCCTGGCAGCATCTACTAAGCTGAACGTATGTGTGTACCTATGACCCCGCAATTTCACTCCTACATATAAACCCAACAGAAATGTGTATGTATTTCCGTGATTGTCATGCACTCGAGTTGGAGTCAGCAAACTTTTTCTGTGAATGGCTAGAAAGTAAGTTTATACGGTCTCTGATGTAACTGTTCAGCTCTGCAGTTGTAGCATGAAAGACAATATGTGAGATAGTGTCACTGTCTTCCAGTAAAACTTTATTTATGGGTGTTGATATTTGAATTTCATGTATTTTTTACAACTCATGTAGTATTATTCTTTTGGTATTACTTTCAAAGATTTATAAATGTAACATTCATTCTTACTTTGCGGGACATACCAAGACAGGTGGCAGGCCAGATTTGACCTGCAGGCTGCGGGATTCCATTAGATCAAGTACAAGAACAGATGAGACTCATCTCTGGTGTTGGAAGTCAGTTCATGGCTACTCTTGGTTGGGGTTAATGACTGGAAGGGAACAGGGGGACATTTTGGGGGAACCGGTACCTTTCAGTTTCCAGATTTGGGTGCTGGTTACCTTGTGAAAATTCATAGAACATATGTTTGTTTCTCTTTGTGTATTCCACATCAAGAAAAAGTTCCAAAGGAAAAATCTGAACTGAGTGTGTAGCTTCTGACTCCAGGTTTTAGCACCTCACTTAGGGTCAGAGCCTAGCAGATTCCATTCTTTCTATAACCACTGGTTTCTATTCCCTGAATAAGAGAGTCTTTGGAGAAAGGTCTTGGTTTGCCTTTTCCGTTTCCCAGACCTTACTCCCTTTGATAGATGGAGAGACATTTAACAACTGGTGTGGCACAGGCGCCAGCTAACCAAAGCATGTACTGGATCACAGGAAGGTGAGGGGTCCCAGAGCAGAGTGGCATTTGGGACAGTGGGAACTGTGAGTGGGACACTGGTTGGTATAGTTGCCCCCCAGAGCATCCGGGCTGAAATCCACCTGGGCTCGTAGGTGGAGGCTCACTTGCAGAGAATGGAGTTATATGGCACAAGCCACTGGCTTTTAGAAAAACCAGCTTCTTGTTTGTGCATCTAGAGAAAAAGGCAGAGAACTAACAACCTGAGCCGCTAGTAAATGTTAGAAATGCTGAGGGAGGAATGCACGAGGCCGAGATCAAGGAAAAGAAAGTTTATTTTAACGTCAGACAGGCCGAATCCAAGATGGTGTCAGCCCTGAAATGGGGGCATCTAGGGCTTTTATAGTTGGATTTGGGTGGGCCCTCAACAGGGTGGGGTTTGGGCGGGCCCTCAAAGGGGTGGGGCCAGTTTAAAGGGAAAGTTCCTATGGAACCTCCCACCAGCCTCTGAGTTCAGCTTAATAGTAAGTGCCAGGGCTTAGTCACCTATTCTTCATAACAGCCCTGCATCACATGCATTATTATTAGCTTTGTTTTCCAGATAAGGAACACTGAGGCTTAGGGAAATTAAGTGACTTACCCAGGGTCACACCACTCATAAGCAGGCAGAGGATCTAGATCCCAAACCAGATCCATCTGGCTCCAGAACACCCACCTGCTTCCCCCTTTTCCCATGCTCACCCCAAGCCTCCCTCTCTCATAGTCACACCCAGTCTGGTCTCTTGATGGGGAGGACCTGTGTATATATTTTCCCTGAGCAACCAGCCCTTAGAGCCTAAGTTTTCTCTACTTCCCAGAATTATACACATCTTGTTTAGATCAGACACTATTGAATGAAATAGATTTATATCAGAAGTTCTCTCTTCCAGGATGAGTCACTTTAAAACAATATTTAGAGAGAAAATTTTACAACATTTTCAAAGAGAAATATGTTGCACTTTCACTATCTGACATCCTCTTATGAACACTGCCCTGCTAGGGATGACTGGGAGTGTTTTTGGTCCTATGGTTAAACTTTAAAAAAGGAAGTCTCCAAAGTGTCACATTCTCAAGAGTGTTAAGGTGCCTCAAGACTGATTAAAGAGGGGACAGTAAGGAATTCATCAACAGATGCTGAAAATAGAAAGGCCATAGTGGTTGGCTAAAAATACCCCAGCCTCACCCCTCAGAGGGGAATTGTTCTGTATTCAGCATAACAACACCAATTACTTGGTTGTTTGTGCCGAGGAGTTGAAAGCTATCATGTGCTGGGAAAATACTCAGCATGGAGCAGTAATTATGGATCAGCTGATAATAAAGGACGCATTGGATTGACTGCTAATTAGATTATTAGCACCAAAAACAAATACCTGCTATTAACCATAAATAAGCTGCATTTGTGATATTTTCTACTTCTTACGTTTATTCTTTTTAATCGTGTGCAATTTCCTTTCTTCTCTTTCTGTGGTGAGCCTTCCCATTTTTCCCAGTCAGACTAAGCATATCTGCTTATTGAGCTGCAAATAAATTGTTTTCTTGTTTCCTTCTGTTCTCAAAAGGGAGTTGAGAGCTGACGTGTATTGAGTGTCATGCCTTCGGCCCTGCCTGAAAGGTGGTAGGTCTTCTTAGGCGAAGAAGCAGGGGCTATTTCGAGGCTGGATTTAGGTCTTTCCCATGGGCACAGAGGCTTTTTGAGGGGTAAGGGAGCTAGGATTTGCTCTGTGAAATCGGTGCTAGAATTCGTTGCCAAAGAAATGACCTGGTTGCTTTGTGTGGCACTTTGAGGTTTGGTCTTTGTTATTCAAGGAGGACGGGATGGGTCTTTGGGTGCTTCAGGTGCCTGCATCCCCCACCAAATAGGGCATCTTCTTACACATAGACTGACTATGCGTCCCCAGCGGTGAGAGGCGCCAGCTGTCTTCCTGCCCAAGGAGGCTCTGAGTCCTGTGGGTAGTGGAGCAGGAGGAGCCCTTGGGAACTCCCAGGACATCTGGAGAGGAAAGCTGAGTCCAGCAGGAGTTCAGGGAGCTCTGGCTGTGCCCTCAGTAAGTGCTGTGGGTGACTGTCAGGTGTCCTGCATTCAGTGCTGGCGGTGGTTTGTGGCCTCCGTTATATGCCAGGAGTCCATGCAGAAAGAAGAGGTTTCCAGGGAGAGGGGAGTGTGTCTGCCTTTTAGGAGAAGTGCTGGGGGCTTCATCCATGTGAAATCATTCCTTCCTCACAACCACCCACGAAGTGGGCAGGTGGAGATTTAATTCTTGCTGCCAGTATAGTCTTACCAGTTATTTACGGCTGGCACCTTTCTGACGGAACAGTGCCCAAGCCATTACCAGTTGTTAAGTTTTTCTCTTTTGAATATTATCTCTGGATGGTGTATTGATTATCCTTATTTTGCCAATGAGGGACTTGAGGTTTCTAATGGTCCAATAAGTTGCCCAGGTCAACAGAGCTAATAAGTGGTGGAGCTAAGACAGGTCGTTTGACACTGGAGCCCAGGCTGGGGTGTCACTGGGGTACATGGCAAGTGAGGAAGATGCCTTTGACTGCCTGTCAAAGGTGGGGAGACAGTGGGCAAATTCACCTGCCCCAGGCCACCAGCTCAAGTTCATCCTTCCATCCAGCAAACCCACGTGGGGCACTGCTGTGTGTGAAGCCCTGGTGGGGGCAGTGGGACTGTGGAGATGCCTGAACCAGGGTGCTGCCACCCTTGCCCAGGACAGGCTCTGAGGGAGGATGGAGTGTGGGGCAGTGGCTCTCTGCTGACCCCTGGTCGCTTCTGACTCCAGAACTGTCTCCCTCTCAGACTGAGATGTGTTGCTGCATTACTGGAAAGACAGAACTGTGTCGCCAGGGATGCTGTTTAACGGTGGAGGGACCTGCAAGATGGCTCGAAGTCTTTTCTCTCATTTGAGTCACGATGGAACATGAGGCCAAGGGGAAGGACAGCATCTTTAGGAGGGTAGGTGGGGATAAAAGTTTGAGACAATTGCTTTTAAATTTGCCAGGCATTGTTCTGCAAGGTTGAATTTCTTCCACTGATCATGTCACTCTTCTGTTAGCTCAGAAAACTGTGGTTGATTTTAATCTCATCCTTAAAGCTGTTTCAGGCAAATAGGAACCTGTTATTCCACAGGGTCTCTTAGAAGAGAAAGGAGTTAGGGTGGCCTTTTAAAGTCATTTTAGTGATTTTTGAAGAAGCATTTGCCAGAATCCACTTGTCCCCAAGGCATCTGCTGTTTTAGAAGCACAGCACTAGTGGAAGGATTAACAGGAAAGGAAAACCAACTTCAGGATGGGAACTAGGCTAACCGAGCAGCCCACTTTTATGTAATCAGTGTTGTGGGTTCTACACTGTTTTGGGCACCGTAGACCAGGCGTCAGCCCACGCGCCAAATCTAGGCCCTCCTTCCTCTGCTATTTCTGGTGGCCTGTGCGTGGTGTTTTCCATTTATAAATGGTTGGGAAAAAACTCTAAAGAGAAATAATATTTCATGACACACGAAAATTATATGAAATCTAAACTTCAGTGTCCATAAATAGAGTTTTATTGGAGCATGGTCACACTCATTCCTTTACAAATTGTCCACAGTTGCGTTTGTACTACAGTGGCAGTGTTGGGTAGTTGTGATGGAGACTGTTATGGCCTTAAAAACTGAAACTTTTCCTATCTGGCCCTTTATAGAAAAAATTTGCTAATCCCTCACCTAGACTTTTGCTTTTCAAAGTGTGGTTTATTGGCCAGGGGTGTTGGTGTCAACTGTAGAAGTGCAGAACCCCAGGCCACTCTAGACCTATTGATTCAAAATCTGTGTCTTAGCAAGATCCCCAGGTGATCTGTATGTAGGTCGAGTTTGAGAAGCCCTGCATCAGATGACACCCTTGCTCACAAAGAGCTTGCGTGAACCATATTTCATGATGTCTACAGTTGGTGCCACTTTTCCTTTTGTTCTTGGAGTTAAACTCGATGCTAAGCTCCCATTCCCCTGGGTTGGTGTGGGGATTTCTCTTCTTCTCACAGCTTCACAGGGATGCAGGAGGCTTCCTCAATGGCAGGTCGTGTGGGAAGAGCCTTTGGTCTTCCAGACATCACAGTCATGGCTGTAACATCATTGACCGAGCCCTCATCATTCTGCTACTCCCAGGCTAGTGGGTTCCTTGTGAAGCCAAGAGCCCCCTGTGCCCAAAGGCCAGCCCCCTAGGGGTACCACACAGCCATTTTTCTTGGGCTCTGCTGCCTCCTGGGGCACCCACCACTCTCAGGACTGGCTGTCCCCATTCTCTTTCCAAGATGGTGGAATTTCTTTCCTCTCTAGTCCTCAAAGACATTGCCTTTTTCCTCACCCTCTGGGCTATTTATTCTTTCAGTGAACACTGTTGTGAAAGATAGAGGATGGGCTATTTCCTGGTATCTCTGCTTTACGCTTAGGAATACCACCTCCCTGGAAGCAATGGAGCATGGGGACCTGGTTATCTGCTGAGGCTGAGGGATTGGGGCAGGGCTGGGTGGGAGTGGGTGAGGAGAAGGCAGAAAGAACAAATAAGCACGAATGTCCCGTTATCCCAGCACACTACACTATGTTATGATGCGGTTGAAGATACACAACCAACACACTCTAGGATGGGGCCTCATCTAGAGTATCTTCCTGTAGAACGGGAGGTAAATTTTGTGGGAGTGTAGAGCAAGGGAGATTATGTGTCTAGCAAGTTTGGGGAGGTCTTCTTGAGGTGGCCGGACTCAGCAAGAATGACCAGAGGTGGATGGAAACCAGGAATGGGCCAGATTTTGGAAAAGTTTGAAAATAAAGCCGTTTGCTTATTTTTGTTCTAAGATGGGAGTGTGTCTGAAAGTAAACAGATTTCCTCAGTTGGGAACATTATCCTCTACTCACTGGGGACTTTGTTCAGTAAATGTTTTGGGTTTAAGGGTTTTAATTGCCTAGAGTATGTTAATTGCTCTTAAAGGGGCAATTCAGCGATGTTTGACCTTGGCGCTCCCTTTCTCTTACCCCTCTGGTGTAAGTGAGCGTCGCTGCGTACGTTCTGTATTTCTCACCAAGGTTGGCTCTGGTTTTTCTTGACCATCTGTTTTTGTCTTTAATTCTTGTAGCTTCTCTAAGAGAAAAGTCCCGTGGGGAAGCCATCTTGCCTGTCTAGATTCCCTAAAGGTGAAGCCTTGGCAGGACCATGGCCAAAAGTCACCTAGAATGGTCATGTCCTCAGAGGGCTGTGCTGGGCACCCAGAGCTCAGAAGGTCTGAGTTTGTGCACGTTAGTTGGAGGAATGGAAATGCAAAGACATCCCTGGTGGTGTTCCCAGGGCCTGGAAGAACTCGGTCTTCTCAGGTATACCAGGTAGCACAAAGGCCAGCGGGTCCGCTGCTGTTACCGGAGATGTGTGCTGGTCCACGCGCCTCTCTCCAGATCGCCCTCTTGGGAAGCTGGGCCAGGGAAGGACCTAGTACAGTGGATGTGGAAATATACTCAGGATGTGCCAAGTTAAGGAAAAAAGAGTAGGATTCAGGCCGGGCGCGGTGGCTCACGCCTGTAATCCTAGCACTCTGGGAGGCTGAGGCGGGTGGATCGCTCGAGGTCAGGAGTTCGAGACCAACCTGAGCAAAAGCGAGACCCCGTCTCTACTAAAAATAGAAATAAATTATCTGGCCAACTAAAAAAAAATATATATAGAAAAAATTAGCCGGGCATGGTGGCGCATGCCTGTAGTCCCAGCTACTGGGGAGGCTGAGGCAGTAGGATCACTTGAGCCCAGGAGTTTGAGGTTGCTGTGAGCTAGGCTGATGCCATGGCACTCACTGTAGCCCGGGCAACAGAGCGAGACTCTGTCTCAAAAAAAAAAAAAAAAAAAAAAGTAGGATTCAAAATTGTGTCCATAGTAGGATCCTGTTTTGTTTAAAACAAGATATACAAGAAGAAAATCTTAGTAAGAATATCAAAAGGGGTGATGTACAGAAATGGGGTGTTATCCATGCAGTATTTCTCACTGAGGCTTATTTATCTATCTTCTTCCCCCACTTGTCATCCTCTCCCTCACCACCTTTTAGGTAAGCAACATAACAACCAGGATATATGAGCTTTGTAAACTTCCACGTCTTTTTCTGTGCACTGTGTATTCAGTGTGTGAAAATACACACACACACACACACACACACGTATATATAAACATTTACATATCTGTTTTGGTTATGATTAAAAAGGAGAGTGAAAGATCCATCACATTATATATATTTTGCATCTTTATCTTCACTTAACTACATATCCTACATACCCTCCAGGTCAGCTAGCTCATTATTTTTAATGACTGCATAATATTCCACAGTGTGAAGGTAACTTATTTTTTTTTTTAATTTTTTATTTTTTTTTTATTTCAGCTCATCATGGGGGTACATAAGTTCAGGTCATATACATTGTCCATGTCCTGCCCATCCCCCCGAGTCAGAGTCCCAAGCGCGTCCGTTCTCATTCTCCAGACAGTGCGCCTGGCACTCATCATGTAGTCATACCTCCATCCCCTCCCCCCCCCACCTCCCCGGGTCTGCACCTTCAAGCATGACCATTCCCCAGAGGGTGCGCAACGCACTCGTCATGTAGGCATACACCCATCCCCTCCCCCCACCCCCCCATCCCAGTCTGATATCCAATTGGTATCCTTCCCCGATGTACATTTAGGTGATGATCAGGGAATCCAGTTTTCTGGTGAGTACATGTGATGCTTGTTTTTCCATTCTTTGGATACTTCACTTAGTATAATGGGTTCCAGCTCTCTCCAGGAGAACCAAAGAGATGTCGTATCATCGTTATTTCTTATAGCTGAGTAGTACTCCATGGTATACATATACCACAGTTTACTAATCCATTCGTGGATTGATGGGCACTTGGGTTGTTTCCACATCTTTGCGATTGTGAATTGTGCTGCTATAAACATTCGGGTACAGGTGTTTTTGTTAAAGAATGACTTTTGTTCTTCTGGGTATATGCCCAATAATGGAATTGCTGGATCAAATGGTAGGTCTACTTGAATCTGTTTAAGGTATCTCCATATTGCTTTCCATAGGGGTTGCACTAGTTTGCATTCACACCAGCAGTGTATGAGTGTTCCTGTCTCTCCACATCCACGCCAACATGTGTTGTTTTGGGATTTTTTGATAAAGGCCATTCTCACCGGAGTTAAGTGGTATCTCATTGTGGTTTTGATTTGCATTTCCCTGATGATTAGGGATGTTGAGCATTTTTTGATACGTTTTTTGGCCATTCTTATGTCTTCTTTTGAAAAATTTCTATTCATGTCCTTTGCCCATTTTTTGATAGGATTGTTTGATTTTTTCTTGCTGATTTTCCTGAGTTCTAAATAGATTCTTGTTATCAGTCTTTTATCTGATGTGTAGTATGCGAAAATTTTTTCCCATTCTGTAGGCTGTCTGTTTATTTTCGTGACTGTTTCTTTGGCTGTGCAGAAGCTTTTTAATTTAATCAGGTCCCATTCGTTTATTTTTGTTGTTGCTGCGATTGCCTTAGGGGTTTTCTTCATAAATTCTTTGCCTAGACCAATGTCTGTGAGAGTCTTTCCTACATTTTCTTCTAGAATTCTAATCATTTCCCATTTAAGGTTTAAATCTGTTATCCACCGTGATTTGATTTTTGTGAGAGGTGAAATCTGTGGGTCCTGTTTCAGTCTTCTACATGTGGCTATCCAGTTTTCCCAGCACCATTTATTGAATAGGGACTCTTGTCCCCAGAGTATGTTTTTGTCTATTTTGTCAAAGATTAGATGGTTATATGAGGATGGTTTTATATTTGGGTTTTCTGTTCTGTTCCACTGGTCTGTGTCCCTGCCCTTGTGCCAATACCAAGCAGTTTTAAGCACCACAGCTTTATAGTATAGTTTGAAGTCTGGCAAATCAATACCTCCCATTTTGTTTTTATTGCTTAAGATTGCTTTTGCTATACGGGGTCTTCTCTGTTTCCATACAAAGTGTATAATTATTTTTTCTAAATCTGTGAAAAATGATGTTGGTAATTTAATAGGAATTGCATTGAATCTATAGATTACTTTGGGTAGTATAGACATTTTAACGATGTTAATTCTTCCAATCCATGAGCATGGTATGGATTTCCACTTATTTACGTGTTCTGCAATTTCCTTCCTTAGCGTTTCATAGTTCTCTTTATAGAGGTCCTTTACCTCTTTAGTTAAATATATTCCTAGATATTTTATTTTCTTTGAAGGTAACTTATTTTATTCAACCATTTCTGTTTGATGGGTATGTACCTGATCTCTCATCTCTCGTCACTATGGATGGTGCCGCAGTAAATATCTATGTACATATTAATGTATTCTTATTTATTGGAGCTTTTCCTTCCATGCAATAGATTTTGAAGAGTGGGAATTTTGAATCAAAAGGGGTTTGCAATTTTTATATTAATGGATACTTTAAGGTTGCTTTATAAAACAGCACAATAGTCCACATTTCCACTAGCAAAGTATGAGAGTACTCTCTTCCCAGCCGCAGCACCCTCTTTGGTGTAAATGTTGTCATTTTCATTTTGCTAATCTAAAGCATATAAAATGGAATCCAGTTGTAATTTTATATTCTTCTGATGACCAGAGAGGTTGAGTATGTTCTCATATGTTTATTGTCTTTAAGGATCTACTTTTCTATCAAGTGTCTATTCATATCCCCTGCTCATTTTCTACTGGACTGTTCATCTTTTTGCTGCCAATTACTAATATAAGAGCTCTTTGTATATTATTGATAGCTCTTTATTAGTCATAGGTGTTGCAGATTTTTTTTCTTTCTTTTTTTTTTTTTTGTGTAGTTGTTGTTTGGGGTTTTATTTTTTTGATACAGGGTCTTCTTGCTCTGTCACCCAGGCTGGGCTCAACAATCCTCCCATCTCCAGATTTTTTTTTTTTTCTAATCAATTTGCTACACGGTTGACTTTGTTTATGGTGTATATTGCCATACAACTTTTTGACTTGTTTTATATGATCAGATATATCTTTTTAAGAAGTAGCTAATGAATGTTCTCTCTTAATTAAAAAAATCTTCTTAAGTCCTAGATTGTATATAGAACATCCTAAATTTCCTTTTCTATATGATTTTTTAAAAAACTTTTAAATCTTAGGTCCATCTGAATTAATTAATTAATTATTTATTTAATTAATTAATTTTTTAACATGGTGTAGACATTTAATGCCCAACTGTACTTTTAGACTTGTGGCAGCAAGTGCTTTGCTTTCAAATAGAGGCTGTACCTCCCCTGTAGAGTGATTCAGTGTACACCTTAGTTTGCACTTGACACTAGTAGTTCTTGAAATTCTAATTCTAAATGTTTGCCTAGCCTGAATACTCAGGAGAAGAGTGATCTCTGAGGGTCTCAGAAGGTTTTATAGAAGAATGCATCCAGGTGTATAAATAGACCATCATATTGTACATCTGGATTTATTTTTGTGTCAAGTTTGAGGTATAGGGGATTCAACTGTATTTTTTTCCAGATGGATGGTCATTTGTGTCGACATCATTAATTAAGTAAACCATCCTTTCCCCCACCTGAAATACCACCTTTGTCATATATTTATTTCTCATAAACACTGGGTTCTAGTTCTGGGAACTTCATTCTGTTCTACTGACCTATTTGTCTCCTTACTGTGGCAATATCATACTTTTTTACCAAAATTTTCTTATTAAATTCAGTGGTTACTTTTTCTCAATTAGGCTATTGGATTTCCTAGGTAGAAAATCATATCATTATCAAGATGAGTAAAACTTTTCTTTCTTTTTTGAATATTTATCTTGGTTATTTCATTGTCTTGTTTTGTTTAAATCATGAAAACATGCAAAATTAAATACCATGGCAGTACAGGACTCTCTTTGTTTGGATGCAAATGGATTTAGTGTTCATGATTTACTTGTTCACTTTTATTAAATATTATTTATCATATTTTAGTAGTTTCCTCTTATTCACGTTTTTATTAGAGATTATTTTGAATTTTTATCATCTTTTAATTGAATCATAATTTTTTCTTTTATTGATGCAGTGATTTATTTTGATTTTTTTGTTTTAAACTATCCTTACATTCCTGGGATAAACTATATTCAGTTATAGTTTATTTTTATTTGTGCTGCTGGATTTTATTTGTTGACATTTATTTGGGATTTTAACACCTATTTTCATGAGTTAGATTGGGATATAGTTTTTTTTTTTTTTTTTTGGTACTCTGAGTTTAAATTTAATAGTATATTGCTTTGATAAAATGAATTAGCGAACTTTTTTTTTTTAACATGTGGGAATAGTTTAAATAACCTGGACGTATTTGTTCTTTAAAGGCCACATAAAACTCAGCTGTGAAATTATCTCTTCCTGTTGACTTCTTCAGTGGTAGCTTTTAATCACCTTCCTGGTCTCTGCCATGATGTGACAGATACTTGTCATTGCTCACCAGATTCTGGTATCTCCTTTTTTGGGCACACAGCAAGATTGCATTTCTCATTCTCCCTTGCAAAGGAGCTAAGTCTTCATCTTTTTAATTCTTACTCGATGTTTTGTATTTTTAATTTTGATTTTCTGTTTATCCTAAGAGCTACCCAGAAGCATGTTTCTTAATTTCCAAATCTTTAGGATTTTTGACACTTTTAATTTTTATTTATTTTTATTTTTAATTTTATTGAATTATGAGAAGAGAATATGGCCTATCAAATCTCTACTACTCAATTTCCTTAAGTTTGTATTAATGGCTAATTACATAATCAATTTTTAAAGTATTTTTTTGACATGTGTAAAAAGCCCCTGAATATTCTTGATTTGATGGTTGTAAAGTTCTCTGTCTACATACATATCAGATACATTTTCTGGATTCAAGCTGTCATTTTCTTTGTTTATGTCATTTTTTGGTCTACTAGATCTGTCCGATTCTGAAATCATACACTGTAATTTTATTTTAATCAAAATCTCCTACCATCAAGAGTTTTAGCTTTTTAATATTTTAGTGCTATTTGGTTTGGTTCTTAGTGATTTATATTGTAATAAATTGTGCCTTAACTTTCACCATGTCTGATATTAATATTGTCTGTCCTGCTTTGTTTTCATTTGCATTTGTCTATCCATTTTCAATCCTTCTTTATTACATAAAATATTTCTCACAAATCATGTATAGCTCTCTGTTGACCTGAATACGTATTTTTGTCTTTCAATCTAATCTGATAATGTTTGTATTTTAACCAGAATGTTCAGCTTATCATAATTAGTGAAATAAGTGATATAATTGAATATTTACTATTTTACTTTATTTTTATCTTTCTTCATTTTGTTACGTTTGCTGGTTTGACCAATTGCTATTTCAATTTCTCTTTCCTTTTTATATTTGGATATCTTACTATATCATCAATGCTGACGGTTACCTTTTTTTTCCAGGACACTCAAATGCATATTTCTATGCAAACAGGATTATCAGTGATGATTCAAGCCCCTCCCCCCCAGATGTTTTACTTATGCTTTCATTATCATCCTATTAAATCGAGCCTTTTAGGAGTACTTTTACTTCCTTACACTGCAAGCAGATGGATCTTTGGAAGGCTTTTACTCACCCCACCTTCTAACCACTCCTAATTCCTAGGTTTTACTGAGATAACGTAAAGCTTCTAGAACTAATGTTAAGTTCTTCCTTGCGGAATGCCTTTTCTTTATCGTCTTGTTGTTTGCCAATTCCATCACCTATTTCCAGCAACGTTAATACTGACTGTTTAGATCTAACTGTGCAGATCACAAGGTTCTTCACACCCTTGTTTCCCCTTCCTTTCATCTCACCCATCTTGAGATTTCCGTTTGAATTCATTCATATTTTAGGCAGATTATTTTCCTCAGATGGGGTGTGTGGGTTATATTTTCTGTGAGCTCTTGCATATCCACAAATATTCTACAAATGGGACAGGCGGTTAACATCTGGCTTGGATACCTGGCAGTGTAGAGGTGGTTTTCCATTGTCTTCTGGATTCCAGGTATGCAGATGGCAGGTGTGCTTGGAGTCTCATACTTTTTCTTTGTAAGTTACCTGTTCTCTCTGTTTGCACTTGTGATATTTTCTCCTCATTCCTGAAACTTAGGAACCCACCTCTGGGTGTGTCCTTTCCCACAACTCTTGCAAGGAGCTCGGTTCCATTGGTGGACTCAGGTCTTTCTTATAGTCAGGGAAATTTTCTACTTCCATTTGTTTAATTCTTGTCTATTCTTTATTTGTTCCTTTTTCTCCTTCTGGGATTACTGTTATTTGGGTCTCCAGAATCTGTTCTCCAAATATCTTTTTGCCCCTGATTTTTATTTCTTTGTATTTTTGTATTGCTGGTGATTTTTTCCCCCTACTTAATCTTCTCACAGCCACTAATTTAGGTCTCTACAGCAACCATCCTTTTCATCAACTCATCTGCTGAGTTTTGAGGTAGAAAAATCATGATTTTTAGTCCCAGAAAGTCTTTTTTTGTGTGCTATAATTAAATATCATTAAGCACTTTTAATGTTTTTTGTTTGAGTTGCCCTTTGTCTCCTTTAGCAGCTGTTTCACCAACAGCTTCCCCTTCTGAGTGTTTTGCTTTCTGTAGCTTCTGGTCCTCTTTGTGGGTTGCTTTCTTCCTTTGTCTACTTGTTGCAGGCTAGGAGCAGCTATCAGTCTGCCTTCAGGTGCTACCAACAGAGAGTGGTGTTGGTTTTGCTGTCTTGGCTCCTGTACCTTGGGGGAGTGGCACCACCAGGCAGGGTGTCAGTTCCCTGGGGCACCAGAAAGAATCCCTTGAGCTACCCTAGCCCCAAGCTAGAGCTACCCTAGCTCCAAGCTACACTGGCCTGTTCAGCTTCCTGGCCCTTCCTCCGGGGCACAGAGACAGAAGGTCCTCTCAGAACATACATGCCAGCTGGAGCTGCCTTTCTCCTGGGGATCTATCCCACTATGGGCCAAGCTGTCCCCAGGATTCAGGGACATCTGATCTTGCTTCTGTGTCTGTTTCCTGCTGCAGTTCCCCAGCCGCTCAGTCCTGCAACAGCCTTCTCCATCCAGCCCTGTAGAGCCTGAGGTCTCTGGCACAGACTCCGTACCGCGCCTGCATGCTGGCCACAGTGGCTCCCAGGCTCAAAAGAGCAACCTGCCGTTGCATTGGAGCTGAGAGAGACAACACCAGTTGTCAGCAGGGGCAGCTTCAAGCCACCATTGTCCAGAAGTGCTTCATCGATGTCTGAAATTTCAACAGTGGATGATTAGAATTTTCCAAGCAAATACTTTTTTAAAATTTAGGTTTCTTTGTAAAGCGATTCAGTTCTGGTAGGAAGATGAGAAGGTAGAATCTTTGCATTTCCTTTTGCATCCTGTCACATTCTAAGGGAGGGGTTTTGGTGTTAGTTTTGAAAGGATTTTTATTTATTGGGAAGTGTTTCTAGAGTTTTATTAGTAGCTGCATACTGTAACACCACCAGATAGGCCTAATTCACCTAGACTGGAATGACTTCCTTACGGGGTTATTTGGGGATTTCTAGGTTGAATCCATGCCAAATTAAGAGTTCCAGAAACATGGTGAATTGATGATGCCTGAGGATCAAAGTGAGGACCTTGGAGATGGCAAGAAGGAGAAGGTGTGGGGTCAAACCAGGGACAGGCTGCCTGGTGCTTTGGCTAATGGGAATGATACTGGATCTTGTTCTATAGAGGTGATAAGGTTCCAAGTGGACCCTGATTTGCTGGGAAATTAGTTGGCCAAGATGTTATCCTCAGATGTCCTTTCCAGTGAGAAAAATTGGAATATGACCCTGGGTATCATGAATGTTGACCCTTTTCTTTGAAGATCGTGACATATAACAATGATTAGTTCATAAAGAAGAATTCAAGAGATCTTCATCTTTTGAAAAATTTAAGCATGTGTTTCATGCTAAGCAATGTGCCTGGTGCTGCCCCTGCATCTCCTGTAATCTCACCTAATGCTCTTTGTTAGGCAGGATTTTTCAGAGTTTGCAATGAGGAACGAGACTCTGAGAAACTAAGGGATTTATTCAAGGTCACGTGTCAGTAAATGCCCACAGCACTTCTCATGACTGATCAGGAGGCTTGGCTCAGATGTGACAGTGTTGTTGGAAAGCACGGGTTTTTGTCCTGGATTTGCTCACACAGTGCTTAGGTTAAGAAAGCAGCAGCAGTCTGTTTGGTCTCCTGCACCTGGGGCTGGGTTTATTGCTCCCTGGGAGGGTCATTTCGGAGGACGCTTCTGCTACATGGGCAGGAGCAAGAAGACAGGAGTGACTGCTAGCCTTCCCCGGGGGACAGTTGTTTTACAGCGTTGGTGATGGAAATAGGAGCTCAGTTCCCAGACATTAGAGAGTCCTTAGTGGCGCAAGGGTGATGCAAAGTAAAAACAGGCTAACATGCGAAATTGTAGGGGGAGAAAACATCCAGCCCCTGTCATTGGAGGTGACAGCTGTCTGTGGGACTGTTCTGTTGAGGATGTGTTTCTGATGTGTTTTGATTAAAAAAATCAAAAGGTAAATAAAATATGAGAAGGAAACAAAAGAGAAAGGATCAAATTGAAATTCATCTTGCATAGAAAAAATAATGACTAACACCAAATAAAGACCTCTGTTTGAAAAAAAAAATGTGTTAAGCAAGTATCTACTTACCTGCATCATCTCACTTCTTAAAAGGCTTAAAAGGGATGTTGCACCTCGGACTGTCACAGTGAGGAAGCCAGGATTCCCCACAGGGGTGGGTTCAGGGCTGAGCTTTTGTGCAGTTGGTGGTAGTTTGCTATAGTTTATTTTTTGCTTGATGGGTTGTAGTTTAAAGTTGTGGGTAAAAGCCACACAAGTGGCTTATAGGAAAGGTGTCCCTAGTCAAACCAGCCTGGAGAACAAGCAGTTCTCCTTGCCCCTGCCTTTTGGCTTTCCTGCTGTTGAATCAGTGAACAAATGAAATTTCATGAATGTTGATCAGACATCTGTGTATCTAGTGCCGTGCTCAGAATTATGGGAATGAAAGTATAAGCTCTGGCCCTTTGCCCTGGAGACTTATAAAGTCCCACAGGGTAGCCTGGAAGGTCCCTGTGCTGGTGTCCTTGGGGCTTGCTAATGAAGAATCCCTGGGTCTATGTCTTTGATGCTGCGGGTGTGTGCCCTGCATGCTGGGCAGCTCAGCAAGGTGGCATTGCCCACTCGAATCCTGGATGGGCCCCTGGGCTTCCTAGCTGGAGCGGGGAGGCGCGGTGTGTTCTCTGCTGTGGTCAAGACCGTGGGGGTGGGGTGGGGGACGGTTTGCCTAACTCTGTTTTACAAATGGGGGACATGGGTGAGGGAAAACCAGAGTACTTGACCCCCAAGTCATTCGGGGATGTGCGGTTATGGTTCAAGTTGTCACCTTTTTCCTTAATCCCCCGGAGTCCAGATGAGTCATATCTTTGAAAATCTGACTTTTAAAAATTCTATTTCACTTGAATCTCGTGCCTATGTGAAAGTTGATGTAAGTCTCACAGAGTCTGTTTCTCCCACTCAGAGAAAAAGACCAATCAGCTTCACATTAATTCTCCCAAATTTTAGAACAGATGGTTTTCTGAGCACTTAGAAAAAAATGTGGTAATTGCCACAGGGTGAGCATGGCTCGCTTACGAACCACGCGTGCCACGTGAACCTCGGTTCTTCTTCCCTGTGGTCATTCCACTGGGAGGTCAGGGAAGGATAGAGGAAGGATGGCCAGCACCTCGCCCTGTGCTGCCATTCCCTTCCCCAGCACTCTGGGTGCCACTGTGCCAGGATATGTCCGTGGTTTTCATGGAAGCCAGCACCATGCTGGGTATCTCTTGTTAGGCTTTGATTTTGCTCATTGGCACTTACCTCCTGGGAAAGAAAGATGGTTCTTTCTTTCTGTGAGTTTTTAAATCTTTGGCCTATTCAATTTCCAAGGTACCTAGTGTTTGGAAGACATGCCCCTTGGAATTACTCACTGTCTACAGGTAGGACAACCATTGATACCATCAGCCAATGAGTGGTGAAGAGAGTGCCTAGAAATGGGGCCCAGGAGGTATCTGTGTGCTTCCTGCATTTATAGGGAATGCAGGGATTTAGGTGGTAAGAAAGAGAGAAGGAAGGATCTGGTGTGGTTGTTCAGAGACTTGTGATATTGTTTCAAAGAAAGGCAGTGCAGAAATTAAACCAGGTTTTGAAAGATGGGGCTCAAAGACAAGGAAAGAATGGATTTGTTTTTAACGATTTCAAGTAGAATTGAGGCTGTTCCTGCGATTGTTGGAAATAAAATTGGTTAGAAAATGATGTCAGCAGAGAGTGGGAACTGTGAACCAGGAAAATAAATGAGCTCTGAAATCACCTTCTATTTTATAAATATTGTTTCTGGAGCTGAGAAAATTGAGACAGATTATTCGTTTCTCTCTCTCCCAAGCCATGGGTGGAAGAAGCCCTGAGTATCCCATTTGGACCTTGTGAGGAGCATCTCATCTTGTCCTGGCGCACTAAGTAGCTTTGTCTGCATTTAGACACACTCCATTTCCCTTTCAAGGACCACTATCAGCAGTAGCCAATTACAAACACACCTCATAACACATTATTGAGACACACTGCACGCAAATAAGCTGGAGAGATGTTTAATGATTCTACCACATCGTGCCCATTACAATCTGTCCACACTGCCGTAGGACGGAGGGGCAGGTTTCTGTGTGTCTCTGTGTGTGTGTGTTTATGTGTATTTCATGTTCACTGCGTCCTAATTAGACATAATTCGAGCCAAGCCAGTTTATACTTTCAAGGAAGGAAAAGGAGCATCGTTTCACATTCTGACAGCTCCTTTTAAGCTGGAGACTCCTTATCTTTGGTTTTCTAAAAGTATCAGTGCTATTAGCAGCTGAATTCATCTGAGAACAAGGGATGATGCATTTTCCGACTCAATGGGTGGCTTCCTTCTGTTATCTGTTTCTCGTGGAGAGGCAAAAGGTGGGCAATTTAGAGAAATGTTACATAGGCAGTCACTTCCTCCACTCCTTCATCTGCTGGCTTGGTTCTGCAGTGAGAGTTTGCTGAATTTTATTTTTTCTGCCATTTGCCATTGCTGTTGGTCTTGAAGTAATGACTGCATTTTGCCATAGAAACAGCTGCGTCCCAGGCCTGGGTGAAGTGGTGACTGATTCACCAAGCACAAGGCCTTCCCTTCCGGTGTTAGGGCTGTGGCATCTGGGAATGAGATGACAGCTAGGCTCAGAGGAGTAAGCCAGAGTCCTCACTTGTTGAGGTTGAGCGCCTCTGAGATGATCGGGTCCACTTGCTGTCTCTGTAGCTGATGCTGACACTAGGGAGAGAAGGTTCCTTTCTCAAGAGCATTGGCTGGTTAATGGCAGAACTTATCTAGAACCTGGCCTCCTGGCTGCAAGTCCAAGCTGTCTGCAGTCTGCCTGTTCCAAGCTGTGTTGTGTTTGCCTCAATAAAATGCAAAGCTCAGCAGGGAAGCAGGGAGCTGCCGATGGGAATGCTGGGTGCCTGCTGGACCCTCCAGCCATGACAACCATCACAGAGCATGCAAATGATTAATGCTTGTGTAGTCCTCAGTCCTCAGGGACACTGTTTCCATGCTGCAGAGGATCTGAAAGAGGGCATACGAATTCAAAGGATTATTTTATCAAAGGATTGTTTTTATCCCCATTCTTTTGGAAAAACTGAATGCCCAAGGCTCCTGCCAGTGTTGCCTTTCTTGCATTTTGCTCTTGTAGTTCTGGGCTTTCCTTGAAGAAGTAGCAGAAAGAAGAGAGAACAAACCTTTGTGTTTGCCTTTGAATCAGCCAGAAATGTTTTCGGCCTGATGGAAAACTGGGTTAGGTCTTTTAGAGCCTGCCTGTGTAGTTGAGCAGGTGACGTGTCCAGCCTCCCTAACTTGGAAAAACTTACTGTTCACACTTCATTCATGTGTTGCTTAGTCCTTGGCAAGCGAATTGCTTTTGAAGAATTTATGTTCCCATCTGCCACTTCTATTAGTAAGAGCAATATTTGTGACTGATGTGGTGATGGCAGAGTCCTGGGGTCCTGGTGATTTGATGTTGCCCATCTGCAGCCTGAAACTTCAGGGTTCGCATGGGGTCAGGGGCGGGAGTCTGGACTTGGTATTTCCTGAATCTCACCGGCTGGCTGAGGGGACCTGTGTTTGCTCACAGCCAGGCAGACGGTGCCAAGGAGTGGCATCTTCCTACTGCTACTTTTGCAGCCAGGAAGAGAAATGAGACAGGACAGCTAGCAAATTGGTATTTTGGAGAATCTGCTATGTCTTTAATTTGAGTGTGAGTGCATGTGCTGCTGGGGAGGTGGTGAGCGTCTGAAGTGTGGGTTAAGAGTGTCGTCCTAAAGAACTGGCTGTTTCCTGGCTGGTGGCCTGGAAAGAGACCTGGAAGAGCAGGTCTCCAGCTCTGGGAGAAGCTCAGGGAGCAACAGGGTGAGAGGTACAATGGTCAGCACCATGGAAAGCGCCCTGTGGCCTAATGTTGAGGAAACCTATCCTGACAGCGGAGAGACGCCGCCTCCTGTCTGTGCCCTCCCCATCTGCTTTGCTGGTCTTCGGAAGGTGCTGCAAGGACAGCAATCCCCCTGCCCATTCTGCTAATGGACAGGCAGGCCAAGAGGTGACTCATTTGAGATGTCACAGTGAGTCAGCAGAACAGACAAACAGGACCCCCAGTGTAATGTGGCTGTGTGTATAACCTCTTCGCTTTTTCATCCTGGACACCATGACAACAGCAATGAGGAGAGCAATAGAAAATTCCATAAATGTCATTTTCATTTTCAGTGGAATTAGGAGATAGATAGAATCTGGAATCTGAAATATGTGCAAGGGCTGCCCCAAACAGCGGGGTTTGGGAGAGGCCAGGACGGGGAAGTGAAGAGGTTTGTTTAAGAGAGTGGCAGGTGGGCACAGGCAGCAGGTGGCAGAGGGTGCCAGAAAAATGTGCATCCTGGAAATGGGGGTACCCTGAAGAGCCACAGCTACATCCCTTACTTGCATTAATTGTGGGTGAGCAGAACTGAAGGAAGGTACCTCTGGGCCTGCTTTGATTCAGAGAAGCAGAGGAGGTGCGTTTATGTAAAGGATCATCCAGAAGAGACCTATTTGCAAGAAGTAATGACTGTGGCAGCAGAAAAAGAGTCCTCCCTCCCTCCTTTCCTTCCTTCCTTCCTGACATGTTTGTTGAGGTATAACATATATACAATAAAGCACACAGGTATTTTTTAGTTTGACAAACTTTTGCATATTCACTGCACAGATTGAGGTACAAAATCTTTTCAGCACCCTGAAGTCTCCCTGTCATTAGCCCTTCCCCACAAAGAAAATTTTCTTTTTTTTAGTAATGAAGGTCTACCCTGGTCCCGCCTCTCATCCTTGGAAATTCCTGCAAAGAAATGGTCCAAGAAACTCTGTATCCTACAATAATTAGTAATGAGAAAGAATTTGGTATCCTCAGTAGAGTAGAAGCATTGATGTTGGAAGGAAAATTGTCAGCAAGAGTCATGAAAATTTCCCCCAGATAAGGAACATTCCCAGGAAAATATTCTTAGGGAGCAGAAGAAAATTGTAATCAAGTATTTCACTGTGAATTTAAAGAACTCAACGAAGCAATCACTCCTATGAAGAAAGACTCACCAAGCAGAAACACGCGTTCTGGAAAAGCCGACAAGATGGCAAGAGGTGGTGAAACGTGAGCTGGCAGAACTTAAGGAGGAGATAAGAGAAAAAAGGCAAATTTGTCTCAGAAATGAAGTTGGAAGGATCTCACGGGAAAATAGACACTGCGGAAAATGCAGGGTGGAACGTAGATGGGGTGAATAAATGCAACTGAAATAAGGGAAACATTAATAAAGATTAGGGAGAAAATGATTGATATGGTATACAGGCAGTGGAGATCCAACACAGGCATAACTCTAGTCCCTGAAGGAAAACACAAAATAATGGAATAGAAAAAATATTTAAAATATTAATTAGGAAGGCTTTCATGATATAAAAGAGGACCTGAATCTAAATGTTGAGTCGGTGCAAATTTGGGTGTCAGGGAAAATTGCCTAGAACAGTTAACACTAAGATATAGCCTTGGAAAGATTTAAAGGCAGGGGAGAAGAATAGGTGTGGAGGTGGTGGTCAGGGGACGGGGTTAGGATGGTTGGAAGGTTGATTATGGGGGCAACTAAGTTAATTTATTGAGCAAGTACATAAATATATGGAGGACAATAGGAACCATGTTTTTCACTGTTTGAAAAGAGATTGATGAACATGGAAATGGGGAAGGCTAGAAAGAACGTAGTGTGCTGGATTGGAATTAGATGTATCAGTATACGTGTATATACATACATATATTTCCTAGTAGAAGTATCAGTGTGAAAACACACACACACATATTAATATATTTCTTGGCTCATTTTGCTGAGATGGTCTGGAAGCAGTGGAACTCCAGTGGTATTCTGGAGTACTTAGATATTGATTTCTAAATAGTATCCTACACTTAAAAGTTGCCAGGGTGCCTCAGGGAAATGGCTGATTTAAGAGATAGGACAGAAAAAGTATAAAATGAACCTGAAATTTCTTGTTATGCTAGAAAGTCAAGGAACACTCAAGAAAAGATGGGGAAGTGTCAAAAGGACACAGGAGCAAGCTTTAAGGAGTTTTCACTGTCCAAACTTTAATATGAGCATCAAAGCAAATAATAAGAATATTAGATTACAATCTATTGAATAAAATAGGAGTCCATGAATCCATACTTTTATAAATGGATGAATGAATATATAGAGAAGTGGAAAAGTAAGTAAATAAGAAAGAAGAGGAGAAGGGGAAACTCACTTACGATAGGATGCCAACTGATGGGTATAGAGAGAATGATGGAAGTGGATCTTCCCAGTGGGCCCCCATCATTGTGGTAATTGGTACATATAGTCGTTGCCAATGGATGCTGTCTTGTGGGTGGTGATTTCATGAGGAATAGTATATTGGCACAATATTAAAAAAGCTTCACGCAAAATTGTAATCAAAGAATCAGTGGCAGAACTTGGCAGACACCAGCTGGACCAGATGATCAAGGTTAATGTCACCAGTGGTGAGACAGGTTAACCATGTGCTTCTGGATGTGATGCACTGAGAAGAGCACAGCATCATTTCTGTTTTATTTCTGCCAGGAGTGCATAGCTTATGTCTGGGCATGAGGAAACACCAGATGGACAGTGGCCAGCTGGGCACTGCAGGCTTGTAGTCTTTGAGACTTTCAAGGATTTGAGAAACAGAGAAGGACTGAGGAACGCTTCCAGACTGGATGAGACTGATGAGGCACGATGTGCCCACCAACGCATAAATGCCACATGTGTTGGTGGAAGGATCCTGGACCAGGAAGGGGAAAGAGACATTGTTGGGACATTTGGAGAAACTCAAATGGTCTGTGGATTGGGTCTGTGCTGTATCAGTGTTGATTTTTTTTTTTTTTTTTTTTTTTACTAGGAGGGCTATGTTGTGATTATATAGAAGGGTCCTTGCCTTTGGGAGGCATGCACTGGAGTAGTTAGAAGTGATGGGCATTATGTGAAAAAATAATCTATATCTATGTCTATCTGTCTGTCTCTTTCTGCAAAAATGGGGAAAATACAATAAAATGTCACCATCTAGGGAATTTGTGTGGAGGCAGTATGAGAGTTTATACTGTTCTTACAACTTTTCTTTAGGTTTGAAATGACTTTAAAATTAATAAAAGGATAGTGAAAAAGAACAATAAATAGAAAGAAAGAATCTATTGGGAATCCAGGCAAAGAGACCAACTCACTTATGAGGAGAAAAATATCAAGTTGGCCCATTTCTGCAGCAACTTCCAGTGCCCAGAAGACAGTGAAACAACATCTACAAGTGTGAGCCAATGATTTATATCCATCCTAGCCATCTTTTAAGTATAGAGATGATTTTAGGCATGCAGTAACTCAGGGAATATTGTTCCCATGAGCCCTTTCTCTGAGCAAACTAGTACGAGGATGAACTTCAGCCAACAAAGAGAAGACGGAGGGTGAGCATTGAGTATTTTCAACTGTAAAACTGCACTACAATGAAGACTAAGACAAATAGGAGGCTTAGCACAACAGAGGTGAATGTACATGTTCTGTGCCCTGATGAACCAACAAATATTGCTGGGGAAAGAAAGAGGAAGTTCTCAGAATGTCTCATTCTGTAATGTCAGGGAGTCAAAGAATATATTATAATTGTGAGCTGACAAATGAAGGGATGTTAGCATAATTATACTTAGCAATAAATGATAAACATTTATAAAGATAATCTTATTGACCAAAATCAAATGATGGAAGAGAGACCACAGCATAGCCAGGGTGGAGGGTGCCCAGGGGCTGTGTATGTGGTCTGTGTGTGGTTTCCCTCCCTGTCTGCAGCCGCCATTGCATTAACACCTCTGTGCACTTTCGTAACTGGCTTCCAGGAATATGTGTCTTTTTCGCACCCCAGCCGTGCCTTGGCTATGCCTCTGCACAAAGAGTAGGGAAGGGGAAGAAGAGAAATACACCAATTTTATCTTTGCTAGTAGTATGGAATTAATAAGTCATGTCTAAAGACGTAGGTTAAGATTATTATATAATGTTGTAGTTATCAATGTAACCACTGAATAAAAAACATAAACCTTCCCAGAAGAATAACACAGGAAGAACAATCACAGAAAGACTAAAAATAATGCCAGAAAACCCAGGAGACGTAATATAAAATGAGAGCTAGGAACCAGGCCTATTTGTCAAATCACTAAATATAAATGAATTTAACTTACCTTTTAAAAAGATTTTCAGAAAGGATCACAAATCACAACCCAATTCTATGTTGTTTATAGAGATGCCCCTAAAGGAAAATGATACGGGAAGGTTGAAAATAAAAAAGATGAGTAAAAGAACACCAGGAAAATGCTTAAAAAGGTTCATAAAAAATACAGACATAAAAAGTAGTCATCATGAGCTCACATCAGACAAAGTGGAATTCAGGTTAAAATGCATTAAATAAGATAGAGAAAGGAACTTCATAATGCTCAAAGGTCCCTCTCACAATGAAAAAAATCATAACAACGATATTGAAAATGCAGAAATTTTAGGAGGTGCAACTAGACATAGACAAAATCACACTCATAACAGATCACTTTAATTTACATGTCTCAGTCTCCAGATAACTGGACAAAGAATAAAAATCAATATTGAAGCTCTAATTAACATAAGTAATAAAGTAGATCTGGTTGATAAATAGCAAACCCTGTAGATAAAATGAAGAGAATATATCTTTCAAGGCCCTATGAAACATTCACAAATATTGACCATCTATTAGGCAACAGATAACCTCAATAAATCCCAGAAGGTAGAAAAAAAAATACAGGCAATATTCTTTGATTACAGTGCAATTAAACTAGAAATTAATAGTAAATCAGAAAACCAGAAGACCATTTGACTGAAAGTAAAATCAAAACAAAACAAAAAACACTCAATTCATGGCTGAAAGAGGAAAATAAAAACTGAAATTGCAGATTTTCTGGAAAGTGACAATTAATGAAAACACTAAATATCAGAACAGATGTTATATAGCTAAAGCAGGACTCAGAGGAAAACTGAGGGCCTGGAATACTTACACGAAAGAATGATAAAACATGAATTAATCATCTAAGTCAAGGAGTTATAAGAGAATAAAACAGAATATAGCAACAGGAAAGCAGAAGGCAGATGTAGATAAAACTAGAAATTAATGAGTTAGAAAACAAAGCAGTTGAAATAAATTTCAAAGCTGGTTTTGGTGAAAAAAAAAACCCAATAAAATAGATACTAGTTAACCTCATCAAGAAAATGTGGGAGCAAGTGCAGATACCTAAAGTAAGAAATGATACGTGGGTAGCAGTGACACAAACAGCAAATTAAAGGGATCATGAGATTACTTCGTTCAGCTCTGCACAAATACATTTGAAAACCTGGTGAACTAGATTATTTTTCAAGAAAATAAAATTTACCCAAATGACCACAGAAGAGAGTTCAAAATTTCTAAGGTGGAAACTGAAAAAAAAAAAAAAAAAAAAAAAAATCAAACAGGTATACCCTGCCAAAAGAAAAAAAAAGCACTCATACAGTTGGTTTTACAGGGAAAATTCCATCAAACTTCTAAGGAACAGACAGACAATTCCAGTATGTTCCAGAGCATAAAAAAAGAAGGGAAACAAGCATAACAGTTTCCCAAACCTGACAAAGGAGGCACAAATAGAAATCCAAAGACTAATGAATATGAATTCAGAAATCATAAAAAAAAGTAGCAAAATAATTTCAGCAGTACATTTGAAGGCCAATGTATCATGATCAAAAGGGTTTTATTCCTGGAATGCAGGTATAGTTCTACGTTTATGAAAATTAGGAGGAAAAAGGGATTATCTTCATTGATGCTGAAAAGGTCTTTGAGAAAGTTCAGTGGTCATTTTTTATTTGAAATACACTCAAGAAAAACATGAATAGCCAAGGTTATACAGATGGTCTCTGAATTTCAATGGTTCAACTTACAATTTTTTTACTTTATGATGGTGCGAGAGAAACACACATTCAGTAGAAACCATACTTTAAGTACCTGTACAACCGTTCTGTTTTTAACTTCCAGTACAGTAGTCAATAAATTACATGAGATATTTAACACTCCACTATAAAGTAGGTTTTGTGTTAGATGATTTTGCCCAACTATAGGCTAATGTAAATGTTCTGAGTGCACTTAAGGTAGGCTTGGCTAAGCCATGATGTAGGTTAGGTGTATTAAATACATTTTTGACTTGTGATATTTTCAACTATGATGGGTTTATCAGTTCAAAACCCCACCATAAGTCTAGGAGCACTGTATAGTTAAGGTATTTTCCTTATTATGCTAAAATACATCTATCTCAGACAAGAGCCTGCATCATGCTTACTGAGGAAACACTATAGGAATTCTCACTAAAGTAAAGAATAAGGACCTAAATTGTTAGTATTGTTACTCATCATTGTCCTGGTGATACTTGCCAATGCAATTAGATAATAGAAAACAATAAAAACAGATGAATGGGGGGAATGCAATGATTGTTATACGCAGATGCTATGATTGCATCGCTGGAAAAACATGAGAATTCACTGAAAAACTATTTCAAACAATAAAAGAATCCCATAAATTAACAATGTATAATAATTAATAAACAGAAACCAATATCTTCCATATGTATAGACATTAAACAGGGTATAGTGAGTCCTAAGTGTTGTCAACTGGTTCTAGGAAACTGCAAGTTTAGGCAAAAGGATGTATAACAAAACCAATTTTTTTTCATTGTTATAATGAAATGATGTTTAAGGAAATAACATTATTCGAGGACCTGCTGCACCATGTTTTGCTTATAGTTGCAGTTTCCAAGAGCCCACTGACAATGTTAAGTGAGGACTTACTGTATACTGTTAGAGGAAGAGCCACCACTTACAATAACACCAAGAAATCTAAAAGAGCTAATATTAAACTTAGCCAAAAGATATGCAGGATCTATTATATATGAAGATTTAAAAACACCACTGAGGTATACAAAAGGAGCCTGTAGCAAATGGAAAGACATATCATGTTCATGGATAGGAAAATAATAGATGTCATTCTCTTTGAGTTAATTTATAAATTTAATATAATCTAAATAAAATTACCAATAGATCATTTTTAAACTAGGTAAGTTTGTTTTAAAGTTCAAATAAAAAGATAATAAATAGTCATGAAAATTCTGCAAAAAACCAATATGGGGGGACTGGCCCTATTAAATATTAGAACTTACTGTAGTGCATCATTTATTGAAACTGTGTGCTGTAGGCATAGGCACAGATAATTAAGAACCAAATGCATAGTCCAGAAATAGACCTAAATGCATATAATTATTTAGTGTTTGATAAAGGTAGCATCTCAAATCATTGGAGGAAAAGATTGAATGTTCTATTGGGATAACTGGTAGCCCAGTGGGGGAAAATAACATTGGATCCACATCTCACACCATATATGCACCAGAATAAGATTCAAAATGAAAATAAAATGTAAAGGTAGAAACAAAAACCATAAAAGTACCAGAAGAAAACACAGAGGGTTCCTTTCTAACTAAGACTTAAATCCAAAAGCCATGAAAGAAAAATCGGGTATATCAGACAAGATAAAAATTAGAAAAAACCCCAGACGTGTGTAGTAAAAAGAATCTACATAAGTAAACTGAAAAGACACATGACAAAGGCCTAATCACCTTAATAGGGAAATAGTTCCAAAGAGTCGATAAGAAAATGAATTTCAGTCCAATAGGGGGAAAAAGGTAAGGGATATAACAAGGCAATTTGTAGAAAAAGAACTATGAATGGTCCAAAATGTGTTAAAAGATATACTCAACCTTTATAAAAAATCAAATTAAAACTATACAGAAATACCATAGTTTATCAGATTGCCAAATGAAGGAAAAAAGGCAAGATGCATAGCAGTGTGTATGGTATACTAACTTTTGTACACATGGGGGCTCAGGGGGCTGAAATTAGAATAAATAGAATTGACCTTTGAACAACAGGGCTTTGAACTGCGGGGATCCTCTTAATGCAGATTTTCTTCCACCTCTGCCACTCCTAAGGCAGCAAGACCAAGCCCTCCTCCTCCTCCTCAGCCTACTTAATGTGAAGAGGAGGAGGATGAGGACCATGATGAAGATCCACTTCCACTTAGTGCATAGTAAATATATTTTCTCTTCCTTAGGATTTTCCTAGTAACATTTTCTTTTCTCTAGTTTACATTATAGTAAGAGTACAGTGTATAATACCTATAACATACAAAATGTGTTAATTGACCATTTGTGTTATCCATAAGGCTTCTAGTCAGCAGTAAGCTATTAGTAATTAAGTTTGGGGGATCAAAAGTTATACGTGGATTTTCCACTGTGCGGGCAGTTGGTGCCCCTAAATCTCACGTTATTCAAGGGCCAACTGTTTATATGTACATCTATACGTATAAGAAATTCTGGAGAGATATACAACAAGTTAACAAAGGTTTCCCTTAAGGGCTGTGATAGGCAAGGGTAGAAGGGAAACATCATTGTATGCCTTTTTTAAAAAAATCAGGTGAATGTATTTATTTTTTAAAGGGGTATTTATGCTAATGGGATTCTGACATAGCCACTGATATATTTGTGTCATAAAATGATGCACCTATAGAAAAGTATATGAATGCTTCTACTCTAACCAAATGAAATTTGCCCAAAGCCTTTCCTCCTTCCTGAGAAGCTATGAAGGATAGAGGCAGAACTCCTTAAAGTCCATTGTAAGTTTTTCAGGTAAAATCAGCATCATCCCAAATCACTGAATTTTATTAGGCACTAGAGTGTGTGTTTGCAGAATGCAGTGCATTTGCCGAGTGTGCAGTTTTGCTCTCCCCTGACGATAGGGTATGGATGTGGATCAAGTGTTAGATGCTTGTTTTGCAGCTTTTTAATAAAGATGTGCAATGTGACTGATACCAGGTTGAGATTACTCAGTTCCCAGTTAGAACGTAAAGTCTGAGAAGCTCTGATCGTGTAGAGCATAGGACATAAAGTGGTGGAGGTGGAATGGATCACGGGGATTAACTGGCGAAACCCCCCCACCTCCGTTGCACAGTGAGGAAACACTCCAGCCTGGGTAAAAGATACTTGGCTAGTTAGTGCTGAGCTTGAACTAGAAGCTGAGGTTCTGAGTGCCAGTTCTGGGTTTGCTCCCATTACCCTTTTCCCTAGTCAGGACAGTAGGGCATTCGGGAGCCTCAGCATGAGGGGAGTGAAGGCCACCTGTGCTAGGACGTGAACACAGGAAACCTGTTGGGTGTGAACAGCAGGAAGCCTGACCCAAACAGGCTTAAACAAAAGAAGACCTAGGGAGTGTGTAATTGGAAAGTCCAGGTAACACCCTTGGTCCCTCTCTGTAACAAAAACCGTATTTTATTTTCTCCTAGACCATGGTACTCTCGAAAAACATGTTGTCCAATTTTATTTGGTTGTTTGATAGCTCCATGACAGCAGGGGCCTTGTCTGGCTTGTCTAGGGTCTCCCATGCCTAGAGCACATATTAGGTGCTCGGTAAATACTTGTGGAAGGAGTTAACTCTGCGTGCTTGGAGTAGGGGGTGAAGGACAGGGCAAGCACACGGCCCGAGAGTGGAGAGAGGGATTGTTCCTCAAGAGACATTGAGATGTGGCAGTGGATTCTAGCTAGGGGCCAAAAGATACAAATTCCCACTGCACCTCAAAGACCTTCAGGTAATTTTCCTTCACTCTTCTTCCTTGCTTCTTAGAGAATGTCTTCACTGTTTCTATTCTCCCTTCCATTGGATTTGACTCAGGATGGGAGGAAGCTTCCGTGACTGTGATTAGCTACCCTCTCTCGCACAAGCAGGAGGGCCTTGAGACCACCTGGTGGCACTGCACAGAGTACGTGAGACTCTCCTGCCCTCCTGCCCCGGCTAGAGGCTCAGGACTATCTCTGCTTGACTTAGAGCCAGGACTATGCTGACGGTGTATAGTCTCACAGCAGGGAAGGGGGAATATGATTGTAAGAGGATACTTTCAATGGGACACAACCAGACAGAGGACAGGAACCCAAAATGGAGGACGCAGTGTCCTGGATTATTTTCAGAGACCAGCATCTGCCGTTGCTGTTTCTCTCTGCTTAGATGGAATTGCGATTTAGCTGATGGTGCCGGTGGTGATGCGTGTTGGTCGTTCCCATGCTCCCTGTGTGTCCATCTCCATGGTTTTCGGAAAAGGTTTTCACATAGGGCATGTTTTATCAGAGGACTGTAATTTGAAACCAGGACTGTCATATTTTAATTGTGTGATCTTGGACAAATCATTTATTTAATAACTTCTTATTGTCAGCTTACACTTGTACAAAGTGGAGATAATAGCAACATCTTTCCTGTATGTTTCCCAGGATTGATGTGAAGATAAAATGACACAAAATGTGGGCAAGTGCTTGGAAGATTATAATGCATAAGCCAGAGGCTAATCTTTCAATGACCCAATAAAGTTATAGATCTTAAAGATCTTCTTAGGCTAAAGCTCTTGATTTTAGAGGAGGAAACCAAAGGGACAAGAGAGTTGGCCAGGGTCATATGCTTACCTAGCAGAGGAAACTGTTTCCCAGCCACTCTGAGACAGGTTCTGTGATACGCAGAATAATGTCCCCACAAAGATGTCCACGTCCTAATTCCTGGAAGCTGTGAATGTGTTGGGTTACATGGCAACAGGAAATTAAGGTTGCAGATGGAATTAAGTTGCTAATCAGCTGACCTTAAAATAAGGAGAGTATCCTATATTACCCAGGTGAGTCCAGTGTAATCACACACGTCCTTAAAAACAGAAGGAGGCAGAAGAGGAGGTCAGAGTGACTTCATGTTGCCAAGACTCAACTGATCCTTGCTGGCATTGGAGATGGAGATGAAGGAAAGAGACCATGAGCTAGGGAACGTGGGTGACCTTCTAGAAGCTGGAAAAGCGAAGGAAACAGAATCTCCCCTAGAGCCTCTAGCAGGAACACACCCCTGCTGACACCTTGATTTTAGCTCAGGGAGACCCTCGTTGGACTTCTAAGAAATTGAGGATAATAAATTTGCATTGTTTTAAGCTAAGTTTGTGGTGATTTGTTCTAGCAGTGATAGAAAACTAATACAGGTACCATTTTCCACATTTTACAGATGAGAAAAGTAGGCACAGAAAGGTGGAGAGACTATTCTTAAGTCTTAAGTCTCACAGCTACTTCAGAAACTTTTTGTAGGGGGAGGAATTGATGTGTTGGATGCAGTAGAGTCAACACCTGTTCTGTAGGAGATGGCCTGGGAAAGATAGGATGTTAAATAGTTGGCCTTGGAAATAAATTTTCCTCTCCTTTTAGCTAGCCTGCACTCCCCCATGGAGGGTCAGGAGCTTCAGAATTTCTTCTTTCAGTGCTCTGGCGTAAGTATTACTTGTCCTGATGTGTAGACAAGTGACTTTTTTAGTACCCAGCAACATCTTGGGGGAAGTAAAAATTAGGAAGTCAAGGCAGAGATCATTTTTATATGAATGGAAGTGGAGACTTTGGCATATGTCCCCTTTTGAGATGATTTCCTCTGTGTCCTAATAGCGCTGGGTAGGAAAGGACTAGCTTAAGGCAGAATCTGTGCTGTGTCAGGTACGTGGCTTGCAGTTGTTTCCTTGTCAGGGCTCTGCTGCACATTTGTTAGCACAACTGGAACATGGCTGAAATTCATGGGCTCTGAGAACTGGGTGGGATCCCACTAGTCACCCCATGTTGTATTTATGTTAGTGACATTAAGCTATCCAACAATAAATCTCTACAAGATCAATCCACCTCTGTGTTGTCCCCTCTGGATTTTTGCCACCTCTCTTACTTTTTCCACTCCCATTGTTGCTGCTGTGACTTGATTCTGCTTTTGGTACCTCTTGAACTCAGCTCATTATTAGCACTCTTAGTGACTCAGCTAGAATGTGTCCATTGATTCCACTCCAGACTTGACATTTGCTTGGTGGTTTTTTGGTATCAACTCCTATCCTCTTCCTAATTTTGATCTGGATACTCCTGCCTCGTGGCCTTGACCTGGCTCCTGGTTTAATATGCTTGTTGGATAGAGGAATCACTATGGCAAGAGAGGGAGATGACCTGCATGGGTCCTACTGTCACTGGGGCAGCAATGGGGCCAGAGCCCAGTCTCTCCTACTCTGTTCCTTGCCCCGCGTCTGGCATTCTCCTTACAGTGAGTCTCTGTGTGGGCATCGTTGGACCAGAAACAACCTATGTTTTCCATTCTCAAGATAAGACTCATGTTCTTTGGGAAGATTACTTAATGATGTATTTCCATTCTCCACATGCAAAATGGAGAGAGTGGAGAAGAAGCTGAGAGACACCTGGGGAGTGGTGAGATCTGCCATGTGGAATAAACCGGATCAAGGGAGGCCAAAGGCTGTCCTATTGCCAGAGCAAAGAGAGTGATTGAGTGCCTCTGGCCACATAGTGCCCATGTCTGGTTTCTGTGGTTCTTGGATCACACAAATAGCTACGGCCTCCAAATGGGGCCAGGTCAACACCTACAGCTAGGGTAGATCTTATTGCAACAGAATGAATATGAATGACCTGGATTCAGTGGCGTTTCAGCCAATCATCATGACTTAGAGGGGCCTCTCAAGTCTTGCTCAGGGTAGTTCAGTCTAGGACTTGGAACAACCTGGCAGCTATACTGTTCCCTGCTCACAAATGTTTTTCTTTACAGGAGGCTAGTGTTTTCCAGTCTATTTACATTCAACACCTGCTGGATGCTACAGAAATAAAGTGATATAGACATGATAGATAATAATAAGAAATGTAGCACTTGTCATTTGTTAATGGTGCTATTCATTATTCTTTACAACAGCGTGGTGTGATAGATTTCATGTTCTTGTCTTCCTAAAGAGGAGAGAAGCACACGCGGTGTGTGCACATTGGCATCCGACGTCTGTGGTCTCTGCTCAGGATGTGTAGTCCCAGACTCCCTGGGCACTGCTTCTTGAGGGGGTGTGGCCTCCCCTCTCGGTGGCTATTAGAATCTTAGATTCCCACAGCTGGAATACATTGAGGACACTGGTCAGGATGTGAAGATTTGAGTCTTCTTACCCCATAATGATATTACTTTAAGTTCTTTGAGTCGTGAGTAAGAGAATGCATCTCAAACTAAGCATCTGCAAAATGAGACTATTTTGTAGTAACCCGGAAGTGTGGTCATGAAACCCCAGCCTCATGAAGACTTTGGAGCCAGGGTCTGTGAGGCTGTTGGGAGCCCAGGAAGAGCTCTTTCTCCATCTCATTCCTCTCCTTCTGTCCGTACAGCTGCTTCATTCTTCTTTCCTAGCAGACCAGCCTTGTCTGCTCCTGAGTTCCCATGTGGGGCAGAAATGTTACATTCCCAGCCATGTGCCCTCGTCCTCTTCGTTGTTCTCACCCTGTCCTGCTCTTGGGTTCCTAGCTAGTGGACACTGGTAGACCCAGCCTTAGACGGGAGCCATTTCTGATCCAGTAAACTGATTGAATTACATTGTACAAATGTGGCACCCAGGAGCCTGTCCTTGTGAATGTTCATGGTGTGGTTAAGGAGGTCTTTGCAAAATGAGTAATCTAAAAGGTTCCCACTATGCAGACCAGTGGTCATCTGGTCATTGATCACTGCTTTGTATATTCACTATGCTGTACCTTTGAATAGAGATAATGACAGGGAACTCATCCCTTGAGACATTTCAGACAGCCAGGATGCTTTTTTATATTGAGCAGAAATGGTTCTTCAGTCTTAAGTCTATTAGAAGCCACAGAGGAGAAGGATCCTTATCTTGCTTCACCATGACAGCTCTTTGGATAACTGAACCCCTGAATTATCTCTCCGACCATCCTTCCTGTGACATGTTTCCAAGTCCCAGCCCATTCCTGGTTGCCTTCCTGAACATGATCCATTTTGTCTGGATTGGTACTGACTTACCTTTGTAAAACACTGGCCAGTTTATAAACACGCATTATTTACTTCCACCCTCACAGCACCTTGAGGTAGGTATTTCAGTGTTCTCTTCACAGGTGTGGAGAAAGTCCCTTAAAGATGAAGGTACTGCCTCAGGCAATTCAGAGTTGGAGCTGGTGGGTCAAACGCATTGCCTACCTGTGCTGTTAGAGTTTACTGAGCCATTTATGGGCCATCCACTTGTCTCTGGTGCACTGGAAGAAAAGGAATACTGGTGAATAAGATACAGATCCAGTCTCAGGGAGCTCTGAGTCAGTGGGGGAAGTGCCAGAAGGTGAGAGTAAGGAGGTAGGAAGAGGGGACCCTCACCCAGCGTGGTCGTGAGCTGGGGAGATTCTTGATGGACACTTTGTTCTATCAGAGGAGGAGGGGTGGGTGGGCTTGATAATTCTGGAAACGATGGGAACTTGGGAGGGTAGACTGGAGCCCTTGAAGGGTCAGAGGAATGGGCACCCTCTTCTGCCTTGCAAGTTTGCCCCCGAAGGCCCTGTTGCCAGGCAACAGTGTTCTCTGGACCAGTGTTGCTTCCTCCACATATAACTTTGATGGGTGTTGAAGATGGTGGCATAGGACCTTGTGAGACTGTCAGACTGAGACTCCAAGGTCAGCTCAGCCGTCCTGACTCAGGCTGGGAAGGCCTGTGAGAGTGAACTCCCTCTGCTCCCTTTGAGGCGTAAACACGGGGTGCATAGCTGGGATGGAGCGAGCTCACCAGCTACTTGGTATTTCTGGGACCGCTTGCATGAAATGCAGGCGCTCTAGCCTCACCTGTCAGATCAGGCATTTTTTGTTTCATTAAAAATAAAACAGAAAGTCCTGTAAGCCATGGCATTAAAGAACATCTGGAAAATAACCCTTTTGCTTTCCTAGGGAAGATGTTAGTATGTCCAAGGCAGGACTGATGAAAGAATTTTTGAAGCAATCAAGGAAAGAAAATGGATCAGGCTTCAGGGAAGTTGGCATAAGAAGTGGGGAAAAAGATAACCCCAACCCAGAAATCGTGTCTGTCTCCAGAAGCAATAGTTCTTCTGGCTAACTCTCTTAACAGCTGGTCTTCCCTGATTTGTTTTGGCCCAAGTTGGCTATTCTATAAGCGGAAACAGTGACAGATACATACTTTCTCTTCTTGAGCCAGTTAACAAGTAATTATTAAGCCTCCTCAGCGTGACCATCACCATGTCATTGGTATTGTGGGGGACTCGAAAGAAGCAAATGACATGACCCATATGTCTCATTGAGCTCATGTCCAGCAGAAGGGAAAGGATGCTTAAGTCCCACATCAAACAGTGAGAAGGGCTAATTAAATGTTGGACTGGGTTCGAGATGACAAATGCCATGGGAAAGGGGAGGAGTTCATGATAGGGTAGGTAGTTAGAGGCTTTCCAAAGGAAAGGTGGGCTTAGGATTTACATCAGCAGAGAAAATTAGAAAGACATTTAAGGAAAGCAAACAGCAGGCAGCAAGACACCTCCTCAGCACTGCTAACATCGCTCTCCACTGATGATCTTGCTTCATCGTTTATTGAGTAATTCAAGACATCCAATCTAAGCTACTCATATTTCCTCAACCAAACCTTTCAACCTTCTGGAATCTGCACCCACCTTTTTTGCTCTTATCACAATGGAGGTTGCACCCTTCCTCTTACCTAAAGCTACCCTCTCCCCTTGTCCTCAGGAACTCATCCTTTCTCGCTCTTCGCATGGGCATTGCCCTTCCAAAGCTATCTTTCCTCCCCCAGACATCAGAATCCACTTTCATTTCAGTACACCATTCCCATTAGTATACAAACATACTCTAGTAACCCTACCTGACTGTATATTTCACCTTGTATCAGTCAGCTTTATCCACAATAATGCTGCATAACAAATAAACCATGGCATCTCAGGGCCATACAACATGCATTTGGTTTTTGCTTGCAGGCTTGTGGTTTTGCTAGGGTTCTACAGATCTAAGCTGGGCTCCAAGCCATAGGTTGTGTTCCAAGCCTGCACCACATGTCACTCATCCTCTTTCATCCAGAGGCTAGCTGAGGTATGTTGTCATGGAGAAAGGTAGGACCACAGGAGGGTGAGCCCAGCCAGACATGTGCGTTTCAAACTCCTGTTCAGGGCATATCTGCATGTCCCACTGGCCAAGCCCAGCATCAGTGGGATGGGAAATACACTCCTTCCATGGGGATTGAGTGCACTTGCTGGATGATAATCTGCCATATTCTTTCATCTTCTGCCCCTTTTTCCTGTGTCTCTGGACAGCCAGACTTCCAGAAGGGGTTGCATGAAGGGGTTGTCATCTACTTGTGATGTCCCCAGCTCTTCCCCCTCAATCTTTCTTCATCCCACTGCAGCGGCTTCTGCCCCAACCACTATACCTAGGCTCCTTTTTTTTCCGTCTTAGTCTATCTGGGCTGCTATAACAGAATGCCATAGACTGGGTGGCTTATAAACAACAGAAATATATTTTTCATAGATCCAGAGGCTGGAAATTTCAAGATCAAGGCACTGGCAGTGTTGGTGTCTAGTGAGGGCAGGCTTCCTGGCTCACAGGTGGCCGTCTTCTTGCTGTGTCCTCCCATAGTGGACGGGCTGAGGAAGCTCTCTCTGGAGTCTATTTTATGAGGGCACTAATCCATTCACAAGGGCTCCACCATCACGCCCTAATCACCTCCCAGAGGCCTCACCTCCAGATGCATCTCTTTGGAGGTTAGGTTTTGACATACAGATTTCGGGAGGAACACAAACATTCAGTCTGTAGTGTCCTCTGTATTGCCAAATCCAAGGGTTGGATTCCATCCTCGGCTTACCTTCTCCACCTCTCAGTAGCATTTCACACAGTTGGCCACTCCCTCCTTCTTGAATTCCTTTCTCTTTTGGATTTTATAACTTCACCAGGTCCTGGTTTCCTCCTCCTGCCCTGACTGTTCCTCCCATTCCCTTTCCTGGTTTCCCCCTCACTTCCCCAGCTGGTGGTGGTGTTGCTAAGGACTCAGTTTAGAGGTCCTCTCTCCTCTCCTCTCTCCTCTCCTCTCCTCTCCTCTCCTCTCCTCTCCCCTCCCCTCCCCTCCCCTCCTCTCCTCTCCTCTCCTCTCCTCTCCTCTCGTGCCCTCCCCTCCCCTGCCTTCCTCTCCTCTTTTTTCTTCTCTCTCTCTCTGTCCCTGCTATTCACAGAGTTTGAAATATCTTCTCTATATTGATGACTCCTAAATGCATATCTCTAGCACAGTTATGTCTGAATTTTAGCCTCTTCTTATATTCTGCTGTCTCAACATTCCCACTTGGGTGTCAGGCCTACTCCTCAAACCTAATTCATCCAGATGGAATTGCTGTTTTCCCCTCTGTAATTTGCCTTCTCTGTGTCCTCATGCTCAGCCATAAAAGTCCTCCAACAGACCACGCTGGCGCCTGCCTCAGAGCCTTTGTGAGGTGGTTTCTTCTGCCTGGAACACTTTTTGCCTTCTTCTCCCCACCCTACCCCCTTCCCAGGGCCGGTGCCTTGTCATCTTCCAGGTCATGTGGTCAAAGGTGAAGCCTTCCTTGACCATTCTGTCTAAAGGAGGCCACTTTCCCCGTGCTGTCTCATTGTTTAGTCAGCCTTGGATTTTTACCAGTTATCATAATTGGTGAGTTTTTTATTTGTACTCTTGGATTTTATCTGTCTTCCTAACTAGAATGTACCCTTCCTAGCGGGCGCTCAGTAAATCTTTGTTGAATGAATGACCTTGAAAGGCCCTTGGAGAGTGTCTAGTCTGCTGTTTGCCAACCTGCAGGCTGTGAACCCATGAGGGGCTGTGGAATTACTGCCCTGGGTCCAAGAGCCCGTAGTGCACCGATCACTGCTTAGCTGTGGGGGGACTAAGTGATAAATCTCACTCATATGTGTACTACTTTTCAAATGATGGTGTTGTATTAAATAAAATACAGATTCATTTGAAGGTATTACTAAATTCATAGGGCCTTTTAATCTTCATATGTTTTTCTTAGTTAATGTATGTAAAAGTACACTCTTTTATGGGTTTTCTTCACACTCAAAGGTTGGAAAACTGCTAACATAATTTATATACCTTGTATCTTTATGGCTGTAAAAACCAAGACCCAGGGGGATGAAGTTACTTGCTCAAGGTCAAGTTCTTCAGCAGTGGAAAAGGCCTGGAGCGGAGAGAAAGGAAAAGGCTAGGGGCCTAGGGTGAGGTAGAGCCTGGGGACAGGGCACAACTGTGAGACTGGGCACTGCAGAGACCTGCCCAGCAGGTGTCCCCTGGCCAGGGCCTGTGCTGATTTTCGTGGTTAAAGGCAGTGACTTCTTAGAGGGTAGCAGCTGGTTGAAGAGCTAGCGACTCTGTGTGCCTGAAAACCAAAGTTTAGCCCAGAGCAAAGTGTGACCCAGCCCAGAGATCCTGGGACATGGTGAAGGTGATGGCCAGGGTGGTGAGTGACAGTGGTAGAGCAAGTGTCACACGTGGGAAAGAACTGAGCATTTCAACTAGAGAAACATCAAGAAAGCACAGGTGAGCTGAGGGGTCACAGCAATGCCTGGGAGGAAATGGAATGACATCTAATGAGCCCCTAGGGTGGAGGGGGGTAGATGGGAGAAGGGACCCTGATGGATGCTGTGTCTGTGAGCACCTCAGTGCCCAGGCCACACTGTGGCAGAAGCTGACTTCCCTGCCTTCCCGTGGCTGAGCCTTCCCTCGTTGTCCCTTCATTCAGAGTCGAACTCCTCTGCAGCCGTTCTTGGGACCATCTTTTTGAGGCCTTGAAGACCGTGTTTGAGCACCGGTTCCTCCCTCTCTCTGGAGGCCCCTCATTGTCCTGATGGCCTTGGGGTGCCCCTGCTGTCCTGGCAGCGAATGTGCCCAGGAGAGCCTGGCCTGCATCCTGGATGCCCAGAAGACGAGGGAGTGAGGGATGGAGACTTCAAGTCAGATTCCTAATTGGACAAATTGGCCCGGCCTGGTGAAATGCCACAAATGGCGGAGTGGAGAGCGTCCGTTTAGCATGCGGGCCTGGCACCCCGGCAGGTTGGCAAATAGTTGCTTGAATCAAGTTCCCCATGTGTGGAGCACCACACTGCCTCTGTGCAGGGCAAAGCCTGTCACACACATTACCTTTAATGCTCACTCCAGCCACGGAGGCTCAGGGAAGTTAAGTGACTTGCGTAAGGCCGCTCTGTTACCAAGGAGCAGAGCTGTTTTCCAGTCCTGTGTGGGGTGTTCATGCTTCTCCCCACCGCCCTCCTTAGCAGTGTTTCCAAGAATACAGCCCCTCCCTCGGCCCAGGAAGCTGAGCATCAGATCAGGGCACTGAAGCCCTTTATAAACGTGGGGGAGCTGGACACATCAACCAAGGTGCTTTACTTTTATTTTATTTTTTTTAAAGACAAATTCTCACTCTGTCACCCAGGCCAAAGTGCCGTGGTGTGATCATAGCTCACTGTAGCCTTGAACTCTTGGGATTAGGTGATCTTCCCACCTCAGCCTCCCCAGTAGCTGGGACTACAGGTGTGTGCCTCCACATGTGGCTAATTATTTTATTTTTTTTTAAAGATGGGGTCTTGCTATGCTGCCCAGGCTGGTCTCAAACTCCTGGCCTCAAGTGATCCTCTAGCCTCAGCCTCCAAAGAGTTGGGAGTACAGGCATGAGCCACTGCACCCAGCCTACCAGAGTGCTTTAAATGCCACACTGGCTGGCTGGCTGGAAGAAGACTCTTCCTCTGGCCCCGAGGTTCCTTGTTTCTCAAATCAGCCATCATTAGTTCGGTGCATGTTCCAGTCCATGTCCTGACTCACGTCTTCAAGCTTCCAGGGTCACCTGCTTTGGGTTCAAGCAGCTACGTTGTCTTGAGCAGTTTACTTATACCTCTGCCGCTCTGAGCCTGTTTCTCCACCAATAAAGTGGGGGACGATACTGTGTCGTGTTGAGGTTCATGTGAGGACAGATCTGGGAAGGTGCCCTGCACAGTGGCTGGAGGTTCAGTGTGCATCAGCTGCGGCTGCGTTTGTGGAGCGGTTGGCTGAGACAAACACCCACATTCTGATTTCGAATCGTGTGCTCTTTCTCTCTTGCTGTGCTGTATACAAACAGCCTCTTGAAATCATGTTCCTAAATCTATCCCTGAGTCTCTGTGGGAAATGTGGGATCCCTGGCTGCTTCCCCGACTACCCAGCCTTCACCGGGAGTCCTCCAGGTCTTCTCTGCTTTCACTGTTCTGAGCTTCACCAGCGGCGTGCAAGGTTGTGTAACCACCCTGTCCTCAGATCACATGTGGGGAAGGACTTGGACCTCAGGCCACTTGGCGCTGGCAGCAGCGCCTGCCCGCTGAACTGTGGCTCCGTTATGGCAATTCCAGCCAAGCACCTCGGCCTTTCCACAGAGACATGTCCAAGGAGGTGCTAGTTCCGATCCCCACCGACCCCTCACCTTACTCAGATGCTGCCCATGTGGACTGAGCACCCACCTCGTGCCAGGATCCCACAGAGAGGCATTGGGTGGAGGTTAAAACTGGGTGAAAGATCTGAAGTTGGAGATCAGCTGACACTCGGTGATCCCGGGTGGCCAGACCCTGCTTACTTCCCATCCTCCTCCCACCCCCTTGCTCTATTTTCTTATTAACTGGAGGAAATGATTAGCCTAGGCAGCTCGTTAACAATTATTGATTAACTACATTCTTTTCACCAGGTGCCCAAGGAAAAGCCAGACTGTGGTCCTCGTACAAGAAAACTCAGCTTTCCTTCCAAGATGTGGTGCTTGTCTACCAGCCTTGCTTGGCCTCTGGTCCCCACAGCTTAAGGCACTTCAGGCCACCTGCAGGTTCTGACCCAGCTCATGTGCTGTGATCAGGCTGGTGCAAGGCAGGGATAGACTAGTCAACCATCCCCGTTTGCCTGGCTCTTTCCGTGTGGAACACTGAATGTCCTGCGTCCTGGAAACTCCAATCCTGGCCACGCTGGACAGTTGGACACCGTGGCAGGGAACATTATTAGCAGTAGTAGTAGTAGTATTTCTTCTTCTTGATTATTATTTCTTCTCCTTCTCCCTTTCTTCTTCTTGTCCAGTAATAACTAATATTGAGCATTTCCTGTATACCAAGACTGACGCCACATGCTTAAAATCTTTATGAGGTAGACAATGGCTTTAGGAAGCTAAGGCAGAGGTTACAGTTAATTCACCTGAGCAGTCCTTGCCTGATTTTGTTTCCCTAATTCATGTTTGCAGCTTTAGGTCAGCCTCCTGCTGGGGCTGTGCTAATCCTTTGGTTCTAGAAACTGGTTTCCTCCCAGCCCCCTTTCTATGACTGAGAGCCACTGACTATTACAGCCCCTGCTGATTGAGGCCAGCCTTGTCCCTGACCTCCTCCATCCCAGAATTTTGCAAGAGGAGTGTTGCACTTGAACTCCTATTGCTGAGGGTTGGACTTTACACCTGCACTCTGAATCCCGAGGCTCCCTTCACCCTCGCCTGCTGCCCGAGGCCCGACACCCCTCTTGTTATGCATTACACACAGGTCAGGAACATTCCTCTGCCCCGTTGCTGGGACTATCTGCAGTCTCCTGATGGTCCCAGGACTCTGCCTGATCCCAGGTCCTGGCATCCTTGAGACCACTGGTTAGTCTCTTATTAATTACAGTTGGTGCTTGGTTGGCCTTACTGGGATTATCTGCAACTGGATGAGTTTGTAGAAACCTCTGCTCCCTGCCCTGCTGATGGGATAAAGGGAACACAACCCTTTTCACATCAGTCTGAGCAGCTTATAACTAGGAAGACAAATAGACCACTGAAAATAACATCTTGCACTCCAAAGGCACGTATAAATGACTTTTGGATAGGGTGGGCTCGATTAAAATCAAATTGATTCAAATCATGATTTGAATCACTAGTCAGGAAGAGTCGATTAAATCAATATTTTCCCTTCAAAAATGCATTCGTTTTTGATATAATTTTAATGCACAATCTTCACAACTCTGACAGAGATAGATGTGGTTTTCATTTTTAGAAGTTACATACCATGCATTTTTAAGCTATGATTTATTTTGACATTTCGTTGAATCACTTTTGCAGCCACGTCTGAGTCTTGAGTGATGACTTGGTTATTTTATTTACCAAAGCTAATCAAACAAATGTGTATAATTTTCCCAACAAAATAAGCATGTGCACTTTTGAGTGTTTAACTATTTTTTGCTGTAAATGTAGAAATGTGTTTTTGCTGTGATAAATTAGACTGTTTTAGGTAAATTAGACTGTTTCAGGCAGGTCCAACCCCAAACATTTGTAATATATATTTCAGAGTTAACCCAATCTTTACCTTTTCTTTCTGCTTACTTACTTGTTAGAAAAGAAGGGTAAGCTTTTCTACTTTTATAGTTCCCAAATGATTTTTAAGTTGAGACTGAATTAGTCTTTTTTGGAAAACATTCTTGCTATGGGCAGAGAAGAAATCACTATAATTACAAGCTTGATACTCATCTTCATCATTGCTGCAAATCCACGTGCAGGACTTCTGCCAGCCATTGGTGTGGCCTTCACAAGGCCTTGTCAGCATCTTCCATGATTACCTGAGCTTTACCATATCTGAAACAAATTCTCTTCACTGGGATCAGTTGGGTTTTATTTTCAGAAAGTATTTTCACAGCAACAAAACATTTGGAATTAGATGCAGTCTTAGATAGGGCTATGTTAGGGAAGGGTATTCTCTTCCGTCGTGTCAGCCTCAGAATGTTTGGGAGGGGACCCCTTACATCTTGGGGGCCCAAATAACATTCTTGAGTTTATGGATTCACCTCTGTCTTTTCTGAGCCTGTTTCTGGCTTCAACCTCACTACATCATCTCTTAGAACATGGCCGTGTGTATTCTCTACCTGCTGGAAAATCAAGTACCTGCATCTTTCAAGCTCAAACAGGTGCCCTCTAATTTTGCTTTCCTAGGACTTAGAACATGAATACATGTTTCAGCCCCTTCATATAGTTCTGATTGAATAGAATCATCATGTTAGGGTTGGAAAGAATGCAGTGGAACACTGGTTTCATCCTCACACTAATTCTTTAAAGTAAAAATTAAGTGACTTGCACTGGTCCCAAAGCCTGGGATGAGAAACCATGTCCTCTGGGACTCTTAGAACTGGGTGTTTCCTGTAATAAATCAATCATTCCTGAATTTAGATAATTTCTCCTCTTCATCTTCTTTTCTGCAAAGTAATGATTTTTAAACAACTATTCTGCATATGCAAACATCTAAGTATTGTTCATTTATAGTGAGCTTTGCTGGACTTTTACAGAGCTACACTTAGAGTCTAGGTATGGCATGGATACTACATAGTTCTCTGGTAGAGGTCCCAGATTTAGCAAGTAAAGAGAGAGTACACCAGTTAAATTTGAATTTCAGACAAACAATGAATAATTTATTTAGTATAAGTTTGACCCCTTGATATTTGGGACATACCAAAAAATTATGCATTGTTTTTCTGAAATTCAAACTTACCCAGGTGTCCTGTATTTTTTCAGGCAACCTTAATCTCCCTGTCATGTGGCAATGTGTTTCATTTGGTTTCCCATGCTGACCTAAGGTGCCGAGTAACACAGTCCACTTTTCATAGTCCACTTGAGTTAATGTTTTCGCTGCATATTCTACTTTGCTGTGTCTTCTTTCATTAAAAGAAATTCTTTTAGGTCAGCTTTGATTTTGCCCCATGCACTGTTTACATTAATGTGTGCCACTTGCATCCCTTTGAGTGGGCATCCTGACCCTTGCAGGGCTCTCATGCCTGCCTGAGCCAGGCTGTGCGGGCACCAGGTTGCAGGGAACTGGCCAGATGCAGGCCTGCTGGCGGCTGGAGCAATGCCCTAAGTGCCCAGCCCTGGCCTTTCTGGGAGCACCAGGAGGTGACCACCAGAGGGAGTAGCTGTGATAGTGGCTGAGGGGGATCTGTACTGTGTGGTAGGATCCTACGTCACTAAGGAAGCCTATGGGAAGCTCTTGTCTGATACCACCACTCGCTGGTAGATGACGCCATCATCCCTAGATGCATGGCTTTCTCACTGGAGCACCTCTTCCTGTCCATCTGACTTCCGTCCTGACTGTGGAGGAGCCTGGGCTGTGGCATTTGGCTCAAACAAGCCAGTGTCCCAAACGTGTGGTCACCTGTGCAAAATATCATAGCATGCGTTTCCATGTCTTATTTATGTTTTCTGGAATTGAAAATAGTCTGTGGCTGACACGTGCTCCCCCTATCCCACTCTGAACCCGCTTCCAGCACCTCAGTGTGGCTCTACTGTTCTCCCTCCAGGGCATGGAACTGCAGTGCCCTGAGAGGAAGCATGTCCAATGGGTTCTCTGAAGGTGCCTGAATTTGTGGCCTGTCCTCCTCTGGCCTCTGCCTGGCTTCTCCCCGGCCTGCGTCTCCTCCCTTGCCTTGACATTGTGTGCCTGTGCTGTTCGCTGTTGCCGACTGCTCGTCTGCGTCCAGCCTGTGGTCCCACCTTGCTCTCCAGTGTAGGAACGTTTGCTGTGCTCTGTCCTGAGCGGGCAGCGCAGCCCCAGGGCCTGAGAGCTCCCTGGCTCTGGGACTTCTGCAGAGCTGGGCCCAAGACGGCCCATACCAGCTGGCTGCAGTGCAGGGTGAGTGGGGCGGATTTGAGCAGCATCCAGGGGGTGGGAAGAGAATCCCTTAGTAGCCAACTCTGCCCAGGGTTGCTTTGATGAGAAATTTAGACTTAGATTCTTTATGCTAAAGCCACTTAAGTTGGCTTTAACTCTGAACACAATTTTCTGGTAGCCTTTAAAATAATAATAAGGTTTTCTTATTTGTGTTCCTTTCATAAGGGAAGGACCCATTAAGACAGGGCTGGGGGCGCCTGACCAGGTGAACTTCCGATTGTCTAATGTTATCCAACCTCATTAACATTTTCAAAGCCTTGCTGGAACTCTGAAAGTTGTCCAAGAGGATCATTACCTTTCAAGTTTTCTCCTCCTAATGAGCCTGAACTTTTGCTGCCATAGCTTAAGCCTGGTACTTTTCAGCTGTTGTCCCTACTGACTAATGAACATAATTTGCGCTGGGCCTTTTTCCAGCCTCCTCATTTCAGAACCAGCACTGTCTCCACTGGAGCCAGTCTTGTCTCAAGATTGTCCGTGACTTTCACTTCCTGACTTGAACTGTTTTCTTCCAAGTTGCTTCAGCCTCTTGGCCTGCCCTGGTCTCTCCCGTACATAGGGCCGGGCCCCGAAGTATATCTGTAACCTGGTACACATTTCCCCGTGGGCACAATGTGATACATCTCCATCATGTGCCTCCACCAGCCCACAATGGCCTTTTAACTTGGACTGTAACCCACAAGCTGTAGGTGTGCAGTGGAAAATGGGGTGCGATGCAGCTACCCTGCTATGGGATCAAAACCCAAAGGTGATGGAATTGAGTGAGAAATGTGTGTATTTTGCTGGTGTTCAGGGAAAAGTTGGTTTAATTAGAGATAGATGAGGCAAATGAAGATTTCTGGGGATTCTGAAAGGGGACTTCTAGGCACTTTCAATGTCATAATTGAATGATGAAACTGTTTATTATTTAAAATTTTATTTTACCACCTAGGCCTTCATTTGCCTTTTGACAAAGGAGCTCTTAGACCTGCGGTCCCCAGCCTCTGGGCTGTGGACTAGTAGTCGTCTGTGGCCTGTTAGGAACCCGGCTGCACAGCAGGAGGTGAGCGGTGGGTGAGCGAGCAAAGCTGCTTCTGTATTTACAGCCACTCCCCATCGCTCCCACCATTGCCTGAGCTCGGCTGCTTGTCAGATCAGCGGTGGCATTAGATTCTACATTATGGTGAGTTGTATAATTATTTCATTATGTATTACAACGTAATCATAATAGAAATAAAGTGCACGATAAATGTAATGTGCTTGAATCACCCCAAAAGCATCCCCCACCCCGGTCCGTGGAATAATTGTCTTCCATGAAACCTTTCCGTGGTGCCAAAAATGTTGGGGACTGCTCTCTTAGACATATCAGACAAGACTAGCATCTTTGGAGGTATTTAACAGAAATGGAGTTGGGGAAAGAAATATTTAGAGAGAGGAGAAAATGTTTCCTGAGATAATTCAAGGGAAAAGGAGAAAAGAAGTTAAGGGAGGGAGAGAGATGTCAAAATGGAGAGAAAGAAACAGCCGGAGATGGCAAGAGCTGAGCTGTGAGTGGTAAAAGAAGGAGGTATATATTAGACTTCATAATCTCCTTGAGGAATGTAGGTGAAAAGAAATGATGAGAAGACCTATAGCTTGTAATTAAGATAAGGCCATTTAAAATTGAACTGTTGTGGGGTTGAAGACTCTTTTGTGATCTTGGGCATGTCTCTTAGCCTAACCTCCTTGTACCTATTTTACTTATCTATAAAATGGGTCCAGTAATACTCACCTCTTGTCATTGTGAGAATCAAATGGGATGATGTTTGTAATGGCTTAGCACATTTTCTGCAGTATCCAGTAAACAGAAGCTGCAATTATTATAAGGATTTCTACTGAATTAATACAAATAGATTTGTATAATAGTCATTAATCTTTCCCTAAAACTTTTACGGTCAATGATGTTGTCACAAGGGATGGAATGGCATTGTGCAAAAGTCAGCACTTGTATAGGACATTGGAAGCTGAGTGTCCATAACTTTGGCTGGAGCTCGTGACTGTCCAGCTATGGTGACATTACATCCTGGTTCATCTTGGCCAGTCTTAGTTTACACCTGTCATCCAAGAGCAGTGTATTCATTCTTAAAAGTATTCCCATTTGGATGACAAATCATATAGTTCCCTACCTTTGGTTCTTACTGTCTATGTCAATAAGACAATATTATTGCATTGCTCATAGTTTCTGATTTTCTCAAATAGATTATGAGTTTCTGGAGGCCACTAGATACATATGTATATGTAAATATATGTATATGTATACACACCCCCATATAGTGAACCTCTTGCATTTGTAGCAGCGGGTAAACAGGGCTCATCACATGGTGACCTCAACCTATAGTGGTTATTTCTGTAGGACCCGTGCCCTGGCACTGTTTGCTGAGCTTCCCGCAGAAAGGGATCCCCAGAGGATGGTGAGCTCAGAGGAGTGAAGACAGGGTGTTCACAGGATCAGAGATGGTTCTAAAGTGTGGAGCTATGGATGGAACATTGGGTGATATCCCTACCTATCACCTGGGAACTATGTCCACTGGGCCAGTCATTGAGCTTCTCTGAGTCATAGTTTTTTTCATATGTGAAATATGAGTAATAAAATGGACCTTGAAGTCTTGTTAGAAGGATTGCATTGCAGGGTGCCTGGTGGGTGCTCCGTAGAGGCAAGGAGACTTGAGCAGGACAGCTGTCTAAGTGTTGGTGGCAGCATCGTGTCCCTGCCTCCTTCCTACTTAACTTTCTCCAGTTCTTCCAGCTGTTCTTATATACAATGGTTTCCAGGTCTGTTGGTGACCTGGGTCTGCTCGAGTTAAAATAGCTTCTGGCCAGGTAGATGGATTGGTTGATTCATTCATTCAAGAAGTATTTTTTGAAGTGAGTGTCAGGCACTGTGCTTGGGGAATTCTCTGCTAGGCAACAAGATGCAGTCCTTGCTCTTGTGGGACTTGTGGCTGTCAGAGTTGTTTGTAGGGTGCTTTCGAAAGATTTCTCTCCTTAACTCACGCATGTGTCTGTAGAACCTGCCAGAGCCGCAGAGCGCAGGATGGGGGAAGGGTCTTTTTACCATGGGCTTTAAACTTCTTGCCTGCCTTGAAATCATGTTTTTCAGATGGAATATTTGTGATTCAATAATCAATTCAGCAGTGAAAGGGAAGAAAAAAACAGCCTGGCAGTCCTGGTGGAGTAAATCATCCCGTAAGCATCCGAGGAGCAGCAGCCCCTAATAGCTCTTGTAAACAGGCTGTCACTCTCGGGGCTGGGCACAGGCCAGCCGAACCTCTTCCTGGCGTTCCTCTCTATTTCTCGGAAACACTATGATATCCAGCTGTGACATACATTCTGCATCAGTTGAGAAACACTTTTCAAATCTGGTTTCCAGCACTCAGATTGTTTCTGATTGTTTCCAGATCAATCAGCAAACCTCTCAGGAGTAGCTTCTAGGTGGATGGAGGCTTGCGGTAGTGTGAGACACATTTGCATGTAAAAGATGCATGGGCAATAGCACGATTACATCTTGGATCTAGTTGCCATAGATTGATTTCAGCATGGCTCCAGTTTTCCCATCCTTCCCTGTATCCACACCCTTTGCATTCTAGTCAAGAGAGTCAGTTTCCCACCTCTTGAGTCTGGGTGTCTTGTGATTGATTTGCTTTGGCCGATAGAATATTATAGAACTGACAAAATGTAAATGCTGAGTCTGGGTTTCCAGAAGGCTTGCACGCATCTCTCTCTCTCTCTCACCTCTGCCACCACCTAAGGACAGGTAGAGGCCAGCCTGCTGCAGGATGAAAGACCATGTGCAGCAGAGCCTAGCGTTCCCAGCTGAGGCCATCCTGAACCAGTTAGCCCCAAGCAGACCTGCAGGCTGAGCACAGACAGCATGAGCGAGCCCAGCTCTGCTCAACCAAGCCCAGCTTAGGTTGGCAGACTCTGGGATTATGCAGAGATGTGAGAAATAAAAAATGTTGGTGGTTTTAAGCCAGAAAACCCCAAAAGATGCCCAGGGACAGTGCAAGCCCTATGGTATGCCCAGTTCTGCATATGTGCTGTCACTATTGCTCGCAGCAACTGTCCCTTGTTTGCTCCATTTTACAGTTGAGGAAGCTAAAGCGCTAAAGCCTGGGATGCCAAGTGACTTCTCCAAGGTCATGCAGCTGAAAGTTGGACGGGGGCTGGCCCAGCAGGCTGCGTGCTTTGCTCAGCACTCTCTGCTGAAGCAGGACTCTGTCCTTGAGTCCTGTGTCCTTTAGTCCCGGGCAGTGAGCTCTAGTCCTCTCTCTCCTACTTCTCCTGCACTTTGGGGGCATTTCTTATCCATGTTTACTTCTTTCAGTTCCCCGACTCACAGGCAGCTGTTGGCAGTGAAACCCAATGATTGTTACCATGCACAGAGAGCTCAGGGCCTACATAATACACAGGTAGGTAGGTGCTCAGCCCAGGCTACGGCAGAGGGACCGTGTGGCAATGGGAAGGGGAGTTCCGCCCCTCCCCTTATCAAAGCCACTGTCACCTCTCCCCCAGTGGTCTCTAACTGCTGTCCTTTTGGTCTTCTGCCCATCGAGGTCAGTGCTACCTTAAAACATGAATCCAGATCAAACCCCAGCTCACAACCCTCTGGTGGCCACTTGTCACCCTTAGAATAAAACAGTCTTCATCAAGGCCTCCAAGGCCGCCCAGAAGCTGGCACCTCCCTCCCTCCCTCCCTGACCCCATCTCTTTCCTTCACTTCCTGCCCCAGCCCTGCTGGCCCTGGGGGTCCTTGATCCCACAGTGGCCTGTCCCGTCTTAGCCTTGCGGTTGTCTCCCTCCAGGAAGCTGACAGGTTTGCTCCTTCCTTTCCTCTGTTCACAGCCACCTTCCTTGCATCCGACCCCAGAAGCTGCTGCCCCTTGCCTTTTTATCTCTGAATTTGTCTTTCTTCATAGTAGAGATAATTTATCTACTGATTTGTCCATCTCCTCCCTGGAGTGCAAGCTCCATGAAGGCAAAATCTTTGTCATTTTCTTGGCCACTCTATCTTCCATGCCTAGAACCAACACCTGCATTTGGTTGGTGTACAGCAAGTGTTTATATTTATTTAAGTCCCATGTTTATAACTGACATGTTTTGAGTGGATGTAATATGCCAGGCCCAGGACAAAGTTATTTTCATTGTCTAAACCTCATGAAACCCCCATGGAGAGAGTCCTGTCAATATTCCCGTTTTGCAGACGCGGACCCTGTGCGTAGAGTAGATGCATATCTAGACCACGATTATAGAGCTGGTTAGTGTTGGTGCTGGGGCTGTTTGATTCCAGATAGGAAGTCCTTACACACTGTTTCTGGGTGACCACTTGCTGTCATCACTCAAGCAATGAGGGGAGGGGTTTTCTCTGCAAAGAGTGCCTGTGTCTTGTGGTTCCTGCTGTTGCCCCTGAACTTTGGAGCTTTCCTTATCAGTATCTTCTTCCATGTGCCCAATGCTAAGCTGTTCGAGAGCAAAAGCCAATTTATTGTTATGTGCAGAGAACATAGGGCTCAAATAAAGTGCAAGTAGATAACTAGCAAGCACAGGGCAGAGAGTCCATGTGTGGTCACGGAGGGAGCACTGGGCCAGGAGTCTGGAGGCCCATGCTGCCCCCTCCAGCACACCTTTGCACGGTGTCCTGTCTGCATAACTCCCCTCACTCTCGCCCTGTCTGGAGGGCTGCATGGGAAGTCGCTTCTCCCTGTCCACTGAGGTGAGGGCTGCTGCAGGAGGGACGCGTGAGTCAGGTTTGTGGTGGAACCGAGTGTCCTCTGGGTCTCCTTCAGCTCCAGGAGTTCCAGGCTGTCAGGCTGTAAGTCCAGGCTGTAAGAGAGAGGCAGAGGAAGGCAGAGTTTTCCCAGCAAACCAGAGTAAGGGACTGTGAAACAGGAAACGAGAGCAGGAAAGATGCGAGGCAGAAAGAGGATGAAGAGAGGAGAGGCCAGGAGACCAGAGGAAGGTGAGAATGAAAGCGGAAAAAATTGATGTATATCTCTGGTGTGTGTTGGAGAAATAAACATGGTAGAGGGAGTTGACTGGAAGGGAGGGAGGGAGGGAGAGGACCGAGTCCCCAAGCCCCAGCCCTGGCTACAGCAGAGGCTGAAGGTCATGCCTTCCTGAACTGCCCCTCTCTGGCCCAGGTCCTCCGTGTTCTTCACATGTCTCTGGCACACCTCCCTTCCTGGCCCCTCCCCATCACCATTCTCCTTTCTCGAACATGCGACCCCACCGTCCAGCCTCACTGTCCCCTGGGTGCCATCTCTGCTGGCAGTTGCAAGGTCAGCATCTCCAGGCGGCCTCCTGGGTGTGTGGCCATGTGGCTGCAGAGAGGTCTGTTCTTGGTTTCCTGCTCTGCTGTTGCCGTCTTGAAATTCCTTAATGACTTTTGAACAAGAAGCCTGCATTTTCATTTTGCACTGGGCCTTATCAATTCTGCAGTCAGTGCTGCCCCAGAGCCCAGAGCCCTGCTGCAGGGTCTGAAGGATCAGAGAGCTGTAAGAATTCAGAGGCGCGGGAGTGAGAGGAAGGAAACTCACACAAGAAGGGGGGAGCCGGGAGCACATGGAAACTGAGGGGCAGGCTCCTGGGACCAGGTGAGCCAGGTAAGCAGGCAAAGCAGGAAAGGCAGGCTAGGCACACAGGGTGAGAACCCACAGGGCCTGGCCACTTTGGGTCTGGCTGTGTGGATCCCTCCCTTCCTGGGCGGACAGGGAAGGGCTGGAACGGCTGCAGCAAAGGACACCAGTTTCTGAAGGAAGCTCCTCTGTCCACCCTTGGTTTCAGATTCTAACTGCTCTCCTCAAAGTCACTGGCTCTTTATTATCCTCTGGATGCTCTAGTGTCCTCTGGACTCTGTTCAAGAAATAGCTGAAAAGGTCAAGTCCAGGGAGGACTCAGACTCATTCTTGGTGGACCCTGGTTCTGCTTTCATTTTTCCCAAGTCCAGGGAGGCCCTGGTACCTCTCTGCCAATAAAGACAGATGGCACTTACTGCTCCTGCAAGCACAGTGCCCGTCCCTGAGTAGGGCCAGCCTCTCTGCATACCTTCAACATCAAATTACTCAAACTTCCAAATTTTCCTTTTTGCAATTGGACAAAGGATTTTGGATTTTGGATCATCCTACCAACTCAACAAATTGGGCATTTGGATGCTGGAATTTGGATGAACCCTAAAAAAAAATCAGACTTCAGGAGGTAGGATTTCACCTTAAATTAGAAGTGCAGTTCCCAGCATTGCCCTTGTTTGTTTCGGCTGCGCTGGCTCGTGGCTGTCAGCTGCCTCCCCTCTGGCATGGTGATAAATTGCTGCTGAGCCTTTTTCAGGCTGGTGGAAAATGGATGAGTCACAGGGTTGGGGGAGCCCAACTGCAAGCTCGTTTGAGTTCGGTGTAAAGTGGGCAGGTGGAAGGAGGTGGTCTTCAGGTCAGGGACCCACCCCGGGGGTCTCTAGCATCTCTTTTCCTGAGGGCAGGACAGCCTGGGCAAAGCATGGGTAGTGTTGCCATTTCTAGATTCCTTCTAGAGGAACGGTGGAATCTCAACAGTCCCCAAACTGATCTCCTAGGTTTGTTTATGGGTTCCTTTCTGGAGGCTGGATGAATTTAGGGGTCTTTTCCAGGTCCTGATGGAATTTAGGAAGGCACTTGGTGGGTGTGGGGATGGTGGGACAGACCCTGTCAACCTGGGAAGAAGGCCTCGTATGTCTTGCTTTGGGGCAGCAGGCTTCCCGGGACTTTAGTTTTGTGGTAGCTTCCACTTCGTCTCTGTCCTCCCAGAGGTGCTTGGAGGATGCTTCATGGGACTCAGAGGAGAGGTGTCAGTGGACGCAGAAAGGACTGTGGCTTTGCACCGGTGCATGAAGCCATTTTCCTTCACCTTTCCCAGGTTCGGGCCGGCCTTGATGCATTTCTCTCTTCCTGGTCTTGGCACCTGCTTCTGGCTGAGCAAGACAGTTCATCACCCCATCGGGTGGGGGTGACAAATGACAGCAGTAACGTGAACTGATCAGGATTAGATAAAACCAAAGAGCTATCACACACAACAGTGGACAGTCATTTAAAAAGAAATCCATCTTGCTGTTGCCCAAGGCCTCGTAGGAAGAAAACGACATCTTCCTTTTGTGAGTTCCCCTTTTCCTGCTGGGTGTCAAGTTCCCAGGAGGCTCGGGCCCTGCTGCTTCGGTGGCGGATGCGATCCTGGGTTGCCATAAACAAATGCTCCCAGGGTCAGGGTTACGAGGGAAGGCTCTGGAGACAGATTGCCTGGGCTTCAGCCCCGGCACCAGCACTCGTGGTCTGCCCAGATGTTACATTTAACCTCCCGGAGACCCCATTTCCTCATTTGTAAAATGGGGATAATAAAAGCATTTCCTTTATAGGGCTATTGTGAGGAATAAATGAAGGAATATAAACAAAGTGCTTACTACAGAACTTGGATGCCATAAATGACAAATATGGTGATCAGAGGGCAGATTCAGGCTGTCTAGCCTGTCTGGAGACAAGTACACGCTAATAAGCACGGACCATGTCACCTTCCTTGCGTGGCCTTGTAGTCAATAACATTCAGAACGTTTAGTGTTTTTTCTGAGATATCAGCCTTCTCCTGTCCCTTTCCAAAACAGAAGATGAAGGTGGTGATCGCAGCATCTACTTTTTTTGAATGGCTTTGTTGAAATACAATCTACATACTGTAGCAGCCACTGTATAAAATGTGAAGATCAGTGGTTTTAGTGTATTCTCAGGGGTGCACAACCATCACCGCAGTCTGATTTTAGAACACCTCTGTCCCCCAGGAGAAACCCTGCACCCGTTACCATTGGCTCTCCATGTCCCACCCGGCTCCAGGCAACCACTAATCTGCTTTCCATCTCCATACGTTGCCTATTCTGGACATTTCATGTAACCACAGTCATACAATACGTGGCCTCTGGTGACTGGCTGCTCTTACCATGGGGGCGTCGAGGTTCTTGCATGTGGTAGCACTCATTCCTTTTTATTAGCAAGTAATATTCCACCATATGGATATGCCCCCTTTGTTCACCCATTCATCAATTGGTGGATGTTTTGGTTGCTCTCACTTCATTATAAGTAATCCAGCATCATCTTAAACACCTTGGGGCCCGTTGTTGCCCTGGCTACCAGGGGCTGGTGGTGGCTGCTCCGTGTTCAGGAAGGTTGTCCCTGGCTACTTTGGAGAGAGTGGGGCTTGAAGGTAGAAGGGGGTAGCTCTGCAGCCTTCGTTACTGTTCAAAGTGTTTGCTGTTAGTTATGGCCCTTGTTGGTGTGCAGCCTTCGTCTTGCTTCAGGAGCAACCGGAACATGGGGGCCTGCTGGGCTGGGCCCCAGGGTCCTGACCAGAGGTTCCAGTTTTGAGAATGGACTTGGAGTCCCTTTCTGGGCAGGGCCTAGGGGCAGGATGAGGATGCATCCTGAGGCAGGGCAAGGGGTGGCTCCTGAGCTATGTTTTAGGTGCAGAGGGGGAGAATCAACACCCATAGGAAGGAAAGCAGATTCCAGAATGGGGGGGTGTATCCACAGCCTTCCTGCCTGCTTCTCCCCAGATCCTGGACCACGGGAGCGGTAACACCGTGCATGCCCAGACTGCCCGATTGCCTTAGCCACTGGGTGCCATTGCGCCGCCACTGAGGACCTCGGAGCCTTAGTCCGTGTCTGGAAAACGGGATGAGGCCTGCTCATTTCACAACATTTTTGTGAAACTGAAGTGAGCTGACAGTAGTGAGAGAGCACTGTATCCACTCGAAGGGTCATTTTCGTTGCATGAGTAGACTCAGACGCCCGGCTCCTCCCTTTGCCATAGAGATAGGCTCCTGTGTCTTTGAAGGTGGATAAACTGAGGCATGGAAAGCAATCTCAGCCACAGAGCCAGCAGGGGCAGAGCTGGGGTCCCTGCTCAGTGTCAGGATGGATCCAGCACGCTGAGCTGCTGTCCTGAGCGAGTGCTCCACCTGCCCTCACAACACCTCCTGGGTGCTTTGGGGGGAGCCCCACTGTGTGCACAGTCCTAGGGGTGCATGAACAAGGCCCAGTCCCTCGGTGACTCCTGTGCCTCTGCACTCACCGTGGCACTCCTGGCCTCTCAGGGCTTCTTGGGGGGTGCCGGGGGCACTCTGACCTTCTCTTTGGCCCCTCTGGGGACATGTGCTCCTTTTCCTGGCCTTGCTGCGTGGTTGAAGTTTTGAGGTTCCTGCAGCTCTTCCTCTGCTCAGCACAGAGCACTGGGCTTGGGGGACTCTCCCGCTCACCCCCCTGCATGGCCCAGGTGACAGACAAGGGGACCAAGACCAGGAAGGCCTGGTGTCAGGATGAGAGGGCCGGGGCTGGAGGGTGGTGGCAGCAGGACAGACGCTGTAAGCGCTGAGGGGTGGTGGTGCCGAGACCACTGGGGGCGGACAAAGGAGGGCCCTGGCTGAGGGCAGGCTGTCCCGGCCCTTCTGTGTCACTGGTATTGCTGAGAGCAGGGAAGGGCCGGTGTCTGGGCCCCTGGGCCGTGACGAGAGTGAGCCTGGCTGGTTTGGGAATTGGGTTTTCCACAGCCTGGGCCGCTTCCCCATACGACTACATTTCTCCTTCTGTTTCTGGAGGGCGGCCCAGCCTGGGGGCTGGCGTTGTGTGGCACCGCAGGGGCAGGCCACCCCAGAGGGGCCTGTGGCGGTGACAGCAGCGCCCTGGCCCGGTTTCCCCCCCGCGCACCTGCGGCCCTGCAGGCTGCTTGCTCTGTGCCGCGCTCCTCACAGGAGCCAGTATCTGCAGCCGGTTTCATCTTCCCGCTGGGATCCTGGGGACGATGGCGTTTTGGCAGAGACGTGCTTCACGTCCGGCTCCTGTCAGCATTTCTGAGGGGAGACGCTCATTAAGGCTCCCTGCGCGGCCCCTGCCTGCTCGCTCAGCCTGAGTGACATGCATAAGCCCCGTGTTCCTCTTTCACAAGCAAACGGGGACCCTTCTAGGTGGCTGGATGCCGCCCCCTCCGCACCCCCTGCAGCCGCTGGCGTCCTCAGGCAGAGCCATGAGTAACGGCTGCTGTCTGGGCCCAGCCTCGCTCCTGTGCTCCTGACAGGCGGCTGGGTGCTTTACGGCCGGGAGGGTGACATGAATCCTTCCTCCGTCCCCCTGGACGGGCGTGCTCTGGCCCCGGGGGCCTAAAAGCGGCTTGGCTGAGGAGCTGATGCAAAGCACAGAACGGTGACACTCGGAGAGCGGAACCTCCATGAGATGACAACAGTGAAACAGGGTCACGGGACAGGGCCCTGCCATGGGTGCCTCCTGCTCAGTGCTGGGCACCTGCAGCCATTGTCTCATTTCTCCCTCATGTCAACCCTGTATGGGAGTTAATGTAAGACTCAGAGATGTTGAGCCACTTGCCCTAGGTCACACAGCAAGGGAAAGGAATTTGAATCTGGACTTGAAGGCCAACGCTCTTGCTGTTGTGCTCTCCAGCCTTTGCATGGAGTTCCTCGGGTTAAGTTCCATGGGTTCAGTTTTGGGACAGTCTCTGGGGATATTTAGGTAAGTTACAAGGCATGAGCCTGTCACAGCTGGAGCTCTAACCCAGGTCTGCGTCCTTCCTTCTGCCTGGCTCTTCGTTCTCCCAGGGCACCCAGGGAGAATTTGCTGGGCGTCCGGGGGGATTTGTAGGAGAGTTTGTTACAGTCTTTCTCAAGGTAGGAAGCTCCCCAGCACAGGTTGAATGTGATTCCTTCAACAGTGCTTCAACATAGTTTTTTCAGCACAGTAAATGAGCAGGACCTGTCAGTCTGTGACCCTGCAGGACTGTCGTCATGTAGACTGGGCTGGAAGGTGTGCAGCAGCATTTGCTCACTGCAGGGCCTTCCTCCTGTCCTTTTGCTGGCCCTGACTCACTGTCCCCAGCGCTCTGCCCCCTGTTCCTGCCTCTCATCTGCCAATCTCACCAGGCCCTGAGCCTATAGCATCTAATTTGTCTTAATTCTCACCATTCTCCTGAAAAGTGTTCTCCCCATTTTCGTGATGCAGAAAACAGCGCTCTGAGAGCGTCACCAACTTGCCCAAGTTCACACAGCTGTCCCATCAGGGGAGGGGCGTGGGCTGCCGTGGTGGTGCTGTCCCCACTGTCATCCCAGCCTTCGGGGGAGGAGGAGTGAGGAAGAAGGAAGAATGTGAAGCATCAGACATCGCCTCTGCCCCCAGGGCCCTGGGGACTCCAAGCATCCACATGCTATTTAAAATAATAAAACTGAATTGTGGCCAATAAAGGACCAAGCTGGATGTGTGGACCGTCCATCCTGTGGGAGTCCAGAGCTGGGGGGGGGGTCCTGGGGCTGACTTGGGGAGGAGAGGTCAGCCTGAGGCTTGGTGCCAGCCACCCCGTCTCCCCACTTTTCACCTCCCGGGGAGAAGCTCCGCCAGCCTGGAAGTGTGAGCGCTTCATCTGCTGGCGGGGAGGGAGGAGACAGATCGCTCTGAAGTGCTAAAGGTTTTTCACGGCTCTGTCCCTTCTCATCCCTGTTTGTTCTGGGGATCGATACAGACAAAGGGAAGGTTATTCCCAGGAGAGGAACTGGCTGCGTAGTTTTAACAAATATACTTAGCTCTTCTGCAGCCTCCTCGCCTTCCTGTCGCATTTATTTAGAGCAGCGCCATTTCTGAGAAGCGATGTCGTGTTGTGGTGTTGAACTGGGGAGCTCGGACTGCTGGTGTAGACCTCCCGGTGTAGCTGCATCTGGCAAGATCCAGTCGGACGATCTCAGTTCTGCCCGTCCGACAGAAATTAGCTGTATATTTTGACATGTAAACATCCAGTCTTGGCTATTCTATAAGCTGATTGAATAACCTGAGGGGACTGGAAGTAAATTTTCAAATGTTTCCCCCAGCGGAATCCTTTTTGTTCAGTTTAGTTCCCAGATATGAACTGGATAGAAGTGGAGCTCCTCTGGTTTCGGGGGGCCAGAGGTCAGCACAGGGTGGAGGCAGCACCTGCCACTTGAGTTTCCTCTCCGCACCACCATGGGATCTGGGGCTCTGAGGGAGGTCTGAAAAGCGCTGGAGTGGTTAACCCAGGAGGTTGTTTCTAGGTCTAATATTCTAGAAATGTATCATCTTATATGATTCTCGTCTGTTATGTGCCTGTGACTAGACTCTCGGGGGAGCCAGTGAGCACTGTGTGGGCAGAAACGTTATTTTACATTTGATTTGTGTCCTTGGACACAGTAGGAACACAGCAACAGATTTGTACCCAGCTGAGTTTCAGTCTCCACGGCCACTGAAATCGAGTGTTTGCAGCAGCTTCTCGGGGGGAGAGAGCCGCGACCCACCAGTGTAGATGTGACATCCATTCTGAGTTCTTGTGGAGCCAGCTGCGAGCTTTGCCATTTCTCCTTCCCTGCCATCTGTACGGGGGAACTCTTTGCCCAACAGGCATGCAACGAGAATGAAATCCTCATTTTGGAAGTCCCCTCCTGTAGAGTCATCTTCTCAAATCTTTTCCATCTAGGCAAAATTGTATTTAAGTACCACCAGGCAAGAATTCAATTCATTTTCAAGAATTTATTGAAACCATTTGTTTTAGGCACTGTGTTAAATGCCAGGGTGTGAATAAATGTAAACTGTGATCCTGTCTCCAAGGACTGTTCAGTGCCAGTGGTGGCAGTAGGCACCTGGGGGCAGATGACAGGGTTACAAGATATGGTGATGAGCACTCAGCAGCAGGTTAGAACAGTCTGCAAGGACTCTCTTCTGAAAGGGACAGGAACTGGGTCTAAAGGAAAAGGAATAAAGGAAAGAACATTCCAGTTCAGGGGATAGTATGAGCCAAAGTGGAGGCATTGCTGCACCTGCCTGTTTCCTAGGTAGCACAGTAGTCTGGTAGCTTGAGGTGAGACTGGCCAGAGAGTTTGGGCCCGAGTGGGAAAGGCCACATGAACTGCAGGATGAAGGGTTTGTTTCTGGGAGGGGAACTTATGGTCACTGCCCAGTTTTAGGAACATCACCCTGGTGATATTTTAGAGAACGCATATTGGGGTGGGGAGACAGGGGTACTCAGTTGTTTTGGGGAGTAGTGATGGGAGCCCAGACTAAGATGGGGCAATTTCATTTAAAATGGGAGAGAGAATGAGGGTGGATGCTGGAGATATTTGGAAGTAGAATTAATAAACCCATCATTGGATGTGATGGTTGAGAAAGAAAAATTAAGGAAGAGGCCAAGTTTCTGGTTTGAGAAACTGGATGGAGACAGGAACTTGCTGTTGAAATTGGGGTTGGGCGGAGAGGGACCACCTTGGTTATGGGAGGTGGAGACAAGGTTGTAGATGTGCTGAGCTTGAGGGGTCTATGGATCGTCCAAATGGGACGTCTAGTGGGGAGGCCTGTGCTCGGGGTCACGGGAGATAGAGAGTTGACCACCTAGGTATGGATGGGCAAACGGGGATTGCTTGAATGATGGAAGAAAAACTCCAACAATTAAAAAGGAAAGGGAAAGAAAGATCAGAAGGAATGCAGAAGGAAGAGCCAGAGGAAGGCCTGCCTTCTCTTAGAAGCCTCCTGGGAAGAAAGTCTTCCATTCTAAAGGCAGCCTCCATCAGTCCTGTGGCACTAGAAGCCCATCACCTTGCTGTGTCCTGGGGCTTCCCTAGAAAAGTGCTGGCTGGGTGGAGCCCAGTCAAGACACAGGACACAGCAAGGCAGAGCCAGGTGGTTCTGTAGCATTGGCTGCCTTCGGGCCCCTCAGTGGCTTCCCTGGGAGAGAGGTGACCTGCTGGGCCCCAAGCACCGGAACTAATCGAGAGAGCTGTTTAACTTAAGCACATGGCCCCAGCTGTGCCGTGGCGGGGTCCCGGGTGTCATGTTGACAGCCGCTAGTCCATTAAAGGTGCAGCTAGACTGGTGAGGCACAGTTCTGAGGAGCTGCTATTAACAGCATTTAATAGCAGGACTGTAGTTAATGCTTAGCAAATGTTTTATGAACAGGTTCCTCGTGCTCTGTGAAGGCTGATGCAGTTTACTCGCAATGGATTTGCTTTCTCCTGTTGAGCCCGGGAGTGCATAATCAGTTCTTTCCCTCTGTTGAAGAGCTTCTCTCTGGCAGGAGTGGGGCCTGCTTAACACTGGCCCTGCTTAAGTTAAAGAGGGCTTATTCTGAAGGAGGCCTTAGTGGGCTTGTGTGTGCCTGGAGGTCTTGCAAAGTGGAAACCAGAGTAACTTGTTTCTGTTGGGCGGAGAAAGACGACCTGGAAAAGCCGTGTGGTAGTGATAGATTCTTCCCCTGACCTGGGCCTCTTTGGTCCTGGTCCTGGCTGGATCACTGGTTTCCTCCTCACCTTTGCACAAGCCATGTGACTTTTCTGCCTCTGGTCTCTTTGCCTGTGAAGTACGGCTAGTCACATCTCTCTTCTTCTTGGGAGATCATGGGAATTAATGACCATGAAGCCTTTCAAGGGCTAGGGAGGGGAAAGGGTTTGGGATGATGTAGACACCAAGCATTCCAGGAGGTTGGGAATTTCCCCTGAAAGGGTAGTAGTAGTATAATTTGGCGTTGTCTTAGTCTATTCTGGCTGCTATAACAAAATACTATAAACTCGGTGGGTTATAAACAACAGCAACTTATTTCTCACCGTTCTAGAGGCTGGGAAGTCCAAGATCAAGGCAGAGTCAGCGTCTGGTGAGGACCCATTTTCTAGCTCCTACATGGCACCTTCTTACTGTGTCCTCACATGGTGGAAGGGGCAGAAGGTCTCCCCCAGGCCTTTTGTGAGGGTGCTGATCCCATTCTGAGGGTTCTGCCCCTATGACCTAATCGCCTCCAAAGGCCCCACCTCCTAATACCATCATCTTGAAGGTAAGGGTTTCTACATAGGTATTTTAGTGGGACAGGGACATTCAGACCATAGCAACCATTACCCGTGAACTGTATATTAAATTGAATTTCTGATAGTATTTATTCAGGATAAGTAACATTTGAGGATGGGTACATAAAGCCTTAGACTACTTTTATTTGGAATAGAAATGGGCTGTGATTTCTGTTTTTAATTCAAGGAGGACTATCAATGTTTTTTTTTTTTTTTTTTTTCTCTTCATTAATGCTGAATAGGCGAGGAGGAGGTCAAGGCCACCAGGCAGGCTTACTTTCCCCCATTAAGCCAAGGTTGAGAAAATGTTGTCCCCTGGGAAATAAAGAGGTTGAGATTTCCAACCCTCCAGCTTGTCCTTAAAGATGTTTCTTTTGTCTGTGTGCTCTTTACTGAAATTATTTTCACTAAGTTACACAACGAGACCACAAACAATGGCTAGTAGATGGATGACTGGATCTTCAGTGCTCGTTCTGTTTCTCTGTTTCCCTTCTGTTTCTGGAAGGGTCTCTTTCTGGCCCCCAAACTACGGAAGGGCAGAGTTTCAGTTGAGTTATTTGTGTTTGCTGTCTTAGGTCTTTTTGTTGGGAAAGCATTTGAGACATTGCTTAGAACACTTGAGAACCAGGCCTGGTGCTGGTATTTAGCAGACGTATGACTTTGGACAAGTTCTTAATATCTCTGAACTTGGTCTCATCCAAAAAAAATAAGTAGTGTAATAGGCCCACTTCATAACATTATGGTTATGGGGGTTATTATCGAGTGGGACATTGTATGTGAAGGCTCAGTGCCCGTGCCTGATGTGAGCATTTATCACCCATGTGGGAAAGGAGGCCAGTGAAGAGGAAACCTAGGGGTGCCCTTTAGTCCCCTAAGCCCACATGGTCCCCTCATTCCCCTGGGGCCAGTCTGACCTCCTCCTTTCTCCCGGGGAACCCTTGCTGGCTGCTTTTATAGGGCAGATGTCTGAGCCCTTTGTGCCACCAGAAGACCTCCCCTAGGGGGATCCTGGCCGTCCTGGTTCACTGAGAGTGAGCTGCAGAGCAGCCTGTCCTCAGAGCCCCCTGCCAGCCCCTGGCTCCGCAGTGAGAGATGACTCACCGAGAGCTCCTCTCGGGCCGGGCACCCTGCGGAACCCTTCGCACACACTACCCCAGCTGCTCCGCACAGCCCCCGGGAGGTGGGTGCCCCGGCTTCCTTTCCGTGGACGAGGAGCCTGAGGCTTGGCGGTTGTATCCGTGGGGTTCCTGGCAGGAAGCAGCCAGCACATGCAGTAGGCGTGTCTGAGGGGCCGTTCATGAAGGGGCTTTTGAAAGATGCATGGGCAGGAGTAAGGGAATCCCTCAGGGATTCCCCCAGCAACAGTGGGAAGCAGTTACCTCCTGGAGCAGGAGGGCAGGGCTGGGAGCAGCCCCGGATCCCTGGCAGAAGGCCCCTGATGGGAGTGAAAACCACCAGTGGCGTGGCGTTGACGGGAGGAGGTAGGGATCGCACACCCCAGCCTTTCTTTCCTCCCTCCCTCGGGTCTCCTGCAGGCACCTCCAGCTGGCTGGACCCAACCCTAAAGCAGACAGGTTAGCAGTGGTCTGGGGTGCAGGCAGGAGTGGAAAAGGTCAAAGACAATCTATTGGCGGAACCTGGGGCGAGCAAAGGGAGCAAAGCCAGGAGGCAAACCTGAGTCTCTGACATGAGCATCAGGGCCAGGCACCCTGTCCCTCAGCTGCGCTAGTGTTACACGCTCCAGGAGAGTGTGGTGCCATGTGATGACATCAGGCTCGATGAATAAAAAAAATAAAGCATGTGGAGATTGTTAAAAGGGCTGTTGCCTCTTGTGTGGTCCTGGAGCCAAGCCCAGTGTCCCAGTGGCCAGGCTGGCTCTCCCAAGCTTTACCCTTACGTGATGCTGCTGTTCCAGGTATTTGGAAATGTTTTCATCTTGTCACTACCTCGAAATTGCATCAGTTACTAGACCTGCTGCCAGATCTTGTTTAGTGCATCAATGAATAAATGCATGCATTACTCTAACACAAATTTAAAAAATATTTTGAAAAACCGTATTTCAATATAACCTATTTCCTTTGTGATGCCATGCATTTTATTTTAAACATTTGTAAGTGTTATTCTGGCAAGGGACGCACAGGCTTCCCCACGGCATGCACGTACAGAAATGACTCAGAACACCGGGGCTGCACCGTCTTGGCCTCTACATACGTTCACCTGCAGTCGTAGGTGCCAGACTGTGGAGGGTGATGGCTCAGTGTTCTTCTGGGTTGTAAGGCCTGGCCGGGGGCTCCCCAGGGCCTGAGGCCCGATCCCTGGGACCAAGCTCCAGGGATGTCCCTGTGATGGGGTAGGCTCTTTGTGCCTCCTGGTGCACTGATCTAAGCACTGATCCTTTTTCATGGTCACACTTCTGAGGCAAGTGTCCTGGGAAAGGAGAGTAGGGACAGATGAGACTGAACCCACTGAATGAACAAGAGTAAACCCAAATATTATCACCTTCCACTGGGTGTTTCATTAAAGTGTGATCCACACGTCACCTTTGTACCTCGGAACCACCTGGGAAGCTTATTAAAGTGTAGACTCCCACAGCTCCACCCTCACACCTGCTGAATCACAATTTTGGGAGCAGGGCCTGGGAATCTGCATTATCAAAAGCTTCTCAGGTTTTGTTTGAGAGCTAGAACCTCTGCTGTAGATTGCCTGTGCCCCTGGGCTTTTAATTTGACCTGAAGTTCAAGTTTTTAATTGAATTTTCAGCAACACATCTAATTTCTCAACCAAGCTACACTCCCCTTGGGTTGAAAGTTGCAAGCGAGGAGAATCGTTGGTTTTTACACCGTCCCGGTCTCTTGTTTCCGTGCAGCGTAACTAGAGGTCCTGTTGCCAGGCCGGGCAGAGGCTCTTTGCTGTCCTCTCTGGCTGGGCCGGTTTTCTAAAAGAAATAAAGCAGCCAGTCACCATACCAGTCGGATCTTTCCCCTGCTACCTTGGAAGGCAGGAGAAATAACATTCCCACTATTAATTCTCTTGCAAGTGGCCACTCTGAGGATTCATTGCCAGGGGCCAGCAGGCAGGGAGCCTGTCCCCTTTGCAGTGAGCCTGCTCAGAGTCCTCCCGTCATGACAGGGGGCTCCTCCCAGGACCCAGTGCCCTGCTTGGATCAGTGGCATAGATACTCGGTGGCTGGGGCCCGCCAGGGCTCAGAGATCAGCTAATGGCATGAGGGCCCCTTTGGCCTCTGGTAGCTATAGTCTCAGTTGACCTGGGCCATTCTGTTTTGTCCCTGAAGTTTTGCATTCCCAGACTAGTCATTTGATCAAATGAAATGACAAGGCAGTGGCTTCATATGACGCCTTTAATTCAAGAGTTTAAAGTGCTATTCAAAGGTCAGAGCTTGCAAAGGGGTAAGTGCTCGCATCATTTAAGCTTTTGAAGATAGCAGAATAAATGAAAAACCGCATGCTGGCACCCCACTGATGGGTTTACACTTTCCAAATCTTCATCAGCCCTTCTGAAGACTGCCAGCGTTATGTGGATGATCCATTTGAGAGCAGCGGGCCTGCAGATACACGGTATCTGTGCTGCGAATAATAATTTCAGCTTTCATTTAAATTGCTCCTTTTCCGGAGCATGATTTCTTTTATGAGCAATATTTTTATGACTGAGTCTCATCCTCTTTTGTTCGGATAGTTTAGCAGGCTGAACTTTGGCCCGGGGTCTCCTGCCTGTGGCTCTGTGTGACCTCCTGCCTGGGTCTAGCCACCAGAGAGTAGATGGGTGACCTGTCTCTCTTCTGCCATCAGATCCCTTCGGTGCTTTATATTTTGCTTCCTGTTCTCCTGTCTTCAGAGTTGTTACCCATGAAATAAACAGCTCTGATGTTATGATGCTTTTGTTTTCCCACTTTTAATAACCAAAATATATTTACTAATTAGAGTTTCTGATTAGCATGGGAGCCAGTGTTACTGAGTTGGTATCATTCCAGTCAAAGGCAAAGAAATGTGACATTTTATTTTTCCTGTGGGGCTTTATCAAGGGTAAGCAAACAAATGAAGCCTGTTAGGTTTTGGAATATATTGAAAATAGCTTGCAGTGATCTGTTATGACTTTCAGGGGCCCCCGGAGGTTGGGAACTACAGTGGGGCGGCCGGGGTGGGGGGGGTGCTCTGTCTGTTTATTTCCTGCTTGGTTCATGTGTGCGGCAAAGTTGGGTGGAATAGGCACTGTGCTGGTGCTGGGGTGGAGCGTTGAATGAGACAGATAAGAATCTGCTTGAGCGGGGGATGGATGACCAAACAAGAAAAGGCCAGGCATTGATAAATGCCATAATAACAATAAAACAGGATGAGTTGATGGGGAGGGACAGGCCACTTGAGATCAGGAAGTTGAGGACAGCTGCTCAGAGGAGGCGATGTTTTAAGATGGGACTAGAATGACAGCGGGAGCCAGCCATGCCAAGATTATCTTTGGTCATGTTGACAGAATGGCCAGAGTACGTCCATACACGTATGTAAATGTGACTTCCATCTCATCTCAAACCATTTTTTTAAAAAAATCAGTATAGCCATTAAGCAGACAGCTCACCCCCAGGGATTGAAGCATTTGCCAAACTTCCTGGGAGTGGCCTGTTTTACTTGTCTCTTTCTTAAATAATGTGTGCTCTCCTTGCAGGCAGGGACAGTGGCTTGCTCACTCCCATATCCACAGAGCCTAATGCAGGGCCTGGCACACACTGGGCCTCATGGAGCCATGCCTGGCACAGAGGAGGCATGCAGGAAATTCAGTGGGTGAATGAATGAAAGAATTAACTGTGTTGATTTTCACTTTTTTTCCTTGGGCTTTGCCTGACTGCACTGTAGTGGGTTCTTACTAAACAGTGGCCGGGGCTCAAAGGTGGGTAAGAACTGGCAAGAAAAGGCAAGAGGGGGTCTTGCCAGCCTTGATCAGATTTGCTAGTCCCTTGCATGCTATGATCTAAAGATTGGCATGAAAAGGAAAGATTTTGTTCTTAGTGAAATATTAATGCCCTGCTGTGTCTCTTTTGAGAAAGCATGGATGCCAGCATAGTGAAGAGCTCATCTAATCAGAGGCTAATTGTTTTTGGACTTTGAGCTCCTGGGAAGCAGCAATTATAGGGAAGGCTGGTAATGGAAGCAGAAAACTGCTTCTTAGTGGTGGCAGCACAGTCCTGGGATTCAGGCCACAAATGGAACAGGTGGCTCAGGGGAAGTGATGAGATTTCTGGTGTGGCATGGTACCTAGCTGCATTTTTGTGGGCCTCATTTTGAAAGGCAGTCTTGCTCAGGACCCAGACTTGTCTACGATCTGCCCCATGGCTTTCAGGGTTGGAGCTGGGCAGGACAGGAGGGCATGACAGGGCAGGTGGGGAAGGACCGGGATTTGAGGAGTCCCTCTCACCTGGGTGGAGAGCTCCCCCTGCTGCAGCTGCTCGTTGGTGAGTTGACACCTGCAACAAGTGCAGGGTTCAGGCGTTATAGTTGTCTTCCATTTCAGACCCACCAGAGACGCTGGTGGTACCCAAGGTGAAGTGACCGACTGCCCCGACAGTCAGGATTCTCCACCCACTTAGGACTGCGGCCAGGTGCTCAGAGCTGTAGCTCATGGCGCTCCTCCATCAGAAGTAGGGATGCTAGCAAGATAACAGGGCACCCAGTTATATTTGAATTCCAGAGAAACAGAAAATTTTTTTTAAATCACGTGTCACAAATATTGTGTGAGATTTTGTATAGTTGATCTGAAATTCAAACTTAGTTGTGTGTCCTGCATTTTTATTTGCTAAGTCTGGCAACCCTCATTTGAAGGCTAAAGGCAGGCGCTCCCAGAGAGGCCCTGGGTTTCTAAAATGTTGACTGTTTGCCCTGTCGTCTGCAGTCGAGGCTGATGGGGGCGGGAGTTCCTCTTCTACCTCCTTGTGCACCTGTCCCTCCCGGGTCTGCAGTTGAGCAGGGGCAGGGGCTGGAGTGGCAGGCTGATGCAGAGAGAAGGGGTATCCTGGCCGAGTGGAGGAAGGATGCCCTGGTGTCCCCCAGGAGGCAGGCGTCCATGGGGAGCAGGCTGCTGTGGCTCTTGCTATCCCTCTTTGAAGAGTGTCCCGAGTGCAGGTGGAATCAGCCTCTGCACAATGACCAGCTTCCCCCTCTGTTATTTGACCTCTAGAGTGTGCTCTAGTGACCCCTAGAATGTGACCTCTGGGACATCATCCACCTAATTCTAAGGGTCACAAACGTCTCTGTCAGGTGAAGATTCTCTGCTTCTCGTAGCGGGGAAAGTGAGGCTCCCAGGAGCACAGGGAGATGAGCGGCTCAGTGTTGTGTGGGGTGCTGAGGCTACAACCCAGATCCCCGGACTCCTGGGTCAGGGTAGAGCCCACAGGCCTGGGCAGCTCTGTGGATGCTCCTCCTGTCTTTGGCACCGAGGGAGCTATGGGCAGAGGGACTTAGTTGGGACTATCAGCCTGTTCCACCGTGTGGCCCCGTGGCACATTGTCGGGTAGCTCAGCACTCAGTGGGGATACCTTTGGCAGGCGGCACACTGGCCTCACCACCGGGGAAATCCTGTCGGCCCAGGGCACACGTGGCCGGGGGGAGGGGGTGGGAAATTGAATGACATGTTATTTTTAAGTTGAAAATGACAGGTAGTAGGGGGAATGTCCACGAAGCTATTTCTGAAACCTTTGTCACTTACTGTCACTTTTGAGCACAGGGAAAGACATCCTTGAAGACAATCAATATGAAGTCTTTATTTTGGTGACTGAGCGATGAAATGGTGAAAGCCCTGGAGGAGGGTGTCACAGTCTCGAAACCCACAGAGGGATGACAACAGGGCAGCAAAGGGAGGAGATGCGTGGGACCCCTGCCTGGGATCTCTGAGCGCTCTGCTGCCCTGGCGTTAGCCGGAGTTCTTCAGAGAAGCAGAACCAGGATGAGAGAGAGAGAAAGAGAGAGAGAGAGAGAGATGGATTTATTTTAAGGCATTGGCTTCAGTAGCCGTGGGGGCTGGCAAGTCCAAAATCCACAGGGCAGGCCGGTGGGCTGGACACTCAAGTGAGAATTGATGTTGCCATCTTGAGGCGGAATCCCTCCTTCAGGAAAACTCAGTCTTCACTCTTAAGGCCTTTAACTGATTGGGCAGGGCCCACCCACGTGGCAGAGGGTGATCCGTGTGAATCAAAGTCTACTGATTGCAGATATTAGTCACCTCTAAAAATATCTTCACAGCAACATCTGGCTGGTGTTTGCCCAAACAACTGGGCACTGCAGCCTCCCCCAGTCAGTGCGTGAAACCCACCGTCACACCTTCCCTCTGCACCCTCTCGATCCGCTGGGCCCGTTGCTCCTGACGGTGGGGGCCGTGCTTCTGCCTTGGATGAGAAGAGCGCCAAGGAAGGGTGTGACCACATGGTTCCGAGATGGAAATTTGGTGGGGGTGGAGCAAGCAGAAGGTTTCCCACCCAGTTTATCCCTTGGCCTCCGTCCAGCGGACTTGTCACCAAGGTGGTGCAGCATCTCCCTGCCTGATGCCTTTACTTAGGTCTCTGCGGGAAGGACTTCGCCTCCCATCTCCCCCGAGCTCTTTTCCTCTTTGGTTATAACCTGGCTGTGACTTGCGGGCCGCCTCTGGAGCGTGGTCCCACAGGGGGACGGCCCCCGTGGCGTTGTGCTGCCCCCAAACCCTACCGCCCACGATGGGGAATCCCTCACCGCCAAGAAGGCTGCACAGTCATTGTTTTAAAATATAAGATTTTTAGTTCAGAATAATTTTAGATTTACAGAAATGTTAGTAAGATGATAGGGAGTTCGCACATCCCCCTCACGCAGTGAACCCTAAAGTCACCATCTTAGGTTACTGCGGTACGTTTGTCCTGAGTGAAACCCAGCAGGGTGCATCACTGTTAACTAAACTCCAGACACTCTCAGATTTTACTAGTTTCCCACCGATGCCCCTTTTCTGTTCTAGGGTCTGATCCAGGGCCCCGTGTGGCATTTAGTGCTCCCTCCCTTTTTAGGCGGACCCTATCTGCTGCTCCGTGCTCCCCACTTCGCGCCCCTCGGGGGCTCCCTCCTCCCCTCCCAGCCTGCACCGGAAGCGCCTGGCAGTGTCCGTTGGTCGTTGGTCGGTGCTCAGAGGCCTGACCCAGGCCTCCCCTTCCTTCCCTGGTGCGTGCTGGGAAGAAGGGAGCCGCCTTGGCTGCTTGGTAAATATTTTACAATGTCTAATGGAATCAAGTTGTTTACTCTGCAGGAAATAGAGAGGCATTAGTTAAGGAAAGTAACAAGCTGGCTGCTGCTGACGCTTCAGGTTTAGCGAGAGGCCTGGGAGCTTGAGTGATTTCCACTTAAGGAGCAGCGGTGCTGGCCTGCAGCTAGAACATCCCAGAAGGGGTTTGCTTCCACTTTCTCTTGGGGCAGGGCTCCGGCCACCTAAACCCCAAGGGGCCAGGATGTGGGAGCCGGGCTCCCTGCAGCCCCAGACCCACTGGGGACCTTGCTGGGTCCCCTAAATGTCCCCATGCAAACCTCATTCCCAAATAGTCCTCCCCTTGGCCTTTCCCCCTCAGCTGACTCTCCTGGCCTGTTCCCTTTGCTGGGGACCCTATTCTGAGTCTGCGATGTCTGCGCCCTGGGGGAGCCCCTGCCCCTTAGCACCGGGTCTTCCTTGTCTGTGACGAGAAGGAAGTTGCTCAACACGTGGCCCAGCGACAGAGTGAGAGGGGACTGCTGTGGCCCAGCGACAGAGTGAGAGGGGACTGCTGTGGCCCAGCGACAGAGTGAGAGGGGACTGCTGTGGCCCAGTGACAGAGACGGGATTGCTGTGGCCCAGCGACAGAGTAAGAGGGGACTGCTCGTGAGTGTAGAGTCTGGGACCTCACATGTCCCTGTCGCTGCCCTTGGCATTATTTCCTGCTCCTTCTGCCCTCCCACCCTCACTTGTGGTCCCAGACTTTTCCATACTTTGCCCCCCCAAGAGTTTCATTTCACAGAAGAGTGAAATAAAAATGTTTATTATTTAAACCAAGGCACATAAAGACTGTCATAAATTGTTTGGATGCCATTTACAAGCTGTGCTTGTATAAAGTTTAATGTGAAGTCAGAAGGGAATCCGTAAAGGAGGCTATGCAGAGTCCTTAGTGAAGGGGAAGCGGATTCTAGACACCCTGGGTTTGTAGCGGGGTCCCCTCCTTCCTGCCAGGCTGTCTGGCTGCTCTGAGGAGGCTGCTGTCTGCTTTGGCCCTTCCTGCTTGCCCCGTGGCTGCTTCTCCCTCCTAGCAGCTGAGCACTGGCCCCCCGAGATGAGCTGCCAGTGTGGTTCCAGACGCCCCAGTGCAGCAGCCGCTGCAGCCTGGCTGTCCCCTGGTCACCGGGGAGCTGTGCGGCTGAGCCAGCTCGGCTCTGGCTGGGGGCACTCAGGAGCCCTTGGCTGGGCTTTAGGGATTTCTGCAGTGCTCTGGGTCATCTTTTGGGCAGTGCTCAACAATAATCACTCCTGCTCTGAGCATTTAGTACGTATGAGCTTGTGTGTGATAACACAGGACGAGCTGAAGACCCGGACCCTAGCCCTGAGAAAAGGGATCCAAGACAGATGACACTGCAGTAGACAGAGGGACGGCTGCCCCGTGGTAGAGCAGTCAAGGACTGAGAAGAGAGCACGCAGGTGGGGCAAGGTGCTACACTGCGGAGATCTAGCCGGGTAACACTTACGCTGCAGGAGGTTGGGGGGTTTGGAGGACAGAAAGGGAGATGTGTGCTCACTCCCTTCGTTCATGAGAAGGCCGGATGGGGGAGGCGAGGAAGGGGGCCGGGCTGGGGGCTGGGGGAGCATTTGGCCTGTGGAGGGCCCCGTGGGAGTGGGGTGAGCAGGCCAGGCAGAGGGACTGCTGAGTGGCAGGGGAGTCAAGGTCAGTGCTGGTCGCGAGGGCAGCAGGGGCTTCTCTGGGCCTGGGGCAGGGAGTTGACCCGTCCTGAGAGGAGGACAGGGAGGACAGCAGTGACAGCAGCACGGAGCAAAGGCACCAGCGCAGCACTCTGTGCACAGTAGGTGGGCAAGGCAGAGGGATAAGCACGTGGTTCGGGGTGGGCAGCCCGGCCTGGAGGGGCAGGCGACACAGAACTGCACAGAAGGACGTGGCGTTGCTGCGGGAAGGCGGACGAGGCGGGTGGGGGTGGGGAGGCAGTCTCCAGGCCTCGTCCTCTCTGGCACCCTCTTTATTTTTGTTCCAAAGAATCTGTCCATTCAGTGTGTCAGCTTCTGGGGCGGGGCCTGCCCCAGCCTTAGGCTTCTAGGCTGGGTCCTGCAATTCAGCTGCCGTTAGGGCTGACAGCAAAGCCCTCCGTCCTTTGCCATTCTCCTTTCTCGGCCCTCACAGGGAGGAGTGGCTGGTGCAAGGCACATTTAGGCATTTCTGTGGCCCCCGGCCAGAAGCCATAGAGCCAGCAGGGCCTCAAGTCTTCGATTCCTAACAAAAAGCAAGAGAGAAGACCAATATAGGTTTCCTCCCCCAACCCACCCTAGGCGGGCAACTCATACACGGGGTGATAAGGTTATCCCGGACTCTGTGCACACCCCTCTGGGCCCAGGGCAGACGGTTTCATGGCTCTCGCGCCTGGGCCATTTCTCCCAGAGTCCTGGGAGCTAGCCAGCTCTCAGGTGTTGGAGGCATCTCACACGCTCAGCAGCTTTGGATTAAAATGTTCTAAATCTACCTATCATGGACCCTAAGCTGGAGCCCCAGGGGCTGGTGCTTGGCAAGTGGGGTGCTGGCACTGTGTGAGCTGCAGGCAGAGGGGGTGGGCCCCCACTGCAGGCGTTGTTCCCGTGTGGAGCAAGACTCCACCACAGCCTTGTCCCTTAGGACTCAAGACACATCTGCAGAGCCGGTGCACATGCACATTCCAGGGTCTGCTTACAGAGTTTGTGATTCACACCTGGGATGTGGCCCAAGAATCTTGAAGACCTCTCCTGAGTGACCCTGCCATGCAGCCAGATTTGGGAACTCTTGGTCAAGTCCACCTTCTCTTCTGGAAATAAACCCCTGGAGGCCACTAGTTCAGTCTCTCATGAGTCTGGTCTGAAAGGGAGATGAGAACACCTTGCGGCCTCCTCTGCCCCTTGATTTCAGTTGTACAAAGGTAGAAATGTTGCCTATAGGGTCCCTCGGATATCGGAGTACAGAGTCCTCAGGAAGACCCAATTCTGAAGCTGTTCAGAGCCCGGCGAGTGGCTACCAGTGGGTATCCGGGGCCCGGGGACGCCCTGTCCTATAGTAAAGTGGTGAGGCAGGGAGCGTGAGGAGGAGGACGGGGTCTTAGACTTGGGACGAATTATGGTTTTCCCAGCAGGATGACCAGCTTCCCCAGGGAATGACGCCACACCACAGAAAAGTCTGGGAAACAGACCACCCACTGACTTCATGTCAGCAGTTTGCAACTTCTCCTGTTTTGCCTTGCTGGGTCTGATTTGGGGTGCAGGACAGGGCTGCAAGGTGAGGCCTCCTGGCTCCCCCTGTGACAGCCTGGCCAGTCAGCCACCTGGGGGCAAGCCCAGCTCTGTGTTCACAGAAAGTAGCTCTCATTCCCCTGGTTACCGCTGATGTTGTGCAACTGTGTTCCCCAGGTAGGCTGTGCTGTGAGATTGAGCACCCCCCCCCCCAACCCTGGAAGCAGAAAACCTAGCTGGGATCCACTTCTAGCCAGGCCACTTCCTGGCATCTGGGCCCAGGTGAGGAGCTCCACCTCCTGGGGCCTTAGTTTCTCCAATTGTAAAAGAAGATTTTGCTTTCTGTCTTGTCTCCCTTGTAGAAACATTTCGAAGACCAAATGAGCTGATAGTTTGAGAATATCTTGAAAATTCTAAAGCAAGGTCCATGAACTTGGAACATAAATGAGTGAGCTGGGCAGTGACATGGTGGGAGCTGTGGTGACCTGGAGAACAAAGTTAGATTCCATCAGAAAAAAATAAACGCTATAGGTTCCCAATAACTGATATCTGTGGGCCAAATCTGGCCTGTAGGCCAACAGTCAACCTCTACTATAAGGTATTGTTCAAGAGCCAGGTAGTTATCATAAATTTTCATACCACATTCATCAACTATAATATTGCAACATGCCAAGCAATGCCCTATAAGTATTTCTGCCTGGATGTATGTATGGTTAGGGGCCCTAAGAGTATGGCCTCTTAGAGGCAGCCTGCTTAGATTCACATCCTATCTCTGACAGTTGGGACACATTGTTTCAACTTCTATGCTCATTTTTTTCTTCATCTGTAAAATGTGGATAATAATGGTACCTACCTCACTGGAATCCTGTGAGGTTTGAATGAGACAATTCATGAAAAGTGATTAGCACAATGACTGCTCATAACTTAACTTGCTCAGTAAAAGTTTAATGTTGTTATTGTTGCTGTTGTTTGCCTTATTCTCTGCTGTGTACCCTAAAAGATAGGTGTATGCAGCAGTAGTAACAGGGTGGTAACACGGACTAAGAGACACAGGGAAAGATGAGTAGGAACTTCAGAGCAGACAAAGATGACCACAAAGGTTTCATGTGGTTCCTGTTGTGAAAATTTTACATTTTACTTTGAGTTTCCTGGTAACCACAGGGGACAGGGAGAAGTGGCCTCTGGGGTCCATCCTTATCTTGTCTAAGAAACAAAGTAGAAAAGACTTCCATCCTTGAATAATGGGTTGTGGATGAGTCTGGATAACTCAGGGTGTGGAATTTGGAGACCAATGTTTCCTCATTTCACACGTCTGACCTCAGCTTGACACTGTAGTTGTTGTTTAACATCGGCTGGTCCCTTGATGCTGGGACACACAGAAATGGCCCCTGCAGAGCTAGGCCTTTAAAGTTCAAGGTTTGGGCCAGGTTCTTCATCTTCCTGAGTGCCCCAGATCATGGGTGCTGCTCGGGTCCTGCAGTCATCCCATCCTTGCCCGCACTGGTACCTAACCCTCTCCCTGAGCAACCTGGTCCTGCTCTCCCCAGCATGCACGTGGCTCCTGACACCTGCCTGTCCACCTCCCGTCCTGACGTCTTTTCTGAGGGATTCCCAGATGGTGCTTTCCTGTGAACATATCTGGTTTAAATTTCCGATGCCTAATGGATCTGATTCCCTATGCTTCTGACTACCCAAGTGCTCTTGGGATAGAGTGTAGCCAGTGTGTGATTTCTAGAAGAGTTGTTTCTGGTTGGTGCACTGCTGCACTGTTACTATGGAGTACTGAAGTACAAGTTCCCAGGGTGAAGAGACTGAGTATCTATTCATCTTGCTCTGAATTACATCCTAGGCACGGAGGACACTTAATAAATCAATGTCTTGATAAAGATGGTGGTGTTGTCAGTAAATGATAATAATCGAGAATGCGAGAGGAAAACATGACTTAGTTTGCATGTGAACCTTAGTTTTGGGGGAAAAGAAAGGTCTATCCAATGTGTTTATTTTAAGAGAGCAGTGTGTTGAGTTTGCAAACACAGTGCGATGGCCGGATGAAATGAGCGGTGTAGTGTTTTACTGCCGAGTCCTTCCAAATATTTCTGGGAACCCTGATGTGTCAGGACAAAAGACCCATCTTGTCATAACCACTTGTGGCGTTAAAAGGCTTACTAATGGGAAATGAAGAAACAATTACATGAAAAAATTGATCTATAGATGATTAAAGGGTCTTAAAATAACTAGCCCAGTCCTTTGCCGTGTTACAGATTATAGTACATGAAGTTGGCAGTCAGAAAACTTGACAGCGACATAGAGGGTGAGTCCTTCTGGTGCTGGTTCCCCAGATGCAGGGAGCATCCTATAACCTGCGGGGCCATTCCCCAGTCATCCTTTACCCTTGCCCACCCCCACCGCTGACGTCATCACTCTTGTATCTGTGAGTCCACCACGACTTGCATAGACATCTGCTATCTCACTGTATTATCATTTCTTACTTACAGATCAGTCTCTCCGGCCTGTGGGGAGAGACCAGTGTGGGGTGGTGTCTTGTGCATCTTTCTGTGCACAGGACCTAGTAGATAGTAGGCCCTCAATAGGTATTTATTGAGTGAATTAAATAATTTATGGAAAAGCACTAAAAAAAAAAAATCACCTGGTCCATCCCTTCCTGGTAATGTGGAGGATCCCAGAGAGTTTTAATATCTTGTCTGGAACACAGGCAGCCTGTGGCCCCCACAGAAACTGAATCCTTTGCTTCCCATCTCCAAGTGCAGTGTTCTCGGCTGGAGTTGATCAGTTGTGGGGTTTTTCCTCTCTTGTTTGTCTAAATTGTTTTTTCCTCACTCATCCATTCATTAAGTCATACCTACGTTATTTATTGAGCAGCTACTATGGGGGAGGTACAAAATAAAACAACTAAAGAACCTGATTAGTTTTTATTTTAACCGGGGAAGAGAGCCAACAAAGTATGAGCATAATCAATAGGTAAGTCAAAAGGAAGTAAATGCTACGTAAAAAAGCAAAAGGAGAGCCAGGAGGGAGGTGATTGGCAATACTGAGGAGGGGCAGGAGGCAGGTTGCAGTGTTACATGGGGTGAGAGTGAGAAAGTGAGATTTAAGCAAAGACTTGAGGGAGGTGAGGGACTTAGTCTTGCAGATACCTGGGGGACGTGTGTTCAGGCAGAGAAAACTAAAGCAGAGGCTCCAAGGTAAGTGAGCTCTTGGAGGGGCGGGTGTAGCCAGAGTGGGGTGGATTGGGGTGAGGGGAGAGGGGGAAGTAGGAGACAACGTGAGACGGGTGGCTAACACCACTGTGGAAAGGACCTCGGCTTAGGCTCAGAAGGAAGGGGAGCCATTCAGGGATTGTGAGGAAAGGAATGACATGATCTGATTGTTTTAAAAAGGACTGTTTGTAACTGTTGTATTGCAAATAGACTTTAGGAGGGCAAGGACAGAAAGAGAGAGACCCTATTAGAAGGCTATTAAAATAACCCAGGCCAAAGACGATGGTGGTGTGGACCAAGGGGGTAGCAGTGGTGGAGGTGGTGAGAAGAGCGGATGGTGGATATATTTATTGTGAAGCAGGAGCCAGCGAGATTTCCTGATAGATTCCATGAGGAGTGTAGGGAAGAAGAAGGGAGTGAAGGCTGCCCCAGGGCTTCTCATTTCAGCATGTAGCCGGACAGAGTTTCCATCAGCGGTGATGGAGCAGGCTGTGGCTGGAGCTGGACTCCCCAGCCCCGACCAGGGTGTGGCTTCATCCCTAGGGTGGAAGAGCAGCGAGGAGAGGAGGGGAGGCCCCCCATCCCAGGGGAGCTACGACCCCCCACTGTGCTGGAGCCTTCACTCTTTTTTCTTCACCAACTCAAATCTCATCTTGTCAGTATCCTCTTTAAGATTCATCGCTTCCCCCATGACATCTACCTTGATTAATTTTACCTGGCCCAAGTCTCCCAGTTCATTCCATATTCATACATAGATATGCTTTACTTAACACAATAGATGAGCTTTTGAAAAGAGGTGTAAGTCACCTTTTAAAAAAATATTAAAGCCTATTTTATATTCACCAGGGAACCTAACTATTTAAAGTACCCTATTATTAATGCTTTTGTAAGGTGAGGAATCCTTTTGTTAGATGACTATGGATCTCCACTAATTTATCAGTTTTGAAAGATCATGTTATAATGTGTAAAACTGAGTGCACACTTACATAATATGTCTGTGCGCCTGAGGTCCCTGCTAAGCATCTCATCGGCGGGGCCCAGGGGGCCTTCGGCTCAGTGCACTATCACCTGAGCTCATCATTTTCCTCCTAAATCCTCTTCTTCCCACACTCCTGGTTTCGCCCAGGCCTGAAACCTCAGCAGCTCATCACTTCTCCACACCTGTGAACTCTCTCACGTCTGCATTCTGTCTGTGACCCTCTGCCTCTGTTATAGTTCAGGTGCCAAGGACATTGGGATGGACTTCTTAATTCTTCTCCCTGTAACTACATGATCCATCTTCTCTAATGCATCTTCCCACGTTCAGCGATCCAAGTCACCCCCAAGAGCATCGGTATCATGAGCCTTCTCTGCTCAAAGACCTGTGATCTCCCCATCACCTTGCCTAGAGCTCCCAGTCTATGCACTGTAGCATGGTATCCAAAGCCCTGCCTATGACCCACGCAGGCGCCTTTCTGGCCGCTTCATCACTACTTAGCCATTCATCCTCATGCACCCTGAGGAGCATCTGTGATGACACTTTGACTTTGCCCTGCAGCCTGAGCGTGAGCAGGTGGGGGGCCCGCACCTTCATCTCCCCTGGCCGGCAGTGCCCTCAGACCACCTCACTCTGCTCAAATCCTTTCCATCTTTTAAAGACCAGCCCAAGCACCCTGTTCATTCTGAAGCCTTCTCTTTCTTTGGGCAGCAGTGACCTATCCTGCTGTAGCACCCGTAGCACTGTATGCAAATCACGATTACAGCACGTGTCCCTCTTCTGGCGTAGTATTATTCCCCCTCTCATATCTTCCTCCCCAACCTGTCCGCTTCCCGCTGGGCGCTATCTTAATCCTCACCTTTATCTTTCTGCCTTCTAGTGTGTGCAATGAGCGCTTAATAAAAATATGCTGCACGACTATATAGCCATCCTTTTTCTTATTAACATTTTATTGTTGACATGGACTATGTTAAATTGCAAGCTTTGTGAGGTCTGGAGCTGTCCTTGGCTTTCTTACCTTCATCTCTTCCCATACGGTCCCCACAGATGGTGTGTGTTGTGCGAATGCGGAATTCGCCATTAGCCCTTGTGTATTCAAGGTTGCAGGACCCTGGTGGTGGGTACACAGCAAATTGGGAATTCATTCTGGGCTCTCTGGCCTCTGGTTTGTTTATTTATTCATTTATGTATTTATAGCCTATGTGGCGGGCATGAATTTCAGGCCACAACAGTAGGGTGCAAGAAATGTCACATTTCTTTATTTCTCTAAATCAAATTTAACCAGTGCCAAGCTTCCACCTGCTGAGCTGGCAGGAAATTCAGTCTGTCTTTAGAGAGCCCATTCTCCCTCCCCACCAGGATTGTACAGAAGCCTCAGGGTCCCTACCAGTTCTGAAGCCCCAGAAAAGAGCTCTTTGGATTGAGGCCCACACTGATCACTTCCTACTAGCCCACTAGCCCATGTGGTCCACAGGCTAGTGGTCCCCTGCTTCCATGTTAGGAAAGTTTGAGAATTCAGGCTGGGAGCATCAGGTCACTTCTGAGATCCCCCCGTGGTTCCAGAGCACTGTGAGGAGAAGAGCCCCAGCCTCCACCCACTCATGGTACCTCCAGAAACCAGGCCCCTTTTCAGCCTCAGGGGGCATTCTCCTCCCTCTTTGAGTTTGCCTACTGCCCTGCAAGGCTGGGTGAGTCTGTCCTTTTAGTGTCCAGCACCTTCTGCCTTTAGCCACATGAATTCATAATAACCTCTAAGGCAAGGAGACACTTAATTCTCTACACGGGGAGGGAAAATACCTCTTGTTCCTTTTAGCTATTTTCAATATTGCAAAAAACAAAAACAAATAACCCAAAACATTACTATCTGAATGATTTTTCTGTCATACTTCTCAATAAAGTGATTTATACAGAGTCTATTTGCCATAAATTTATGACAGTATAGCAATAGAAATAAAGTATGGGAAAATATAAATATAGATAGTTAAGACCAGGAAGGAAAGAATCTAAACTTCCATTAACTATAATTGTCATAATTAAGCTTCCCATTTGTCTCTAAGCTTCCTAATAACCAAAGTGAAAAGGGACATGCTGTTTCATGGCTCTCTTATCAGAAAGAAACGATCCGTTTCTCAAGGTAAGCAAAGTTTTGCATATTATTTGATTCTGAAATAATTTCTTATGTGAGGCTTTATAAAGTAAATAAGAAGCAAAAAGTCTTCTATAAAATTCGTAGAGTATTACATGAAGATCTCTGCTTCTTGTAGCTTGTGCCTCCTGACAACCACTTGGGAGGCGGGTGAGTGTGCCTGTGACCCTGCACCTAGAAGCATTGACCATAGACACTGCCCCCCTTCTTTTGCTACCTTTTATCTCCTGTTCAAACTGCTAAATATGGCCAGATATTGCTGATACCATTGTTGCTCCACAGTCTAAGCAGAACAAAAACAGATAAACATCTCCTAAAGATCACGACAGAAATGCATGGCCAGACTGGGCAGGTGGGTCCTGATCCTGAAGGTGCCTTTGCCTGTTGATGGCCTTGGGCATTCCTGTCTCCTGCTGCAGTCTCACTGAGCGCAGGGACTGGCACTCCATATTTATCATAGAGTCACCAATGCCAAGCACTGTGGTTGGCATTTGACAGATGCTAAATTAATCCTTATTCAATTAACATGCTTGCTTTTTCCTTTATTTCATATCTGTAATGTGATCTTTTAAGTTACCTCCAATGTTTTGGTAGTAATGTGGAGCTAATGAAAAAGTAGTTCTTCTACGGTAGACTCTCTCCCTTCATGGATGACAGGCCTAGGAAAATAGGCCTGAGGTTTCATCAGTGATTTAGGGGCCATATGAGGAAGAGCATATTGTACTCTCAGTGAGGACAGTGACAACTGGTTGGCCACTGGGTGGAAAACATGATAGTGTGGGGGACAGAGGAATGTGTGTGAGCTTGGTAAGCAGCCGGCCTGACTCAAGTCTTAAGAGTGAGTCTTTACTGGCCGTGAGAACTTGGGCAAGTCAGCTAGTTTCCTCATCTGTAAGACGAGGACAGTATTATCTATCTCATGGTTTTTGTTTAAAATTAAAAGGGTCTCTGAAAACTGAGAATTGCTAAGGAAATGTTGTTTATTATCTTTGTTATTACTGGTGTCATAGTAAGGGGTGAATATTCCAGCCAGGGAAACTGCATGAAAGGAATCTTGGCAAAGAACGAACAAAATATATTCAAAAGTCAGTGATTGAAACACTTCCAGGATGGCAGAGTAGGTACTTCCAAAATCACCACTCCTCCATAAAATCAAGGAGAACACTGGCAAAGATTGTCAAAATCAGCTTTTTAGAACCCTAGAAATTAACCAAGAACTTGAAACAATCCAAGGACCATTTGTTCAAGAAAAATGGCTGAATCTTGCTTAAAACAGTAAACTTCATGGCGTATTAACTTACTCTATTTCCATTCACCTCCCCCAGCTCTGCAGTATTCTTAAAAAGCCCAACCCCAGTAGCTGTAAAAATCAGCAGCCTAGCAGCCCCTAGAGGGGACAGAATGGGGTTGGAACCGCCTCCTAAAACTCCATCTCCAGAGAGTTATTACAGTATAACCTGTCTGGCAAACTCCCTGGAAATGCCCTATTCTCAGAGGTTGTCTATTTGAACAGACTCCTGGCTCACTGAGTGTGTACAGCCCCATCATCATGGCATTGGTCAAAAATAATCAATGGTAAGTGTTTGACATCACTGCTGCATGAGTCAGTGATACCAGGTAGGGCAGATAAGAGACTGACCACAATACTTATAAAAGGAAAATTTGAGAATGAGATGCCACAGCCACTTTGAAAAGCTTTGGCATATTCCTGAGAATCTAGAAAGTCACACAGAGCCCCTCAGCAGAGGCTGGGAGAGATATTGACTCAACGCATTTAAGGAAATCTCTGTTCAATCTAGACTTCAATAGCTGCGTTGATGAAGAATACAGACTTTATAGAATTAGTCCAGGAAAGTCACTAAACACAGAAACAGCAATAACAGAGCAGCAACAGCAAACTCTGGGGGAGAGTTTCCAGAATTGTCACATATTATTTAAAATGTGCATTTTCAGCTAGGTGTGGTGGCTCACACCTGTAATCTCAGAAGTTTGGGAGGCTTAGGTGGGAGGATTGCTTGAGGCCAGGAGTTTGAGACCAGCCTGGGCAATATAGTGAGACCCCATCTATACAAAAAATAAGAAAAATAACCTGGGTATCATGGCACATGCCTGTAGTCCTAGTTTCAGAAGGCTGAGGCAGGAGGATCACTTGAGCCCAGGAGTTCAAGGCTATAGTGAGCTATGATTATGCCACTGCACTCTAGCCTGGGTGACAGAGTGAGAGACCCTGTCCTCAAAATAAATTAATAAATTAAATAAAATGCCCCATTTTCAACAATAACAAAAATTATGAGAAATGCAAAGATACAGGAAAGAATGACCTATACATAGAAAAAAAAAAAAAGCAGTCAATAGAAACTGTCCATGAGAAAGACCAAACTTTGGACTTATTAGACAGATTTTAAATCTGCTATTATAACTGTGTTCAAAGAAGTAAGGAAAATCATGCCTAGAAAATGAAAAGAGAGTATGAAAACATTGTTTTATTAAAGAATACCAATAAATAGGTAAAAAATATTTTAAATAAAGGAACCAAATAGACATTTAGATGTTGAAAAGTATAATAACTGAAATGAAAAGTTCACTGGAGGGGCTCATCAGCAGATTTGAGTTGGCAGAAGAAATGATGAACTTGAAAGTAGGTCAATCGAGATTATCCAGGCTGAGGAACAGGATGAAAAAAGAATAAAAATGGGCAGAGCGTCAGAGACCTATGGGACACCATAACATGTGCCAACATACGTGTGATGGGAGTCCCAGAAGGAGAGGAAGAAAGAGGCAGGGAAAAATTTGAAGGAATAATTTATGAAAAATGTTAATCTATACATCCAAGAACCTAATTAGGCTCTGAGTAGGATTAACTCAGAGAAATCCAAACACATCATAGGCACACTATCTAAAGCCAGAGACAAAGAGAGAATCTTGAAAACAGCAAGAGAGAAGACAGTTGTCATATACAAGGAATTCTCAGTAAGATTAACAGCTGACTTCTCGTTGGAACCCCGGGTGCCAGAAAACAGTGTTAGGACATATTCAAAACGCTGAAAGAAAATGTCAACCAACGATTTTAGAGTCAGTAAAGACTATCTTTCAGATGTGAAGGAGAAATTAAAACATTCTCAAATAAACAAAAACTGAGAGAAATTGTTTTAGAGTCCTGCCTTATAAAAAATACTAAAGAGCATTTTTCAGGTTGAAATGAATGAACACTAGGCAGTAACTCAAATCCATATGAAGAAATAAAGAGCAGTAGTAAAGGTAGCTACATAGGTAAACATAAAAGATATTGTAAATGTAGTTTTGTTTGTAACTCTTCTATTTTCCTGTCTGGCTTAAAAGACAACTACATAAAGCAATACTTATAAAACTGTGTTGATAGGGTTATAATGCACAATGGTGTAATTTGTACAGCAGTTCCCTACACAGACCAGGAGGCAGGGACAGAACTACATCGGAGCAAGGTTTTTATATACTTTTGAAATTAAGTTTGTGTTAATCCAAACTAGATTGTTATAAATTGAGACATTAAGTGTAATCTCCAAGGAACTACTAAGAAAATAAGTAAAAGAAAATAGCAGCAATGGAATAAAAAAGGTACACTAGAAAATACCCATTTGACCTAAAGAAGGCAGTGAGGGAGAAATAGGGGAACAAAAACATAAGATGTACAGAAACCAAGAGCAAAATGGCAACCATAAATGCTAACTTATCACTAATTACATTGAATGTAAGTGGACTCAACACTTCAGTCAAAAACCAGAGACTGGCAAATGGATTTAATAAAACAAGGTGTAACTATTTGCTATCTATAAGAGACACACTTTGGATTCAGAGAAACACAAATAGGTTGTAGATAAACGGATGATTAAAGATAAAATATACACACAGTAACCAAAAGAGAACTATACCAATATCAAACAAAATAGAGTTTAAAACAAAATTATTACTAGAGCCAAGAACATTTTATAATGATAAAAGGATCAGTCTATCAGGAAGACAAAACAAACATAAACATATATGCATCTAACAGCAGAGCCCAAAACTACATGAAGCAAAAGTTGACAGAATTGAAGGGAAAAATAGACCATTCATTGATAATAAAGGCTTCAATATCTCACTTTCAGTAATGGATAGAACAACTAGACAGAAGATCAATAACGAAATAGAAGACCTGAGCCACACTATAAATTAGTAAGGCCTAACAGACACCCATAGAACAGTCCACCCAACAAGAGCAGAATACGCATTCTTCTCAAGTGTATGTGGAACGTTCTCTGATGTAGGCCGTATGTTAAGCCATAACACAACCTTAATAAATTTAAAATAAAAAGATTAAAATCATGCAAAGTAGGTTCTCCAACCATAATGGAGTCAAACTGGAAACCAATAACAGAAGGATAGTTGGGAAATTCACACAACCATCAAAATTAAGCAACACACTCCTAAATTACTAATGGGTTAAAGAAGAAATCACAGAGGAAATTAGAAAATAGTAATAGATTTGATTTCTAATAGATTAGAAAAAGCTAATAGATTTGGACTACAGAGCAATGGAATATTTATAAGCAAGATGTTACAGTATTAGTGACCAATTTGTATCCAATTTGTTTGAGATAAATGAAAACTAAAACACAACATACGAAAATTCATGAGATGCAACTCAAGCATTGCTTAAAGGGCAAATTATGGCTGTACATGCCTCACTTTAAAAAGAAGAAAGATCTGAAATCAGTAACCCAAATTTTTACCTTAAGAAATTAGGAAACAAATGAGTAAACTAAACCTAAAACCACAGAAGGAAGGAAATTAATAAAGGTTAGAGCAGACATAAGTCAGGCAGAATAAAAAACAATCTGAAGACTAGAAAAACATCTAAAGTCCTTGGCTGGAACAGCCGCAAGGGGCTCGGGAGGACTGGGCAGGAGGACAGGGCGCGGGCCGTTCTGGGAAGGGCCCTGTGCTGGGCTGTGTTCTGTTTCAAAGTGTGGGCCGGGAGGAGACACTGGAACTTTCTCCTGAAAGAGAAACAAAATAAAACAGGTTTTCTAAGATGATTATTTTGGTGGTGTTCCAGATGCATTATAAATGGCTAAAGAATTTCATCAGTCTGGGAAGCAAGAGGCCATGTGATAGTGCAGGCAGCTGGGGACAGAAGTCAAGGGTCAGGGTCAGTGTAAAAGGGATTGGGAAGAAGGGAAGGAGATGTCACAGGACGTGATGGCTCTGCGTGTGTATCTTTCATCTGGAAAGTAAGAAAGGAGGAAAACTGAGCTTAGTCCTGGCTCCATAATTTACTGCCATCGGGTCTCAGGCAAGTCCTCTGAGCCCTTAGTTCCCTCACCTGTGAAATGAGACTAGCAGTGCTCGCCTGGCCTATGTCCCAGGCTTTTTGTATGATTTAAATGGAGTAACTTGTAAAATAGGACAGTGGTGAACTCTGAAACTCTCAACAGATGTGCGAGTTTGCTTGCTAGTACCATCACGAGTTCAGTTTTTGACGCGCTTTTCAATGGTGAGAACATCCAAGTGTTAATGTTGAGTGGGCAGCTGGAAACACGGGCGGGCATTCTGGAGAGAAATTAGTGCCAGAACTGACATGTGGGCGTCGCCCGCCTATCTCAGGACGAGTGGAGTGGGGCTGGGGGTAGGATGGACAAAGACTCAGTCAGTGGAGAAAGCAAAATGGTTAGGAGCAGAGGCGGGTGGAGGCGTGAAGGGGCCGTGGCTTAGGACAGGTGTCCCAGAGCTGCAGGTGTCAGTACCTGAGGTGTGAAAGAGAGAAGATGGTGGGTCTGGGGGGGGAGGAGGTCTGTGAACTACACACAGGAGCTTCATTAGCAATCGAAGGAAGCAGAAATAGTGCTATGAGAATTTAGCTGGAGGATCAGGGTGGGGAGAGGTCGCCAGCAGGGTAGACTGTGCATGTCAAACCATCAGCTTTGCAGAGAGAACGGGGACACTTTCAGAGTCTTATGCTGAGATTTCAGGATTCTTTATTTTGAAATAGAAACTCTGCTGTGGTTCTGTCATTAGTGGAAGTGCCAGGGCCATGAAGGGGCCACCAGGAGGACAGGGACCCCATCTTGTCTCTGCATCTGGTGCTTTGGATTTTGCCAGGATGGGCCACACCACATGTGATGGACAGGTGAGAAACAGGAGGGAGATGCCCTGCCAGTCAGAGGTCCCCCAAAGCTTCAGGGACTCAGTTGCTTTTCAGTGAATCGAGCCCGAGCATCTGGAGAAGTTGCCCACTCGAGCCAGCAGAGCTCACTTTGGAGACCTGATTATTCCCCAGCTGCCTGCCCCTCCCCTGCGGTGCTGGCCAGGGGACGTTCACTGGTCACAGTGTGGCACTGGGGTGTGATTCCAGGTGCCTCCCAGCTCAGGGCTGCTCTAGGAGCTGACCAGTCCAAGGGGACCCCGAAGAATCCAGCTGTTTCTCCAGCCTTGAGCAAAGTGCAGCCTGAGGCGGAGCTTCCTGGCTTCTGCCCGCATGTCACATCTGTGCCTCACAGCGGACCTCTGATTACTTAGCAGTTCTGGGGGGTTGTGCTGAGGAGGGGCTTCCTGGGCCAAGAAGGGGGAGTGTGCGGGGGAATATTCTCAACAGCTTCCCTGGCAGGAAGATTGCAGAGTCAAGTTGTGCACTTGCTCACATGGACCTCTGGGCTGCTCGGTCATCTCATGGCCCCAGGATGCTTCTTAATATGCTTGACCTCGGAAGGCACCGGAAAAGTAAAAGCAGCAAAAGTCAAGCCCAGCTACTCTGAACTACCTGCTTCATCGGTTTTCATGCAGCCTGGAAATGAAAATTGCCCTGCCTTTCTCTGCGGTTCAGTGCCATTCAGGAGCCCTGTGCTGTGGTCCTCGTGGCCACTCTTGTTCTCCCCCTCCCCCACCTTCCCATCTTTCTTGTTCCCAACCCTGGGCTCAGGCAAGGATGAAAGTGCTAGGACATCAGTGGCTGGGAGGTGTCTTGAGTAAGTCTTTAACCAGCCATCCCCACCAGGTCCCCAGGGACTATGGTACAGACGACTGAGAAAAATCACTCTCTTGTCGGTTGGGGCTTTGGCCCGGGTTGGTCCCCTAGGTCAGGGTGGTGGCCTCATCACCACAGGTCTCAAGGACTCCTTTTGTACCCACAGGAGTCGGCCCCCTGGGTGTTCTTCTCACCCCACCCAGGTTTCATCGTGGCCTTCCATAAGGACAAAGATGCCTCCTTCCAAGTGAAGGACGGTCCCCTGCAGATGAATGTGGCAGCCGGAGGAGTTCCTGGTGGAGCAGGCAGAGGGAGCAGGGCACAGCTCAGCAGGGCCAGAGACAGAGGTTCACAACAGGAGGACGCTTGCTGGAGAGAGCATCGCACCCCAGCATGGTGTGTCCAGCCACGCTCCTGCCCCTCTGTGGGTTGTGGGTGGGGGGAGCAGAAGTTGGAATGTGTAGCCGAGATCCTGCACCCAAAGTCACATGTCCTTCTAGGGTTCTAAGGGTGGTGGCTATTTTCAAGGCTTGGGCAGGGCACTTAGAGCCCTTCTTTTTTCTCCATATGATCTTGTTCAGATGGATTCTCGTGTCGTGAGTGTGTGCCAACAAGCTGTAACAATTTGGGGACTAGGTGAGTTGGAGGTGGGAGATAGTGGTGAGCAAGGCGGCGGGGGCACTGGGGGCATTGGTAGATGAGGAGTCTAACCAAAGAATGTGCAGGACAGTACAGAGACAGACTGGGGCAAAAGCATGATTTTAGTCATTTTAGTGAGCCTAGATGTAATTTCCTCATCACCAATTCTGTGGTGTTAGGACCATATCTAATAGTAATTGTTTGAAAGTGATGGTCCAGTAGCCTCAGAGTGAAAGTAGGCCCAAGTCATGTGCTTTCTTTTATAAAGTTTTCCAGCCACCCACTTGCGGCTACGTCAGGGCAGGGAGAAACGGGACTCGCTTCCCCACCCCGGGGCTGCCTGTACTGTGAGGTCTCCTCACAGGACCTCAAGGCTGTTCAGAGGTTCAGCCCTTAAGTGATCCTGTGGTGTCAGCACAGGACTTGGGCTGTCTGCAATTTTGAGAAAGGACTTGTAGTCACTTAAAGGTTATGACACTAAGTTCTCTGAGCCCAGAGTGATCTCCATGATAGGAAATCCCATTCTCATATTAGAATTATACAGTTGGAGCTTGCTGGTTTGTGTGTGTGTGTGTGTGCACGTGCAGGCACACACTTTCTCATGATGCTTGAACATTAGTGGTTTTCTGGCCTGAAAGTGGAGCTTTCAAGATCCTTCAGCCCCAAGTGAGTCCAAAATACACAGATTAAATAGGCATCTCAAGAAAAAGAGTTGCTGGTGGATCTGAGCCTTCAACGATATCTAAATCCAGGCTGTGACAGATGCTGACTGTCAGTGCCCAGCACCGTCTCTGTCCTTCTTGGCGCTCTCCCGTATTCCAGGGGCCGGAAGCCTGCACACATTTCTCAGACTCCCTCGCTATAAAGGATCCACCAGGGAGAAGCATTTGCTCGAGATACGGAAGGTAGGAGAGAGGCAGAAGCCATTGTCACTCCAGCAGCTTGGTGGGAAGGTCTTCAGCAGATGGCAGACACGAGATTTTGAGGTTTTGCCAGTGCTTCTGGGTGTCCCGCAAATGGCGACAGAAGTGCCACCCACTTCTGTGCTGTAGGTGGCTGAGACCATTGGTGACAGTCTCCTGCAATTCCTGTGTTTTCTGATTTCCTGAACTCCAGCAATGACTTTCTTGACTTTTCTTCCTTAGCCTTTAACAATTTTATAAGCCTCTAAGTGTCTTTATTAAATCCCTCTTGCTTATCATACCTAGAATGGTTTCTGATACAAACACTTTGATTTTCTCTTCTGCCCAGCCCTGGTACCCAGCCCTGGGCTTGTGTGATTTCCGGATGAGTAGACAGGCGCTCCCATGTCGGCCAGCGTTTCCTACACTGGTAATTGGGAATGGCAGCAGTCCCGCAAGTCCTGTTGGCTTCATCCCTGGCATGTCAGTTAAGTCCTTCAGGCCCCACCGTTTTCCTCTCGTGCTGTTCTGAAAACTCAAAATGGTCAGGCTCTTCCTTCCGTAACCGATTCCTGATCCAGTTCTGTAGTAATGAGGACTCTTGAAGATGTCATGGGATAGTCTGCTAGGGAATTCATTCCCTCATTTAACTGAAACTTTGAGAGCATCTGCTATGTGGTAAACACTATTTTAGGCTCTAGGGATGTCAGAATGAAGAAGACACAAGTCCTGCTCTGCAGCTGCTCACAGTTTAGAAGACACAAAAGTAATAATCAAATAATTTTGTATGATATTCAAAGTGCCGTCATAGAGCTGATGTGCTGTGGATGCACAGAGCAGAGAAAGACTCACTTTTCCAAAGCAGGTGGAACTTTGTCAGTTAAAATATGGGCCAAGCTGCTGTAACAAAGGTACCAAAAATTATAGCAGTTCAACCAAGGTTGAAGCTGCTCTTCTCTCTCTAAACAGTCACGTAGCACTCTGCAGCATGGGGACATGTGTACAGCCAGGGCACTGTTGCTCCTCCATGCTTCAGAGTGCTGTCCTTGTTCACGTGGCTGATACTGGCTGTCGCCACCATGTCCCCAACCCAGACCAGGGGAAGGAGAAAGAGAGGGCTGCAGGCCAGTCCATTTCCATTTTAAAGATCAAGAGCTGTGTGTTGTACACACAGCTGCCACTCACCTTCCATGAAGTGGTTCTGCCTGGCTGCAGGGCGGGCTGAGAAACAGAGTTGCTAGCAGAGTGGGCATGCCCAGCTGAAACTCAGGGCTCTGTCCCCAAATGCATGGAGTGGAGAAAGACTCAAGGACACAATTATCAGCCTTAGTCAAGAAGGCTTGGCTGAAAGGGGCTGCAAGAACTGTGTCTCCATGTGCAGTGGGCTCTGTGTACGGCCAGGTGGTTGGGTGCTGGTGGGGATGACAGTGTGGATGGAGATGACGGTGGTGACGGGTGATGCAGTGGCCTCCATGACAGTGATTGTAGAGGTGGTGGGGTCTGTGTGAATGGGAGGCTGGCTCTCCTGACTTCCGTTCTTTGTATTCCTCAACTTTAAATAAGAGTCATAGAGCTTGTCCATCCCTTCCTTTCACAAGCGACAGAACAGATCCCGAGAGTGACCTGCTCAAGGCCATGCCGCGGTGACTGGTTGAAGAGAAACTCAGCCCCAAGCCTCCTCTCTGCGCATGTGGGAGTTCTTGCTGGGAGGGGCAGTTTGATAAGTGGGAGCTTGGGGGGCGCCCAGGAGCGCTGAGAGTGAAAGGAGGTTTTGAGAACTGCTGACAAATGTCCTTGTCCCCAACCCTCAGCCTTCGCTGTGGAAGGCAGCGTTTTTGGATTTTTGTCTCGTAACATGGCCGATCCCTCAACTTTCAGCTACTCTCAGCCGAGGCTGCTTAGCATGGGACCCGTCCTTCCCTTTTCCTCACCTTCTCTTCCCCGTTGGATAGCGTGGCAGTGAAATACCACCTTGGCTGACTCGGGGAATTTGTCATTTTTACATCTCCACATCCTAGTGTCTTCTGCTCCTGGTGACAAATAAATCCCTGGGCTGATGGCTGGCCCCGGCCATTCATTAAGCAAATAAAGCCCCAGTGTGGGAGTCGGAGGCTCATAAATAACCCCTGGTGTTTTATCCCCCCTCGCCTGCTGCCTCCCAAGCTTTGCATATTTATAACAAAGGAGCAGTATTTCTGACACGCTGTTATGTGTGGGAGCCCGTTGGCGGAGCAGGGCAGGCAGCCGCGGCTCCAGCCGGGACGGAGAGGGTCCTGCTAGCCGGGCCTGGCGGAGGGCGGGTGCTCTGAAACCCTGAATGCTGGTGTCCTCGTCCCGGCAGGCACACAGCCCTGGGGGGACCGAGGGCTCTCCTCTGACTCTCCGCCGCAGCTGGGGGGAGGAGGGAGAACTGGGGTAAGTGGCAGCTCCAACCTGTCCTGTCCTGGAGGTAGAGAAGCAGGAGCACCTTAGAAAAGGGAAGCAGCTGGAATACTAGTGGCGCCCTAGGCGAGGTGAGTGCTTGCCCATAAAGGAAAGGGTTAACTGTTGCCCCCACTCAGAGAGGCCAGGCACCCTCACACCTGTCTCCCTAGGCAACCTCATGGGTGAGGAGGTCAGGTTTCCTGCACTGAGGAGCAGGGAAGAGAGGAGAAAAAGTTCAAGTCAGGAACAACAAGAACAGGAAATATTAGTAGGAACATTTCACATTAAAGACGGGGTTAGGGTTTGCGAGCATACTCATACAAATGCACCTCACTACATATGCTCGTTAGCAATGGACTAAGCTAACCTCTTTTACCTGATGCCTCCCCCAGCACACACACACACACACACACACACACACACACACACACTCACTCACTCACTCACTCACTCACTCACACACACAGAGCACTCCTTGGGCCTCTTAGGGTGTCATAACCCCCGGTTGGCAATTGTTGCCTAAAGCCTTCTGGAAGCAGCAGCTATTTTTGAAAGATTTGTACAGTCCAAGGGCATTATAGCAGATGTGAATTTAATTCAGATTCCGATTTCACCATACAAGGTGTGGACATAAATTGTTGTAATAAACAGAAACACAAATAAAGGGCGACTAATGGTATGTACCAGTCCCGAAAGGAATGCTTGGGATGTGCTCATATCACCCCACCAAGCTCCACATATCATGTTTCTTCTTAAAGTTACCAAGGGTGGCTGATCTCAGATATCACCCTTTTTGTCTGGGATCTTTAGCACCGTGCTAGGACCCTCGAGGTTGAAGGTTTGGTCCCCAACTGGGCCTCTTGGCTTCTCAGAGTGAGAAATTGCTGAGGGCAGGGCCTGTCTGTAATGCTCAGTTGAGAGGTGTGTGTCCTGGTTCTTCACCATACCTGGCTACAGTGCCAGGTAGACCAGGGAGATCTTTTATTTTAAATAGTGGATTATGATGCATCAGTGAATTGTATTCATTTAAAGGCATGAGACAGAAGGAGAAAGCATTATAAGAAAAAAGGGAAAGCTTCATGCACAAAATGTTAGTCTCCATCGTGCTTGTAGGTGTCCCGGTCCCAGTGTGAAATGTATTTCTTACCTTCGGTTGTGCTCAAGGAAGTGGGCAGCTCTGGGAATACTGGAGAAAAAAGGAGTCTGGACTTGGAGTGGAGAGTCCTAGGATCGAGCCCTGTCCATGCCCCTTATGTACTGGGCACATATTCACACACACCGACACAGGCCAGACCCTCTTCCTTGTATATGAGCGGAATAGAAATGGTCTGCCCTGGCGGCCTTGGAGAGCGTTAGACTGGACGAAACCTTAGAGATGACCCAGGTCGGTGGGGAAGCTGAAGGCCAGAGATTAGAAAAGGCTGGTCCACAGTCACGTGGCACATTAGTGGCAGGGGCAGGACTAAACCCCATCGTGATTCTTGGGGCAGCCCCGCTTCTGATAGGTGAGAGGCACAAGAGCCTCGGGAATCTCCTTAGAAGCAAACGTCTCATGTGGCCGTACGGGTGAGCTGGCTCCACCGAGGGGGCCTCATTCATCTCTGAGCCGGGGCAGGGCGGCCACTTAACCATCAGAGGCCGCGCTTCTGCGTCGGTCTGGGGAGAGAAGACAAGACACTCTGCATCCAATTAAAAGCAACAGGAGGGTGTAAGGGAGACAGAAAGTAATTCTCCTTCTTGGCAGCCAGCCAGAGCATCCTTGTGCAAAGATTAAGAAGGATAATAACAACAGCCATAATAGCGGGAAGAATAAAGCTTCTACAAAGCCTCGGAGACTTGGCAAAGTAGTAAGAGGAAAGGGGGAAATCAAGACGGACACTCTGACCTTTGCACGTCTCCTGTAGGAAGCCGGGGGCCCTGCCCCTCACTGCAAGAAGCGTCCTTCTGAAAGTGCCCGAGGTGTCTTTCTGTCCACGCCTCCCCATGTCGGCCTCTACCTGTCTCTCCGTCCACGTCACAGAATGTTGGCGGTGGGAGGCTGCCTGCCGGGTCATGAGATCCACACCGCGCTCAGGCCTCCTGCACTGGGATCGAGGCTTGACAACTTTCTGGCGTTATTGTAGACTGTGGTCTAGGGCCCCATATATACCATCCCACTACCTGCCGCCATGCCATCACTGCCAGGTGATTGTCCTAGGTCCCTGCTCTGTAGGATCACTCTTCTCAGAACTTTTCAGTGGGTCCCCATTGCTTCTCTAAATAAAATGTATACTTTTGGCTCTGGCATTTATTCAGCAAACATTTATTGAGTAGAACCGTGTGCCAGGCTCTGGACTTTATTTGCTAGGGATACCCAGTGGGATTTCTGCCCTCACAAGGCTAACGTTCTAATGAGAGGAGGTGGAACTCAAATAGACACACAGTCTGTCTAGTGGTGATGAATGCTATGGAGAAAAATGGAGCAGACTAAGGGGAAGGTGGTCTGTGCAAGTCCTCAGAAGAGGTGAGATCGGAGCAGGAGGGAGTGAGCCATGCAGAATCTGGGGGAAAGGCATTCAGGTGGAAGGAACAGCAGGTGCAAAGGCCCTGAGGTGGGTGCTTGGCTGCTATGGAGGGGGAACAGCCAGGAGCCCGGTGTGGCTGGAGTGGAGCGAGTAAGGGGAGGATAGCAGGAGATGAGGGCTTGTGGGAACTTCAGGCCACTGTAAGGACTTTGTCCATGAGTGAGAAGTGCAGCCAGGAGAAGGCTTTGAGCCAAGGTGTGACATGATGTGACTTGCACACGTGTGGGTTGCTATGTGGAGAATGCTCCCAGGGGAAAGAGGAGAAACCAGGGAGACCAGGTGGCGTTCAGGTGAGAGGTGACGCTGGGTGGGCGCAGGTGATAGTGCTGCAGGTGTGAGAGGCTGCCTGGGGTGTATTCCAGGGAGGAGTCCACAGAGCTTGATGACAAAAGGGACTTGGGGAGGGAGGTAGAGAAGGGAAGGGCTACACCTGTGTTTAAGGCTGGAGAAATGGGAAGAATGGGTTTGCCTCTTGTTCAGATGGAGAAGCTTGGCAGGAGCAGGTGCAGAGGGCAACCAACACTGGGTTGGGGACATATGCTCAGGACGTATTTTAGAACTGAAAGTGGAGGTGCAGGTAAGTAGTTGGATATGAGAGCAAGAAAGGTTGGAGGCAAAGATAGAACTCTGAGTGTCATCGTGGAGTCTGAATCCGCGGGACTAGGGGAGGTCACATAGGGAGTGTGTGGATGCGCAGGGGAAGGGGGCTGGGCGGGGAACAGGGGAGGAGGGGCCTGAGAAGGGGCTGCCAGAAGCTGGGAGGGAAACCAGGAGTGAGGGGCGTCCCAGAGGCAGGGGAGGAAGGCGTCCCGGGGAGGACAGGGTGGCTGTGCCAGTGATGCTGCTGGATCCACCAGGATAGGAGTTAGGAGTTGCCGATCGGATCTAACCATGTGTGATTTCATAAGGCAATTTCAGTGGACTCATCGGAGTAAAAGTCAAATGGGGTCAGGGCCCAAGAGAGAAGGGGAGGAGAGAAAGTGAAAACAGGGTTCCTTTTCTCCAAGGGAAGCTGAGAAGGGGATGATTGCAGAGAGGGTTCTGGGGTCGATGGAGGATGTTTTAAAGATGGGAAATGCTCTGTGTGTGTGTGTGTGTGTGTGTGTGCTAATGGAATAGCCCGGCAGGAGGGGGAACTTTGAAGATGTACGAGAAAGAAGGCAGAGTTACAGGAAAGAATTTCTGGAGGAGGTAAGAGGAGAGGGACCCAAATCATACAATCGGTAGTGAAGGCCATCCACGCTCTGGTCTTAACGTATCTTATTAGCATCTTTTTCATCTGGGGGAACCTGGTTTACTCTAGGCAAAGTTAAGACATTCACTGTTCCTTCAAACACACCATGGGTTTTTTTTTTCCTCTGTAGCTTTGTTGGGCCAGACCATAAGCTGACTTAGAAAACTTTCTCCCACATCTCAGTATGTCGAAACGTCACCTCTTCTTCAAGGCCCATCCCAAATGCACCCCTGCCCCACCCCACGCAGCTTCCCACAACAGCCCTGCTGGAAGCGGCCCCTCCTGACGAGCCGGGGCCTTTGCTTGGGCTCCGCAGAGCACTCGCGGTCAGGGCCGAGTTCCCGGTCAGCAGACGGAGTGCAGGCCGGTGGCAGGCGCTTAGCAGGTGGGGAGTGAATGACTTCGGCCCCCATCTACTTACCCAGGGTTGTGGTATCAGAAAAGCTACAGAGAACCTCGGTCCATTTCAGTATACTCATAAGTCTTGTGCTTTAATGCTGCATATTGCTTTTATTTAGAATTCCATATTGGAGTATCATGATTTCTTCTGTGCTTAGGGCCCCCAACAATCCTTACCTGGCCCCACTTAACCCCTCATCCCCCTAGGAAGCTATGTGCTCCTCGAGCAGGAATTGCATCCCACCAATCTGGGGGCCCCCTGAAGCACCTCCTTATTTCCTAAATACACACGTGCTAAGCGGGAAGACTGTTCCGTAGCCGTGTTATGTGGCAGTGGAGGCCCTGTGTGGGATGGTGTGCTGACCCTGGGAAGGTGGGGTGTTGGTAAAAAATGCCTTTATTCCAGAACTGGGCGGAGAGGGGGAATGCAGGGCTGCACATTGGTTCAAAGTCTGTAATACTCAGCCCAGGGGGAGGCCGCCCCACAAGCCAGGTATTGAGATGGGGCCCAGCATCCCACCATCCCCACTGAGGGGACCCCCTGGGGCTACACAGCCACATTTGGGGTATGGCAGTGTCTATATTAAAAAAGAAGGCAGGCTTTGATTTGCCTGCCTGTCAATACTTCTGAAAAAAATCAAGTCAGTGCCAAAGGACAGTTCTCTCTTCTTCCATCCCTCCCTCCTCTTTCTAATCCCACCTCCCATTCATACACATCTTTGCAAAACACAGGCAGGGTCTCTGACAGTATTCTAGCCCACAAAAAATAGAAGACTAGGATGCAAAGATATTCCAGAACCGCAGGGAAGAAAGACCCTGTCTTCTATCTATTTGATTATGCACTGATGCATCTGCTTTTAGGGCCTTCACCATATGTACAACTTGTCTCCTTTTTATGAATTATGACAACAACCCTATAAGGTAGATACTATATCCTCACTTTGCAGATGAGAAAAACTGATTTCTAGAGAAGTGAAGGAACCTACCCCAGGTCACACAGCCAGGAGGGGACGGAGCGCATTTCAATTTCAAGTCTTCTGACTTCAGCCTCCTGCACCAGTGCTCTTTCTGCTGCACCAGGGCTCAGCACACTTTTTCTCTAAAGGGGCAGATAGTAAATGTTTTAGGCTTTGGGGGCCAAATGGTCTGCAAAGTAATTGCAACTACCCAGTTCTGCTGTTGAGTGAGAAAGCAGCCATAGACCGTGTATAAACAAACGGGCATGGCTCTGTTTCGACAAAACCTATATTAACATTTATAAAAGCAGGTGGCAGCCTGGATCAAGCCCACAAGTCTAAGGGAGGAGACCCGAGAAAGCCTGCAAAGCTGCCCTTTGGTGACCATGGCTCCACATGGCCCTTGGAGCCCCCTCCACGCCTCCAGAATGGCCACCTGTACAGCAGTTGCTGGCTGTTCGAGCTCTTGCGCGAGTCTCTGTTGGCTCCAGGGTGGGCATTAGCGCTCCTGCCTTCCCTCCAGGCCCATTGGCGGTGATTAAGAGCCCAGCCATACGTTTCTGACAGCAGTGGCTGAGATAAGCCGGGGTGTGCTGGGGCAGGGGGCTGGCCATGTGGGACGTGGGTTTCATTCCTGGAGAGGAGTAATAAGCATGTAATTGGCTTTTCAGAAATGTTCAAGCTGCTGGAAAGCCTATTTCCCTGCAGACAACGCTCCCTTCAGAGCAGCCGAGGCTGGCTCACCCAGAGCGGATGCGCTGGATGGCGCCTGCGTTGGCAGGTGGGGACCAGCTTGTCTAAGGGATCCCTATGAGCTGCGAGGCATGTGGGAGCCCAAGGCAGATTAGGACAAGACGGAAGGTGGGTTGGTCCCACCAGCAGCACAATTCCCCCTCCCTGAGGGACAGAGGTGGGTCTGGGAAGACCATTCCTAGGCCCGGTATGGAAGTTGAGGAAGAAAAGATTAAGCAGCTTCCTCAGGGTGACGGGTGCTTTGGGTCTGTAGATGAGACTGTCCTTATGTGATATCAGAGGCCACCTTGAATTCCAGGCTTAGGCAGGAACTGTCCCCCAGCTTTGGGCTGACTATCTTGGTGGGGGCCCTTCCAGCAGGGTGGCCCGAGGTTCCCGGCTTCTTTCAGAACCTCTCTGTTCCCTGGGGTGTCATTGACCCCCATGAAAATACTAAAAACTGTGGCTGTGTTTTTGATGGAGCAGTAATAGAAAAATCAGCTTTCACTTTAGGTTCATTTTTGGTTCAATCTCCTTCTAATAAATATGATTAAAATGTCCAGTTCTGTAGGTTGAGTCTGCTTTCGTGTCCTAGATAACGATCCCACAGTTTTCCTGTGTTGTAGTCACAAAACACACCTCTCTAACGTGCACGCTCCCAAGTCCTTGATGGATCACAGTGTGTCTGCTCAGCTGAGATGGGTTCCTGGGGTAGCCTGAGTCACCACTTGTCCCTACTCTTGTGCAATCCTGTACTTAAATCTGGCCCAGTGGTAAGCCTTTGCATCTGTAGAGAGCTGTTAGGTTGTCAAGACACTTTTACCTGTATCCTTTCACTTAACTCCTGCAATGACCCTGTGACCCAGGCAGGCCAGGGATCGTGGTTCCCATTTAATAGAGGGGCAGATGGAGGCCCCAAGCCAGTCTCCCAGGGTCACACAGAGAGAGAGTGCAGAGCTGGGACTGGAGCCCAGGACTGCTTCCTCTGCCCCCCGCTGCCGTCCTCAGGAAGTCCAGGCTCCAGGCTGAAACCAGAGTGCCCACCTACCCCGAGCCGGGCTGTCAGCACCCTTGTGACTTTCATTGCCGACCGTAAGCTCCTTGAGGACTGGGTTGCGGTGTGGTGGACCCCGTGTCCTCCTGCCCAGCCCAGGCCCTGCAGGGCACAGATGCTTCTCAGCGTGTGGTCGTTAGATGAGAGAAGGAATGGATGGGCCCGGGTCCCCTCACACATGACAGCGTGGCAAGGGCTGGCGAGTTAGGTGCCAGGCACCAGGCTCTGCAGTTCCAGAAGGAGGAGTTCTTTACCAATGAAAATGCAGGCGAAACGGACTCAGAACAAACTCCAATATCAACAGATTCTGAGCCCAAGTTAGAGTCTAAGTTAAGGCTGCAGCAGAAGGGCTGAGTGGAGGCTCAAAGCTCTGCCCTCTCTGAGAAGGCGCCTGCCTGGGGGCTTCTGTCCCCATCCGTGGGGCAGTGAGGCATGGGGGTGGTGACTTAGGATGCCTGCGCGTGAAGCCTCATTGCCTTATGCAGCTCGCGGCCTTGGGGATGTGCTTAATCTTTCCCACCTCATGCAGTTGTTCTCAGGCTTGTACGAGATGAGATGCCGCCTGAGGAAGCCTTCAGCTCAGTCCCTGGCGAGTCCAGACTCCCATCACCGGCCCCTGCACACTGTCCTGAGGCGGCCCGGGCTCACCCATTGGTCCTGTCATCTGATGACCACGCACTGAGAAGCCACCTGTGCCCCGCAGGACCTGGGCTGGGCGGGAGATCACAGGACCCCCACACACCCACAGCACCTGCGGGCCACAGTGAGAGGTCGTGAGGGCCACATGCTGGGTGAAATTCCTTGGGCTGCTTTTCTTGTCACCCTCCCAAAGAACCGGCACAGATTCCCTTACCGACTCCCTTCTGTCCAACTGTCCCTCACTGTTCCAGATGTCCTCACTGTTCCAGATGGCATTTGTCACAAACAAAAAGAAACACAGGAAAGAAGCGGCCACCCCTTCTGGACTCTAGAGCAGGAGTGAATAATAATACCTGGTAGTTATTCTTCTCAAGTCCCTGAGAGCCGGGGGTGCCCGAGGGCCCTGCTGCCCTGTCCGACTTCCATCCTCCAGCTGCCTGTCTCTCCCTCCTGCCACTTGCTCGCCAAGCCCTTCTTCCATTCACACAGCTCCGGGCCCCCTTTCTTCTCGTGAAAATTGCCTCTCCTGGGGCTGGGAATCCACTGAACGGTTGGCCCCGACCTTCCAGGAAATGAGTAGAGTGCCGCCCCCGAGGCCGAGGGCCTGTGGCGAGGGTAATTTCACCCTTGTCACCGAAGCTACAGATGCCCTTATTACTCACACAGACGTCGCGCCCTTGTTGAACAACATATTAAACCATTAGTCTCCATGCCAGTGGGTTCAGTGAGTTCACAGTGGCAAAAGCTGATCATTAAATCTCCTTTTCCCTGCTTAATCTCTTTTAAATTGGTCGCCTTTTAATTTCCTCAAGTGCCCTCTTTGTCACGGTGCCCCGTGCAGCGGCGCCGGCGCCCCCCAGGTGAGAGGTGCTGGGTTTCGGGGACTTCCCTGGCCGTCTGTGTGGACTGCAGGATTTGGGGCAGAGGCTAGACAGGGGACCCTCCTCGCAGAGCGGGCCTCGGGAGCGGGAGTGGTGGCAGGTGGCTGTGTTGCTCCCTCTCACTCCCCCCGACGCAGTGCTGGGAACAGAGGATTCCGGTCTTTAAGCCCTTCGCTCCACCAATCATTCCAAGATGTTACCCTTCAAGTAAAAATTAAATTTTGTATTTTCTCAGTAGGAAATTTAAATGTGATAAAAGTAGACCCTGTGTTATGTGTATTACTTACAGTGAATGCAAGTGTCATTGAGGTCACAGAAGAGTTGGGAGAATTCGTATTTCTAGGGGTCGTTGGAAATGCTTGCAGTAGGCAGGGGACAGGAGATGGCAGGTGGGTGCTTGGTGGCCACAGTCACTGCTAGCAGCCTTAGCGGCCACAGGAGAGAGCAGGGGGCCAGGGGCCAGGTCATACCAGCTGAGGGCTGTGGGGATGAGGGGGGATTAGTGTGTCAGGAACCTGCATGAAAATGTAGGGACAGAATTGATACGTGAAGCAAAAATGGCATTAACAGAATGAGCATGGGGGAGACAGACTGGGGTCCAAATTAGAAGTGTGCCATGGCTAGCTTTGAGGTCTTTGTTCACCTGTAAAACGGTCATCACATTTTCACCTTGCAGGGCTGTTCTGAGGATTCAGTGAATGGTGAGTGTAGTGCACGTAGCACAAGGCCTGGCACATTGCAGTGATGGTAGCTAACACGCTGTGAGCAGCTACCGTGTGCCAGGCACTGATCTAAGCTTTATAGGTAGCGCCTTGTGTCTTGGGAGAGATTCCACAGAAGTGGAGCCTTGTGAGAGTGATTTAATGGGAGCACTCCCAGGAGGAGGGGAATGAGGGGAGCAGGACAGCATGGGGGAAGATGCTCTGCCAGGATGTCTTGGCTGGAGATTAGCTTTGGCCTGGTCCCAAGGGGAGCCCTGGAGCAGAGATTGCTCAGCCACTGGCAATGGTCACTCCCCAGGACTGAGGCTGTAACTTCAGTGGGCAGCAGGTCTCTGTAGAAGGGGGCAGCCGGGATCCCAGCAGCGGCTGGATGGGTGTGCAGGCCCAGCGGAAGGATCTGTGCTGGGTCCCGCAGCACCCACTGTGGTCCCCGCTCCACCCAGCACAGCCCATACTCCACCCAAGCACAACTTCTCTGCAGTTCTGGTTAGTCACAGTTTCTGGGAAAGCTTAGAAGACAGGCTGTATGGACTGAATTGTGTCCCACCCCACAATTCATGTGTTGAAGCTCTAACCCCTAATGTGACTGTATTTGGAGACTGGCCTATGAGGCCTGTAACTGAGGGTGGTATAATCCAATCTGACTGGTGTCCTTCCAAGAAGAGGAGCTGAGGAGTACAGAGGGCACAGCCAGAAGGCAGCCATCTGAGGCCAGGGAGAGAGGCTGTGGGAGAAACTAACCCTGCCGACAACCTTGATCTTGGACTTCCAGCCTCCAGAACTGTGAGAAAATAAATAAATGTCTGTTGTTTAAGCCTCCCAGTCGGTGGTCTTTGTGGTGGCTACTGGGGCAGACCAGGGCAGGAGGGCTAGTAGCACAAACCGCAGGCCCCAGTCCATCATCTCCCTCCTGCACCACCTGTTCTGGATTCCCACCCCCTCAGCCTGCACCGCGGTCTCGTCTAGGCGGCTTCCCCGGTGGGATGACCCCAGGGCCCTGGTGAGCAATGCAGGATCCACATTGCATTTGATTGTTGTATCTCCTTTGTCTCTTCCCATCTGTGACTGTTTCTCCATCTTTCCTTATCTTTCATGACCTTGACGCTTTGAAGAAAACTAGTCAGTTATTCTGTAGAAGGTCTCTCAACTTGTGTTTGTCTGATGTTTTCTCCTGATTAGATTGAAGTTATGTGTTTTTGGCAAAATTGCTGCAGACGTGATGTTGAGCCCTTCTCAGCAGTTCATATCAGGGGATGTGTGATATTGATACGTCTTGTTACCGGTGATGTTAACCTTGATCGCTTGGCTAAGGTGGAGCCTGCCAGCTATCTCCACTGGAAAATTAATATTTATTCCTCTTTGTAATTAATACATATCTTGGAGGATATACTTTGACATGATACAAAATCCTGACCCATCCCAAGCGTCAGCCCATTGATTTTAGGAAAGCTGGATGTAGCATTTCCTGGGCCCTTTTAATAAGGTGAAGTCGCCTTCTTTTTGCAGTTCTGCCATCAGGAGGGGGTGTGGGGTCCCCTGTGCAGGCTGGGGGAGCTAACTCAGCTCTCACAGGCAGGGAGCGAGCTCGCACTTTGTTAAGGCCGGTGACCAGGTGGATTCTGTCGTGGGTCACAGAGCCTTGGCCCTTCCCTACCTCCTTTTCTCGTCCCCCCACCTGCTAATTTACACCTCAGTCTCGTGTTTCCTTCCCCTTCCTCCTCCTTTTCTTTGAGGTGCTTGTTGAATTAATTATGGAGCAAAGACCTGGATAGGGGTACAACCCACTCAGAATTTTGTCCTCTAGAGACATGCTGGACCCAGAGGCGCTTCAGAGATCACTGACTCCCCCCTCTTATTCTAGTGATGAGGAAAGAGACACAGAGAGTATAAGTGACTCCCTGCAGGTCACACCGCTAGTGGGTGCCAGGCTGGGTCTAGAACTCAGCTTCCTGACCTACGTGTGCTGGCTGGGAGGCGAAGTCTTGTTTCCCCTCCAGTCTTCAGTGTCTCTGCCTCAGGCCTGGGGGAAGGGGTTTGTTGTCTGCCTGGTTAGAACCTGGGAGCTCAGCTCCTTTCTGTGGGAAAGGCTTCTGTCTGCTCTGATTTGGAAACTTGGAACAGAGACTTTGTGAGCACCCAGAGTCTCCCACTAGCTATCCGGAGCCGATGCTCCTTCCTTGCCTGTTTTTTTATTTTTTTTTAGCGGGGGCAGCTCACTTTCCCTCTCATCTTTGGTCCCCTTCACCTCTTAGTGGACTGTCAACTATCTATAAGCCACTGATGTTTACATACAACATTTTCATTTAATCCTTAAAATCTGTGAGATAGGCAGTATTCTCCCCATCTTACAGGTGAGAAAACTGAGGCTTAAATAGTCTGACTCCAGGTCACATAAATAGTAAGTGGTGGAGCCAGTGTCAGAGCACAGGTCCTGAGAAAACTTAGGTTTACCTATTTTCCTTCCTTATTAGCAGCTTTCATGAAAGTTTACAGGGATGGAAGCTTAAAGCCATCGTCCACACTATCATTATTTTTAGATTGTCAGAGTCTATCATATTGCCATCGTGTTTCATGATCATTCCCACAACTATTTAGTTTTAATTTCATAATTAAATAGATTCAATGCTCTAACTGGTTCTTATACTCTGTTCTTGAGACTTTCATTTTGAACCATCTTTTCATTGACTGGATTTTATCATCTAGCAAATCCTTCAAAATGGACTCATAGGTGCTGTACTCCCTGAGCTCGGAGGGTGGAATGTGAGGCTCTCGCCGTCCATCCTTGAACACCCGGCAACAGGCTAAAATGCCATCATTGTCCTCTGACACTGGATGTTGCTGAGGGGAAGTTTGAGGTCAGCTGAGCATTTCCCCTTCTGTAGGTGACTTGTTCCTGCCTGGACGCTCGATGACTTCTTCCTTGAATTTCAAAGTGCAGTACGGAAACCAGGAAATGTCTTCATGTCAATCATTTTGTATCAGTTTTTCATGGAACTTGGCTTGTGATTTCAATATGCAGGTTCAGTTCTTTATTCATTTCAGGAGTTTTTTTTTTTTTTTTTTTTAAAGATGAACACTGTTCTGTCTCTGCTTCAGGTTCACCGGTGTTCTGATGTTGGATCACCTTTGCTAGTTCTATACATTTTTTCTCACCTCTTTGTCCAAGGTCCTGCTGTTGGTGGGGAGGCAGAGCCAGGGCTGGAACCCTTTAGTTGGTGTCAGTAATTAGATCTCCTGCTGTGTTTGCTCTGCTTCCTGGAGTTTCTACATTTATTTACTGGTTCTGTACAACTGTTTTGTGGTTCTCAATTTTGAAATTCTTTATTTCATTGCTTTGTTTCATCATCTAATCTTTTAGCTCTTAGTTTATTGAATTCATGTTCTTAAGCTGTCCTATACCATGAAGCATGTGTAGGTAATTTCCTTCTGTTCCTTAGGTTGTTTTCTTTCAGATCGGGGTTTTGCTTTATTTTTGTGTATGGTGGTGTTTTCGTATTTTTCATGCTATGCTCCTTTTGTTTGTTCCTTTTTGTTTTCTGCCCCTCCCTCCCCCACATGTTGGCATCATTGCCATGCAGTTTGTATTCATCCTTCCTGACTACTCACCCTGATGTAGGGTGAGGCCATTCTTGGCCCCCTTCTCACCATGTCTGAGCCTACTCATTTCCTCCCCAAGGCAAGGTTGGAGGGTGGGAGTTCTGCGTCTGTCCACTTCTCTGTAGCCTGAGGGCCTTGGCCCAGGGAGGGTGGGAAGGAGAGCTACCCTGAGGCTGTGAGCAGTCTGCATTAGGACCCCCCCCCACTCTCTGCCAGGTGCAGATTCCGAGAGAAAACCCACACTTGTGCCTCCAAGGCATATGCAGTTGGGGGGAAGAGGTCTAATAAACAGGTAATCATAGTTTAAGTGCCCTGAAATAAGAGGAAAGGACACATTTAGACTGCAGGGACCAGATTTGCTCAGCTTACTTCAAGAAATGGGGGTGGCAATTTAATGTAAGGCTACCGGTATGTGGGAACCAGGATTAAGCCAGAGGAGGTCCAAAGTCCAGGGCAGGACTTGCAGGCCACGGTAAGGAACTTGGCCTTTATTCTGTCAACGGAATCCAACTGTATCTTAGAAAAGTCACTCTAGCAGCAGTGTGAAAAATTAGATACAGGTCTAAAGACATAAATCCCCAGCACCTATCTGTTGGTCAGCTCTGCAAAGAGGACAAGGAAATACTTTCTCTACTGGGAACGGGGTCACCAAGGAGTAGAGAGCTTCCTGGGCAGGCTGCTGTGCCCCTTCTTTACCCCAGCCCGTTTCAAACACCTCCAGCCTCCAGGCAGCAGCCAGTGCTCGCCCAGCTCTTCCCCCAGTGCAGTGGACCTCTGGAGGTGCGTCCTGGGGCTGTGCATTGTGGCGGCCGGGCCAGGAAGGCACACCCAGAGAACACATCTCAAGGTTGTTGTTTCTTAAAGCACAAACAGAGCAGGGACCAATTACAGGGTCCTTCTGCACAGCATGGGATGGGCAGAAGCCAGCAGAGCCAGGGACCTGCTTTAGCCCCCTAAGGGGTAGCTGGGAAGTTGAGAAGGGTGTGTTTTATCATTGATTTCTTTGCTTCCAGGCAGGCCTGCCATGGAAGCTCACCTTTTCAGAGAGGCCCCCTCTCCTCTTGACTTGACAGCCAGGTGACACTACGAGCAGAATTTTGTGTCTGTGTCTGCAACTACATTTCTCTGGGAAGAAGGACCATGGCTTCCATCACATTGAAAAGGGGGCCCTGTCTCCTCAAATAGTTAAGAATGCTGGTTCTGTCTAAGCCCTACTTTTATAGGTGGGGGAACTAGCCAGAGACCCAACGAGCAGAAGCGGTTTATCCAAGGATACAAGGTAGTGAGAGCCAGATCTAAAACTCAGATCTCCTGGCACATTCTGGGACTCCTTACTGCCTTCCCAGTGAGATCACCTTCCTGCCCCGTAGACACATGGTGTTGTCTTCACTTTACTAACAAATAAAGTTGTAGCTACTATTTATTGTTAAGTGTGCATGACACAGTGCTCAGTGCTTTACTTATATTAATCCATTAGATCCATAAAATGGCATCACGATTTTACAGGATAGACAGCTTGCCCAAGGTGAGTCTCTCGCTGAAGGTCACAGAGACAGTAACTGGAGGAGAGACTGCAGAGCCAGCTCTCTCGGGTGTCCACTCTACCTGTCTTTCCCTCCCTCCCTTTTGCGCCCCTGTCTCAGTCTGGTTCATTCCTGAAGGTCAAGGCCAAGACCTGCCTCCTTCCTGAATGTCTCGCTGATGGGCCCAGCCCTTGCTGGTCTTTCTTTTCTGGATATCCAGGGCCGCTGAAGGTTCTTAGCAGGCAGATGGTCCTGGTTCCCTGTCCTGTCCATCCTTGCTGGCCACCTTTGGTCAGATGCAGAGTATCCCAGGCAGAGAGCCCTGCAGGCGTGAAGGCCTGGGATGGGAAATGCTGAAAGGCCAGTGTGGCTGGAGCCCAACGTGCTGAGAGATGCGGGAGGGGGTGGGCTGGAGAGTCTGCAGGCTCAGACCAGGCAGGGCCTTGAGGGCCGTGGTAGGGAGCGAGGATGTCATTCTGAGTGCAGCGGGAGCCACTGGAGGGCCTTTGAGCCAGAATGGGAGACGTGGGACCTGATGCTATTTTTAAGAAGATGACTGTGGAAAATGAATTGGAGGGGCCAGGATAGAAGAGTCAAGTGGGGCCTATCGCAGTGCTGCAGAGCAGTCAGCGGGGACGGGGCATGGCTGTGCAGATGGGAGAGGGAGGGTGGCTGGACGGACACTTTGGAGGCAGAATCCATAGGTGGTAGTGCTGGGCTAGCTGTGTGGGTGGGGTTCAGGTGATTGGGGTGAAGCTGAGGATGAGGGAGCAGGAAGTGTCAATGATGAGTCTCAGACTCCTGGCTTGCGCAGCTGTGGCTGGTGGTGCCATTTCCTCACCTGGCACAGCTGTAGGACGAACTGGTTGTGACGGGCAGACCAGGAGTTCCATTTGGAATCTCTCCAGGGCGAGCTGCTTGTGAGACACCCAAGAGGGCATGCCAAGTAGACATTGGTTTCATACAGATCTGGAGCTTAAAAAGAGATCTGGGATGGAAAAAAAATACATTTGGAATCCTCCACCTATAGAAGGTGTTAAAGCCACGGGAGTGGAAGAAGTCACCTACAGTGAGCATGTAATGAGAACAGAGGAGGGACCAGGGTTAAATCCACGAGCAAGTCCAGCATTAGAAGCCAGGGGAAGGAAGGAGCCAGCAGAGGAGGTGGAGGAGAGGCCAGAGGATGAGGAGGAGCACAGGAGAGAGGGGTCCTGAAGCCAAGAGACAAGAGCACTCAAAGTGGGGCTTCACCAGTGGGGGGGGACCTGGCTGAGAGGTCAGTGTAGATGAATGCACCAAATCGTGGCTCATTTAGTGATGGACGCCCCCAGTAGGTGCTCAATAAATGTGAGATCCTCTTTCTTGCCACTCTCTTTCTTCATTTGTTCTCTTATTTGCGGATATCCACGGGCCTTTTTCCTCAGAGTACAGTAAGAACTCAAGAAATAACAAATGAATGAATGCACAAAGTGAATGAATGAAGCGAATTGCAGGTCCAGCTGGTACTGGTGAGCCCCCAAGGTGAGGTGTAACTACCCTCCTCTTCCCTGCTGCACCCAGGGTATTGACTTTGTCCGAGGGCTAGGCCAGCTGCAAGCTTCCTGGGAACCTGTGGCCCCCGTCTAGCAGAGGGCCCCCGGGGAGCCACTTCTCATGCTCATCAGGCAGCCTGGCCTGAGCAGTGCCCGGCCATCCCTGGCCACCCGTGCAGGGAGCCGCCTCCCCCAGCAGGAAGCCAGAGTCCCTGTCGCCTTTCCTCCCAGAGTGGTGTCGACTGCACTGTAATCACACAATTATGATGCCATTAAAATGTCACATTTGAAGAAATCCATATAAACAGAGCATTAACAACCTCTTTAAAATTGTAATCTTTACCACTAATGACCTACTTTCCCTACGCACCCACCGCGCCTGGCTGCCTCTCTCCCCACCCTTGATTTGGGAGGCAGGCGGGAAGGTACCGTCCTCTTTTCTGCCTGGAAAGCCTTAATGTTTAATGCACGAGCCGGAAACAGCTGGGCCGGCAGTGGGGGGTGGAGGAGCCCAGCACGGAGCCACTCAGTGAGGGAGACACGAGTTCTGAAGGAAGGGGCCTCGGAGAGAACCTGGTCCTTGGGAAACTGAAGGGAGACGAGGGTGCTAAGAGGTCTGGGGTCGGGTTCGTCCCCTTGGCTTTGACGTCTTCTTCTTGGGAAGAAGAGATTGAACCTGAGATGTAACGCAGTTGAAGGCGGGAAATGCCCTGCCCAGAGGTTGTGGGCCAGAGAGCTGCATCTCTGCTTCTGCACCTTGAGGGTGAGGACACAGGTGGGCAGAGAGGCAAGGGGGTGACAGGGCTTTTGACAATGTTGACCTCATTTCCCAGAATGTGGCTCTGGAAAAGCTATTCAGATACTGAATTTTCTTTGTCCCCAGAATCTAATTTTAGTGCACTGAGGAAACAGATTACTTAAGGGAATCTTGTAGTGAGTACTTTTATAGAGTAAAACATAAACCAAAACAGCTCTGGCGAAGTGATTAATCTCTTCCCAATGTATCTCAATTGCAAATTCGGATTCCCATATAGGGCTGGATTTGATTAAAGTAAGAGCCTAATTCTGAAGAAGCAAGGAGAGGGCCACTGTGGATGAGAAGAAGTTGAATTAGAGTGGGGGAGGTGTTTTAAATGTCACCGTAGCACTTGACATCCCTCCAGCAGTTGGGGACGGACCTGCAGAAGGGATCGTGGCACCAGTGCTTTGATGAATGACAGGAATGTCTGGTGACAAGCACATCACTTGGGGAGCAATTACTCGTGCATCCTGAGGTGAGGGGAATGCCCCTGTGGGCCTTGTTTACAGAAGCAAGAGCATCATAAATCCCGTTCTGATAGTTCGTGTAAGATGCCCCGGGAGAGGCCCCTGCTGCACTGTGGAGACGGCTGGTGCTGAGGACAGGCTCATAGGATTTCTCCCAGTCGCTCAGCCCACTGCCATTAAAACTTGCCATGTCGCCCGTGGCACTAAATTTGGCCTTAGCTGAGGCAGACATCCCTCCCCATCCTGCTTTGGCAGGCATGACATCTCGGGACCTTGGGTCTGCTTTTGACACAAAAAGGGCCCCTTCCATTAAAATCCAGCCAGCAGCCCCCACAGAATCCCTGGAGACGAAGTCGTTTCAAAGTCGTTCCCTCCAACCCCACACCTACATATTCAGCCGCTGCCCTAGTTTTGAGGGAGCCAGAGGGTATCTGGATGTCAACTTATTTACAGAGCAGAGAGAAAATGTGCTAAGCTCTGGGCCCTCGCAGCACACATTATCTGAGAAGATCTCTCCTCCACCTCGGAGGCGAAGAAGAGAAGGGAACAAATTCTGCTCAGCTGAGATCTGGAAGCTTCTTGCTAATGTCACCTTTGGGGACTGAGTGGCAGGGCTTAGGGGACCCTTGACTCTGAAACTCTCTTTCTAGCCATATTCTAGTTTAGCACCTTTTGGCATGTGGATAAGGAAAGGTGTTTTTAGGGTAACCTTGACATAAAATGTACAACTGAGCTTCCGGCCATGCCTCCTCCCTCCTTTCTTTGTCTCTGGGCAGGCGCCAGGGTGGGGAGCCTCACTCCACCAACAGCCCCCTGCTGCGGCTGGGTCTGGTCAAGTGTGTGCATGGAGCCCACCTGCCTGGTCTAATCCCAGCACCTCCACTCACCTGCTGTGTGGCCTTGGCCAAGCCACTTTAGCTGCACAAAACTCAGTTTTCCCCTTCAGTAAAATGGGATGAATAAAAGCACCTGCCTGAGGTTTGCTCTGAGTATTGGATGGAGGATGTCTGTAGGATAGAGCCTGACATGCAGTAAACGCTACAATACTATTAGTTGCGGTAGTGGTTGTTCCGGGTGATTGTGTCCAGTGTGAGAATTCGTCACCTTTCCAAGCCAGTCCTTTTGCCTGGCTTCCCACGGCTCCCAGCTCGATTTCTCCCAAGGTCATGGCCTCAGAAGAACCTGGAGGGAGATTTGAGGAAGCTATAAACCTTGTTAAACACATTCCTTGTGACTGTAACTGTTGGACTGGCCATCCTGGCCCTTGGAGGCAAAGTCCTAGGCAGCTGCAGAAGTCCCTTTGAGGCTTAGTACAGAGGAGGAGGGGACCAGACGTCGAGGAGGTAGCCCTGAAGTCCAGGTTCCTCGGCCTGCTGGCAAGCTTGGGGTCTCAGGCAGTTCAGGCTTCTAATCCTGGGTCCCTCCCCAGAATCACAGCACAGCTTCCATGCTGGCCCCAGCCCCCACCTCCATGTGCAAAAGGAGGAAGTTAGCACAAAGCTCCATTTCTAGCCTGCAAAGCTGATAATAACCTTATGTATTATGCTTCCTAAAATAGTTTTTCTTGTCTTATCCTTTGCATGGCACTGCGCTTAAACCTGTGTTTGAGGTGGAGCTTTTGGGTAGCAGTGGCGATGACCAGTTCTCGCAGATGGGCGGTAAGGTGGATACTATCAGACACCCCATTTCTACCACAGGGAAGGAAGAAGCGGCTAAACAGAAATTGACTGACTGTAAATTGCGTTTTTCCTCCATTAGCATTCAGTCGCCAAAAGAAATAATAGTAACCACAGCCATGTTGACAATAATAATATGTTATGTATGCATTATGTTTTACCAAGCAATTTTTCACGTCTCATCTCATTTCTGAGATCTAATTCAGGCTGTGGAAATGGGTGGAGTGAGGATGATTATTGTCTTTGGGATGAAGAAGAAACTGACCATGAGGTTGAAAGGACGTGCTTAGCAGAGCCAAGCTCAGGGCTTTGCTTTCTGGAATTAGGGGGTCATCCTGGGCTGTGCCTGCCCTTCTTGGCCCACCTCCCCCTCCCCACACACACTCTGGCAGCTGCATTTCTGTCCTGGTGAAATTGCGTTGAAATCAACAAGGGGTCCTTTGAAGGAGAAAATAAGTCACAAAAGCATGATGTTTACTACGATCACTTTTCCTTTCCTTCGAGTCTTCCCTCTTTTCTTTGTATTCTCTTACTATCCCAGGAGTCACAAGTTGGTGGCCTGCGGGCCACATTCCACCCGTGGGCATGTTTCGTGTCTCCCAAAGGCAGGTTTAAAGCAGCGTAAGGGAGGCAGGGCTTGTGTGGTACCTATGAGCTGTCCGCTCTCGCTCACGTTTCTCTTTTCAGTGGCCCACGCCTGCTCACTCGTGACCTCTGCTAGATACATTGGTTCAGTAGGGCCCCCTGAAAATTGCTTGGCCCCATAGCTATTTCTTGTGGCTAAAGAGCTTCCTGATGATGCCTTAAGATATTTCCTGGCCCTGTACGGCAAGCTAAGGAGGGGAGAGAAGCCTGAGTGACAGGAAAGCTCTGTCACTGAGAAATTAAAGTCTTGTTTTCAGTGTCTTTTTTTTCTCCCTAGTGGTCTATGGTGGGGTGGACCTCCGACCATGAGGCCCCATCTCTGTCCTCTTAGAGGCCCCTCTGGTCTCATTTGGGCACCCCCACCCCTGGGAGATGCTGCAGCAGCCCTCCTGCAGGCCTGCCCCTGTCGGATGAGCTGACCCTGCACCAAGATGGCTCAACTGTGTGCACCAGAGACAGCATGTTTCTGCGTCCAGCTCCCTCCTGCTGGAGCCACTCCTGGCTTTTCTCCACCTATGTCCTGCCTCTCTCCTGGGCACCGGTTCCTCTTCTTAGTGCATGCTCTCCTCCAGCGGCAGCCTTCTGGTTACAGGCAAATTCGCCCTCTGGGCCACCACCCTGCAGCAAATCCTCTTTCTCCTGAGCCCGTGTGGATACCTGGCTCCCTTCCACCTTGCTCTCCAGCTCTCTGTGTGCCGGAGCTGGAAGACACAGAGACTTCTCCTGTCCCAGTGTCCAGCTTACTGTTCTGTCTCTGCACACAAACAGAAGGGAATGCAGGAATAAATGGTGTGAGTGGGGCCAGTCCTCATGTCCACCAGTAATTGGGGTGTGTTCTTCATGCATGTGACAAGTGATCCGAGATGCCTGTCTACACAGGAAGGCTTGGGGTTTAGTCTTTGGTGGTGGAATTTATGGGGTGTTGATAGGAAGGCAGCAGATACATCAGCACTCGAGCTCACGCATCCTGGCACGTGCCTGGGAGCCAGGCCCTCTTCCCCGTCTTGCTGACTTAGCTTTCCCTGGCACCTCCCTTTCGTGCTAATTAGTAAGCAAGTTCATCTTCATATAAGGTCCAAACTGTGTAAGTTTTTTTTTTTTTCCTATTCCAGAAACAAAAACTGGGCTTCTGTCCATTCGGTTAATCATATTATATTTCACAGTTGGAATTTTCAGGCAATTATAATAATTATTGGGACTTTTCTTCTTCTAGAAAGCTGGAAGCTTCCCGCAAAGTTGCAATCCGTGTGGTGTGCAGTTGAGATGTGGGGGCAGGGTGGGGAGCAGAGAGCTGGGCAGTGGCTGCCTTTGCTGTCAGAGCCTCAGTGAGACTCAGATTAAATGGAGAAAGAAGCCAGCATGGGGGGGTGCTCGGCTTGGGGTCCTGGCTGGCAGACCACCCAGGGGCCCAGAGACGCCAGAGTGGAGCAACTCCCGGCAGCCCCAGCACCTGGCTGCCGAGGGACGAAGCTGAGGAAGAACATGGGGAAAGGGACAGGATGAGGCAGACTACAAAAGTAAACTCATCCCTGTTGAATTCTATGCCCCTCATCCGATCTGACAACCCTCTCCCCCTCCGCGACACGTCCATTCTATCCATCAAACTATTTAAGGAGCTTCTTTCATGTAATTAATACTAACAATTACACTGCAACACAGAAGGAGCAATTGCTTAATTCTGAGGAAAATTTAAATTTATTACCAGCACCCGAGATAAAATGAATCCTTAGGAGGAGAGAAAACCCTGCAAAAGACAAATAAGAAGCCAAGTGGGATATTGACTTGATCCTTCTCCAGTGCAGGGTAATTTGGCTTCTAAAGTGAGTTAGATCATAATAAATTAAATTTAGATTTCTGCACATCAGTTAAATAACTCCCAAGACAGAATTCCAGTGAGAGGAAGAGGTGATAATACATGGAGGAAATATTAAAATGAAGATCTTATCTAATAATCCGTAATTGATGTGCTGTCCCCAGGTGAGCGAGGAGAGTTTCCAGCTCTTCCCTTTGTCGTGAGCCCAGGCGAGTGAAGGGCTGGCTGGCCCCTCCTGCTATGTCTGGGCTTGTCCTGCAGGTTGGGGTAGTTCTGTTAGGGACTCTCATCCTTGGTGCAGACCACCCCTGTCACTGTAGGCAGGACTTGTATTAGCATGTGGTCACCAGGGATCATGCTGTGATTCCTCCCTCTCCTGGCTGGCCCCTGGAAGCATAAGATCACTTCCTAGCTGGCTGGACAACAGGAGGATACAGGAGTGAGCAGATATTTGTGTTGTGTGACTAGCTGGCAGGGGGCAAAGTGGCCCTGTGGATGGATGGAACATTTGGTGATGTGGAAGGAACACAGTATCGGAGTGAAAAATCCTGGGTTAGAGTCTCGGTGGCGAACTCACTACGTATGTGATCTTGAGGAAGCTCCTTTGCTTTCTCTATAAACAATTCTCTCAGGGCTGTTTGTTATTGATTTCCAATTGTTATGCTTTGCATTTCTGAAAGTTCTGTTTGGCTCTTTTTAAAATCACCTGGGCTGGGTGTGGTGACTCAACACCTGTAATTCTAGCACTCTGGGAGGCTGAAGTAGGAGGATAGCTTGAGATCAGCAGTTTGAGACCAGCCTCAGCAAGAGCAAGACCCCCATCTTTACTAAAAATAGTAAGAAATTAGCTGGGCAACTAAAAATAGAAAAAATTAGCTGGGTGTGGTGGTGCCTGCCTGTAGTCCTAGCTACTTGGGAAGCTGAGGCTGGAGGGTCGCTTGAGCCCAGGAGTTTGAGGTTGCTGTGAGCTAGGCTGATGCCACGGCACTCTAGCCCCGGCAACAGAGAGACTCTGTCTCACAAATACATAAATAAATAAATAAATAAATAAATGAAATCTACCTGGACATTTTTGTTTGTCTTTTGGTTTTGGCTAACTTTTATTCCATATTTTAAACATTTTATCTATAGTTATGCTTTATTCTGTGTCTGGTCATTCATGTATTTGAAGTTTTCAGAGGGTCTAAATCTGTTATTTATAGTTTCCACTGATTCTTACTTATAGTAACTTGTTTCCTTGTGTATCTGGTAATTTGTTATTGCGATTTAATCTGAGGATGAAGTGGGGCTTCCTGTATCCCCACTTTGAATCTAGATCAAAGGACCAGCACACTCAGGGGTGCCTGTAGGGAGAGAAGGTGGAGCAGACCCCAAACCCACTTATCCAGAACAGCTGCTTGGATGATATAGGAGTCTGGCGTCTAGACAGCAGCCTGGTGTGTGCTTACTACATAGGGACAAGAGAATGGGACAACCTGCTCCGCCTGGACAGGGGACATGCAGACTAGAGGGGTGGCCACGGCTTTGCCACACAGGAGTCCTGCCCCCCAGCAAAACATGTGTGGCTCCCACCAGGGAGATTATTCTCCTCCCTTGGAGAGGAAGAAGGAAGGGATGAAAGAAACACTGCCAGTGTTTACAACACTCACAGCAGTGCCGGGGTGGGGTTGAAGTTGCTCTCCTGCGCTGGCTGTGCCGGGCTCCACACCATGTTTTATTTTCTTAGGCGAGAACTCTTCCATGGAAATATGATGAGGGCGAGGAGAGAAGGGCTCTTTCCTAAGAAAACTAAATGTAATGTAGAGCCTGGCGCATAGTAAGTGCCCAGTAAATGGCAGGCATTACCATAGGCGCAGCATTTTCACAGAAGAGCTTCTCTCCGTGAAACAGCGATGTAAAAGTTAGGCTGCATGGCGGGCAATGTCTCCCCTCGCGTAAGGCATGCATAAGAGGGTTTCCACAGTGTGTGGATTCCTTGATGAGCCCACCTGACTTCAGTTGGTCTAGAACAGCTCAACTCTTTGCCACATGTTTTATAATCCTCTGTGTTCGTTTCGCTGACTTGCAAGTCTCATATGATGGTACCAGGGGTTGGAAGACCTGGGAGACACAACAGCTGCCATTAAATATCTGAAGGACATGAAAGAGAAAGATTAGACTAGTACCAAACATCACGAGGCTAAAACACCAGAAGGGAGATATTACCAGGAGACAGATTCTTGTTTGATATAAGAAGGAAACATCTAGAAGTTACAGTCCTTCGAGGTTGGAGGGGCTCCTTGGGACCTCTGTGTCAGTGGCTGGACCCTGGAGGGATGCCCACTGGGCAGTGGGATGTCATGCTGGAGTTTCCAACACTGGGTGGAGGGAGGAATTATATCATCTTTAAGTACGTTATATCGTTTCTTCAATCCTGACCTTCTCTTGTGTTAGCCTGGCACGTTCCCGCCTTTCTGTAGGAGTCTACCTGCAGAGACCACCTTTTCTTGCCCTGGCTGTTGGGAACAAGCCCTGCTGCTGGGAGGAGGAGGGTTGCTCAGCAAGGAGAGAGATGAGCAGTTATGGTGACAGGGTGAAGACCTCCCCTGAAGGGGGAACAGCCCACAGCAAAGAAAGAAGCTGGCTGAGGAAAATGATGGAAAATGCATAGATAGTCTTTGAAGATGGCCCAAGATGATGTCAGTGAGGCTGTGATGAGGCTGGGAAAGAGCACAGGAGCTGGGGTTCACGCTGCCTGGGTTCAAATCCCGGCTCTAGCACTGACGAACGGGGTGACACTGGGCCCAGTACTTGTTTTCTCTGTGCCTCAATTTCCCCACTTATAAAATAATAATATGGGCATCTATTATTGTGAAGACTAAATGTCAATATTTATGACACATAGTAAGTACCTCTCACGGTGTTAGATGATTTATTATGGGGTAAGTGTGAGAAGTTCTATTAAGTGTCACACCGTTCAGGGTAGGATAGAAGATTTACTGAGGGGTAGAGAGTTTCTCATTTTAAAGGTGAAAAAGAAGAGAATCAGGACAATAAGAGAGAACAAATAGGATCAAACTGGGGAAAGAAGTGGGAGACAAACACCCGAGCGGAAAATAGAGTCAGGTTCAAACCCTAAGGGAAGGGAAGGCTACATCGTGATTTCAGAGCCAAATAATCAGCTTGAAATGAGAGTGAGAGAAACAGGCCCAGGAAGGAAGGAGGAAAGGAGATTTGAGATTTCTCCTGGAAGCATGGTGGGAGGAGAGAAATTAAGCAACTTAATGGATGTGCTATTGAGCCTTAGTTTTTGCTGCCAGATTATTTAAGCAATAGTCTTGGCCAGGGGTTTGGCAGCCTTAACGAGACAGCTTCTGTTTAAAAGATTATGTCTTAGTCTTTCTGTGTGCGGCTTATTTCACTTAGTATAATGTCCTCTAGATTCATCCATGCTGTCGTAAATGACAGAATTTCCTGCTTCTTTAAGGCCGAATAGTGATCTCACGTATATGTGGAATCTCAAATAGTCCAACTCAAAGAAGTAGCGAGTAGACTGTGGTTACCAGAGGCTGGGGGTGGGGGGCAGCTGGGGGGATGTTGGCCAAGGGGCACAAAGTTTCAGTTAGACAAAAAAATAACTATAATTAATAATAATATATTGTATATTTCAAAATCACTAAAGAGAGAATTTTGAATGTACTCCCCACAAAGAAATGATAAATATTTGGGAAGATCGATATGTTAATTAGCCTGATTTGATCATTCCACAGTGTACACATGTAACAAAACATCACATTGTACCCCACAAATAGAGACAATTATTATTTTTTAATTAAAAATGTAACTTAAAAATAAGATTATGTCTTTGTTTTCTATTTGTGGCATCACACCTATCTTTTGAAACACATTCCCTCTAGACTGAGTGAATTCTGGTCAGAAGGTGAAGTGGAGGCTTGCGTGGGGGCCACGGGCGCTGTGGGGGCTCCATGGGCACGGGCAGTTCTGGGGTGGGGCCCTGTGGGCACGCCTGAGTTTTTGTTTCTGAGGGGACTAGCACTTCTGGTGCTATGCAGGTGTGTGGAGGGGAAGGTGTGTCCGGAAGCCTTCCTGGATGGATGTTCACAAGAGCCGGGAAGCAGGGAACCCACAACACGGGTACAAGGTACTGGAGCGGCCCCGCGCAGAGGCAGGGAGGAGGCCAGGGTGCTGCGGTTGGGTGACCACGACACCCCACACTGTGTCCTCCCAGGCACTCTGGAAGCTGGATGTGGGGACTCACGGATTGAGGAGCTCGGGAGCCAACTCCCAATGTGACTGGAAATGCCCAGCAGAGCCAGTGCCCCTTTCAGAAGCCCCAGGAGCCCCACAGGCAGCTCCGTCCTTGGGACAGTAGGGACGAGCAGCTGGCCGTTGCATGCGTGCTCCGATCCCCCAGCCACGGGCTCTCTGTGGGTCCTCAAGGGGGATCTTCCTCTGCCCACTGACCCTCAGCTGGGGAGACACTCATTTCTGTCTGTGGCACTGGGGATTCTTTGGGAGGATTTAATCAGCATTTCATCACTTAACAGCTGGTGACCTTGGGCAAGCCACCTAACCTTTTCTAAGCTGTCCCTCTAGCAAAGATGGGGATTGTGCGAAGATTTTGTGACAATAGATGTGCAAGCTGCTTTGTAAAATAGAAAGTGCTATTCGAGTGTTAGTGTTCTCATTTTAAACTCACCTTCACCGTTACTTAAGATACTCAGAAATCACGCAGATAAGCCGAGCTCAGTATGGGCTGTTCCCTTCAGTGGGTCTCGTGCAGCAAACTGTGAACGAGCTCCATACACATGGCAGTCTGAGCGGGGAGCGGTCCCCTCCAGGGACACCCTCAACGGACTGTTCATAGCATTCCTCCTGCCAGCCAGGCTGCTGCTCTGGCTCTCTGGGGGCCCGAATTGCAGCTGAGTTCTCACAGCTGAGTTCTTGGTGCTACAAGAAAGCGGTGCCTTCCAGGGGGGCTAGGGGGTGCCCAGACGCCCCATAGGGTGGCGATAGCCAGGCTGAGCAAGCCACCAGCCTTGTGCCCTCTTGGCCCTGAGCCTCTGTTTGGAGTGAATAGAGAGTAGGGGGTTGGCATGAGGCCGAGAGGCTGGTGACATCCCCTCTCCCAGCCCCTGTGTGTCATCATGGGTTCCCGCCCCTCCACTTGGCACCCAGCAGGGCCCCAGTTTGGGAGTCCCTTCCCATCAGGTTAGATTACTGTGGTCCCTTCGCAACTGGCCTCCTGCAGTAGTTCTCTTCTCTCCACTCCATCCTACACGCGTGGCTAGAGATGTTTTCCCCATGATCTTCTTCGTACAGACTCAGCTGCGTTCTAGAGTTTTCTTGCATTTGTGCCCTCCTTGCAATCTACATTCCAGCCTCGCACTCCTGAGCTAGCCATTCCCCGCACAGATTTTCTTCCTCCAGGCCTTCCTGCCTGTGATGGTTAATTTGATGTGTCTCCTTGACTGGGCCACGGGGTGCCCAGACATTTGGTGAGACGGTATTTTGCTTTTGCCTGTGAGAGTGTTTCTGGATGAGATTAACACTTGGATTAGTAGCCTGAGTAAAGCAGATTGCCCTCCCCAGTGTGAGGGGCCCCATCCACCTCACTGAAGGCCTGAATAGAACAAAAGAGCTAAGATGGAACGTCACCTGCCTGACTGTGTTTGAGTGGGGACATTGTTTTTCTCCTGCTTTCAGACTCAAACAGAAGCATCGCCTTTTCTTGGTCTCCGTCGGGACCAGCACAGATCTTGGGGCTTGGCAGCTCTCATAATCGTGTGAGCCAGTTCCTTAGAATAAATCTCTTTCCATATAAACTTTTATATACTTTTGCAAAGTATACATATAAAAGTTTATATAGAAAAGTTAGGCGATTTTTTCCTTGTGGGAACGTCTTAGAGTGCACTCACACAAACCTAGATGGTCGAGCCTACGACACCCCTAGGCTGTATGGTGTGGTGTGGCCTAGTGCTCCCAGGCTGCACACCTGTGCAGCAGGTTCCTGGGCTGAGTACTGCAGGCAGTTGCAACACAGTGCTAAGTATTTGTGCATCTAAACATATCTACTACTCTGCCTTCTATCTGGCTTTTCAGTACACACTTATTTCCCATCTCTATCTTCCCTCAAGCAAAGTTAAGATCCCTACTCATCCTTCAAGATCTAACTCATGTGACACCTTATCCAAGAAGCTGTCCCCAGCTCCCCTCACTGCTCTGTGACAATGACCAGCATTGTCATCGAGCTTATGTAATTGAACTCACCTTGCGGTGTGTTACAGGCATCTCCACACGTGTCTGTCTGTGACATTGCAGCCCCCTCAAGGGCAGGGGCCTTCCGTCTCCGCAGCCCTCCTCCCCAGCTCCGAGCACTGGGCAGGCTCACCACTTACTGAGAAAACTGCAACGAATTAAATTGGAAACAAGCTAGTGGGAGACAGTTCCATGGCCCTTCCCACGACGATGGGATTTCAAGGTTGCCGTGGGGTGATGTTCCAACCAGAGGTGACAGCTATCAGGATGTGGCATTGCACCGCACAAGCTGGGGGTTTCACACCCCCACTCAAATTCCCCCTAGCGTGTTCTGTAGCAGCAGTATCACAGGACATTAATAAAATCAATTATTGGATAAAAATCTCTGGTCTCCAAAGCTTCATTTTGTGCTATTAGCAAGAGAATGCTGTTTCAAAAGGAGATAACAGAGAGAGGGGGAGATCAATTACTGGATAAGCTTGCGGCGGTGCCTGAGATGAATGTGCAGACGGGCGAGCCCCTCCTACCTGCCGTGGGGGCCAAGTGCCCGCACCGCTGTCTGCCGAGCCTCCCTGGGCCGTCCTGGTCAGGTTCCCGAGTGCAGGAAGTGCATTCTGCTCCGTGACGGGAGGGGCAGCTCTCAGCTCAGCTCTCTCGGTACCCAGGCAGCTTAAAGACACTTGCACAACCACTTGGGTCAGTAAAACATGAATGAGCATCTCATTGTCATGGATGATGTCAGCCCCGGCCCTCATGTTCCAGGTCAGAACTGGATCAGCATGTTCTTCCTAGAGACACAGCATCTTATGGTTTGGAGGAACCTGAAAGGTGTGAGCTCTTTTGGATACAGACTGGCTCTTCCCTAGGGTTGGGAGTATACTGGGAACATGTAGCGTGAATTGGGAAATGGCCACCAAATATAAGCATTGAGCTTGCCAAGGCCTTGAAGCCCACACCTTCTGCTGGCTATGTGGACAGTCTGTGGGCTGTGGAGCTGGGGTGGGTGGGGTGGATCGGGGCCGGGCAGGCTGGGCTCTGGCTGGGCGCATCCCCTCACCTCCTCTGCCGGAGGGCCCGGGAGACTGAGTTCTGCTTTGCGTGCTCTGCCACTTTCCACCTGTGCAGCCTCGTAATCTTTCTGGAACCTCATCCTCCCTACTCATCTCGGAGGGTTTGGTGAGGATGAAATGAGATCATGAATACAGAAACCGCCTTGCACGTTCTATAGTGCTGCCTCCATGTATGGCGAGGGTTATTACTCACTCCTCCATTGATGCTTCTAAAAATAATCTGATTCCTGGGTAGGAGGGAGACAGAACAGAAAGGGTGTCTGGGGGGTGGCACACCATGATAGATGGATCACTCTTTCCTGTTGCTGCCTTTCCTCCAGCGGAGGAGGAGAGAACGGCGGCAGTTGCTGCGTACCTACTCGGTGCCAGCCACCGGGCAAGCACTTTTAAGCCAGGTGTTCTCAAATTGCCCTGGAGAGACATCCTCTGGGCTCAGGATACTAGAATTCAAGTCCCAGCCCTGCCGCTTCCAAACTGGGGAATCTTGGGCAAGGCACTTACCTATGGAGGCTCTTTTTGCATCTGTATAATGGGAGTATGTGCAGTGTCCATCTCATGGAACTGCTCTGAGAACTGCATGAAATAACGTGGTCAAGGTCCTAGAGCAGCGCCTGGTGTGTAGCGCCATATGGTGCTCGCTAAGTGGGAGCAGCCGTTACTGCCGTTCTGTCTATCATTGCTGAGACGGGCTGCCTCTGTCCCCATCTTTGAGCCACGCCTTGCCAGCACTGGCCTGGTCTCTGGGGTTGGGTACCGGGAGGCGGACAGGGCCAGTGGAGCAGGGAGCGGTTCTCACAGACTTCCCGTTCTTGTCGCGCAGCCTTCGGATGCTGACTGGGACGACCTGTGGGACCAGTTTGATGAGCGGCGGTATCTGAATGCGAGAAAGTGGCGCATCGGCGAGGACCCCTACAAGCTGTACGCTTTCAACCAGCGGGAGAGCGAGCGGACCCCCAGCAACCGGGCCGTCCCGGACACTCGCCATTCCAGGTACTTCCTGCTCTCCCCCCTGTACCCGCCCCCCGCCCTGCAGTGTTGACAGGTCAGCAGCAGGCTCGATCTGGGGCCTACCCTGTGCAGGGCCCAGCGCTGAGAATTTGGTGGGCAAAGTATCTGCTACCAGTGGGACTCTAAAGGGACTAGGTCCTAGTCTCTAGGATATGGTAATTTACCCTGTCTGTGCTGCCACTGCTTAGTGCCAAGAGCCAGGCCAAAGACCCCCCCACCTTCTGCCAGGAGGTTGGACAGGATGGGCGGTCCCCGTCACCTGCACCTGCCTTCTCAGCGGGTGGTCACCCCAGGTGACACTTGCCATGAGCTCATGGAGCACTAACAATGCTATAGCCAAGGACTGTTTGTCCCTGGTGGAGTCCCACAACCTGGGGGAGGGCAGGATGGGCAGATCCCAGGGAAGTCAGGTGGTTGGTCTCTTCTGTCCTTGGGAGAGACCCTTCCTGTGCCACGCCACGCACATTTTGCCACATGAGAAGCCAGAGGGGCCTCCCCACCTGCCATTGGTTCCACTGCCTGCCTGTGGAGGGGGCACATTCACACAGCCCTCAACCTGCCAGCCCTTTGTTGGTCAGGCCACACCTACAATGGCTTCCAGAGATCAGGCCTGATGCTGTGTAGAAAGTTTTATTTCCCTGCAAAAAGAGGCTTTGTGAAGACATTTGGCCTCCTGACCCTCCCTTTCTAGACTCATTACACTTCCTGGGGAGACCTACTTAGCAGGTCAGTCTCAACTTTAGCTCCTCCCCTCCCAGCCTCCAAGCTGGGGGCCCAGAGATGCCAAAGACTTGGTGGTTGTTTCCTATCTGCTGCAGGAAATTAGCTGTGCAACTGGCCCCAAATAGCAGGCTGGCATGCTGGGGGTGGAGGGTTTGAAGGCAATGTTAAATCGAGAGGCTTGGCTGTGTTCCTTTGGAAACTGGGTTTTATGAGCAGGGGAGTGAGAATTTTCCTGGCTGTTGAGGCTGACTACTCTGGAGGCGCTTGAGTTGGGACTATGGAGGCTAGTGGGCTCAGAAACCTTGTCTTATGCAGCATGTATCCTATGGAGGAACCCAAGTAGTCCTTGTTAATCACTGTCATCACTAAAAGAAGCTGGAGTCTTGGTTTCCCTGTGAGTACAGCAGGGGGATGACCTGGATGACATTATGGCTTCCTCTACCTCTGGCAGTCTGCAGGATTAAACTCCGCCCTCGGCTTCCTTAGCAGCAGTGCCTGGCAGTCCCCTTCAGCCGGAGACCGAGGGCGTGGGCTATACCTACTCCCTTCTGCTGGCCTGAAAGCTTCTCAAAGTCAGAGTCTTGTATTATTCCCATGTAAATTCCCCAGCACTTATCCTGCTCCTTGGCATCTGAGGGATTTTTATTTAAATATTGGCGTATTGTATTTCCCTGGGCAGAGGGGAAGAGGGACTGAGACAGGAGTCTGAGAAGCCCCTCTGGGTCTCAGGCGAGTGGTCCCTCCCTTGTTCTGAGTCCAGATGCCAAGGCCCTCCAGAGGGGCAAAGGGACACCTCCTAGCCAGAAAAGTGGCTGCCTCTGGGTGACAGCCTTCCAAGAGATACCTGTTGCTGCTCCCACCCTCAGGAAGGAGGCACCAAGGGATTCACTGGGCAGGCGGGTACCTGGGGATACCCTGAGCAGGAACAATTTCTGCAGTCACCCTGTTCTACGATCTAGAGGCACAAACCAAAGTTCTGCGAGGGCCGGACATAGGTGGTGGTGTTGGGTGGCGAACTGAGCCCGTTCCATAGGAGCCCAGCTCGCCAGGTTAAGTTCCAGGCTTTGCACCTGACCCAGTGCGTTCCATCTGTTAAGAGAGTGAGCTCTGCTGGGATTGCAGCAAGAAGGGGAGAGAGGATGTAGACAGAATTTAGACACCCTTTGGGAAGACAAAAAGGGAAAGTGTATCAACCATATTGGGGGTTAAGGACAGGGTCTTTGGGATCAGATTGCCCTGTTTCCAATCCACTCCGTCTGCTGTTGACTAGCTGAGTGAACTCAGGTTGCCTAGCTTCTTTGTACCTGTTTCCTGTTTTGAAAAACAGTGATAAAAATAATAATAATGATCCTAATTCCATTTTTATAAGGATCAAATAAAATATATGTATTTACCTACTCCATAGTAAATGTTTTTAAAGTATCGGTTGTTGCTCTTATTATGGGGAATGTGGGAAAGGTGATGGCCCGGAGTGGCTGGGGAGGTCTCTGACAGAAAGCAGCAGGTGCACGGGGAAGAGACACAGCCAACCCCCAACCGAGGAAGCACCTGTGTCCCAAGTACCAGGAAGGGGCGTCGGTTATGAAGATCACTAAGTTGCCAGGCGTGGTGGTGGGAACAGGGGAGAGCAGAGGTGCATTTCAAGGTCAGGTTCAATGCCAGAGAAATTCGAGTGAGTGGAGTGCTGGCCATGAACATTAGCTGTTCTCAATCCAGGCTTCTTACAAGAATCACTTGGGAACCTTTGAAAAATGCTGAGACTCAGACTCCAACTGCAGGATCCAGCTGTAGGATTTCTGTTCTAAGGTCCCCACGTGATTCTTGTGAGCATCCAGCATTGAGAACCACTGCTTTAGGTAAGTGCCTCTCACACTTCAATATGCAAACAAGCAAATCACCTGAGGATCTTGTTAAAATCTGATCCAGTAGATCTGGGGTGGGGCCCAGGGTTCTGCATTTCTAACAGGCTCCTGGGTGATACTAACGCTGGTGGTCCGGGGATCACACATTGAGTAGCTAGGGCTTAGCACAGTGGCTCTCAAAGGCTGGTTCCTCAAGCCAAGAGACCAGCAGTGGCAGCATCACCTGGGAACTTGTTAGAAATGCAGATTCTTGGGCTTCTCCCAGAACTACCGGATCAGAAACTCTGAGGGTGGAGTCTAGCAATCTGTGCCTTGGCAACTCTGATGCCTGCTCAAGTTTGGAAACCACAGAGCATCAGCTGACACCTGTGGCTTGTTTTTGTGGACCAGATGAAGTTCATGGGTGGGTTGGTCCAGCTGAAAGGCTCAGGCTTTGAGTAGAGAGCAGAGGCCTGGGAATAAGGCCACCTACCAGCCCACATGCTAAAGCCTTCTCCCTCTGTCCAGGTGACATGACTCTGACTCAGGCCCTGTGGGGACCTTGGCCTATCTGGTTCCTTCTTGTTCCTCCATCTTCTCCCAGTTCCTTCATCCACAGCATCCGGGTCTTGCCATCCTCCTGGGAATTGGCATCACCTCTACCAAGAAGTCTCTACTTGGAACCATGCCTGACCCCATGGCCACTGGCCCACGCTGGACTCCTGGTTCCTTTGTGGGACCCAACCCCATGGACACAGGCTTTGCTCTACTGGGCCGCCTTTGTGTTCCCATCATGCCTTGCAGCTAAGGTCCTAAGGTCATGACATCAATTGCCCTCTAGGGTGAGAGACACATTGAGCATCTACTGCAGTGCCGGGCATGGGATAGGAATTCAATAAATGTTTGTTGAACAAATAAAAGCGAGAATAAGAAAAACAATTGACCTCTGTGTCCGCCTGCCCCCTTCTTATCGTCTCATCCTCAGGGGCCTCCTGTGGGCGATCGGGAGAGCAGACTCAGAGTTAAAGAAAAAGGCTTTTTCCCTTAAAGAGTTCTCATTACTGAAAAGAGAAGAGTGAAGAAACGTCATGTGGGAGGGGTCTGAGCTTATTACATTTGCTTCCAATTTTCTTACCCCAGTAATTGGATTCTGATTTATAGGATGCGTTTGGACAGCGCCTGAAACAGAGAACTATTAGCCGAGCATTAGAGCAAGTGCTGCCAGGAGGGCGGGGGCCGGGGTGAGTTGCTTAGGAAGCTGAAGCTGCCGGGAGATGGGGGAGGCAGCAGGTGGGAGTCGGAGAAGAAAGGAGGGAGGCTGTGGACATTCTTGCCCAGCAGGCCGCGTGCTGATGGAATCCCAGATGCACCCGGCGCCACAGCCAGGCATTGTGGGGTGGAAGGAGCCCAGACGGGCCTGGGGGCTTCATTTCTCTGTATGGAAAGGAACAGAGTGGCCATTTTTCTCTTGGTCCTTCACCCCGTGGAGTCCAGGGTATTTTGTGGGAGGCAGTCGGGTCTGTCTGAAGTGTGGGGTTATGGGCGAGGGGTGGAAGGAGCTAAGACGGGGGCAGGCTTTGAGCTCTCCTTTCCCAGGGTTTAGGGGGCCCAGGGTGGGCAGGGAGCAAGCCCACACCCAGCGTGGTTCAGAAAGTAAGTTCTGCAGCTTCCAAGGGATCCCGTGCTCAGTCACGCCGCAAGGCTAGCAGCCTCCCCATGCACACTCCACCCTCGCTGCATCTGATGTGATTTTCACACTCTCGAGATGGAAGCCTGCTGTTGGCGCCTGTAGACACGTGTGTCTCTGAGTCCCCTTGTCCCTGGTCTCAGGCCACATCAGAGGAATGGGGACAAGTAGCCCAGCAGTGGCCTTCGGCACATCCCTGCTCCTTTCTTCGCTTCATTTTCTCATCTGTGAAATAAGGGTGTTGGGTATGATGACTCGCGGATGATAACGCTTTGCGGTTGGTCTCATTCTGGGTATATACATGTCTACACCAGCCCCCACCCCAGTTGAACAAAACATGGAGCTTGCCTTGGGGCATCCTAGTTCCAACTTTACCCACTGAGGCCAACAGTTTTGTTAACTCAGATGAGAGCCTTAATGTCCAGGTGGCTGCCTAGGTCCTGTGAGGTCACAAGGATGAATAAGATGTGGTTACTTGTGTCAGAGGTAGGAGGTAGGTGATGTGCCCTAAATAACGATTTCAATGTAACGAGGAGACAACTTCTAGCTGGGGCAAGTCCAAGTTTTCCCAGAGGAGTTCTGCTGCTTCTATCTATAAACCACTGGCTGATCCCACAAATAGTCCTCGTTTTCCAGTTGTCCCAGCCCCACCCTGTCACTACATTTTGGTGACAGCAGCTGGATTTGTCATTGTCCAAGTGATACACAAAACGCCTGGCAGCCAGCACTCATCAAGTGGAGACACAGCCCTCAAGGAGGAGGGAAATATTTTGATAAAGCAAATGTATATTTTTGCTGTTGCCGAGCAGTGCCTATTATGGGGTTGCGTTGATTGCAGGGAGCAGGTGGCAGGGTGGCCTGAGCCCATGGGCCATGGGCTGGGAGGGGTTAGAGCTGGGGAAGCCTCACTGGGTCACGTCTGCGGGCCTGGCTGGGTCTGACCGTTCCCTGGGCAGACTCTCCCAGCGTTTGTCCAGAGCGCTGCTAAACGCTGCAGACAGTGGGATGCCCATCACTTGCCTGGAGGGAAAATTCCACACTTTGATACATCTCACCAGGAAGACATTTTTCCTTGGCTCCTTTTCCTCCTGGGAAATGAAGGAGCAGTGGCCCAGCCTCTGGTCACATCCGTCCCTCCTTGTATTTACTCGGTTGGGATGGCTGCCGAAGATCATCATCATTTCTCTCTGTGTACCCGTCACTTAGCAGTAATAGGATAAAAATCTTTACAGCTGGAATGGCTAAGCATAAAAAATGTTCATATTCCCTCCGAGTCAAGGCTGTTGCACTAGCTCAGCACAGCGTTAGTGATTCTACATCAAGGCCAGGGGAGGGGAGAGGGAGACCCATCACAGACACTTAGCTTTTGCAAACAAGCTGTCCCCATCTGTGACATTCTGGTTCCTCCTGCACACCATTTTTCAGTACAGGATGTGAGCCCACTGACAGTGGCTGTGAGTGTACTTCACTCTGGAGCGTCTCAGAGTTTTGGGGAGCTCAGAGTTTTGGGGTTGCAGAAAACCCTGGAAGTGGCTCTGTGGTAGAACTGTGTCCCTCCCCTGGCCCTGGGCAGCTATCTGTGGTACCACCGACAGGGCCTTAGGATGTTCTTGCCAGGGTGAGAGGGGAAGAAAGGCCACAGGAGCCAGGACAGCAGGGGCCTCTGGGTCAGGATTCCTGTCCATTCCGGGTCCCCTGCTTCCCTGAATGCTGAGCCTGCAGGCCTCTCCTGCTGTTCTGTGAGTTCCAGGGAGATTTCCCAAAGGGCACCTCCTCAGCCTTCAAAAGATGACCAGACAGCAGCACCTGCTGATGAGAATTCATCCAGACAAACTGCCTTCACTAATTGGTGTTCTCATACCTTGTTTCCTGGGGAATTTGTGCCAACTTTGACCTTGCATTGTACATTTCACTCACTCATTCATTCACTTGCTCATTCATTCACTCAACACACTAACTTGAGCATGTGCCAAGTGCGGTGTTAGCAATTAGTCCCCAGTCTCCAGGTCTAATAGGAGCAGTCCTTCATGCCCAGGCTCACTGCTGGGTTTCTGACTGAGCACCAGTATGGGGCTGCAGAGACTTGAGCAGAACAGCAAGACCAGCAGATTAACCACAAACCTAGGTCAGGAGAGCCAGGCTCAGAGAGGTTAGGGGACTTGTCCAAGGTCACACAGCTAGTCAATGCTTGGCTGAAACTCAAAATCAAATTTTCAGATTCTGGGTCCATATAGTTTATCTTATTCTGTCAAAAACATACAGCCCTTATTATGCCCAAATTCACTGAGTGAGTGAGTGTGTGCATGTGCTTGACTTGTGCTTTGGGGCAAGAAGAGGTGATGCGTGAGGATTCTGGGTTTCCCAATTAAGATGGTTTGATAATTATATTTTAGCTTTGCCTGGAGGCACTACAATAATGTATTTCAATCATCTAATGCAATAAATAGTGTCATCTGGTGTTCTCTCACCTGGGCCAAATGCTAATGGGCAGGTCACCCAAGCAGAACCTTGTGTGGCTTTGAAAGGTACTCGGTGGCCTTGGTTCTGGGGACCGATTTCCCTCTCTCTCCCTGGCTTTGCCTCCTTTATGTCACATTGCCTGGGGGACGAGGCAGTGGAAAGAGGTACAGAAAGATAGGTAGAAGTATGTTCAGCACCCAGGATGGAAAACGACTTGGATTAAATATTTGCCACGAAGGACTCATTCTACAAATTATTGCGTCCAAGGCTATTAGGGATATGTCATAAAAAAGCAGACCAAAAGTTTGCCTTCATGGAAGTTAGATTCCCCCAGTGAGTAACTCCCCCAGGTGGACAGGTGGGAACTACCTCGCTGCCCTCCCCAGGCCACCAGTCCATCCTCACCTATGGCTCTCTTCCCGGAGGAGGCATGCCCCTTAGGCTAGCCTGGAAAATGAGCCCTGACCCTAAGCTCAAGGTTTCAGTAACACCAAGGGCAACGTGGTATCAGTTCTTTCTCTTCTGAGTTATCTTGGAGGAAGGGTGAGGGGGATGCCCCAGATTTGCACTCTGCATTTTGGGGATTCTCTTTAGTGCTGTGGTGAACACAAGGATGGGTGGAGAAGATGGCATTGCTGCATTTGGCTGCAGCTCCTGCCTATTTCATGGGCTGTATTGAATTCTTCCAGTTCAGTGGCCTTTGAAATCTTCCTGCAAGACCGAAATCTGCCCCAAGACCAGAATCTCTCTTCATCTTTTCTTAAGTAAACCTTATATTGAAATATACCATATATACAGAAAAGTACATACCTCCTACAGGTACAGCTTGGAGAAATTTTACAGAGAATACACCGTGTTTCTACATCAAGCATGTACAGCAAGAAAAGGAACACTATTAGTTTGCCAGAAGCCACCCTGTGCCCCTGTCCAGTTGGAATCCCCCATACCTGTCCTGTCTTCAGATGCCATAGATGAACCTTGCTCATTTTTGAACTTTATGTAAATGGAATTACATGGTATGCACTCTTGTGTGTCTGGCTTTCCTCATAAGTATGTGTGTGAAATCCAGCCACGTGTGCAAGGCACAGTTTGTTTGTTCTCATTGCTGTATACTATTCCTTGTGTGAATACATTCCAATTAGTATACTACTAATGCTCACTCGGGCTTTTCCAGTTTGGGGTTCTCATGACTAGAGCTCCTCTGATGAGTCTCACACGCGTCTTTGGTGAAGACGCGTATGTGTGTCTGAAGGGTTTTCCGTGGGAGCGGCTGTGGAACTGCCACGTTCCGGGAAGGGGACACAGCAGAGTCCCAGTTGTCCACGTCTTTGCTGCCCGTCACCTGCTCCTGTCTGTCTTTTTCAGTTTAGCCTTTCTGGAGGCTGAGTAGTGACATCTTATTGTGTTTTTAATTTACCTCTCCCTGCAGGTCAGGGAAGCTGTGCACCTTTTTGTAAAAGTTCCATGGCCACGTGAAGGCCTAATCAAGTGTGTTGCCCCTCCTGTCTGCGTCCGTCCACGCCCTTTGCCCAAGAACCAAGCACAGAGCCTGGCTCTTAGTCCCCCTCAGTAACCTGCCTCTCTTTTGGTTATTTTTTTGACATTTTTTGTGACATTTTGAGGCAGCATAATAGGATAAGGGGAAAAAGAATACATGGGCTGAGCATGAGAAGACACAGGTCCTTTCTGAGTTACTGCCCGACGACCCTTCTGCTCCCTGGGTGCCTGTTTCCTCCCATGCAAGACGAGAGAAGTAAGTCAGAGACGCTTATTAAGGCCACTCCCAGCTCTGTCTGCTGGTATGAAAATGCTTCTGCCGGGAAGACGTGTGGGAACCGGCTGGGGACTGGATCGGCTTGGAGGCTATTTCCAGAACACCACGGCCTCCTGCTCGGCAGCAGCGCCCTCCCCCAGGGCCCTGCTTGCCCCTCCCCCTTACACACTTGCCTCCCTGACAGGACTCCAGGGCCCCCCGGAGCATCGGAGCTGTCCTTTTTCATTGCCACCTTGTCCATTCCTCCCACGGGGGCCTCCCCGCCCCCTCTGCGTCCCCACAGTGTAGGTCGCCGGACCCCTCCCAGCCTGAGATGCTCCTGTAGGCTGCTTTGACTGTCTTTTCACTCATCTGAAACCCCTGGGTCTGTTAAACACAGCAGCGGCAGAGCCATTTGCTCCTGGAGTTGGCACTTCACGTGGATGGCAGCTTGGCTGCAAACAGGGGTGACCTGCCTACATTTTTCAGTCTAGAAAACAGAGCTGGAATGTACAGGCTTCTCCCCTTTATGACCCCCCCAGCACTTCCAAGAACCACTGGCTCCTGTGATACACCCAATGCCCCTCTGCTGCGGGAAGAAACAGGCCGGCAGGGTTGGCCTGAGGAAATCCCGAGGAGGCTTGGTGCTGGGGCTGGGATCTTGGGGCAGTTCCTACAGGGAAGGATGAGCTGTGCAGGGAGCCCTTAGGGTAAGACTGGTCATGCCTCGTATTTGTGTCGGGCTTTACGGATTGCCTTCCGTCCCTTTCCCAGGCCGTCCTCAGTACCCCTGTGGGTGAAGGGTCATTGCTGCTTCACAGAGAAGGAAGCTGAGATCCAGGAGAGGTAACTGGGTGACCAGGTGGCAGGGCCAGGTCTCCTAGTCCTGTGAGCTTTGTGACAAAACATCCCTGCCACTCACTAGCTTGTCTTTGGGTGAGTTATTCAAACTCCCTGAGACTCAGTTTCTTCATCTGTATAATGGGAATAGTAATGTCCTCAGGGCAAGGTGAAGTAACTCACGTCAGATGCCGAGCGTGTCCTCTGGTGTGACTAGAGCACACCCGGTGACCCTTTGTCAGCTGTGGCCATGAGTAGTCACATTAGCACTAGCGTTGGGAGTGGCATTGGCTTCAGGCTTGGTGATCTTCCCGCTGCTCTCAGCTTCAGGCCAAAGCAGGTCTGGGAGGCAGGGCAGAGAGGTGACAGGTACAGGGGGGGAAAAGCGGTGACAGTTTGGAGAGATCCTGGCGCAGGACCCTGCCCCCACCCCTGAGTGGGATGGTGTGGCTCACAGTCGTCAGCGCTGAGCTGAGAACGAGGTGGCGCAGGCGGAGGGCAAGTCCTTAGAGAGCTCCCAGCCTCAGCCTTGGCTCCCGGCGTGGAATGTTCCACTTGCCTGAATGTCAAACTTACTTTAAAAACTGGAGAGCAAAATAAACGATGAGGCAATTGTGATGCCAGGTCTGGTGAAATCTGCACTTGAAAGATACTGGGGATAGAAGCCAAGGCCAGCGGAGGGTGTCATGCAGGGCCGGGGGCCAGGGAATACAAAGTGCATGTGACGAGAGATGGGAAGAGCAGGAGAGGAGCCGCCAGCCCTGGGAGGCACTGTGGGGGGGAGGACTGCCGAGCCCGGGTGGCAGGCGGTGGGATGGAGCCGGGAAAGCCACGTGAGGCCTCAGTGGCTGCAAACTCTCCGAGGAATGTGGGGTGTGATGGAAGAAGGGCTCTGCTGGGGACCCATGGGCCACTGAGCCAGCGAGGGCCCATCTGGGCTAGCCAGGCAGCATCAGTAAATGCCCTCTGCGGTTGTCCTTGGTGTCCCTAGGCAGCAAGAGGAGCCCCTTGTATTGACTGAAGTTTCATCGTATCCAGACAGCTCCCATCCCCTGACCTGTCTGACCCTCACGGCAGCCCTGACGCTGGCCAGGGCAGGCCTCCTGGCCTCTGTTCTCTCATGCCCCGCTCTGCCCTGGCTCTCCCCCTCGATTCATCCTACGGACGCATCATTTACTCCTTGCCCCAAACCTGAACCACTGAGCCTGCCTGTACCACCTCTTGAGACAGCAAGCACCTCCTCCACCTGAGGCCAGGGCCCTCCGTTCACCGTGGCACCCGAGCCCGCACCCCCGGAGTTCCCTTCCTGTCCCACCCGCATCTTGTGGAGTCTGCCTCTGAGATAGCCCTTGGTCCCTGGGCTTGCTACCCCGCTCCACAGCCACCTGCCTCTCACCTGGTGACTGCGGCAGCCCTCAGGTGCCCCCCGGTTGGCTCTGGCCCTGCTCATACATCCGCCTCAGAGAGCTTTCTGGATGCACTTGCAGGGCTCCTCATCTGAAACCCCGCCCCGTCTCTCACCCACACCCTGAGGGCAGGGCCCCGGCCAGGTCCTGGCTTGTGCCCAGCTGTGCCGTGAGGGGTCACACCTCCTCATCTTCACTGCTCTCTCTGCTCAGGATGCTCTTTCGCCCTTCAGGAATCTGGGTGGAGGGTCCCTTTTCCTGGAAGACACCTTGTTCCCCCCGGGACGGAGTTTGCCAGCTCCTCTTACAACCATGCTCACCTCTGAGCAGCACCCGTCAGTCCTGGTGGCAGACATTGAGTGACACGGGCCGGGGTGCTGAGTTACCTTTGCACCTCCCGAGCCTGGCTGGGGACCTGGCACGCAGCCTGTTCGTCCGAATCAGCCAGGTGAACAGGGGCCCAGAGAGACCTTGCTGGATTCATTCTCAAGCTGCTGAAAGCGTCGGGGTTTGCAAGCTAAGGTACAGGTGTGGGACTGAATCCTCAGAACAGAGGGAGGAAACCAAACCATGGGAAATTTAAAACCATCCTCACTCAACAGAGAATTCTCTGTGTTCACACATAAATCCAGTGCCACAATCGGCAAACACTTATTGATCACACCATTCCCCTGACGCGTGGTAGGCACCTTATATATGTTCTCTCAGTTCAGCCTCACAGCTTTGCTGTGACCCTGGGTGAAGAAACTGACTCCAGCAGGTTGAGCAACTTGTCCACAGGACAATAAAGAAGTAGAAATGTGGCCTCCGCCCTCAAGAAGGCAGCGGTCTACCTGGGACGATGGTGTGGCTGTGCGGGAAGGGGAACGGTGACACAGGCAGCCCACCGGGCAGGCGGTGGAGGAAGCCACTTCAACTGAACACTGCACAGCAGTTACAGTCTAGGCAGCTGGAGGAGGAAGGTGGCAGGACCAGGGAGGCGTGTGGAGGTCAGGGCACGGCCCAGGGAGGCAATGGGCTGGTTGGGCAGGGCCAGAGGCCCCTGTAAGGGAATGCGGCAGCCGAGGGTGGAGGCTTACATGGCGGGGAGGCCTTGGGATGCTGGTCATGGCGTGACTCCAGGTAGCTTCTGACTTTGGGGGAAAGGGTCACACAGGTAAAGCAGCGTGTTGGGCAGATCGCCATGGAAAGGGTGGGAGGAATAGGCAAGAAGGCAGTGTCTGCAGGCAGAATAGTCAGGAAGCTGTTGCAGGATGGCAGACGGGCATGGGTCAGGCTTGAGGGATAACAGTGAGAGTGATAGGAGGTGATGGCGGCAGATTCGGGTGCAGGATTGACCTGAGGATGGACTGACTGCAGGAAGGTGTGGGCAGCCTTTGCTTCTTACCTACACCCCACCCCTGACCTTTCGGAGTGGCACACGGTTGTGAGTCCCCTGGAGAAGAGGTGTTGGACACTTAGCCTCAAACATACCATTCCTGAACTCTGTGCTCGGATGGGCACAGCCCTAGAGTCGCTGGTCTGGAGTCTGTAGGTCTTAGCTGCTTCACTTTGAGGAAACTTCCCCACTTTAGGCAAAAGGAGAAAATGACTCTTCTCTGATCCTTTAGCTGGAAAGTTGGAGAACTATCATGAAATAGCTCAGAGGATGTCAAGGGGGTATCTTTAGCAGGTGAAGGACAGCCCAGACCCATGATTTTCCATGTTTGTAGAACCTTCCAGCATGCAGCCTTCAAGATGGAAGACACAGAGAAAGGCGAGCATGGAATGAAGGTTTGCGAGGCAGTGAGTCCAGACAGTCTGTGAGCACGGCCTGGAAAGCCAGACTGTCAGGGTTTACACCTAGGCTCTGCAGCTCGCTGCTGGGACCCGCCTTGTCCTCCATGAGAGAAGGACTCGGGGCACCTACCCCAGAGAGTTACTGTGCAGACGTAAAGCTCTGGGAAGACACAGTGAGGATTCGATAAGTGCCATCTATTATTACTGACATGGGATCTGATTCAAGCAGGGCTAAAATGAGACATGAAGGAGCTCTGCTCCCAGACACTGAGAAACCTTTTTCAGGAAACATTTCAAAAATAAGTCATGGCCCACCTCCACACTTTCTGGTCCCAGCTTGGCTCTGCATTTGCCTTTTGAGAACACATTTTTTTTTTGCACGTGCACACACACACACATACACAACACACATGCACAGGCACACACAGCTACCATCTGGGTGGTGCTGGGTACCAGCTGACACAGGTCCTAGCAGCATCCCAAGAGAAACCTCTTTGCAGCCTCTCTGCTGATCTTCCTGGAGAGAAGGACCTGCCACTTCCCCCACGGGTGGAAACCAATCCTTAGCGTTCCACTCACTTCAGAGGGGCTGCTTGACATAAGAGACCAAAATTAGTTGTCTGGAAAGAGAAGAGGACCCTGGTACACAGTGGAGCAGTGGTCATTTCTAGAAGGTCTCTAAATGCAGCCGGAGGAGCCTGCACTCCCTAAGTCAGGTGGGGCTTCTGAGTCCAGACCGCAGCAGTCAGCGCAGGCAGCAGAAGTGCCCAAGCAGAGAGAAAACCTGTAGCACCAGGAGCCTAGCTGGCTCTGCTGGTTCTAGAATGAACAGTGGGAGATGTCCTGTCTTGTGCGTGCAGCATTTCTGTTCCTGCTGAGGGTGGTCAGACAAAGGCTCGTCATAATTTAGCAGAACAAACCCTGAACAGTACCTTCGGTTGCCATCAGTAAATTAGTGCAGGTCTGAGCCATGGACTTGGGGAGAGAAGAGGCAATGAGGGAGATTTTCTTTTCTTTTCTTTTTTTTTTTTGAGACAGAGTCTCGCTGTGTTGCCCGGGCTAGAGTGAGTGCCGTGGCGTCAGCCTAGCTCACAGCAACCTCAAACTCCTGGGTTTAAGCGATCCTCCTGCCTCAGCCTCCCCAGTAGCTGGGACTACAGGCATGCGCCACCATGCCCGGCTAATTTTTTCTATATATATATTTTAGTTGGCCAGATAATTTCTTTCTATTTTTAGTAGAGACGGGGTCTCGCTCTTGCTGAGGCTGGTCTTGAACTCCTGACCTCGAGCAATCCGCCCGCCTCGGCCTCCCAGAGTGCTAGGATTACAGGCGTGAGCCACCGCGCCCGGCCGGGAGATTTTCTTAAAGCCAAATTTTATAATTTAAAGGCTATAAATTATTCTGAGATCGTGGCCTTCCCTAGTGTTTAAATACCCTTTCTTTTACAAACTGATGGTGATGGTAGATGATGGGATTTTTTAAGATATATTCTTTCCTGCAGAATGAAATGTTGCAAATCTAATAACGGTCTCTATAATGTTTTTATTTTATTTTACTCATACAGAAGAACCCAATACCTGGACACGAATGTTGAAATTTTAAATTGGATTATATACAAAGTAAAGTTCAGTGACCACTTAGGACAATGATGTCCAATAGAAATAGATGTGAGCCACATATGTAATTTAAAATTTTCTAGTAGTCACATTAAAGTAGAATACATGAAATTAATTTTAGCAATACATTTTATTGACTCAATTTTTCCAAATATTATCATTTTGACATGTGATCAATGTAAACAAATACAAGTAAAATATTTTACATTCTTTTTTATATTAAGTCTTTGAAATCTTATGTGTATTTTACACTTACAGCTTATCTCCATTCAGAGTAGATGCATTTCAAATGCTCAGTAACCGCATGTGGCTAGTTGCTGCCCTACTGGGTAGTGCCTGGCTAGGAGAAGAGAGTGTCTGGGCCGTAGTCTGCCATAGGATTCCAGTCTCCCCCCCTCACTCCAGGAAGCATTGTTCATCATTCCCGCGACTTTGGTAAACAGGAAGAACATCCCAGCCTTTGAAACACAGCTGAGCGTTTCCAGTGTAATAGACAGAGCTTAAGAGCTGTCCACAGACACCAGGCACCATCTCAGATGTTCTCCGGGGACACCCTTAGCCCACGCCTCCTCATTCTCCCCACCACGGCTCCACACTTCAGCTTCCAGACTCCACTTTGGTTTGGGAGACTTACTTGGTCTCTCTTTGCTGCATTACTGACCTTGCCCTCCCTCAGCTTACTGCTGCGTAGCTCACTGTGCCAGGGAGACCCATAGCTTGGCAAAGGGCATTTTCCCATCTCGCGTTGACCCCGTGGAAGCCTTGCCTGCCTCTTGCCTTCACTCGCCTCTCCACCCATTCTTCACACACTTGTCGTGTGCCTGGTAGGTTTCATTGCCATGCTAGGTACTGAGGTTACAGCTGCAAATAAGTCCTTGCCTTCATGGCAGCCACAGTCAGTAGAGGAGACAGAAAAGTAATTTCACAGCACTTGGTAATAAATTACAGCGATGGGGTGAGCGCAGGGTCCTAGACAGGCACGTTGGAAAAGCCTCAGGAGACTGAGAAATGCTCCCCAGGAGAAGTAACTTCCAAGCCAAGATTAGAAGAGGAGAAAAATAGCCAGGTCTTGGAAGAGTGGAGAGTGAACTTCAGACACATGGGAGAGAGACAGTGCCTGCAAGGGTCCGGAGGGAACAAAGAGCAGATGGAACAGAACGTGGCTGGGACTTTGAGGGTGCGAAAGACAGGAGTGGAAGTGGTGCCACATTGCTAAGGATGGTAAGCCATGATTAGGAGTCTCAACTTTACTTTGTGAGCAGTTGAGCAGCATTGGAAGATGTTAAAGATGCAATTTTGGAAAGGTCTTTTTAGCTGCAGCATGCAGGGTAGAGTGGAAAGAGACAAAGCCAGCTTGGAAGCTGCTGCAGCTATCCAGAAAAGACATGATTGCAACGCAGAGAAACAGCCAGAGAGATAAGGAAGACAAATGGGCAAGGCCAGCTTTAATTAGATTGAGAGTGGGGCAGAGAGAGGCAGGATTAGAGAGTATCTCTTGGGTTTGGGCACATGGTAGATGGTGAGCTGGAGAACTCAGAAGGGCCAGCAGGCTTGGCTGAGACATGGGAAGCAGAGGGTGGATGAAGAGGTCCTCTCATGGGGACGTCCCTGAGAAGATGCTCTATAGGATTAGGGTTAGGGTTTGGGTCATTAGCAACCAGATGGGAAATAGAAGCCTTGAAGGCAAGTGAGATGATCCAAAGAGCAGAAAGATTGAGAAGAGGAAGGCCTAGGAGAGAATTTGGGGGGAAACACCAGAATTTAAGATGAGGGAAGGAAAAGGAAAGCCAAGAGGAAACAGCCATGCTAGGGTCATCTCACCAAAGCCAAGAGCAGAGAACCAAGCACCTAATAAAGTGTGTGACCCTTAATGACAAGAGAAGACCGAAACATTTCCATTAGATTTAACCACATAGAGAAGTAATAGGGTCCTTGGTGGGAGTATCTGGGGGGTGGGGGTGGGAGAAGGACACTTGAAGGCAGAGGTGACCAGTAACCCTCTGTGGACAGGGGCAAAGGCACCTCTGTACTGTCTGATGGGTCCCCAGGCCTGAGTGCCTTAAGGAAACTGAGCAAGTTCAAAAGCTAAGAACCAGGAGGTGTCAGCTCTGCCACTAGAGAGTGACCTTGGGCAGGTCAATTCACTGTTCTAGGCCTCAGTTTCCTCCTCTGTAAAGAAGGAAGGAGCTGGAGCCAATGCTTTCTAAACTGGTGTCCCACAGAATTCTTTTTGGTGGACATTATGTGGTATACTTTACTAAATATATACCCAGTAAATTTTTGAGTTCCCATGATTTGTGAAGGATTATGTGCTAGCAAAAATTAAAAAGTGCAAGAGTAGGGAGGGGACAGATTTTGAGGTTGGAGTTTGATAAACTGTAGGCTGTTAGAACTCTTAAAAACATTTAACATGTTAATGTGCATTGGTGAATGGCCAAAAAGGTAACCCAGTATTTATCCAGTACTTCTCAACTGTCCAACTTATTTGACCCTTGTACACTTTATTTACCAAGTGTGCGAAGACATCTCCTGGAAATAGTGTCCAGCAACTCACAGTGCAGGCATGACTTAACAACCAGTTGGTCTTCATGGCCCCTTCTGGTTTGGTATTGCAGCAACCCTGGAGTTTGCTTGCAGCCAGAGAGAGGAAGGTCTTCCAGCTGCTGGTGGCTCAAAAATAGAGCCAGAGCCTGAGCTTTCAGGTGAGTCCGTACAATATGGCCTCCTACCTTGTAGGGCCCCCTTCCCTAGTTAGCTTCCCAGCTTGTCTATAAAGATTCCCTGGGGCATTCTTACATTGCCAGGAGGATGGGCTTGCAGAGTGAATTTCTGAGATATCATTCTGATCTACAGCTTGCAGTTCATCAGACAGTGGAAGTGCCCGAGACTTGTCCAGGTACAGGTTTTCTTAGAAATTCCACACTGCTGGAGGTAGGTGGCTAAGAAACCTAGGAGGGTCCTCTAAGCAGCAAGAAGTGAACTGCAGACTCTGAGCTTGCCAGACAGAGTTTCAGCCAAGAGTGTGGTGGGGGGCGGGGCTGGTACAAGGAAATGCATATGTTGGCCTAGATAGACCCACCCTGAGACCACGTCCCCTGCTGAATGGCCTGTGCTCACAGAGTGGAGGGATGTCTGTGATAATGTCCAGGGCAACCTGTTGTAACTGGGCTTCTATAGGAGAATTAATCCCTCAAGCCCTAGGGCATCCCTTTTATGAAATGAATTAACTTCTCTCCTATGCATGTGGAAGGGTACTGGTTGTGAACCATCCCTGGGAGAAGTGAGAAAATAGTCACTCAAATAGTTTTCTATGTATTGTGGTTCATATTAAGAACCTCTAAAGGAGTTGAATCTGTAGCACATGGAAGCCCAAAAGACACTGCCGAAGAACCTTCCTCTGGATGGAGGAGCCCCAAGGCACCCCATGCCTGGCACCATGTTGTGGAGTGGAGGCAGCAGAGCCTGGCATAAGGTCCTGTGGTGACTCTGAGAGCACTGTGGGGGTGGGGGAATCATGGTGCAACTGCAGAGCCCTTCCACCAGGTACCCAAGGGAATCTGCCTTTTACCCAGGGAGTGATAAACCATGGTGAACTTGTTTTCCTAGGTAGCAAAGGGTGCCTATGTTTGTTATCTATTGCTGTGTAACAAGTTACCCAAAACTTAGTGGCTTAAAACAACATTTTTCATCTCACCTTTCTGTGGGTGAGGAATCCTGGAGTGTCTTGGGTCCCTCACAGGCAGCAATCAAAGGGTCACTCAGGGCTGCAGTCATCTCAGGGCTTGGCTGGGGGTGGATCCTCTCCGACTTGCTCACGTGGTTGCTGGCAGGATTCAGTTCCTCGTGGGCTGTTAGCCAGGGCCATGCTCAGTCCTTGACCTTTGGGGCTCTCTTGCGTGGCAGCTTACTTCACGGAAGCCCAGAAGCCAGACAGACGAGAGTCCCAGTCTTGTAACCTAATCACAAAGTGACAACCTGTCGCTTTAGCTGGATTCTGTTCCTTAAAGCAAGCCGCCAGGTTCAGCCCACACTCAGGAGAAGGGGCTACACAAGGAGGCGGGATGGGGCCATCTCTGAAAGCTGCCCGCCACGGTAGCCAGCTGGGTTCCTGAGCAGATCACCTCTTTGCCCTGGCCCACTTATTCCTTTCCTGGCACACTGTAATTAATAACCCGTCCAGCAATTCAAATGTGGCAGTGTAATGGAATAGCAGATCCGACTGTTATTTTAAGGGTATTCCCTGACCCTTTTCTGAGATGCAGATTTCCATAACATGAAGTGAGAATGGCTATTGAGGCAAGAATTAAAAGCAGGGTATGTTTATGTGGATGAACAAATTAATCTACATGTGAAACCCCAGTGAAATTGACATGAAATAAAAATTTCATGCCTTACAGTGTATCAGTGTTGCCCATGAAATGAGATTAAAAGGAATTTCTGATTTTACAGTTGTCATACTTTTTATACTTCTCGCCTTTTTCTCTTCTAAAGGGTGGAGTTTGAACCCAGGGACCAGCCACAGATCGGGCATGTTACGCTTTTTTGTTCATCTTCCTTTTCCTCATAGCTGAGATCAGGCTTCCTGCCATAGACCTGAACTGGGGATATATTAGATGTTCTCAGTTCTAACAACTAAATCTGTGACTCTAAAAGCCAGGAGCAAGTTCACTGCCCTCTGTGCTGGGAGAACTGACATTCTGGAAAGGTCTCTAGCCAAGAGCTTTTCTCCTCTCGTTCTTTCTTCCTCACACACGTCAGCTTTGAGTTGGGGCTGGTGGTGAGGACAGGAGGGGATGAGGAAGGTGTTGTCCGTGAGGCCTGTTCTGGGCTGGCACTGATGACAGACTGAGTGACAGAGACGGACGTACCCCACCTGCACCCAGGATCCAGAGATTGACATTCTCTTGGGGATAGAGAGCTCTCTCCCAGTCCCAGTCCCACTTTATGTCTTACCTGTGTTTCCCTTTGCCTTTCTGGCCCTGGTGTTTAGGGAGATGGAATATACGGGGAAAACAACCCATTCACTTTCTCTGCCTGTGTCTGACCTCTGCAGTGTACGCTAGAAATACAGGAATTGGAAGGAAATCTTAATTTTTGTTTCGGTCAGCAGAGCTTTCTGTTTAGCAATAGATGTTCATGAACTGTCCCAGCCAGGGTCCTAGAGAGGTCACATCTTTGCCCACCCTCTTGAGCTCCAGTGGGAGCCGCTGTTAGGATGCTCCTGGCTGCTCCGCCAGCAGTTCCCCAGCTTTCTGTTACGACCCTGGAGCAGCACCTTGTCCCTCCCTCCTGGGCAGGTCACTGCAACTGCTGGTTTCTAGAGCTCGGCAGAAAATGCTTGGGTACCCGAGTGCTACCCAAGTGTGGGCAGTCGGGTACACCCAGCATACAAGGCCATGGAATAGAGCTGAGTGACAACTGGAACTGTCCCGGCACAGAGGACATTACAGCCTGTGACAAGGACGCTGGAGTGCGGCAGGCCTGGGTTCAAACCCCCTTCGCTAGCTGGAGTGCATTTCTGAGACTCTCGGCACCTGTCCCTTCGTTAGGGAATCCGTAAAACAGCGGCCCCCACATAGGGTTGCTGAGAGCACTCACTGTGGGGGGTGCTCGGTGCAGTGCCCGGCAGTCAGCGTTCAACAGCGGTGGTTTGACACCATCCCACGGGTGGATGGCGTCATCACTGTACCCAGGGAACTGAGGTTCCACCCGAGTGTGTCCCACCCCAGGCCTGTGTGACTTCCATTACATCATGCCATGTATTGTGTGACCTTTCCCTGTTCTCTAACTGTCCTCAGTCTTCCCTCTGGGGTAACAGAACCCCCCTTCAAGACCCAGAGTGGCTTCCCTTAATGTCCACATGTCACGAATAGCAACTACCCCCTCACCTCTCTCCGGAGTTGGCGGCTCTGCCTCTCCGTCATCCCTCCTGGTTTTCTGCTCGAGAATGGGATCCCGAGTGTTCCTAGTCTACGACCCAGTCGTGTCTGCCATGAAGGCAGCGTGCTATAGGAAGAGGAACGCGTGTCTGGGAGTCTGAGGGCCTGGTCCCAGCCCCAGCAGGCCAGCACGGAACCACCAGTAGCTCTGATGGCTCGTCGATGACATGGGGCTGACAATGATAATCATCACAGTCCCCTCCACATGCTGCTGCCAGGACTGCACAAGCTCGTGGGACAAGATGAAAGGCGTGTGCGCACCACGACAGCACTGACAGCACTGCGGTGACTGACAGCCATCCTCGCCGGTGTGTTTCTGACGTGCCCACATTGTCACATATTCTGGGGCGGGGTGGGGGTGGGCAGGAGGCAGTGACTGACTGTGGACAGGGAAGGGGGCAGCTCCTCCCCAGGCCCTCAGTTGTCATCTCGGCTCACCTCCCTGGCAGCACCTTTGGCCAGTCCGTGGCACCAAATACTCGAGAGGTTGGTGGTCCAGGAAGCACTTGGCACCGTCTTAACTGGGGGAAATAGAGTCTTCATCAAGTCATTGTTTAAAAAAAGAGAAGAGAAAGAAACGTCACATTGCAGATCAGCCCAGAGGCGCATGCCTTGCTCACAAGTGGCCCTGGCCGGCAGGCCTGCAGACCCTGGGATGCTGTTTCCACACACAGCAGGGGACCTGCCCTGCCTCCCGGCTCCCTGGCTCCCCCAGACTTGTTTGGTGTCCCCCGCCCCCACACCAATCGTTCCTGCTCGCTGGCTCTTCTTTCCAGTAAAAACCTTGAATCTTTAATAAATCAACATGCTTTCTCGTCCGTCTGCCGGCGCCGGAGCTCAGTGTTGGCAGGCGTTTGCATTCCCTCGTGGCCCTAATAGAGCTCGCTATTTGATTAATCTTTTAGATCCTCCCACAGAGAGCCCGCTGTCTGAGCCGGCTCTCCGCGTGCTGTCCAGCTCTCAGGGTTCTCTCCGCCTCTTGGCTGCTTGCACGCGGCGACTCATGCGCAGGGCTCAGCGGCAGGTGGGACCTGCCAGCACCAGTGCCGGGCCCTGTGCCTTGAACCCCGGGGGAGTTCACAGTGGGTGCTGGGGACGAGGAGGAGTCAGGGGACCTGGACTCCATCATCTCAGTCACTCGCCAGGTGTGTGACCCTGAGTGAGAGTCTGAGCCTCAGTTTACCTCATCTCTAGTGGGTGCTCTTGAAGTCTGTTGTGATGGTCAGATGAGGCAAAGGGTGAGTCTGGGCACCCCCAGCCGTGAGCAGGGGCGGGAGGAATGTCTTGTGATGCCCTTCGAGCCTGTGAGGTGTGAGACAGCACCTGCCGCCTGCCGTCCCCAGCCTGTGCGTGCCGGGGGTGCTCGCGGGATTCCTGTCCCTTCCCCTGCAGGCACAGGAGGCTGGAGGGTGCAGAGGCCAGGAGCACAACCTCCCAGGCTCCAACTGACACCTGCCCTGTCACCACAGCCACATCAGCTCAGGAGACTGAGCTGGGTCATCCCCACAGTCACTTCCTTTTCTAAACCACAAGCTTGCGATTCCAGTCAGTACGCACTGGACACTGCACAGAGGCTGGCTCAACCGCTCCGTAGTTGTGATGACGATTGTAGCAACCACACCTACTAAACACCCCATGCTCTGCACACATCATCAGCAGTCTTCGCAACAAGAGTTCGTACTTAGCCCCATTTTACAGATGACAATATTGAGACACAGAGAAGATAAACGATGGGCCCAAGGGTGCACGGCCAGTTCTTGGCACATCCAGACTGAAATGCAGGCATTGGAGCCCAGGTTCTGCTCACTAACATTCATGCCGCATTCTCTGATCTCTCCTCCTTCTCTTGCCTTCTGTGCCCCTTACCCGCTGTGGGGACAGGGTAGAACCACTCGCCAAAGACATCTTTCCAGCCCACGCAAGCTCTGGATCCACCCAGCAGGCTGGGTTGTCTGCAGATTTGCACTGATGTTACAAATAATAGTAGTTAGTTATTATTTGTCAAAGGTCTATTATTACCTAACATAGTAATAGTCTAGGGGAAAAAAATCTTCAAGTTAAAAATTATCTCCACTTTCCAGTTGAAGAAACTGAAGCTTAGAAAAGTAAAGTTGGATGCCCACTGACACAGTTGAGCCTCAGCTGCAAAATGGTTATTTGTGACATTCCGTTGAATGTGGGCCACCCTGCTTTACAGATGAGCAGACAGCAGCCTAGAGAGGGGCGATTTGCCCAAGGTCGCTTCGTGTCCTGACCCCAGAATTCTGTGAACTATCTCACTTAGCCTGAAGGTTCAGATCTGTGCCTGTGACTGGGATTCTGTGCCCTGTCTGTCTGTCTGTCCCTCCCTACCTCACCTGTGAGACCCCGTACCTCCTCCTCCACCCCAAGCAGAGTTGCACCTCTGCTGTGTGTGCACACTTCTGTGTCGTGCACCAACACACCTGCTGTCCTAGCTGGTGCCTTCACTGCAGGGAAAGTAGCTCCTGTCCCCAAAAGCTCTCTAAGCAGATAACTCGCAGTGCCACCCGCCCTCCCCAACTTGCCCCTGAGTAGCTCACATCACAAAAGCTGGGGCCTGGGGTCCCCCTGCCTCCCAGCACGTGGAAGGGGAAGCCGTCTTCAAGGCCGTGCCCAGGGCCTGACCCCCTGAGAGGGTTTCAGAGCATGCTCCCCTCAAGGCAAGGGCCACCGCAGCCAGGAGAAGCTGGGGTCTTGGCCACTGGAGACACCCCAGTCCTGGCAGTGTTCTCAGAAGCGGCCTTCTGAGTTGCTCAGCTCATGCTCTCTCCTTTGTCCCCTGGCTCTGATGGAGAAACCAGGAAGCTCTGCTGTCTGACTTATCACCTTCCTTCAGGGGGACAGATGGTTTCCCCCCTCCCTGACATCACCTGTTCCCCTTGATGCTGACTGTGCTGGCTGCCTCCCCCTCTGCTCTGGCCTAAGCCCCTCCCTGCTCTCACGGACCTGCTACCTGCTACCTACCAACCAAGGCCCCCCAGCTCCACCTCGACTGGCTGCCTGCCCTCCCCACTCCCCACTGCTCCTGAGTCACGTCTGTGTCCGCAGACAGGCAAGTCCAAGCGTCTCACTGGGGGCCATTTCAAGACATTTTCCTTCTCACTTTATAATAGTTATTTAATGCAAGCAAATCACTCCTGATTAAACTTAGTGGCTTAAAACAACAGGAACCATTCATTGATTATCTTCACTGTGCCTGTGGGTCGGCAGTTCGGAACAACTTGGCGGGGCAGGCGGTTCTGGCTTAGAGTCTCGCTGAGCTGCAGTTGGAAGCCCGCTGTGGCTGCTGCCATCTGAAGGCTTGACGGGAACTGGTGGGCCCACTTCAAGATGGCTCATTCCTGTGGCTGGCAAGTTGGTGCCAGCTGTGAGCAGGTGGCCACAGTTCCTCTCACAGGGCTACATGAGTGTCCTCACGGCCTGGCAGCTGGCTCCCCTCCGGGCAGCCAAGGCAGAGCCTCCAGTGCTTTTATGATTTAATTTCAACGGTCACAGTGTCACTTCCACCATATTCTATTGGGCACATGAACTGCCCTGATTCAGTGATGGAGGGGACCTCACAAGGGCATAAAAACCGGTAGGTGAGAGCCACTGGGAGCCATCTGGGAGGCTGGCTGCCACACCTTGGAAAACTGGAAAGGGCTAATCTTCAGATGACCCAGGCATGGATTTCCTGATTTTCCTTCTCCTTTTCTCCATAAATGGGCATCCAGTATGCCTGAGTCCTGGTCTGGGGTTGTAGAGATGGACAAGGCCATGGGTTCCTCCCTTGATGAGCTCATAGTGGGAGAGACTTATCACAAGAAGTGCTAAGAAAGATAGATGTACAGAATTATGGGAGCACAAAGGATGGGCCCTTACCTATCTGGGGGAGTATGGAATGCCTTTCCAGCAGTGGGGACATTTGCTCTGGGATGAAGGATGCATAGGAGCTCCTCAGGTAAAGGAAGGAGGCAGGACATTGCTCCGTGCAGAAGGGACAGCATGAGCAATGGCAGAGAGTTATGGTGGCATATGGGACTGTGATTGTGGAAGGAGTTGAAGGCTGTAACAGGCAGTTTGGACTTTATACATCAGGAATTGCAGGAGGGATTCAAGCCGGAGGACGGCCTGGCAGACCCAGTGGTGGACAGGATGGGGCTGGCAGGACAGAGGCTGGAGGCAGGGAGGCTGGGCAGGAGGCTGCTGCATTGCTCCCAGGAGGAGTAAAGAATCTGCAGGCTGGGCTGTCGGGATGAGTGATGCATTCAGGAGGCGGAGCTAAAAGGACAGAGTGAGAAGTTGCTTCTGTGGGGAGAGGACAGTCCTGAAGGTCACAGCTTCCCCTTCCCACCGTCTCTGGGCCTGGCCCCTTCCTTCCCTAACTCTCGGCTCCTTGTGGCTGGGCCCAGCCCAGCCCATGCAGATCCTGAGCAGAACAGCCTGGCATCCTCTGAATGAGTCCTTGCACCAACACCTTGTGCTAAGCTATTCAGAGTTACCAGGGAGGCAAAGAGACATCAGGCTCATTGGCCTGGGACTGAGGATCTTAAGTATTTTAGGCCACAGACTTCTTTTATAATCTCGTGAAAACTGTCTTTTCAAGGAAAACATGCACATTTGCGCACACAGTTTGCAAGCAATTTCAGAGGGCTCACCTGCCCTTGAAGCCCGTCCCTGGGTCACCGGACCCCACGTTAAAAGCCCTAGGCCTAAGAAAAAATGGGAAAATGAAAAGAGCAAATGTTTGGCTCCCCAAAAGTCTGCTATTTACTTCCTTTTGAATACCCCCCTAGTAATTGGTCAACCCCTGAAACAGCAAGAAACAGGAGGAAGCATTTACCCAGTGATAGCCCCGGTGGCACCAGCCTCACTCAGCGGGTTTATTTTCGTTATTATAGTAATTTTCGGGCTGCAGGCTACAATTTTCACTTGCAGCGAGGTATTAAATTGAAATTACCCCAGATGTAATTGTCATACAAAATAATCCTGGAGACATGGGAGTGAATGCTTTTTCAAGATGGGGTTTTATTGCTTATACCGGGGTTTGGGGCTCCACCTCTCTATACATGCCAGATGCAGGCATGTGTGGCAGAGCCGGGGCAGCACGGCACGGTGGGCTGGAGCTGTTGGCCCAGAACACGGTGAGGCATCTGCCGCTGGCCAGTGGCTCGAGAGGAAAAGCTGGAAGGACACCGCTGGGGAGCAGAGCCCAAGACTTGGGGTTGGGTTCATGCAGCTGGTAGGGACCACTGTGCACTAACTCAGGTGTGCAAGAAATGCCACGTGCATTTTCTGTATATCACCTGGATTTGGCTCCAAGCCCAAGTTCTCCCAAGGTGGTGGGAAATGGGGCTTCAGTCATTGTCTGAGCTCCCTGGCCCCTCTTAGGGCCCAGTGAGGCCCTAGGGTCTTACCCAGTGCTCTGCAGACACCAAGTGTCTGTCAAACTGGTGACCAGCCAACGCCCTTGTTTCTAGCCCTTCAGGTCTGCTTTGCCCCCAAAGTCTCACCGTCTTCTGCCTTTCCTTCCCCAGATGCACCCTGTTGGTGTATTACACGGACCTCCCACCCACCAGCATCATCATCACCTTCCACAACGAGGCCCGCTCCACCCTGCTCAGGACCATCCGCAGGTGAGCACACCCTGCTGGTCTGCCGGCCGGCTCCAGGCCAGCACTCGGTGGGGGCCTGTCTGCTCACTGGGAGCCCGGCCTCATGCTGGGAATGCTGGGCACCGTTTGACACGCCACATGCGTCCACTCAGCCCCTGCTCATATTGCTGTGAGGGAGGCTGTTGCCCCATTTCACAGGGAGAAAGGCCTGGGCTGTCAGGTAACTTGCGGAAGGTCTCAGTGCCCTTGGCCTTCTCTGCCGTGCTAGACGGCCTCTAGAGCAGGGGTCCCCAACCTATGGTGAGTTGTATAATTATTGCATTACATACTGCAATGTAATAATAATAGAAATAAAGTGCACAATAAACGTAATGTGCTTGAATCATCTGGAAACCATCGCCTCCCTCCCTGGTCCGTGGAAAAATTGTCTTCCACGAAAACGGTCAGTCCCTGGTGCCAAAAAGGCTGGGGACCGCTGCTCTAGAGCATGGGCTCCAACTTTCACAGCTGCGGGAGGAGCTGAGGCCCTGGGAGGCCGGGTGCACAGCCCAGCCCCAGCATCAGGCTGGGGTTAGGACTCAGGTCTGCCAGGTGCCGCCCACCCAGCCCCCTGCCTCTCCGCCTCCTGCACAGCTGCCCGGGGAGGTGCTGATGCAAATCAGAACAGTCTGTGGGCATCGCTAAGGTTTGCCGTCCTGGCTGTGTGCCTTGGGCTCCAGCCCCATTCCCCCTCGAGACTCAGTCCACGCTCAGCGCCTCGCCTGGGTTGTGTTCTTGCTCTAATGGGTGCGTTGTGCTCTGTGTGGCCTGTGGCCTGCATGGATTTTTGATATGCCCGAGTCTCAGCGCCAGCCCCCAGCAGAACTTCCCTCGGAACACAGACCTGCACCCGGAAGGCTTGCCTGGGAATTCCTCCCCCGGGTTCTTCAAAGGCCCTGGCTGTTTCGCTCACCTCTTCTCCCGGTGCCCTCCCGCCCCCAGCATTTGCCTCACCATGTGTCCCGCTTTTGTGCAGACACACCTTGGCCGTGCCCAGCTGGGGAGGGGCAAGGCCATTGCCGTGCCCACCTTACAGCTGAGGAAACAGATTGGAGGTGCTAAATCAAGGTGTAATGTTGCACAGTTAACAGTAGTGAAGCAGGATTCCAGTCCACGCACTCTGACCCCAGAGTTCTTTTCGGCAGCCTGACTAGGGCAAGGCTAGTCCCAGTGGTGGGACGGAGCATCGCCAGGCAGCAGGGTGCCGCAGCCATGCCCGCCAGCAGAGTGAGAACCCTCCATACCTGCACACCCCTGTGAGATGCGGTTCGTTAGCGTCCTCCCAGATCTGTTGCACGGCACTTCAGATGGTCGCCTGACTCCACAGAGAAGGAAATAGGATTAAATGTAGGCCAAAGAAAGTGCACCAAGCACAGCAAATTCTCTTGCCATTTCCATCAAACAAGCCACACTTTTCCTGTCTCCCTCCTGCACCCACATGGCTGTGTGCCGGCAGGAATCCCCAGGTGATGGAGGTGAGTTCTGCAGTAGGCTCTCCCCGAGGAAGGCGCCGGGTCTTCAGCCCACCTGTCACTAGTGATGAATGTCCACTGTGCACAGTCAGCACGTCCTGCAGAAACACAGCGAGGGGCCTGTCCAGACACGAGGCTTTCAGCTTGCTGCTTCCACTCATCCAAGGGACAGCTCTGTCTGCTGCCCAGAAGTCCGGGGCCACTGGCGGAGCTGGCTTTGTCCTCCAGCTGCTTGCCCGTCCTGGCTTCTGCATTCGCCCACAAGCTGCCAGATTTGAATTTGATTTCCCAACAAGGCAACAGCTCTTGACAAGAAAATGTGCCAAGTCACTGTCAGGTGTCAACCGTGAGTCTCACGGTAGATTAATAAAGTGCCTGGCTGATTTATAAACTGGTATGCGTATGTGTGGGGGAACAGGGATGAGGACGTCCGATATACCTGGGTCTGCTCTGGTGAGGGGAGATCGGAGTGTCTGGGCCTCCTGGGCTGAGCAAACGCATGGTGGAGCAGAGGTGCCAGGCCACTGCCCCCCACCGCCCACCCCCTCAGGATCTGCTTGGGCATGGGGTGAGGGAGGGGGGAGAGACGGGGGCAGGGAGGGGAGAGTGCAACAAGCCAGTGGCAGACTCTGCCTTCCCTGCCACCACCCATGGTGGCTGTGCCACAGGTCATGACTGGGCATGTCTGCTAGATGTTTCCACAAGGACACTATTAGCATCTGAGAGAGGTTCCTGGATGTCCAGGCTGGTCTATCCTTGTCCTTCAAGGGGTTCTCTGATGCCAGGCACGTGCACCCCAACACACTCACATGCACCCCATTGGGACCTTCCTCTGGGCCCTTCTCTGCACATCACTACTCTGACCTTTAATGCATTTTTCCCACATCCTCTTCAGTGAGCTGCCTTAGGAAAAGGACTGTGTCTTATTCATCTCTTATTAAACTCCCTGTGGCTCAGTTTCCCAATCAAGGAAATGGGAATACTAATCGTATGTAGCATGTAGGGTTGCTTCAAGCTAGCTCAGCTGAAGAACGGAGAACTGTGCCTGGCACAGAGTAAGTGCTCGATCAGAGAAAAGAGGCTCTGGGACATTTAAAAGGGCACTGCGCTTAGAGTCAGAAGACCCGGGGTCAAGTCCCCACCTTACCACTTCCTAGCTGCGTGACCTTGGGCAGGTTGTTAACCACATTGGTAAAAAAAAAATGGTAATAAAAATATTTTGTGTGTTTCTGTAATAGTTCTATCACATTTCCCACAATGCACTTTCCTCTGGGGAACCTCTCGGACATTGGGGAGCATTACAGTGCAGTGTGGGGGTCCCGGGGCCTTCCACTCCCCGTGCCTCCCAACACTGTGCTTATGTTCTCCAGGTGCTACAGCCACGCTCAGAGCTAACCCCGCCAGCTCTGAGATGTGCTTTTCCTCTTCCTGCTGCTCCTCCATCTCTCTTTAATAGTAGAAATGATACTTAATAACATTAATATGGTAAATGTATCCTGAGCTTCGTGGCCTACAGAACACAATCCATCCCTCACTCTGGTTGGAGCCTCATCCTGAGCTGGTGCAGTGGGTGGTTTGTGCCACGCCAAGGCCCAAGGCCACGTGCTGGGAAGCGGGGAAGCCAGGCTTGGGCTTCCTGCCTGCCCCGGGGTGCGGCCCCAGCTCCCCTGTCCACTGGCCTGATGGAGGGCTGCCCCGAGGTCCTGGGCCCCTGCACTGTGGGAGGGGGCTTGGGCCTCCTCAGCGCTATGCTTTTCAGAAGACACTCAGGACGTGCCAGATGACTTAGCCAAGGTCCTGTGTTAGCATGAGCTTCTAGCCTTGGCAGACAGCAGTGGCTCTCAAACTTGAGCAGGCATTAGCAGCCCCTGGCGGGCTTGTCAAAACACTGTTTCTTGGGCCCCATCCCCAGAAAGTCTAACTCAGTAAGTCTGGGGTGGGGCCCAAGAATTCGCATTTCTAACAAGTCCTAGGTGATGGTGGTTTGGGGATTGCACTTTGAGAACCACAGCTGAAAGTCATGCTCATTGCTATTATTAGTTTCAGTATATGGTTTCAATTAATATCAGTGCCCTCATTCAGAGAGCAGCTGCCGTCTGCCAGGCACGGTGCGCTCCTTTCCTGCGGCTGAGGAATCCTGGTGCTGAAGGCTGAACGCTTACTGAAGCTCTCCCCGCTAGGGAAGGGCGGATGCACAGAGAAAGTACTTGAACTCAGGTTAGTCTCACTCCAGAACGACTACACTCAACTGTCAGCCGGCCTCGGGTCTTCATTCTGCTGGTATTTATGGAGTGTCTGATAAAACCTGCCTGCGTAGAGCACCACGGAGTTCACAAAGCAATTTCAAATACATTTCCTCATTTCATACGCACAAAAGCCTGTGAAGTAGGTCAAGTATTAATATCGCCTGCTTTTACAAGGAAAATGTAATTACAGGAGGAAAAGGAGGCGTCTATCTGGTTCAGGACTGCACAGCTCGTGGGTGGTGGAGCCCACCTGGCCTCTGAGCCCGTGCTGCCTCGCCACCTCTGGGGGCTCCTCGGGGGCCACAGTTACGGTGCAGCGGGCATAGATGCTACCTGCACAGCCGCCCTCTGGCAGAGAGGTGAGCTGCATATAGGAGACTCAGTTCTAGAATGATCTCAGGCAGAATGTGGCCCACATATGCTGGTGGGTCCAGTACTTGCTCCCATGCTAAGGCCACGTAAGGAAGAGCACAGGGCAGGCAGCTGAAGTAGGGGTGACACAGAGAAGAGCCATCCTGCTCTGGGCCCCGTAGGGAAGGGGGAGGGGGGTTGCTTTGCTGTAGACACGTGGTGAGAGGGAGGAGGGAGGCTCCAGCAACCAGGGTTTGGGGACTGAGTGTGCACAAGGGAGGGCCCTGGAGGACCATCTGGGCCAGGCCGGGTGTCATGAGCTGGACTTAACCTTCTCCTCTTCCAACCACCCAGGTACCCAGAGCACAAGCCCATCTCGGGCCCTCCCTGCCCTGAGCCACCTCTAACGGGACCCTGCCACCACGCCAATTGCTCTGATTAGAGGTGCAAAAACAAGCCAGGTGTTACCAGGAAATGGTCTAATTAGCACTTACTGCTGACGATTTCTTTTTTTTTTTTTTCTTTTCTGTTTTAAACCCTGGACATTTTTTATTCGCTAATCATCTCTCAGTTCAACCAGCACAGAGCCGCGCGAGATTTACCTTTTGATGTTCACAGAAGAGAACTCTTGAATTTCAAAGAGCCGGCAGGGATTTGGGGGAATCGAATGCAGAAGCTACAGCCGTAATCAAACCTCATTAGAGGTTATTCTTCCAGCAGGTTTTCTTCTCTCCCCTGCCTCCCTCCCTGATTAGAGGGCTGGTGGTTGTGTTTGTGTGTGTTTTCTGTGGGACTGGCGTGGTGAACGGTCCCCTCCCACACCCTCTGGTGGAGGCTGTAGCGTTCTTCCCCTCCCTGACCCCAGCTCCCAGCAGACAGTGACCGTGGGCTCGGGGCTTTGTGTTGGGGTTCTTCTCTCCACCTTATACTAGTTGCCGTGGTAAAAATTAAGGCTTCCTAAATATGGTAGCTCCAGGCAAAGTTCCCTTCTAGGAGAGTCTCCATCCTGCATAGAAAGGGTGGCTCATCAGAAACAGGGCCCAGTGTGGTCCTCCTGGGACGAGGCCCACAGCACCTCTGCCAGCACCCACTCTGAACCCCCTCTCCACATACACAGAGCTCAGGGTATCCCATGATGGCTGATGTGGCCCCGACAGGTTTCTGAGAAACCATGTGGTTTGGAGGTTTTCAGGAGAAGCAGGATCCAGCCTTCTCAATCAGGTATAGGACCCGGAGTTAACGCTGAAACCCAATCCTTGCTCCTGGGTCAAGGCCCACAGCACAGGAGGGGTGACTGAAGTCTATTCAATTCAAAAATCATTGATGATGCAGAAAATATTAAATAGTAATAATTGCTATTATTTATCATCACGTAATGCCAACTATCATGCTAAATACTTCATATGCATTTTCTCCTTTAAATTTCTCAACAGCACTGTGAAGTAGGTACTACTGTTATTATCCCTAGTTTATAGTTGGGGTACTTTGCTGCACAGAGCTATACAGTAACTTGCCTGAGGTTACATAGCTTGTAGGAAGTAGCTGCTAGACCACAAGCTTCAGGAGGGCAAAACTCATTCTCCTCTGTTCACCATCACATGCCCGGTGCCAGGACACAGCAGGTGTGCTGTGACGTCCCTCAAAGGAGTGGTGATGGGCCAAGGCATGCTGGACTCTGACAAGACGGAGAGCAGTTGACAAGGATCTGCCTTGGGTTGTTACCCTTTAGCTCTGCAGTCCCCAAACCCCAGGTCACAGACCAGTACTGGTCTGTAGCCTGTTAGGAACCGGGTTGCACAGCAGGAGGTGAGCAGCGGACTAGTGAGCAAAGCTTCATCTGTATTTACAGCCGCTCCCCAACGCTGGCATCACCAGCTGAGCTCCGCCTCCTGTCAGATCAGCAGAGGCATTAGATTCTCAGAGGAGCACGAACTCTACTGTAAACTGGGCATGTGAGGGAAGCAGGTTGCACCCTCCTTATGAGAATCTAATGCCTGATGATCTGAGGTGGAGCTGAGACAGTGATGCTAGCGCTGGGGAGCAGCTGCAAATACAGATTATCATTAGCAGAGATGTTTGACTCCACAGAGACCATAATAAATCAATTGCTTGCAGACCCATACATATCAAAACCCTATCAGTGAGTGGCAAGTGACAATTAAGCTGCATCTGGTGGCAATCTTTATAGTGGCAAATGAGCATCTTCAATTGTAAAGCTGCATCTGGTGGCAGACTTTAGGTCAGATTCCAACACTTATTTTAGTCCACTTCATCCACACCTCTTTCCTGTGCTGCACACTTGTGTCAGTCACAGTCTTGGTAAGCCCACAAGCTAACCCTAGCAAAAATGAGTAAAAGACAAACGTCACTGGAGAGCTTCTTTGAAAAGGGGGAAAGACCCAATGATGAGACAGCAGAAGACTCTAAGACTGCCAACAAAATGAAAGCTGCATTTGAAGGAAAATACCAAGAGTCTTACTTAAATTACGGGTTCATTGCAACAGGTGACTCACATTCTCCAAGCACACTTTCTATGATATGTGGTGACTGGCTATCCAACGAAGCCATGAGACCTTCAAAACTGCTTCGCAACGTGGAGATCAAGCACCTTGCATTAAAAGACAAGCCTTTGGAGTTTTTCAAAAGAAAAAAAACATGAACACGAGGAACAGAAGTAATGGTTGAAGGCCACCACTTCATCAAATGCGTCTACACTGACAGCATCACTCTTAGTGGCTGACCGCATTGCTAAAGCTAAGAAGCCCTTTACTACTGGTGAAGAGTTGATCCTGCCTGCTGCTAAGGACATTTGCTGTGAACTTTTAGGAGAGGCTGCAGTTCAAAAGGTGGCAGGTGTTCCTCTTCCCACTAGCACCATAACTGGATGAATTGATCAAAAAGCAGAGGATATTGAGGCACAATTGTTGGAGAGGATTAATGAGTCACTGTGGTTCACAATCCAGGTTGACGAGTCTGCTGATGTTGACAACAAGGCAGCAATGCTTGTTTTTGTGCAATATATTTTTAGGAGGATGTGCATGAGGATATGTTATGTGCACTTTCGTTGCCAACCAGCACCACAGCTGCAGAACTATTCAAAGTCTTTGAATGATTACAGATCAGGAAACTGAATTGGTCATTTTGTGTAGGTATATGGGTGGATGGAGTGGCTGCCATGACTGCACGGCTTTCTGGTTTCACTACTCGGGTCAAGGTGGTCGCTTCTGAATGTGAGTCTACGCACTGTGTCATCCACAGAGAAATGCTGGCTAGCTGAAAAATGTCACCTGAACTAAACGTTTTTCAGGATGTGATTAAAATTATCAACCATGTTAAAGTACATGCCTGTAACTCACGTCTGTTTGCACAGCTCTGAGGAGATGGACGCAGGGCACACATGTCTTCTCTTATGCACAGAAGTGGGCTGGCTTTCTAAAGGTAGGTCACTGGCCAGAGTTTTTGAGTTACGACAGCCACTCCAGAGATTTCTTTTAGGAAAACAGTCACCACTGGCAGCACATTTCAGTGACACAGAATGAGTCGCAAAACTTGCTTACTTGTGTTACATGTTCAACCTGCTCAATGAACTCAATCTGTCACTTCAGGGGAGAACGACAACTGTGTTCAAGTTGGCAGATAAAGTGGCTGGATTCGAAGCCAAACTGGAATTGTGGGGGCGATGAGTGAGCATTGGGATTTTTGTGACATGTTTCAAACATCAGCAGAGATTTTGAAAGAGACTGAGCCAGGGCCTTCTTTCTCCCAGCTGGTGCACGATCGCCTATCTCAGCTTTCAAAAGAGTTTGAGCATTACCTCCCACCCACGAAGGACCCCTAAACCAGGAAGGAATGGACCCATTTGTGAATAAGGCAGGTGAATTGACTTTGTGCTAGAAGAGGATCACCTGCTTGAGATCGCAAATGATGGTGGCCTTGAAAGTACATTTTAGACAACTTCAAATCTCCATACGTTCTGGATTAAAGTCAAGGTGGAATATCCTGAGATTGCCACAAAAACACTGAAAAGCCTGCTTCCATTTCCAACATCCTATCTTTGTGAAGCAGGGTTTTCTGCTGTGGCAGCGCCCAAAACGAGATTACGGAGTAGTCTGGACATCAGCAACACACCTCGGTGTCACTGTCTCCCATCACCCCCAGATGGGACCATCTAGTTGCGGGAAAACAAGCTCAGGGCTCCCACTGATTCTGCATTATGGTGAGTTGTATAATTGTTTCATTATATATTACAATGTAATAATACTAGAAATAAAGTACGCAATAAATATAATGTACTTGAGTCATCCCAAAACCATTCCTCCCCCCACCACCAGATCTGTGGAAAAATTGTCTTCCATGAAACTGGTCCCTGGTGCCAAAAAAGCAAAAAGCTTGGGGACCGCTGCTCTGGCAGGAACAACAGGCGAGTGAGGTACAAAACCATCCAACCTTCAGGCTCAGGAAGTGAGAAAAGCGGTAGGATCAGATACAAACTGCTGAGGGATCCCAGAGGAGGAAGTAATTAATTCTTACTAAGTGGGCTGGAAAGCTGTTAGAGAGGAAGTGACATTCGAACTGGCCCTTGTGGGCAGCGTGGGACATTTCGAGCAGTGGCAGCAGCTGGAGAAAAGCTCTCGGTTAAGAATGAGCAGGACATCTCGGACTGCGGCACTGGCATGGAGCGGGTGGGGGTTGGGGGACACAAGGGCCAGGTTCATGCGGCAAAGGCCTTAGTAGTGTGCTGGGGACCGGGATGGAGAAGGGAGGAGCCACTAGAGGGTGTCAATTTATTTGCATTAGCGAGGAAAGTCACACAACCAGATCTGTGCAGCAGAAAGCTCACTCTGGCGGCCACGGGGAGAGGCCGGGGCAGGTTGAGGCTATTGCAGTAAACCAGACAAAAGAGGTTGGATCAGGGCAGAGGTGGCAGAGGTATAAGTAGCTGGAGTGACATTTTCAAATAACACCAGCCAGTCTTGTTCACTGATTTACTTCGGGGTTCCAGGGAGCTAGAGGATTTTGGGGATGTCTCCTGGGTTTCTGTGTGGGTGGCCGGGTGGCTGGTGGTGGCAATCACTAAGGGAAGGCAGAACTACACCCTGCTGGCTCACAGATGGACAGTGTGACTCGACAAGCCCTGTGGTGGCTCTGAGTTTTCATTCCGCAAATGCAACAGTGTCTGTTTAAAACTCAGGTTAATATATAGACTTTGCCGCTCGAAGCCATAATGATTTTTTCTCTTTCCATCTCACAGCGTGTTAAACCGCACCCCGATGCATCTGATCCAGGAAATCATATTAGTGGATGACTTCAGCAATGACCGTAAGTGATGTCGCTGCCTTGCTCTTTAGGCACCACTGTCTGTTCCTGCCCCCGTGCAACAGGCAGAGGTGAGAGCACTGGTTTCCTGGGGATGGAGGAAGGCCCAGGTTGGTAATAAGGATGGAAGACGTTGTGTCCGTGGCTGGGCTCAAGTAGGAGAGAAGCTTTACTTTAAAAAAATATTTTCTTGGGTTCTCTGCTGTGAGTCTTTGAGGACCTAACCAGCTAAATTTAGTAGATTCTTGATTTGGTTGGTGCGTGAGTATATGCGTGTGGATGCATGCACACTTTTGTTTGTGTGCACATATGTGCAAGTATGCACGGCATGCAATGAACATATGTCATTGCCCCCTAACCTGCATTCCTGGTCATAGAAAAAGACACTGAACCTTCAAAGGATCCACACTGGGACCTAAAGCCCAGAAGCAATGGCCACCACTAGAGATTCTTCATTCTTATGCTGCAATAATCTGCAGTCTGGGCCGAGGCTAACGTGCCCTCTCTCTGCCATTCCTGGAGAGGTCCACGTGGGCCCTGTCCTTGGGACCCCGGGGGACCTCTCATCCCCTAGCCCTGACACGGTGCATGGCTGCCTCCTGTCTCCCAACATGCTGCTCATTACCATCTCCTACCTTGTGTCCCCAGTCCTGCTGTCAGAGAACCTGGGTCCCAGGCTAATTCACACCTCAGGTGCACTCTCCAGAAAAAAACATGGGAGTGTTTCCAGACATCTGTGTGTTCGAGTTGAAACGCACAATGATGGTAGAAGCATTGTCGGAATTCAAGTGTGGGTAGTGCTGACACCTCCCCTGAGAGCCAGCATCCCAGCAGCCTGGGTGCAGTTCCGTGCAGGCAGCTGTATCCAGCAGGACAGCCTCCTCCCAATGATAAACCGGGGGAAACAGGGTGGCCACTGGAGACAGCTCTGAGTCCCAGCAGAGTGGAGCCCACCCCACCAGGACTGATGCCGGAAGCTGGGCACAGGGAGCCGCTGCCACGCTGGGGTCTGCTGTACAAAGCTGGAACCCATGGCCGGTGGCACAGCCTTGGAACCTCTGGGAGTGACACAGAAGAGTGGGCTGTGCGTGAGGCCCAGAGTCATGAGATCAGGACTCTGAGTTCTGGGACTCAGTGATCTGGTCTCCTTCCCTGGTGAGGAGGAGCTTGGAGGTGAGGAGACACTCGCCGTGGTGGGGGTAGCTGGCACTGAGGCAGGAGAAGGGACAGCTGCTGGATTCCTTTGAGAGCAGAATGGCCTAGTGATTAGAGCATGGACTCTGGAGCCAGCCTGCCTAGGTTCAGATCCCAGCCTTGCCACTTCCTCACTCCCTGGCTATGTGCCTTGAGCAAATGATCAACCTCATGTCGTCAGTTTCATTGTCTATAAAAAGGAAATGATAATAGTATGTATGGTTTATTTAAGGATTAAACATGTCAACATTTTAATGCAATAAAATGCGATAGCCTCAACCAGGCCGCCTTCCTTGGGGCCTCCAGAGTGAGCTTTCTGATGCACAGATCTGACTATGTGACTTTCCTCACTAATGCAAATAAATAAACTGACACCAAAATGATGGGGCCAAGGTATGGAGCTCAGAGGCAAGAAACTGAGGGGACAGCAGGAAAGCCAGGGGGCACCTGGGACAAATACCTAGAGCGGGGTCTCTTGTCCACCCTGGCACCAGCACATCTCCCTGCGTGACAGAGAAGTGAACCGGCTCTGAGTGACAGCAGGCACGCTGGGCTGATCCTTCCACAGAGAGGGTCTCCATACTCTGAAAGGAAAGTCCAAAATCCATCTCGACCATTCGTGGCCTCCCAGCAGTTTTTACGAGAGGCAGCAGGGGGAACAGGACTCGGATCTCATGCTTTGAATGGCCCCAGCCAAAGGAGAAAATCCCCAGGTGACTAGGTCAGAATTTCCCACCTGGAGTGTTTTCAAGCAGGTGCACAGGTGTTGCTGTGTACTGACCTGCACCAAAGAAGCCCACCTTGTCTAATGACAGCAGTGATCCATCAGCCCCTCCACAGTCTAGGAACACCCTGGAGTTAGGACCTGGCTCTGCAGTGGGGGGGTGGGGGGGACAGTGGTGGGGCTGCCTTACCTCCCCTTCAGGTTCACAGCGGCATCATGCAAGTGCGTCCCAGACGCTCACTCGCTCGGCATAACCTTTTGTCTTTGTAGCCGATGACTGCAAACAGCTCATCAAGCTGCCCAAAGTGAAATGCCTGCGCAACAACGAGCGGCAAGGTAGGTCCGTGCAGCTGGGCAGGGCTCAGGTGTGAGTGGTGTGGGGATGCAGGGTCGGGGGTGAGTTTAGTTGTTCTGGGCGAATGCTGGGCGGCTCTTCTATGGTCTTGCTGGAAGACAGAGCGAGAGTGGCAGCCCCTTTGGTCATTTGTTTCTAACCATAGGTCTGGTCCGGTCCCGGATTCGGGGTGCTGATGTTGCCCAGGGCACCACTCTGACTTTCCTTGACAGCCACTGTGAGGTGAACAGGGACTGGCTCCAACCGCTGCTGCACCGGGTCAAAGAGGTGAGTGGGGCCAAGGGGCGGAGCTGGGTTTCCCTCCACCAGGTGTCTTCAGGCCTTCTCAGGCACATCACCTCACACATGCCCCCAGTTCCTCGGGGAGATGGGTGGGACAGACTGCTGTCCCCATTTTATAGATGAAGGAACTAAGGTGGAGCAGCCTGCCTGAGGTCACACAGCAGTCCGTGGTAGAGCAAGGACCAGGATGTGTGACCAGGATTGTCACCCACAGCAGACCTACACTTGGGGCTGCTGCAGCTGGTACATGACACATGCAGCTTCACGGGCAAGAGAGCTGCCCAGAACTGTTTCTATCAGAGTGTAGAAGGTTCCAGAAAGGGAGCCCTTATGAGTGCCTTTTGTAGGAAGGAGGCAAGAGAATTAACCAGGCTTCATCCCCGGTTCCTAAAGCCTCTGTCTTACTTCCACCACGTGTCACCCTCACCCAAGGGCTCCACCACGCCTGCAGGCTGGATGCTAAGAGACCTGAGTTCCTGCCTCTGTTTGCCCATAAATTACTCTGGAATCCGATATGCATCTTTCTTTATGTCTCAGTTACTCCTCTCGAAAGTAAACAAAACACTTTAATTCTTCCCATCATTATTTTATATTCCAAAAAGCCCATCGTCCCCCCAGCTGACCTGTGGAATGTGTGGCCTCTGTCCTGTCCGTGACTCTTGCTGAGTTGCTGACGCTCACGGCAGTCTGTGAAGTAGGAGGTCAGGTGTTTTTAACGTGCCCGTTTCACAGATGGGGAAGCAGTCTCGGGCAGTTCTGTAACCTGGTGTGCTATTCCCTGGCCGGTACTGCCAGCACCCGGGCCCTGGGTGTAACCTCAGCTGCGTCTTCCCTGGGCTGTGGTCACTTCCTGCCCGTTCTTCATCCCACCTGCGTAATGACGGTGTTAGGGACGTGGAAGAATCCTGCTCTGTGAACTGCTCAGAAGAGAACCAGGGCATCCTTACCAGTGTCGTCTGTTCCAGTGAGAGAGCCTCGCTGGGTTTTCAGGGTTCTTGCACATCCGTGACCATTTTCCCTGAGGCTGGGAGGCTCGTCCACTCAGTGGTATTTAGAAAACTCCCCTCTCTACCTCCCTGTGATACAAGCCGGGCAAAGAGGTCTGGACTGGGAAAATTAAGTCATGAACAGATCCTTCAGTCGAAGGGCTTTGCCTGGCACTGAAGGCCCTTCCACACGCCCCTCCTCTGTGCTCCTGACTATGGCAGCGGCACAGCTGGGCCACTCCTTGTCCCTGAACGTGCCTGCGACATCCCCACTGCTCCAGCTCTGCTCCACAGGCCCCTGCTCTTCAGCCCCGCCCGCCTTCCCTCCTCTAGGAAGCCTTTCCTGACGGTGCGGCCAGCAAGGGTCACTCCTGGCAACACTTGTCCCCTTGGTCCACCAGTTCCTCTTCTGGGTTCTCTGTCTTCCCTAACACAGTGGTCCCCAGCCTTTTTGGCACCAGGGACCAGTTTCATGGAAGACAATTTTTCCAGGGAGGGAGGGTGGGGGAGGCGGAGCTCAGGCGGGACGCCACGGCCTGGTACCGGTGCCAGGGGTTGGGAAGCGCAGCCCTAACAGATTCCAAACCCAGTGGGGACACCAGTGTCTCCTTGTGGCTGCCCTGCCCGTCACAGAGCAGGAACTCGGTGTCTGGAAATGTCAGTAAGAGACCAGATGCCCCAGGGCGGTGATAGTGTTGGAATAGGAGAAAAGCAGCCTCGCGCCTGCCCTTAAATTAATCAGCAGACATTTATCGAGCACCTGTTTTGGGCAGAGTCCTGAGGTTGGAACAGGCCGTGTAAAAGAAATCCAACCCTGCTTGGTGAGACCCAGTGGGTCCCTGAGAACTCGTGCCGCACCGGTTTGCAAACGGCCTCCAGGGAAGGGGAGCACAGCAAGTGGGCACAGGGGGAAGCCAGGGAAAACTCGAGTAACAAGGAAATTCTTTGAGGAAAAGAAATATGGAAAACACGTGGGCACCTCTTGGTTATTGAGGTAACTGCTCCCCAGCAGGAACCTTTATTTCCGAGAAAGATCTTTCTGCCTGAGAGCTGCTGACACTACCCTAGGCCAGTTCAGTCGTTCTCTGGTCATTCATGCCTGGAGTTAAAAGGAAACTTCAGTGCGTAAAACAACAACTAAGGGTTAGGAAGCAGGATGAGAACTAATGTTTAGAGTCTAGGAGTGCTTAGCTGGGGAAAGGGAGGGGTTGGAGACGGTGCCTCTGTTCACGGGGGGATTTCTTAGGGAAGAGACAAGGTGTTCCCTACCTAAACTAAGGTCATATTTAAAAAAAAGTGGATTCAAAACTGAGGAATGTGGTATCATGGAAAACTTCTTGGCAGGGGACAGAGGAGGCTGGGACCTCGTTTTCCATGAAAGTATTCCATGGTCATTGTAGACATTTTGGAAAATGAGAAGCCGTAGAATAAAAATTAATCAAAATTCTACCATTGAAAGACATCCACTGTTAACATTTCTTTCCATTTAGGATCTTTTTCCCTTTGCAGAAAGTGTCTTTTTACATAATGGTAATCATACTGTATTTATATAATTTTGTATTCTGCTTTTTCTCTTAATGTTATACATCAGCATTTTCTGAGCAATGTTTCTAAGGTAACTTGCCCCTCACCCAGGACGGCAGATGTGTCGCAGTATAAATAGTCTTGACGTTCGTCTCTGAGAAAGAAATGAAGGGCTGTGGTCAGGGCACGGTCCAGCACCCACCCAGCACGGCTGGCCCCTCCTCACTCGGCCCCACCCCTCGGGGGCCCCTGCCCCAGCCAGACCCCCTCCCCCTTCCAGGTTGCTGGCCACATACCCAGGAGCTGAAGCTCACTGGGCCCTGGCTCTCAGTACTTGTTGGGGGCTGCTGGGCCAGGGTGTGGTCGGGGCTCAGACCTGACCCCAGGAGCTCTCTGCCCAGAACTATGCCCAGGCCTCCGTGGGTGCAGCCATGACAGTAATGGACTCAGTCCCCATGGCCTCTGCCCCCAGGCTGACTTTGTATATTTGTGTGTGTTGTGTTGTAAAATATAACACATATACCAAAATTTACTATTTTAACCATTTGAACGTGGGCATTTCAACGATTTTACTATGTTCACGGCATTGTACAACCCTCACCACGATCTAATTTTAAAACATTTTCATCACCCCAGAAGGAAACTTTATACCCATTAGCAGTCGCCCCTCATTCTCCTCTTCTCTCTGCCCCTGGCCACCACTAATCTGCTCTCTGTCTCTATGGATTTGCCTATTCTGGACATTTCATATAAATGGAATTATATACTATAATATGTGTCCTTTTGATCCTGGCTTATTTTAGCATATTTTTGTGCTTTATCCACATTGTAGCATGTATCAGTATTCCTTTTTATGGCTGAATAATATTCCATGATATGTATATGTCATGTTTTGTTTACCATTTACCCACTAATGAACATTTGCATTGTTTCCACATCTTTACTATTGTGAATAATGCTGCTATAAACATTTTTGTGTCCAAGTTTTTTTTTTTTTTTTGAGGACCTCTTTTCAATCCTTGAGGGTACATATATGGAGGAATGGAATTGCTGGGCCATATGGTAATTTTATGTTTAATCTGCAGGGACCCCCAGGCTGACCCTGTCCCTGCAGGATGCATTAAGGGAGCCTTGCTTTCCCTGGACAGCCTTAATGAACTGCAAAGCCCTTTCCATCCCAGTGGCTCCGAGTCCATCTCAGAAGCCCTCTCTGAGAAATGTGCTCATTTTTGCATCCGTGGCCAGCCTCACCTACTGGTCAGGCAGAACCTTGGGCTCCTTCAGTGCCTGCCTGCTGCCAAACACTCCTCGGGGAGCCATTCAGCCCCAGGATTGAGCTCAGCCGCCCACGCTAAGCTCCTCGGTCCTCTCCACTGGCTGCACTAAAGCTTTCCTAGCAGAGAGATTATAGTCAGACAAGCCCAGGAGCCACGGTCCGGCTCTGCCCCTCGAGGGGCTGCAGAGGTTTTTGCTAAGACCCTGACTTTTTGGATGACATGAGACAGTTCCTCTGGGACAGCCCTTTGGGGATAGGGAGTGTGGGCATGTGTCGGCCTGGTTTCTGTGTGTCTTTGTATGTGTCTTGTGTTAGAATAGAATGTGATTTGATCTTGTGCGTGAAAGTAGAAATGTTAAGCTGTAATTGGAGTTTGGGATTTTCAAAAATAGAAAGAGATAAGGAAGAGGCTGGGCTTGAGCTGTCATGAGCTGTCCTCAGCTGGTGTTTTCCACACTGAAAACCTCCCTGGCTTTCCTTCTCTTCCTTTCAGTTACATGAACATACTTGAAACCAGCACCAAGTTGGGTTTTTTTTTTTTTTTTTTAACATGGGCTTCTCTTTTCCCCCTCCTTATCTACATATTTTTAATAGGAGAAAAGATTTTAAGAAATCTCAATCCCTGTAGCATTTGGTAAATTTATATAAATATTAATAATAGCTTATATATTCTTCCAAGACGTATTGAATGCTTTCTTCTCTTTTTGCTCACAAAAGCCCTGTTGGAGAGGCAGGGCAGTTCTGCAAATAGTAACTTGTCTTCACTTTATAGATGAAGAAACAGAGTCCCACAGAGTGTGCTGACTTGTGAAAGGTCACACGTATTCTAGATGGCAGAACCAGAATGGGAACCCAGGTGTCCTGCCAACTTGTCACTGATCCACAGTGTCACCTCCTTGAGGACTCCCCTGCCCCCCTCTCCTCCCCTCCCTCCAGGCCAGCTTAGAGGCCCCCGGGCTGTGTGTCTACACACCTGCATCAGAGCCATCTCACCTGTCCTCACCTTCCCTGGACTGGGAAGTCTTACTCATCTTTGTACCTGCCACCACTACCCCACAGCAGGTACTCAGGGATGCTGGGTGACCATAGGAGTGAACGTCCCTCGGAGCTTTTTGATTGCCCATTCCCAGTGTGGTTTTAATTACATGACTCACTGGAGAAATGGGAGGTATGACGACGGCAGGATGACGATGGCCACGGGCTGGTGCATTCAGCCTCTGTTGTTGCTCCCAGCTGGGGAGGGTTGGGTGGGAGTGGGGTGGGGGGTAGGGCCTTGGACCTGCATGGGGGAGGGGAGAGCAGGGGATGTGGTCCAGGATCTGCCCAGGTTCCACCTGCCGCCTGCTTGAGCTGAGCGTGGTCCTAGCTTTAAAGATACAGCCTCCTGGGGCACGAGGCAGGGACCTCCTGTGAGTCTGGGTGTTTGTATTGCAAGTCCCTTCATCGGGAGCCTGCAGGAGGAGAAGCCATCCTGTTCAGCTGCAGCGTGCTTACTGGCAGCACCAACAGTGTCCTCGGAGGCAGTTAATAGACGTCCTCTTTTAGCCAGCACAGATTGAACACCTGCTGCCCACCAGGCTCCGGGCTGGGGCTGAGGGATACAAAAGTGGCACTTAGAGAGGTCGTGCCCTGGCTTTGATGGCTCATTCGTAAAGTCTCCTGCAGCCCCTTTCAAGGTCGCGGCTCCACACACACTCAGCCCCAGACATCCCTCACTGCCTGTCTGGTCTCCGTGACTCGCAGCCAGGCAGACGCCACGGCCGAGCTGTGACAGAGATGATGGGACAGAACCCTCAGAGCTTATGGGGGAGCACACCAGAGCTGTCGCAGCCCTGGAGGCAGAACCCATGCATTGCTTCTGGGAGTCTGTGGCCAAAGTTGAACAGCCAGCATTTTATTTGGCATCGTGGTTTGCAAATATTGGGGGAAGATTTATTTTAAAGTCAAAGCAAAACAAGATTGCAGTTTAGGGGGGGCCCTGAGAACAACCTTAGGTTCAATCGTTTGCTAGAAGGACTAAGAACTCAGAAAAACTGTTACAATCGTGGTTGTGGTGCATGACAGTGAAAGGATACAGATGGAAGTCGGCAGTGGGAGGAGGTGCCAGGGGAGTTCCGGGCATGAGCTTCCAGTTGTCTTCCCCCAATGGGCCGTAGGGACAGCGCTCACTTCTCTCAGCAAGGATGGGAGGCGACATGCATGGAGTACTGCCAGTGAGGAAGCTTGCCCGGACCTTGGTATCTGAGGTTTTCCTTGGGGCTCAATCCCATAGACAAGGCTGACCACCCTCATGGTCACCAGGCCCCTCCAGAGGTCAAGCTGAGTGGGTGCTGCGTGTTCCAAGGCCCTCACCCTAAATCACATTGTTAGCATAGACTGCTGGTGTAGCCCACGGCTCCTGGGGAAACAAAGACGCTCTTCTAGGCAGGGTATTCCAAGGGTTTAGAGGTTACCTCCCAGCAGCTGGGCAAAGGCCACACCTATCTTCCGGTACAGTTAATCCTTGACTGTGTAGGAGGCGCAGAAGGACAGAGTGCACCTGCAGAGGCCCCAAAATTCAAAGCAAAGGCAAAACAAAGACTTTGTCGGACATAGCAGAGATGTCTCTGAACATCTGAGGACATTTCCGAATTGAAGGGACAATTGTGTGTGTGTGTGTGTGTGTGTGTGTGTGTGTATTTGTATGGGTGGCGAGTGTGTGCCTGCCGTGTACATCTACACACAGTCACACAATGACAGTGGCCCAAGAAGAGCCCCAGAGGAACCGTGGCAGCTGGGCAGGTGCAGTGCTGACTGTGAATGAGCATCTGTGACATCCCAGAGGTAGAAGCAATGCATAGAAAATGAGCATTTCTTTCCATGTGGGCCAATTGGTTTTCAGAGGCACCTTGTTACTGTCAGAATGAGTCACATGTGGGAGGCTGAGGGCCAAATTAAGTCTGTGAACTTAAAATCAGACACTCAGTGAATCTGGAGCTTAAAATAAGAAGACAACCTCATTTGGAGGAAAGATTGAAGCAGGAAATTAAATGGCTTCAAGGAGAACCAGAGGTTCCTGCCTGTGTCGGCCAAAAGGTGGTTGGTGCAGAAGACGGGAAGAGCAGTCCTGCCTGGTTCGCAGACACCTGCTGGCTTTGCCGGGAGCTTCCCAGGCCGCCTGATTTCCGTTTAGCTGTCCATCTTGAGTCTCCATGTTCAGGACAGTTTCCCCACTGCGCGCCAGGTACGGGGGTACTCACCCAGGATTGGGAAACCTGAAAAATATGGATACGATGCCTTGATGGTCACCCCACCAAGGGCTGGTGACTTGGGCTTGCATATTTTGAAACTGTTCTCTGGAGGATTTTCATGCCTACAGATGGGGTAGCCTGGGGGAAGAAGGAAGTGATGAGGCTGGAAAGCTAGAGACAAGCTTGTCCTGATGGTCTGGGCTGCCAGGCCAAGGAGTCTGTACCTCATCTTAGAGGCAATTAACGTTTTTAGCAGTTGAGTGGCAGAGTCAGATTTGCAAATTGGAAAGTCAACTTGGGGGGCCATAAGTAGAATGAAGCAGAAGAGAAGGAGGCTTGGGTTTAAGAGTCCCTTGCAGTTCCCCAGTCTTGAGGGTGGAGGAGAGGCAGGATGAATTCAAAGGAGTGAATTTAGAGTTAGAACCAGCAGGACTTGATCTGGTTGACAGGTGGGTGAAGCTACTCCATTTAGTGCTGGGGGGAGGGGGATATGAGATGATTCTGTTAACAGAAATAGGGAACTTAGGGAGAGGAGTGTGTTGGGGGAGAAGAGGATGAAGCCACCATTGGAAGGGCTGAGTGAAGTGCACGTGGGGGTGGCCAGTGGCTTCTTGGATCTGAGTCTGGAAGGGAGGAGGGAAGGCGGGACTTGGCACAGGTTTGTGAGTATCTGTGTACAGGGAGCAGCTGAGTTTGGGAGCCTCCGGAGATGCCGTCCATCAACTTGTCCGTGAGCCACAGGCCTGGAATGAAACTGAGAGGTTCCCTGGGGGTGTGTGACTTTGCTTCTTAGGACTGCAGGCTTGGGGTCGTCTTCCCAGCCGGATCTGCCTCCTGGAGCCCAGGGAGGGGAAGGACTTCCCGGTTTCCCCTTCCTCGGTGCACAGCGCTCCCCAGCCAGCCTCCAGCTGTCTGCACCGTTCTCTGATGGCCGCTGTGGCGGGCGGAGGGGCCCTGGCAGTCAAGGGAAGGCGCTTAGCATTTTAGGCATCAGAACTGGAGAAGTCCCAGTGTCCAGTGCCCCATTTTATAGATGATAAAACTGAGACCCAGAGATGAAAGGGCTTGGTCAAGGCCACAAAACCCCCATCTTTGGCACCACCAGGGAGGCCTCCCGAGCTCCCTGACTCCCCTCGGGCTCCTCACGGCACACTGAGCGCACACCTGTTGTCTTCCAGGACTACACGCGGGTGGTGTGCCCCGTGATCGACATCATTAACCTGGACACCTTCGCCTACATCAAGTCCGCCTCGGAGCTCAGAGGGGGTGAGTGGGGCTGATGCCTTCTCTCGGGTGGGGACAGTGGGGAAAGCTCTCAGTGGCTCGTCTGGAATGCCCGGCCTGCCTACAGTGATACAATAACTCCAGCTTGGCTCTTAGCACCAGAACAGAACTGGAGGTGGGCAGAACTCCAGTGCTTGGACAGCACTCACCCCAGGGCCTGAACGTGACAGGAGCAAGGATTCCCCGGCTGTGTGGGGCCCACGTTGCTCTGCCCCCCCTCTCCTAGACACTCATCCCCCATCTCTGCCCAGGGCCTCGTGCTTCCCCCCAGGACCAACTTTGAGGTGACTCATGTAGCCTAGGGGCCTCTCCCAAACCTCCTGCTCACGGCTTCTCAAGACTCAGGGCCAAGGGCCAGCCTCCGTGACCGTCCATCCTGTCGTCCCCAGGCCCTGCCCTGGGCTCCGTATCCCCTGCCCTTTATTCCTAACTCTGCCCAGCAGAGAAGGTTCGGAGAGGCCGTGGGAGGTACAGAAAGAGAAGGAGCTGAGAGAGGGAGCTTTGGCAGTCAGGCTGCTGATCAGCCCAGGTGGGACCTGTGTCCCGGGGGCCAGCTTCTCAGGGAACCCGGTGCATTCGTGACCTTTCTGGAGAAGCTCTGTGGTGCTTCTGAGAGACCGGATCAAGCAGGTCAGTGCTGTGTTTCAGGGTTTGACTGGAGCCTCCACTTCCAGTGGGAGCAGCTCTCGCCAATGCAGAGGTCTCGGCGCCTGGACCCCACGGAGCCCATTAGGTAAGAAGGAAGGGTCCGTGTGAGGGTGAGAGGGCAGATCTGTCCCCACTGGGGGCCTTCCCTCTGTCACGTGGTGTAGGGAGGCCTCCATATGAGATAGCAAAGGACCGGGCAGAGTCGAAGAGAGCCCTTTGCCAAGGCATCTCCACTTTTGCCCTCATTGTAGGAGATTTTCGTCTTCATGGAGACTTCTAGCTAAGGGGACGGGGCCTGGTGGAAACCTGCTGAGGAGTGTGGTCTACTCCCACACGTGCCATGACGTCCCTGTGTTTCCTGCTACTGTAGGAGGGTCCCATGTGGGCCTCTGGTGAGGGAAGGATGGTTCTCCAGGGCTGGGAGCAGAGACCCTGAGTCTTAGGTATCAGGTTTCAGTCCAGGAAGGTTGAAACAGCCACTGCTGTAAGTGGAGGCCAAAAGCAAGGCACAGCCACTGCTGCGTATTAACAAGCACATCTGTCCCTTCTGTGTGAGAACATGATGGTGGCATGGACTCTGGCTGCTTTGCTGAGCTGTGGGTGGCTTTGTCCTGACCCACATTCTGTCTTGCAGGCCCACAGTGACCTGCACATGGTGGCAGGTGTCTGCCCGGGGCCCATCTGAGGGCTCAGCATGGAATAGAGCATAGTGGCCACCCCATGGGGAGCCCGTGCTCTCAGCATCAAGGGCATGTGGCTTTGATGTCCTACCAAAGGCTGGGCGGTAAACCTGTCCCAGGACTGAGATTTCTCCATCTAGCGGCTCAGGGATGCCCAGTACTATTCAAAGGCAGCTCTGTGTCTCTGATGCTGCCACATAGTAAATGTTTGATCATTTTCACCAAATTGACTTCCATCAAATTGAAAACCAAAGGGGATGTGAAGAGCTGTGAATAGGGATACGAATGGTGACACTGCTGACGGGGGTGGGACTCTGTCTCACCTACCTGCCATCCCTCCCCTCACTGGAGGAGGGAGGGAGACTGGCATCAGCTGGCCCCCAGACACTGTCCTTTGTTTCTAAAGGGAGCAGGGGCACTTCTTCCCATGCTGAGCCTCAGGCAGCTCACATCAGCTCCTCAGCCGCTCAGCGTGCAGCGTGGCATGGGGAGAGCGTTACCTGTCCAGACACCTCGAAGGAATGGACCAGGTCAAGGCCAAGGTGGTGGTGCCGCGGCTCCCTCTGGGTTTCCCTGTCTCTGTCCCAGTGCCAGTGTTCTCAGGACAGGTTCTCTTCTCATGGGGCATCTCTGCTCATCAGAGCAAGCATTTACTGGGATGAGGCCAATTCTCAGGGAACAGCAAGGTGGGGTGGCATCAGACCTGGGTGTCTGCACAGCTCTCCCTCTATTACTTGTTTGATGTGGGAGAAAACTCCCTTCGCCCTCTGGACCCACTGAATGGGGGCCAGGTCCTGAGGGTTTGCCCACCGGCCCCAGCCACCGAGTCGTTCTTACACCCGTCCTTGTACTTGCTGGAGAATTTACTGGGACTCTGCTCCCCCGCCTGCCTTCCCAGCCCCTTTCCTTTCCAGGCATCTCACAGTCATCAAGGCAGGGAGACTGGGGGGGGGGTCCCCAAGAAGAGGAAACAAAGGGTATGTCAATGGAAACTAAGACAAACTCTGTCATAATTTAAAGAGGTTTATTCTCAGCCAAATTTGAGGACCATGACCCGCAGCCACTCCCAAAAAGGCTTGAGCAAGTGGATTCGCTGTGGCTGGGTTAGTTTGGTTTTATACATTTTGGGGAGAGAGGAATTACAGGTAAAGTCATAAATCAATACACAGAAGGCATACATTGATTTGGCCCAAAAAGGTGGGACAGCTCAAAGCGGGGGCTTACAAGTCATAGGTGGATTGGGGATTTTTTAGTTGACAATTGGCTGAAAGAGTTAGGCTTTGTCAGAAAGACTAGGAATTAGCGGACAGGAACGCTTAAGTTAAGATAAGGGTCTCCTATCATTTATGTGATGCGATACTGGAACCAGGTTGGGAAGTAAAACACGTCATAAAAACCTGTTTACTGAGATTTTATCATTTGTAGGCGTGGCTCACCAGACCCCCTTAGAAAGGAATTTTTTGGGCACAGAGAAAGATCAGAGTTCAGTCCTCAGGTATACATGAGTCACCAGGGCCGTCGTAACAACGCCCGCACGTGGGGTGGCTTACACAGCAGACATGTGCTGTCTCACGGTTCTGGAGGTCAGACGTCTGAAATCAGGTGTCCCCAGGGCTGGTTCCGGCTGAGGGCTGTGAGGAAGGATCTGTTCCAGGCCTCTCTCCTTGGCCTGGAGGTGGCCGTCTCCTCCCTGTGTCTCTTCCCATCGTCTTTGTGTGTCTGTCTCTGTGTCCAAATTTCCCCTTTTTATAAGGGCAGCAGTCCTATTGGACTAGTGCCCACATTGCTGACCTCAGTTTAACTTGATGACCTCTGTAAAGACCCTCTCTCCAAATAAGGCCACATTCTGGGTACTGGGAGCTTGGAAGGGGGCACAATTCAACCTGTAACACAGAGGGAAAAGGGGAAAGGAGAGAGCCGGTTTCAGGAGCAGGATGTGCTGCTGATGGCCTCAGCCCTTCCTCCCTGCCCGGTCAGTGGCCACCACCCCTGCCCCTCAGCAACAGAGCTGCCAAGAGAGCCCCCCTGGGCAGGGCCTGTGGAAGAGGCCAGCGGAGGCTCCCAGGCAGGTTGTCAGAGCAGCTGGAGTCCTGAGCGAGCCCCATGGGAGGTGTGCTGATGAGTGAATGTGCCTGTCTAAGAGGTCAGGCAATTTACAATCAAAGGGAAAAACGCTGGAGCTTGTTCTTGTTTTAGGTAACTGGAAAATGTATTGGCCCTTCTGAGCGGGAACGAAATGGGAAGAAAATGGCCTTGAGTTCTAAACTCCTGGGGCAGAAGAGTTTGAGAGTGACCTCCCCGCTATAACTAGTTCCTCTCTTTTTCTTCCAAATGCACAGGACTCCGATCATAGCTGGAGGACTCTTCGTGATCAACAAAGCCTGGTTCAATTACCTGGGGAAATATGATATGGACATGGACATCTGGGGTGGGGAGAACTTCGGTGAGTCCCTGTCCTATTCGTCCTGACCTATACCCCTCTGTACACTCTGGGGGCTGGGGAAGGGATCTCTGAGTCCTTGGATCCCACACCAAGCTGTCGGGGAGTCACATGTGCCTGGGATGAAGGCCTAAGACATGGTGAGTTACTCCTAATGGTTGTTGGAGGGTGGTGGTAACGGGAAATGCTCTGCCGGGCCACATGGATGCTGAGGACCAGGGAAACACACCTGGGCAGACTGCTGGGGGAAATGAGATGCAGCAGCCAGGAGGACCACAGAGGAATGCCAAGTCCAAGGGGCCAGATGCAGGTTAAACTAGGAGCACTGCACCTGTCAATTTGGAGTTGGAAGGAGACTGGAGAGACAGAGAATGAGGAACAGGAACAGCAGTGACATCCGTGAACACCCACTGATGTCCTTTGGCTGCCATGAGTAGGGCACTCAGCACTGGGGAATGAGGAGGATCTAGGTCAATTGCTACAGGAACTCTGGGGGTATCTTTCAGTGGGAGAGGGGGCCAAAGCCTTGCAGATGGCCAGGTCTGGCCATAGTGGTATAGGCTGAGGTTTGCAACTACAAGAGAAACAGCACAGTCAGAAAGACCCATGCTGTCTAGCTAGTGACCTCATTTCCCTTGTGTATTACAAGTGTAACTTCAGGGTAATAATCATCCTTCTCTGGGTTGCTGTGAAAATCAGTTGAGGTCAGTGTCAGAATCCTGGCACCCTACAGGCATAGTAAATATTAGTTTCCTCCCAGCAGGTGAGACCTAAGAGATCACTAGAATAGAAGCTGCACAAGGGCATGGATTTTAGTCCGTTTTGTTCCTGGCTATCCACAGTGCTTAGTATAGGACCTGCCACGTGTTGGGGCCCTTCCCCTCTCTGAGCACTGGGGCACGTGTTTGGCCTGGGCTCCCCAAACAGTGGTGCAAGCCAAGAGAATGATCCATGGGTCGTCCTGGCATTTAGCAGTAATCCCGTGCACTGTCCGCTGTCATTGTTTTCTCCTGTTTCTGCCTCCAGAGAGTTTTATGGCTTTCTTTCTCAGTCACTAAGAGTTATTTCCTAGAAATTTATGGCTTCTGGCCTGACCCACAGCATCTGTTCTCCCAAACTGGGCAGTGTAGAGAAATGCATCAGAAAAGCTGGTGTCCTGCCATACAGGGGCCAGACCAGAAGCTCAGCAAACAAGCCAGACTAACCCCAACACCCCAACCAAACCAAGCCCCCTCCCAGGGACCCAGTCCAAGAAGGCCTTCTGGAACATGGTAGGGGGTTGTTGATGTGGTTTGAGGCCAGGTCTGCCTGCACCAACCCAGGAGAACTTGGAGCCAGGTAGACCCTCGGCGTTCTCAGTAGGGCAGAGATTTCGCTCTCACTGGGCAGAGCCAGATGTCATGTCCTGAGGACCCCAGTTCCTCTTAGTGATGTGTTCTAGCATTTCTTCCGACCATCAAATGCATCCTCTCTGCAGCACTTTTGGCAGACAGCAGCCCTCCAACCTCTGCTCAAATGCCACATGTAATATGTATTCACTGTTTCACAGTTTAGCACATTCTGTTGTAGAGAATTTTTTTGTTGGGCTGTTAGAAAATCTTCTAAATCAAAGCCTGGCTCCCCCCAGCTCCTGTCTGTCAGGTTTGTTCTGCCCTCTTGAACCGCACAAAGTGAGCATGATTCTTCCACGTGGCAATCCCATTTGGAGTCAGGCAGTGTGTTCTTTTCAACCAAGGCACAGTCTGGTCCATTTTGGTATCGGTACAATACCTTTCCTTATAGCAGTGTTAACACACATCTGCTCAAAGCAAGTAGCAATCTCATCTAGCAGGCTTCCAAGTCTTTTGGCATTAACAAGGGCCGCTTGGAATACAGAAGTTGGGAAGGGTGCTGGGAGGTGTGGGAGAGACATTTACAATCCATCACAAAATTCTTTAAACCACAAAAAAAAGCGCTGCCAACAGCTATCACAGGAAACACTTCATTTTCCCCACCCCAACATTCCATTATGTTATAGCCAGCTAACAGCATTTCGAAAGCCATTTCTGGGTGGAGATATGTATATATATATATATATATATATATATATATATATTAGCATTTTATATGCCAGAAAACGCAGTGCTTTTCCAATGGTGGCTATGTCACGCGGCAGCCTCGCATCTGTGGGTGAGGTGACAAGGCACATGGGTACCTGGAGGGGGATGTGAAAGAGGGCCCGTGTGAAGATTGGATGGAGTCTATGAGTGACTCTCCAGCTGCAAAGGAGAGACGGTGCTAAGCGGTGAGGGAAGCTGCCCGGCTCCAGGGTGTGGTAGGAGGAACCTCCTGCCCCTCAAGTCCTGAAGACCGACCCGCCACCCTCAGCATTGCTAGCACCCTTCTCTCCATTGCCACCGACACTGTCCTCAGTGGTCCTCCACCTCTACTCTATTGTGGAATCCTGCCAATGTGCTCTTTCTGAAATGCAAACCTCCCCACCCCTCCCAGGCCTGGCATCCACAGTGGCTCTCTCTTGTCCTACGGAGGAGGCCCCCACTCCTCATGGGTCCCTCCCGTGGCCTTGCCCCCTCTCTGACCTCATCAGTCTGTTCCCACCTCCAGCCTCCAGTCCAGAGGTCCTGAACAGAACCTTCCACACTAGCTAGAATGTGCCTGACTCTCTACAACGACCTAGCCTCCCATCTGCACCTGAGGCAGAAGCTGACTCCCTTGCACGGCACAGTCCTGGGCCACCTCCTCTAGAACTAGGACACCTGCCCTGCCCTCCCTCACGCTGCGCCCCCAGCGCCGGATCCCTCTCTGTCATTGCATTGAGCCCTCGTACGTATTTGTCTGTTTACTGGTCTGTGCCTGCTGCCCAGCCTCCTATCAAACCTGAAGCTCATCAAAGCCAAGGCCATTCATCCAACTTCTCATTCTTGAAGCCCACAACAGTAGAAGCTGCTCACTAAATGTGTGTTCAAAAAGCCAGAATCTGATTGGGAAGCGTGTTCAGGGTGGAAGGGCAACACGACACAATATGCGAGGCACCATTTAAAATAAGCCTCATTGCATATTGAATGGAGCCCATGATTAAGGGTTCCCTTTAAACATGAGACTAATAACAGCAGCAGGCAGGGACATCTTTCCTTCCCCAAAAGCAGAATTTCTGTGCATTCTAGACATGTTCGCATACGTGGTGTTAACTTTATTTCACAGCACAAAAATACACGAGGTTATTGGGGAAGGCTCCGGCCAGGGTGACCATGACCTGTGCAGTAGCTTGCAGCCCCTGCCCGCCTTGTCTTGGTCTTTATCTGTTGGAAGCAGCTGCGGTTGGATGGGCTGCAGCAGCCACGTGAAAGCCACACCTCACACACTCAACACCTTTACCCTGGGGCCACCGTTCCCACCAAGTGCTTCTAAGGTGAGCTGAACAGCTCTGATAACTGCATCAACAGTTCAGCATGAGAGCAGGTTTTAGGGAAATGTGGCTTTTAGAAGTTATTTTTCAGAAGTTGATTTGCATTAAAATTGGATGCTTAAACTGCAATTTACATTACACAGGGTATGTGTAATACATCTACTTCCTTTGAGCTGCATCTTACTTTTAGCTTTTGGTCTTTAGAGATAAAAGGAATCTGTTGCCTTGGTAGGAAGTGTGTGTGTGTGTGTGTGTGTGTGTTTATGGAGGTGGTCTAGGTGTGGGGTGCACATTTCCAAAAAGGAGGCCTTGGCACATGCAGGAAGGGAGGTATGGGATTCCTGAATTAGAATGCGGGATTTCCAAAGCAGTGGAGGCACAAAAGACTGCTGAGAAGAGACAGATGAGGTGGGCCCAGAGAGGAACCACCACCACTTGCCACCTCCAGAACTACGCCAGGCTTGGCTCCCCATGCGCGAGCACACGCACATGTGTTATATAAAGAACACGGGCAGATAGACTTAAGTTTGAATCTGGTAGTCGTCACTAGGCGTCCTTGGGAAGGTTCCTTCACCTCAACTGTTTCCAGTTCTCAAAAGTGGAGCCAATGACCCCCTGTGGGAGGAAGAATCCCCCCCAAAGATGTCCATACTCTAATCCCTGACACCTGTCAGGATGTTGCCTTACAGGGCAGAAGGCATTTTGCAGATGTGAGGAAGGTCACCGGTCAGTGACCTGAAGGCAGGAGATTACCCTGGCTTCTCAGGGTGGGCCCAGCCAGTCTAATTGCTTGAGCCCTTATAAGCAGAGAACTTTCTCAGGCTGGAGGCAGAAGAGAAGTAGTGGAAGGAGAAGCCAGAGGGATTTGAAGCATGAGAGGAACCGGCCAACCCCATTGCTGGAGGGGGCGACATGGGAGTAGCTGAGAAAAGCCCCAGGTCTACAGCTGCAAGGAAAAGGGAACCTCAGTCCTACAACCCCAAGAATTGAGTTCTGCACACAACCTGAGTGAGCTTGAAAGCAGATTGTTTTTCAGAACCTCCTGTCAAAATCCTGTTGACATCTTGATTTCAGCCTGTGAGACCCTAAGCAGAGGACCCAAGCAAACCCAGCCACTAAGTTTGCAGTCATTGGTTATGGCAGCAATGGAAAACTATCACGGTCCCTGTATCCCAGGGCTGTTGTGAAGATAAATTAGATGATGCAGGCACTTCCGCTCCACCAGGATGAGCTGCCTTCCCCTTGTAGCTACATGTGAGCAGCATTTGTTACAGGAGGGTTGTGTCTGACCTGCTGTAGTACTTTACTCCTGGCACTTTCTCCTTTGGCCTCACCTTTTTCATGCTCAGTGGCTCAAGATTAGGGAAATGGCCTCATCTGAGAAGAGCATCCATATCTGATGAAAAGGCATCTTTTTCCCCAGATGGAGAGTGAAGCCCATGTACCCACCACCCTGTTCCTTGTCCAGGTTCCATTGCTGAAGCCTCGTGGCCAGGTGAGATCCCTTGAGGCCATCCTTTCCTGCTGCTCCTGAATGTCTCCAAGTCTAATCGAGTCCCATCGACACTGGCTGTTTGGTTTTCATAGGGAACATGGAAAGATAAAGGACGTCACCTTGGCATTTGCAGTCATGTGGCCATTGGTGACCATGGTGTGCCTGTGGTTAATACCTGTCTAGAGTAGGGGGCCTGGGTGGAGCCTTGATTGTCTCAGATGTGGGTGAAGTGCAGATTCAAGGCTGTGTTTTGTGGGCCAGTAATATGTCTACTCAAGTCTATATGTTCAGTAAAGAATAATAACAGAGTTTGCTTCCTGGCCCAGTAGCCCTTGGGAATGTGAAGATGACCCAAAGGCAAGGTCCTGTCCACATAAATGTGTGCACTTATGAATGACAATAGCCAGGTGAGTGTCTGTCTCTCTCTGCCCACCGCCATCCTCTCCAATCCCTTTGTGCCCAATAGATTTAAACCTGGCCAAAGGTAGAATGGAGAATGTTACTGTGTATACAATATACATACATATACATTATATGAGGCTCCATTTAAAACAGAGCCCATGACATTCAGTGGTACCCACATGGGATGGCTCTCTTGGCCTTTGTTTAGAAACCGGGCTATACAATGAAATTAGAACCTTGGCCAATATGGGCAAACAGTGCCATGTGAACAGTGGTGGTTTGCATCCCGGGGAGAAAGCTGTTCCTTCTCCCCCAAATTCCTGTCTACTGTCCATGGGCTTGCCAGGTAAATGTTGGTCCTGGTGAAGGGTCAGCGCCCCGGGAGGGCTGGTAAGAACGACTGATGAGTTGATGAGGAGGTAGAATGAAAGAAGTGGGAATGGAGGCAGGGAGGGCAATTTGCTCTCAAATATTAACCTGACGTTTAAAGAACGTGAGACGATAACAATGCCCCCAATGAGGATGGAATAGTTACACATCTCCCACCTGGAATTGGGTCTGTGCGAGGCAACAGTATTGCCCGGAAGGGTATGCGGGTGCTGACTCAGCAAGAACCCCCTAGGAACTCCCTGCGCAAAACCTTGTTGCTCCCTCCTCTTTCACTTAAGAAATGATGACTCTGCAGGAGCTGCGGCCTTGGGGAGCAGAGGCCTAGCTGCACCTGGAGGGCCCCTGCCTCAGCCCACCTCGGTCTCGGCACTTCCGAGAGCACCTGCACAAGGCCCGCTTCCTGGGGCCTCAGGATTGCAAGGCTTTCCCAGAAACTGCGGCGCATATCTGTGGGCCACCAGGCCTGGCTCTCGGCCCTGAGAGGATGCACGTCATTGTCCTGAAGTCAGCGGTATAGATCAGGGAAGGGCAGCTATGTGTCCTGGGTGTTAAGCACTCCGCACTGGAGAACCTATAAGTCATTCCACTAATCTGAAAACTCCAAGCCACGTCCCTCGTCCGCCTCTTGACTCTGGCAGCCGCACAGCAAGCCGTGTCAGACCACGTGCCTCCAGGTGCGACAATCTGGACTCCAGAGCAGAGAAACTCTTAACTCATCTCAGCTGCAGGTTTCTCTGGGCAGCGGCAGCCAGCCTGAAGGACAAACTGAGACATTTTTCAGGATTGGACGAGTGAGTTGATAACGGGGGCATGTGACAGCTAGTTATATATTTTTCACTCTGTCTGTGAGTACCTTGAAGTCAGGATCCTTGGATCCACAGCTGTGTTGGCCAGTGGCGAGGTGGTGTCAGGGAAAGAGCATGAATTCTGGAGTTGGGGAGATTCCCAGCTGCTCGCTGTTGGTTGTCCTATCAGAGCTGCTTCTGCGTCACAACGTAAGAATATCGATAACCACTGAGCGGGGTTGTTAGGAGAACTACAGAGCTACTGCCAAAGGAGGAACCTAACAACGCCTGGCCCAGAAGGAAATGAAGGGGTCATTTTCCTCCCAGGGCTGATGTTTGCAGAATTGTGACACTCTGAAGTTTTGCACCAGGGTAACAGACACAGGAAAATGAAGAGGAGGAAGGTTGGGCTGGCTTTAGGGGAGGCAGAGAGGAGGCAGGGCCACAGTGGGCCGTGGGGAGGTGCTGAGGGGTAGGAGACGTCTTGGGTGGGGTGGTGTCCCGGGGACCACTGGTCAGGGGAAGTTGGGGCTGATGAGATGGAGGTGAGTCCTCGGTGCTCTCTGGGAGCCGATGAGGAAGCAGTGTCAGGAAGACACTTGAAGGCAGAGCTTTGGGGGGACATAGGAGAAGAATATGGGGAGACCAGAAGGAAGGTGGAGAAGGACCAGGCCGGGGGCTGGTGCTGTCCAGGGTGGGGCCCTGTGCACGACTGAGGCAGGGGAAAGCTTCAGAGAGAAGCAGAGTTCTGGGTGAAAGGAGCTCAGGGAGAGAAGTGGCGGGTGGAGGGTGGGGGTGGGGACGACGTGGGCCAGGCATAGGGTGGTGGGATTTGCTTTGCAAATGCACAGGGACATATGTCTCATCTGAATACATGAAAAGGAAGAGACAGTCACTGAAACAGGCGTGTCTTTAGGAGAGAGCTGGCACAGAACGTGTGGGTTATATCTAGTAAGCAAGGACTTCGTCTCTAGTGATGCGGGATTAGAGCGTTTTCCTTTTTGGGAACTGGAGCAGACCCTGTTTTGACTCCCTGGAGAGGAACCGATTGGAGTGTAGACATGTTCAGGAAGACGTCCTGAGACTCAGATTCACACGTGCTGACACACTCTGCCACCAACCCCTACGTCCCCCAGTGTGCTCAGTGCAAGACGGAGCGTGGGTGCCGGCCACGCACGTGCCAGGCCGGGGTGCACGCCATTCAAATGGTGCCCAGCCAAGTGCCAGCTCCATAGCGTGGAACTTCGTGGAGAGTCAACGTCTCAAACGTGATGTCCACAAATTTCAAGTGTCTCCTGCAGCGTGGCAGAAGTTAGAAGTGGGCACGGGTGGGTGCCGCACATCAGTGCCCGTGTTTTGGAGATACCAGCTTCCGAGGGCGTCTCAGGATCACTGCCGTTGAGCCTCCCTTCACACTCAGAGTTTACACAGGTATTCTCGAAATTCTATTTCATGCAATGCTGACAGCAGCCCTGCAGAGTGTGTTTATGATCTTTGACTTTTGAGGGAATCAGGCCTCCACAAGGTTAGGCAGTTTTCCCCGGGACACAGCTGGTAGTTACTGCAGCCTCAGGCCTGGTGACCCCACAGCTAAGCTCTCCCTGTCTCCTTCCCGCCACGTTCTCACCATCATTCAGTTGCAGTGGTGAGAAGTCCTTTCTTCTCCCTAGAGGCCGTGCTGCCCCCACGCTGAGGGAAACCCAGGCTTCCTGGGAATTAGCAGCAGCAGGCAGGTGTGGAGAAGGTGGGGGTAGGGATGGTGTGCAGGAAGTCTCACCTGTAGCCCCGTGGCCTTTCCAAGGAGACTTGGGGGTTGGGGGGAGCCAAGGTGGCTGGGGACAGGTGAGTGAGAGCCAATGAGGGTCAGGACGAAGAATTCCAGCCTAAGCATCTGCTTGGAGACCTGGAAGGAGGGGTGAGAGCGTGGGAGTGGAAGGGAGTGAGGAGCAGAGGAGAGAGAGGCTGGGAGGTGGGGCCCAGGGTGCTGAAGGGTGCAGGGCACATGTGACGGGAAGGCCCTGGGGTACCCGCATCCTCGATCCCTGCCCCTCAACACTCATCCTGCATCCACATGGCCCCCCGCAGGGGCAGCCACGCTGCGCATGGACCTTTCGTGAGCCAGCCTGCCTGCCTCATGCTTGGACTCGACTGTGGGAGCACAGGCCATGCAGGAATTCCTGCAGAGCAGAAGCTGCCTTTTCTACTAGTGCCATACGCAGCGGGGTGCAGTCAGCTAGGCGGTGCATTGTCTGTAGAGAATTTAAGAGCACTAATAATGCTGTCTAACAGCCTTTCTGCTTTTTAATGTTACCCCACACTGGCAATTCTAACCAGCAGTCCCTGTCCCCCTTGGGGGGCCACTGCTTCCTCCCAGGGGCGGAGCGAGCTTCCAGCCTGCTGTGTGTGGTCGCAGGGAGGAGCACACATCACAGCCGCCTCTGCTAACTCCAGCCACCCCTTCTCTGAGGTCCCATAGCAGCAGCCACCCAGGAAGAAATTGGTGTGTGTGTGAACCTTAGGGATACCCCCAATAACAGCTCTGAGGCTTCCAGCATTTTCTACAGTTGCTTTCAGCTCAGTTTCTGCTCTCAGACTTCCTCCTCCTGGGCTGCAATGCAGGTGGCTCTTACCCAGTGGTAGAATTGCAGTCTTGGTGCAATGAACTCTGGTGGACACCTTGTCCAGATGCCTTCTGGGGACTCAGTCTTCTCTGTTGCATCCTTGCCATGTAGTTTTCTAGCCTGTCCCAAGTCTTCTCTAGACAGTCATCTGGGCCTTGATTGTTAGGAAATTCTACTGTATTCTCAAATGAAATCGCTTTGTCCTCAGTCCTGATTCTAACCCTCTGGGGTCACAGGGAGTGTGGCTAATCCATCTTCCACCGTGAAACCTTCCACATGTTCAAAAGCAACTCTCTTGGTGCTCTCCAAGCCTCCTCCTTTCTGGGCTAAAGTCCCAGCAGAGCCCCCACCCCAGCTATGCCTGGTGCTGGATGTGTTCCAGGGGCTAACGTGCCTGGCACTGCTCCTGTCTTACCTTACATCCCCCTCCAAAGTGTCGTCTTGTTTACAGATGGGGAAACTGAGGTTGCCCAGCCAGTGGAGCTCACAGCCTGGCTGCAGAGTCTGTTCTTAGCCACTGTGCCCAGGCTGGGTGAAGGGGGCTCCCCAGCACCTGGGGCCTCCACGCTGGAGGGCCAGTGAGAGGAGGTGATAGGGGCGTGACTGTCTTGCAGAAATCTCCTTCCGAGTGTGGATGTGCGGGGGCAGCCTAGAGATCATCCCCTGCAGCCGGGTGGGGCATGTCTTCCGGAAGAAGCACCCGTATGTTTTCCCAGATGGAAACGCCAACACGTATATAAAGTAAGTGCCCAGGGGCTCGGCGAGTGTGGGCGGTGGCATATATGGCCGTGCTGAGGGTCGCTGCTGAGGGCCTGCAGCCACCCCTGGTGCTGTTAGGCTGCCTGAGTCCCCTGGTTGGATAGGGGCCACAGGTCATGCTCCCTGGACTCTGGCTGGCCAGGGGATGGCTTCAGAGGCTTCAAGTCGCTGGTCAGTGCCACCCTGAAGGGTGCGGGCTCCTGGTATTTGGGGTTGTGTGGGGTGGGGGAAGGGCAGCCCTCTTTACCCCTGAGTCCTGGATCTGCTGCCCCCACCTTCAGGCTGGGTCACTGGGGGAACCGGCAGGCACAGAGGGTACAGCTTAGCCTGCTCCCGGGCCTCACCAGTGCACGGAAACAGTCTGGGCTGGGGCAGGGCCTGAGACCCTGGTCCCTGTCCCCAGGTGTTCTTACCTCCTACCTGGGGGATGGTACATCCTTGCAGGGACCCCAAGGTGCCACTGCCTGTCCCCTGGTCCTGCCTTCATACGCCCTCCTCCTTTCCTTGATCCCTCCTCTTCCCATCTTTCTCTTCTCCCTTCGGAGTAATCCCGGCACATCCCTCTCCCCTCTTCCGTCTTTTCCTCCCGCTTCCTTCCCTCCCTGTCCTCTGCCTCTTGTCATCTGATACCTTCACTCCTCCACTGTCCCCTCTTCCTCTTTGTTCTGTCACTTGGTCCATTGGGAGAGGGGAGCTACGCACCCCTTTGGTGCCCCTCGTTAAGGTGTCACTGTCCCCTCCTGTGTTCTTCCCCCCTCGGGTCTCCGCACAGGTGAACGGATGTGTGTCATGACCTGACGGCCCTCCCAGGGGAGGCAGGGGGTGAGCAATGGGACCGTGAGCCACACCCTTAGTGAAAACGGGAGGGCGATGAGAGAATCAGCAGGCGGGGACAGCGGGGACAGAGGCAGGGCTGCCTCAGCTCTCGTGTTTAAAAGGAAAGATCAGCTGGGGCATCCGGTGCAGAGAAGCCGTGTGGCTGTGCAGGGCCGTGTGGCCGCCTGCAGGGGCCAGGCTGGGAACGAGGCGGGGCTTTGAGACTGGGCCCCAGCCCGTGGGCATCCTGCACCCCACTGGTGTGCCACTCTGATTGTAGAGAAATGAGGCACAGATGTCTGCTGAGCAGCTTCCACTCCACTGGCGGTTAGGCCGGTGGCAGGGCCAGCGAGTCTCTAACTGGCCCCGGTGCCTAAGGGCCGTGCTGCATGTGCACACGTCAGCTCAGGTCCCGGCGTGGAAGGGCCTCCCACGCTCCTGTGTCAGGTGCTTCTGCTCCAAAGCACAGTGTGCATCTGGAAGAGCACCCCCTTTTTAGTTGGACCCCCAAGGTACTTACTTGGGCCTTGGCAAGTGCCATGGCCGCCAAGACACTAGTCACCTGACTGGTTCCTGATGTCATTTCTCTCTGCTCTGGGGCTTTTCCTGGTAGCCCCACACCCCTGACTGCTAAATGACGACATCCTCAGTGTCTCTCCCTGTCTCCATTTCCATGACCTTTGGGGTCAGACTCATAGCAAATACCTGACTAAAGAACCTTAGCGTGCTGGCAGAATGTCTGGAAGAAGAAGCTTGATTCCTTAGTGCTTCACACCTGCACCAGGCTAGGTGCATGGCCCGGGAAGACCTATTTGTGCCAACTGTCCCCTTGGAGAGCTGGGACCTCAGCATTTCCCTGCAGTGGAGGGGAGAACCCAGGATCATCCGCCAGAGGATGGCCAGAGGTTGAGCATCCTTAATCCAAACTCTGAAATGCTCCAAAATCTGCAATGTTTTGAGCACCAACATGACACCACAAGTGTAAAATTCCACACCTGACCTCATGTGATGGGTTGCAGTCAAAATGCAGGTGCACAACACACAGTTTATTCAGCATCCCCAGGGAGAAATAAAATTACCTTTAGGCTATGTGTATAAGGTGTATATGAAACATAAATGAATTTCATGTTTGGACTAGGCTCCCATTCCCAAGATATCTCATTATGTGTATGCAAATATTACAAAATCCAAAAACAAAGAAACCCGAAATCCAAAACACTTCTGGTTCCACACATTTTGGGTAAGGGATACTCAACCTGAACTACAATCCTGTGTCTTGGGGTAGAGGCCCCTGTGGAGATTGGGTGGGGCTTAGCTGGGGCAGCGGCCTGGGAACAGTGACGATGGGGAGTTGATCGTGGTGGCCCCCACCTGGGTGTTGCTGCCAACTCAGCCCGCAAGTGTGTAGTTTAACTGGTACCCACAGCCCCTCTTAGCCAGCCCCTTACGGACACTCCTTGTCTCCCCAGGAACACCAAGCGCACAGCAGAGGTGTGGATGGATGAATACAAGCAGTACTATTATGCTGCCCGGCCCTTTGCCCTGGAGAGGCCCTTCGGGAAGTAAGTGTCCCTTCAGTCCAGAGGAGCCCCACTGTGGATGTGCAGGGCTTTGGGCAACTCTTGAATATGTCCAGCTTGTTGCAGAAAGGTGGGATGCAGGTTAGACAGCCTGAGTCCCTCCAGGTCGGACAGGGCTCCTCCTTGCTAGTACTCAGTCACCCAAGCCTCAGTTCCCTCCTTCCTTGGAGGAACAGTACGCATTCAGCTGTCCCCCACAGCAGCGCTCAACCTTCACAGGAAAAGAGGACAGGGCAAGGAATGTTTATTAATAACTGGATACCTTTATGGAAGGCATCTCATTAATCCTCCCCAGACTCTGAGAAACAGGCTTGATTGCCCCTATTTACAGATGAGGAGACTGAGGCTTCTACAGGTTAAGGTTCTCGCCCTAGACCACACCATGGCAGAGGGGAATGCAGGCTCAAACCGAATCTGTCTGATTCTAAAACTATATGCACTTGCATTCCCCAGCCCAGAGCTGATTGGAGTAGAGAAAAATAGTGACTTCATTTATTTGTGTTATCATTTCTGTTTCTTTGGGGGCAACCAATGGCTTTTTGTCATACTAATGTCACTCACTAATCATAGGAAGACTACTGAAGAGATGGGTTTTTTGCAGCCTAAACTTCATGGGTCAAGTCCATCACTGCATGGGAGAGTTCAATCAGAGCCTGCCCAAACGATTTGCACCTCTGAAATCATAAATCCATGCTGTCCTTCCGGTACTGGCACCGTGAACCTCCCAAGGCATTCATTCTCAGACCTCATCAGAACTTCTGGTCCATTGGCCATGCCCACCCTGCCCCCCAGATCCCTTCTCTCTCCAGCTTGGACACGCTCTTGCTTGAAGACAGAGCTCAGAGGTCTTGTCCTCAGATCTTTTGCCCTGTTGTCCATCTAACACCACCCTCCCCCTGCACAAAGTTTTCTCAACCTGGCTGAACCTGACTGGACCTTGTCCTTCCCTGTACACAGGCTGCCGAACAGCACTGGGAAAAATCAGCCAGTGCTACTAATAATACTCCATGGCCATTGTCCCCGCGAGGCCCCCGGGATGCCCATGGGCCCTGCTACCTCCCTAGCTAGCATTCTCCCTCGGTCGTCATTAAACCTTCTCCACTGTCCCCAGCCCTTGAGTCCACCCCACTCCTTTCACTGGCAGTAGATGATGCCTCCTGTTTTACAGATGAAATAGAGGACATCAGCTTCCCAAGACAAACCAACACATTAATGTCACTGCATCTGCACCATCCTTCTCTGTCTCTTGTCTCAAAGGACGAGATACGCTTCCTGCTGTGGTAGGCCAGCTCTCCACCTGTACCGGGGGTGCACCATTCGTTCCTGCATTCATCCATAAATCAACATTTGTTGAGTTCCCACTGCCTGCATTCCTCTCCTCTTGCCTCCTGGTGCAGGCCCTATCTAACTTTAATGCGCACACAGATTTCCTGGGGATCTTGTTAAAACGTGAATTCTGATTTGGGAGGTCTGCATTTCTAATAAGCACCCAGGTGATGCGATGCTGCTGGTCTGAGGCCCGCAATTCGAGGAGCGAGGTTCTAGCAGGGAGGTTCCCAAACTAGTCTGTGCTTTGAACCCACTGCAGCCTGGGCTCTTCCTCCAGAGAGTCAGTTCACTTGGGCTGGGGTGTGGCTGGGTCTGTGGAAGTTTTTAAAGACCCTCAGTTGATTCTAACATGCAGACAAGTGTGGGAACCACACTCCTGGGCCAATCTGCCCTCCAGGTGCCTCCACTCTCTCCCTTATCACTAGTCTCTCTGGGCATCATGTCCATCAGCATTTAAACTTAGCATCTTACATCTTAAACAAAACAAACAAACAAAAAAGGGATGAGGAGAAGGAAAGAAAACAAACTACAGAAACCCTCCTTCAGCCCAGTGGTGCCATCGCTGCACCTCCTCTTGTCTGCTTGTTCAGAGCCCAGTTCTGGAGGCAGGGGCTCCTTCGCTGTCTCCATGCCCTCTTGATGCTCCTGGCCCCCGTGCCCTGCAACTGCTCCCACCTGGCTCCCCATGACTGCCTTGCTCCCGGCACTGTCCTCCACGCTGCCCCATCAGCCTGAGTCTTCTCCCACCCCTCCCCCTCGGCATGCCTCCGTCCCAAGGCCGACATAGCTCTGCAGTGCGGCTCTTCTGCTGCTGCTCGGTTCTGCCTTCTCCATCCCATCTTCAGGCTCACCTTCCTCTTCCCACCCCTTACCTGCTGGTCTTCCCCCTGGGTCTGTCGTGAGGGCTTTTCTTGCCACACATTCTCCCTGGCGCTAACCACATCTCTGCTGCCTGTACTCGCATCTTTATTTCTAACCCCCGCCTTTCCTCTGTGTTCCAGTCCCCTGTAAGCAAGTAGCAACCGGGCACCTTCTCCTGGATGTCTCCCAGGGGCCTCCAGTTCAACAAGTCCTCAACTGAACTCATGTGGTTTGCTCCTGAATACACTCCTCATCCCATATTCCCCATAAACAGCCTTCCTTGTATGCTGTTGCCCACATCAGACATGTGGGGGTCAACCTTGACTCCTCCCTCTCCCTTTCACCCCATCCAAACTGTCAGCAAGTCCTGGCGACACGGCCTCATTCATGCATGAGCACCCAGGTCCTTGCTAAACCCTGAACATTCAGCGTTTAAAAAAACCTGACATCCTTACTGTCCCTGGGGAGCTTAGAGTCTGCTGAGGAGGTGTGGCTGGTGCGGTGTGAGAAGTTCTGGTGCCGTCTTAGGGTGGGCTGAGGGAGGAGGCAGGGGTGGAGGGAGGTGAGGCTGGGCCAGTTCTGTGTGGCTGCCCAGGAAGGACAGGGTGGAAAGGAGCTGGGGGTAGGGGGCAGTGCAGAGGGAGAGAAGGGGAGACTGAGCCTGTGCACTCTCCATTCCCATCCACCTTCCTATTTGAAAGCATGATCAGCACCTGGGCTCCCGTACCTGCCTCCTGCTGCCCCCTCAGTCCCCAGCTCCACCCCATCAGACCCATTCACGTACCAACAGCAAGATGCTCTCAGAGTGGGAACATCACCACATCATGCTCTGCTTAGAGCCCATCGATTCCATTCCAGTGCCCTTAAAATAAAGTCCAGACTCCTTGGCAGTAGGACCCTCATAGGACCCTTTATGGTCTGTCTTCACTGTCATCCCACCCACCGCGCCCTTGCAGCCCCCCACGTACGTTCACATACACACATCGATCTTAAGATCCTGCAACTGTTCTGCCAACAGAACTTTCACTCTCTGCATGTGCTAATCTCTCTCTCCACTCTCCTCCAGCACCGCTACCTCATCCACTTTCTGGTTGTCTAGATAACATCCACTGTTCCTTCCAGGTACCAGAATCACCATCACCACCTTGACCGCCCTGCCCTGACAAGTGAAGGGGCCCTCTGGGATGCCCCACAGCCCTGCATGTGCACCTCACATCATCTGGGCAGTGATGGCTTGTTTCCCTGTCTTTTCCTCCTGTTCAAAAGCTTTCCGTCGTATCCCACATTGGGTACAATGCCTGACACATAGTAGGTGTTCAATGAAAATTTGATGAACGAATATATGAGCAGGCCCCAGCACCAGCCAAAGAAGAGGATTCTCTGAAGCTGGGGCAGTGGGGAGTGGGATTTCAACTGCAGAATCCAGAGAGATTGTGAGGAAGTAGACCCAGAGCCCCAGCGATGAATTATGAACAACACACTGGATGTTCTTGCAGCTTTGCTTTTAATGAAAAGTAAAAGCACCCCCCAATTCCATTTTCAAATAAAAAGCAGCAGTCCTCAGTGTCATTACCGCACCATTGTGAGATATTGCTGAGTGTTTCCATGGCTCTGGAGTTATAGAAATCTCTTCTCGGTTAGTTTCCCCAGAACCCTCTGGAGAAATGCGGGCGCAGAGCGTGGGCACGGGTTGCACTTTGTGCTCCGCAGCGTGGGCCAGCGTTACTGGTGCCTGCCTCTGACGGCTGTGTTTTGTCTTTGTGTCTGCCACCACCCCTGTCACCCCCAGCATTGAGAGCAGATTGGACCTGAGGAAGAATCTGCGCTGCCACAGCTTCAAGTGGTACCTGGAGAATGTGTACCCGGAACTCAGGTATCCTCCCTGCCTGTTGGAGCCTTTGTGGCTGCAAGGAGAGGCCCTCAGCTGCTTGGTCTAGAGAAGGGACAGCCTATGGGCAACTGGTGAGGGCTTTTAAGTATATGGAAGTCTAAGACCAGTTGGCTCCCCTATCCCTTAAACCAGAAGGGGACTTACATTGAATCAATAGCATGAGGGACTGAAGTTAGCTAGGAGCAGTATTTCTCCACTGCTGGGTTGTGCCCTGAGAGCCTGAGCTCACTGACGTGGCTCCTTTCCAGGGATCCATCTCCCCCTGTGGCTGAGTCCCCCCATGCCCCCTCATTCCTAGTGGCACCCTCCCCTTCTCCGAGCAGTGCAAATCCTTGTGACGGCCCTGGGCAAGAGGGTCCTGCCGTTGTCACAGCACTACCCAACCTCTCGAGCTATGTCTAATCCAAAGAGCAGTGGCTTCTCCTGTCCCCTGTGGCTTTTCCCCCAGAGTCCCCAAGGATTCCTCCATCCAGAAGGGCAATATCCGACAGAGGCAGAAGTGCCTGGAATCTCAAAAGCAGAACAACCAAGACATCCCAAACCTAAGGTTGAGCCCCTGTGTCAAGTTCCAAGGCAAGGAAGCAAAGTCCCAGGTAAAGCAACTGGCTGGGGATACGGGAGTGAGTGCCACAGAGGAGGGGTGCGTGTGGCCAGATTGCTCAGCCTCCGTCCCTGCTCTTCCCTGCTGTCAGGTGCCACCTATTCCCAGAGTCCAGCAGCAGAGAGAGCGTGACAGTATGAGACCCTCTCTGCCACTGTGTTTATACGCCACCAGCTTCCCAAATACACAGTATTCCTCTGAAGGACGGCGTCACAGGCAGCATCGTGCCTGTAGGAAATTGCCCACTGAATTAGCAGGAGCTTAATGAGGCTGCCTTCACCAGCATCCTACCTGGGGGCAGCAAACGTGGGCTGGGTCAGGCAGGGCCAGTGGCATAGCTCCTCCCAAATGTGACACGCAAAGCCTGCGCTGGTGCCACCTCCTCTTGGACAAAGTGCCTGCTCTGAGAGTCTCCCAGCTGATTTAGCTCTGACTGGCAGGGAGTCGCATCAGATTTGGTAAAACTACCGCGGTCTGCCACCTTGTCTCTGGGCCACGTCCCTTTATCCTGGCTCGCCCTACACAGTTTCTGCTTCCCCGAAGTCCGAAGGACCACGGTGTCTTTTGGGACGCTGTCCTCCCATTTGAGGGTAGAGCTGCTCTTTTAAAGGTTGCTGACAAATTCACAGCCTGTCTCTGTGGCACTTGGCCTGCTGAGCTCATTAAAGCACATCCATCCATCGCGTAAAACCCCCTCCTGGCTCCCGTGGCTCCGAGTGATCTCGTGATCTCCGTGCTCCTGCACTCTCGCTCTTTCCTAGACACTCTGCTCGCTCCTCCCCCCATTCTCACCCCCTTATTCACCGGGGGTCTCAGTTCACTCTTCTTCTCTTTGAAAACTGCTTCTTGGAGACTTTATGCTTCCAGCTCTGACAGTCTCCTCTGTTTATTGATTCACAAATTCTGTGTCTTCATCCATCCACAGGTTCATTCATTCACTCATTCATTCATTCAACAAACACTTGTCTGATAAGACACAAAGATGAAAGACTAGATTTCAGGCCTCAAGGGGCGTCATGCAGAAATAACCGAGTCAGCAGCCACTGTGCTATAACCTCTGTCCTGGGTGGAGTTTGGTCCAGGTGCCATAGGAGCACCGAGAGATGACATCCAAGGCAGGCATGAGGATCAGGGAAGTCTGCCCAGAGGACTTGGAAAGGAGCTGCATCCTCAGAGATGAGTGGAAACAGGCCAGGTGGGAAGGAGAGAAAGGGCGGCCCAGGGCACGCAGCATGGGCCAAGCCTGGAGTGGAGCCAGGGTGCTCGTGAGGACGCGACCTCTCGAGGGCTGCCGGGAGGTGGGGTCAGAGGGTTTGGTGTGGGGGGAGGGAGCAGCGGACCGTGAGGCTGCGCAGGAGGAAGGAGCCCAGTCATGGTCTCTCTTCCTGTGCTGGGGAGAGCGAGTCTCATCCTCAGGAGCACGATGCTGTGAGGTCCCAGGAGAAGCTTCTGGATGGCAGAGCTGCAGGCGGCTCTCCCACCTGGACTCTCTGTCTCAATTGTGGGGTGGTTGAGTGAGTCCACGGCCACGTCACACTCATCTGTCATTCACCTGTTAGGCACCTGGGCCGCATACTCACCCCACTACTTTCCTCCACGTGGCCACTTCTCCAGGCACCATGGTTGCCGTCCTGTCCAGCCCCCTCGGCTCCTCTTTCTGCTGCACCTGCCGTCTCTGCGAGCCCCACCATGTCGTCCCTCGGAAGATCTGTTCTTAGACCCTGCGTTCGCTTCTTGAAAGGTCAATATTGCTCAGCCTCGGCACTGCTGACATTTTGAGCTGGATAATTCTTTGCTGTCGGAGGGGTGTCCTGCCCGTTGACGGCTGTCTAGCAGCATCCCTGGCCTCTGCCCACGGTCGCCAGGAGCACTTCTCACACATACGTCCTGACCACCAAAATTGCCTCCAGGCATTGCCTGATGCCCCCGAGGGAAAAAACCACCAGATTGGGAGCCACTGGGTTAGATTAAGGTGACAGCCTCCTCTTGCTTCTCCTGCCCCTCAGCCCACTTCTTGCATGTGGTCATTCACCCAGCGTTCTCTGCCCTGACACAGCCTTTGATGGCTCCCTATTATCTCTCTGTTGACATGTCACAACCTGGCTCCAGCTTGCTGTGACTTTTCCGGGAACCATCTCTCTGCTCCAGCAGGATGGGGGAGGCAGCTGCCTGAGTCAGACAGGGAAAGGGAAAGGAAACCGAGGTGTTGATTTCACTTTCGGCATGGCCTCTGGGCTGAGAGTGGCGTAATCTGCTCAAGTGGCATTTTGTGAAGCGTTGTGAGTAGGTGACACACATCCCTCTTTTCTGGCTGTGAGCGGGCAGTGCTCCCGGCCATCCCAGCAGCTGGAATATTGTCTTCCCCTTTCCCTGGGGCAGGAGTTTACTTGGACCATCTCCAGCAAAGCCGGGGCGTTTCTGGTACTCGATGTCTTTGGCTGCAGAAGGAAGTGGGAGGGCTCTGCGGGCCTCAGAGAGGGGCCCTGCAATGCCCCAGATCTGAGGGGAGGTGGCCAGGCCAATGAAGCTTGGACTGGAGGGTGGTAGTGCCCGTCCCAGCCGACCCTCCCGTGGTGGGAGAAAAGGAGGAAACAGCAGCCCTGTGCGGGTAGCTCAGGGCGGTGATGGGAACCCTCTGTAAGTGAGCACAGTGTTCTTTTCTAGAAGATGGTGCTAAGCTGCCCCTGCTCAGCAGAGAACAGCTGGGTTTGTGTAGCAACAGTGTGAATTTAGGAGAGAGCACACTCTGAGAGAGGAAGATGTTCAGTCCACTTCAGCAGACTGCACCTGCCCCCTGGGCACCCGCCCCCTGGGCACCAGGGTGCGAGTGGGGCTGGGCTGGGTGAGCCTGAGCCCCGCTCTCCAGGTGCCCACGGCCCAGCGGCAGCTCTGGGTGTGTTTCTAAATGTTCTGAAGGTGTTAGTCCCACTTTGGACTGATAGCAACCCACGTAGCCATGTCAGCTAAAATAATCTGTGAGACAGGTTGAAAGAGTGAGAGAGAGAGGGATGCACTGCCATAGGACTGACTTATAGGACCTTCCCCTTCCTTTCAGGGTCCTCTCCTCCTTCCTACACAAACGACCAGTCTGTCCTTCCACTTCCCAGCCCCTTCTGCTAATGTTGTGCATTGGTGGGTTCTCTCCTCTTGCCCCACACTGCGCCCTTGGTGCTCCCACCTGTGTCCTCGGCCTCGTCCTGCCTCTTGGCCTGTCGGGAGTCACGTCTGCCCCTCCAGCCCCTACGCAGGACTCGTTCAGCCCTCTCTGCCCCCACCTCTCCTATCTCTGGAAAGCCAGAGAAGTGCCATAAGCGCCTATTAAGTAGGTATCACTATTATCCCCACTTTACAGATGACAACACCAATGCTCAGAAAAGTTATCCAAGATCATACACTAGCAAGTGACAAAGACAACTGGAAAATCTGGCTGTGTACCATGGCTCTGCTCTTGCTGACGCTGGCAGAGGCAGAGCTGGCTCCAGGCTCTTTTAGACAGGTTTGATCGTGGGAGAAGACACCTGCCCCTGAGGTTCCTCTTCTAGGTTGTAAATATTAAAACCATAGATCAGCGGCACCTTGACAGGAGAGAGTGGCAAGAGATGCTGCTTTGTGGCCAGTTTCCAATGACAACCTTTATGAAAAGGCAAACAAAGATCACACCCCCACAGCAGGGCCTGGGGTGGGGCAGGCCAGAGAGTAGACCCCTCCCTGACGTTTATGGGAACTGGGCAGGAGTACGGTTGGAGCCCAGACTTCCGATGCCACCCTGGCCCCCCTCCCTCCCCACCCCTGGCCTGTGTGCACAAGCTGGGTCACTCCCCTCTAAACGGCCCCCTTGTGCCTAGGGGAGTGTACTAGGGACAGTCCACCCTCGGAAGACAAACCCCGGGATAAGACCCATGCAGGTCCTAGAGTCAGACTGGGCCATTTGTGGGGGGATTCTGGGGTGCTAGACTGGCATAAAGGCACCAGAGAGTAGGGACCGGAGCTCTGAGCTCTGGTTCCAGCTGGCCACTCTCTCTGCAGGCAGGGTGAGCCCCAGGCACTGGGGTGTCCTCATTGTTGAAAGGACACTGCTTCTCCTCCAGCTCTGACAGTGGCTCCCATCTCTGTTCCACACCCAGCCCCGTCCACCCTTCTCCCTGCCTTTCCTCCTCTTGGCTGGCTTGTCAACCTTAGGAGCTGAATGTTTAATCTGAGTGTGTATTGGAGATGTCAGCAAACTGATGCCCCAGGTGAAATGCGAGAGAAATACATCATCCATTTGTAAACACTTGAAGCTTAAGGAGTCTCCAGGTTAACAAGTTTCCTCGTAACTTTACTGGATGCTCTAGAAAAATATTTGTGAAAGGTAGAAAGAAGACAGGTGCGCCAGTCTGGTTTCCATTCCAATTTAAAGAGAGGGGAAAATATAAATTAAAATATTTTTAATGTGTTCTCCTACCTGTCTCCCAGCAATTCGGGCTACCGGCTGTGGAGCACGCAGGCAGCTGGGTACCCCGGGTGGGCGAGGTGAGGATAAAGCCCCTCTGCAAACCTAGACTCAAGTTGGCACCTCGCGGCGTGTGAGCCCGAGTCTGCTAGTGGGACGGGCTGCCAGCACGTCACCCTTCTGCCCCTTGTCAGCACAGCCTTGGGAGTGGCCTCCTCTGGCAGAGCTCCTGGGCGGCTTTCCAAAGGCAGGTGTGTAGGCCCGGCTCTGCCTGTTGGCTCCTCCATCACCATCCTCAATGCCGCAGGCGGCAACGGAGCATTTACTGAATGGAAAGTGCTGCTCTGGGCACAGACAGGTGTCAACCTGATTATTCCTTACAGTGACCCCTGCCGGGGGCGGGGGCAGGATGTCATCTTCATTTTGCACAGGAGGGAGCTGAGGTGCAGAGAGCGAGCAACTCCCCCAAGGTCACGAGGTTACTGAGCAGGCGAGCAGGGATTCCAGCCCCGGCAGTCGCCCCAGAGCCCAGCAACGTGACCCAACACACATGGGTGGGTTTTTAATCACACATGCAAGTGAATTCTTGTGATGTGAGAGGAAAGGACAGGATGGGCTGAGATTAAGAAAAGACCCCAAGAATGGGTCCATGGAAGGCCCTGCAGGGAGGAAGAGTGTGTCCAGGCGCCTGCCGGGTGGCCCTGCCGCCTCCCGAGAGGAGCTGCACGGGGCGAGGCCTGTGTCTGTGCAGCTGGTGCAGCAGCGCCCGGCATGGCGGGTCGGCGCCAGTCCCTCAGCGGCCCCCTCAGAGACCAGGTGGAGCACGAGGTCGGCTGACTTAAAGGTTCGGTTGAGCTCAGGCTCCTTCATTTGAGACACCTCGTCTGAAGAGAGTTTTAAGGGCACGTTGCATGGGCTACTGAGTTGCCCACTGTGGCCTAAGAGGTTGGTCGAGGCCCTGGATACTCTGGGCTCAGGTCCCCTGTCACCAGGGAGGGCCCAAGTTCAGAGTCAGCCCCAGGTCTGCTCCTGGCCTCCCCGGAGTGACCACTGCCCCTGCCGCTGGGCCACTCCTGCTCCCTCCACAGTGGCGTCTCCAGGGACGCCTTCTGAGCACAGAAGGCCTTAAGGGGCCCCAGCCTGGACGCTTCCCTCCCCGTTCACTGGGGACCCTCCTCCTCCTCAGCCCCTGGCCAGCCCGTCCCAGCAGGGACCGAGGCCGCCCACACCAGCCTCCCAGTGGCCTGTGGGTTCCCCTCCATGGCCTAGCAGGGGGGCGGGGAGGGGCTTCCATCACCACAGAGGGCTGTGCCTTTGCCAGTCCCCCCATGGGGCCATTGGTAGAGGGCTGGGCACTCACAGATCATGGATCGGGCGCTCACGGATCGAGCCTCCTTAGCAAGTGCTGCTGCCCTCCTGGGGTCCTTTCTGACTCCAGGATTCTTTCAACAAGCCCACTCACCACGGGCCATTCTGGGAAGTCTGGCAGGCGCAGGCCGCAGAATGAGAGTTGGAAAATCTCTCCTTGTTTCCCCTCTCTCCTCGCCTCTTGCAGACAGCCAGAGATCAGCCCTCCTCTGGGAATCGTGAGGCTAAATTATTTAAATGCCATGAAAGCACCAGCTAATGGAAAGTCCACCGAGTGTCAGGGCTTGGGCTCTCTGTGCCCGTTCACACACTCCCCGTGGGGTCTTGGAGGGGGTTTCTTCTGGCCTGGCCTGGGGTGCGCCACAAGCCCACATGTTCCCTCCTCAAAGGCGTTGCTGGGCAGGGTGTCTCAGATGTCAGAAGAATTCCCCGTCCCCAGTACTTCCAGTTTTGAGACCCCTAGGATATTAAAAAGGAAGAAATGCCAAAGTGGGCTTTTAAAACAGCAGTTTATTTTAAGCTTTTGTGTTTAAATCACTTAATGCTTTTACCATAGAGAATACCATGCCATTGTATTATGGTGAGGATCGTTTTGAAATGCTTATTAGTGGTTCCCTGCAGGCTGTAGAGTCAAGTAATGGGACGGGAGGAAAGAACCTCATCTGCATTCCATATGCTGACTGTCAGTTTAGCCTCATTTCCAGAGAATGGCAAGAGCCTAAATTTGAGGTCAGTGACCTCAAGGCAAACGTCTTCCTGGCAGCCTAGCCCTGAGGCAGACCCTTGGGCCCTTCTCTCTCCTCCCCACAGGTCAAGGAATATTCCGGGCCCACACTCAAGGGCCCACCTTCTAGATCACATTCCAGACATGCAGAACCCTGGAATCCCCCACCCAGATGGCCCAGCCTGACTCCAGGACCTGCGTGGGTCTTATCCCGGGGTTTGTCCTCTGAGGGTGGACTGTGTCCCTAGTATACTCCCCTAAGCCCAAGAGGGACTGTTTAGAGGGGAGTGACCCAGCTTGTGCATGCAGGCCAGGGAGGGGACAGGAGGGGGCTGGTGTGGCATCGACAGTCTGGGCTCCATCCGTACTCCTGCCCAGTTCCCATAAACGTCAGGGAGGGGTCTACTCTCTGGCCTGCCCCACCCCAGGCCCTGCCTTGGGGGTATGACCTTTGTCTTTTCGTAAAGGTCATCATTGGAACCTGGCCACAAAGCAGCATCTCTTACCACTCCCTCCTGTCAAGGTGCCGCTGATCTATGGTTTTAATATTTACAAGAAGGTTAGAAGAATTCCTAGAAGAGGAACCTCAGGGGCAGGTGTCTTCTCCCACGATTAAACCTGTCTAAAAGAGCCTGGAGCCAGCTCTGCCTCTGCCAGTGTCAGCAAGAGCAGAGCTGTTGGAGAGAGTTTTTTGGGGGCCACTTGCTAGTACATGACCTTGGACAACCTCTCTGAGCCCTGGTTTCGTCATCTGTAAAATAGGGATAATAATAATACCTACTTAATAGGATTCTCACGAAGATTAAATTAATCCATGTAAAGTTGCCAGGACAGTGTCCGGCACATCATGCACACGTAATGAATGTTAGCCGTTAGGAATTAGCAGTGGCAGCATGGTTAGTGCATCACCCCTGTGCTCGCAGAACTCGTCCTCCTTATTCTGGAGGAAGGCAAGTGGGACGGATAGAACGGTGATGTTCACAAGGCCAGAGAAGAGCTTCTTGATATATCCGGGTGAATATATTTCATGCCTTTTTATCATAGAGAATTTCAAATAAAGATATATGGATGCAGAAGTCGAATGGCATATAGAACCCCATGTACTCATTGCCAGGCTGCAAGAATCACCAGCTCACGGGCAGTCTTGCTCCATCTATGTTGCCATCTGCTCCCCAGGGAGAAGTTTTTTAGTCTAGGTCTTCTCCCAACACCAGCAGTTTGTAAAGGGACAAAAGAATCCTTAGGCAGGAGTCATCTTCCCACTGGGCTGGTGGCCTCATGCAGGGATGGGGGCACAGGGGAAGGCCCCAGATTGGGAGAGAAAGTGGTCATTGTCCAGCAAGTCAGGTCACCTCAGGGTGAAGGTGCGCTGTACGGTCGGGTCGGCAGAAGGGCTTGGGCCTGTGGGAGAGGAGGAGGAACCAGCCAGGTCCCAGAAAGCCATTGAAGATGTTCAGTGGACCGTGGTGGTCAGGAAAGGACCCGCGTGGGACCAGGGCGGGGCTGGCAGGAGGCAGGCAGGGAAGTGCAGACTGGGAGGCGATGGCCGCCATGTCTGCAGGGGCCCGGCCTGTTCAGGGGCCTTTTGCATCTTAGGCCAAGGAGACGCAGCCCACGCGTGGCCTGGTTCGGAGGCTGAGGTCAGCTGGTTGGCAGGGATGTCGGGGAGAACAGATGCCTTCACGGAGTCCTGCAGCTTCCCTCGGGGGTCCAATTCGGGAATCATCTTCTTTGCCCTGCCAGAGGCAAAGGGCAGATGTGATCCCCATTTTACAAGCTGGGGAAGAACATCTTGTCCGGATTTACATTTTGACAGCCATTATGCCAGCACTTTCAGCCCTCTGGCTTAAGAACCAGGAATGCTTGTGGTTTCCTAAGCCACAGTTACTCTGATCTCTGCACTGTGGAGGAAACGTTGGAATCATCCCTCTGAATGAACTCGCAGAATGCCCCCTGTCCTTGTGCCGTCAGAACTCTGCTCGTCAGTCTGACTTCTCGGCTTCTCTCCCCTCAGGAGTCCAGGGGCCAAATGACCTATCACACTGGCGTGCTGGGGCACACACAACTCTTGAAATCATGTGATTTCTCATAACTTTCTTCCCTCAGCTCTTCATCCCCTGCCCCGGAGCCCCTCCTGGCTCCTTCTGTCCCTCCATCTGCCTCTTGTCGTCACTCTCATTGTGCTCAAGACACTGACTTGGACTCTCTTTCAAAGACGAGGCCACGTTCTAAAGACAGCCGGTGGGGAGGGTGACCTTCCAGGTGGGGAACAGACTCCCCTCGAGACATTCGCTCCGAACACAGACACTGGACCACATGGCTCAGCCGGGGTGTCGTTCAGGCTCCTGCCCGAAGCCCAGAATCATTCAACTCCCAGGGGCAGCCGGCATGGCCCAGGCCCAGTCCCCTCCACGGGGCTGTGACCTCTGAGTCTCTGGCACTTGAGTAGCATTTTCCAAGGTGACCTTGTTGACGGCCAGTGCCTGCTCGGACCCCCAGGACTTCTTACCGAGCTGCACTAATCATCACACGCACGCACGGTCCGATGCCACTTCTCAGATCCTGAGCAGACCTTCCTGGCCTCTTCCTCCCCAGGTGTGGGCCTTCACGTACACCCAGCAGATCCTCCAGGAGGAGCTGTGCCTGTCAGTTGTCACCTTGTTCCCTGGTGCTCCTGTGGTTCTTGCCCTTTGCAAGAATGAAGATGCCAGACAGGTAAGTGCTCAGGGGGCTCCTGGGGTGTGGCCACTTTTCATAACGTGACTGCCCGTGTAGGCCTAAGTTTCCTGCACGAAACAAGAGAGAAACTGTTACAAGAAGAAGGGTTAATAAGAAAGAGGTCCTTGTGTTCGGAGAGGGAGAGACAGTGCCATCTCGGATACCCTCCCTGGTGCCAGAAGCAATGGCAGGGTCCACCCCTGTGGGACCGCTTGCCACATGAAAGCCGTTGACCCTAGCTGGCCATACCATGCCCATTCTACTTGTGCTGTCCTGTCATTGCTCTGCTCCGCACCTGGGATCACAGACAAAAATCTTCAAGCCACAAAGATGAGCAAGACTCGACCCTTTGCTTTCAAAGGCTTGGGCTCTGGCAGTGTGTCCACCGAAGTTCCTAGTGTTCTGGATGCACCGAGTGCCCAGTTCCTCCAGCAGCAAAGTAGTGGCTGACAACTGGGTACTGGCACTAGAGAGACCAAGATTCAAATGTGCATTTTATGGCCCATTGGCTGTGTGACCCATGGTGGGTTACTAGACCTCTCTGAGCTTCCATTTCCTCCTCTGTGAGACGGGGTTGGTGATACTCATGCTGCAGGGCAGCTGAGATGGTTCCATGCAGTGCGGAGCTCAGTGCCTGCTCAGCGTCTTGCCCGAGATGTGTCCAGCCCTCCCTCCTTGTCACGCTGAGTGGAGTGTGGAACCGCAGCATGGGGCCTGCCTTGCCGCTGCTGCTGCCCCCAGCGCCCCCCACTTCCTCCTGACCATGCAGACACCGAGTGTGGATCGTTTCTGTGGTCGCTCCTGTGACTAACTCACTTCAGGTTTTCTGGCCTATTGCTTGGAAAGTTATTGCCTCCTAATGAGCTTCCCTAGTAAACATATTGATTTTGCTTTTAACTTTTTTTATCCAATTAAACAAAAAAAACCCAACAACAATACCTGGCAGAACAATTAGTTGCAGTTTTAGTGCTCCATGAGACCGTGAAATCAAGTCTCGGGGTGACCCCAGACAAGTGGTATTAACCTTTCTGAGGTTTCCAGAACTCCCGATACTATCGATGGGACCCGGGGCTCTAGCCAGGGAAACCCGCTTGATCCTCTCTCCTCTCTGTCCTCTCAGCAATGGACCAAGACCGGTTCCCGCATCGAGCACATAGCATCCCATCTCTGCCTGGACACGGATATGTTCGGGGACGGCACTGAGGATGGCAAGGAAGTCGTTGTCAACCCGTGTGAGTCCTCACTCATGAGCCAGCACTGGGACATGGTGAGCTCTTGAGGACCGTTGCCAGACACAGCGTGGCCCACGCGTGCCACTTCCCTCGACCGGAACAGACTGGAGCAGCCCATGACGGCTCCAGACACCCTGGACTGGGAGGTGGAGGCAGAGCCCCCCAGGCCAGGGGCAGCTGTGTCAGGGAGGAAGCCATCGCAGGGCAGTGGGGCTCAGGCAAATCCCACGTGTTCTCAGTGCCGTCAAGTTCCAGCGCCGGCCAGGTCTCCCCCGAGCGGTATCTGGAGACAGAGCTGATGGGAAGCGTGTGTTGTTCCCTTTCTTACAAAAGAGGCACTGTGGAGGCAAGAGTGAAAAGGCCTCCTTGTCACCAGGCCAGGACTAAACAGAGATGAGGAACGAGGGTTTTTTCCAAAACAAATAAAGATAACGTTAGAAGTTGTCTCTGGGTCTCTTGATGTGGACTCAGGGCTAAGCTGAGTCCTCCGCTGGATGGGGGTGTGGGTTGGGGGTGTCTTGTGGCAGAGTGGACAAAGATGACAGGGAGATGGGAGGCCTGTGCCCTTGTCCTGGGCCACCAAGTAGCCATGTGATCTTAGCAAGACATGTGACTTCTTTGTCCCACCATTTTCCGTTGTGTCAGAGCGGGGCATAAGACCAGATCAGTGGCTTTTGCTGATGACATACATCTGCCTCATTTGGGGAAATTTTCTCTAATTCAGAGCCCCTAGGTTCCCCTGTGGAGATCCTGGTGTAGTAGGTCCAGCACAGGGGCCAGGTGTCTCCTCGGATTACAATGCCCTCCTTGGTTACAAACAGTTTATGGTCTGTGGCCATTAGCCTCGGAGTTTCTTACTCCAAGAAATCCCCAGTGTGCTCTGGGAACTGGTGATGGTGCTGTCCTTTCTTGCTAACTGGGATTTAAGAGAAGAACCCATTCATATTGCTTTCAAGTTCCCAAAATATGCCCATGCATTCTCTGCCCAGGTAAGTTTACCACGTGTTGATGATTAAGTGTCTTCGCTATCCACTGCTGCATAACAAATTACCCTGAGACTGAGCAGCTTAAAGCAAAACATATTTATTGCCTCCCCTTTTCTGTGGGTCAAGAATCCAGACACAGCTTCATGAGGTCCTCTGTCTCACAAGGGTACAGTCAGGGTGCTGGCTGGGGCCGCAGTCATCTCAAGCGTCAGCTGGGGCAGGCTCTGTCTCACACTCACTCAGGGGTGGCTAGCAGGACTTTGTTCCTGGCAGGCAATTGGCCAGAGGCCGCCCTCAGCTCCTCACTGTGTGGGCGTCTCGCTTTGCAGCTTGCTCATCAAGGCAAGCAAGCCAAGAAGGCGAGAGCCCAGCAAGACACCGGAAGTCACTGCCCTTCACAACCTCATCTCAAAAGTTACCTCCCCTCACTTTTAACATCTGTTTGAGAGAAGCAAGTCATCATCGGGTCCAGCCTAAACTCAAGGGACAAGGAGTGCACAAGAGAATTAATGCCATGAGGCTGCACTTATTGGGAGCCCGGCTGGAATCCACTTGCCACAGTAACTGTTATATTCCAAGCAGGTATCCATCTCCCCTTCATCTAGAAAGCCCTTCAGTGTTGGGAATTTGTTCAAGCTCATCATTATAAAATCCATTACCGCAGACTGCGCTAGACTTGGAGAGTGAACAGCCGAGTGTGTACAGACCCGACGTTCTCCGGTGGCTGCGTTCGTGTGTCTGCAGTTCTCCCATTGCCTGCCGGAGGTGGAACTCGGCTGTTTTGTTGGAGACATTTCATTCCACACTGGGCTAAGGCAGGCCGTGGCTAGATAAAGCTGTCTCTAGAAGACACTCTGGTGGCTCCTACACTACGTGTCTACAGAGTTTAAATCAGCCCTGCAGAGAACGAGAACCTTCGCCCCAGTAGTGAAGCAGGAACTGTATGAGAGTAAATACAAGAGAGCCTGGAACTGTCCTCATCTGTCTACTTGTTGCCCCCAACGTGTGTGCCTGTCCTCGAGTCCCCTGGTGGCAATGAAGACGTCTCTGGCCTTTCTTTATCCCCAGCACTGGGCTGGGCACCTCTTCCACTCAGTGGATGTTTTCCTAAATGGATGATTGAAAAACTATTCCTTGTCCCAGGCGAAGTGACTTTACTTACATTTTGCTACCCCTATAAGGACACAGAACGCAGGAGGCCTTAGGTCTCTCTCAAACACCCAAGGGAATGGGGACAGAGGAAACACTCCTTATCTCAAACCCTTTCGATGTGGCCCAGCTGTCCCGCTGATGTCCCTCATACGAGGAAAAGACCGTGGGATAATCATGAAGAGTCACCTTGAAGGCTATGGAGGATAACACGCTAAGGGAGACACAGATGGCTCACTTGTGGGGATGCATCCTAAGGCCTCCTTAGTGGAAGATGGAGGTTAAAAACTCTGATGATGCACACAGGAATCACTACAACTGTGTAGAGTTACTCGAATGCTCTACCCACCAACCTGATGGTGATGCAACCAAAACAAGAGTGGTGGATTGAAAAGCAAGCATAGCAGCAATTCCAAACCTCCACTAATACAAGACAAAGCCAGCAATAACCTGATATGACAGTGACCTGTTTTAGTCACAGGGAGTCTGTGGCCTGCACGCGTGCAGCACAGAATGACCATGGCCAGCTTTGCCTGGCTGTCAGGTCTTTTGGTGGATGTTGAATTAGAGTCCTCAGTCAACTGTGAACATCGAATGCCAGGTTTTAGTAACCTGGAGGAGCTGTGAGTGAAGTTGAAAGTTTGTCAAATGACATCAGCCTATGAGAATAAAAAAGCCCTATACTCTGGGGATCTTAGGTGTTCACACGATTTAGACTCCAAACCATGCTTGAAGAGTCATCACCCTAGAACAGTCTCACCTCACTGCCAGGAGAGGAGGTTGGCCAGATGTGGCAGAAACCCCCTCAATCAGGGTTACATCTGGCTACTGGGAACAGATGTGAACAATATGGGCATCTGAGTATTTTGTTGTGATATGCATATTAAATAAAAAGGAATTTATACATGTTTTATATATATGTCTATTCTCATGAACTAGGAGGAAAAGAGATGGGGCTTCAGGCATTCTCTGGATTAGAGTTGGAGGCATGACTGTGTAGAGTAGGTGGGGAGAAATGAGAGTTTTTAGGCAATCTGAGCTCAGCGTGGGTAGCTGAGCCTGGTGCCGTGTTGGATCTGAGATGCACTCCCATGGCACCCTGTTTCCTTATGTGCTTCGAAATTGTTCCCTGTGAGCTCATCTTCAGTGGGCGCTTTTTCCTCTAGGCTTCCCAGGTACCCTGGGGGTGGAGACAGGCCTCAGGGAAGGTTTACATTTGCCTCTGCTGGGCTCCTATTGGTTTTCATTGATTGCAGACAAATCTGTACTTCTGCTGGTACTGATTTCACAGTGAGTGATGGGAATTTGGACCCACGTCTATTACTTGGCACAAGCTTGGATTTAGATCTTTTGCAGGTTGTCTTTTTTCTACCCAAAACTTTAGTCCTGCTCCATGCCATCAGCACCCCTCCAGCTGGCAGATGGGTTTGTCTGGCCCCTCCAAGCACCCAGCTAGGGTAGGGCCCCCTTTCTGGGCTCTGCCACCCATGAGGCTGTGGTTTCACATCTGCCTCTGCTGGAGCATTAAAGCCCCAGCCCCGGTGATATGCATCTGGCTTCAGTTCCCCTTCAGCTCTCGTTTGCCACTCTGAATTTGAATTCCCACTTGCTTTTGGAATCTGGAATTTCTCCCTTTTTCTGTTCAAACACAGCTGTGATGTTTTATCCAATATTTATATATGTATGGAGGAGGGGGCTCCCTGTGTCAGCTCAGACCAAAATCCCTGAGTGCTGTAATTAGCTGTCGCCCCGTCTTTCCCACTGGCTGTGGGGCCGTATCTTACTGTAGACACTCAATAAATTTCTATGAATGAGTGAGAGAATAAGCCTGTAATTCTTTAGTACCACTTCCTAATTACCTCCTGGCTACAGTTATCAGACATTAGAGTTTTCAAAAGACAGCAAAGGCAGAAATGAAGGACCGAGAAGACAAATTTATAACAATAATACCTCGTTATAATACACATAGATTTAGGGATCATACATATTTTACTTCATAATGACAGAGTTTAATACTGAGAGTGCTAACTGGAAAGAACTATCAGTAATGGAAATCTTTAATACAGCAGTGGAGCCCAGCAAAAGAGAATTCGTTTCGTAAACTCTGGAGGATCGTGATGGAAGGGTGGGCAGGAAGCCGTGTATTTCATCTGCAAGAGTCTCAGGCACACCGACTGGCGTCTGGCAAGGAGCCCTGGCTGGCCTTCCCAGGGCCCACCCTGTACCTGCAGTCCACCGTGTGTGGTTTAATCACGTGGCTAAGCCTTGCTCCTCCCCACTCCACCTGCTGAGCCACCGTCCTGTCCCGGCCCATCCATTCTCTCAGCACGTGGGACAGCATCTGGCACGCAGAGGAGGGTGAAGGTTTGAGGGCTGGGTGAGAGCTCTAGCAGCTGTGCAGATGGAGTGGCCTCTGGGACCCCCCACGCAGCAGCAGGTGAGAGCCTCTTCCCCCTGCTCCCCGCCCTGCCACCCAGAGCCAAGCTCCCGAGCTCTCTCTCGTGGGTCTGTGGTCTCTGGCCGCCCAACTCGGATTAGCAAACTCCGAAGCTCTAAGCGCTTTCCCATTTGCCACGGAGCCGACTAATTTAATGAAGCCGTCACAGTGCAAACCTCAGGGCTTATTGGAAAAGGACTCGAGCACGACATTATTTCACAGCAGTAGATTGCATCATTTTCATTTCACAGCTTTCCAATGGGAAATAATAAAACAAAATTACAAACATAATGAAGAAAGAAAGAAGGAGAAGAAAAAAAAAAAAAAACAACCTCGGGTGAGAGACGCATCCCCTGTGCTGTGACAGGGCTAGTTACCTTATTCATTTGAGCCAGTAAATATCACCTGGCTTCACGCTGCAGGAAGGACTGGCCCAGGGTGCCTGCACCTGCTGCTGAAGCTAACAGGCTGCCGTAACTCACTGTCCAGATGCAGCAAGGAGCCGGGGACACCCCTGGAGGTGGCAACCGGCGGCCCTCCCAGAGAGTCCAGCCCCCCAGAGCACAGCCCTCCCTGGGCCAGCCACTGTGCAGGGGTGGAGGGCTGCCGTTGGGTGGGGGTGGGCCCTTCGCCAGTGGAGCTTCACCCATTCTTGGAATGGAGGCAAGAAAATGGGTCCCTGCCCCATCCATCCTGCGGGTGCTTTTGGTGTGACAGTGGGTGACCTGACAGCCAGGGGCTACATAGGAGTCCACAGAGGGGCGAAGCTCTTTCCAAAGCTACGCTCATTAACTGCACCGCGGGGCACAGATGAAGGGCGGCACCGAGACTCAGCTGGGCCTTTCACTCCATTCTGCGGGCTGCCCCTCGGCCACGGAGATGTCCCAGGCCTGTCCCGCAGCAAGAAGATGGTACTTCATCCCCCAGGCCCACGCTCCTTTCCTGCCTCTCATTAAAAATGACTTTTCTCCTCTAACAGCAGGGGAATCAGGGACTCTCTGAGTGCGCTCTTCCTCTTTGCCCCCCCTCCCCGTCCCCCGCCTTCTCCAAGGCCACCCCTCACCTGTGCCCTGTGCCCTGTGCCCCTCTGGGCCCCCCAGCCTGCCTCCTCCGCTGCCAACCCTGCCCCAGCAACTGAGTGGCGTGAAAATCTCTCCTGGCCTAACTCAAAGAAGAAAGCCTTCCCCTGAGTCCAGTCTCTGCTTTCACTCTGACCAGCTGCTCCCCTGAAGCCCAGAGGCTGTTCCCATGGTCTCTGGTGGTAGATAATGCAGGTTCAGAGGTTTGGCTCCTCTGGTTCTTAGCTGTGTGACTAGGGACAAATTACTTAACCTCTCTGAATTCAATTTTCTCCTCTGTCAAGGGGCTATTAATCACACCTGCTTAATAATTTTGTTGTGAGGTTAAATGAAATGATTCACGTGAAGTTCTGAGCCCAGAGCCAGGCAAGTATTATGTCCTCGGAAATGTCTGTTGTCCACAATGTTCACTGTGAGGATGAAACATCGGGTCCCAGAGCAGAAGGAAAGGCCTGCGAGTGTGAAGGGACGATCCCTTGTCTTCCTCTCCTCAGGCTACTGTAACAAATGCCACCGACTGCGTGACGTAAGCAACAGACATTTCTTTCTCACAGTTCTGGGGGCTGGGGAGTTCCAGATCAAGGTGCCAACAGATTCCGTGTCTGATGAGGGCTCACTTCCCTGGTTCACAGACAGCCACCTTCTCTCTGTGTCCTCACGTGGCAGAAAGAGGACAAGAGAGCTCTCTGGGGTCCCTTTTATAAGGGCACTAATCCCACTCATGAGGGCTCCACTCCCGTGACCTAATCATGCCCCCAAGCCGCCATTCCCCAACACCCTCACACTGGGGCTTAGGATTTCAACATATGAATTTGGGGGGACACAAACATTCAGTCCTCTGTGCCCCTCAATTCTCAGAGGTCCCTTAAATGTCAGCCTGGGGCCTGAGACTCCCCTGTGGGGTTGCCCAGGGCATGGACTTGTGGAGAAGGACCAGGCCCCCTGCAAGCAGGGCTCATTGGTTCTGAGTTGGTGACGAACCCAGGAAAGTCAGCAGAAAAGGGCAGTGAGGATCGAGGACCCAGGGAAGCGGTGCCCCCTTCTGGTCTGGGCCCTTCTGTCACCATCATTTCTTGCCATTTGTGTCCTTTCTCCACCTGTGCACAGGAAGGGGCTCTGCCTCCACTGTGGCAGGCACTCTGAGGCAGGGCAGAGCATGCGCACCTGGCCCAGTACCCCCAGAAGCTCCCGCCTCCTCACAGGGAGCTCAGGCCTCACCCGACACCCAGGGCATAGCCCCAGCTCAGCTTCCTGCCCTCTGTTGGAAACTTCTGGTCTGACCCAGGAAATCAGCTCTTATGCCTGAATTCTGTCTCTCTTTGCCCCTCAGTTTTCAGTTTTGGAACTACTGCTAGACGCTGTCGGAACACTGTCCAGTGTGGGTGTCAGCACCCAGCGTCCTTGGCTTCCACTTGCCTCTCCAGTGGGGTCACCTGTGCAGTATGTGGGGCCTGATCCATCTTGCTAAGTAGGAGCAGGAGTCACAGACCCCCAGGTGCTCCTCATAGCACCTGAGCAAGGGGGAGGTGCTGGAGGACCCAAAGAAAGAATGTTGAGTCGGAAAAGAGGCTAAAATAAAGTACTCTGAGGTTCAAAGGAAGAAGAGAACCCATGGGAGATGAACTTGAAGCATAAGTGAGATTTCAAGAAGATGGAGGTGGGGCTGCATCCTAGATGAGAACAACGTGGGCAGAGGGACAGAGGCAGGAAGGACGGGCCTTCTTCAGGGAATGCACGACAAGCCAGCCAGCCTGTGGCGTAAGAAACACGGACAAAAGTGGGAGTCAGGTAAGGCCAGAAAGAGGTCCTTGAATGCCAGGCAGAGGATTTTGCATGTAATCAGGTAAGTCATTGTGAGCCATGGAAGGTTTTGGAGCAAGGGAGTAGCACCGAGCAGTGTGTAAGAGGAGGAAGACTGGCTGGGTAGCAGGGAGCAAGGTGATTTACAGCTGAGAGTCTGTGCAGCAGGACCCATTAGAGGCTCCAGAAATGGTATGAGGCCAGAACTATGTCACTGTCAGTCACGGTGGAAAAAGACAATGGCTATGAGAGATGGTGGGGTGGGGGTGGGAGGGAGAGGGGAAGAGGGAAGAGAGAAGATGGAGCAAGGCCAGAGAATGGCCTTAGCGCCAAGTGGGTCCTGCCAAGCTCTCTGAGTAAACGCCTTCACAGCGCCCACATGTAATTGATCTATTTTAGTATCTGATAACCAGGCTTAATTTCTTAATTATAAAACATTCTAGATACACAAAAGAGGAAACTAGTAGCATAGCAACCACGTACACAGTGCTTGCTCTGTGCCCGGCATTGTTCTTGGAGTGAGCCAACCCTCATGAAAACAGCAGCTTTGTAATACTAGCTGTTCCTGTTATCTCCACCTTAGAAGTGAGTAGCTTTGGGCCGTGCGGGTTAAGTAGCTTGGCCAGAATCACAAGACGTATAATAGAAGTAAGATTCAAGTCCAGGAAGTCCATTCTGAGTTCTGTGTTCATAACCACTAGGCTCTGCAGCTTCTCAATACTGAGGGTAAAATAATGAATACTTGAGTTCTCACCTGAAAGAAAATGCCAGGAATGCAGTCGGAGTCCCTCGTGTAAAACTCCCTAATGGGCGGCCTTTTATTTTATTTATTTATTTATTTAATTTCAGCTCTTCATGGGGGTACAAAAGCTCAGGTTATATACATTGTCCGTGTCCCACCCATCCCCCTGAGTCAGAGCCTCAAGCATGTCCATTCTCCAGACAGTGCACCTGGCATTCACCATGTAGTCATACCTCCATCCCCTTCCCGCCCCCCCTCCCCGAGTCAGCACCTTCAAGCATGACCATTCCCCAGACGGTGCGCAACACACTCATCATGCAGGCATACATCCATCCCCTCCCCCCAGTCCCCGTCTCAGTCTGATATCCAGTTGGTATCCTTCCCCGATGTGCATTAAGGTGATGATCAGGGAAACCAATTTTCTGGTGAGTACATGTAATGCTTGTTTTTCCATTCTTTGGATACTTCACTTAATATAATGGGTTCCAATTCTCTCCAGGAGAACCAAAGAGATGTTGTATCACCGTTATTTCTTATAGCTGAGTAATACTCCATGGTGTACGTATACCACAGTTTACTAATCCACCATTTGTGGATTGATGGGCACTTGGATTGTTTCCACATCTTTGCGATTGTGAATTGTGCTGCTATAAACATTCGGGTACAGGTGTCTTTGTTATAGAATGACTTTTGTTCTTCTGGATATATGCCCAATAATGGGATTGCTGGATCGAATGGTAGGTCTACTTGAATCTGTTTAAGGTATCTCCATAATGCTTTCCACAGGGGTTGCACTAGTTTGCATTCCCACCAGCAGTGTATGAGTGTTCCTGTCTCTCCGCATCCACGCCAACATGTGTTGTTTTGGGATTTTTTGATAAAGACCATTCTCACCGGAGTTAAGTGGTATCTCATTGTGGTTTTGATTTGCATTTCCCTGATGATTAGGGATGTTGAGCATTTTTTCATATGTTTGTTAGCCATTCTTATATCTTCTTTTGAAAAATTTCTATTCATGTCATTTGCCCACTTTTTGATAGGATTGTTTGATTTTTTCTTGCTGATTTTCCTGAGTTCTAAATAGATTCTTGTTATCAGTCTTTTATCTGATGTGTAGTATGCGAAAATTTTTTCCCATTCTGTAGGCTGTCTGTTTATTTTCGTGACTGTTTCTTTGGTTGTGCAGAAGCTTTTTAATTTAATCAGGTCTCATTCGTTTATTTTTGTTCTTGCTGTGATTGCCTTAGGGGTTTTCTTCATAAATTCTTTGCCTAGACCAATGTCTGTAAGTCTTTCCTGCATTTTCTTCTAGAATTCTAATCGTTTCCCATTTAAGGTTTAAATCTGTTATCCACTGTGATTTGATTTTTGTGAGAGGTGAAATCTGTGGGTCCTGTTTCAGTCTTCTACACGTGGCTATCCAGTTTTCCCAGCACCATTTATTGAATAGGGATTCTTGTCCCCAGAGTATGTTTTTGTCTATTTTGTCAAAGATTAGATGGCTATATGAGGATGGTTTTATATTTGGATTTTCTGTTCTGTTCCACTGGTCTGTGTCCCTGCCCTTGTGCCAATACCAGGCAGTTTTAAGAACCACAGCCTTGTAGTATAGTTTGAAGTCTGGCAAGTTAATACCTCCCATTTTGTTTTTATTGCTTAAAATTGCTTTTGCTATACGGGGTCTTCTCTGATTCCATACAAAGTGTATAATTATTTTTTCTAAATCTGTGAAAAATGATGTTGGTAATTTAATAGGAATTGCATTGAATCTATAGATTACTTTGAGTAGTATAGACATTTTAACAATGTTGATTCTTCCAATCCACGAGCATGGTATGGTTTTCCACCTATTTATGTGTTCTGCAATTTCCTTCCTTAGTGTTTCATAGTTCTCTCTATAGAGGTCCTTTACCTCTTTAGTTAAATATATTCCTAGATATTTTATTTTCTTTGTTGCTATTTTGAAGGGTATTGAGTCCTTAATTTGGTTCTCCGATTGAATGTTATTGGCATATATGAATGCCTCTGATTTGTGTGTATTGATTTTGTAACCTGAGACTTTACTGAATTCGACCGTTCTATACCTTTAACAACCGTTGGCCACACTGACCCTCGGATTCGCTCACTCATCAGTCATTTGTTAGGTAGGGAAGGGAGAAGGGATGTAGCCCTGAGTGAGCTGTTATTATGTGCCAAAGCTATGCTTGTTTTCTTCACAGACACTCTTTTATTTACCACAAACAGTATTCCTCTGGGGCAGGTATCATCATCACAATTTTACAGATGAGGAACTTGAGTCTCAGAGAAGTTAAATGACTGGTCAAGGTTGTCCAAGTGACAAATGGCAGATCCGGAGCCCCTTCTCAGTGGCCATGCCTCCCAAGTACGCAGCAATGCAGCCCCCCAAAGGTACATGCAAATCACCGAGCAATAAATATTAACTCGCCACCTGTTCCACGGCAGGCACAGTGCCAGGAACTGGCCTCTGGTCCCTGCCTTCAAGGACAGCAAGCAGGGGAGAGAAACGGGTTTCATCTTAGTGAGAAAGTCGGGCAGAGGAGAACACCAGAGCGGAGTGGGCGGAGGATGTGCTTGGTAGCATCACGATGACAGAGGTTACTTGAGCCCAAGGGCCACTAAGAAGGGAAGGGGGAAGCTTTGCAGAGGGGGTGGCCGGGCTGTGAGGCTGATAGGACAAGAGGAGGTGAGGGTGGGATTGCAGACACAGGAGCCCACCTTTGCTTCCCCACGCTGTCTCTGAGTGCCCGGGTTAGTCCTCGCTGTAATATCCCTGGGGCATTATCTTTGTGAACTTTAGATTATTTCTTTGGAGGTTAGAGAAGAACATGGGACCAAAGGCTGAGCTCTCCTCAAGGAAATGCTTTCTGGGCCCCCCAGCAGGATGGATGCTGGAGGCTAGGTGTCCCGTCTGTGTCCTCATGGAACCCTTTGTGTCTCCATGTCCTTCTGTGTCCCATAGCACCCTCTGCCTAGCCTGTCCTGACACTTCCTCCACTCTGCACTTCCCCTGTCAGTGTGTCTGTCCCTCCGTCCCCATTTGTGTAGAAGCCCCTCAAAGGGTGGGACCCGCACTGCACTGGCAGGGTCTGGCTCTCCAAGGGTGATTGTTGGACTGAACCACCCGAATGGCCCAGGCCTTAACTTCTAGATGAAACTGCGCCTTCGTCTGCACCTGTGCCTAATCGGCCAGGCCAAGATTGTTCCTCTGTCTGGAGGAGGCCCTTCCACCTTGGACAGCACAAAGTGGCCATGGTGCATTCTAACCACCAAGAATTTTTTCTGGTGAAGCTGATGGAAAACTTTTGACAACAGCCTCTGTGCTTGGGCAAGCAGGTGCTCTGAGCCGCTGCCCTGGAGCCCTGACAACACAAACCTCACAGGAACCTCAGGGCTTCCAAAGCTGCCTCCGGGGAGCAGGGCCAGCGGGGTGCTCCCTCCTGTCCTTGGGGCTCCCCAGGGCTGTCCCTGAGCAGGCTGACCACCTGAGGACGGCAGGGCAGTAGGCCAAGAGTGCAGAGGGATGGCCGCACACCACCCTCCCCTGCCGCAGCTGGCTTTGGGATATGGAGACCGAGTCAGCTTCCAGGTTAACTGCCAACCACAGTGGGCACGGGCAGGCACATGCCAACCACAGGAAGTAGTTCAGATTCCAGAAACAGACGCTACAATGCCGGGAGCATGACTTGAAGGTTAAGTCCCTTCCTCTGCTGAGAATTCCCCATTATAAAACAAGCTATTCCTGTAAAAACCAGATTCGATTATCTCTGCATCTTCTCTATCAATTCTTTCTAATTTCAACAGCCCAATTGTATTACCTTGAATACTGTATTTCTACGGCAGAATGAAAGAAAAGTCTAGAATACTAAGCATGAACAGAACTTGGAAAAGAGCATCTCTAGTCCAACCCCAGCTTCTTGACAGGCGTGTGCCCAAATTATAGCAGCTACTCGCTTCCATTTTAAAATGTCTTTAGAAGTCATTCTTAACTTTCTCAAATCAAATCGATACTTAGTGGATGCCTACTACGTGCATGTAACCAGGTCTACTGAGGCTACAGTGGGCTAAGATCCTCAGGCCTGCCTGTAACTGCCCTGGGAGGACGGTGGTGTAATCCTGACCCACAGAGCTCAGAGCAGGGCAGTAATTTGTCCAAGGACACACAGTAAGTACCAGGGTGGCGGCGGAAGGCAGGGCTGGAACCCATTCAGCTCCAGATCCCAGGCCTCTGCTCTCCTTCCTTTTCTTCAAGAAAGTTTCACTTTTTAGAAAACCTAGTCAAGAAAAACATGACAACAATATTCTATATAGTGTCACTAAGAAGTTCAAAGTGTAACAAATTTTATTTTTATTTTATTTTTTTTTTTTTTGAGACAGAGTCTCGCTCTGTTGCCCGGGCTAGAGTGAGTGCCGTGGCATCAGCCTGGCTCACAGCAACCTCAGACTCCTGGGCTTAAGCGATCCTACTGCCTCAGCCTCCCGAGTAGCTGGGACTACAGGCATGAGCCACCATGCCCGGCTAATTTTTTTGTATATATATTTTTTAGTTGGCCAGATAATTTCTTTCTATCTTTTAGTAGAGACGGGGTCTCACTCTTGCTCAGGCTGGTCTCGAACTCCTGACCTTGAGCAATCCACCCGCCTCGGCCTCCCAGAGCTAGGATTACAGGCATGAGCCACCGCGCCCGGCCAAAGTGTAACAAATTTTAAAATTATCTTTACCCTTCATGAGAAGAGAAACTGAGGTTTCCAGATGATAATGACTTGGCCAGTTTGACTGAAAGAAAGTAGATTGGCCCCACTAGAAGGCTGTAACAGCTGCCTTTGTCTCTTTCGAAAGCTCGGATTTTTATTTTTATCAAAGTTATGGTCGTTTGAAGTAATGTTTCCATACAGAAATTCCCTATTCCACTCGCTCTCCCCAGAGACAGCCACCCTGTACACTTCTAGGTCTTTCTCCTGGCATTCACCTCCATAATTTAAAAATTATTCTGTTGTGTCTTGAAATATAAGTTCTAGACCTTATCTGTTGACTTGATGCCATGGTAGAGAAGGATTTAGTTTTTCCACACCACTGCCCACATTCTTCTCCTTGTGTTCCTGTCACACAATCATAAAATAATTTTTGATAAAATCAATAATCAGCATTTACATACTGAGCCAAATAGTGAATTACAACCAAAGCTCCTTTCTTGTACAATCTTTTTTATTTTTCTTGGAATTAATAATTGCCTCAATTTTTTTTCACTGCCCTGGTTTTCTGCAAATCTTTTATACTTTTCTCCAAATTTCCCAACATGTCATAATAATACTAATACTTTCCATAAACTCAATCAAATCATCATGCCCTTTTGTCCTTTACCTCGAGAAAGTCCTTACCCCAGAGGCTCTCTGATTCAAGGGTCCAACGTCACTAGTTGCTGTCTGCTCATGCTGCATAGCGAACATCCTAGGAATTTCCTTCTCTAACCTCCAATTTTCGTTTCCCTCTTTCCTGGATCATATATTTTCTTATTTCTTGATTTATTTTTTATTTTTTTATTTTTTTGCCATACAACATCCTTGAGTACATTCCTAAGAATGGGTTTGTTGGAGGTAAAGTTTTTGAATTTGAATTTGTAAAGATAAAAATTTTGAAGCTGAAAAATGTCTTTATTCTATTTCACATTTGTTTTCTACTTTGGTTGTGTATGAAATTCTAAGGTGAAAATCATTTTCATTCAGAATCCTGAAGGCATTGTTGTCGAGTACTGTGAAGAGTGTTGAGGTGTTGCCCTACTTGCAAGCTAACGAGTCAGCCCTCCCCAGTTTCGTGGGTGCTGGTAGATGACATGAGAATCCTGCGTCAGTGATAAAGGGTGGTTTATTACTCACAGAAATGGGGCAAGTCAGGATATCAGCATTTTTTTGTACTAATCCCCCTAACCCCAATTCTCACGGGGTCGTGTAAAGAGAGCCAATGACACCTGCACACACACACACACACACACACACACACACACACACACACACACACACAAGTTGCATTACAAAAGAGGAACCCTGAGCGTAAGGAACCCAAATCTTTTATAACGGGCATGCTTGCCTTTTGCTCTGGACAAAAACACTATCTCTGTTTTCCAAGGCTGTTCCCTATAAAATGTGCTTGAGAAGATAGTTCAAGACAAAGGGCAGTCAATGCCAGGATCACAAGACATTCAGACATGCACAAGACATGATAAATTATCTGCCAAAAATGGTTTCATTACCTCCTAGCCTCCACCACCACCCCTGAGCAGTCTGATGTCAGTGTAATCATTTTCTTTAGTTTCTTACCATTTTTTCCCCTCCTTGGAAGCCTTTAAACTATCTCTTTATATCTGGTCTTCTGATTTTTCCAAATTCCAATTCGGAAACCCTTACATGCTATATTTCTGTAGTTTTTTTTTGTTGTTGTTGTTGTTATACTATTCCTTTGATTGTTAGATGGTTTCTTTCCTTTTGTACACCCTTATGGAATTCTCTAGTTGTCTTTGATTTGTTGGTTTGCTTTGTTCTCTTTCAGGTTGGAGGATTTCCTCAAATTTCTAATAATTTATGGCGGTAAGCGTCCACTTAAGCATGAGACACCAAGACAGCTAGAAATTCTGTGTGCTTGGGCAGGGCAGGGCATCTGGGGAGTGGAACCAGAGGGCGGTCAAAAAGGATGTGGCCATTTAGTCGGGGGATCCCAATAGTAAGCATTGGTGGCATTTGCTCCTTAGTTCTCTAGAGAACAATCTATCAGTTTCCTGCCTGGGAGCTTTATGCCAGGCTTGGCTTTCTGGACATAGGGAGAGAAAGAGAGCTGAGGCTGCCACACTGCAGCAAGCACATTTTCATGAAGGAGAACAAATAAATACTTCTGAGAAACCAAAGCCTTTCGACACGGCTGTCCTCACAGTGGTCTCCTCTCACACTTAGCCTCTCGGGGGCTGGGTCTGAGCTTAGAGCCTTAGATTTCTGTTGTAAGGTAGGAGAAAATCACCTAGGAATTGACTGAGTCAACAGGGGGGAGGATTCAAAAACTTACTCATTCGTACTAACTGTACTCTCTCACTCAGACGCTTCGTTGTGGGTCTGTTCGAAGGGGCAAACTGAGGCAGGACAGCCTGAAGCAAGACCCAGGGCCCTCAGGGCTACATTTCCATGTGGAGCTTTCTTCAGAAAATGGCTGCTGCCCTTTCTGTTTTTATATAAGCTGACCTTGACCTAGACTTCTCGAGCCTTGAGGTGTTGTTTGCTCTTCTTTTTAAATTTTTTTTCCCACAAAGTGTTTATCACACTCACTTTCTGAGCATCTGGTTGATGTGCCTTGAAGACCCCCTGCCTCTCAGTAAACCTTCATTAAGTCTCTAATTAAGTTTCAAGGCCGCCGCTACCACGGGGCCCTCTCTAGTCATCACCTGGTGAGCACAGGCACTCACGCAGCAGGAAAGCCGGGTCGCTCCTGACAGTGCATCTGACTTACTCCCTCAGAGTCCGAGGCTGGAGCCTGGGAACCCATATCTAAGTGATGCTGGCGGCCTGCTAGTCGACAGGGGTCTGTGTGCCCTCTCCTCCCACGCCTAATAAACCTGAATCTGGGGTTCTGATTCCATAGGCCACATGGCCCTGGTGCCAACCACCTGCTCATTTGAACCTCTGCTGGCCCACCACCCTGGCTAGACACAGTCTGAACACCAGACCTTGAACTTGGCATCATCACTCAGCTGTGGCCCTCCCACTCTGACTCTTCCCTGTCCTCACACTTGCCTCCTGGTCTCAGGCTGGCCATATGGACTTACCTGCTCTTGCCAAGGCTCCTGTCCTGACCCTCACCTCTTACCTGCCCCCGCCCACACACCAAGTCCTGACATCTTCCCCACTCTGCCTGGACCATCCTGATGGCACCTGTGCCCCAGGCCCCATAAATAGAAAGGATGCTCTTGGGTGGGACAACGTTTGGTCTAGCGAGAGATGCCGACGAGGACCACTGAGGAGGAAGGGATGACTCCAGACACGCATCTCAAGGAGGTTTCACACTGAAATGGGATGTGAGTTAGACTTTTAGTGGAAGAACATGTTCGCATATTCACGGAGGAAGGAGAAGCCAAATCTAGAAAATATTTAAAAAATGCCTCCGGCTATTACCATACAGGTGCTATTACCAATACTATGCCTACTAATAACCATGTATCTCATGATTGGATCCCTAGTGTAGGAGAAGCAGAGCACATATATTTATTTACACACATAAATATGTAAATATTTATAGTTGCATATTTATTTATGCATATATTTATTTACATACATAAATATGTAAGTATTTATATAACTTTTCAGCAAACCTATAAGGGAAGCATGATTATCCCCATTTTAGAGATGTGGAAAAGGAGGTACAGAGGAGACTGGTTTCCCCAAGACATCAAGATTACTAAGTACCAAAGGGAAGACTAGCAGCCCAGACTCCTGGGGTTTCTTTCCGTTTTCCAGCATGCTCCCAAGGCTTCCCTGAAATTGAAGAAGGCAGCTCTCTCCTCTGGGAGGAACTGTCTCCTCTCTGGCTCCCCAGGGAGACATATGCAAATAAAGTTCAAGTCAAATCACAGGCTCCCCCAGCAGGTAGACCTGCAGGCTCTTCCCTGGCTGGTGACCTGTGGTAGGTGAGGTGTAGCCAATCGTGACATTGATGACTCGGTGGCCACGACAGCTGTCCGAAGGGCAAGGTGGCATGGTGACACTGCAGGATCCTTTTCTGCCACACCCCTGCTTTTCATCCTCCATAGCTTTCTGAGACACCTGCTCCGAGACTAAAAATACTCACGGTTCGATGCGGCCCCAGATCCAAATTATTTTGTAAAATGTGTTAAGTGTTATTAGAGTCAGGCAGGCAAGAAAATATTTGACTTTTGTTGTAACAAAAGCTATTTTTAACATTTAAAATATAGAAAACAACCACACTTCTGCACTTCAGACTCCAATATTTGCCAGCATGCTACAAAGGCCTCTAAGCACACACTACATGAAAATCTAGGTTTACAGAAAAGCTAAATTAAAGGAGACTATTTGTGTACAGGATGGCTTTGTACAGGAATTCCAATAATTCAAAAACCAGAATCCCAGGTCAAGCCCTACCGCTTACTGGCATAACTTCTCTGAACCTCAGGGCTCATCTCTGCAAGATGGAGAGATGTCATATTAAGCTGTTTCCCGTGTCCCCCCAGGCTGTCATGAGAATCCGATGAGATATGGATTGTAAGCTGGGAGATGCTACAGAAATGGGAGAAGTGGAGGGCTGGGGTGGGGGGAGGTCTCTGTCCAGGAGTGGTACCCCCAGGTCACTGGGGGGCCAGGCTTTTCCCTAGTCAAGCTTGTGAACAGTCTAGCCTCGGTCCCACAGCAGTTGGAATAGGAGCTGTTCCAGGCTCCATTATCCTGCACAGTAGCACCCTGCAGCCCTGCTATTCAGTTAAACACCGCAGCTCCTGAGTACATTTTAATTTCTGATCATTAGTTACAAGATTTTCTTGTTAATTCTGATTCAGCAGATTTTGCTGAGACAGCTCTGTTTTTTCCCCTTTATTTTGGTCGCGCTGCACAGAGCCTAACCAGACAGACAATAAATCCGGGTGGCTGACCTCCCTCCGGGGAATGAATCATCTGCAACTCTGAAAAGGACACAGCCGCAGGGGTGGTGACAGGAGGGGTCCTCCTCCCAGGCTTCCTTACAGGCAACTCTGGGGGATCTTTGCAATTCTACCCTCAGGACACAAACCTGCAAGTAATTATACTGGAAGATAACATAATGCCGCCCAACCCCAGTCCACCCCCGAACCCCACAGCAGGCAAATCAGGGGCACAGGGGCTGGGAAGAAGGGACAACTCATGACAACTCAACAAAATAAGCTTTATGATTTCTGCCTCTTTTATTAGATCACAGGTATCATGTGACTGAATTTGCTGTAGATTCATCTAACCTGGGAGGCACCAACAGAATTTGCAACCAGCAAGATTGGTATGGGGACCTGCACCCTCTGCCTCCTCTCCTTCCTTCCTTGTGCCTAGTTGCTTGCCTATGGCCATTGGCAAAGATAGATTTATTGTCCTCCTTTCTGGTAGGCGACCAACCCACACCACCAGCCCTGAACCTAGGAAAATGATGAGCTCATCCATACTAAATTGTTTTTCTGGTTGTAATGCCTTTCCCAGGGACCAGTGGTATTTTTAGAGATGACTATTAATAACAAGAGCTAACACTTACGGAGCATTTACTATGTGCTGGCCACTCTTCTTAACCCTTTTGGTCTATTAACTCTCTTCATTGCCATATCAACCCTACGAAGTAGGTGTACTCATTACAGTATTGCTATTTTAAAGATGGGGAAACTGAGGCACAAAAAGGTTAAACAGCTTTCTATAGCCACCTACGTAGTAAGTGGCAGAGCTGGAATTTGGTCCCCTGCTCCAGAGTCCACACCCTTAGCAACTGTACTTTATTGATGAAACCTGTTTTTGCCTCAAGATACTGCTGGAGAGGCCTGGTGTAGTAGCAGGATAGCTAAGTCTCAGGGGAGAGAAGGGGCCTGGCTAAGACCAATGACAGGGATGGGACTGGAACTGGAGGAACAGACCTTGCTGGTTGGCTGGGAGGAAGTCCCATCTTCTGGATTCCAATGCAGGTCAAGAAGTAGCAGCCCAAGCAAGCAACCCACATCATGGAGGCTGGCACAAGGTGGAAATTGTCCCAGACCAACAGGCCATGCAGGGTAAGAAACCCTCAGCAGTACAGGAATCAGGGACAGCTGCCAGCAGGCTACAAGTCCCAGGTTGGACCCCTAGCTGAGGTGGGCATGGGAGCAGGAGTCAATATTAAGTTAGGAGACCCTACCTCACACCATACACAAAAATTAGCTCAAAATGGATCAATGACCTAAATATAAAAGCCAAAACCAAAAACTCTTAGAAGAAAATATAGGAGTGATTCTTCATGACCTCGGATTTGGCAATGGTTTCTTAAATATAACACCAAAAGCAAAGATAACAAAAGAAAATATAGATAAATTGAATTTCATCAAAATTAGAAACCTTTAAGCATTAAGTGACATTATCAAGAAAGTGAAAAGACAATCTACAAAATGGGAGAAAATGTTTGCAAATCATATATCTAATAAGAGTTTAGTATCCAGAATATATAAAGAGCTCTTACAACTCAACAACAAAAAGATGTTAAAAAATAGGCAGAATTAAATAGACGTTTCTCTGTAGAAGATATATGGCCATATGAAAAGATGCTCAACATCATTAGTGATTATAAAAATGCAAATCAAAATTATAATGAGCTACCACTCACTAGGATGGTTATAATTTAAAAAAAATTAAAGAAAACAGAAGATAAGTATTAAGGATGTGGAGAAATTGGAACCCTTATACATTGCTGGTAGGCATATAAAATGGTTGAGCTGCTATGGAAAACAATTTGGTGGTTTTTCAAAAAGTTAAACACAGAGCTACCATTTGATCTAGGAATTTTACCCGTAGCTGTATACCCAGAAGAAAACTGAAGAGCTACTTAAGCAAATACACATACGTGCATCACTATTCACAGTAGCCACAAGTGGAAACAATCCAAATGTCTATCAGCAGATGAATGGATAAACAAATTGTGCTACATACACAAAGTGGAATATTATTCAGACATAGAAAGGCATGAAGTACTGATACTAGTTACAAAGGGTCTCCTATGGTGTGATTCCATTTATAAGAAATAGGCAGTACAGGTAAAGCCCTAGAGACAGAAGGCAGGTTGGTGGTTGCCAGGGGCTGTGGAAGGGGGAGATGGAAAGTTGCTGCTTACTGGTACAGGATTTCCCTTTGGGGTGATGAAAATGGTTTGGAACAAGATGGAGGTGGTGGTTGTATGACAGTATGAATGTACTAAAGGCCACTAGATTGCTCACTTTAAAATGGTTAATATTATGTCTTGTGAATATTACCTCAATATATTAAAAAAGAGTGATTAGGACCTTAGAACAATCATAGCATCAGGCAGGGGCTGAGACAGGTTGCCAGGTACTTAATGGAGGTATAAACAAGGTGGGGGCAAGTCTTCTGTTCCTGGCAGCAGCCCAGTTATTCGCTGCAAAGGTGACCTCATGCTAAGCCTCGCCACGTAGGGTCAGCCCACGTAGGGTCAGCAGGCTTAGCCCTGGAAGGGGGGCAGGGTCGGAGCCAGCGGGGCAGGTGCACTGTGTGCAGCTGGGCAGAGAGGAACCTGGGACCCCCTTGCTCCAAAAGCCATTGACCAAGGGACTGGGCACAGCCAGGCATCTCTGGTCTCTCTCTCTCAGGTTGTCCTAGAAGCCTGGGGGTTTAGACGGATGCATTGGGCTGGTGATGAATCTGAATCACAAAGGAACAGCGGGAGGGGTGGGGAAGGAGGGAATGTTCTGTTGTTGTTTAGAAAATGAACAAAACAGCTGGAGGTAAAGCCTTTGTTACAGGCTGCCATCTCTGATTCATGCGTCTTTATAATCCTGACTCCAGTTGGAGCCAGCCAGGAAGAGTGGTTATTCCCTCTCATGCTGCACCCACCAGCATGGGGTTTATTAGAAGCAGACGACCGTTTAGCAATGTCAGGAGTGCGCGCATCATTACGCAGAACAGGCCGCTGTCTGCTTGGAGAGCCTCTTCTCCACCTTGGGTGCCTGAGGAGGTGTGTTCAGAAAGGCCAAGGCCCAGCTGAGGAATTCTGGGGCTCCAGGGGGAACCCCTGGCTGCTAGCAAGGACGGGGTGCCCAGCCTGAAACATGCATGGAGGATCAGCCAGGACTGAGAGACTGGGGATCTTCCAACTTTGCTCATCACCAGCAGCTGGGAGTGGCAGGAAAGGAGAATTTGTGAAAAGGAGCGGGGGGCCTTTGACACCCCTACCCCTGTGTTTCCACTGTCCCCCCACTTCCTTGCTGAGGTCATTGCTTCCTCCTCATTACCTTCTGGTCTGTTTTTTGCCCACAAATCTCTCTGAATTCATCAGCTATTTCTCTACCCAAATTCTAATGCCGTGGTCAAGCTGAATAGCTGTTCATTTCCGGGGTGGTCCCACCACCTCTTCCTGTGACTGCCAGGTTTCTGCGTGTTGGGCCCAGCCCCTCCGTCCTTGGAAGGGCTAGTTTGCTTGGTTTCCTTTTGAGGTTTTTCTTGACGGCCCAGCCAGAGATGCCGCCCCCAACTCTGACCAATCCAGGACCTGTTTGTGCCTCTCTTGAAAGCTTATCCGGTTCTGGTTCATATTATGGTTATTTCTGGACTTCTCTTCACCCGCCTTGCTAGGCTTTGTGCATCCACCTCTGATCATCTCACTTGCACAGGGCCTGACACGTGGGAGACCGCAGGTGTCCGTTGAGTGAATGGATGGATGAATGAATGACTCCTTCCTCCAGAACACTGCTGAACCATCCAGGAATTCCCATGCCACCAACTGTGGCCCATCCTGCAGAGAGCCCTTCTATAGAGTCTCGTTTTGAAAGTGAGTGAGGAGGAAGTAGGGCAGAGGCTCTGGGACCAGGGGAGTGCACTGCCCGCCCCCCTCCCACCATCACAAGGGGCAAGGTCTCGAAAGCAAACATAAACAGGAGCATGAATTTATTTTTATAAAAACTGAGACGAGTCAGTCCTATGTATGCTGGGACTTTGAGTACATAAACCCTTGGGGAAGGGCAGAGAGCCAGGACTCGAGGGAGAGGACAGGTGGCAGGAGCGTTCAGGGCTCAGCAGCTTCCCAGTTCCCGTCGTCCACGTGGGTGGCAGGGGTGTGCCAGGTGGGACTGGAAAGCTGGGGGCAGCGCCAGGCACCCACCAAGTGAGCTGGGCCTCTGGATCAGGGTCCTTTCCCAGCACAGGCCCTGGGAGCCCGTTCAGGACGGATGGCAGACACTCGCCCTCACGACCCAAGCGTCGTCACACAGGCCCCCACAGATGGGGCCAGGACAGACACCTGATGAGGGTGGGAGCTTCCCTCCTGACCTGGAGTCTAAGCTAGAGGCTACCACTGTGCCTGGCTGGGTGTCAGGACTGGCTCAGGGGACAGGGCCAGGCCTGTGCCCCTGGGACCCACAGCTCTGCGGGGCAGGGGAAAGAGCACCTGTCCCCAGCACACTCCCCCCAAACCTCCCTTCCCCTGAGCCCTTTCCTCCCCCCCCACCCCCGAATTCCAACAAACAAGGCAGCAATGGGAAGTGAACCAGCAAAGGAGGAAGGTGAGAGAAGAGAGGGAATGATGGGAGGGTAGCAAAGGCAGATATAGGCTTTTAGGGACCTCAGACTTGGGCACCTTGGAGGGGGAGGGCTCACTTAAAATTGACAAATGCAAAATTGAATATTGAGCCTTGGAAGAGATCCATGCCAGAGAGTGGCCCGAAACCTAGGCTTTATCACCTTCCAGGTAAATCAGCCTCTGCCCAGGAGCAGTTTGTATCCAGGGAGGGTGGGATGGGGGCAATAGGGGAGGGAGACTAAAATATCCACTAGAAGTGCATGCACCCTCCTCCCCCTCCCCTGCTCCTCTCTAGCAGGCCCCCCCACCAAGCTGCCTCCTTCCCCGCCTACCCCCTCCTCCCAATTAAAAAATCTATTCTGTATTTCCTGTGCGCGGCACCCTTAATATTTGGTCTGAAAACAATTTGCAATCAGTTGTACTAATTAATCTAATTGAATTTAATTTCCCTTTCTTGGTGTTAGGGGTGAGTGAACTCCATATGCTGACTTATGTAAAGCAATATGCAAATTTGTATCTTGAGCCCAGAGCCCTGCAAGTGCTTTTGATTACAAAATAAGGCTACACAGAGGCCCTGGATAAATGAGCCACTCACTGTGGCTTCTGGCCTGACACCCTTTCTCTTCCAGCAGCTCAGATGCAATACCCCCTTGCTATGCCACCTGTGGCTTGGGCACCCTTGTTCCGGCCTCAGACTGCACTGTTGGGTCCCCCAAAGGGTCCCTAGGTACCCAGATACCATATTTTCCACTTTAACTCTCAAGAATCTGGGTTCCTCCCCTCCGTTCTGCTGCTGCTCCGTCAGGCTCAGGAATGGGTCCTGGCGTTGGCAGGAGGAATTCTGATGAGCACCCTGATGGGTGGGGGGGTGGGGGCTGCTCTGCTGGCTGCCCCCGCGCCCTCCAGCAGGGGGCAGCTATGGGGCTTGGCTGAGGCAAAGTGTAGGGATGCCGGGCCGGCAGCCCCCAACGATTTCTCTCAGTGGAGAGGGCAGTGGTGCCACCCATGGATGACAAGAGTCGTGATTAGCCACAGGTTGACTCAGAGGTCCCATGTGGAGCCCTGTCCCCAAGGGCTGCCAGACCAGGAGGTGCTGAAGACACACGCCTGGGCACCAAGGCTGTGGCTCAGCAAAGGGCTGTGGCCCTGGGACTTCAGCTCAGTGAAAACCTCAGTTTGGGATTTGCTTCCAAACACCCGAGGTGGGGGAGGGCAAGTGCATGGGGCAGAGACGAAAGGAGATGGGCCCTGAGTTAAGACTTGCTGAAGCTGGGTGATGGCTCGCTGGGGCTTCTTAGACTTTTCATTTCCATATGTGTTTGTAATTTTCCTTAATAAAAGAGTTTTTTTAAAGTCCTAATTCTGAAGCTGGATCTAAAAACTGACTTTTTACTTCCAACTGAGTGGGAGCTTACAGAGGGAATGAGAATAATTAAAGGAGGCTTTCTTGTCACCCCCCACCCCGCCACATCTAGGCCACTGTGAACACAGGCTACGCACTCATCCCACCTCCCCAGCAGGGGAAGGGAGGGACGGTCTGGGGGGCAGAGGGGCGTCCCAGCCACCTGCTGGTCCTGTGGCTCCCCGAGTCCACCCTTGTGGCCAGGGGAAGGACAACAATCCTAGCAGGAGCTGTAGCCAGTGAAACAACAACGATATGCACCAGGGTATGGAGGACAGAGTGGAGAGGAAGGAGGCTGAGTTTTCATAATGTTCTTGCAAGAGGAAAAAAAAAAAAACTCAAGGGTTTGAATTAGGGCAAGGCTGGTGGCCACGGGGAAGGAAGCCAGGATTAGAAGCATTTCCAAGGACAAGCCACAGCACTGAAGTTGATCTGGAGCCGAGAGACGAACGGGCAGGCAGCCTCAGCGCTCCAGGAGGCCTGCGTCGGTGGGGAAACCTTAAACAGAGACAAGCAGTACAGGTAGGGCAGGAGGTTAGGGGGGTTGAGAAGAAAAGCAAATGTTTTTTCTCGGACAAAATTAACTCCAGGCAACAACAAGAATCCAACTGGAGCTATCCCAGGAGGTTGGGAATTTGAACCTGGAGCCCCAGAAAGAGGCGAGAGCTGGAGAGAGAGATCTGGAAGTCACAGGCGTGTGTCAGGCCAGTGCAGGGGAGTGAGACCCTCCTGGGGGAGAAGAGAGGCGAGGAAGGAACCCCGGGGGATGCCAGCCTTTCAGGGGTGGGAGGAAGAAACAGACACAGCCAAGAAAGACCGAGATAAAAAATAAAAGGAGCAATTCAAGCGGAAGAAGGAGAATCAGAAATAATCGTGGAAGCTGCAAGAGAAGGGAATTACGGGAAGAGTATTTAATGATGCCGCAGGCTGCAGAGAAGCCCTAAAATGAGGGGCGCAGAAGATTTCACACAAAGGCGTCACCATGGACCGTGGCAAGAGTTTAAAGAATTTATGTAAACGCATATCTTTTGCACTCAAAAATTATATAATACTTGAGAAACCATTTTTTTTAAAAAAATAGAAGCAATTTCCAAGCCTAGGCCTGTTATGCATAAAATCCATCTTCTTCTTTAAATACACCTTTCCCTCTAGTGTATTAAATGTACTTGAAACGTTATTGAAAGGTGTTCAAGAACAATGAACAACTTTCCAGTTTAGCCTCTGATGGGAGGAAGGGTTTATTAGTGAGGATAAATCCAGCTGAGACGCCAGAGGGCAGAAGACAAGTATTGAGTTAAGGACAACTTAAAGGGGCCCCAAAGGCACATCTGGCCCCTCTCTCTTTTGTGTAGGACTTAACTTTACTGTTGTCATGTTCAAAAATCTTAACCTTCATTCAACATGTCATTTAACCAGAATTTATTAAGGCTGTACTATGTGCCAGGACATGTTGGAGAATTAAAAAAAAATTAAGACACATTAATTAAGCCAATGAGAAGTCCGCTCAGGTGGGGGATTCTGAAGCCCCCAGAGGTCTTTTATCACAGAGGCTCAGGGTGTGAAGTGGTTTGATCGGGGTTAGACAGAGCAGAGCCCCAAGCCCTGACCTAGGCGGGGGCTCCTCCCACAAGCCCCAGGCTTCCTCACACACCTCGGCTCAAATAGAGGCCTCCTGCTGCTCATGGGCATCCAGTGCTGGCTCAGCATCTGGAGGTGCGCCAGGGCTGTAGGGGACACCAGACAAAGGCACCAACCCAGTGACTGGGGTTAGAGCTCACCAAAGGCCCTTTGTTAACATTTTGCATTGTTCTCTGCCCACCCCACCCCAGGGGTTTCCTCATGTCTTCCAGGTTCAGAGCAAAGACTGCGTTAAGACTGCTGTTCCCTGTGAGGGACTGAGGCATTTCGGCCAGACTCTGTGGTGCCCACAGACTGGGGCTTTGTTCCCACGTGTGTCTGAGAGTCCAGATTCTCACTCTGTCTGCTCTGAAGGGCCAGTGGGGGTGGGGGTGGGCTGGGTGTGATTATCCTCTGCAGCTGAGAGAGGTGAAGACGTAGAGAAGAACCGTATCTCCGTGCTCACAGGATAACACACAAGGGACAAGTTTGGGGGTGGGGGAGATATATAAACTCCTGGCAGGAAAATAAAAGCAGAGGACCGTCCAACTCCTTACCCTTGGAGCTGCCTCTGCAGGCAGAGGGTAGGGCCCGAGTGGCAGGGCTGAGAAGGGGTGAGGAGAGCGAAGAGATCGTCTCAGGCACAAAATGTAAGAAGTACCAAAGAATTTGGTAATTAAGAGAAATCATTTTAATGCAATATTATTTAAAAAATCAAGATTAATGCAAAGATTCATGATGACAAAGCATCACAATTTTAACTAAAGACAGGATCAGTAGGTCAGGAGAGGCAGAGGGTGAGAGTTGCCCCAAACCAGGTGGGAAGTGCTGAGGTTGTTCCCAGGCCATGCCCCTCTTTCTAACGATAAAATTTGATTGAGTTTCCTTCCTCTGCTTAAAAACCTCTCTTGTTCCTCAAAGCAGAAACCAGGTCTCCCCCATGCAAGTGCAGCCTCCTCATTGCCCAGCACACTCTAGTCATGACAACCTGCCTTCTGTTCCCAGGACACGTGAACTCTTCTCTGCCCCAGGACCTTTGCACATACTGATTCCTGTGTCTGCAGCTTCCACCAGTGATTATTGTAAGAGACGTATTCTCATCCTTTAAGTCTCAACTCAAATGCCCTTTCCTAGAACACTTCCCTTCCACCCACAGTATTTAAAATAGGCCTCCCCTACCTACTGGCAGCCATACCACCCTCTTATCTCTTCCATAGCATGTTTCGCAATGTCTAATGATCTCTGCTGCTAGAATGGAAGCTGCATGCAGGCAGGAACCTTGTCCAACATCTCTGTGGTACTACAAACCCTAACACAATGCCTGACATGTGCTTAGTGCTCAATAAATATTTGTGGGCTAAATCGTTGAATGGAACTCCAGTTCAGGTGTTGCCTCTTCTCTTAGAGCTCCTTGGATACATGTCCACACCATTTTACCAAAGAAGTCATCTCTGTCCTCAGAGCACCATATGTGACATTTGTATGATTACATTGTAGTCAGCTGTGCACCTGGCCAGCTCCTCTGTGAAACCCTAATCTCCTAGAGCTCAACATCTGATTCCCACTCACCTTAACATCCTTGTGCCCAGCATGAGGCTAGGCATAGTGCCTGATGACAAGAGATGCCCAAATAAATGTGAGCAAATGAAACTGACATCAAACTAGGATAGCCAGATTCACATTAGACATGTTCTGGGAAAATTAGATCTAATTACAATTTTGCAAATCCAATAATATTTTAATGGCAGCAGGGAAGTTTGCTGATAAAAGGACCCTATGAGGAATCTTACTATAGACTGGATCACCCCTTCCTCATCTTTAGTTTTTAATTTTTGATTTTCATAAGTTAGATCAGGTTTGTCCTAAGCCTATGCACATTCTTCAGAGCTTTCAAATATGATGTGTCCTCAGCTCTACATAGGTTCTTATTAGACCCTCAGGAACTTGGTCATTACCTCATTTGGATATTTTGGGGGATCCTCAAGATAATCTCTAGTTTCCTTTAATTTTCTTTGCCTGAGAAAGCACATGTTTATGGGCACCTTCTGGTCCATGGAAGAGCCTTGTTTCATCTGCACTGCACAGGAAGAGGTAGCATCGTGGAACCAACTGCATACCTACGGTACCTGAGCTGACTGGCCCAGTGCCAGGGTAACTGCACACACCAGGCTTCCGTGTCACCAGGACCCATGGCTGGCTGTGCTCTTTCTCAGGGAGCCTTGCCATTGCCCGTTGGCCCCCTCTGAACCTCTTCTACTTGTTCCATGGCTAGAACTTTCTCCATCCCACACAGGCCTCCCCACTGCCTCATGGTTCAGACAGCTGGGGCAGACAGAGAGGACTGCTGGCGCTCTAGGGTCCCGGATCCTGGGAATTCACTGCCCATCACCCCAGCCCCCAACCCCACCCAGGGCAGCACAGTCTGGGTACAAAGAAGCATGGTGGCCTTGTGGCTCAGATTGTCCCCCAGGGTCCCCAGTCTCACCCTGCATGGCTCATTGGGAGACACTTGCAAACAAAGTCAGATTCAGATTCAGATATTAGGATTTATTGAGCTCCTCTTATAAACCAGGTTCTCTCTTACATGCATTTGTGCAGTGAAAATTCATGGCATCACAGGTAAGGCAGGCCAGAAGTCCGATCCAAGGTTCCCCTTACTAGCTTTGCTATAGTGAGTAAGGCAGCCATATTTGTTTTCTATCTCCATGATATTTCTACATGACAGACCATGTGAAATTTAGCAGTAAGTTCTGGTTAAAGATTAACTATTTATTATTGCTCCAGAGAGCAAATGCAAACTCTCGTGGCTAGAGGAATCAAGCCCCAAATTCCCTGCCCCCCTTCTCTGTCATGCATCTGTGCAGGGCCGCTACCTCCACCATGTCCACGCATCCTCCAGCGCATTCTGCAGCACCTGCAGCCAAGAACCCTTCACCTCTGGTCTCCACTTTTGGATAGTTCAGAATTCAAGAAAGAATTTAGAGTCAACTTTTGTTGAGCTCTTCTTGTGTGCCACATGTTATGCTAGACGCTTTCATTTCCTTCATTCTATTCGCAGCACAATGCTCTGTTATTGTGACTATTTTAAAGTTGGAGGAACTGATTTCTATAAATTGACTATGATGTGGAAGAGCCTGAATTAAAATCCAGGCTTCCTGACTCTCTAGCCACGATCTTTGTTCTACATGCACCATGGTGAGTAAAGTCTGTTTGGGCTAAAACAGTGGATGGAACATTACAGTGGGAAAAATAGTCTAGGCAAATTGGTCCGGGGACAGGGATGGTTGTGTCATGTGTACCCAGCAATGAGGACACTACAAGTTCTAAATACAGAGGCTTACACAATAATGTGTAGGTAGATACCACCTGGAAGTGATTTTTAACTCCACATTTATATTTGTCTTTGATCCATCTGCAAATGTTCTCTGAGGCTATTCTCTATGTCTGTTTCAAGTGTGAAATTGAAGCTATTTTACCAGCCAGTTCAAATAGGTTGTGATCAGAATAGATGTAGAAATGAGCTGATCAGGCACAGTGTATAAAGTAATAAGAAAATATGACAGCCTGAGCAAGAGTGAGATCTCATCTCTACAAAAAAAATAGAAAAATTAGCCAGTCACCATGGTGCGCACCTGTAGTCCCAGCTACTCAGGAGGCTGAGGCAAGAGGATCCCTTGAGCCCAGGAGTTTGAGGTTGCTGTGAGCTATGATGATGCCACTGCACTCTAGCCAGGGTAACAGAGCAAGACGCTGTCTCAAAAGTAGTTAATTAATTAAAAAATGTGAATAAGAAAAGAATTCACAAAAGAAGAAAAAAATACTAATGATGTTACTTACTGAAAGGTGTTTGCTTTCAGTAATGGTAGGGTAGCTTGTTTTAGACTAAGCATTCTTCAGGTAGAATTATAAACTCTGGGCAAACAAACAAACAAACAAAAACTACCTGAAGGCACAGAAAAGTTATTAATAGCAGGCAGCAACTGGAGAATTAAACCTTGGAGAAAGGAAACTATGCTGGTGAGAGTCACACTTATGTAGCTCTTCACCTAATAGCACCTCCTTTCACCCCCAGCCTGGGATATACCACATAGAGAGACTGTAACTCAACAAGAAACCACAACCTCACAAGCCTGAGGAGGAAAAGAACAGACTCCAGGCCTGCCAAAACAGGTGAGAATTGAGAAGAGAAATCTTAGAAAAGAGGAAGTCGCAAAAGGTGGAGACCCAGAATATTCTTATAAATTTTACCCCAATTTTTAATTAACTCAAAGTGTATGTGTGTGGGAGATTCCAAGAAGCCCACCTAGAAAGTTAAAAGAACCGAGCAGTGAAATCAGCTAATATCCCCCCTTCAGGCAAGACAGTTTGGAATTGAGTTGAGTCATGTTAACCACCGGCTGCGACAAAATTCAATACACTAGAAAGTAAGACATCAAAGCAGAGTTTCTGCAGCATGTCATACACAGTACCTGGGACAGAGTTAAAATGTTTTAGACATGAAGAAACAGGAATTTTGACATATACTCAACAGAAAAAACAGGCGATAGCAACTGACCCCAGTTGTTGGAATAGCAGAAAAGGACTTAAAACAATTATTGTAAATCTGTACAAGGACTTAAAAGAAAATATACAGATAATAAATGAAAAGATATGAGAGAAAAGAGGACCATTTGAAAGAAAAAAACAAATGGAATATCCAGAATAAAAATATATAATAATTGAAATGAAAAACTTACTGATTGAGTTTCATAGATTATAGATGACATAAGAAAGGGTTAGTAAACTTGAAGTTAGATCAATAGATATTAGCCATGCTAAAGAACAGGGAGAAAAATATTAACAGAGCCTCTGAAATCTATAGGATAATATAAAGCAGTGAAACATAACACAGCATGTGTAAATGAAATGCAGAAAAGGAGAAAATAAAAGAGGCAGGAAAAATATTTGAAGGAACAATGGCTGAATATTTCCCAAATTTGATGCAAACATAAAAACCTTCTCACACACAAAAATATCTTAATCCAGGTGGTTTCACTGTTGAATTTTATCAAATTTGAGGAACACATAATGCCAATCTTATCCAAATAAATAGAGGAGGAGAGAACATGTCCCACTACAGTTAATGAGGTCTGGTACAAAAATCTGACAAAGTCTTTACTGGAAAATAAAATTATAAACCAATATCCCTCGTGAACATGGATACAAAAATCATGAAGAAATATTAGCGAAGCAAATCCAGCAAAAAGATAATCTATCATGACTAAGTGGGGGTTTTCCCAGGAATTTACGGTTGTTCCAACATTTGAAAATCAATGTCATTCACCACATTAACACAATAGAGAAGAAAAATAATATGATTATCCCAGTAGATGGCAGAAAAAACATTTGACAAAATGCAATGGCCATTCATTCATGATTAACTTCCCCAACTAGATAAAAGGCATAGGTGAAAAACTTACGGTTTGCATTGTACTGTTAACAATGAACACTGTATGTTTATAAGCAAAAGAGTGCAATGCTTACAAAGGGCACTCTCCCACTAGAATCCTAGTGGGCCATGGAGCAGTTGTTAGGTTCATTATTTAAGATTATGGGAAAAAAGTCCTAAACTCACGTTCGCAGGCTGAAGTGTTTGCCTCCTCCTCAAACGGAAGAAAGATACAGTATAGAAAAATTCCACATAGATGATGAGATTGGAGAGAAGCATCTGGCCCTGCTAATTTCAAGGAACCACTGTGAACAATGAGATTTCTTAACCAGGGCTTAAAATGTGAGTGCTTTTCAATCCAGAACATCCCCTTCTAGGTTTCTATCCCACAGAAATAGTATAATAGGTACACAGATGGTCAATGCAGCATTATCTTCAATGGTGAAAAACTGGAGATAAACTTAATTCATTAAGCAGGTCATGGTCTATCATCCTGTGGCATACTATGCAACCATGAAAAGAATGAAGTTAATCTGAATGCAATGACACGAAAAAATATCCGTAATATAGTTTTTTGAAAAAAACCCAAATTGATTGATAACATGTACATAACAGATCCACTTTGATTAAATAGAATTATATATATAGTATGTATATAGAATAAAAGGCTGAAAGAACTGAAATTCTGGCCATACTTAACTTTGGGTAGTGATATTGTGGGTGATTTTTATTGTCTTTGCTGTCTTATTTTCTAATTTTTGTAAACAAAACATTATTATGTTTTAAATGTGGGCCCTGATTTGTGTGCCAGGCAATTTTCTAGGTGCTGGAGCCACAGAATAGAATAACACTGGCAAGAATCTCCACCCTCAGGGAGTCAAACGTTCGGCGAGGAGACACAGGCAATACTCGTAACGAAGTCGTGAACAGTGAGTGTCTCATAGGATGTAAGTGTCTAGTATGGGGGACACTAAAGAGAAAACCAGCGAGGCAGGATGAGCTGGGAGAGTCAGAGTGGGTTAGGCGTGCAGTTGTTGAAAGGACTGTGAAGGCAGGCTTCCTTGAGACCATGTTCGGGCAAACACTTGAAGGAGATGAGGAGTGTGTGATGCAAGTATGTGGGCAAAGTGTGCTTCAGGCAGAGGGAACAGCCTGTGCAAAGACACTGAGCCTCAGGGAGGGGCCCAGGGGGCTGAGGGAGTAAGCAGAGTGGAAGGAGATAAGGTCAGAGAGGAAACAGGAGGCCTGGTCCTGGGAGGCATTTAGGCCATTATAGACTTTGGCTTTTACTCCATGGGACGGGAAGCCACTGCGGGTATGCACAGGAGTCTCACAATCTGGCCTGCGTTTGCTAGGTCACTCTGCTCCAACTGTAGAGAGGTTAAGGGGCAAGCGGGAGGCCAGTTAGGAGGGTACTGCAATAACTCAGGCATGGACAGAGTCACATTCCTTTTCTCAAATCAGGAAATTGAAACTTGGCAGGATTGCCTGGCTTGCGATCACATGGCTAAAGGCATTTGAGCTGGGATTTGAATCTGGATCCATCTGATTCTAAATCCTGTGGTTTTTTGCCCAGGAAGGAAAACCGGGCTCAGAGTTATGGTGAGGGCTACTTTGTCATCACTGTCCTTCATGCGGGGAGCTCTCACCACCCATTTCACACCCCAGTCTCATCCCCTGCTCTCTCCTTCCAACTTTCCTGGCCCCACTGCCAGCCCAGCCATGAAAGCAAAACTGAGGGAGGCACTTTACCAGCATCAGAAGTGCCATTTGACATCCTAATGTTGGTTTCAAGTATTTTCCAAACCCTTACGACAGCCCGGGGCTGCAGGTGACAACCACTATAATATAGGCTGAAGAAACTGAGGCACAGTCAAATCAAGAAAGCACCCCAGAGCCATGCAGCGAGATGGAGATGGAGCCTCCTCGTTGCCCTCCCCCTGCCCATATAGCATCTCCCACCTCCTATTCTGGACACAAGGGGTTAAACTAAGGCTGCTCTCAGTCCCCAAAAGGGTGCCTGTGCCCCTTGGCAAGGGTGAGCCCCACAGCGCTCCAACACAGCTACCTTGAGTAATTGTTATTTTCCTGCACAACATCCATCAGGAGACAAGCCCTGGCATTAATCTAGCAGCAAGCGATCGTTATCTGGTGCCAATGTTCTTCCCACTGACAGTATCTTCTAAGTGAGGGTCGGCCATCCAGTGGCCTGTCTCTTGCTGATTTCTTCCTGTGGAATAAACCACATTCAAACTCAGGTCACGGGGAGAGAGAAGGTGGTTAGGGAAGGTGGTTGTGCCACGGTTGAGCCAGAGAAACTGGCCTGAGCTGTGATTCTGACCAGTGTTTATTGAATGAATGTTTAGGAGAATATGGAAGACACAGTACCAGGGAGAATCCTCATTCCTACTCAGCAAACCTTTCTACATTAAGGTAACAGGCAATCCAGTAAAATACCTGGATGGGGAATTCTCAGTGTTAGGGGGGTAAAAGAATAGGCTCCTGTGGCTCTTGGTCTCTGTTGCTTGCCTTCTACTATCAAACCAGAATCTGGAATGGGTTTGAGTCAAGGAGCTCAGAATGAACTGTTGTCAAAGCTGCTGAGGTCAGAAGACCCAGGTTCAAGTCCAGGCACCACCAGTTTCTGGATTCTGGACCTCAGGCAAGTCTCTAAACTTTTCTGAGCCTTGATTTGCTCATCTGCACATGAGAGTGATAACGATCATTTTCTCACAGCTTATTTATTAGTGGAGATAATATATAAGAAAATGTGGTATTGACCATAGAGTACTCTCCACTTGTAAGTTGCTGTGGTTCTTGTTCAAGTCTCGGGCCTTTTGTTGATGTTGTTAGGCTGTTTGTCCTGTACCATCTTGCTAGTCCTGCTGACTTAGAGTCTGTCCCTTCTTTCTGTTACTTTACCTCTTTTGGTCTTAGATCGAAAGCTACAGTCTGAGTAATGAGTCCGTTAATTAACAGAGACTCCTATATGGCTGAGGCTACACTAGGCTACTGGGGAATCGAGAGGCATATGTGATTTAGTCTGTGTGCCCTCTTGGGGTTTATAGGTTCACATGTGGACAAATTGAGCCCAGTAAAAGCCAAGGTACATCATGAGCAACTCTGTAGTTGGATCGTATTATTGAGGGCCCAGTGTGCTGAACTGGGCCAGGTGCTTCCACAGCATCGTATCATTTAACAATTCTGAGTAGAGCATGCCCCCATTTTACAGATGAGAAAACTAAAATCTGGAGAGGTTAAATGACTGACTCAAGATCACAAGATAGTGATGAGGGTCACATCTATTTGTTCCCAAATCCAAGTGCCTCTCCCCTATCACAACTAGAGTATAATCTGGTGCTTTTACCTGTCACTTACAGAGAAGTAACAATTCCTGGCTCACATCTTAGGCAGCTGAGACTCTGGGAGGCTCCTGATCAGATCTGCCCTGCCTCAACCAGCCTTGCTGCCACACGGTTCTAGAACTGCAAGCTTGGGCCGGGGGTGGGGTCAGCAGGTGACCACCCCATGGCTGGTGATAAAAAAAAAAAAAACAACACATGACATACTACTTCACACCCATCAGGATGATGGCTATTATAAAAAAAAAAGGAAAATAATAAGTGCTGGCGAGGAATGTGGAGAAATTAAAACCAGAGTACATTGCTGATAGGAATGTAGTAGTGCAGCCCTTGTTGAAAATAGTCTGGGATTTCTCAAAGAGTTAGACATAGTTAATATATGATCCAGCAATTCCACTCCTGGATATATGCCCCAAAGAATTAAAAGTAGAGACGTGAGCAGATATTTGTATACCCATGTTCATAGCAGCATTATTCACAATAGCCAAAAGGTAGAAGCAATCAAAGCATCTATTGATGGACGAATGGATAAATAAAATGTGGTATGTACATACAATGGGATATTATTCAGCCTGGAAAAAGAAGGAAATTCTGATGCATTCTACAGCATGAATGAATCTTCAAGATATTATGCTAAGTGAAATAAACCAGACACAAAAGGACAATTATGGTATTACTTCACTTACATGGAGTCACTTTAAGATCACTACCTATAGCAGTCAAATTCATAGAGACAGAAAGCAGAATGGAGGTTACCAGGGAATGAAGGAAGGGTAAAGTGGGAGTTATTGTTTAATGGATACAGATTGCTGTTTGGGATGATGAAAGTTCTGGAAATGGATAGTGGTAATGGTTTCACAACAGTGTGAATGTACTTAATGCCATTGAATTGTACACTTAAAATGGTTGATTTTACATTATGTATATTTTACTACAATTAAAAAGTAAATAAAAAACAAACTTCAAGGAGAAATTCTTCACTTGAAGGGAAAAAATGTTGTGCTACCAAAAAGTTCCTTTGCCTAGTGACTCCAGGACAATCGTAATGTTCGTTTAGAAATCACTAACTGCTCGTCAAATTAGGGGACAGCCAGAGACACTCAAGAGATGTCAGGCAAAGAGAAACAGCCCTGTGATGTTAATGTAAGTCAGTAAGAAATGAAGGTTTGATTTACAAACACTCAGTTTCTATGTAACTTTATTCAGAGCCCAAACAAACCTGCACCAGCACTCAAAGTAGCCAAAAGAAAACACAGTGGAATTTGACCATGGGTCCTTTAAGTCGCTCAGTGGTGAACATTTATGCCACATGTTTCTTGGGCTTTTAAAAGGCAATGTTCTGTGCTGATGGTCCCTCCGGCTGTATAGATAATTGTAAAACAAACTCCATATTCCACTGACACCCTTTCTAATTACATCTCACCTTCATTAGGCTATTAAAGTGATAGATGGTAGCAATTACATTGAACCCCACTGAAAACTCTCTATCTGTGACGCGCAGTGACGAGAACATGAGTTATTTACCCAGAAGCCAGGAAAGAGAGGCAGCCGCCTGGCTGGGCTGCCTCAGCCAAAGCGAGGAGAGAGAAACCCCACGTGGCCATTCGGGTCCCCAGAACAACGTCGGAGACAGAGCGCGCACTTGCTGCCAGCTTTCCTACTGGCCTCGCTGGACACCTAGATGTGCAAACAGAGGCTACCAAGTGTTACACAATGACTTAAAACAAGTTTGAACATACTCAGAAGAGCCTCCAAAACGCTGAATTAATCCCAGCCATTTCCTATGAGGAATAGTGGAAGGAACCAAAGAAGTTGTACCTGGAGAAGGCAGGCGCTGAGGGCAGCCATCTCTAGACATCACAACATGGATCAAACTTGTTACATCTGCACGCTCAAGGGGAATGAATCTGTTAGGGAAGACAACAGAACACCCAACTCTAATCGGTTTAAACAACCAGGGCAGGTGCTAGTTTGCGTAACTGGAGGTCCAGAGGTGGACGGTTGATTCGGGGCTTGGTGACATTCTCTAGGTCTCCTGTTCTTTCCATTCCTCCACTCTGCTATGCACCGCGTTGGCCTTCTCCTACATTGGTCACTCTAGGATGCTCCTGATGGCCTCCAGTAGCAAAATGGGTTACACAGTCTCTGTTTACTTCCACTAGGAAAGCAAGAACTGTCTTCCCGTAACTCTCAAAAGAATGAGGAAAGATCTTAGAAGCCCTCGGCAAACGTCTCGGATCATATCTCACTGGCTGGAATTGGATTCCTTGCCCATTTCTGAATTACTCGGTGTGGTTAGGAGGCTGCGGTTACTCTGGTTGGTTAAGACTAATCCTGACCGAACCTGGAGCTGCAGCAGGTGAGTGTCTGCTGAGAGTTCATGGGGAACGGTGGTGGTAGCAGCCTGAGCAATGTTGGGCTCCACTGGGAAGGAAGAAAAGGGGGGTGCTATTTGGCAAGACCACCAACAACATTCACCCAGGGAAAAACAGGGACCAGCAAGTAGGAGCAGATTTGACTCACAGAAAAAAGAGCTTCCAGCACTGGAGGGCAGGCGTGCTGTGTCCGTTCCACCACAGCCCCCTTGGCTACCTACCTGTGGCAGCCACAGCTGACTAATCAATCGCTCTTCACCACCAACCCTGGACACGGCCTCAGAATCCTCCTTAACTAGTCTTCCAGGCAGTCAGTAATAATGAATTAGAGACAAACCTCAGTAAGAACCCCTTTTATTCTGCTGTTCTAACAGCTAGGACTGCTCAAAGGTAGAATGGGTGGACTTAGGAGGTAGTGGGCGCTCAGCCACTGGCAGGGTTCGCCTCTGGGCCAGTGCTGTCTAGCAAAACTGTCTGCAGTGATGGAATGTTCTATACCTGTGCTGTCCAGAGTAGGAGCCACTAGCCACATGTGTCTATGGAGCAGCTGGAGCGTGGCCAGTGTGGACAAGGAGCTGAATTTTTGTCATATTGGACAGCACAGCTCTAGCATCTTCCCTTCCCCAAGGCCCGGCACTGTGACTTCTGCCACATATTGACACAGTGAATTTTGGATTCAGCGATGGCACTTGGGGTCACTTTCTTATATTCCTTGGCAAAAAACACACCGGGTCCCCTCAAATGCGTCACTAGGTCTTCAGTGGCTGTGCTCTTTTCTACAGAAAGGGGAGGAAAACAAAATTGAAAGAGTTGAAGCAGAAAGACTATTGATTTTTAATCCTTTATCACCCAGGAATTTCAAGGTGCATTCCTCATGTCATTCCAGATGTGAATTAAACACACTTTAAAGAAAACCTCTCTAGTCCACATCATTTGTTTTTCTCCGTGAAATGTCTGGATGTTTAATAACTATTATTTTCCTTTGGGTTCTGCCAGGAGAGAATTTTCTTTTTAAATAGATTAAACCATTAATCCATTAACCAGTAATTTAATTTTTAGGCCCCCATTCTTCCAAACCGTTTTCTCATCATGTAATAGAACCATGGCACCTCTAAGCTGGCAGAGAGCTTAGGTCGTCTCCAGGCCATCAAATCGATGAGAACGAAATGGTTACTGCTTATTATACCCAAGCTTGTGCCAGCCATTGGAGCATTTCTTTAGCCTGATAATTGTAGTTATCACCATAATCCTATGGGGTAGGTAAAATTCTCCCCATTGTACAGATGGGTAAGTGGATAAGCAGCTGAGCTAGAATTTACACCAAGGTCTATCTGGCTCTGAAGCTGGGGCTCATCTTCTGTTCTCCAAGCTTTCTAGTCATTTCACAGACAAGGGAACAGAGGCCCAGAGAGCTGTGATCACTACAGCAGCCAGGGCCTGACACCTGTCCCTGCCTCTTGTCCTTCAGCCTCTGATGTTTAGTCCCGTGCTCAGCTTGTGCATTACCCTCCTCTACTCTTTAGCAACACTCTATTTTCCAGAAAAAAGTGAAAACTCCTTCACTTGTCATTCAAGCTCTTCAGTGATTTGGTACTGACCTTCCCTGAACCGCCCTCCTCATACTCAGTCAAGGGAGATGTCTGAGCAAGGCTAATATCTGTATTCCTCTACATTTCTGGAGTTGAGCTTTTTTTTCCCCTTGCCATGATAAAAAAAAAAAATTGTAAAATTAAATTATATCCCTGTATACCGATGAAGGTATTTTGGCATTAAACACAAAGATGTTTATTACGGTCATATGCCTTACAGTGAAAAGTAAAAACAACCTGCATGGTCCACCACAACAGAAATGTTAAGAATAAAGCACTTCTATTCTGTAGATTAGTACAAAGCCACTAAAATGGAATAGTCCATGACATGGGAGCATGTGACTCCCCACCATAGGAATAGTGAAGGGAAAATAGATTTTTATCTCCTTCAGTTTTCCTGGGCAAAATAATGATAATATAGATGAATCAAGCTTTGCGTTACTTTATAAAATGGTTCCAGTTCTTGCCAGCTGTTCTTTGAAGCAATTCTGATCGTAGCTGGCAGAGTAAAAAACATAAAGAATTTGGAGTCAGAAACCGTTCATTCCACTCCCAGCTGCAACACTGGGACTCCAGCATGCCCCTCTGTGAAATGGGGGGGATCTGCTCCCTGTAGGGAGCCGTGCTGAGCACACCTGGCCGCTGGCAGTGCTCCCACTAAGTCTCCCCTGCTGCCCCTTCAGTGAGAGAGCAGCACCGCTCTGGGCTTGTTTTGCAAGCAGAGAGGGGGCCTCGTACTCAGGCCGCCTGCCGGCAGTGACCCAGTGGGTGGTCACTGCCTTGCTTGAACTTGCTGGCCCGCAGGCCCTTTCTTAACCTGGATCAAATTGATTTGCAGCACACAGTAGCAGAAGCGAAGAGACAGGGATCTGCTGTGGGCTCCCCCTGGAGTCCTGCTACTGTATTTGTGACTTCTGCTGAAGCAGACTGGGAGAGCTGGGACTAATAGAAATGACAGTAACAGCCACACATACTTCGGGGGCTTCTCATGTTTTAGCAACAGTTCAGGGCACCATTTCCAGCCCTGGTCAAAGAGCAAGGCAACTATTATTTCCATAGGAGGTTATTTATTGTCACCAAATGCTCTTACAATTATTCAGTTCAACTGGACGTGCTAGTAGAAACACTACTGTGGAGTGACTGTAGCTCTGTGTTTAAATACTCAACCTGGGATTTGTCCTCCAGGCCTACATAGGTTGGAAGCTGGGTCAGTATTTGAGTATCTGAGTTTTTTTAAAGACCCCAACTCACAGTCGTGTGAAATGGCTAAGAATCGTGGCTTTGGAAATTTGTGAGCAGCAGAATGTTTTTCCTCAGATGGAATCTCATTTAGAACTCAATATATATCAAACAGACAAATGGTCGTTACTTTTTATGTATTTTTAAAAATAATTTCTAACTAATAGAAATTTTTGCAAAGTCAATCAGTGACAATAATGAGACTGTTTTAACAAAAAAGATTAAGTCAGGGACCATGGATGACAGCTGCATTTTTTGGTACCAGCTTCAGCACCTGTCTTCTATCTGCATTTTGTTTTGGTTGCGTTGTACTAATAATGGAGATTAGCATTTCAGCACTGCTCTGACTGCTTCCAACATGTTGACTTATCTAAGCCCCAGAACGCTATGAGATACTATTATTCCCCAGTGAGGAAATAGAGGCCCAGAGACCCAGATGAGTGACCCAAAGTCACACAGCAAGCTAGCAAGTAGCTGAGCTGGGGTTTAAAGTTAAGCAGTTTAGTCCCAAAGTCTGTGAAGTGAATAACTATTTTCTTTTGCTGCTTCAATTAAAATCCATAATATATATATATATATATATATATATATATATATATATATATATATGTAGTTGCAATTAATAACTTTTTAATTGCCTGCCTTGCAAACTCAGGCTATTCTTTAATTAAAATGGGAGGGCAGAAGAACTTTTATTCCGAGCTCTAAACAAAAAATAAATTAAAAAAAAAAACCCTAACTTTTGAAAGCACCCCCCATTAGGGTTCAGGGAACAGTTTGAAAATTCCTGACCCAGAGCACCAGGGACATCTTGAAGGGCCAATCAGCCTGTCAGAAACTATGTGCAGAGGACCCTCGGGGGTAGTGGAGACAAAAGACATTGGCTGGCATTTTACCAAATGGAAATCTCTAGTCACTGGCACTACCAATATTTCCCATTACAAATCTTCCAGCTGGTAAACAGAATGATGCCACTGACATTTAATTGAAATGTCAGCACATTTAGAAAGAGGCCTGATGAAACTGCCAAGTTAAAGTTATCGCTGATGACTTAAGCTAAATGGAAACAGAAAATCACCACTCACACCCTCCCCACCCTCACGCTTTAATATCAGACAGAGAGAAAGCAGAGAGCTCAGCTGTCCAAGAAAAATTTACAGATAGTTTTTAAATGGAGTTTTATTCTAGCTGTGAAAAACTATGGGGTAATTGGAAAACACTTGTGAAAGTAATCAGGTCTGAGACAGGCCAATGCCCATGTAAATCAATTCAACAAGCATACATTGATTAAATTGCCTTTGGATAGTAGTATCGCCGTACATTTATTTGCATGGCTTACAGTTTATAGGGGCTGTGGTAGATGGCGGAAATGGCCCAATTCTGCAGCACACCCTGCATCCTCACCTCATGCCATTGTAACTTTGTCATGCCATCTCACTCTGACGCTGGGCTTAACCTGTGGCTTGTCTTGGCCACTGGGATGTTAGGAGATGTGACATAAGCACTTATGTGTTTCCACCCATCCTTGCCCTATGCCATCGCCATTAGAAGGACACGCCCAGGCATCCCATTGCTCCAGCCGTGGCCGTCCGAGATCAGCAGTAGCTAGCCCACTCTCAGGCATGACAGCGAGCCCAGCCCTTATCGGCAGGGCCATTTAGGCGACCCGCAGCTGAGCACAATCACGCGCACAAGCAGAGTTGAGAGCAGCCAAACCCAGAGCAGCTGGGCCCAGACTCAAGCGCTAATTCAATGCATGCTCTCGTATGCACGCGACTGTATGCCCACCATGGCTTTTCGGGTTTTGTTCAGCATCATTAATGTGGCAACAGATATCTAATGAAGAGACCTGCTTCGTATGACCTCCTTTGTCCCCTCCTTGGCAGGAATGTGGGGCAGGGAATACCTCCCCGCTGTTGCAGACGAGAACACTGCAGTTCACACAGGTTAAGTGGATGGCCTTGATTCCCACAGCTGCCTGTTCTCTGCTCATACTTAAGTCATGCAGCCTCTCTGAAATACTCAGCCAACAGCATTAACCTAGAGGCTGAATCCATTTTTTTTCTTTTAGATCAAAGAGGCAGGTTTTATAGGTTGAAAGCACAGAGGGAAAGCAGGAGTCTCAGAAGTTCCTGGGCCCGAAAGGCAGCAGCTTCACAGTGCTGGGCTTTGCAGGCTGCCTCCCACGCTCACCGGATGCCTCCCTCCGGCTTCCACTCTGCTTTGAAGGGACAGGCCACGCGGGCCATGTCGGACATGGGTTTTTCTGTGGCTGATTTCACTTGCAGGCATTCTTCAGATACTTCACAGAAGTTCCTGCCAGGTAGGAAAACCACTGGGAAGTTATGATGAAATGATTAAAAATAATTTTTCTGATCTTGCAACCACTCACCTTAAAAATGTCTACCTTAGCTCCCAATTTCTCCCCACTGAAACCCCAGCTCCCGTAAGAATCTTTACAATCCAGATCAACCTACAAGTTCAGCATCACCACCGGCCCTGCCTCCACTTTCTCTGTTTCAGAATCAGAAATGTGCATTCTCTTCCCGGAGCATTTTGAATGTTTGCCCCTACTCACACTGCCGTTCTTTCAGAATTCTCTTCTCTTTTTTTCCTCAGCCAGTGAAATCCTGTTATTTCCTGTACATCACACTCGCTCCTTTAGAACACTTTAAAGACCCACGCACTTTGTGTGTTTGTTCATGCATTTTTTTTATCAGCCCGAGGCTGGGAAGCGTCCTGAGGCCCCTGCTGCCAGAACTCGGGCAGGCTGGTTCTCGGAGCGTCCTCGGAAATCCATGGAGAAAATAGTGACTTGGTTCTACTTTGGGTTGTGCCCAAGTTGAGTGTGAAACATGAAGGGTCCCAAGGAAGTGTGCTCTACAAGTTCCGAGGGAGAGACGGGATTACTCCTTTTAGAGACAGGGAGATCTGAACAGACCCATTCACTTTAAGTGAGTCTTAAACACTTGCTCCCTGGGAGCCCTCACAGGTGCTCCCATGTCAGGTAAATTCTGAATTCCTCCAGCCTGTAAAGCTACCCTTCACACTGACTGTAAGTGCCTCTTTTTGGTGGCTGTGACCCGTCAAAGGGAGATGCCCTGTTTAGTTCATCTGTGTATTTCCACGTCTCCCCACCAACATCCTTACCCCCCACTCCAAGTGCCTACCTGCTATACAGCCTGGCACATCTGAGAAGCTTGATGATTGTTTGCAGAATAAAGGAACACTAAAACAAGCCATTGGGATTAGACTCCCAAAAGGTCCTCTGAGAAGCCAAGGTACCTCCTCAGACTCTTTGGTGAATTCTACTGTAATAAAAACCTGGGAGTGCAGTAGAAATAGTATATGCTCTGGAGTCAGCAGATCCTAGGAATGCCACTTAATCTCACTGGTCCTTGGTTTCCTAATCTGTAAAGTGGGGATAGTATATAGTGCATCCTAATATTATCATTTAAGAAAAAGTGCATTTTTTCCAGAAGCAGTGACACATGAGGGAGAGTGGCAGCCATGTGTATTTTGAAAAGCTTTCCCCATAGAATTCTAGCCCACCCCCAACATGAGAACCTCTGGTCTAGGTCTGAAGGAAAGGGAGTGAGATTGGAATGAAGGAGTTCTGGGAGAACTCAGAAGCTCTGGACAGCAAAGGTAGGTAGTAGGGTTGACTCCCAGAGAAAGGATGAAGACAGAGAACATGCAGAAGCCAGAAGTAAAGGAAAGTCACAGCTGGGTCTCTTTATTGTCCAGAAAGACGAAGGATAAATACTAGGAAAGAGCTATGAAGATATCATCACAGGTGTCTTATGGACCCTATCTGTTTCTCTGGGGTTCCGCGGTCCAGATTCATGGGGAATATCAGAAGGATGTGAGAACATGCCTCGGGACGGTGACTGGGGCAGGGGTTGGGATGGGGAGAAGCTGTCAGGCACTTTCATTCCACACTGGCTTTATAGGGACAGACAATCCAGCAGTCGTAGCAGTGGCACTGGAGACCAGCAGACCTGTCACCTGGTGTACAGAAGGAAAGGCACATGGCAGCTCTGACATCCAGACGAAAGTCCCAGAGAGGGGGTCCCAGGAGGACCATAGCGAGGTGCTCTGTCTCCTGGGCTCCAACACTGATTTAGCCGAGGTTTTCATCTTGTCTTTCCTGGGCTGTTGCAGGAGCTCCCCGCTGATCTCTGTACCATCCATTTTTACTTCCCTTCAGGTATCTACCACCAAAGTGATCTTTTCCCCTCTGTTTTTATAGGTATATGAGAAGCATAATCATGTAGCTAGAGGTATGTATATATGCACATATATATTGGTTTTTCTAGGCATTTTACTAAAAGGGGATTGTATGATACACACCTTTCTGTATCTTTCTTTTCTCATGCAATAAAATCCATGAAATTCCCTCTAAATCTTCTGGTAGTTTTCCAATTTATACTTTTTTATGGTCACATAATATTCTGCAGTGTAAATGTACCACAGTCTATTCACTTTGGGGCCACTATACACATCAATGGCCAATTCAGCAACAATATATATGTGTGTTTCTGTAGGTATCCTTAGAAACTGCTATTTTTATTTAGATAAGTTAGAGTCACAGAACTAGGTTTGCTAGATCAAAGGATATATGTACTTTGAATATTAATAGATGTTGCTTGGTAGCTTCCAAAGTAGCTGTAACTACATGACTGCCCCAACCAGCAATGTATGAGAGCACTCTTTACTCCCCCACATCCCTGCCAGCAAAAGATATGATAGTTCTTTTTAATTTTTGCCAGTCTAGTGGGTGCAAAAAGATCTCTCATTGTCATTTTAATTTGGATTTCTATGACTGTCAGTGAGTTGAGAATATTTTATGCCATTTGCATATGGCCTTCTATGAACTGTATTTTGATATAATTTGCTCTATTGTGATTTCATGTTTTTGTCGATTTATAATTTTCTGCATCGTAAAGAAATTAACCCCTTAATTGCCATCTGAATTACAAACATTTTTATAAATCTATTGTCTATTGTCTTTGTTATATCTTTTTTGCTGAAATGCATATACTGAATTTTTATTGAGATATAATTCACATGCCATAAAATTCATCTTTCCAGTGTACAAATTTATTTGTTTTTAGTATATTCACAAGGTCAGACAACCATCACCACTAACTTAGGAACGTATTTGTCACCCTGAAGGAACCATTAGCAGTCACTCCCCATTTCTCCCTTTCCCCAGCCCTTGGCAAGCACAAATGATTTCTGTCTCTATGGATTTGGCTATTCTTGACATTGCATATAAATGAAATCATACAATATGTGGCCTTTCGTGTCCGCTTTATTCTCTTAGCATAATGTTTTCAAGGTTCACCACTTATCAAAACTTCATTTCTATTTATGGCTGAATCATGTGCCATGGTATGGATAGACCGTATTTTGTTTTTTCGACCCATCAGTTGATGGACATTTGGGTGCTTTCACCTTTGGCCTGTTACGAATAGTGCTACTATGAACATTTCTATACCAGTTTTTGTGCAAACATGTTTTCAATTCTCTTGGGTATATACCTAAGGTTGGAATTACTAGGTCATATGATAACTCTACGTTTAACTTTTGAGAAACTGCCAAACTGTTTTCCAAAGCAGTTGTACCATTTTACATTCCCACCAGCAATGTATGAGGGTTCTAATTTTTCCATGCTTGTCATCGTCCATCTTTTTTATTATAGCTGCCCTAGTGGGTGTAAAGTGGTATCTCATTGTGGTTTTGATTTGCCTAATAATTTCTCTAATAACTAATGATGTTGACTGTGATTATTAGCCATTTGTATATCTTCTTTGAAAATTTTTTTTCATTCTGTGTGTTCTCTATTCATTTTCTTGATAGTGTCTTTTGAAACACCAAAGTTTTTCATTTCAATGAAGTCTAATAAATCTATTTTTTCCTTGGTTGATTGTGCTTTTGGAGTCATAGCTAAAAAACTATTGCTTAATCCAGGATCATGAAGATTTATATCTATATTTTCTTCCAGGACATTTATAGTTTTAGCTTTTACATTTAGGTCTTTGATCCATTGTGAGTTAATTTTTGTGTTTATGGTGTTAGGTAGGGCTGCACATTGAACCTGTAGACCAGCTTGGGGAGTACTGCTATTTTAACAGGATTAAGTCTTCCAATACATGAACATGGGATGTCTTTCCATTTACTTAGATCTTTAATTTGTTTCTATGACATTTTGTGGTTTTCAGTGTGCAAATCTTGCACTACTTTTGTTAAATTGATTTCTAAGTATTTTATTCTCTTTGATGCTATTAAAACTGGAATTGTTTTCTTAGTTTCATTTTCAAATTGTTTCTTGCTAGTGTATAGAAATACAATTGATTATTGTATATTGATGTTTTTGTTCTGCAAGTCTGCTAAACTTATTTATTAGCTTTAACAGTGTTTGAGTGGATTCCTTAGGATTTTTTTAAAATAAAAGATCATGCCATCTGCAAATAGAATAGTTTTATGTCTTCCTTTCCAATCTGGAACAATTTTTTTTATTTGCCAAATTTCCTGGTTAGAACCTTCATTCCACTGTATGTTGAATAGAAGTGGCAAAAGCAGGTATCCTTATCTTTACTGATCGCATGGGAAAGATTTCGGGGTTTTGCCATTAAGTATAAAGTAAGATGTGGATTTATTGTAGATGCCATTTATCAGATTGAGGAAGTTTCCTTCTATTCCCAATCTGTTGTTTGTTTTAATCATGATAGGGTGTTGAATTTTTTTAAAATGCTTTTTCTGCGTCTCTGGGGATAATCATGTGAGTTTTGTCCTTTAATTTATTAAGACAATGTATTACATTGCTTGGTAGTTTTATGTTAAACCAACCTTACATTCTCAGGATAAATACCACTTGGTCATGTTGTAACATCCTTTTTCTCTAATGCTGGATTCTATTTGCTAGTATTTTTGTTGGGAATTTTTGAGTCTATATTCATAAAGGATATTGGTCTTTAGTTTTCTTGTAATGTCTTTGATTTTGTTATCAGGATAACGTAGGTCTCATAGAATGAGTTGGTAAGTGTTCCCTCCTCTTCTTGTTTTTTTGTTATTGTTGTTTGTTTGGCTTTTTTGCAGGGGAAGAGTTTATAAAGGATTAGTGCTAAATCTTCTTTACAAGTTTAGTAGAATTCACCTGTGTTGGTCCTAGGCTTTTCTTCCTGGGAAGTTTTTTGATTACTAATTCAATTTCTTAACTTATCATAGGTTTACTAAGATTTTCTATTTCTTCTTGAGTCAATTTCCATAGTGTATATGTTTCTAGAAATATGTTTATTTCATCTAGGTTATTTGGTTTGTTGTCCTACAATTGTTCTTGGTATTCCCTTATAATGCTATTTATTTCTCTAAAGTCAATAAAAATGTCCCCTTTTCATTCTTAATTTTAGTTATTTAAGAGTTCATTCTTTTTTTCTTGATCAGTCTGACTAAAGTTTAATCAAAAATCAATTTTGTTGATTTTTTAAAAATAATCAACTTTTGATCTCATTGATTTTTCTCTATTATTTTTCTATTCTCTATTTCAGTTATTTCTATTCTAATCTTTATCATTGTCTTTGTTCTGCTAACTTCTTTTTCTAGTTTCCTGAGATGGAGGTTTAGGTTATTATTTTGAGACTTTTTAAAAATATAGTACTTTATAGTTATAAATTTTTCTCCGAGCACTGCTTTTGCTGTATCCCATAATTTTAGAAAATTATGTTTTCATTTTCATTCTTCTTAAAGTATTTTCTCATTTCCCTTATGATTTCTTCTTTGACCCATTGGCTATTTAGGAGTGTGTTGTTTAATTTCTGCATATTTGTGAATTTTCCATATTTTCTGCTATTGTTGATTTTTAATTTCATTCCATTGTGGGCAGAGAATATACTTTGTATGATTTTAATACTTTTAGATGTAATCAGGCTTGTCTTATGGCCTTACGTATTGTCTATCCTGAAAAATGTTCCATGTGCCCTTGAAAAGAATGTATATTCTGCTCTTGAGTAGAATGTTCTGTAGATGTCTGTCAGATCTAGTTTGTTTATAGTATTGTTCAAGTCTTCCATTTCCTTGTTGATCTTCTATCTAGTTGTTTTATGCATTATTGAAAATAGGGTATTACAGACTCCAACTATTATTGTTCAATTGCCTATTTTTCCTCTCAGTTTATCATGTATTTTGCTTCATATATTTGGGGTTTCTGTCGCTGGGTGCATATGTGTTCATATACTTGTTATAGCTTCTTGATGTCCTTCTTTGTCTCTAGTAACAATTGTTGTCCTCAAGTCTATTTTCTGATATTAGTGTTAGCCATTCCAACTCTCTTTTTGTCTTTTTGGTTACTGTTTTCATGATATATCTTTTCTTTTTTCTTCTTTTCTTTTTTTCTTTTTTTGTGAGACAGAGTCATGCTCTGTTGCCTGGGCTAGAGTGCCATGGCATCAGCCTAGCTCACAGCAACTTCAAACTCCTGGGCTCAAGCGATCCTCCTGCCTCAGCCTCCTGAGTACTGGGACTACAGGCATGAGCCACCATGCCCGGCTAATTTTTTTCTATATATATTTTTAGCTGTCCAGATCATTTCTTTCTATTTTTAGTAGAGACGGGGTCTTGCTCTTGCTCAGGCTGGTCTCAAACTCCTGATCTTGAGCGATCCTCCCGCCTCAGCCTCCCAGAGTGCTAGGATTACAGGTGTGAGCCACCGTGCCCAGCCATGATATATCTATTCCATTTTTATGCTTTCAACCTTTTCAGTGTCTTTGAATCTAAAGCGTATCTCTTGTAGGAAGCATAGAATGGAACTTTTTTTAATCCATTCTGCCAATCTCTGCCTTTTGATTCAAGTTTAATAATTTACATTTAATAGCTCAATTCATTTGCATTTAATGTAATTATTGAGATGTGATTCTTATCTGCCACAATGCTATTTATTCTGTATGTATCTTATATCTTTTTTGTTAATTCTATTCTTCCACTACTGTCTCCTTTTGTGTTAAATAGATATTTTCTTGTGTATCTTTTTAATTTCCTCTTTGCTTCTTTTTTTTTTTTTTTTTTATTTCAGCTCATCATGGGGGTACATAAGTTCAGGTCATATACATTGTCCCTGTCCCGCCCATCCCCCCTTCTTTGCTTCTTTTATTCTATATTTTTTAGTTAGTTTCAAAGTAGCTGCCTTGCTAGCTGCCAGGCTGCTGGTTTTCAGTGTGATCATGGGGTATTGATTTTCATGGCTACTGCAGAGCTGGGGGAGAGGAAGATGGGAATAGGGTAAGTTAAAATGCCATATTGCTAATTGTTCTTACCAAAATCAGCCACTTTTCTTATATAAATGCACCCTGAATTTCTGCAAGCCTTTGGTTAATTTCCAGAGTTCTGAAAAAGTTGAATCTGATAATTTTTGCTAGGGTTATTATTGCCTTTATGGGAGAGAGACTTTTTGGAGGTCTTTATGCTGTCATTTTTACTGACATTTCTATTACCTCCTTTTTTTTTTCATGCAAAGGCTTAATTTAAATTTGTATTTTCATATAAAAGTTTAATTTGTATATAGTCAAGTATGTTTATGCTATATTTTATTTATTCTGGGCATCCATTTTTCATTAGTAAAGTCTCCCCAACTTTATACCGTAGTCTCCTAGGTTAATATAGATATAGATAATTACCATATATAATACCACATATATTAGCTACATATATATAAATATATAACATGTGTATATAATTATATATAAACAATATATGTATTATATGTATATATGTGTATACATAGTCAATTTATTTATATAATGGTATAAATTGATATAATTAATATATTCATATAATGATATATAATAACATAATGGATTGTTTTGATAGATTTTCTCACATTCAACCATCCCTATTATAAAATCTGCTTAATCATAGTATATTATTCTTTAGATCATTACCAGATTCTATTTGCTAATACTTCATTTAGAATTTTGTACCTATATTAATAAGTGATTAATAAGTGTATAGTTTTGCTTCTTTATTGTCTTTGTCAGATTTTATTGTTAGAGTTATAGAGAGGGCTTATTTTTCTTCATATCATGTGGAATAGTTAAATATCATTAGAATTACCTGTTCACCACCTTTGAGGACTGGTGACTTTTTCAATGGTAGCCTCATGAATTAGCTCTTCTATTTCTTCTGTAATAATTGATCAAGTAAAGACTTCCATTTCTTCTTAAATTGATTTTAGTAGGATGTGTTATATTTTCAATTAATCTATTTCCTCTAGGTTTTAAATTTTGCTACTATACAATTCAAGCATGTAACTCTGGCATGTGTCTCCTTTCTCATTTTTAATCCTGTCTATGCTTATGCTATCTTTCTTTTTCCTTAATTAAGTTTGCAAGAAGCATATCTGTTTTATTGAAAAACAAAGAATCAGATTCTGGATATATTTATCCTTTCTATTTTTAATATTTCCATTTCACTGATTTCAAAGAGGAAATTTAAAAAGAGGTTACTTACTACCGAGATACCTATGAAAAATATAACACCTCATATAAAAATAATATGAGATGCTATCAAAGCAGTACTTAATTATTAAAGAAGGACAATGAAAAAAAATAAGGGAACCAAGTGCTCATGTTAAACTAGGAAAAGAACAATGAAATAAACCAAATAATCAGGAAAAATGAATCAATAAACAGAGAAGTTGAAACCACAGATCTTTCAAAACCCCAAGCTTCCTTGTTTTTATGTCTTTTCTTTCTACCTACAAAGACCAAGTTCTTAGCCTGGAGCAGGACACCTGAGCCATTCATGTTCTAATTCCTGTCTGCCCCATCAGTTAACACTCCTCATCTCACTTCCTGCTCCAAGGATTCCAAATTGCTTGTAGTTCCCAAAATACATTCTCTTTCTTGTCTGTATTTTATTACATATACTATTCCTACTCTTTGGAATGAATCCCATCTTCTTCCACCTGGCAAAATTCTTTCAAAACCCAGTTTTATGGCACCCCTGTAGGAAGTTTCTCCAACTTCTCCACCAGATAGAACAAATTTTCTTCCTCTGAGCTGTACCTGCCCCTTTATATACCTGCACTATTCCATCTACCTCTCTTACAAGACCGTGAGCACGTTGGAGGCAGGAATTACACCTTACTGGTCTCTACCATGTCCCAAGCTCAGTGCTTGGATTGTATCAGGAGGTCAAAAACTATTTATTGAATGAATGAAGGAATGACATCCTGTAATATCCAATTATTATTCAAAGTCTTTTTTTTTTTTTTTCTATTTTTTTGCTAGAATACTCCCTCAGAATGTTTCCTCTGCTTGCTTTCTCCACTTTCGGGACCGTTGGTCCCCTGTAACCTTTTACTTAATGCCTTCTGCTCCCACCATATCAATAAAATGGCTTGACCCAGAGTTTCCAACAGCCTTCTTCATGATGAATTATTAAATGGCTCTTTTTTCTTCCTGGTTTTGGTTGACCTTCAGGCAGCATTTCCCCTGTTAATCTCCTTTATCTTTTTACTTCCTCCCTTGATTGTAGGACCTCATGCTCTCCTCATTTAGAGTCTCATTCTAAATTTCTTCGCTTAATCACCTTCTGCGTGACTTTCATTAGCTCAGCTTAATCTCCTTTCTTATTCTTCTTCTGAGTGGCCTGGTGCATGCCCATGGCTTCACCAGATACTTCTAGATTGAAGATTCCCCAATCACTAGCTCCACCTGGACTTATGAATTCCAAGATGACATCTCTAATCATCAACTTCCTCGATGTCCCGTAGGCACCTCCAATCAACTGCATGTTTTAAGCCCCTTCCTTCTGTGTTCCTTGTCTTCAAGAAGGGTGTGAATACAGTCACTCAATCCATAAACAGTGTCATTCTTACCTCTCTCTTGCTCACTGCTCACCTTAGCAAATCTTGTTTGTGCCTCTGAAATGCCTTTCAAATCTCTCTCCTTGTCTTCATTCCCACAGATAGGGCTCTACATCCAATCTCAGCATCTTTTACTAAGAGTATAGTAATGACATTCTAATTGCTTTCTCAGCATCCAGTCTCTTGCCATCTAATGTATTCTTTACTTGGTTTTAGTTCTTGTTGTAGTTCTACAACATAAATATGCTAATGTTTCATCACTAAAAAAAATCTTCCTTAGCACCCCACCACCTAAAGGACGAAATACAAACTCCTTGGCACTTCGCTCAACACCCTTCACAAAGTCTGTGTCTTTCCAAGCATGTGTCTGGTTTCTCCCACCATGCTCCCCACGCCGCAGGGAAATGGGCGTCTCCATTTCCTAAGACCACCTCATTCACGTGCACGAATACCTGTGCAATACTTTTCCCGCAGCTTGACTGTCAGCTCGCCAGGTCAGAGACTCTGTCCTCCTTACCGTTATGTTCGCAGTGACTGCACACCTACCTGCCATACAGCAGGTGAGTAAATTCTCCTCTGTTCTCCTTTGCCTTGGCCTGGAGTGTCCTTCCCCTGTTTTCTTGGCAGGAAATGCCTATTCATCCATCCATGAAGGCCTAACTCTAGAATAAATTTCTCCATGAAGGCTGACCTAAATACATCCTTCTGTGATGCAAAATGAGTGACTTTCCTTCTCTGAACACCTAAAACACTTTCTTCAAAATGCCAGTGTAGCATTACCTCCTTGAATACGCGTCTCCTACTTCACTAGATTTGAACTCTTATGGAGGAGGAGAATGGGTCTTGCTCACATGTAGTTCCAGACACTGAACTTCACAGGGAACAGGCAGGTTCTCAATAAACATTTGAGCAGGAAGGTGGAGTTGGACCTCTACCTCTGGATGATGTGAAGTCTTGTCTCCAGTTCAGACAGGGATCCTCCTCTGCAGTCCCCTCTCCCGCCTGTCTCCAATCGGCCTGCTGTTCCCCTTCATTGAATCATAGAACCATGGAACATCAGAACTGAAAGGGGACACTGAGGCACAGCGGTTGAAGTGACTTGTCCTGGGCCACACAGGAAGAAGAGCCAAGTCCAGGACCAGATCAGCTAACTCTCCAGCCCACCCTTTCCCACTTTGCTCTCTTTCCAGCCTTCTCTTTGCATCACCTAACAGGAGACAGTGGAAGGCAGAGTGCTGGGAATGAGGGCACAGCCACGGTCAAGGGGTGAGTACTACCATTACATTTGTGTGTAGGGCTGCGGGTGGGTGGGCATCATCTCCTTCTTTCTTATTCTACCTTCAACCCTCTGTGTGGCTGCACTGTGCTTCTGGCAGTGAGCACAGAAGTCCATGAAAGGAGCTATGAGGAGAGAAGTCATCCCTCCTGGCTCCTCTTCCCAATGATTCACCTTCTAGAAAATGCCCAACACCTATCCTACCTGGGGTATGGCATACTCTACTGCAGTGGGGTCCAAGATGAGCCTGAAATGTCACTGTCACCACCTAGATCCCTAAACACGATGGCAAATGATAAGCCTGCATCTTGGTCTCACTCTATCTCCCTGGCAGGCAACAGCCTAAAGACAGCCTCTGTTCCCTGTCCTATCCCCGCCCCCTGTGGCCCAGACAGGGAGCAAAACTAGCTTAAAGGAATGCCAAGTCTCAGGCATCCTCAAATATCAAATTAAAAAAACAAAACTCCTCTACCCTCAATAGATATGGTTTTATTATAATTGCTTGGAATTTGAATGCATGCCATAACCATCCCCATAAATTGGACTTCTTTAGATTTATTAAGCTATTTATTGAATGGTGGGTAATAAGCATTCAGTATTAACAACTCTGCAACTGCTCTGTGCCAGTTACATGTAGAGTTGCTAAACTCCCATAAAATAATTATGAATCGGTTACCACACTGACAAACCATAATCGTCAAAGTTCAATGCAGACTCACGGCCTTATTTAAAAGTTTGTTCTTGTTTGCAGCTTTGAACCTCATCTTCCTGCCTGCTGGCTCTCCCTCACTTTTTTCTCTTTTTCTACTTCCTTCCCCTTCTCTCTGTCATCTCCTCTCCCACCATTTCCCTCCTTTTCTTTTGTTTATAATACATGGAGGGAGCATGGTACGAAGGAACAGGCAGAGATGTGGGGTCACATGCGTCTGAGCTCAAGACAGCCTCTGTCATGTGCTGGCTCTGGGACACTGGGCAAGTCGTGTTTCCTATCTCCTTAGCCCTAAATATGGAGGCCTAGGTAGAGCATCCAGGACGTAAAGGCTTTGGATAACTCTAGGATTCCTTCTCCTCACCTGCTAGTCCTGCTCGACTCATCCTGAGCACGGGGACCACATGGTCCCCACGAAGCTGTCTCTCTCCACGTCTCTTCCCCACGTTGTTTGCCCAACAGCTCAGCTGCGAGGCCCAGGTCCACCACCTTCCAACTTTCTCACCAACTTTCTCATTTTATATGGGACCCTAGTGTTATCTGAATTTTAATCAAAATCAGATGGAAATATTCTCTAATGGTGGTAAAACATACATAACATAAAATTTACCATGTTAACCATTATTCAGTGTATAGTTCAGTGGCATGAAGTACATTTACCTTGTTGTGCAACCACCACCATGGTTCATCTCCAGAGCTCTCTTCATTGTTCAGAACTGAAACTCTGTGCCCATTAAACATTAACTCCCTCATCTCTGCTCCCCCCAGCTCCTGGCAACCACCGTTTCACTTTCTGTCTCTGTGCTTTTGACTACTCTGAGTATCTCACATAAGTGGAATCATAGTGTATTGGCCTTTTTGTGACTCACTTATTTCACTTGGCATAATGTCTCCAAGATTTAATCATGTTCAAGCATGTGTTACAATTTTCTTTCTTTTTAAGGCTGAATAATATTCCATTGTGTACATATACCACATTTTGTTTATTCATTTATCCATAGATAAACATTTGTGCTATTCCCACCATTGGCTATTGTGAACAATGCTGCTATGAACATGGGTGTACAAATATCTATTTGAGTCCCAGCTTTTAGTTCTTTGGGGGGATGTGTGTGTGTGCGTGTGTGTATGTATGTGTGTGTATACAGAAGTAGAATTGCTGGATCATATGGTAATTCTATATGTCATTTTCTGAGGAATCACTATACTGTTTTTCATAGTGGCAAAAATTTTTTTTTAATTTCTTTTTACTAGTTTTCAGGGTAAATCCACGTGCTTTATGGACAATTTGAAAAATATAGAAAAGCCTGTAGGTGAAAATAAATTACTGATAATACTGCCATTCAGAGATAACCAGTGTTTACATTTTGAAATATTTCTGTCCAATCTTCTTTCTCTTCGTAACATTACATTTGTGGCTTTACCTGATTTGCTTTTGTTTTTCAAACAGAATTATTCTGTCCATATAATATTGACTTTCTTACTCCATATTATACTATGAACATTTCCCACCATTGCTAAATGTTGTGTGTGTGTGAATGACTATACAATATTCCAATATAAATGTATTATTATTTAGTGGGCATAGTTAATTAGATCATTAAAAGTGTTTATTAAGATTTATTCTTCTATAAAATTAGCTTTCATTTATAGAAAAGTTCCATGACACTTTTAAAAATGTAAAATTAATCAAATATCCAAATTTTTAAAAAATTTTGGGTTTTCTAAAACTCAAAGCATCTACCCAACATCCGTACCCCCTACCTCTTTGATTCAAAAACAAATAAAAGAGTTATTTTCATCCTGAAAAGATACATAATGAAAATTTTAAAATAAAGAGAAAATAAACTACCATCCTGATATCTAAGGAAAAGACAATAGCTTTTGTTTTACAAGTCCTGGGTTATTGTTTCTTTTTTCTTTTTGCATAATTGTTATAAAACTATATGATTATTTGCCTAATTGTTATGAGACTATATGTGTATTTGCCATACTTCAGTCTTAGTAAAATTAATTGTAATGACTTCATACTATCACCCTGAGGGCATGTGTCATATTTACCTACCTTTGAACCCTGTTTGATTCAGGGTCTGTTTGATTTTGATGAACTGATTTACTACACATTTCTATGGGCTTTCACACTTTCCAGAAAGTACTTCCCCTTTCTTCCCTGCTGAACCATGTCTCTCATCTCCTGAAATCACTGCCTATGTGTTTTCTCTCCTCTTGGGAGCTTTCTTTGATCCCACTTGACACAACTCACCTACACACTTTCCAATCAAGTTAGCATTTAAATATATATACAAACAGAGACACGTTATAAACAGAGAAACAAATTTCAGGATAAATTTTACAAACAATACTGAATCTATATTCCTGAAATGCAAATTCCCTTCAAATTAGTGTTCTCCAAAACAAAGCTCTCATTGATAGAATCTCCATTTAAGGGATTGTATATGTGGGCAGCCCCCCAAACACCTGGCATCATCACCAGAGAAGATAATATACCATTTAGAAGGGGACAGCCCTGAATGTCAACCAGTGTTCTCTCTTATTATTGGCATATTCTTCTCTGTAGGACCCAAGTAGATTAAAAATCACATTTACAAAGAAGTTGCAGAAATGGAACAATGCCATTGGGAAATATGAATATTATATCTCTATGAAAACATAATAGACAAGTTTCCAAGCTGCATCCAAATTCAGTCTAACAAAATCTTATAAGATCTTTTGAAACAAAATAAAATAATTTCCTTCAAAAGGATTTATATGAATAGATCACAGATCTTTGGATCATCAAGTTTAGACTTACTCCTTTTTTTTTTTTTAAAAAAAAAGATCTTTGATATGAAACCTTCTAGAACCTTCATTCTCACATAAAATTTTGAAACCAAGAGAAAGCCCCTCTGCCCCATAGCCCATACGCAATTTTATCTCAGGGAAAAAAGGCAACTTTAAATCATACCAGTCTCTGAATGATCAAGATCGAACTGTTTGCAGGTCCGGCTGCAATCAATCTGATAATCTGAGATAATATTTATCTAAATGGTGAGTGAACTCAAAAAGAAATACATCTCTAATGAGCAAACAAGTATTTCTCAGGAACAGGATACAACTGATGCTGTTTGCATGCTAACATAAGTCTTGTGATAAACTTTGGACTCATTATAGATAGTGAATTTCTTAAGAATTCTTTATTTACTTTATAATGCTTCATATTGTTTTGTACTTGGAAAAATAAAACATTATATTTAGTAAAAGAAGGAAAGACAGGACAGGGTGAGAACAGAAGTTCCTGGTTACAGTTTTTGATCATACATCCCAGAAGGCAGCATGCTCTTGGTAGGGAAATCTCTGCTGCAGGTCTTGAACTTCTGTGAGGTCAGAGTTTGTGTGAACTTCCGGGTCCTGGAGTCTAGGAGTTTGTAAGCTGTGCACCTAGTTTCCTTCAGATTCCTCTGAGGTACTTCAGGGTAGGGGAAAACTTTATTTGGAAGCCCAAATACATAAAAAACATATTTAAAAATTCCAACAGGGAGGAGACAAAGCAAGATGGCCGAATAGAAACCTCCAGTGATCATCTCTCTGCACCAACACCAAATTCAACAACTATCCACACAAGGAAGCACCTTCAGAAGACCCAAAAGCCAGGTGAGCGATCACCTGGTTTTAACATTATATCAAGGAAAGAGGCATGGAAGAGGGCAAAAAGAGACAGTCTTGCATTGCCTATGCCACCCCTCCCCCATGCCCGGCAGTGCCGTGCCAGCATGAGAGAATCTATGTTCCTGGGGGAAGGAGAGTGAAGTGACTATGGGAATTTGCACTGTCACAGAGGAACACAGCACAAGCACAGCGCAGAATTCTGCCAGTGCCCATGGAGGGAACACTAGACCAGCCTGGCTAGAGGAAAATCCTCAATCTCCAAACTCAAGTTTCAGTTAGCAACCCTGACTCAGTGACAAAACGTGGCCTGGGGCCTGCAATAAATTCATAAGGCACTCAGGCCACAAAGGGCCAGTCTTGTGGCTGTGCTGGCTCGGAGCCAGTAGACTTGAGGTGTACATGGTGAGACACTAGCAGCAGTGGCCAAGCCAGTGCCTGTGTCACATCTCCCCCAACTCCAGGCAGGGAAGCTCAGAGAGAGTCTCCTTCCATTTGGGGAAAGGGAAGGGGAGAGTTCAGAGGACTTTATTTTGTAACTTGGGTACCAGCTTAGCCACAATAAATAAAGTACAAGTAGAGTTCTGAAGCCCCTGATTCCAGGCCTTAGTTCCTGGACATTTATAGACCTGCCTTGGGCCAGAAGAAAACCTCCTGTGGGAAGGACTCACTCCTGGCAGGATTCACTACCTGCAAACTAAAGAGCCCTTGGGCTTTGAATAAACATCAGAGGCAACCAGGCAACAGTCACCATAGGCTTTGGGTGAGATTGGGCTGGCTTCAGGTGTAACCTGGTGCAGTCCTAGCTGTAGGGGCCATGAGGGAGTGCCGACATCATTCCTCCCCCAACTCCAACAGCCCAGCACAGAGTGTGAGGAAAGACAGTGAGAGACTTAGCCCAGTAATCCTGAGAATTATTTTATATCTTACCCAAGTCCACCAACGTGGTACCACCAGGAGTCCACAGGAGTCACAGCATTAATGGAATTGGGGCATGCCCAGTGCTGATTTGGCTGCAGTGACCAAAGAATTATATCACAGCACTCAATTCCATTTGAATATCTGGAAAGCCTTCTCAAGAAGGACATGTTCAAACAAGCCCAGATTGCAAAGGTTAGAATAAATCCCTAACTCTTCAATGTCTGAACATTGATGAACATCCACAAGCATCAAGAACATCTAGGAAAACATGACTTCACCAAACTAAATAAGGTACCAATGACCAATCGTGGAGTGATGAAGATATGGGATCTTTCAGACAAAGAATTCAAAACAGCTATCCTGAAGAAGCTCAGTGACCTTCAAGACAACACACAGAAGGAATTCAAAAGACTATCAAAGAAATTTAACAAACAGATTGAAATATTAAGAACAAAATCAAGCAGAAATTCTGGAGATGAAAAATTCAGTTGACAAATAGAGAAATGCATCAGAGTCTCTCAATAGCAGAAGTGATTAAGCAGAAGAAAGAATTAGTGAGTTTGAGAACAGGCCATGTGAAAATACACAGTCAGAAGAGAAAAAAGGAAAAAGAATAAAAAAAGAATGAAACACCTCTATATACCTAGAAAATAGCCTCAAAAGGGCAAATCTAAGAGTGATGGGCCTTAAAGAGGAGGTAGAAAGAGAGATTAGGGTATAAAGTTTATTCTAAGAAATAATAACGGAGAACTTTCCAAATCTAGAGAAAAATATTAGTATTCAGGTACAAGAAGGTCACAGCACACCAAGCAGATTTAACCCAAACAAGATCTACATCAAAGCATTTAATAATCAAGCTCCCAAACATCATGAATAAAGAAAAGATCCTAAGGGAGGCAAGAACAAATGAAAAAGAAAATAGTATATAAAGGAGCTCCCATACATCTGGAAGCAGACTTTTCAATGGAAACTTTACAGGCCAGAAGAGAGTGGCATGACATATACAAAGTTCTGAAAGAAAAAATTCTTAACCCTAGAATATTATATCCTGCAAAAATATCCTTCAAACACAAAGGAGAAATAAAGACTTTACCAGACAAACAAAAGTTGAGGGATTTCATCAACACCACATCTGTCCTACAAGAAATGCTAAAAAAAGTCCTTCAATATGAAAGAAAAGGACATTAATGAACAATAAGAAATCATCTGAAGGTACAAAACTCATTGGTAACAGGAAATACACAAATACAGAATACTCTATTGCTATAATTGCGGTATAAACCCCTTATATTTTCAGTAGGAAGACTGAAAGGCAAACCTATCAAAAATAATAACTACAACAAATTTTTGAGAAATAGATAATATAAAAGTTTATAAATTGAAACAATAAAAATTTTTAAAGCACGAGTGGGATGGAGTTAAAGTGTAGAATTTCTTTTAGATTTCTCTTTGCTTATTTGTTTTTTGTTTGTGAGCAGAGTTAAGTTGTCACATGTTTAAGATAATTGGGTATAAAATCTTTTCTGCAAGCCTCATGGTAACCTCAAATCAAAAAACAGATACAGAGATACACCAGATACACCAGATACACAAAAAATAAAAAGCAAGAAACTAAACACACTACCACAGAAAATCACTTTTAACTAAGGACGGCAGGAAGGAAGAAAGAGAGGACCACAAAACAACCAAAAATCAAGTAACAACATAACAGTAGTAAGTCCTTACCTATCAATAATAACATTGAATGTGAATGGACTAAATTCTCCAATCAAAAAACAGAGAGGCTGAATGGATTAAACAATAACAACAACAACAACAACAACAACAACAACGAGACCCAACCATATGTTGTCGACAAGAAACACAATTCACCTGTGAAGACACACATAGACTGAAAATAAAAGGGATGGGAAAAGATATTCCATGCAAATGGATATCATAAAAGAGCAGGAGTAGCTATATTTCTATCAGATAAAATATATGAGGGCTGTACGGAAAGTATACAGCCATTGTTAATACAACAAGAACATATTACACGTCTGGATACTTTCTGGACAGCCTTTGTATTTCAAGACAAAAACTGTAAAAAGAGACAAAGAAGGTCATTCTACAATGATAAAGGAGTCAATTCAGCAAGAGGTCATAACAATTTTAAATATATATTCACACAACACTGGAGTACCCAAATATTAATATATAAAGCAAATATTATCAGACCTAAAGAGAGATATAGACCCCAATACAATAACCCATTGGTTTGTTTTTGTTGCTGTATTTACCTTTGGGATCTTAGTTTTAAATTCTTTGCCTAGCCCAATGTCGAAAAGAGGTTTTTCCTGTGTTTTCTTCTAGAATTTTTACTGTTTCATGTCTTACATTTAAATCTTTAATCCATTTTGAATTAATTTTTGTATATGGCAAGAGATAGGGATCCTGTTTCATTCTTCTGCATGTGGCTATCCAATTTTCCCCTCACCATTTATTGCATAGGGCTTCCTTTCCTCAGTGTATGTTGTTACCTGTATTGTTGAACATCAATTGGTTGCAGGTAGATGATTTTATTTCTAGGTTTTCTGTTCTGTTCCATTGGCCTATGTCTCTACTATTATACTGTTTGGGTACTAAAACCTTGTAGTTTAATTTGAAGTCAGGTAATGTGATGCCTCCAGATTTCTTCTTTTTGCTTAAGATAGCTTTGGCAATTTGGGTTCTTTTTTGGTTCCAAATGAAGTGTAGCATTATTTTTTCTAGATCTTTGAAATGTGATGTTGGTATTTTGATGGGATTGAATTGAATCTGTAAATCACATTGGGCAGTATGGACATTTTAATGCTGTTGACTGTACCAATCCATAGGCATGAGATGTTTTTCCATTTATTTAACAACATTGTACCAATACATGAGCATGAGATACATTTCCATTCATTTTCCACTTACTTCTTTCATCAGTGCTTTGTAGTTCTCTTTGCAGAGATCTTTCACCTCCTTAATTAAGTATAGTCCTAAGTATTTTATTTTCTTTGTAGCTATTGTAAGTGGTATTGAGTTCTTAATTTGATGCTCCTCTTGACTGTTATGGGCTTATAGAAATGTTACTGACTTGTGTACATTGATTTTGTAACCTGAGACTTTGCTGAATTTATTTATCAATTCCAGGAGTCTTTTGGTGTAGTCTTTGGTATTTCCTAGATAGAAGACCATATCATCCATGAAAAGTAATAATTTGACCTCCTCTTTTCTGATTTGGATATCCTTTCTTTCTTTTGCCAGATTTCTCTGGCTAGAACTTCAGTACTATGCTGAATAGAAGCAGTGACACTGGGCATCCTTGTCTTGTTGCAGTTCCTTGGGGAAATGCTTTTAACTTTTCCCCAATCATTATGATGTTGGCTGTGGGTTTGTCATATATGGCTTTTACAATGTTGAGGTATGTTCCTTCTATGCCTAGTTTTGAGGCTTTTGATCATGAAAAGGTGCTGGATTTTATCAAATGCTTTTTCTGCATCTATAAAGGTGATCATATGATCTTTGTTTTTGCTTCTGTTTATATAGTGAATCATGTTTATTGATTTGTGTATATTAAACCATCCTTACACCCTTGGGATGAAACTCACTTGATCATGGTGAATTATCTCTTTGATGTGCTGTTGAATTCACTTTACTGGTATTGTGTTGAGATTTTTGCATCTATGTTCATAAGGGATAATCATCTGTTGTTTTCTCTTTTCGTTGTGTTCTTTCCTGGCTTTGGTATCAAGGAGATACTGGCTTCATATTAATAGAACGAGTTACCAAGGATTCCCTCCTTCTCAATGTTATGGAATAACTTTTGTAGAGTAAGTACCTGTTCTTCTTTGTAGGTCTGATACAATTCTATTATATCCTTTCGTATGTTGTCTAGATCTTTAGTGACTTTTTCATTTTTTCATTGACATCCTGAAAATTTGGGGGGCTTCTTTTTGTTGGTTTTCAACTTTCTCTTCAATTCCATTCATCTTATTTGCCACCGACATTCTGAATTCCATTTCTGGAATTTCAACAATTTCTTTTTGGTTGGAGTCCATTGCTGAAGATCCAGTGTGATCCCTTGAGGGTGTTGAACTGTTTGTTTGTTTGTGTGTGTGTGTGTGTGTGTGTGTGTGTGTGTGTGTGTGTGTGTGTGTTATCTGAGTTCTTTTTCTGGTTTCTTCTCACTAAATCCTCTCCTCTCAGTTCCGGGCCGATAGGTTTGCAGTGCACTTGTTCTCCTTTGCTGGGAACTCTCCTCCCTAATGAGAAGAAGAAGAGTTCCCTGGATGGCACTTTTATGTCTTACTGTGGAAGATTGACCTGACAGGGAATGGGTGGGCACACAGAGAGCATGTAATGCATCAGTTCTGTTTTGTCCCATTCCTCTGCTATTGTCACAGTTCAAGCTGGTGCTGGGTGATCTTTGTGTGGAGTGCTGGGTTGTTCTCTAGACTGCTGTTAGAAGTTCAGGTTGGGGGCTAGGCTAGACCCTCTCCACCCAGCCTGGCATTGCAAGGGATTGCTCTGCTTGGGTCTCCCCATGGAAGTGACAGTGGCAGCTAGCTGAGGATATCTAGGCAGTGATCATGGGTGTCTGGGTTGTGTGTGTTTGCTCCACCCAGGTTCAGGTTTGATGGTGGCTTGAGGCTGGCAGGTTGCTGGTGGAGTGTTGGACTGTGTGGGCAGTTCCTGTCACATGGCCAGTGGGAGCCTTGAGAATATGGGTGTAGGGCTCAATAGCAGCTGGGAGCCTCAGAGCTGGTTCAGGGGCCTGGTGGCAGTGCTGGAGCCTTGTGGGGGTGGTGGTGCTGCAGACCCAAGTACAGCAGTGGAGCCTCGGAGTGGAGCCTCGTGTCCTGGGGGCAGCACTGGAGTCTTGGGGATGGAGCCATGGAGCTGGAGAGCAGCCTGGAGGCAAGGCAGGAGCTATGTGGGCAGGGCCACAGGTTGGACAGCAGTGTGGGAACTATGGAGGTGGAGCCACACAGGGCTGGAAGGCAGCATGTGGGTCATGGGGGTGGGGCTGCGGGGCCAGGGCCAGGGCAGCCAGGGCTCTCCCCAGCCCAGGTCCCAAGGAGGCAGTCGCTGCGAGGCTTCTCAGGTGGTGTCTGTGGTGCCCTTTCTGCTCAAATCCCCATCTCCTTCATTCTGCACGTGCCCCATAGCTTCTTCAGTGATTGACGATGCTCTTCCTAAGAAGGCCCATCCATAGGTGGGCATCCACCTGCCACTTTCCATCCTCTCCTGAGAACAGCTCACACCAGCTGCTTCTAGTCCATCATCTTTCCCCTCCCCTTTAAAGCACCTCTTTTAAAAAAATTGTGGTAACATATATATAATATAAAATTGACTACTCTAAGTACCTCATATAAATGAAATCATATAGTAGTTACCCACTTGTGACTGGCTTATTTCACTTAGCATTATATCTTTAAGATTCATCCATGTTGTAGCAGATTCAAAATGTCCTTCCTTTTTAAGGCTGCATAATATTCCAGTGTCTGAATATACCACATTTTGTTTATCCATTTATCCATCAATGGACACAAGAATTGCTTTCATATTTTAAGTATTGGGAATACTACTGTTGTGAACATGAATTATACAAATATTTGAGTCTCTGCTTTCAATTCTTTTTGGTGTGTACCCAGAAGTGGAATTGCTGGGTCATGTGGTATTTCTATTCCTAATTATTTAGGAACTACCATAGTGCTTTCCACAGTGTCCTGATCTCACACCACCAGCAGGACACAAATATTTTAATTTCTCCAAATCCTCATTAACACTTGTCATTTTCTGTTTTTAGTTTTTATTTTGGTTTTGGGAACAGTCATATTAATGAGTGTGAAGCAGGATCTAGTTGTTTTGATATGCATTTCTCTAATGACTTGTGATGTTGAGCATCTTTTTGTGCTTATAGGCCATTTGTATACCTTCTTTGGAGAAATGTCTATTCAAGTCCTTTGCCCATTTTTTAAACAGGGCAACTCATTTTAAAAAATTATTATTTTTTGTTTATTTGGGTTTCCAACTAAGATTTGAAGAAACAATTCCACTGATTTAAAAAAGAGGGAAAAATTTAAAAATGATTAATCTATTTCATTTCCCATTTTACATGCCGGGGCCCTTCAGCTGGGCCCAGAAGTCAGCTTTGAGAGCTCTGCACTGGCTTATCCACACGCGCCTCTTCATGGAGATAAACCCTCAACTTCCACGTTACTTTCCAATCATTAGAGCTAATTCTTTCCCATGGTTGTGGTATGGCATTTTGCCAAGTAAATTACTGTGCTTGGTAGTGCCAGCAGATGACAATTTCAGACCACTTTCCTGGAGTCAAAGTTATCTGGAACAAAGGCAGTTCTAATCCATGGTCCCCTTACTGCTTTCTGGACCATAGATGTGCCAGCTAAGGGAGGAAAGGAGAGAAACCACATACATGGCCTGAACCCCTTGTCCCCAAGATTGTTCCTGGCCAGATACCATCTCTGATAGCAAGGTGTCCCTCTGCCCCACTTCATACTAATAAAAAAGAATTCAAGTGCTGAACTGAGGGGATTTAAGAAAAATTCTTTTTGAAAAGGGGAAAAGAACTATGTTTCCTTCATTCAATCCATCATTTGCCTTCCTTAAGCTCCTCTCATATGTCTCATGCTAACATACCCAGTCACTGAGTTGAGCCAGTCCAGCCTGATTCCTTAGTTAATGGCACTTGGGAGCTTATTAGGTCTCTGAATGACACCTGTCTTTGAAATATAAGAAGGAACAGAAAAAAGGTACAGTCCTGCTTTTGTTTCTCTACCTTGGCCTGAGTTCTGGAGGCAGCCACGTTGCAGGGAGCCAGCGCAGCCTCCTGAAAGCGCTGTTCTGCCCGGGTTGTACCAAACCGCAGGGTTTGGCTTCTCAGGTCCTTGGGTATCAGCTGAGTTTCCAGATTTGCTTCAGAGGCTCTAGTTTGTCTACGAGTTTTCCAGTCTTAGTTATTAACGATCGTGAGGTGCAGGGATGGCATAGATTATTCGGATTCATAGATTTTCCTCCACTAACAGGGCCAGCAATGTAAATCCTTCCTCGGACAGGAAGGTTCTCTGTGTTAACTTTGCAGAGCTGCCATAGCCAAGTACCACAAACCGAGTGGCTTAAACAGCGCAAGTTTGTGGTCTGACCGTTCTGGAGGGGTAGTCTGAGATCAAGGTGGCGGCAGGGCCGTGCTCCCTCTGCAGGCGCTGGGGAAGGACATGTTCAGGCCCCTTCTCCACAGGTCTAGCAGGAAGCTCGTGGCAGCATTAACCTCGGTCTTCACCTGGCGTGCTCCCTGTGCGCGTGCCTGCCTCTGTCTAAATGGAATGTCCCCTACGACACCAGTCGGGTTGGCTTCTGGCCTATCCTGATGACCTCACCCTCTCTCCAAATCAGGCCATATTCGGAGGTAGTGGGACTTAGGATTCCCACATAGCTTTACTTGCAGGGCAGTGAGAGGGGGATGCAATTCAACCCACACACACGGAAGCAGTGCGTAGTTGCAGGATCTTCGTCTGGATTCAGACGGGCTCAATCCGGGCTCATTGGGAACCTCTCCAGAGTTCAGCTCCTCCCTGGAAAACTGGGGGTATGGCAAGGTGATCTTGAGACTGTGTTCTGGCTCTCAAACTTCCTGGTCTGCAAATGTCTCTTCCCCTTCATGAAAACCTGCCTGTTTGCCGTCCATTCCCTGTGCGCCTGGCTGTCTACTGAGGGGTCTTTCTGTAACATTTGAAAAGCTCTTGAGGCCAGTGGCATGGCCTGTGCCCCCAAACATCCCAAGGTGAGGCTCACAGGAACTGAGGGGACAGGGGGTCACCAGAGGGGAGGGCCAGGACCCATGGGGCTGTCTGTGCCCCGGTGCTGTTTACAGCTCCCGGTCCCCACAGCCAGCACACACGCGGCCTTCTGAGCCTCGGCTCACGGGCTCCTCTGTATCTCGCCGGGAGAGCTGCTCATGCAGAACCACAAATGTTGTCCTTCGTGATAAAATTATCCTGCGAGGGCTGGGAAATCCACCCCACGCGGCGGGCAGCCCTCAGCTGACAACGCGCCTCCCAGAAAACACTGGGCAGCCCGGCTCCGGTGATTCGTGCCAGCGCCTGTTTTGCTCACATCTCCTCAGGCAGACAATCGAGGCGGGGTGAGTCAGGTGGACACCCCGTGCCACCACGTCCCTCTGCAGGCCATTGCTGCAGGCCATCGCTGTCGCTGAGGGACCCGCGGGGGGCGCTGGCGTGTGTGCCCCTTCCCCCTGCAGGAAGTGCATTCTCTGTTTTCTTTTTCCTTTTCTTACCCCACCCCCACTCATTGTAGAAATAATACTATAGAAATGTGTAAAGAAAGCATTAGAAAAAAAATCAGCCACAATCTTACCATACTGAGGCAATTATTGTGACATCTTGGCAGTTTTGCCTCCAGAATTTTTCTAAACCATTATATAACATAGTCAAAATCACACTGAATATATTATTTTGAGTCCTGCTTTTTTTTTTTTTTGTTTGCATTTGATGTTTGGTATTCCCACAGCATTTTGCAAAGGCTGGTCATTAATCAGCCTCATCATGAATATTACTTGGGAGACTGGCAGCCCTATTGGTGAAGCAGAAACCCCACTGGCGGCTGTCCTCCACGTTGATTTGGGGATTTCTTCAGGCCCAGGAGGAGTCTTGTTTACCATCACAATGTTTCCCTTAGTTGTAAACCTCCTGCCTGGGCACCACTTAAGCGAAAATTGGCCAAGACTTCTTGGTACTGCAGTGGGAGAAGTAGAAATCTGAGAATCCAGCCCAGCACCAAACATCCCACCAGGGATCTTACCAACCTTCTCTCAGCACCTCGGCTACCAGGACAAGTGGCATGAACTGGAGAGAAGTGGCTCAGTCCCGTCCTAAGTGTCCTGTGGGGTCTGATGGAAGTGAGAACCCAGGTGGGCCGGGCCCAGCTTGGGGGGAGCCCATGTTCACACGTTCTCCAACACCCCAGATACTGCCCACCCCGTGGCGTTTAATCCTCAGCCACTCTGCAAGGTACCAAGTCATCAGCCCCGTTTGAAAGATGAATTGACTGAGGCTTAGAGATTTTAGGCGACTTGCCTAAGGTAATAAATTCAGTAAGGGGCCAAGCTTGGATTCCAATCCAAATCCAAAAGGTTTTATGCCACACCCAAGTTGCCTCTCAAGGTCACTGAGAAGCCTCCTTTCCCCAAGGAAATGAATTAGATATTCATCCATACTGGCAAACCTGTCTCAAAACATAAAGACCCCAGGGTGTGTTTGGTGTTGTGGATGATGAGGAATGGTGGGTGGATCCCGTGCAGGATTGGGTACCTGCTCCCATGTAATGACTGATGGCCCCTCCTGCCATGGCCTCAGTTTCCCTCAACTGCAGAGAATAGCCCCATCCAAGGGTAGCCACATCCAATTACTAGTCTCTGGGGGGACTACAAAAGGCCCACCCCCTGCCTCACGGTGGGATGATTGAGGGGTTGCCAGACTCTAGAGCTGCCCATGGATCAGGTGAGGCCTTTGTTGCAACAGCCTCTATTGTGAGGTCTACCCAGTTCCTCCCTCTGTCTAGAACTTCTGTCTTTGTTCCCTCCTAGGTGCTGAGCCCAGCAGCACTTCCAGTGAACCTTCTGCACATAATCCTCCTTCTCTGTGTTTGCTCCTTAGGTAACTTGACCTGAGACCATTAGTCATTTCTGTACTGTGAATAGAGCTTATGCATGGAAATGCACACCACCCCTCAAGGACTCCTGCAAACCCATGGACCCTCCCAGCACTGACGGCACTGAGGGAAGAGGGTTTCTTCTGGAAGAAAGGAGAGGAGGGAGCAGGTGGCGATGGATGGGGTGGCCGAGTTGGGGTGTCTAGGCAGCTAGAGGGTGCGGTCCAAGCACCGAGCTCCTGGAGGGGCCCCCACCCCTGAGAGGCCAGAGAGAAGGGACCCAGGACTACCCAGTGGTTCTCAATACGGATGCACATGACAATCACCCGGGGACCTTTGGGACCTACTATTGCCGGGCGCACCCTCGGTCTACCCCAAAGATTCTGATTTGACTGATCTCAAGTAGGGCCCAGGAACAAGCATTTTTTATCCTCCCAGGTGATTCTGATGTGCGGCCAGGACTGAGAGTCATTGGGCTACCAGAGACGGGTAGGCAAGGAAGGCTGACATCTCCCTTAACATCTGCTCCGCAAGTTCACTCCCACCTCACGTCCTGGTTTACCGCTGCAGACCCCTTCCTGGGCCCCAGGGCCAGTGCCCACAGAGGGAAGCCCCATCTCCTGGCCCTTCAGAGGCCAAATGACCCTCTGACAGCATATGTGGGGGGGGGTTGGGGCGGTGTCTTTTCCAGATAGTGAACCAGCCACAATGAGGGTGAGTGCAAGGATTCTCAAGGCAGGATCATCTGGGATGCTTGTTCAACCCATGGAGTCTCTGGCCCCAACCCATACTTACTAAATTGGAATTTCTGGGGTGAGGTCCAGGAATCCACATTGTTTGGCAAACTCCCTGAGTGAATCTTAGGCACCTAAGTTTGAGAACTGCTACTGAGAGCTCCCTGGGCAGCCTTTCTCATATGCGCCAGTTCACTTATAAGAAAGCTTTGCTTCCTGTGTAGCAGAGGAGCCCTCCCTGCTCCCGTGTTTTCTAAAGCACACTCGGTAGGAGTAGGTACATGTAGGTTCCTGGATGGAAAAGTTAGCTTGTCAATGAGGATCTGAGAAGAGCACGAGAATCTTCTTCAGTAAATTCTTTCTAGTTAGTTTTTTTCCTTTTAGCAGATATGGTAAACATCTCTTGTGAATTGTCCCAAATATTTTTTTTTATCATCTCACAATTGCATTGACAGTTTTGCATAATAAAAGGTTAACATAATGAGCCAAACAAGAAATGAATAAAGCCTGATTGTTCAGTTAAGAGGCAGTATTTGCAACTGAGCTCATTGTCTTATCTTCATGCTTGGTCCATTGTCTAATGAGGGTCCCCTTAAGATGTAAGAATGGCTTTCAGACAGATAAAAATAGATATTAATAGACTTGTACACACCTTTCCAGTAGCAACATCTTACCAAGGAAGCACAAATGTTTCTTTGGCCACTCATCTTGGCTTTTTATAATCATAACTGGTGTATCTGAGCGTGATTGAAGCCAGATCTTCATGAGGCATGTGGGGGTGGGGGGAGCTTCCCTTTATTGCGGAAGGTTCGCTGAAAGATCGACTCACAATAAGGCAGATTAATAAGAGAAAGAGATTTATTTACTGTGTACAGGGAGAGAATCACAGAGTGATTACCCAACATCCCAGTGGAATCCAGAAATTTATATACCCTTGTTTTAGAAGGGAGGGAGAGGTGAGGAATATAGGTAATTCTCTTTAGGGGCAATAAATGGTTACTAGGGAGGATGACTAGATACTTGGGAAAGTGAATGGATGGGGGAAACAGATCGACTTGTAAATGATTCTCTTTGGAAATTAAATTAAACTGAGAGGCAGGTATTATATTTAAAATGATTTGGGCCAGGTCTGGTTGCATTCTTGATTTTCTTTCCTGTAATATATTGAGATAACAGGAGGGGAAGGGAAGTTAATTGTTCTTTTTGATGGGTTTGGTTTTTTATGAAGAAAGAGAGAATCCCCCTCCAAGGCCTATTGATTTCTAAGGGCCTTTAATTCAAAATGCTCTTTATACCAAGGAGTCAAATTTTGGGGTAAAATTTCCAGAGCTCCTTCAGGCATCTCTGTATTTCTCATCCGTAGTTGTACTTGGCAGTTTTAACTTCCTTTTGTGATGGTGCCAGCATCCACATTAATGAAACCATCCAGACTATCTTTCATAGGTAGTGTGTCAGGGGCACTTAGCAGCCGCATGAGGGGTCCGCATGCAGATCCTCTGCTGGTCTAGGCCCAGGGCTTCCCCATTCTCCCTTCCCTCGGGTCCCCCTGCTTTCCTCTTTTCTCGTGGGGATTCGTATATCTGCCTTGTTAGAGTTGCTTTGGTCACCCCCAAGACTGGCTATTGATGGAAATAGTCTCCTTAGGACATCGCTTTCTTTCTGTCCCCCCAAATGAGCACAGACATCATTTAAATTAGTTTTCTTGTTCATCACCTTGGAAATCAGAGAGGTGAGCCCAGGAATCCCCAGAAGCTGCTTCTCTGGCCCACCCTCGCTCTCCAGGGTCATGTAATTAGAGGGTACGTGGAGGTCTCTCCCATTGGGACCAAGAGGCTCTTTTCGGGTGACTGACTCAAAAGCAAAGCTGTCACACTAGAGCCCCCCATGGATGTGGGCTGGCACTGGCACCAGTATCTGCTAGAACCTGCTCAGCACTCCTTTGTTCTGGACACTTGCCTCTTCCTCCCCGAGGTTTACTCCCCCACCACATTGGTCACTTTGACTTTTCTGAGCTTGTGAAACATCTCCCTGCCTGTTTCCCAAATGCCCTTCCTCCTTCTTCAAGCCACTCTGTACCAACTCTGAACACTTCTAATCAGTACCTGCCCCTACCACCCCATTCATCCCCTTTCAGGAAGAAGGAAGGGTTTTCACAAGGCCCCTGAGTTAGCTATATAACAGAGGGAATGGCCTGAACAAGCGTAAAATGTTTTACAAGTTGTCTCTTTAAACCCCCACTCCCACATACAATCTTTTTAGGAATTAAAACTTGCATCCTTGCCTGAGGCCAGTAATCAGAGGGGCAGGGGGTATCCTTTGTTCTTTATTCCATAGGAGATGGCTTAGTGCAGTTGTCTGAACAGAGGTAACAAGACTGTCTTCTCTGGAGATGGGGTCAATCAGGACCATCAGCTACAGTTAAACAGCAATAGCCCCAAACTGAAAAGTCCTTTTAAAAGCTCTGTATTTCTGCTTATAGGGAGAACAATGGTACTATAAGATGAGAGTCTGCCATTCTCCTCATTTGCTGGCAAATTAATAAACTTCCCTTTCTTTCTCTTCAAACCTCTTGTCCTTATTCTGGTGCAGCCTCAGGGGCAAGTGCCAGGCTTTCGGTAACAGCTAGAGAATGATAACAGGGAATAAAGCTTACACCAGGCTCCCTTAGCCCACCACACGCATTGTTTGATCTAAGCCCTCTTGCCTCAAATTTCTGAAAACGTCTGTTGGGAGACACAACCACAGAAGGAATTAGCAAGAACAATCTATATCCTGCCTTTCCCCACCTCCCCTGGGGTTCTAGACCCAGGATGGGATAGGGTTCTGGTCCATGCATCCTCCTCAGGCTGCAGTGACAGTGACCACCCTTGGACCGTGCTTTCATGGATCTGGTGTCCACCAAAGGTGCTCTCCCTGAAAGGTGCTACGACATGGAGAGGAGCAGAGCTGCGCCCAGTGAACCTGCCCTGGCGCAGACGCACCCCTCTCTAAGTGTTGCTTCCTGCTCCTCCAACACAAGCAGGACTCCACCACATCAGGGAGGAAGGGGTTCATTTCCTTTCAGCGCCTCTATTTCTGAGGTTTCCATATCAGTAGCCGAGCTCATCTCTCGTTGGCTGAATTCTCCTGCCTTTATAGGTACAGCAACATGTGGCAACGCCAGAGACAAACATATGTTGCCCGTCTCTTGGTTTCTTCAGACAATACTCACAGCGTACAGACTTACTTGTTCTTGAAATGGAAACTTTAAGAAACAAATGAAAATGAGTTCTTTTTCCACTCCTGACTTTCTCCTAGATTTGCTCAGCCTGGGTTATCGTCTTCATCATTCCCGAAGTGTCTTGGCTCCCACCCTGGAAGTCCCAGCCTCCCTCCTAACTTGGTTCTCCTAAACTTCCACCAGCTAGGTAATGGTCTAATTTCACTTAAGAATAGCTATCACTCACTGGATACTTACTGTGTACCAGGCTCAGTATTAACATTTTACCTGCCTTTGCTTTTCTCATTCTCATGATGCCTGATGAGTTAGAATCTGTTATCATAAGCATTTTGGTGTTTAGGAAATAGGCTTAGAGTTAAATAACTTGTCAAAAATTCCATAATAAGTAAGTGGTGGGGCCAGGACAGTTTGATTTGAAAACTTGAGTGTTTATAATGCTTCTCTTGAAGGTAATATTGGACTTACGACCTATTGCTCTGCGTTTAAGAGTATGACAAGACCTATCCTTTCCATAGGCCATAAAAGTCCCTAGGAACTATCTTTCTCAGGGCAAATGACTTACACCTCCTCTCTCCAGTGGTACCTTCTTGGGCCTTCCACGTTAGTTCCAGATTCTAGTCTGAGGACTCCTCTAACTTGTAGTTCATTTGCCTGGGTAAAATAATTATTACAAACTCAAGAGAAATTAACAGTCTCCCTCTTCAACATTCAGGTAATCCACTTGATTTACCAACTGCCTGAATTCCACACAGATTTATTGAGCACCTACTAGGAGTTGGGGATATAGAGGATACATTATCTATGTCCTGTAAGTGGCTCCTGAACCACTTGGGAAATGATCAAGCCTACAATACCCTAAGTGAGAGAACAAGAGATTGTATAGTGCAGAGACGTGAGGGAAGCCATGAGATTGGGGAAAGCTCTGTAGAGGCTAGGAACCTAGGCTTTGGAGTCAGGTTGGACTGCGTTCAAATCTCAGTGACCTTGGGCAAGTTATTTAACCTCTCAAAGTCAGTCCTTGTATGTAAAATAGGAACAATGATACCTTTCCTATAGGTTTATAAAGATTAAAGTAATGATGTAAGTCATGTAAAATGTTTGCCCAGAACCTAGACACAGTACTCCATTAAGAAGTCATGGGGCAATTGGTAACCTTTACTGAACATTTGCTGTTGGTAAGTAGTAAGAACAGCAGGAATACTTGAACTGGACTTTGAAAGGTTCGTTTGGGTTTGATTGGACAGAGGAGAGATGATAAGAAATTCTCGATAAAAAACTAGCACATTTGAAGTCATGGAAACATGGAAGTGTATAGTGTGTCTGGGGATTATTGAGGACTCTGGTAGCAGAGCACAGGGTACCAGGGAGAGGATGAGGCCGGAAGGGGAAGTGATAGTTAGAGATATCTAGAGGGTATCAGAACTCACAGGCTTCAATGAGGGTTTGGAGTTCACTTTTCTACTCTCTAATGCTCCACCTCCCCATCCTAGATAAGTGACCCCATTTTATAATAGATTGGAGAAAGGCCTTTATATACTGCCAGTGGGCCTGTAACCTGGAGCAGTCTTTTGGACTTAAGCATTAGGAATCAAAATCCTCTAGTGTTCATAGCTCTTGACCTAGTAATTTCACTTTTAGGAATTATCATAAGAAATTCATTGGAACCATTTGGACAGGTTCATGTACAAGGATTTGTAATGGCCAAAAGTTAAAAAATAATCTAAACGTCCAAAAATGTAGGACTGGTTAAACAATATTATATTCAAGTATTGAAATACTACGCAGTCATTAAGAATCATAGTTTTGAAGATGATATAATGACATGGAAAAATGTTTATGATCTAATTTAAAGTGAAGAAGGTAGGATACAAAATGATCTATAGTGTAACTAGATTTTGTGAAAAAAATAAGGAAAAGATGTATGTGGCAAGGAGGAAAGAGAAAGAAATAGGCTGATCCTATTGAGAATAAGTTTAGATTAGAGATGATACTCTTTTTTAAGTAATAAAAGTTGAATTTATTTATTTATTTTCTTAAATTTTTTATTTTTATGAGATGGGATCTTGCTATATTGCCCAGTCTGGTCTCAAAGTCCTAGGCCCAAGTGATCTTCTCACCCCAGCCTCCTGAGTGGCTGGGACTACAGCTGTGCACCATCATGTCTGGCTAAGACTTGATACTCTTAACACCTCCCTTCAGTGGCATAAACTTGCACGAGTGATTTGGATGGGAAGAGGGTCCCAAGAAGAAATTTGGGAGTGGAAGAAGTGGGCTAGAGCCAATAGAGACCAATCAGTCAAGAGTCCAGAATCCTGACCAAGGCAGAGCTTTCTTAGAGAAGGTATAGGGTGCCCCGGAGACCATAATGCCCAATGAGGAGCAGACGATGCTCTGCGGACACCCAGAAGACACTCCCAGGGCTTTCTAGAACTACTGGGGGGAGCTTTGCATCATCAGGGAGAAGGCTCTGAGCCAGTACATTAGGGACATGGGTACTAGGCTGACATCTCTCACAGGCATCTGCAGGCTCTAATGACTGAAATGTCTGAGTTATGTGTGGCTATGTCTAGAAAAAAACGACAGGACATAGTTGTTATCTCTGGATATCTATGGTTTTTTAAAAAACTTTTCAACAGTTTTTCAAATGCTTCTGTTATGAATATTTCATAATCAGGAATACCAGTCATTTTTAAACCAACCCTGGGTTCCTTCTGCTCCTGCAGCCTTCACCTCCTGCCCACCCTCCTAACACATTCCACGCTCTCACTTTCTTCTTCTGTGCATGAGGATGGCAACCCTGGCCTTTGCTGGGGCTCTGTGCCCCGGGGCAGGAGAAGAAACTGGGGTGGAACGGCCCCGGGCCCGACTTGGGCGATCGGCAATCCCCCCGGCACAGCAAGCTCAAGCTGGGTGACCTCCAGGCACTTCATACTTTTTGGCACTAACAAAAATCACAGTGCTTTGTTGCCTTTGCTATTTCCACCCACGGAGGAATGTAAAAATACATAGAATCTGTTCAATGATCCATTTACCTACGTGGCAAATGCTCTGTATACCTGTTTGCCCTGCCAAAAATAGTGCCCTTTGTCATATTTTACAGGATTATTTGATTTAATTCCCTAAGTCAACACAGGGTTTGTTTTCTCATAAAGGCAAAGAGGATGAAGCTTATCAAAAGGAACAGGACTGAGGACGGTACCTCGTGGGCGTCCTGGAGGACAGCCTGGGGAGGAGGGCACAGAGGGCTTCTGGGTCCCGGCAATGCTGTTTCCTAATCTGGGTGCTGGGAACTTGGGTTTCACTTTGTGAAAATTCATCAAGCCATACATGGGATTTGCATCTCTCGCCACTCTCACCCCTGCCTGGACCACCTCCACCACCCCCTCCTCTTGGCCAGCTCCCGGCACCCTTCACTGCCTGGGAAGCTGCATTCCACGACTCTTCAGTGGAGGTGAGGTTGGGTTCTCTGTTTCGGGGTCTCACAGAGCCTGAAACTCCCCTTCGCGGCACTGATCACAAGTGAAATTGTCTGGCTGCTTTTGTGGTTATGGATTTCATATTTGTCTCTCACTAGACTCTAAACTACCAGGCTTGCTGTCTCCATGGGGTCTACCGTTAGGTCCCCTGTGCCTGGCACAGATGCTGGTACAAGAAACAGCTTGTAAAGGAATGATGGAGGGGGAAGAGAGGGAGACAGGCAGAATAGAGGGGTGAAAGAAGCAGAGGAGGAGAAGGGAGGAGGGTGAAGCATTGTGTCCCTCAAGATCTGGGTATTTCGAGGCATGGCTAGAGCGTGGCAAGTGGGGGGACACTCAGGAGCGGATTGCTGTGAATGAGTAAAGAGTCTGCTGAGACAGACGTCTTTCCAAGAGAAGGTGGACTCACACGGGCAAGACTGGCTCAAGGACGGTATCCCTGGGTCCAAAAGAGGAGGGTGGGGCCCCTGTGCCCAGTGTGGCTCCGATTTTCTTCTGGCTCAGAGGAGGCTGCAGAAAAGCTATTCCTCTCTCATTTCTGCAGGATGCTGAGCATGACATGTCAGCAGCGTGAGTGCAGGGGCCAGCCACGGCAGAGGCAGCCATGGTGTGGCAAAAGAAGGGTGGGGTATGGCCGTGGCACTATGGCCACAGTCTGTACCCACTGTTGGCACTCGAGGACCTACCCTGGCAGGCCAGGCTTGGGTGGCCACAGCAGGACCTGTGCATTTGGCAGACACAGGGAGTGACAGGGGCAGACTCAGTGGGCCCCCGTGATGCAGCTGCCATCACACGCAGTGTGGGAGGACGGGGCTCAGTGGCAGGGGAGGGCTGCAGTGGGTACCATGTGGGACCAACGGGCTGTATCTCAGGGCAGATGTGAAGTGCCCAGTGGGCAATGCCAGGAAGGCATGGGAAGGATTTCAGTGTATGCCACGCTTCCTCCAGAGCTGGAGCAAGTACGGCTAGGAATTTCCTGTTAAGTGGTGCCCAGTTTACAGCCCTAGGCTGGAATTTTCTGGAAAACATTTCCCTTCCCCATTCATTGGAACATATGAATGGGGACGGGAAACACCAAGAACCAAAGAAGCCAAAAAAGGAAAACAGCCCCTTGGACCTGTGAACAGGTCTTTACAAGGCCCCACACCTGCCCTGGCGCCAAGAACATCCCGTTGAGAGATACCTCCCTTTTTAGCTCAGTGCTCCCTCAGACTGCTCTGGGCACTGCTCTGGGAGTTCCTGCTCTTAGTGGAAAAAGAAATATTTTATGAGCTGGGAGAAGACAAAATCATCATCAGTAAGCAGGAAAACTCTCAATTATTTTTCTTGAGGCACCATCTTAAGATATATTCCTGCGGGTAGGACTTTCTAAAGCATTCTCTCACCATTTTTTATGAAACTATGGCTTTTAAACATTTTTGATTGCATGTCCTATTAGTAAAATCATTTTGAGCATGCACTACAAATATATGCCTATTTATTCATTAATTATATGTATATAATAGTGTGTGTGTATCGCTTACTGTATTTATAGTGAAAGTTCTAATAAAAAGTGTCCCTTGGGGTGCAGGCACCCCACTAAAAAACATGAGGCAGCCAGGGCAAGCATCTTAATCCTCAGTCCACAGATTAGTGAACTAAGCCTCAGAGGGACAGGGACTTGCCCAGGTCACAGAGCCACAGATGGTAGAGCTGGGATTAAGACCCACGTCCATGCTTCCCAGATGCTCTGATTCTTCCTTCCACATTCCCAATCTCATCTCTTTCTACTCCTCAGTTTGGGGATGGAGCAGTCCTATCAGCTTCTGGTGATTTCCACGCCGTTTCCTTGCTTTCCCTATTTTATCACTACTTCCCACGACACAGAGTGAGCTGTGCTGCGGGGGTTCTGGAATCTGGAAGCACGTGCTCCACATGCCTCATCTCTTTCTCTTGATCCCTTGCGCAGGGGTGATGCAGAGACCTTCCCCGGGCCTCCCCATGCCCAGGGGTTAAAACCGTGCGGTTGATTTGTAGAAAGAAGATGCTCTCCAGTAGAAAGGGCGTGCCATGTGGTTGCCCTTGCGTGGCCACTCTTGACGGGGAAGACGTGGCACTTGCACTTCCCTGCGTGGAAGTGAGGCCTGAAGGAAGGTTGCTTCGCTGGGTCTTTCCTCAACTCTTCTTACGGGTTCCTGAGGGGGAGGGTTGTAAAACAAAACAAAACAAAACAAAACTACAATTCCCTGAAGCAGAATAAAGAAACTGAAGTATCTGGAAACAATGAAAACCACAAGCAAGCAGCCGAGAAATGGGCAGCTCAGGGCCCCAGGAAGTGAGACAGGATCAGGAGGACGTAGACTGGGGGTGGAGGGTCTGGAAGGTCTTGCTGTTTACAGCAATATCTTCTCTCTCTCTGTGGGGCACCAGGGCCCAGAGCTGGAGTCACTGTTTAACTAAAGTGGAGCCACACCCGCTGAACCCTTATAAGGAAGAGTCCTGGGGAAGGAGGGAGCAGATGTCAGCACTGCCGGCTGCAGCCCTTTCACCAGGACACGGCCCTGTCCCCTGCCAGTCCCTTCCACTGGTCCCCTCCGCCACTCTCCATTCTGCAAAACTGCTGCCGAGGAGCCTCTGGGACCTGCCCACACCTTACCGCTGACGACACACCATTGGACTCACTGGTCTAGGAAACAGGTAAGGTGTGAGCGGTCATTTCCCAGGGCCTTGGACCAAGACAGGCTTTCAAACTTTAGTGAGCAGGTGAATGTCCCCAGAGAGCTTCTTAGTTATGTTGATTCTGAGTCCTCAGCCCAGGGGTATGCACTCAGTCGCTCTGGAAACTGGGTACTTTTGATGCAGTGGGCCAAGGACATGCTGTAAGAAAACTAGGACAAAGGATGAGTTGATTTTCTAAGAGACACTGATGTAAACTTTGCATGGAGAGAGGATCTCTTCATCATTGAATCACCTTTGCTTTTTGCTCATTCGAAGCCACAACCTTGAGGGCCACGTTCACCATAAGGGATACCCTGGTGGCAGGAATCGTGTCTTCTCTGTTCACTGGTGTATATAGTTTCTGACATGTAGCAGGGGGTCAATAAATATTTGCTAAAAGAAGGAATGGGTCATAGGCCCTTTGTTTTCTAACGATCTAGCCTAATAGTTAGAATGAATGAAGTTGAAAAATCCGATTAATCATGAAAGACAGATGACTAACCCTTTAGAGATTCAGACAGTTCTATACCCTTCCAGCAGCATCATATGTCACATACATGCGTCTCTGTGGCTGCTAAAATTGTGTAATCTTTGGGATGTGATGCTGTTCTCTAGGGGACAGTTCCAGCTGTTTAGCTTGAACCCAAGCTAACCAGATTAGAGTCAGTGCAGATATTTCCCCTCTGTAGCTACAGTCAGGTCATGAACTAGTGACTGCCCTGTTGTCTTGGGTCACAAACAGAACTTTGCTTACCCTCAAGTGGGATTAACTGGATCTTCAGTCAGCACATCTTCTTGAATTGCCCTACTTTGTAACCTGCTTGACCTCAGTTACTTTTTTTTTCTGAAGGGGTGGGGGAGTGATGGCTGGAGGAAGGTTCATTTATTAGTGCATTCATTGATGAAAATATAATAACCTACCAGTTTTGTAAAAGGCAAGAGTTATATGTAGCATGAGCTCATTATCGCTAATTTGTAGATGGAAAAAGTAGGCTATCTGGTGAATGACTCTCTACTAAGCTGCTCGTACCAGGTGCAAATGACAGAGCTAGAGTTCTGTTGTTCCTGGCACCCTGTCTTGTCCCCTGGTTACTTGGTTGCATTCTGTGAACTATTTGAAAGAACACCTTGGAAGAAAAGGTGCTACTAAGAAATACACACATGAATGACCCACCTCCTGGCACTGAGGGCATACTCAGTGTTGAGCATTGTGCTTCATACTGCCATATGTGTTAGCTGTGTGACTTTGGGAATGTTACGTAACTTCTCTGGGTCCCAGTTTCCTCATCACTAAAATGTGGTAGCCACAGCATCTGCCTCATAAGATTACTGAAAAGATTAACTGAGATAGTACCTGCAAAGTACTTAGCAGTGTCTGGCATATGGTACGTGCTCACGAAATTTTCGTTATTACTGTTGATATTATTTTAGCCCTGGTTCTCTATAAAACACAGCCTGAGGCAGAGCATAAGTGCTGATGCACTTGCTTATTAGGAGGTGTGGTACCAGGGTGGGGAGAGTGAGGGGAGCGGGAACTGAGAGTGGGAACTGAGAAGAGAAGGACGAAAGCACATGTCACCCACCTGCCTCTCTTCAGAAAGACACATAGCCGGCCACTTGGCCAAAGCAGGACACCTCTGGACTGGCTTTACAGAAGCATTGCGCCTTGGAATAGCACATCAGAGAGAGCGTGGAGAAGACATTTACTTGCCTGCTCCCTCTGTCTCCCAGCTCTTATTGTTCAAAGTTTGCCCCCTGCTCTTCTAGCTGTGTCATCTGACCCCCTCGGCAGCCACTGAGAAATCCTGGAGGCTTGGCACATCCCCTGAGTCCTCAGGTAGGCTGGTCCATCCCTCTCTCCCCAGGGTTTGGAGGAAGGCAGATTGGGTGCATTCCAACACTCTCACAACTCTGTGTGGTGGGGCATGCCACCGACAGCCGGGAAGAAAGCCAAGGCCATGCAAAAGACCAGAGCAAAATCAAGAGGGGGATGTTGGTTTCCTGCCATCCTTGGGACTCCATCTCTTGAACCAGTGTTTCCTGTAGCATGGTACATAGAACACAAATTCTGGGGGCTGTTGCTGGGAGCGCCTTGATATAAAGATACTGTGATAAAATGTTTGGATGAATGTTGCTTTTTGCTCTTCCCTCCTTGGAGAGTCATGATTCAGGTTTGCATGTAAAGGCTCTGAGGAGGCCAAAAGAAAGAAACTGGTCGAACTGAACGCACCACCCCTTCCCGTACTGAACACTGGTTGGAAATGCTGCTTTAGACCATAGCAACCCTGGGCTCAGCCTCTTTTCTGTCTCGATCCCTGAATTCTCAGTGGAGTCTTCTCTGCTATGCACCACTTTTGCTTTGCACAAACCATTTTGAATTAAAAAGTTTGCAATATAATAGGAGGCTGTGCAGTGCGTGGAAAGCTCACCAATCTGCACGGGTGATTCTCCCAGGAAACAACCAGCCAAGCCTTGTTTCCTCATCTTAATAGCAAAGAAAGTTGAACAAGGTGATCCCCATGGGGTCTTCCAGCGTCTGGCCACCTGTGATGTTGGAAGGCAGCTGACCACCATCCCATATGGCTTCTGCATAGCCTCAGAGATGAACTATCTACCCAATAAACAGATCCAAATTTTTAAGAGATGGCATAGGGGTATGAAGGGAAGGTCTGTCCACTGCTGCCCCCTCTAATGGAGCTGCACGTGGGCCGAGAGGTAGTGGCCCGGGTGATGGGCTGCCTCTAAGTGCTTGGGCTGGGAGAGAGCCAGGGCTCTGGGGTTAATGTCTTTCCTCTGGCCAAATAAGCCCCAAGGGACCTTTGAAACTGAGAGTGGCCAGGACCTTTTCTTGCCTTCCCTCTGAAAGAAATGTCCCTTGGGCAGCACTCTGGCCTCTGATCACCACGGGGTCAGCCCTGCCGTGCCCACCTTCCTGACCAGCGCCCTCACCCAGTGCAGAGGACTGAGGCAGACCCCATGACAGTCGGTGGCCAGAGACGCTGAGGGGCTGGTCTCCATCAGAACTGGCCACACACCTGCCTCCAGGAGGCGCAGCCAATGGCCCACATCGGGATCTGTTCCCAAGTGCCTGGGGCAGGAGAGGTGACAGGGTCCTGAGTCCTAGGCATGTTTGCCCTCGTTCCCCTCATCAAACACTCTGTCTTCTGCCCAGTCTGATCCTTACCCAGAAGTGGCTGCCAGACCAGCTGAACTGCACCGTTAGGCTCCTTCTCAGAAAGCTGCAGCCTCCTGGCAGGGGCTGCAGTTAAACTCAGACGGCACAGCCTGAGGGAGCCGTGAGGGCAGAGGCTTTCCCAGGGGGCTGGCTCCTGGCCTCTGGCCGGCGGGCGCTCCAGGCACTTTCCGTCAACTCAGAGGCCATCCTGACCCAGTGCCACATCCCCCCGGACCTGTGCTCAAGCCCCCTTTCCGCTCAGCCGGGTCACTTTCCCCAGATGGGCACCGGGCTTGCCCACAGCTCCCTGCCTGCCTCCCCTGTTCTAGAAGGTGGCCCAGGCAGCGGAGGGGTGGAGGTCTCCTGTGAGCGTCTCCACCTTTTCTGAGGTGGACGCCCCCAGCCCTGCCCCTGCCTGGGCCTGGCCTTCTCCCGCCTCCATGTCAGGCCTCAGAGCGGGCTCTTTCTCCTCTCCCCCCACTGCCTCTCCTTCTCCCTCCAGCCCCGCCTGCAGGTGCTCTGTCCTCATGGATTCCTTAGGGGTGGGGGAGGGCACAGGGGGCAGCAGGGGACACGTCAGAGGCCTGACCCGCTCCCCGCCTGCTTTCTCTGCTTTACTCACTCATGCAAACGTTGCACTCACAGGCTTGCATTTTACACACACTCTCTCTCATGCAGCTTTTTGACACGGTTAATACAGAAAGCTCTTGTTTTCGAACAACTTTTCTCCTCCCACTGGTCCATGCCCTGTCCCTGACCCCAGAGGCGGGACCCCACCTGCTTGGATGGAAGCCTGCTCTCAGAACAAGGAAGCTGGCCTGGGCCTCCCGGGAGCCTTCCCCGTGTGCCCCTGAGCTCCTGGTCAGGAAAGTCAATGGCTCCCTTAGCCAGCATGCTTGGCGGCTGGCACTCCAGGGCCTGTCTCCCCACCACTGTCCCCCACGCCACGGTGGGAGTGGCCCTTGGCAGAGCCACAATGAGGCCCCCAGTCCAGGGCTCTGCCCACTCACCTCTGTGGCCTCCACTGGCCTGGGATGCCCAGGATGGCCGGGCACAGACTGGGATGTCCCAGTGGCCCAGCCAGAGGTCCAACTGCAGCCTCCACTGCCCTCTTCCCTCCCCTGTGTAGCCATAGTGGTGCTGGGGGTGAGGGTGTCTCACAGGCTCCATCTGGGAGTCACAGAAACTGCATCTCTGTTTTCCAGCTGTGCCTTGAGAATTCCCATGTGAGGCATGAGAAAGCAGGGCGATATTTGGATACAACTTCAGTGCCATAGAATGCCAGGATGGCATGAGAATGCCAAAAACCAGTGGGTTTTGTCCTCCTTGTGTCTCACCCTCTCTTCCTCCCACCCTCTTCCTCAGTCCCCCCACCCCCAGACCGGATGTCCCTGCCCCTCTCTGTCCCTCCCCTTCTCTGTCTTGGTCTCCGCCACTCTGTCTCTCTGTGTGGTCCCTCTGTCTTTGTTGCTGTCTCATCTGTTTTCTGTTTCTCTTTGTCTCACTTAAATGAAAATCCTAAGGAGATAGTCTGGGAGGAAATCCTTTAAGAATAAATGGATTATTTAAATGTGGCCTCAACTTCTAAAGATCCTTTAAAAAAAAAAAAAAAGGAAAGAAAAAAGACCTTAAACCTAGTCCTGTCTGGCTCATGCCTTTGGGACGTGAGCAGGTCCGGGGCCTGGGGTCTGCCTGGGAGTGTTGCTCTGAGATGGTGGCTCCTAAGACCCAGGATTTTAACTTGACACACGGCAGGTCCCAACTTCCTAAGTCCACCTGATTCGCTTCAGACAACATTTCACTCAGCTAAGTGGGAAGAACATCTCTTCTTCATGGATGAAAACCAAAAATATCCATGCTCAGAAAGCTAAGAACATATCAAATATTACACAGTTTTTCAGACACATTTAATTGTAGAACCCAGAAAAAATACTCTACCTTGTCCATAGAATACGGTTGACAGTCTACTCAAGAACTTTCTAGGCCTCTTTCATAATTGAATGACACATATCAAAGCCCTTAGGGGATAGGAGAGGAGGATCCTTTCATGCAAAGACAAATTTCGTTTTTTAATGTTGTCACAGGATGAACCTAAACTTAATTGAAGGAATAATCATTCTGTGGCTTCCTATTTTATTGTCTAACCATATCATTTAGGGTACATAAGAACTCATATTCTCAATTCTAGAAACAGAGAACATTATAGGTGAAAATCACTTAAAACAGTAAGTCCAACCTTCTTAGAGTTCCAAGTGGGAAACTGAGGCTAGAGGAGGGAGCCATGTGCCCAAGACTCACAGAATTTGGCGGAGCTGCACAGATTCTTTCTGCTGGACAAACGTTCTCTTTGTTACTCTGCAGGGTCTCCTGGGAGGGACCCATCCACTGAGCTCTCGGAGCTCCCTTAGTCTGCACATCTAGGAAAATGCTGGGTCCGCGTGGCCGGGGGCAGTAGGGCGAGACGGGGTTGGGGTTGCCCACTATGGAACCACAGGAAGTGGCTTCTGCTTTCTGCCTCTCTCGTGCCAAGCTGTTGATCTCCTTGGCAGTCAGCCCTGATGCTGAACTCAGAGTCGCTGGCAGGCGATGGATAGTTCTATTCTGAGCATTTACTTCTCTGGCACCTGTACCAGATCTGGGAGGCTTCGTAGCTGTCTAAATCTGAAGCTATGAGATGCTTCTTTCATTTTATTTCTTCCTCTTCCATGGCCCTTGGTGGATTAAAGATGATCTCAAAGGATAAGAAACACTTGCTTACCTGGTACCACTCCCAGCCCTGGTTAAGCTGGAAGTAAGACGCCTTTTGATGGGGACAGTGGCATGCTCTGCTTGCAGGCCGTACCACCAGCTTGGAGCTGGGAGTGGGACAGGAGTTGAGTCCAAGCACTGCATAAACTTCACCTGTTTGATCTCAAGCCTCAGTTTCCCCTTCTGCAAAGTAAGCCCTGGATAGTCTTCCCCTGAGACCTGACTTTCTAGAGGCCACAAACCCCACCCATGGCCTTCAGGCCACGAAGGCATGGACACTCTGCCATGATTCTGAAGTTCGGGCATGGCCCAGGGCAGCGCTGCTCTGGGGGTTAAGTTCCATCTTTGAAATCTGACATTTGTGTTCATTCTCACACTCACCCCATCTCCTATCAGCTCTCCTTGAGAAATTGTCATATATTTTTCCCAATTCACAGTAGATTTGTATATATAGAAACTTCTCTTTCTTCCTCTCCCTCCTCCCCCTTCTCCCGGCTGCCGCCCCCAAAGCCCTGAGGTATATCAAGGTGGCGTATAGCTGAGAGTGGTTTGCACGTGGTTTCTTTCCACCAGAGAGCAGTTAAGTGCCTTATTTTCTCCACTCGGGTAGCTAAATTATTCTCAATGTGTTAAACAGTGTAATTAAACACACGCGCACAAGTGTGCGGGCCCCTTCCCCCACCCTTCCTTGTTCCTTGTCAGCAGAGAGAGTGTCAGCCCCAGCTTTCAAGCTCTGTTAGTTTTAATTTGAGTTGTGGAATTAGTAATGGGTTTTGCTGGAACACTGTTGTGGGAAATAGATCGCTCCTAGTGCAGGGTTTGGGCACCATTTCAAATGAGTATTTGTTAAGGGGGAAACCGTCCCTTGTCGTGTTCTGCTACATTACATCAGATTTATTTCCATTGTTCTGAAAAACACCAGCCAGGAGAGGGCTGTGTGCAGCACTCCTGAGCAGGGAACAATTGAGTGCTGCTTCCTGTTTCTTAGATGATTGCAAAAAAAAGGCAAACAAAATCACCCTTTTGTTGCTGGAACATGCTGAGTGCATCCTGCAGGCAGGGACCCCAGGGCCACTCCAGCATCTGTCATCGTGGGGGCTGGGGGTGGGTGAGGAGGTACCTTCGTATCACTGGCAGAAAGTGAATGAGTGGTTTGGTTGCCAAAGTACGATGCTGAAGCAAAGCAACTGAGTGGAGAGAACCTGGCAGGTCGAAGTGAAAGTGACCCGCCCTGTTCAAGGGCCCTCCTGCGCCACCCTCTTGCCGTCATCCAGCCTCTGCGCCACCATTTCCACTGAAGTGCTCACGGCCTTCCTTGCTTGTTCCGTGATAATTCCTGTCATTAGCAGTTCTTTCCTTCTGTGCTGGCCAGTAGGGATGCATGGAGGGTATATACATTTAAATGTATATGAATTAAAATTGAGTAAAAATGAAAATTCAGTCCCTTAATTGCACTAGCCATATTTCAAGTGCTCAATAGCCACACGTATCTGGTGGCTGCTGTACGGGACAGCAGAGGTCTAGAACACGTCCATCATCACAGAGGGCTCTATTGCAAAGTTCTCTGATCAAAACCACCCCTCCCCAAATATCTGGGGACTAGTTCCCCCTCTGGGCCACACAGGTCATGTGTTCTTCCTTTGCTTTCAAATCCTTTCCACGGGGCATGTGGTTGGCTTCAGCCAACCTGGCCATGATGGCAGGACAGGGCGGGCAGGGAGAGGAGAAAGCCCCTGGGACAGGGGGAGGCTGTGGGACACTGGCCCAGCCGCAGGTGCTGAAGGATAACGTGGTTTACGGCACGGCTCATGAGGATGCGTACCCAGAGCTTCCTGCAGGCAGATAGGGGCATCAGGGGTCTGGACACACGGGAAGAACACAACTCTGGAACCTGGAGAGCCCTGAGGGTGGAAGTGCAGGGGTGACGGGCCAGTGCCTGGGGTGCCCACCACCTGGTACAGGGCCCCAGACACTGGGCTCAAGTTCAGGGAGTTCCTGTGAGGGTGACAGTCACAGGCTTTTACTATGTGCCACGCCAAGCCGTTTACAAGAATCTTCTCATTTAATAACCACCTACAGCTGCGAGCCTGGTTTTATTACCCCACCTCCAGCCCACTTTATGTGTAAGGGAAAGAGGCGCAGAGACACTGAGGGGGTTGCCCGAGATCGTTCCATCAGTAAGTGACAGCTGGACTCAAACCAAAGTTCTACCCTGACCCGCATGCTCTGACCACCGTTCCACACTGCCTCTCTTTGTCTTTTCTCTTTTTCTCAAGGGATGAGGCAGGGCCTGGTTTTCCAAACTGGAGCATAACCTTGGGGGCCAGAAAGGCAGCCAGGGATGCTTAGGAGTGGGAAGCCCAGTTGTGGGACCAGAGGTGGTTAAATCCCTGCTCTCTGCAGGGCTGGGCAGCGGGGCTGCAGGGGCCAAGTCTGATGGTCACCGCAGGGCTCTCACTCTGCCTTTCTCCTGATAAATGTCTCTAGATCTCTCATTCTCCTTCCCAGGAAGGGATTTCCAGGCTCCTCGTATACTTAGCTGGAGTGCCTCCAGCCTGTGTGGCATATTTGTGCCAATTAGAAAAAGTCCCCACCTCTTTCCGGTGGCGATAACTGCATGCCAGGAGCCCCTGCTTGCGAGCAGAGTGTGCGCCTCCCCAGCCAGCACTGCTCAAACACTCTCCTGTGGGCACCAGTGTCGATGTGCCTCTGCGAACACAGCCCCTAGAGCTGGACACAGATGTCCACGTGGGGTCAAGCGTGGCTTTGTACAGGGGACTGGGCTATTCCGTCTAGAGCAGCACCGTACTGCTATCGAAGCCATTCAGATCCTGTCAAATCTTTTATAGTTTTGCCTCATTTTTAATAGGAAGTCAAGTAAGGCAGACAAAATATTTTCAAGATGCCATTTTTGGACCCTGTTCACTATTTACTTGCACAGTTAACATTGAAATATGAAGACAGGTTTTCAGTTTCCTTGGTTAAATTCTGTCTTCTTGGTTCCGAGGTCATTTAGAATTTTGATTCTGTTATCTGCTTGGTTAATTGTTCTTCCTTCCTTTCTAGTACTAAAAATGATGAAAGAGTGGAAAAGGATCTTTGCTTTCATTTCAACATCTTCCAGGATCAAGATAAAAATATTAAACAGGACAGTACACAGGACAGAGGTCTGTGACTATCATAGTGCAATGATTCCAAGCTAATCCAGAACCATTCGTCCATAATTTCTGGGTCAAGCTGTGAAATCTATTTCTGTGCTATACTGTACTGTGCTATATTGTGCTGCCCTTTACCACAGGGTATACAATCTACTCAGTCTAGTCTAAACTGGTCTATATGGAGGGAATAGGTGGTGGTTTTATCAAACTCTTTCTAAAAATCAAAATATGCATATGTGTGTATATATACATATATGTGTGTATGTGTGTGTATATATATAAAATTCTCCTCTTCCTCCAAAGTAAGCAATCTAGTGGGGAGGGGAGAAAGAAAACGAAAGGGAAAGTTAAGTAATTGGCTTTAGTAAGGCTATATTTGCTTTTAGAAATACCAGCTTTATTTCCTGAGTACTCAAAATTGTGTCTTTGCAAGTCCATTTCAAAATTTTCCTATAAATTTCAGACTTCTTAAAAATATTATTATAGTGCTATAAAAAATTTTAAATCAGTGTTTTGGAAGAATGTATGTGTTAATTATAAACAAATTTCTTATTTAAAGAAGAATCTCTCACAAAGCTTCTTATGTTAAGTTCCCATAAGAATGAACATTTAGGACAACTTACAATACTTAAACATATAAGCAAATCCTTGTAAAACAGTCACATTTGTGTAAAATGAAGAATATCTGTGTTCATCAAAAGACACAGTGAAGGCATTAGGAAGATGAGCCACACACTGGGAGAAGATATTTACAGCACACGGGACTAACAAAAGACAAACAGCCAGAGTAAGTAAGAATTCCTACAAATCAATAAGAGAAAGACAACCCAACAGACAAATGGGCAGAAGATATGAATATTCATTTCTCAAGAGAGGGAACATGAATGAAGAATAAGCATATTGAAAGGTGCTCAGTCTTGCCCATAATCAGGGAAACAAATTAAGACCACAAGGAGTAGCCATTGACTCCCACTGATGGGCACAGATGAGAAGGCTGCCGATACTGAGTTAGTGAGGATGTACAGCCATGGGAGCTCTTTTGCGTTTCTGGCGAGGTTGCAAATTGGTACAACCTTGGACAATAATTTGGCATGCTTAGTGAGATTGAGTATGTGCATATCTTAAACCCAGAAATTCTATTTCTAGGAATATAAGCTACAAAAAATCTTACTCATGTTTATCAGGAGGTGGTGCACAAGAACACTTATAGCATACTTTTTATTAAAACCAAGAGGAGAATGTTAAATGTCCGTCACGAGGAGTAGTATACACAAATTGTAGAATAATGTATTATGCGGCTATGAAAATGAATGACATTCAGCTACATTTTTACCTATAGGGGGGAAGCGAGTTACTGAAGACTGTATAACTATATACTGTATTTAATTTTTAAAACAACTCTATTTAGGACATATGAAAACTGTACATATTTAAGATGTAAACTTTGATGAGTTTTGGCGTGTGTATACACATGTGAGATCATCACCACACTCCTCCTCCTCCCCTACCCTCGTCTTCAATTCTTCGCCTATAAAATGTCTCGAATCTGTCTCCCCTCTGGCTTCTCTTCTCCTGCTCTACCACCGTCTCTCCCATGGACAAATGCCTCCTAGCCTCCTCCCTGCTTCTCCTTCCTGCCCAGCCCCTCTGCCTGTCCCCCAACCTGCCCCCCAACCTGCAGCACAATCCTACATACAGATCTGGCCGTGCCCACCTCTCCAATGCCATGCAGAGCTTGCAGGGTATGAAACATGTCACCATCCAGCTTCCCAACCTGCCTTTCTGGCCGTCTCTTCGAGCACTCCCTAGCTCTCGGCTCCCCACCCCACCAAACCCTGCGGTCGCTCCCCATTCCCTCCAGCAGCCAGCGACCTTTCCAATCTGGCTACTCAGGGTAGCTGCAGGCACTTTTTTTCCAAATCTATCTACTCATTCTTTGCCTAGCAAATTCTTCTTCCTTCAAGGGCCAACTCAAAAGTCACTGCCCAAAGGAGAGTCATTCCAGACCCTCCATGGCAGTTTATAGCTGCTCTTCTCTGCGTCCAGGGGACTATATGCACGTTTTTAATTGAGCTGTTCTGTTGAATGATAGACATCTTTCTCGCTTGATAATCAGCCCCAAAGGGGTAAAGATCATGTGGAATTTATCTTTGGATTGCCAGCATTCAGAAGAGTGCCTGGCACAAGGTCAGTGCGCAATAAGTGTTTGTCCAAGGTACGAGTACCCCCACAGCCTCTCATGCCCCTAACAGCGTGGTGAGAAGCTGTCCGATGCAGCATATTGAGAGCTGAACAGAGGGTTAGGATGCCTGATTCTAGTTCAGGCCTGCTCACCAATGGCTGTGTCACCAGGGACCACACGGATCTGGTCTCAGTGTCCCCACTTGTAAAGGGGCATACGTCAGGGTGCCCTTCTGGGTCTCGCAGCTTGATGGTACAAAGAGCTTGATGGTTCACCGCTAAGAATATCCCTTTTTCTCACCAGAAGGAAAGGACCTCAGAAGTCTTCCAAGGAAAGTCATGGCGCATAACCAGGAGCTGTTAGCAGAGACCAGCGTTATCAAGTTCAAGGACCAGGACTTTAACTCCTTGCGGGATCGTTGCCTAAGCAGGGGTTGGCTCTTTGAGGATGAGACGTTCCCTCCCGTGGCTTCTTCCATAGGCCAGAAGCTGCTCCAGGGAAAACATCTCTCCAACCTGGAGTGGAAGCGGCCCCAGGTGAGTGAGCCCCCAGGAACACACCTGGCCCCAGGCCCTCAGAGCTGCCTGCTCCAGGAACTCCCGCTGAAAGGACGGTGGGCCTCGGCCCTGATTTTCCCAGATGGCCCAAACCACACTGGAAGGAGAGTGAAATTCATCTTATCTCTCTGCTATAGTGTTACTATATATCCACTCAGTGAGAGGCAAAGACCCTGTGGCAGCACCCAGGACCCCAGACCCCTGGGCTCTAACTCAGTTCTAACGCTGAGCAAATCACTAGATTAAAATGCCTCCGTTTTCTCATCTGAAAAATGGGAAGCCATGAGGATTGTAGTAATCAGTCTTTAGAGTCTCCACCACCTCCACAACTGAGCCCGTCTGTCAGTCTGTCACCCTTTATCCTCGTCACGTGTCATTATCTTTATATTCTTTTTTCCTTCCCTGTTAGAACTTGCACATAGGGAAGATCTCCTCAGTCATTTATGTGATAGGGTGAATTTAGATGATTGCCTTGCCTCTCTCTTTCATATTCACACTCTCAATCTTATAAAGGCTTGATCACCTGTATGTGGATTGCAGACATCAGCTGTAAAATTAGGCAGACATTGCAAGACAATGTTCAAACCACCCTGACTCCCCCACCCCAGCAGATGGCCACTGACTCCACCTCGCAGCAAGGTGAGTCCTGCTGGTTTTTCTAGAACTCTCTCAATTTTAGGGCATGAAGCTCCATGGGAAATTTCTCAGCAGACGCAACAATCTTATAATCTCATCAGGGCCACTGCTGATGCAAAGAACCTGGGTAAGGACCACTTTGAGGACCCTGATGCCCGAACTTCTGTCCATGTTTCCAAAAGCTGCCAGCAGGACCTAGGACAAGAAAAAATAATATGATGTCTAGTAAGCTAATGATTACAATATCAGCAGCTATTATTGGACACTAATGAAATGCCAAGCACTCCGCTGAGCACTTTCCACAAAGACAGGTCAGGTCATAAGGAAAAGGTATTTTCTGATGGTGTCTATTAAGGGGCTCCGAGGTCCTCTAAAGTATCTGGCCAATCTGGAAATCTAATTCAGTTCTGCCTATGGGAAGGACAACTCCAGACATCAAGCTCTGGAGGTGACATCCTCTTGCACTAAGTTGGGACGGATTTGTGGCTTTGGGGAAGAGAAGAGTTGTGAGAATCAGGCGCGGTTTGGGGCACTGCTTAGAGAAAGATGAGGGTGTTTCAGCCTTCAGCAATAAGTCCCCAAAAACTCTTGCTTCTGGCTTCACCTCCTGAGGAGAGCTGAGGCAGAGAACTCTATTTAAAGAAGTTCTGAAGGGTCATTTTTCTTTTCCTTTGTTATTTTCGGAAGAGATTCTTTTGGAAAGTATTTTCTTCTTTTCTCACAAGGTGCTGAGCCATAAGATGTGAGACCACATCTATAGTGTTGAAGAATTTATAACATTTCTATTTAGAAAACGTTGAGAGTTTCTTATTACCTAATACCAGCGACATTTCAGTTTGTGACAGCTTTTGGGGGCAAGGAGAAACTGAGGCAAACAGCAGTGAAACAACTCATACAGAATCATGCCAGGAGCCCAAAATACAGGCAGCCATGGGCCGAATACGTATTTCCCCTTCCCTTCCTCATCCAAATCCTTACCCGAACTCGGCCAGGGTGTCACTTTTGGTTCCAGCATTTCTTCATAAACACTGTTATTTCTTTGTGTCCCTTATCAGAATTAGCAATGCTTACATTTGTATAGTACTTTCCAGAGCTTTCCATGCGTCTTCTCTTACCTTGTCTCCTTTGTTCTTTCCTAATTTTGTAGGAAAGAAAACTGAAGTTCAGACAGGTGCTATGATTTGCCAGAGTGACACGATTAGCAAGGGAGGGAGCCAGGATTTGCACTGAGACCCCTTCCACACGCTGCACTTTTCCTCACACTGACTTGAGCACCTAGTAGGGACTCTGTCCGAATTTGGGTGAATGAATGAATGAGTAAGTGGATGAATGAAAGACTCTATCTACAGGTGCCTGCTGCAGGTCTCAAACTCGTATGTGTAGTAGAGAAACCTTGGGTTGACCTGTTTTCCAAGTACGAGGGCAGAGGAAAGAGCCGATGTACTCACGCCTTCAACACTGTGATGTCCTTGACTACCACAGCTCACAGCTGTCGCAGCAAAGAGCCTTGGAAGAGGAGCCATGGCCAGCCTGGCCCAGCCCTAATAGTAATGGCCGCCACTCACACAGTGTTGACCACGTGGCAGGCCTGACTCCAGGGGCTTTGGCTCACCGAATCCTCACAATATCTCCAGCATGAGGTACCATTACTAGCCCCATTTTGCAGATGAGAAGCAGAAACAGAGAATAGAGCAATCTGCCCAAAGTCATGCAGCTAGATGGTGGCAAAGCAGGGATTTGAACCCTGGGGTCTGGCTCCAAGACCTGAATTCCTAACACCACATTATATTGCCCCTCGTAAGGCCTCTTGATAAATTCATGTCATACTCTGGGCTCCTGCTTGCCACTAATAATAATATTTTATGCACCCATAGAATCTCCTGCCTCATGTAGATAACCAGGAAATCAATCACTCTTTGAAGTAGATCTCCCTATTTATGTTCTGCCCTTCTGTCTGTTTTTTAGGTAAAAAAAAGAATGGAGATAAAAATTGTACCTGTACTGTATATTATTACTTTAAGGAAAAATAAATACAATACTTAGAATAGTGTCTAGCACATTGTTCGCACTTACTAAACACTAGCTGTTGTTACTGTGGTAAAATTGGGAGAGAGGCCATAGGCTAGGATCCTCAGGGCTATCCCCTGGGATTCTCTGGCTTTCACAGTCATCTCAGCTTTAGCCCTCGGCCAGTTTCAGCAAATACTTTCAGGGAGAGAGAGGTGGCTCAGAGAAAACCATTTAGGGGCTAAGGGGACACTGGCAGGGAATGTGAAAAATGGCTTTCTTCTCATGTTCTCCTTCCTACCATTACTTTTAGAAGCTTAACTGCCAAAGTACAGCTTGCTCAGTGCCTGTTCAGAGGTTGCACTTGTGCTCCTCAAACTCCCACTGCATAATGGCTGAGGTGGCTACCAAGGCTCTGTGGGCATTCTCTACATTCTAGGCTTTTCCAGACAATGGAGAAGCTCCTACTCTAGGCAACTGTTATACCATGATGGACATCATTGTAATTTGAGTGTTCATCCCAGCTTGGTAGGTTCAAGATAGCTTAAGAGTCTGAGGCAGGAGAACCAGGCTCAACTTTCTATGCCTGGTGCAGAAAAGTTGCTTTGTGTTTTATGCCTACCCATCTCTCTCTCTCTCTCTCTCTCTCTCTCTCTCTCTCTCTCTCTCCCTCCCCTGCCTTTACCTACCCTTTCCTTCCTCTTCCTCTTGTCCTTCCTCCCTCTAACAATTAACTTAATCCATTTTGCTGCTGAAACTTTCTTTGAGGTAGAAGCCCCCTTCACATCCTGCTTCACTCTGCTTCTCTGTTTAGGGAGTTTCCAACCCTCCCTCCCTCAGCCACGTTCTGTAGCAGCTGTGGCTGTTCATTGAGTAGGACACCACTCCTCAGTGCTCCCTGCAACGTAAGAGACAATGCTAAGAATTACACTTATTCACAGGGTATCTGAGTGATATTTTCCTGAACTAAATTTGGTGCTTAGCATGGCTCCCATTTAGGAGAATTTTTATTTTATGGAAAATAATAAATCCCATTTATCAAGTGTGCACATGTGTGAAGTATTATCCTAAGTGCTTTGCATGCAATATTTTATTTAATTACCCTAATAGTCCTGTGAGGTAGATAATATTATTATCCTTGTTAAGTAGATCAACACTGTCCAATAGAACTTTCTGGGATGATAGAAATGTTCTTTTTGCACTATTCAATATAGCAGCCACTAGTCACCTGTGGCTACTGGGCACTTGAAATGTCACTGGTGTGACTGAAGGATTAAAAGTTTTAATTTTATTTAACTTATTAATTTGAATGTACATATCCACATATGGCTTAAGGCTACCATATTGGGCAGTGCAGAACTGTAGATGGTGGATCTCTCTGCAGTCGCCAATGTGTGTCCGATAGAGAGATTAAAACTTCATGTGCGTCCCCATTCTATAGTGAAGAACATTTCAGCTCTTGTCTGAGGAATGGCCTATGTGCCCAAAGCATGTTGCCCAACAGGGGCTCAGAGCTCAGCGTACAGCCCCATTGTGGACTCTCGCCTGTGGCCATGCCAGAGGGAAGCGTTGCCTATCCAGGCAACAACCTTCATCTTCCCTGCAGCCAGAGCAGTTTCTGAAAGGATCATTCACTAGAAACGATCCACCTTGGGACCAAAATGTGTTCTTCAGGAAAGGAAGAGGTTAACAAGTTGTAGATACAAGTGTCAGTGAGGTTGTGAAGATGTATCAAAGGCTATAGGTAACCGAAAATGACAGAAAGTGGCTGTGCCAACAACTAATTGCCATTGTGCCAAAGAACTTTGATGCCAATAAACCTAAGCCCTTCAGCAAAAACAGAAAAGGGAGTGATATTGCCACCTGTCCCAGCCTGAACTCTGGCCACTGTCTGAACGGGCTGAATGCCAAGATGCTAAATATAGCATTCCCTCATCCAAGAGCGGCATGCATTCTGATGAGGTGTGTGAACAGCCTTTGGAGAGAATGCAGGAATATGCAAAATACTGTCACATTGGAAGACACACCTCGAGAGGCAATTGGAGGGTAGTTTAGTACCACTTCAGAGGGGGCATTTTCAATGATTCCAGGGGATTTTGCATTATGTGAGCTTCTGACATACCTAACATAACAGAGATTATCTCCAAACTTTACCTGGAGAAAGGGCTTCACAATCTAGAACTAAGTTACTGGGATTACTTAGTTTGACTGTTGCTAAAAGCTTCTATATTATTCAGGATTCTCCAGAGAAACAGAACCAATAATATATATCCTAGTGATGTGTGTGTCTGTGTGTGTGTATACATATATATATCATATGTATTACTACATATATGTGTCTTATTGATATATTTATTGATAATTTATTATCACTATGTATAGATAATATCTATCTTAATATATATCCTATTGATATATTTTTACATATCCCAATATATATCCTATTGATATATTTATTGTGAGAGATTTGTTATGAGGGATTGGTTCACATGATCATGGGGCTGAGATGTCTGAGATGTCATCTCCAATCTGGAAACCCAGGAAAGCCAGGGGTGTAGTTAAGTTGGGGTTGGGGGCCTGGGAACCAGAGGAGCTGATGGTGTAATTCCCAGGCTCAGGGCAGGAAAAGACTGATGTCTCAGCTCAAGCAGCCAGGCAGAGAAGGGCAAATTCTCCCTTCCTCCATCTTTTGTTCTATCCAGGTGCTCAGTGGATTAGCTGATGCCCACGCCCACGGGGAGGGTGAGGTGCATTACTGCATGCACAGATTCAAAGGCTATTCTCATCTAGAAACACCCTCACGGACGTGCCCAGAAATAATGTTTAGCCAAATGTTTGGGTGCCTCATTGATGCAGTTAGGGTGACGTATAAAATTAACCATCACAGCTGCCTTCTGTACAAACGATGTTTCCGAGGCCCAGTCCCTCTTCCAGAGTCAGAAAGCACTAAAGTTGGGAAGACTCTGACCACTGGTGTGGTCAGAGGTGAAGAGCGAGGCACTGTGGAGACAGACACCTGATTCACAGTCTGCATCCTGTGTTACCTGGGACAAATCGCTCAACTTCTCTGAACTGCTTTCGCGCCCTGGCTGGGCCTCAGAATTGCCCGAGGTGCTGTGTAAATCCTGAAGGCCTCCTCTGACTGACCTACTGACTGAAGTCACAGGAGGCGGGGCACAGCAGTCTCCCTATCTGCAAAGCTGCTGGGGATTCTGAGTTGCAAGCAGCTGAAGACTGTGGGAAGCTGACTTAGGTTCTTGTCACTCTGGCTTCACCGTTGTCCTGATGTGCCTGGCCCACCTAGTAACAGGTGACTCTCCCAGAGCCAGAGCATTTCCATCTTCTCAGCTGTCTTTACCTGTTTTCTAATGGACCTTGTCTCAAGAAGTCAGCCTGGCAGACTAAAATGCTCCTGGTATAATTCCCATCCCTTCGTACTTTCCCTCTCTTTGAACTATTTTCCACAGCTCTGAAGCCCGGGGTGGGGGAGGAACAGGCAGCTGAGAGCACAAGAGACACAGGTGCTGGTTTTGTACCCACCTTTGATCCAGACTATTCCAGTGTTTCCCCATAAGCTTGATGGTGACTATTGATTTGTGGTTTGAAATAATTGCCATTTAATTTTCATCATGTTAAAGCATCTTTCTATTCCTAACTAGCTAAAATTTTTGTTTTTTAATTTTAACTTTTAGTGTTTTGGTAAATTATAAAAAGTTATGTTTATCAAATGCCTTCATAGAATTTATTGAAAGGATATAAATATTTTCTCCTCTGGCCCATTAAGTGCTATTTCACATGATTAGATGTCCTGATACGAAACAGACCTTGCATTCCTGCATTTCTATAGCAAGTCCTACTTGATGATGATAGATTGGGCAACGTTATTCCAGGGCGTGTGTGTGTTTTCTCTTAGATTGGACGGCAAGACTATGCTGGCTTCTTAAATGGTGGAAGAATTCTTTTTTTAAAAACACTGAAACTATAAATGACATAGGAATTGTCTATTCCCTGAAAATTTGAAGAACAGGAAAATCACTTATCCCTAGGAGCCTTTTCAGAATATTAGGGAGATATTCTTTGATAACTTTAAAACACTATCTCAAGGTTATAAATCTTTTCAGGTTATTTATTAACTTGATTCATTTTTAGCCATGTTCATTTTTGTCAGAAAATCAATAGTATTTTTAAATTGGCATAGAATTCTACATCATGTTTTTGTATCTAAGACCCCATTTTTATTTCTAATTTTATTTGAGTTTCTCTACTGTATCTGCCAAAGATTGGGTCAATGTAAACCCACTCCCCCAAATAGAACAATTTATTTACTTTATTAATCTTGCCAGTTTTCTGGTTTATTTTACAATTCACTCATTGTTCTCTTTATTATTTTCTTCCTCCTATTTTTGTGAGGCTTTTTTTTTTCGTCTTTTTCTTTCTAAGATCTATGAGTTGACTGCTTAATTCATGTTTTTATTCTATCTTGTTTAATAATGAATGCATTTGAGGCTATGGGTTTGTCTGAGTATAGCCTTTTAAATTTTGCAAATATTTTAGAAGAAGGAAATCAATATTTATTGAACACGTACTCTGTCAGAGGCTGCACCGAGTATTTCACAGCCCTCCTCATTTGTAAATGGAGGGACTGTCCTGCTTGGCAAGGCCGCTGGGAGACTGCCAGAGAAAGTCCAGGGCCAAGCGCCCGGCCCTCAGCAAGGCTTTGATGAATGGCCACCACTGCCTGGTTGTCTCGGCATTTGATTCTCCCAACTGTGTTATTGTTCCCATTTTACACATGAGGAAACAGAGGCTCAGCAAGTAAAGGAAATGGCTCAAGGTCTCAAGGTCACCCAGGGAGAAATGCCCCGGCAGGATTCCACACCGGGTCTGTCTGGACAGGCTCTCCAAGCACCGCCTCCCACCCCTTCCCTGGGGACCCCTGGAGGGAAGAAGAAGAACCACGGCTGGGGGCAAGGAAACAGCAAAGCTGTCTTTACTCCTGGTCTGAAAACCCCACGGCCTCCACCTCCGCTTCACTTCTTGTGCGTGGAGGACCTTAAGCGTCCTGCTCATGGCAGCAGGCTTCCTTTTTCCAGTAGAAGAGGAGACAGTCAAAGGCTGTGGAAGTGCCCCGAGCTGTGTTAAAACTGGGTCCACGAGGGGCCCTGCACACACAGCCAAAGCCCCTCCCTGGGGGTCCTTCCCCGTTTGCTTGTGTTCGGGGAGACCCCACATCCTGCCCATCATGGCTCTGCTGGGGGTCAGGCTTGGTGCTGCCCCAGGGTCCCCTTTGCTGGGAGGGCCTGGGCCTGAGTGCGCCTCTCCTGGCACCTGGCGGGGTCAGGCACTGGTGGAGAAAGCGGCGGGAGGAAGCCTGGTGAGATGTCATCTGCAGCTGGACCAGTGTCTTTGCAGGCGGGCACAGCTTCCTCTGCTCCTTCCTCTGCGTCTCCCCCAGGAAACTGGCAGTTTGTAAAGAGCTGGCAGTTTCCACGAGGAGCGTGACTGTTCCTTAAGCTGTTGAGCAGATGAATCTGTTTCCACTTTGCAGGCCTGCTCTCTGGGGACTTATTTGTTAATGTGAAAAGAAATGATACAGGACCAGGTACCAAATTACACAAGCTTATACACAGAAACCCAGCAAGAGCTGCGCAGAGCGGAGCATGATCCTGTGGGCTCCTGGTGGGGGCAAGTCTAGAGAGCCGCTGGCATGGGGGTGGGAGCCAGACCTCCGGCCCTGTGCTCTCCTAAGGTGCCCGGGGATGTTTTTCAGGGACTCACAGTCCTCATGCCTGCTGATCGCCCCCCGCTTTCCCCAGACCTGGCAGCAGGGCCCTTTCTGTGGCCGGTGGGTGCTGTGTGTGTTGGAGGCTGGGGAAGGACCAGGCACTGAGTCACAGTTCCTGAGAAAAGGGGCTGAGGCCTTCAGGCTCACACTGTGCTTTAGCCTGGGAGTGGCCATAGAGCTGACTCACGAGCACCTCCTGTTCTGATGGCAGGACTTGGACCTGGAGTCCAGGATGCCTAAGCTGATTTCTGAGACAGACCATTTCCCAAGAAAAGCCTTATTATCAAAAGCGATAGTACTTTCTTATATTTATTAAAGTCTCCTCCAATAAATATACTCTATTTATTTTTGATGATTTGTTTATAACCTCTCAATAGAACACTGGCCTGTAGGGACGGGAGTGGCTATTTGCTACAAAGATCCCGGGTCCTTATGTATGTTATCTCCTCGTGCGCTCTGCTCATGCACTGAGGGCCTGTCTTGCCGGTTACGTCTACACCCCCTTGTCACCTGCCGTCCCAACAGCAGCAGAGCCTGCAGGAAGACGGGAAGTTTCCCAACTCAGATTTTAAGCACCTGTTTAAGAATTAACCTCTACCCCTCAAAGACAAAGTGAATGCTGTTTTAGGCACCACACTGGGACATAAAGACATGAAAGACACTCATAGCTTTTCTCCCTCTTTCCCACAAAGGATTTATCCAACGGTCCCCCTCACTTCATCCTGGAAGGTGCAAGCAGATTTGACATCCAACAAGGAGAGGCAGGTAAGAACTCAACATCCTCCCTCCCAGCCCTGGAGGAGGGCAGGCTGCCCCGAGCCACGGCACTGGGTGGGGGCAGTGGAGGACGGTGCCCACCCACAGAGTTCTGCACCAGCTTCTGAGGGGCCAGGCTGGCTCCCCAGTGCTGCTGTGCCCAGTCCTGCAGCCCCTTTCCTGTGCCCAGATGCCCACCTGCTCAGCAGTGGGTGTGCAGGACCATTTGGAGTGAGGGATTCCCAAAGGAAGAGAGAAAAGGAGCTTGGTATTTAGTCTAAGCACTGAGCACAGGGAGGTATCAGCTGCTGGGACAGGGGAAGGAAAGGGGACAGGAAAAAAGGAAGAAATGCGCATCCAGGTTCCACAACAGCTGCATGAGACACTTTGCATATGTGGTACCATTTACTCTTTGCACCGTCCCCCTTTTGTACATGTGTAAATGGAGAGCCCAGGAGGTAAAATCATTTACTTACTGTCACATAATAAGTAAGTGACAGAGTTTAGAATCTAGGAATGCCTGACTCCCACCCCACCAGACCGTCCCAGAGCAAAGGAGCTGCTCAGAGCCAGAGGGTGTGGACAGGGACACAGGAGGGTCTGCCTGGGAGGAGGCCCCTGGGCAGACCCAGGTGTGGCCAAGAGAAGCCTGGGAGGGAAACGCCTAGGAGTGGAAGGGCAGAGCTGCCGGCCAGGGAGGGGGAAGTGGACAGGACTTGGAAGAACCAGCAAGGACTACAACCCCTCAGAGAACACTCTAAGCCTTCAAAATGTGGGCTTACAAATGGTATATACCTGTCCTTGGATGTCACCTGGTGGAATCACTGTGTCTTGGACAAGTCGATAAAAGCCTGCCTGGTCACAGCCAATGATCCTCCCATTAGGGTTTCATCCACAAAAAACACAAATCAGTTTTCCCCATTGCCACCGAGGCTGGCAGTGAAATTTGCCATGACTTTAGCTGTGGGCACCGCTGCCAAAAAGATCAGGGGCAGGTTGACCTTCCCGGCTCTGCCAAAGCCTGGCTGGGACTCCCTGCCCTCCCGCACCAGCCATCCCCTCACCCCCCCCCCCCACCACCACGGCCACACCAGCCCCTTCTCTGTCTTGCCCGGAACTGGCTTCAGTGAGTCCTTTCCCGAATTCTCCTCTCTCAGAGGAAACAAAACAAAACAAAACACATTATTCAGAAGGAAGTATGCAGACTCTGGAAGCAAGGACCTGTGAAATTATGGGATGGGACTTCCAATGGGCCTCCCCCAGCTCATATCCCTTCGCAGGAGACTGCTGGTTCCTGGCGGCGCTGGGCTCCTTGACTCAGAACCCACAGTGTCTGCAGAAGATCCTGATGGTCCAGAGCTTTTCACACCAGTATGCGGGGATTTTCCGTTTCCGGGTACGTGAATCGCTGCGATTTTCCTTATCTGATGGGGTTCTCTGTGAGCACTAGGGAGGTGAGAGTCTTGAACTTTCTCATTGCCTGGTAGCCTGAGATGTGGAAGGACACTCATGTTACCCAGCCCAAATCCAAAAACGGATACGAACTTTTGATCTGACAACACACAGGAAAGACGAAAATTAAAATGTTTTCATGTAAATAAAAGTGGCAGACACAATCCGCATGAGAGGCGTTGATCAAGAACACCGTGACTGTCATTGAGTTTTTGCCTCTGTATCTATTCCTGTGCCATATTGTGTTATTTTGATTACAGTAGCTTAATAGGAAGTGGCAACATCTGGTAGGATAAGTTATCCTTCATTATTCATTATTCTTTTCTCAAAACTATCTTGGCAATTCTTGCACATTTCTTCTTTCATGAGCATTTTAAAACCATTTTGTCTAATTAAAAAGAAAATCCCCTGTGATACAGAATGGAGCAGACCTAAATTTGTGAGTTAATTTGGAAAAATTACATTTTTATTATTCTAATGATTCCTTTCCAGAAACATGGTATACCTTTCTATTTATTCAGAACTAGTTTTATACCCTTCAATAAAATGTTATAGTTTCATTTTCATACTGGTGCTGTACTCTTCTTGGTAAATTTATTCTCAGATATTTTACAATTTTGTGGCTGATGTAAATGAGGTTTTTTTCCCACTTATTTCTAACTAGATGTTGCTGGAAAGAGCAAAGCTACTACTTATTACATATTAAACTACTTCTAGCCACCTTACCAAATCTTTTATTACTTCTCATTTTCTACTTTAGCAGAATCTGGATTGTTTTAGTTACTTAATATGTGCAAATAAAGATAATTTTGTCTCTCCTTTTAATATTCATAGAACTTATTTTGCTCTTTTTGCCTTGTCACGTTAGTTAGAGCCTCACAATTGTGAATAAGAGTGACAAGAGTTAAATCCTACCCTCTTTTGATTTTAATAATGTGCTTTCCTGATATGCTGTTCTTTTAGTACACTCTTGGATTCAAGTTGCTATAAATTTTATTAGAATTTTTGTGTCTATATCATGGGTAAAATTGGTTTCTAGTTTATGTTATTTTTATCATGTTGGAGTTATGCTAGCTTTTTAAAATAACTGACTGACCTCTACATGTTTCTTTGATTTGAAATAATTTGAATAATGATTACTAATCATTGATTATTTGTTCTTTGAAAGTAAAATAGACAATACTTAAATTACCTGGGCCTGCCTTCTTCTTAAATGTGATTTCTTTAACTCTTCCAGTGTATTCAATAGCTATTGATCTGCCTGGGTTTCTTATTTCTACTGGAATTAATTCTTGAAATTTATACTTTACTAGAAAAATCAACTGTTTCTTCAGTTTTTCCAAATATATTGCCATAGAGTTACTCATATGATTCTCTGATAATACATTTAATCTTTTCTAATCTGTGGCTAAATCTGCTCTTTCAATCCCAGTGCTATGTTTTTATTTTTCCGTTTTTTATTAATCCAGCTTTTCTTTAACCAATCTGTTATATTGGTTTTTTAAAAAACAAATCAACTTTTGATTTTCATTATTCTTTCATTCTTTTTCTTTTGAGATTTTGTTTTCTATATCATTAATTTCAATTTTACCTTTATTAATTCCTTTTTACTTTCTCTTGGTTAATTTTGTTGTTTTTTAATTTTCTCAAACTGAACACTTAATATTCTTAGTCTTTTTTTAATGGTAAAAGCTTTTAAGAATATAAATTTTCCTCTGCGATCTTACCTGTATCTACAGATTTTGACATAAAATGTCTTATTTTATTCATTTTTAAGATAATATATTTTTAATTTTGATTATTCCATATAGAGTTGTTTCTTTAAAACCTATTTAATTTTCAAGTGATTAAGTTTTGCAAGGAGTAATCTTTTGGTTGCTAAGTTTTAGTTTTATTAAATTATGGTCAGAGAATATAATTCATAAAATGTCTACATTTGGGGAAATTATTAAAGTAGTTTTACTTATGGACACGTCGTGGAAGTGTTTGTAAATGGTTCATGGACATGCAAAAATGCATATTATCCAGTGGTTATGAGTTTTACATATTGAATCAAGCTTTCTTATTTGCAGATTGTATTATCTGCAATTATTTCTTTTATCTTCGCTTATTTTTTGTTTGCTTGATTTGTCCAATTGTAAAAGAGGTAAATTGAAGTTCCTCCCATTGCTATTATTTGGAGAGTTCTTAAGCTTTCAGATGTTGTGGCTTTACACTTCTCCTGTATGTCCTTTGGTGCCCAAAGGTTTATAATCTTTCTGTCTTGTTGGAATAAAACTTGTATAGTATCCCTATGTGTTATATTTAATGCTTCTGGCCTTGAATTTCTTTTTATTTGATGTTCATATTGCCACTCCAGCTTCCTCCTGTTTGCATTTCCCTGTTTTATCTTTGCTCGTCTTTTTATGATCAATTTCCTTTTCACTTTTATAGGTATATGTTTCTTGTAAAAAGCGTATTTAAAACTCATTGTTTACCACTGTTTCTTCTACCCTTCATTTCTCCTTAAGATTTTTGTTGTAGTTTAACCTTCATTTGATAGAAGTAGTTCCTTGAATAATTTTCTCAGAATACATGAGTTTTTTTATTTGCTCTCATTTAAGAATGATAGTTTAGTTCAGTTTAGGATACTTGGATCATATTTCTTTTCCTGAAAAGTTTGTGAACATTGTCCCATTGTCTTGTAGCTTCCAATGTTGCAGAAGAAAAATTCAATGTTAATGTATTTTCTTGACTTTGTATGCAGCATATTCTTTTAAACTGCAAGCCTATGAGATGCACACTTTCTCCTTGGAGTTGAGACATTTCTCTAGAATATATCCAGATATGTGCCTTTTAAAAATCAATCTTGCCTGAAATTCAGTGATCTTTTTCAACCTGAAAAGCTACATCCTTCTGTTCAACTAAGTTTTCCCTCTCTTGTTGCTAGGCTCCCTCCTTTATCTTGTTCTTGCCTCCTGACATCCCACTATTTGCATACTAGGTCTCCTGACAGGCATCCAGATGCTGCTGCTGCTGCTGGCCCAAGGACCCTAACAAGGAGTGAGCTAGTGGATCCAGGATTCAGCTGTGTCTGGGCTCACCCCAGGGGTACCAGTGTTGGTGGGAGTTAGGTGGTTAGGACAACTTGAGACCCAGGCAGGACACAGTATTCCCTTTCAGGTAACAAAGAAAGTCACACAGTTTCTCAGAACCAGCTGCAGTGGGGCTGACTTCTGTAGATCTCATCACTGTGAGCTCAGGCACTGATCTCCGGTAGGCACCCAGTGGGGCACCCAGCCTGGGGCACCTCTGACGCTTTGCCCAAAACGCTTCTGATGTCCCTGTCAGACCCTTTAGTTTTTGCAAAATGGTACCAGCATGGTTCTTAGAGAGTACAGACATTGTCCAAATGCCAGCCCTTCTCACCCAGAGATGTGAACCAGGAAATAAATGCAGGTTGATGGCCTCATTCTTAACCACCAGTCAGGCCACCTGCATCCTCTCTGGGAGTGGCACTCTTATCTGATGTCCCCTTTGTATAGGGAGAGCAAGTTTGGTCAGCATTTATTGGCAGGAACATAAGGGTGAGGGTGACTTCTAAGATGAACTAACCGGAAGAGTTCATTCAAGCCAGGACTCACTCGTTCCTGATGGCCTACTGTATGCCGGGTGCTATCCTAGGTGCTGAACAAAACAACTATTGAAAAACAGTCTCTACTCGCGAAAATATGATCTCACTTTTACTATCTCATCTGATCCCAATCACAACCTATGAGGCAGTTCTTATTCCTACCATTTGAAAGATGAGGAAACCGAGTCACAGAGAATTTTTGTTCAACATCTGTTGTTTGGGTAACAAGAGGCAAAACCAGAATTCAAGCAGAGTTCTACCAACTGGACACTGTCTATTTTATGTTGCTACCCAATTAAGCACAAAATCCATATCATCCTTCCAGTACCCCCTTCTAGGGGCTGGATTTTGCTTTGCTCGGTGTTCAGATGTGTTTTATGATCTCCCTCTTAATAAGATCCCTGTGGCCCCTCAGCCTCACTGCCTGTGCCTCTTACTACTGCTCACTCACTGTAATAGGAGCACAAGTCCACAGCTGTGCGGGACCTGCCACAGTGCGCTGGCTCATTAGTGACTGTGAGACCCTGTTATTTGCTTTGTCTCCACTGACATCTCTGTCTCAGTCTCCACCTCTGCTCTAAAAGTGTGTCCTCGGCTGGATGCGACAGCCCGACATCTGGGGCATCCAGCTGCAGAAAGGCCATGCGGATGAGAGATCACATCCACCCAGCATTCCGCAGAGCCCACCTGGTGGACACTTGCCTTCATCAGGGCTCAGGCCTGAAGCCGGAAGCCCTGCTGCTTCTCTTGCACAGGGGACACTCCAAAAGGCTGGCTTTATTATGAATTTTCCTCATTTGGCGATGTCCCCGGGTGAACCATTTAGAGTTGAGTGCTAAAGATTAAAACAGTCTGTTTGGGAGAGGAGCATCTGGTTCATTTGCGCTCTTAGCAGTAGCGGTGCCAGCCAGTTTCCTTTCTGCTGCTCTAACGGCAGGGCCAGCTTGACAGGAGAGGGGAGGACCAGCGCGAGTCTGTCACTGCTTGGTCATTCCGAGACATCCGTGTCATCCGCCTCCAGGCCTTTGCCCACGCTGTCCCCACTGTCTGGGATGCTTCCCTATCTCCTCGCCACCTGCTTAAATCCTTCAGCTGCTGGTGGCTCTGCCTCCCTCACGCCAGCCCTTTATCATCAGCATTTGCTCCCTACGCCTTCTGTGCATGAGAAGTACCTAGAGAGTCTCGTGTGTGTCTCTGAAGCTCACAAAGGACTTGCCAAAGTGAGGCCACAGTTAGTAGCAAGGTCAGGCTAGAACCCAAGTCCCCTTCTTCCCTACCTGCATTTTCCTTGACTAACTTGGTCTGTGACTCATTTTCTCCACCTGCCAGTAGAGAGTTCACCTCTGTCCCTGGCCCAGCAACCTGGGCTGGAATTTTGTTCTGGAGAGAGTTCATTGCTGTACCGTGGAGGTCATGTTGCCAGTGTGGTTAGCTTTTGGCTTGGGTTAGAGGGTCCCTCCTGCCCCAACGCTGTTAAGGCACATGCTTGGCTCTCTTCCAGTTCTGGCAGTGTGGCCAGTGGGTGGAAGTGGTGATTGACGACCGCCTGCCTGCCATGGGCAAAGAATGCCTCTTTGTGCGTCCTCGAAAAGACAACCAAGAGTTCTGGCCCTGCCTGCTGGAGAAAGCCTATGCCAAGTAAGTAGGGGCCCGCCCCTCAGCCCTGCCTGCCCAGCAGCATGCAGACAGATGCTTTGCACTGGCTGGCCTCGGGCTCCCAGCAGCTCTCTTGAACGCATGCCATGCCCCTCGGAGCATCGCAGGCTTTGCCACCTGGCTGGGCATCCTCCATAAGCAGTCACTGTGTGCCAGAGCCAGTGTTGGGTGGGCAGGGTACGGGCTAGACAGAAATATGCACTGACAATGGAGTTATTGCAAGGCTGATATATGGGTCCAAATGAAATATAACACCAAGGTCAAAGCCTGATGAGAAAGCGGAGGAGAGTAAACAGCCCTGACTTTCTGACTCACAGTCAGACTGAAGCTGTAGAGAGGAGGCGGCATTCTACCATCCCCAAAGGATGGGTGGAATTTCAGCAGGGGCAGAGGAGGTAGGTGGGAGGAGGCATCGTTGGGGTAGGACAGTTCAAACTGAGGTCCAGGCAGTGGGGGGCCTGGTATGACTGCTGTGAGATGACATTTATGTGTAGGGACACGGACAGAACATGCTCATTCTCATATGGTCAAATCACCACAACTCAGGGACTACCTTTGGGTGTTGAAAAGCTCAAGGACATACAGACATCCCAATCACATGTTTTACTTAGACTTTGGGTTGCTGTTATTTGACAGATATTTATTGGGCATTTAACCATATGCCAGGCACTGTGCCTGGCACTGGGACAGACACTCTCAGACTGGCTCGAGTGGCTGTGTGCAGGGCTATGGATGTGCACGTGTGTGTGGGTGTGTGTGTTTGTCACTGGAAGAGGACACTGTCACAAAGACCCACAGATGATAAAGAGATGCTAAAGCTTTCCACAGTCAAAAAAATGCAAATAAAACATCTCTCCCCCCGTCAGACTGCAAACATGAGAAAGCTGGATAATGTGAAGTGTTTGCCAGAATGTAGGGGTCCAGTGATCCGCACACAGCACTGGGGGGAGTGTGCACCGAGGCAGCCTGGAGGGGCCCCGAGGGGACACATCTGAGGATGTTCCCGGCACTGTGATGAGGGTGGCGTGGGGTGTCCATTGCCAGGGTGGGCAGGTGTGATAGGGTAGGTGCCGTCCACAGAGAGCCACAGATTCTGTCTGCCATAGCAGCCCAGGTGTGGCCCCCAGAGGCAGGGTGCTGTGTGAAGGGGGCGAGATACCCTGAGCGAGGTCACACACAGCTAGTCCCGAAGTGGGAACCGTGTGCCCTGCAACATGCATCTTACCAGAGCACCGACAAACAAAAGGGTGCATGTTAGACAGCCTGACATGGTTGTCCAGGGGTGGAGGGAAAGGAGTATGGGGATAAAAGGAAGGAAAGGAAAAAGAAGGAAGGAAAGAAAGGAGAAAGAGAAAGACAGATAAAGTTCATGAGATGGGAGGAGGGGACCCAGAGCAGGACCTCGCAGTGAAGATATGGTGGGAAGGGGGAAAGATGCACACAGGTAAACAGAAGGCCTGTCTGTGGCCTGCTGGCTCCCCTCCTCCCACCCAGTAGCCTGTCCTTGTCATGGTCTTTCCTCTCCTTCCTCCTCCTCTCTTCGCCTTCCTCAGGGCTCTCACTTTCTTTCAACCACCCTTGTGGCCTCTGTCCGTGTCCCTGTGCTGCTGTCCACCCAGTCCCCCCCCCAGACTCCAATTCCAGAGGGTCGGAGTCTGACTGGTCAAGCTCAGGTCGGGTCCCCCCTGGTCCCATCAGCCACGACCAGGCTCAAGTGGCTATAAAGATGGTGGCCGGGGCAGTCGCTGTGTGGGCAGGAGCTGAGGAGGGGACAGTTTCCCTCAGACACTGTGTGTGAGGCATGCACTGAGGGGGACACGTCAGAGCTGGAGTCATGGCTGACAGATGAAAGCACAGAGGGCCACACCCTCGAGGGTAAAACGAGTAAGAGTTATAGAGGCAGAAGTTTCCAGAGACCATCCTACTCAGGCCCCATCTCACATGTGGGGACACTGAGTCTCCAGGTAGTGATGGGAAGGTAGGCATGAGTGGTTAGCCTGGATCTTTAGTCACCTGGCTGGGGACGTTATTTAGCAAGATGCTCAAACGTTCTGTAATCAGCCCTTGCTGAGTCCGGTCCTGGCCTCCAGGGGTAGTAAGAACACCACAGTCTGGCCAGACCCTGTCCTTCTGGAAGTCTCCAAGATGCCTCAAGACTTCTTTCTGTGCATTCCGTCTTTTGAGGCAACTCATGAAAACCTCACATTTTTTGCTCATTTCCAGTGTCAGGAAGAGCTGTTCATTAGCATTTGAGAATGAAGCCCAGATAACAGCCAAGGTTGTTGAGCCAATCCACGTGCTTGGGAGGTTAATTCACTTCTAAGCTACTTACACAAACACTGCTGTTATCTTCCCAGTATAAATTCAGCCCTCATCACTTCGGGGCCTCGTGTTTTCCTCGTGTAAAAGGAGGTAGCGTGGCGGCTCGCTGGGAGAATAGAAAGCTTGCAGGATGAAATGATGACTTTGACCCCATTTTGTTAGCAGATGACCTGAAGCAATCATTCAGCTTGAACAGAAATGGGAAAGTGGACCCAGAATCCACATTGCACCCCCTGGAGAAACCCAGCAGAGCATAAAATGTTTCAAACTATTAAATCTATTTAAGCCCCCCTCCCACATCTAAGGAAGGAAGTTCTGGAATGCAGGAGTGAATGAAATAGAATTATAGCATTTTAGATCTGAGAGGGACCTCTGTCAGCACTGCACCCTACCTTCTTCCTGGAGAGATGAGGAAACTGAGGCTCAGAGAGGTGAAGTGACTTGCGCAAGGCCACGCCGTGTGTGAGGCCAGGAGGGGGCGAGCCCGCTCCTCCCATGTCACGTGCTTTCCCACAGCCATCCGTGCTGCCAGCCCTGCGGGAAAAGGACGTGTCTTTGCTTCCTTTGGAACTCAGTGCTGGCACTCAGGGACTGTCCACACAGACAGGTCCTCTTTCTGCCAGGGGTATAGACTACAGCCGAGTGCACTTTCCCTTATCCTTGCTGCTGGGGAGTCTGAAAATGGATTGGTCAAGTCAGTCGAATGTAGAGAACAGAAAACCATGTTTGTAGTTTTGTTTCCCCCAGACGTCGTGAAACAGAGAGGAGATGAGGGACAAGGTCCGGCAGGCTGCAAGCTGTCCTTCATGGGATCTCTGCGGCTTTGCAGCGTCCTTTCTGGCACTGATCAGACATCAGAATCCTTCCTTTTTTCGTATCATTGCTGAGCAGAGAGACGTTTCCCCCAAATGAGGGTGAAGCAGAGCTGAAGCAGCTCTCAGAATTCCTGGTTCAGGTGACAAGGAATAGTGACAGCTGTGGTGAACACAGTTCTTTCTTTCCTTTCTATTTCCTGTCGGCACAGGGGGCTAAGAATAGTTGCCGTGTTCCTAAGCATCAGCAGGATCCGTGTGCTCGTGTTTGTAAAGCTGAAAGAGAGCTCCTTGTCAAAACACCCAGCTGCTGCTGGGACAGGCTTTGCGGGCATCGCGGACAGCGAGAGAAGGCTCTGGAAGATCCCCGGCAGGGACTGCTGGCTGCGAGTTGAGGGAGCCCCTCCCACTGGGCCGGGTGTCCCTGTGGCGACTGCAGAGTGCTGTGGGTGCCAGCCAGCAGGCGAGGCCCGCAGACACTGAGACAGTGGCCATGTGGCCGTGAGTGAGGGAGGGGGCTGTCCCCACTGCTGCTGTTCTGGAGTGGCTTTGGCACAGCCCCGTCTGAAGCCAGGGAGGACACCTGAGTGTATCCCCGGGCTGGGGTTGTTGCCGTGAGCAGGGGGAGGCACTGGGGGAAAATGTCCTTGAACCCCTGTCCTCGTGCACTCCCAGCGCCTCAGCAAAGCTGTCTGCATTTAGGAACAGGAAACAGAATGCATGTGGGACATCAACAGAGTCCGGCACCAGGACCCCGCTGAGCACACCCACGGCCAAAGGCAGGCTCTGCGGTTCACTGAGCAAACACTCCAGGGAGAACAGTCCAGCACCCGTCCTAACCTGGGTCAGAGCGAGGGAGCGGGGTGATAAGATCAGAACCAGCGTTAAGACAAGTGGAGACAAATCTGTCACACGGTATTTCCTGTAGAATTGCCCCTTTGTTGCGTGTATCCTTAGCTTTCTTTAATAAAGGGCTTTCTAAGCTATTCCTTCATGCCTGGGACAGTGTCCTGCTTACAGTGGCTGCTTGCTATGTACTTGCTGCAGTGAACGTTCTGGAATTCTGGGTGATCTCCAGGAGGAGAGAATGACGGAGGGGGAAACGGGGAGAGAAAGGAATATCTGAAGGGCTTCTAGAGCCGATCCAGTAGACCTGCTGTTTCCAGATGAAATGCCGAGGTCAGGGAGGGGGAGGATCTTGTCCAAGACTGAGACCCCGTTGGAGGGAGCAGTGGGGAGGACCCAGGACCTTGCCCCTGTGTGACTTTGCATCACCGGAACCAAAGCCACAGAACGGGCTTCCCCGCCGCCCACGGCCCAGCAAAGGGCTCTGCCTCTGCCTGCCCGCCCGGGACAGGAGTGCAGGGCCCTGGTGAGAAGCCTTCCTGGCAGAGGCAGCAGTGAGCGTGGCCCCACGGGGTGGCTCCGATGGGAGGAGGCAGCCCCGGGGTCCTGCCGGACCTGGCTTCAGCTCCACGTCCTTTGTGGGTTTGTCCTATCTGTGTTTTAGGGTTCCACGGAGCCCTCCCAGTTCACCCCACTGACAGGAACTTGAGTTGTCAAAGCAAACCTGACTGTCGGGCCCCTGTGTCAGTGGTTCCATCGTGACTGATCAAGCCACCCCCTCCCAGGGAGCACAGGGCCTCCTGGTCTCCCCAGAAGCAGAAATCCCACAAGCAGGAAGAGCTTTGGAGACTAGGCATGAGGGTTTTAAGTGGTTGGCTTTTGGGGCGTGTTATATGAGACTTATCCTTACCTACGTTCCCTTCCATAAAGTCAACTTATCTCCCTAATGACTTGGGGGTAAGTGGGTAACTCTGGGGACAGGACTTCTGGATCAGGGTTTGCACAGAGTGAGAGCAGAAGGTGCCCATGGCCACAGGGTTGTGACACAGGCTCTTTGAGGACAAGAATAGGGTCTTGCTCATCTTTGGACACACACCAGGCATTGTCCCTGGCCCCCAGTCAGTACTTCACACTGTTGCTAAGTGGAACAGGAAGCAGTAGATACTCCTCACAACAACATGGAGGATTCCCTAGGGGCTGGCCACGTGCCAGGCTCCACGCTGAGCACAGCCCTGGGAGGGTAGGTCACATGCCCAAGGTCAAGCAGCTAAACTTGTGATGAAATTGGGATTTGACCCCTGGTCTGTGGCTCCGGCACCTGCACTCCAAGCCTCGTCACCATGTTGCCACCTGTGGGACTGTCCAGGCCCTGGGCACTGGGGAGGAAGATGGAGAGGACAGTACAAGTCCCTAGATGGGTGGATATTGCTGGAATCTCCATCCAGGAGAATGGGAGGCTGGTGGCCATGGTCTGGAGTGGCTCAGGCAGTCCCTCACCTGGGAAATGTGCACAGGGTCAGTGTATAGCCGCCCTTCCTGACTGTCTCACCAAGGCACCCCAAGGGTTAATCTGGCTTCACCGTCCCAGGCTGCTGGGATCCTATTCCCGCCTGCACCAAGGCTACCTCCCAGACGCCCTGGTGGACCTCACGGGAGGCGTGGTCAGCAAGATCGACCTGCCCTCCTCCGCTTCCCACCTGCTGATGGCGGTGAAGACAGCGGCCACGGAAGGCTCCCTGATGGCCTGTTCCACCCCGAAGGCGGTGAGTAGACGGGGAGGCCCTTCCTACTGGCTTGCGTCTTCTGCACTCAGCCAGGGGCCCGTTCCGCTAGACAGGGAAGTGGCCAGTGGCCGCTCTGGAGCACTGACGGCATGCTCTACCGAGGCACCTCGTTTAACTCTGCAACAGCCTCCCTCGGGGACAGAGATGGCAGAATCCGCTTCATAGAGGAGAAACCAGGCTCGGAGAGGCTATGTAAAGTGCTCACTGTCACACGGCCAGTACGTGGCTGGGCAGGGCCTCCAGTGGTGCTGATGCCAAAGCCCCAACCAGTTGCACCTTGGTGACCAGGAGCCACAGGGCCCAGGGTGGTGGAGGCTTTCCCATCCACCAGAGAAGGCAGCTCATTTTGCCTTAAGTTTACAGGGAGCCCTGGGGGCCCTTCAATTCTCCCTGGCTCTAAAGGCACACCCCAAGGGCAGCTGTCCCGTTTTGAAACCTCGGATGACCCTCCCAATTATTTGAGTCTGTTCTGTGGGTCAGGCTCCTTATCCGTGGGGATGCTTCCTTGAAACACATGGGCTTTGCAGCACACATCCCTGATCCAAAGTGCCACCAGAAATCCAAGATGCAAGTTTAATCCCCAACTACTTGCAGCACAGGGGTTGGGCACTCCTGACCCCTGCAAATGACCCAGCAGGCATGTTTGTGTCTCACTGAGGACAAGTGGTTGGCGGAGTGAGCAGCGGGTCCACAGGACCCTGCCAGGCTCCGTCATGGGGGTGGTCTCCTGAGACATGGAATCCCTGGTGTCTCACCCACCCAGTGACCCTCCCACCCCTCTCTGGAAAAGAGCTGCAGGCCCTTGCCATCTGCAAGTGAGTCAGTGTTGAGCTGTGTGTGTCTGTCTCTCGGAAGAAGCTGTGGATGTCTAAGGCTTGGTCTGCTTGTCTGTTTGCAGCCCACGGACCAGGAGGAGGTGATGGCGAACGGGCTGGTGAGTCAGCACGCCTACACCGTGACCCGGGCCGAGCAGGTGAGGCCGCCCCGCCCTGGCCAGCTCTCCCCTGGCCTCTGCCCAGCAACCAGCATTCTTGTTCCTCTAAGCAGGAGCCGGAGCCAGGTGCCTCCAGCGAGCCCAACAAAGCCGAAACGAGTATTTGTGACCCTTGACCCCACAGTGGTGCCCACCAGGGACAGCTGCCGTTTCCTCTGTTCATCAGGAAGTTCTGGCACCCAGAACCTTCCTCCCCCAGGAACCCACCGGAGGTCTTGCTGTCCCTGTGCTGATCTCGGGCAGGTCTACGTCCCTAAGTAGACTAAGGGACTAGCCCTAAAAGTAGGGGGAATGTTTTGCCTGGAAGGGGGTTTTATTTGTCCTATACAAGTTAAGCTGCTGTAACGAAGACACTACAAAACACAGGGGCCTAAACAAGACGAAGCTCGTTTCTCTCCCAGGTGAGCAGGTGGTGCGGGGCTGGTAGGTGGCTCTGCCATCCCCAGCGTGGGTGCCACCTGTGAGCCCAAGACAACTAGGTTCCCTAAGCTCCCAGCCAGGGGGAGAGACAGAGGCCAGGGGACATTCACACATGTGTATAGGAGGCGTGAATTGGAAAAGGCATGTGTCATCTCCTCTCGCATCCCATTAGTATGAACTTAATCACAGGGCCACACCAAGGCCCAAGAGAGCCTGGGAAATGCACGGTGTGGCCGGGCCGCCGCGTGCCCAGATGAAACTTCCTTCTCATGGAAGGGGGAGCACGGCATTGGAGGACAGTGTTTCCTCTCAATGGAAGAACAGACCTTGGTGGACAAAATGTACATAAGTACTATGTGCAGTATAATTTGGGCTGGAAAACACTACCCAAGTCCAGACTCCTCTGTTTATAAAGGAGGAAGCTGAGGTCTTTCACAAGGTTACAGACAGTTACCTGTGACACAGTGGCCTGGACACGTCGCCTCAGTGTCTGTCTGTGCATGTCAGGCAGCTGAGCGATGACAGTGCATCCTGGCCTTGTCATGGTTTCCTGCACATGTCCCCCCATCTCTGTATTTCCCACAACCCTTGTGATCTAATAACGTCCTGTAGGCCCTGAGAGACAGAGCTCCGAACTCCAGGGCACGTTGATCACAGGTCCCTAAAGACCACGGAACGCAGAGTGTCGGGTTCCACGTGTGGCTCTGTCACACCCGCCCTGCCTCTCTCCAGCAACCCGGCCCTCCTGTCCATTGGCCTTAGGCCAGTTGTAACATATTTCATGTTTTGGTGAGTGTCCCAGTCACCAGATGGGGACAATATCTTTCTTGTCCCCTCCCTGTCTCCCTAAAGTATATCAGCAACAAGACGCTTCCTCTGCGTTAGGTGCCTGCTGTCTCCCTAATCCATGCTTGCGGGATCAGTGGGCGAGGCCTGACGCGTGAGTGAATGAGTGCGTTGGCCCTTGGCCCGGGAAGGTGACATTACTGGTCCCCCATCATAGCGTATGTGTGAGGAGCTCCAAAGACACGTCTCACAGCAGGCAGGGCTTGCCCTGGTATACTCAGGCCGGAAGAGATCCCGGTCATGGCAGTGCCAGACCCCCTTCCTCTGAACCATGCACCATCCCCCCTGCCCCACCCTCAGAAGTGGGGACAGCCAGTGCCATCAAGGTGCTGTTTCCAGATCTGGGGAGACAGAGCTGTGATCAGCACGTGGCATCTGTCTGGGGCATGGAGTGAGGGAGCCGTGGTACCCATGGTATGTGTTGGCCATTCTTGGACAAGACCCATTTTAGACATTGAGACTGCCCTTGTTTCACCTCTGAACATAGGACAGAAGGGACTTGTGTGCCCAGAGGTCCTGGTGGCCAGTTAGCGTGAGTCCCCGCAGAGGCTGGGTGTGGGTGGCAGTGATGGCTGGACCATAAGGCAGTGACGCAGGGGAAGCAGAGTCGGAGCGTGGGCAGCTGAGGGCCCTGCACATCCCGCACGCGTGTGCCGGCACAGCCTACACTGCAGCTGAGCACAACACCCCACCTGCGATGACACGTGATCAAGGCCGCGTGTCCTGTGTGGTCCAACCCCGCTCTGCACTCGGTGCAGCTGACACTTCCCAGAGTGTGCTCCCAGGAGCACCGGCCCGGCGAGAGCCTCTGTGAAAACAGGTTCCCAGATACATTTGGAAACTGCAGCTCACCACATCCGCCTCTTGGAGCTCCACAGTGCACACTAGCGTTTTGAAGGATCCAGGAAGGCCTGTATTAACAAGTACTGCTCGGTTTTAATCTGCTATTAGCCATGAAACCATTTTTTCTAGGAATAACTATTACTGGCCAGTGGAACTAGCACTCAGAACACATCTGAGGAAATACTACTCTAGGGTAGACAGCCGGCCCCCAGTGGCCCCCTTCCTGAGGGAGCCGGCCAGCAGCCAGGGAGTGACGCACGTGAGCCAGCCCACTCTTGCAGGCAGCCACGACCTTGGCCTCGAACGCGCCCCCATCCCCCCTGACCAAGGCCCATGCCATCACCAGTAGGTCACTGTCACACAGGAGGGACACAGGGGACCAAGATTCTCCCTCCAGAGAGAGGAGGTTATAACTCTGAACCGCAAGTGCTAAGATTCAACCAGCCCATAAATGCAGCATGCTTTTAATCTGCTCATCGGCCCTCTAGGCAAGACACAGACAGGAAGATAAATGAAATTGGCATTTTTTATTATGCACCTAGTTCAGTTGGTGACTCCCCTGGGCACAGGGGTGAGTGTTTATCTGCATGCCTCATTTAGCCCTGTTCTCAGCCCCTTTGAATCGCTGGCTGCTTCCATCCCGTGGGCCCAGCAGAGCCCCCGACTACCCGCGAGGCACTGAGGGTGGCTCATTAAGCTCTTTTGGCCACCAGGCGATCATTTCTCACGCCCGCTCCAGAGGCTCTGTCAGGTGCTGGCAGTTAACAATAAACTGTGGGCAAAGCCTGGAGTGTTGGGGGGTGGGGCAGAGGGGGCTGGGAACCTGGGTTTGTGCCAGGACCCCCCACCCCAGAAGGGGCATTGAAAACCTGAGCCCCTTCCACTGCGTGCCCGCCAGACAGAGGAGCAGACAAGGAAAGCAACGGGAAGGAACCTTATCCAAGCCAAGCTCTCGGGCCCTGTGTGACTGTGTCCCTCCTTCATGGCAATGCCCTGTTGATGATCAAGGGCCTAGGCCAGGTGGCTCAAGGGTTATATTCAAGGCCAAGGTCACAGCCGCATCCAAGAATGGGCCTTTATCCACCCCCAATTCCAAAATTAAGAGCCTGGGCTTTGGAGACTGACAGTGGCTGGGATTGGAATTTTGCCTCTGCCACTTACTCTGTGGCCTTGGAAAGCTGCTCAGCCTCTCTGGTGCTGTTTCCTCCTCTGCAAGACAGGGATTACATCAGCGTCCATGTCGGTGAATTGAAGGACGGAAAGCGTGGTAGCTGGCACCCAGCTCTGAGCCTGCCTCCACACTGGGTCCTTTGCCACACGGCCACGTTCTATTCTATCCCGAGTTTTCTCCGTCTCCTCTGGCCAAGGATCATTGAACAAGTGCACCCCCTTCGCCTACCCCTGGGCCTCTGCCTCCTCAGACGACATCAGCACAGATCAATATCACAGCCGCAACTCGATCTTATTCTAATTCCTCTCACCAGGCTGAGGGCTCCTGGCTCCCGGGAATGTAGGTTCGAGGGTTGCTGCTGCGGTGCTGTCTTTCCCACGGTGCTGCCCTCTGGTTAAGTGGTCTGAGGGAGCAAAGGTGCTGGCCAGGAAGGAAGGGAGGGAGGGAGGGAGGAAGGAAGGAGGGAAGGAAGGAAGGAAAGGAAGGAGAGAAGGAGAATGGGATGGATGGAAGGAAGGAAGGAAGGAAGGAAGGAAGGAAGGAAGGAAGGAAGGAAGGAAGGAAGGAAAAGGAAAGGAAAGGAAAGGAAAGGAAAGGAAAGGAAAGGAAAGGAAAGGAAAGGAAAGAAGGAAGGGAAAGGAAAGGAAAGGAGGGAGGGAAGGAGAATGGGAGGGAGGGAAGGAAGGAAGGAAAGGAAGGTTGGTTGAGGCCATTGTGGGCCATCTGCTCGCAGACAGAGGTGCCGGGTCAGCACCGGCGTGCAGGATGAGCCTCGGCTCCCAGGCTGTCCCAGTCTTGCTCCAATCGGCCTCCCCTTCCCTCCTCACTCACGACAGTGCTGTCAGCACCCGCCGGGCTGCTGCCTGGGAAGCAGGTCTGTCTGTGGAATAGAGATGCCATTGGTGACAGGGCTTGGGGGAGGCTAGGGACCCATAAAGACTCTCCTCTGCAGCCCGAAGCAACCTCCCCTGCTATTTATCTGCTATTAAATCTCAGCTCGCTCGGGCTGTGGGACACAGTCACCGGGAATGATAAAGTCGCACCTGCCCTTGCAAGGGGCTGAGCAGAGAGAGGGCCATTTTCTCCCCTATCTCATTCCAACTCCATGCAGCCAGCAGAGACACATTGATTTTTTTTTTCCTTTCAATTTTTTTCTGGCTGCAGCCAAATGAGGTCAGAAGTTAAATTAGTCCTTGGAGGTAAAAAGCGGCTTCATTCATATTCCCTCTTTCTGCTGACTTTTGCTGGAGAGCACTGACAGTTTCCTTTTCTTTTCTTTACAGATTCAGTACAGAAGGGGCCAGGAGGAAATTATCTGCCTGTGGAACCCCTGGGGCAAAACCGAATGGAGAGGGCGCTGGAGTGATGGGTATGGCTTCTGGAAACTTCTCTCCATCCTTCACGGAGAGCTCATGAGGCCCTCACCCATGAGGGTCTCACTGCAGGCCTGTCCCGGTCACACCTACCTATGGCTGTTGGTTTACCTCATGCTCCCATGATGCCATTCGCTGGGCATCTATTAGACACTTACTGTGTACGCTCTGTACTAAGTGCACGGTGTTGGGTGGGTGCTATGGAGTATATAGAGATGACAAGACCCACTGTCTGTTCTGCAGAAGGTTATAGTCTAGAGCTGGGAGCCCACATGCCCAGAATTGGTAAAAGGGGTGGGAGGCAGGGCAGGAGCCGAGCCCCCACTTGGGGGCGAGAAAGAGAGAGAGAGAGAGACACCAAGACAGGGAGAGAGAGGGAGAGAAGAAAGGCTTCATATCTGGGGGCAACTGGGGAAACTGAGGCAAAGATCCAGATGATCTTTTTACTGAATCTACTCAGAGTGTCAGCTTTGCCCTACCGATCTGGGCTTCTGCACGGACGCAGTGCCCGGAGTGTGAGTGATACAGCCGCACCGGGCCTTGCTCACAGGCGCGAGTGGGCTAAGTGGGTCTCAGACGCCCCTGATGCGCATGTCCTGTGCGGTCCTGCCGTGTGGTCAGTGCATTCCCGGGGAGCTGGGCTGCCATTTCCCAGCAGCCAGAGGGACTGACCTCAGCCCCCATGCCCTTGCTGATGGAGAATGAGATGGAGGGTTTCAGAGGATACAGGGGCACAACAGGTTACTTGCTCCTCTGGGTGCCCGGTAAGGCCGCTCCCATCAGATTCCTCTGAGAGTCCGTGTAGCTCCAAGGAAAGTGGCGACACACAGCGGCCACAGCAGTTGCCAGCGGGGGTAGGGGCAGGAGACATGAGCTGAAAGGAATGTAGCGCATTCAAACAGAACAGCCTAGTGCATAGGGAGGATCAATGCAGCCAGGACGGTACGTTCTGGAAGGCAGACGCAGGCTCAGCCTATGTTCCAAGCCGATTCCAGGCCACCCAGACCCCAGCTCCATGCCCCAGATGAGGCTGTGGCAAGACCACTCTGATCTTCTGTGAGCCTGCGCACGAGGCACTCTGCAAATGCGGGGTGCATGCGGGACTGGGCTGGAGGATTGGGGAGGAAAGGTAGAAACAGCAAAATGAATTTGTAAAATAAACCTGGCTGTGACATCTGATGCCCCCTGGAGAACAGGGCAGCTGAATTGTGCCCTCCAGGAAGGAAATGACCTTGCAAAACCATGAACCAGCCCAGCCTGGACAACGTCTTCTCTCACCGCCCCCCTTTCTCCTGCTCTCTTGCCTCTATTCTTTCCTTCTTCCCAGGGGTGTCCTTTCCACTGTCCAGTGTAAGTCCTAGTGACCTCTGGCCTTTTCCAGTTTTCCTTTCCAGTCATTCCTCCAAGCTGCCCAATGTGGCCCAGAGGGTGACATGATGACACCAGAGCTCAGAGAAGAGATGCTTCTCATGCCCTGGTGTGTTCAGGGGAGGCTTCATGGATGAGGGTGAACTTGAGCTGGCCTTGTGGAGGAGGGAGTGTGACTCACTCTAGCGATGACTAGGTGGGAGGGGAAGCAGAGACCATGGTGCTGGGCCAGGAGTGTGCATAGTCTGCTCAGGGACAACAAGCCCGCTTCGGGCAGAGGGAGTGAGAAGAGAGTGCTGGGAGCTGGCGCTGGAGAGCCCGATGCCAGCTTAGCAGTTTGGATGTCTCCCCTGTGGGCCTGGGCATGAACGAAGGCTTTGGAACAGGGGAGGGACGTGTGCACCACAGAGGCTGGGGAGATGGATCTAGCAGCACCTGCTCTATAGTATCGTGCACCTTGCTGAGTGCTGAGCGTCACCTACTTCCAACCAGAAACCAGGCTGGAAGGAAGCGATGGGGACTGCATAATCACTGTCTCCATGCAGGTGGTCGATTTCTTCCCGACTTTTCAGAAATGGAGATGGATGGAGAGAGCCAGACGGTCTAATCTCCACCATAATTGAAATTTCAGTCGCACACACTTGAAGGCAAACTTGCATGAATCGATAGCATATTGATTTACACTACATTTATTTTCCCTTACACACTGCAGAAAATGTAATTATCGCTTAATTATAAAATTGCCATTTTACAATAACACATCTGACTGCCTCAGCCTGCAGCCGGAAGCCTGAGTGGTGGTTGCCACCTTGCTGTCCCTGCCTTGCAGCACAGAGGTGACCCGGCTCCCCATGCAAGCCCCTCCAGGAAAAGATCTCATTAAACTCTAGTGGCGCTGGGGCCCACTGCCTAGGAGCATGCCTCCACTTTGAAGAGTGGGCCGCAGGAGGGGCTCCCTTCTGCTGTGAGGGTCTCCTCCGCACCACAGCCCCTAAGACTGGCTTCTGGAACATCATTCCAAGGAAGCAGACAGCACTAATAATAAATAAGCAAGTGAGAAATCATTGTGTGCTGACTACGTGCCAAGGTGTGGGTGACATACGTGTGATGACACGTAGGCACCTGGAGTCCAGGGAGAGACAGCAACCAATACATAAGCATGAGTGACACCAGCTGCTGAGACAGCAGTGGGACCAGGGCCATGGGAGCTCCAAGGATGTGGAGTGGGTGGGCTGCAAGGGCCAAGCAAGGCTTCCCGGGGGGTGATGTGTAGGAGTTAGCGGGTTAAAGAACTGAGGGCAGGGAGAATGTTCCGGGTGGACAGAGCAAAGCCGGTGGGCTGGGGGAGACAGGTATTTTCAAAAAAATGAAGACACTCATTATTGCTGGACTATAGAATTCAAGGGTGTAGGTGGGTGGGGAAACAGGGAACTGGCACAGCTGGAGAGGTGGACAGAGGCCAGGGTTCTCTTTAAGAAGTTTGAGCTTCACTTTGAGAGTACTAGGGAAGCGCCGATTTGCTTTAAGCAGGGAAATGGTGTCATCAAGCTTATATTTTGGATAGATCACTTGGATGGCAGTGTGGCCAATGGATGGGAAAGTTAGAAGTCCCAGGGGGAGGTGAGGGTGGCCTGAGCTGGGATAACAGCAGTAGGGAAGGAAATACGTGCATGGCTCTGACAGGGTAAGGAGGTGGAATCAATAAATGAAGAATATTTGGTGACTGGATGGGGGGTGCGAGAGCGGGACTCCTCACGTTCTCGCTCAGGCAATAGGAGGAGGGCAGGGTCTGGGACAAGGTGATTTGTGATCACGGTGGGGACTCCAGTGGAGATGAGCAGGATGCTGAAGCACAGCTCCATCGAGAGCTCAGGAAAGAGGATTGGGAAGGAACAGGTATTTGGATGCCATCAGCAGATAGAGGGTGACTGAATCCTGTCCCTAGGTAGAATGGCACTCTCCACTCGTTCCCCAGGAACTACTGGTGGCCTATGCAAAGGGCCCCTGTTGGGCTCCATACACAGTTGATAAAATCTTCTGGGAAATCTCACCCCCTGGTTCATGTCTCCACGCTCAGGTCTCGGGAGTGGCGGGAAACCAGTGACCCAAGGAAGAGCCAGCTGTATGAAAACAAGGAAGATGGCGAGTTTTGGTATTTATCCATCTTATAAAATGATATTTTAGATCTTTAACTTGCCCAAGGCCTCAATCCCTACCCCTTTCCCTAAACTCTTATGAGGATGGGAATTAGCTTTGCAGAGACCTATTTAGAGGGAGCCTGTTTTCTCTACCAAGACACAAAAACTTGAGGTGGGGAGTTATTGTGCACTCCCTCTTTGTGGGAAAGTCATTTCAGTTTTGAAATATTGGACTTTCCAGGACATTTAAATGGCAAGAGGGAATATTGGCACCCATGGTTTGAAATCAACAGGTTCCTGGAAACCAGGATGCATGGTGGTTGTGCCTGTATCTTCTATGCCATATTATTGGGACTGGGAGCTCCCCAGTCTCCAGAGAGCAGCAGGACATTTGTCTCCCAGCCCTGACTCTGCAGTTCTGGGTGAGATGCTGGTGTCATCACCCAGAAGTCATGCAGGACTAGATGTTTTTTTTTTTTTTTTTTTTTTTTTAAATTTTATATATATATATTTTTTTTTATTTCAGCTCATCATGGGGGTACATAAGTTTAGGTTATATACATTTTCCATGTCCCACCCATCCCCCCGAGTCAGAGTCCCAAGCGCGTCCGTTCTCATTCTCCAGACAGTGCACCTGGCACTCATCATGTAGTCATACCTCCATCCCCTCCCCCCCCCACCTCCCCGGGTCTGCACCTTCAAGCATGACCATTCCCCAGAGGGTGTGCAACGCACTCATCATGTAGGCATACACCCATCCCCTCCCCCCACCCCCCATCCCAGGGGACTAGATGTTTTTAAAACACGTTCTCAGTGTATGCTCACATCTTAGAGGATGAGATGGGCATTTCTCAGAGAGCTGCCTGGTTTGCTGAGTGACATATTTAAATGAAATTTAGCATGTGTGGAGAGGAGCCTGGGTCTAAGTAATTAACAATCAGGGGGACAAATGTAAATTAGGAGGAAAATGGTCCCACTATCTCTACTTTAATCACAGTAGAACGTGGGGTTTTGGGTGTGGAACCCATTTTATTCTGCTAAAGACCTCAACAATGAACTTGGCAAAGGACCCTGGGGAAAGGTGATTTTCCTAGCAGTGTGGAAGACCCATAGCAGAGACAGACCAAGTGGTCATCCCACTGGCCACGAAACGGCTCACAGCTGGATCAATAAGGAGATGGTGTTAGTGATAAAGCTCCTACCAGGTGACATGCAGAACTTGACTCTGTTCTTGACCTCCCAACCACTAGAGGAGAGGGACGGAAAAAACAGAGGGGTGCATGACGGTGAATGAACCAGAATCTGACTCTGGTCTTTGGGTAGGACAGTGGCCAAGTCAATGGATTCTTTAGCTAACACTATAAAGGCACACTAAAGTGATGGGAACCGCCACTGTGGGGACAAGCAGTTACCACTTAGTGATATGTACCTGTTTTTAACAGGATGTCACACCAAGACTTCCAAGAGAACTTCTCCTGCCTGTTTATATGTGCCCAAACTCCAATCACCCTGGACCATGGAAACACGCTCCATGAAAGATGGTCCCCAAAGGTGTTCATGAACCAAGTGATCCTGAGAAATACTGCAGGTAATTATGACCTAATGATTACCTTACCTGGCCGGAAGCTGGCAGCCCAGCCCTGCCCTAGCTCCAGCTCTCTCTGGCCCCTGATTCTGAACCATCAGCTTGAAGGGACAGCGACTACTTCTCCAGGGAAATGATTGCTAGTGGGGAGGGCGGAAGAGTCTCCAACATGCCTCCTCTGGCCCTCCATGCTGTACCACTGTCCTCCCCTAACTCCCACCTCCTGGAGTAGAGCCAGCTCCCTGCCCTTCAGCAAATGTACAGGACAGCAGGGAGGGCTGTGGACAGAATGCTGGGCAGGAGGCAGAGCCCAGATTGAGCCATCAGCTCTGCCACACGTTAGCCTCATGACTCTGGGACTATAACTGGTCACTCTGTCCTCAGCCTTCCCAACTACAAACAGTGGAATCAGCAGTCCTTGCCTGTCCCTTCAACCCACAAAGCACCACCAGACACAAGGTGGACAATTCCTGCCCTGTCTTGGTTGGTGTAACCTGAGCAGCCTGCTGAGGTCCCAGAAGTCAGTGCCTCTTAGCCTATTTCTGGGCTCTCCTGAGATGAATCTTGTTGACCATGACCTTGGGAGAGTCACATTCCCCCACTGTGCCTCCTGTTCTCTATTTGTGACATTAATGAGTGAGATATTCCCCTGTGAAGATGAATCTGAGTGTGCTTATATTCTTGATAAAAGAGGTTGTGTAAACAACGCATTTGTGCGTGTGAGGGTGCATGTGTACGTGTTTGTGCCGAGAGGTACGCGTGCCTTCTGCCGGACACCTGCCTGTAGAGAATGGTTTGCTCGAATGACCCCGTGTACCCCAGGGTGCTCCTCTTTCCCACCTCCAGGCTCTAGTGCATCTCCCACACTGCTGCTCAGAGAACCTCATCCCCAGGAGGCCACGTGCAGACCCTAAGGAACTGCCGGGTCACTCCGGGGCAGCACATTTACCAATTCACCTTCCTGAGCTACACCTCTCTGACCATATGGCCAAAGCCTTCTTCCCTGGATATGATGCATGTCAATGAACTAACCAAAACTATCATTGGGACCATTTTTAATAGCACCTTACAAAGGAGAGAGGAAAGGGAGCCAGGGCCTGAGCACCTGCCATGCTGCTAGGTGCATTTTAATGCGTCGTCTTATTCAGCCCTCACAGAAAGCCTGGGACATGCTGGGCCTCTACATCTCCCCACTCCCCTTCAGACCTTCCTGGTTGCAACCCAAACCTTCTGAGGTGGATCAGTTCATCTCTAGCTTATCTCCATCCTTTCATGAATTTGAATCTGGCAGTTTTCACATCAGCTCGCTCTCTCTTGTTCTGGCTTTGACGAGCATGCTCGGGTAGGAGAGTACCATGAATTGCCATCTCTCTGCCCATTTTCCTGTCCCCAGTGGTGCTCGGGCAGTTGATGCCATTTCAAGGCTTGGACGGTTACTGCCTGTGTGTAAACTCACATGTATCTGTGGACTCTGGAATTTCACTTGTTATGAAAATAGCCCTTGGCTTCACAGTTTAAGAAACATTTTCACCCAGTGGAGAGTATACTTCCCCTCCCTGTTTTTAAGAGGAGACTGAGGCTTAGAAAATAAAGAAAGCTGTAGTATAACTAGTAACTGCGGGGATTGGGGCCTTTAGTTTCCAATCCAGAGCTCATAATACAACCCCACAGGGCCCTCTGAACTGGACATGGCCCCAGCTGGGAGTCCCAGGAGTGAGCTGAGCTCTGGTAACAGCTCTGTCTCATGCAGGAGGACCTCAGAGTGATGCTCACTACCCCTTCTCTGTGCAAGAGCACACGGAAGGCACCAACGTCGTCGTGTCTTTCACAGTCACTGCCATGCCACCAAGTATGAAAGCAGAAAACGAGGAATTTCCACTAGACTTCCAGGTGCTCAAGGTAAGACAGCCTGCTTCAGGCCTTGCTCTTTTGGAAATTTGTTTAAACTTTGGGCTGGCGAGAGCAGCCGGCCAGGCTGGGAGATTTGACTGCACCATGCCTTGGAGATAGAGCCCAAAGAGGCTGTAGCATACCTCTCATCCAAATTATAAATTTGCGAGAAAACCTGAGACCAGGGAAGAGATGAGACTTGACCGTGTGTACAGTGGGATTCATCTGCCCGTGTCACTTGTCAGCCTTTCCTGGGATGCTATAGAATGTAGTACTTGCTACTCAAAAAATGGTGTGGGCCAACACCGGCTGTTGTAACAATGCAGGTTCTTGGGCCCTCTCCAGACCTTCTCAAGCCTGAAAATCTGCATTTTAACAAGCTCCCCAGGGGCTGCTTATGCACATTAAGTTTGAGAATCACGAGCTAAACTTTGGGAGGAGTTTAAGAAAAGAAAGCCCTGGGTATAAATCCAGAAAGCATGTTTTTCTCTTATGTTTAGACCAAAGTCCAGTTGTAGCTCGGTGGCCGGAGTGCAAGCGTCTGTGTGGCCACTCGTCCCAGACCAGGGTTTCCCCTCCACCTGGCCTCTCCCTTCATGGCTCTCCCAACCAGCTTCTCAGCTCCCGGGGGCGTGCCCCTCCACCATGTTGCCATCACACAAACCAATCATGAGTAGGATCAGGGAATTCGTTTTTTAAAATACATTTAAAAGAAAAAAGTTACAAAAGAAAATATTGAACCTCTACTCCCTCCTCTTCCCCAAACAATTCAATGCATCCCAGAGATAAAGTGGATAGTTCTCAAATCATACATGCCACCGTGTCTCTGCTCTAATGTGGATAATTACGGTCTGGCACCCATCACACGCTGGGATCCTCTCCGAATATTAGAGTTGAAGAAACTGAGGCCCAAGGAGGTAAAGTGACACAGTCAGAGTTAATGGCAGAGCTGGGACTGGGTACCAGAGATGCCCCAAGCCTTCAGTCAAACATACAAATCACCTTTGTAAACATATCAGAGGTCCATTAATAGACTAGGCTGGAGCTTTGATTCCAATATTTCGAGAAGTGATTCCAGTTTCTTTTCACTGAGATGAAGGCAAAACTGGCAGCCTTGGGTCTTAGCCCATTTATGGACAAGCAGGGCTCCTGGGCCCTCCACCCACGGCCGAACAGTCCTGCACACCGGCTGGGGTTCACACTAGTAAGAGGCCTCTCGGTGGTACAGTACAAGCTGTGTATCCCTTGTCCGAAATGCTGGGGATCAGAAGTGTTTCAGATTTTGGACTTTTTCAGATTTTGGAATATTAGCATTATATATGTATCAGTTCAGCATCCCTAATCTGACAATCTGAAATCCAAAATACTCCAAACTCCAAAACTTTTGAACGCCAACATCAGGCTCAAAAAAAAATGTTCATCAGAGCATTTTGGATTTTCAGGCGAGAGATGCTTAACCTGCACTTCAGAATTATAAGCATGTTCACATTCCTTGTTTCAAAAACCCAGACAGGCTCTCAGAGCCTCCCTAGGACATGACACCTGAGGCTGCTGTTCACACTGTGAGCGACAGTTGTGTTGATGTGCCCAAAGTCTTACAGTTCAGGAACCCCGCCAAGATTGTAACTGTACCATTTTTAACGTGATACCAAGCCCCTTCTTTACTGCTCAGCCAGAGATGCATCATTTCTCACCATTCCCTGCTTTGCTGAAGGAGCACTCAGACCCAGAGCTCCTCGGGCTCCTGAAGATCTCAGAGGATCCTGCAGGATCCTAACTGAGTTAAACACCGAAGAACAGTCCAGAGTCTGACATCTCAAAAGACACTTGGGTTCCATTCACAGTTCAGCTGAGAAACAGGCTAGGTGTGTACCAGCAGCCCGGCACTCAGAAGTCACTTGGCCCTAATGGTGTTTGTGGCTGCAGTACTGACACAGCTGATATCATGGTCCAGCCCTGGCGGGGCCCATGACTCCCTACTTGCTGTGGGCACACTGCTGTGCCTTACATCAAACCAACACTGCTGGTGTATGAACAGGCAGGGAGAAGACAGGACAGTGGGAGGGACAAGGGTGGAGGCACCATTTCATCCTCACCCCAAAGCTCCTCCCATAAGCCACGAGTTTCCACCTCCCACCCAGCTCACCCTTGGCCTCCAGAGAAGTCTGCCCTGGCAAACAAGAGGTCTGTACACACGGGTGGGGCCCAGGCTCAACAGTGGAAGAGAAGCAAAACCCACACCCACTGGAGAGGACATTGCCTGGTGGTTGGAGCAGGGCCTTGATTACAAAGGAAGCAACACAGTTTGCTCAGTCCTCAACTCTGCTACTTAAACTGCTGAGCCTCAGTTTCCACATCCAAAAAATAGGGAGCCTAGTGTCACTTGCAAGATTATTGTGAATTTCCAACAAATTGCATGGAAGCGCTTTGCAAACTGTAGAGTGGCTTAAAAATGGAACTGCATCCTCAGAGCCACTGCCCGGAAGGATTAGAACCTGAGTATTCCCCCATTGTGTGCATACAGGCATTCCTACAAGCCGGGGGCAGGGGCCTAGAACAAATTCCCATCCTATTTTATTCTATCTGATGGAATAAAAGAAATCAACTTCTCATGGAAGCACCCAATGTCAGGGAATTTATATTTGCTCAGCTTCTGTCTCATCTGAGGCCCTGTCAGTATGTCCCTCCTCCTTCCAGTGTCATCGTCACTGCTGTGAGTAGTAACCACACCTTGCCAAGCTGGCAAAGGGACCCTTCCTCCTCTCAGACACCTTCTACCCTCCTCGGTGTCCTTCCTCTTGCTGCTCTGTACAACTGAGTAGCTTTCCTTTTTTACAACCCACATAGGGAGCAAGTAATTGTCCTGGTTCACCCCGAGGTGTGCCAGGAAACAGTCTGGCCGTGCAGGAAGGAGTGCAGGGCCGAGCAGCCTGCTCAGGTCTGCTTGCCTTTTTATTGGGTTCCAGTTCCTGAACCTGCCTTCCCTCTTCCCCACAAGGTGACTCCCAGGTATAGCCCCCAGTCGCCCTCTCTGGGCTTCCCACGCCTTTGCTGCTACCCAGTGCTGAAGTGTCACACCTGTTCCAACGCTCATGGCCTTCATGTGTTCATGGCAACAAATTCAGTCTTGCTATGTCTTATGTCAGATACAAGCTTAGAATCTCCAAACAGTTCAACAAAGCAGGAAAATATTTAGCTGTCCTGGTCTGAAGGTTGGACCCTTTAGGCTGTTCTCTTGATTAATGTTCAAGTGAAACATCTTTGAGCATGTGGCCCTTGACAGAGATAAGATTGATGCAGCCAGTTCCTTGCTATTTAAGATGAGAGCAGCACTAAGGGGTACCTTGGAAGGATCGTCAGCCTCCTGAGTTAGCCCCCAGACGCACCACAGATAGGGTGCGTGCTCTCCAAAGGCAGCTTCAAGGCACATTCTTGAGCTCCTCTTGCAAGCAAATTGCCACCCCTCCTAACAGATAATCTGGCTCACTATTAGTGAAAGGTGACTTAGGACTATGAGGAAGGCTGAGGACAGATGGAGTCTGGAATACCAATCCTCACAGGCACTCAGACCCCTCCCATTGTTGGGAGCTCTGAGCCGCCAAGAGGGAGGTGCATCCTCCTGGGGACTGCAGACAGAATTGGGGAGCAGGACATGGCCACACCCAACAGATGGTGACTGCAGCACCTCTAGGCCTTCAGGGAAGCCCCAACATGTTGACAGAGGCCAGGGCAGGGAGGCTCAGAACAGGGGCTACTCAGAAGTCCAGGCAGAAAGCTAACAGCAAGGACACCTGTCTGTGACAGCAGCAGCCCAGCCACAGAGCTGGGGGCTAGGATCTGACCCTGGCCCCCAGTACCCCAACCATGGAAGTGGAATGTTTGAAGGGCTACTAGGGAAACATTGAGGTGCAAGGAACAGGTCAGCATTTCCACTCTCAGAGCTGGAGGGCAGGGTGAGACTTAATCCAGGAAACGGCAGAAGCCCCATCTCGAGAACTGCAGAGTCAGGCCTGGGCATGACTAGCCCCGTGTTAATGTGATGCTGGGTCCTGCGAGCACTGGACCGAGACCTCCCCTCACGCCCCCACACTCACGCTTCTCGCTGCCACTGAGTGGGTCTGTTCTGTAGGATCAGCAGCCTGGACAGGGCGCAAGGGGCCGGCAAAGGGAGGAGGAGGGCAGGCGAGCAGGTAAGCAGGGAGGTCCTTACCTTCTAGTCTGTAGACGGCACACCACCCACACGCCTCTGCACGCACACTGTCTCCCCACGTGCACACGCATGCGTGCACACACACGGGCGCACACACACACACCAATACCCAGAGCCACAGGGCATTGCTGACCCTCTGGAGAAGAACTGATTCTGTCACTGCTTTTTCCAGAAGGGCCCAAGCAAGTCAGACTCCCAAACCCACCGGGGCTGCCGTTAATGTCAGCAGAATCGCTTTGCAGACTTCACCAAGTCCCTGCCATACACCTGGGGCAGTGGCCTGTCTCCTGTCTCACTTTGGAGCCCAGCCCTGGCCCTACACCCTGAACAGAAACTCTCCCCTTCCCTCTGCTTTTTCCCCCGGGCAGAGCTCATAAATAACCATTTCCTGCTCCGTAACCGTTCTAAATGGAATCCCCTTGCTTGGCTGTAGTGGGGAAAATTTGTTTAGCAAGGGGTTTTTATTATGTGATATGTATGTGACATCCGGTAATAGGAACTGCATTATATTTATTGTTTTATCTCTAAGAAAATATTGAAATAAAAGGAAAATGATCAGGGCCTATTATTCTCCAATGAGAAGAAATCTTGGGGCTCTACTGGCAAGATGCAACAGAGGAAGTGAATAGAATTCAATTCTGTAATACTATGGCAGTCCGTAGTATTTCTCTAAAGGTTCAGGAGAGAAGGGGCTTTACGGACCCCAGAAGAAAATCAGTGTTGAAACAATGCCACTAGTTTCCATGGAAGTCTTCTCTGCATATAAGAGAGAGAGAAAACCCAGAAACCCAGGGTGCTGTTAGACTTAGTGAGATAAAGCTGTGTGTCGTATCTCTTTGCATTCACTGTAGTGTCAGGGTCTAGACGAAATAACAGTCTACCTGCTTTGTGAGAGTTCAGGTGGGCACTGTCTCCCTTTTCAGGGCCTGCCCTGCTGTTTTGGTGAACAGAGAGGGTCTGGAAGGTGGTGGGTCTCTCCCGGCGGCCGGGCCCATGCACAGACGGGCTGTTCTCACAGTCATCATGTTCCTTCTAGTTCCAGCAGTTCCGGGAGAGTCTGCCGCCCACATTTTATTCCCCATTCAGAAATGCTGTCCGGGGTATAAACTATCAAACCAAGCGCAACTTCACAACGTCCTTCCATCTGAGCCCTGGGACCTATGTCGTGGTCCCTGAAACACAGAGAGATGCAGCTAAGTTCTTGCTCCGAATCTTCCTGAAAACGCCAGACAACGACAGGTACAGAACCCCTGGGATTCTAAACGTTTTATTCTATTTAATTTTACAAAAATGTGTGGTGTCGTCATGGGCAGTGGTCTGTCTATGCAGCATGTGCTGTGTTAGTGGGGGACACAACACGGGCCCAGCTCTGGAGCAGCTCACCGAGAACCAGACCACAGACAGGCTGAGGCCCTCGCGAGGTGGAAATGCAAAGTCACGTGGGAGGGCTGAGTGGAGGGACCCACTTCTGGCAAGAGGGACTGAGGAAGGCGTCTCGGAGGAAACGGCACCGGAGCTGGTCCTTTGATGGTTCCGAGCAGGCGGAGGAAAAAAGCGTGAGCAGCAGCAGGGAAGTGGGTGAGCACAGGGCTGGTTGGAGAGTGGGTGGTGTCAGCATCTGCACAGGGAGGTGGCGTCTGGCAAGCCTGGCACGCTGTCTGAACTGTGGCCAGAATGTGGGGTGTGGCGGGGAGACAGTGAAAGATGGGCCTGAACGACAGAGTCCAAGCGTGGAGGGTCGTGCATCCAAGTCAACAGGTCAAGACTGGGATCAACAAGTGCTCACCCACTGGGCCCCTCTTGCGCCCAAGGCAAACATCGCTGTCATCAGGACGGTCTTTGCGGTTGAGCGTGGGGGAGGCCTTCTCACTCCGGCATGGCAGGCAGCCGTCATACCTCCAATTCGAGGTGGAACATAAGACACAGCTTATCTGCCTTCTCAGTAATGGGGGTCGTGGTATGTGTGTATCTGATTGCAAAAGGAACATCTACTAGACAGTTCCGCGTCCACCCGAAAGGCCGGGCACGTGGCCATGGTGCTTGTCTGTCTGCCGACTGCCTGGCTGCCCACCTCATGCCCTACGGTGCTAAGGGCTCCCCACTCAGGCCCTTGGCAGCGCCCAGTGCCATCCGAGTGCCCTCCATATGCAGGCCCCTTCGAGTGCTGTGCAGGGTGTCCTTGTCACACTGTGCCCTTGATTTTCCAGGAGCCGGAGAAGCAATTTCAGCCTCAGAGCACGGAAGGTAGGTATGCAGGAAGGTTTGGCTGGGTAGCTTCATTGGCCACCTCCCATCCCAAAGAGCTCTGTCCCCCTCCTTACCTGTCCTCTGACCAGTGAAGACAGAGACACCCCGAAGGGCTGATGACGGCTCGCAGGGGTGGGGGAGAGGGAAGAGACCAGCCTCCAAGGCCAGGCTCAACCCGACCACCCTCCTTCCACAAACTTCGGGTTTTTTTATTCCCCTAAAGGTTTTGTCCAACTTCCCGATGAAATCTCTATCTCAGACCTAGGTGGGGGTTGTTGCGCCCTCGCTGTCCCAGACAGGTGGCTTCCTTCCCCTGAAGTTTCACGTGGGTTGTTTTCCCTTTGATCCAGGAAAGTCTTTCAGAAACCAGCTCCCAGCAAAGCATTTTCTACAGATACGCTCAGCAGGTACGGTACCTCCCCCAGGGGCCTTAGCGGGACGGGGGATGGAGGGCCCCTCCCAGGCCCTTATCAGGATGCAGACAGAAGGGCCTTGATGGATTGTTTATCAGCCCGTCTCCCTGGATCGCCTCCAGAGCTGCTCTGGCTGCCAAACTCTGCAGGGAAGCAGCGTCGTACCCGGTGTCATCTTGGTGACATCCGATGGAATGTAGAGTTTAGAAAGGGAAGGGATAATTATGAGGAGAGGGATGTATGGGGTGTGTTGCCTTTTAAATCTTAAAGCAAGCAATTGGCAGTACCCCTTGAAATCTTTCCTTCTCCACTCGGCCACCTCCCACCAACCTGGCATCGTTCCTCCCGGGAGCTGGCCAGCTTCAGAGAGCGGCAACAGCGTTCTTGCTGCCAAGCCACCTAGGTGCACATGGGATTTTCTTAATGGTTTAATAAACTGTTGTAGAGAACTCCTTGACTTGTCAGGATAAAACAGCTGCCAAGGGCTCTGCACGACGGGCCTTTTACTATTAACAATCACGTTGGTGTGAGAAGCAGAAAGTGATGCCGATGACCGTGGGTGCCATGCCGGCTTGAGCCAGGCAGAGGCCCAGGGCAAGAAGGATGCCAGGCCCTGCCTCTGTGTTCAGAGGGCCAACAGGGTGGTGGTCACCCAGCGGCAGCCTGGGCCCAAGAGGAGAACAGAAATGAAAACCGAAGAATGTGGCTGGAGTGAGGGGCACATACAGCAAAGAGCAGCTGAACGTGAAACTCTGTGAATTCAGTATCAGCCCGGGATTCAGGCCGCCATCTGGGCTGATTCTGAAGGCACTTTGCTTGATGCAGGACAAGGCCGGATGACTGTCCTCAGTCTGTGGGCTCCCGAAGGCAGGGATGGTGTCATATGCACTCCTCGTCCCCAACACTGATCACTGTCCTTGGCACAGAGGAGGTGCTCAATCATTTCCCTTGAATTCAATTAAGACAGATTAGCTCCCCCAGAGCAGATGCCCAAGCTAAGGTTAGCTGCCTCGAGGTGGTTAGCAGGGCCTGATTAGGATGCCTGAGACCCAGCTTCTTTCATGGCAGGTGGCAAATTCTCACACATGGTCCGTGCACCTGCACCTTTAAGATAAAAATAAAATTTGTCATATGATAAGATGGGACAGATTCCCTAATCAAGACTCTTCCAAACAACAGCCAAATGCCTCCTCACAGAGGGTGGCTGGCAGCCCCTATGGGGCCTTTGTGGGAATTAGAATAAAACCCAGATGCAGCATCATGCCAAGGTGCATGGCTACAACAGAGGCTGGATTCCAGCCCCTTCTCACCTCTCAGCTGGGCATCCTCGAGCAGGGCCCACCTGGCTTTATTCTGCACAACCTGCAAACTATCCTCAGAGACTGTGTCCTCCCAAGAGAGTGTAAAGCAAAATATTAATGCATGCATTCACTCTGTCCTCTCTCCTGATCTTTATGTAGCTTCAACTAACTTTAAACTACTACAAGCACTTGCTACTACCACTACCATTAGTTCCCTTTACTACCCAAGCTAGAGGTGATGGCGCTGCTACCCAGGGTCTACCCATGGGAGAGGAAGGGTACACTTGGGCTCTGGGCTGGGCCAGGTCTATCCATCATCTGTCCTTAATTCCACTGGCAGGCATTTGCCAAGCACCTAGGACATCCCAAGTGCCACCCTAAGCTTTGGGCGTACCAAAGCACAGTGCTTGGGTGACTTACGTTGTGGTGGGAGAGGCAAACATTGCAATTTTGGGGGCTTTGTTTTAGAAATCCTCATCTCCATTCCTACCCTCACCTCCTTAAACACTTTTGGCTGGTTATGGGAGTGTAGGATCCAAGTCAGGCTCTGTGGGGACGCGGAGAGGGAAGAAGACGTGGCCACGCCCCGGAGCTGCTTATGATCTAGTGGAGGTTCCTCATTAGCACGCCAACTGCTGTCCAAATGGAGGTGATATCATGCTTTTGAAGAGCAACTCCATTGATGGTGGGTACACAACACCAACTTCCCTGACGTAACCGAAAGTGAGGTGTTGGAGAAATGACCCGAGGACCCACTTCAGACGGTGGCAGGATGCTTGTTCAGGGAGCATCCTGCGGGTTCACCCTCCCGGTGAAGAACCCCACGAGGGCTGCGCAGCTGTCTGTGCTCTCAGCCCTGGGAGATGGAAGGGGCATCGCGTCTGTTATCTGTGAGGTCCTGGTTCTCAGAAGACCCCCACGAGGCACGTTCTACCACCTGGCCAGTGCCACTCTACAAAGCCCTGCTGAGAAACCTCACTCCGGCACCAGCTCCCCGCAGAAAGGCGTCCCCAGTGTGACGGTGGCACATCTTCCCCTCAGCCCTTCCCAGGCTGCGTGTGAGGAACGGCCACATGTAGAACTCTCGGCGTCTCTGACGCTGCCTGTCAAGCTGTCCAATGTCCCCAGTATCAAATAGAATGCAGTTAACTCCTCCAGAAGTCGACGCCGGGAAAAGTTTCTCCTTCCCCCCAACCTCAATTGCCTCCAGCTCTTAGTCTAAGGAAAACATGACATCTCCCTTTTTCGCTTCAGTGGCTGGGAAGACTAATGCTAAGTAATGTGTTCAGTTAGAGCAGCTTCTCTTAGCCCACGTTTCTGGTATTTTTAACTCCTTTCATCACACACGTGCACACACACACACACACAGACACGGTAGTCACATTGCCCCCAGTCTCTTTCTGGAAGCAGATGGGGAAAACACCCAACGGGCTGAGTTGAGTCATTCAACACCTTCCCTGGGGCTCCCACTTGCGGGGACGGTGGGGAGGAGGCACACACGGCGTTCAGTCCCATAACGAATGCAGAGAGAAACGCAGGGCGTCCCACGCCCAGTGCCAGCGTCGTGGCCAGCACTGCAGATGCTCAGGGGAGGGAGTGACCGCCATGGCTGGGAGCCATCAGGGGAGGCTTTGTGACAGAGGTGAGATGGGCACGTGGCAGGAACTCAGTGCTCAGAAATCGAGTGCTTTTGCAGACAGGGCCAGGCGGACGTGCCTCTCGGGTTCTGGCACTGAAGTGCTTCCTCCCTTGCTTGGATCAGGGGCTGGACATAGACGCCACCCAGCTCCAGAGCCTACTCAACCAGGAACTCCTGACAGGTAGGAGCAGCCCACGGCCTGCTGGCCCATCCTCGACCCCTCTGCCACCTGCCCCCCAACACGTCAGTCCCTCCTGGCCTTCCCTCCTCAGGACCCCCGGGAGACACGTTCTCCTTGGACGAGTGCCGCAGCATCCTGGCTCTGATGGACGTATCCTTTGCAGTCGTCCCTCCCTCTCTCTGACAGCCCCTCTCCCCAGGGGTCCAGTCGGGACAGCAAGGAACCTTTCTCACTCAGTATTTTCTCTCCTTCTTGGCCCCAAGTTTCCATGGATTCGCTACTAACTCACTAACTCTCCAGGCCAACCACAACAACACGACAATAGGCCCAATCGAGCAAGCACCTACTGTGTGCTGAGAATTGTACTGGCTTATATATATATATATATTTTTTTTTTCCTTATAGTTCTTGCAACAACTATGTGATGTAGGAAGAATTATCTCATCATACAATGAAAGGAACAGGGGTTCAGAGATGTTAATTTGCCCAGATCATGCAGCTAGTCAGGACTTGTGCCCAGATTTGAAGTTGGGGTTTTCAGCCCCCAAAGTCCACGTTCTGACCTTATCCTATGCTGCCTCCTTAGAGTACCTGTGGGACCATTCTCCCTCCCAGCTCTCCCCTTACCCCTGGAGGAGTCACCACGATTTAAATTTCTTAACAAGGCCCCCACTCAATAGAGATAAGAATGACCAAAACATAGAAAAGTCCCTGGTGGGCACAGCAGCTGCACCCCATGGCTGCGACTGTGATGCGTTAGCAGAGGCGGCGGCTGGGTGGAGGCCAGTCAGTGACTCGCCCCAGGTCAATGGCGACAAGTGGCAGGAACATGAACCCGACCCTGGGCTCCTGACTGTCCTGATTTCACCCCCCGTGAGCGATTCTCCCCTGACACCCCCGGTCCCAGCAGGCAGGAGAGGCTGACTCCGCGTGTGCACGCCCCAGCTGCTGCCTGGCCAGCCCCTCGCTGGGCCGGGAGCTGTCTCCTGAGACAGACAGATCTGCCCGCTCTCCCACTGCCAACGAGGCTCGATCGGGACTGCGAAGCCGGCCACTGTGGAACAAGAGGGCTTTTTGATGGAATCATAAGTCAGGCCCTGTCTCTGTTGGCTGTGGTTTGGAATCACTCAGAGACACTGCCCATCCCCCACAGAGGAACCCAAACGGTCCACGCAGCCCCATGGCCCAAGGGAGGTCATGTTGCTGGACGCCTGCAAAGGGGACGGACCTTTCCTAGCCTCCCCCTACCCCCCCCACTGGCTCCCCTTCCAGTGCTCAGAGGTCAGTGCTCTTCCTCTCTTTGCTCCTCACTGAACTCACTGCAGGGAGTGGGCAGGTCTGGCTTCAGTGTGGACACAGAAAGCATTCCCTGTGCGCCCGTGCACGTGGGACTCACACCCTTACCTGCATACGCTGCTTCTGGAGTTGCAATGACCCCTCCTGCCCCTCCCCACTCTCCCCTGCCAGAGAGCCCCCTCTGACTGGTAAGCCTATGTCCTGGGCTTGCTCTCTTCCCCCGGATGCAAGTGACATTGGCCTCTTTTTCTCAGGGCTTCCTTCTTCTTCCAGTTGTCCATTTTTCTTTGTAAAACAAATCTAAGCCAGGTCCCTTTCAGACTTGCAGGAGACAGCTGGCGTGGGGCCACATCTAGGTGGTGCTGAACCAACTGTTACTAGTGGTGGATGGAGCTGCTCGGGCTTTGTTGGCAGGACCAGGGGCCCCTCTGCTCATTGCACGCCGGGCTGTTAACTCTTAACTCCCCATCCAGCTGCAAGTGAACGGGCGGCTCAACCAAGAGGAGTTCACGAGACTATGGAGGCGCCTTGTCACCTGCCAGGTATGGGCATACTCTCCATGACTAACTAACGCTCTTATTCCATCCAGTTTAGCAAATGTTTACTGGGTGTCCTACCCTGCATCAGGGCTGAGGGGTATGAAAAGAGAGGAAACCTCACCCCTGCCCTCCAGGAGTGCTCACATTTTGTTTGGGGAGACCAACATGCAGCAGGAGGGCACAAGGCCCAGCGGATCAGGGGCAGGGTGGGGGGTGCTGTGGAGGTTGGGGGAGGAAGACATCCCTGGGGACTGTAGCTAAAGCTGCCAGGTAGCATTTTCCTCCTTGTTCCCCCGCCACCCAGTACACATCCCTGGCCCTCCAGCCCCTCTCGTGCCCTTGCAATCCATGGCCCAGAGGATCTGTCAAAGCAGATGTGGTCTGGGGCCCTGTGTGGCCTCCCTGTTGGTCTTAGGACAAAGTCTGAACCATCAGAGCAGCACACGAGACCCTCTGAGCTGGGCCCCTACTCGGGGTCCAGGAGAAGCCCCCTTCACTCATCCCAGTCTCGTCTTCAGATCCCAACTGAGACTCCTCATTACTCCCTATAAACTCATGCCCACCCCGGGACCCCCTGCTGTCCAGGACGTCCTCCACGTCCTCACACGGACTTCTTGCTTCTGTTCCCACATCAGCGTGTTTTCCAGAACACCCAGAAGAGCCCTGGAGTCCTCCGGAGCTCAGACTTGAGGACGGCCGTAGCGAATACAGGTAGATGGACGCCCTCTGAGCTCGGATGGCGGGGCCGTAGGGTGGGTGGGGTGGGTGGGGGCCCCCACCCTCTGCACGCCGCAGGCCAGGCCGGCGCAGCAGTGCGCCCAGTCAGGAGAGGGCAAGTGCAGCTCCTGCGTCCTCCCCTGGGTCACGCTGCCCTCGGGGCCTCCAGGACTCTGGCCTCAGACATCCTTTCCCTGCCTGAGTTCCCCTACGCCAGCCAATCTCCCCACTGCCTTTTCCCCCAGCGCAGCGCTAACTGAGAAAATAGCCCTGCAGGATTGCTGCCCTTCCAGGAATCGAGACGGCCTCAGAGCCGCTCCGGCTCAGTGTCTGGGCCATCAGGGTTAAATACCCGCGGGCAGGCTGGTGAGCTCCCTTCTCCCTCTTCACAGAGGGTCTGGGCTAAATCCAATCAAACAGCATCTGTCTGCTTCAAGGAGGCAAAAGCTTTCTTTCCTGGGATAACGATGATAATACCTTAGGGTGCGTAAGTGCTTCATGGTTCACCAAGCGCTTCTATTGGCGTCCTCTCAGTCGACCGACGTGACTACCTGCGCACTGGGAAGGGCAGGGATCATTATCTCCATTGCGGCTGATGGGGAGAATAATCATAAAAAGATTATGCAAGGAAATGGCCAGCAACCTTAATAAAATGTAAAATCAGGTTCCCCCAGGTAATGCCAGAAGGAAAGTCTCCATAATTCTCCCTCTAGGGCTCCTAGCCTGGGGGGCGGGGGAAGACGGGACTGCTGCACCCCTGCTCTCCTGTAACGTACACCCTCCTCTGTAGTCCTTCGTGACGTAGAGCTGGGTTCACAAACCTGAGCGTGCGTCGGCATCCCCTGCAGGGCTTGTTAAAACACAGATTGCTGAGCCCCCCTCAGCATTTCTGATTCAGAAGGTCTGGGTGGGGCTCATGAATTTGCATTTCCAGCCGGCTCCCAAGGGATGTGCATGCCCTGGTCTGGGGACCACAGTTTGACAACCACTGAAGGGCCAGTTAAAGATGACATCTCTAAAGGAGAGCTCACTCATGACACCAGAGTAATAAAAGGGAGAAAAATAGAGACTAGTTCAAATTCAACTCAAAAGCCTCCGGAAGCCAGGCAGGTAACTTAAAGGGCAGTGCACTAACTGTAAGAAAATGGGGGATTTGAGAATGTGGCAGGCTGGAGCGTGCACGCTCTGTCTGAAGGCATTTACATTCACGCTTTCTTAACTGTGCTGGAGAAACCAGCGTCTCTGGCTGCCTGGGGCCCACAGGCCACCAGGCTTGTCCCTTGAGGGGTGGTTTGGCTTACAAGGTTCTGCGTGGTCCCCAGGGCTTGCAGGCCTGACTGTGCCAATCTGCACTTGGCCCCTGTGTGGTTGGTGCCTCCCTGGAGCTTATGGCTAGACAAGCAAGATGACAAGGTGCCTATCTCCTGCCCGCCTGGTGCCATCTTCTGAGTTCTGGTCTCTGAGGACCAGCCTTTTTCCTGGATGGCTGACTTAGGTGTGCCCCTCTCCCAGGGACCACACCTGCCCACGCTGGCAGCATCCACATGTAAGACCCACGTGCCATCAAGGATGGGGGAGGAAGGTTGTTTCACCAGCAGAGAGCGGCCTGGCAGAGGCAGGGCTGGAAACAAAGCCCAGGTGTCCCGGCAGCTCCCACACTTCATGGGAATTATTAGATGATTGTGAAGGCCGATGTGTCCCCAAGACAGTCAGTGTCTCTTGAGCACGAGTTGGTCTCTGGCCAAACTTCCGAACTGTGTCGCTGGGGCCCAGCAGCCAACAAAAAGGAGAAGACACTGCAGTGAGGGGGACCGGCTGCCAAGCCAGGCAGAGTAGGAGCTGGCGGAAGGCCGTGGGCCCTCTGAACAGTCTCTCAAAGCTGGTGAGGCAGAGGACCAGCCCCGCCCGCAGCCGCCTCTCCGCTCACACGCTCGCCCTGCTGCCCAGACTTCCTCGCAGGCATCTCCATCAGCGATGAGCTGCTGGGTCTCATGACCCTCCGCTACAGCGACAGGGCCCACAGGGTCAGCTTCCCCAGCCTGGTCTGCTTCCTGATGCGGCTGGAAGCCATGGCAAGTAAGTGTCACCGGGGGACACCCGGGAGACCTTCACAGTGGCCCAAGAGTGCAGGAGAGGACCAGGAGCCCACTCCTGCCCCAGGCCTGGGCGGGGCCTCCGCGGCGGGGTGGGCTGGTGTCCTGCGCGAGGCGCCCTTGCTCCCAGGGGACAGAGCCAGCCGGGCTGCCAGTGATGTCGGCGGCTCCCTCTGCACGCCTCTCCCCAGCACATTCCCCTGTCGGCTCCTCTCGGGAACACGGTTACTCTAAACCACTCTGCCCTCTCTGGGTTGTTTATAATTGAAACCTGCTCTTCAGTCATGCAATGGAGGGTGTGAATCTCCGCTGAAGGAATTGCACACACAAGTGAATAGGTGTGGGCAGGAGGCCCCTCCCTGGGGTGCAGAAATCCACCGTGTAGGCCAGAGGTTTTCACACTTTCTAGCAGCATCACCCTTTGTTTTCAATGAAACCATGTGTGCAAACCCAGGCCCTAACAAAGCGGAAGATGGCGCAGCTGTGGTTGTGGTAGCGCAAAGGCCAGACCCCTGCGATCCTCACCACCCGCTGTGAGGCTCCTCTGCAAACCCCACAGCTCTGAGCTGGGCAAGAAGCTTGAAAGACTGGAGCCCTGGGAGGGTGAGAGAAAACCCGAGGCACAAGCCTTGCCTCCCAGAGAGTTCTCAGTTGGACAGGGGAGGCCCCCAAATTGTGCCTGTGAAACAAAGACAAGCCCACACCTCCCCAGGGCCAAGTGCAGGGATGCAAAGTGCAAGCAGCAGGAGGAGGGCAGGCGTGGGGCAGGCAGGCCCGGGGAGCTGTGCTGAGGAGGTGCACCTGAGCTGCCCAGGGAGGGGGCTTGGCTGCAGAGGGAAGAGGACGGGAGGGGGCACGCTCTGAGCGGAGGGAGGAGCTGCTTTGCACAGAATCCCCACATCAGCTGTGTTCAGCTCCTTGTGGGCCCAGGCCCGCCTCCCCTCACCTGCCCCGATTCCCTCCTCTTCAGTCAGTCAAACCTTTCCTTCTTGATCCTAGAGACTTTCCGTAACCTCTCCAAGGATGGAAAAGGACTCTACCTGACAGAGGAGGAGGTAGGCACTGTCCCCTCCCCGGGACAGGCACAGTCCCAGGCCGCCTCTCCTGACCTGATTCCACGGGGCATTTTTCTCCCCGAGGGCATTGAACCCTCCGTCAGAGGCTGGCCAAGCTGCTCCCCCCCTCCACCCCTGACTCCGATTACTGCCTTATATATCGCTGGCTGCCAGGCCGCTTTAGGATCTTGGCAGACTGATTTTATTTTTTTCCAATAGCTTAATAAAGCAGAGGATTATGTGGAAGTCATAAATCCAGGAGGGAACAGAAGAACGTTCAGTCGCGGAGCTCACTGTGCTTTAAACTGACTCCCACCGGGTTTTAGAGCCTCCTGGCCAGCCAGCGGGTGGATCTCCGCCACCCCTCGCTGTGGCTGCTCAGGGAGCAGCAGCTGTGCCGGGACAAAGGGCTGAGACCTCCTGCCTGGTTGGAATTAGCTGGAGAGGGGCGATGGGACTGGACTGAGACCTGAGGGAGGAGGGTGGCACTTGCTCTGCTCTGTACTGTGCTAACAGACTTGAAGAATTGGTTGTAATGATGATGCTTATTTTTCAGTGGATGAACCTGGTCATGTACAACTGAGGCAAGACGTAGAGCTGACCTCACAGTTCAGGTAAGGCCTGTGGCTTCGGAACCACCTCCTCCTGGGAGCATGATTCTGCTTCTCCAGGAAGCCACACGAGACCCTCTCCCTGGGATTATGGAGCCCTTATCTGTGAACCAAGGGTCAGCTGCTCAGGGCCCTTGAGTGTCAAGGCCAATGCTGCAGACATCAGCCAGGCCATGTAGACCAGTGGATGTTTACGTAAGGATGTGGCTTGAAAGACATGAATGAGGGATTTAGAATTCTTAATTGAAGTTCCAGAGAAACACAGGAAAGGCAGTAGAAATGGTGGAAACAGAATGGTGTGGAGCGATAGAAATAGGTCTTGGTGAGAGGAGAGTCGGTTCCAGCCCTACATTGCCTTGCTGGGCAGCTCCAGCCAGATCACAGCAGCTGTAGGCATCAGTGTTCACACCTCCAGTGTGAGTGCTGAAGAAAATTAACACCCACGTCATTGCCTCTACGTTTATTTTCCCAAACAGACCCTAGAGTTCCATAGTCCCCTACCCTGCTATAGCAGAAGCCCCAACAGAGTCTTCTAGAATCCTCCAGGACTGGGGATCTCAATATTTTGTGCTCCCCATTGTTGGACATCCGTAGATGTTAGCTAATCTTTATCTAGAAGCAAGTCTACTTTCCTGGAACTTTCTACCTATGCTCCTAGCTCTACTCTCTGGACCACTGTAGTAAAAGGCTGGACATGGCAGGCCTTCGACTACTTGAGGATACCTCTGTGGCCTTGTCCAAACTTCTCTTCTTTAGTTATTCCTGCTGATTTTCATCCCAGGACCTTCTGGTGACCATTCTCTATATGCCAATGTCCCTTTGAATCATACAGTTCTCCACGTGGCAGACCTATGATCCATAACCTCTGAAACAATATTATTTTTGCAAACAGTATTAATTTCCCAATCATGCACCTTAAAATCAAGAAACAGACATTGTTCCCATAAAGAAATAGTATTTTAGCATAAATATTTCTTGATGAACACTGGTGCTTCCTAATTATAAATTAACGAATATTGCAGAGATCATAGTCAATGTCACTTAACTGTATTTTCTTGAATTCTTCTCTAGCTCTTCTTTAAAAATAGGACATGTGATCATTTCCAATTTTATTGTGCTTATTCCAATCTACATGATTTCTAATATCAAGCATGATTCTTCAGTTGTGTCTTTAAGTTCATTCAACACACAGAGCTGAAACGTTTGAACTTCTGAAATGGCTGGATGCTCTCTCACTATCTTTTCTCCATTCAGGGTTCCAGTTCTCTCTTCACTCCTGTTTCCACCCGTCCTCATTTGAAGATTATATAAGAAGGAAGTAGAATATCAGATGCGTGGTTACGCACATTTCAGTCTCCTTCGAGAACGCCTATCATCACCCCTAAGAGGGCTCCCTCACTAATCACCCCTGACAGCACATTGTTAAAGCACATCCACTCACTCTTGGCTCATGGGTTGCTTTGCAAAACTGAAGGCAGGAGAATGAGGAAGTTCTGCCTCCAAATCTGCAAACCCAGCTTCCTCTGTAACCATATCCTCCCTTGCCCCTCTTATGTTAGAGGGGATATCCCACTCAGGGTGTTCTATATCTCAATCCCTTCCACTGTCATCTGACTACACGGATTCTCTCCTCTGTCTTCTGAATATAAACCCTTCTCTCTCTTCCAGAGCCTTCCCATTCCCATTTAAACGTGTGTATCTTTTAAATTTCTTCCATCTCATATCCCTTCCAGCTACAACTCCATCTCTTTCCTCTCGTTACAGCCAAACTTCATAGAATGAATTGTCTCCACGTCCTCACCTCCCGCTCTCCCCTCAAACTACTTTAGTTTTGATTTCTTAGACATCATCTCTCTCCTTGACTTTTGCATTGGCTTCCCATCTGATTGTGCATTCCTATCCCTCAAATCAATTTCCTGCAGCCGGAGTACACCTTTAAAACTTCAAATCCAGTCATTGCATTCTCCAGGTTAAAACCCTTCAATGTTTTCCTGTTACTCTATGGGAAAAATCTAGAGTCATTAACATGCACCATAAGAGCCTGGATCATCTGGGCTCTCTCTGCCAAGCCACCTAACCACACCTTGAGCCTCTCCTTCCCACTGTCTGCTCCCACCATGCCAGCAAACCTTTATTTCCTTCTATTTTCTGTGCCTTTCCCAGCCTCAGGTCTCTAACCTTACTGTCTTCTCCACCCTGGGTGTCAGTCACCAAACTCATGCTCCTCCCTGTCTTAGCCCATTTGGCTTCCCATATTATTTACTCACGTGTCACCTTTTCCCAGTCAAAACATTCAGCACACTCTTTTGTTGTTGCCCATTCCTTCCTTTTTTTAGAGAGTGATTTATTGAGATATAATTTCACACACCATACAGTTCACCCACTTAAAGTACAGAGTTCAATGGTTTATAGTATGGTCACGGAGTTGTACAACCATAACCACAATATAATTTTAGAACATTTGCTATCACCACAAAAAGAAACCCCATGGCCATCTAAGCATGCCCACAGCAGTCACTCCCCAGTTGCATCCCACCCTCTAGTCCTAGGCAACCACTAATCTACCTTCTTAATCTATACACTTGTCTATTGTGGCTATTTCATATAAATGGGATCATGTAACATGGGATCCTTTGTGCCTGGCTTCTTTTACTTAGCATGTTTTCAGGGTTCAACCATGTGGTAGCATGTATTAATGCTTCCTTTTTAGTGCCAAATATTTCACTGTGGCTATACCATATTTTATTCATCTACTCATCGGTTGGTAGACATTTAGGTTGTTTCTATTTTTTAGACTGTTGTTAATAATCCTGCTATGAATGTTTGCATACAAGTTTGTGGATGGGCATATGTTTTCATTTCACTTGGGTATATACCTAGGAGTGGAATCACTGGATCATATGGTAACTCTACATGTGACATTTTGAGGAACTGCCAAACTGTTTTCCAAAGCAGGTGCACCATTTCACATTTTCTCCAGCAGTGAATGAGGGTTCCATATTCTCCATATTCTCCCCCAAACTTATTGTTGTCTTTTCTACTGTGTTCATTCTAGACAGCATGAAGTGACATGTCATTGTGGTTTTGATTTGCGTGTCCATGATGACAAATAACGTTGAGCATCTTTCCAGTGCTTTCTGATCATTTGTATATCTTCTCTGCAGAAATGTCCACTCAATCCTTTGTCCATTTTAAAGTTGGGTTATTTATCTCTTCACTATTGAATTATAAGAGTTCTTTTTATATTCCAGATGTTAGTCCCTTCTCATTATGTGATTTGGAAAATTTTTCTCCCATTCTACAGATTGTCTTTTCAGTTTTTTGATTATATATATTTGTAACATTTGAGTGTTAATTTTGATGAAATCTGATATATATATTTTTTCTTTTGTCACTTGTGCTTTTGGTGGTGTATCTTAAGAAACCATTGTCTAGGCCAAGGTCACAAATGTTTACTCCTGTTTCATAGTTTAGCTCTTACATTTAGATTTGGTTCATTTTGAGGTAATTTTTGTATATGGTATGAGGTAGGGGTCGAACTTGATTGTTTTGCATGCGGATATCCAGATGGCCTGCCACCACTTGTTGAAAAGATTATTTTTTAGTGGCCTTTTATCTGCCCTTGCACTCAGTGGCCAAGTTAGAGTACACTTCCTCTCTCTGTCTCACTTTCAATGCATCGGCTCTCCTCTGACGTAGTGGATTAGGATATAGGTATGTACAACCAGGCTGAACTCCTTTTCCTCCTTCCCATCCTATCTATTTCCTTTTGAACAAAGCATGTGCCTCATTGCCACATTGCGGGCCAATACATTAAAATATGTTAAATATCAAGTTCATACTTGAAAAAAAATGCTAATACTCAGTGCATTGATCTATGCTCCTTTGACATTTGAGGCCATATTGGTCTTAATTGATTTCAGAGTCTAGAGGGTCAATACACAGCAAATCACACCCTGCCAAGCGTTTGTCTCTAGCTAATGCCATCCACATCCATGTTGATATACTGTCAATATGGCAGTAAAATATCTTTTTCTGACAAAATTAGTATTTATAACAATTTCCCACCGTACAGAACTATAGTGTCTTGAAGAAAGAGCTACCTTCTCCTAACCTGCATGAAGGTGAAGACATATGGCAGCAGTAGCCCAGTCCTGCTGATCACCAACAACAGTTTTCACTAGGAGCAGTGGGTCTGCTTCTAGCCCAATAAATTCCTCTCTCCCATTCCATTCTTTTCAACCATAGAAAGCTTTTGGTGATACCTGGCTAACTTTGGTTTGAAGACTGGTATCGTTTGGCAGATGAGACTATCAGAGTTTGGATCAAATGCTCCTGTGCAGGTTGAGTTGAGAGTTGGCTGGAGCATGGATGAGCCTTTGGAGATGTGAACGCTCCCGGCACCACTGGCAAACAGGCAACTCCTGGTGCCAGGGTGTCAGCCTGCTGGAGCTGGCTATGGAAGAGAAGTGTACTCAACTAGGAAGTTGACATGAATACTCCAAGGAGGAGGAAGAGTTGGAACCCAGGAAACAGAAGATCCAACACTAGAAAGAGAGGCAGGAAGTCCAAGAGCCAGAGCTGTGCAGCAGAACAAGAGAGTGAGCAGTTCCAAGGGGAGTGGGAGGGATGACCTTTGGGAAAAATGGAACCAGTAGTTTATCAGATTGCTTAATTATAGGACAGAGAGTGTTCAGAGGGGTTTTGAAATTCTGCTAGAGAGCTTTGGAAGAATTATTAGGATAATCACTTAGACTAAGCAGACAAAAAAAATGAGGTAATTATTAACTCCTGGAAGAACAAAGAGTTATAGAAAAAAGGAAATGTGATCCTAGAATATTTCTTCATTCAGCAGCGAACAGTACATACATAATTGTAATGAAATAAAAATTGAATATCGATTTAACAAAAATGTGGTATGTTAGAAGAATGGAGGGAGAGAAGATATAGATGTGAAAGTGTATTGGGAGCACCCAGCCCCATCTTCCATCATATGAAGGCAATAGGCTTTTAAAATTGACAAATCAAGGAATAACTGTGGAAGCATATTATTTAGAAATATGGAGGGAAACATCAGAAGAAAGAGTTTTGTGGGGAGGAATTTAGCGTAGAAAAGGGACAGAGGGCTGCCCTTTTTCCTTCGTGCCTTGTAGTACTATTTGGATTTTTGAATTATATACATTGGACTGAATCTTTTGGAAATATAAATAAGCAAACTAGCAAATAGTCTGAAAGACAAGAGTTTAGGACTCGAGAGGAGGAGGGGGACAGGGAAGAAGAGTCGGGCTGCTTCTTTGCCCTGTGGGCAGGGCAGTTTGCTAGTTATCACTGCAAAAAAAAGTCTACGCAAGAATGTCAATTTAACCCAAGCCACAAGCACAGCAAAACCACCGCTCTGCAGAAGTCTGCAGTGGCTGTCCAGAGCTCAGCTGGGGGACAGAACAGAGCTGTTGTTATTACAGCTGCCCCAGCCTGGGTCCTGCCACTGCCCAAGGGGTGGGAGCAGCATCTTCTCTGTCAATTTCCCTCCACTCTGCTGCCGGCACTTCAGGCGCTAATATGGGCTGTGTTTTGGACTTTGGCAGGCAGGACAGAGTGGGTGGGGATGGTGCCCTTTGAAGGATTTTGAAGAATGGAGTGGGGATGGGGACATTCCCATCCACTGGGGCCATAGGCATGTCAGGGACTGGAAGCCTCACCAGCAGGGGGCGCCTGTGCACCTCTGCTGCGAGATGGTCCAGAACAGCATCTGCAGGGATGGGGCATGGCCTCTGTGGTCACTCAGAGGAAGGAAGAGTTTCCCTACCCTCCCTCGGCCGTCTGCGTTTGAGCAGCCCTGTCTTTCTCTAGGACAAGCTCCAGGGATCACTGAAGAATTGGCTCTCATTCTAAGGGGCTGTGCTGTCCCTGTGGCTGTGATACGTCTGAACCTGCTCTACGTGAAACAGAGCCCAAGCCACCTCCCAGGAGCCTGGGCAAGGTCCCCAGCTGGCTCAGCCCCTGGGAGGTCCAGGGCTGCCTACCAGCTCATCTGGGCACTTCAGGACACCAGCCTGGACTCCCTGGAGCATGAAGCAAGAGATGTTCCCTCTCGCCCCCCTCCCACCAGCTGGATCCAGTCCTTGGAAGAGCCAGAATGAGCCAGTTTGACCATGCTCAGGGTACTGTGAGTGACGTGGGAGCCGTCCCCTGGGCGTTTGCAGAATAATCGCACTCTCCAGTGTCTGAGTCCTGATTGTTCCACGGACTAATAGCCAAATAAAACATGTTTTCCATAAAGGTCTCTTGTTCAGTGACAAGGATCTTAGTTCTGGCTCAGAAATACATTTGGGGAAGGGGAAATGCAGCCAGCACCACCCTTGCTCCCTCCTCATCCGTGAAGCGGTCATCAAGTATCTCAAAAAGATTACAGCCCACCACAGCATGAAAGGGATTCCAGGGAATGACCAGGCCACTCTGGAGAATTGGCACTTTGAGAGCTCATTCTGGAAGCATCTCCCCAGTGGGAGAATCCTTGCAAATCTGTGTGTCAGAAGGGCAGGAAGGTGGGAAGCTTCCTGAGTGTGACTTTCTGAGCAGACACCATCGGAGAGCAGGATGGTGTGGCCAGGGCTGCGTCATATCATTGTGTTCACACTCACGCCAGGAGCAAGGTCAGCGCTGGGAAGTGAACCCATCCTGCCTGCAAGTAGCAGACAGCCAGCTGACCCGCACCTACAGGGGCTGTCGTGGAGTGTCCACTGTCATTTCGAGTAGGAGAGCTTCCTGCTTGGGAGTCTACTCTCTCCTGCTTAGGCCTTCGGATCGCCGGAGGGTCAGACACAGCAAAGTTTGGATCAGGTCGCTTTGCCGCTGAGTCCCCTGCTTGTTTAGACAAGATCGGTGGCTGTGGATAAGAGTGTGGGGCTTTGGAGTTAGAGCTAATGTCTGAAGATCCTGACACCTGGGCTGTCAGACTGCCCTGTTACGTAGGATTTTATGCATGCAGTAAACTGGGACCCACAGGTCAACAGAGGCTCTGCTCAAAGGGAAAATCCAGAAGATTGAGCCATTTCCTGCAGGATTCCAGGTAGAAAGCCCAGCACACCTGCACACTTAGCTGCCTCAACCACATGTCACCACAAGCTCCTTCTGGGTCTGCCTAGGTCCTGGGAGACAAGAAGGGACAGACAATTTTGCAGGCCTAGGGTCAGTGGTGAGCAGCCCAGGGGGTGGGCTGGGCCCCCTCTGGTTTGGTGTCCACAGGATGCTGAGTAGTTTCCTAGTCGTTAATTTTCTCTTTAAACTAGCAGGATACAAGGGGGCAGGTTTCTGAGTCGATTGATTGAAAAACTGACTCTCATAGCCACACTTGGGCTCCAGAGGGCTAAGGGAGGCTCCAGGGGGCCATGGCAGAGGGGCCCTGGCTTCCCTGATTGGAGCTGGGAGAGACTTTATCCCAGTCCCCCCAGGGCAGGGAAGGGCCTGATCCTCAGCCCCAGCACAGGCAGAGTAGCCGGCTCATCCCCAGGCTGCACCTTCTCAGGATTCCCCACGCCCTTCCGCCAAGGTCAAGGCGGGCCTCCAAAGCAGGGCGGGCTGGGCGGGCTGTGCGGGCTGAAGGCCTCAGACACACCCTGGCCTTGCCAGCCCCTTGCCTGTGGGTCTCAGGTCACTTGGTGTCTGTAAGATGAGGAGCTGGCCAGGAACATGGGTGGTGCCAAACAGAGGGAGGGGGAGGGGTGGGAGCCCTGAAGCAGCAACTGACAAAGTCTCAGCTACAAACCTCTCTGGCCCCTCAGACTCCCCAGAGCTCTGTGGCTACAGCCACCCCATGAGGGAAGCAGGGTGCCCGGGATCTCCTTGCCTGTCTTGCAGATGAGATCCCTGAGGCCCTGAGAAGAGGTGGCCATGCCATTAGAGGTGGCAGGCACAAGAGTGAAGCACAAGTCCCTGACTCAGTGACTGCCCCTTTGCAGCAGCCGGGCGTTAGGCTGGCCCTGGGTGGAGGGGAGGAAAGGACAGGCCCGCTTCCGTGGAACTGGCAGTTTCTAGTGAGAGTGGCCGTCTGAAAGCACGTGTGCGCACACACGTACACACCAGGTCTCTGAGTCCCAGAAACCAGCTAATGTGCCTATTCAGTGGTTTGCAGGGGGTGGCTTGAGCTTTGCTTCTCCCTAGAGCAGAAATGGGTCCCCTTGCCCCACTTGGTCCTCAGCACCTCCGGGCCCAAGGGAAACAAACAGAGGCAGCATCCACAGTAGGAATCTTAGGTGGCTTTTTGCACCTGTGCTCTCCCTCTCCCTCCCCTCCCCCATCCCTCTGTCCATCAAGGCCCTGATCCCCTGGGATAGAGTCCACGGAGGTCCTCAGATATAAGCAACTGAATTCAGGGGGGATTTTCCAACTTAAAAAAAGTGTTCAACTCACCTATGTTTTCAAAGAAGCAAGACAATATAACTTATCCAAAATTAAACATTTAAAACTTTTTAGGTCCATTTAATAACCAGTTAGGAGGAGAAGGTGGGAATAAGAAAGGGGAGAGAGTACGGGATAGAAAAAGAGGTTAAGTGGGAGGGAAGAACAGATTGCATCAGGCAGGTCTAGTCGGGAAAACAAAAACCACTCAAGGTATTTCAAGCAGAAAGAGATTTAATACAAGGAATGAGGCACTTACAAAGCTGTTGGATTGGCTGGAGGCACAAAGGCCAGGAGGGTCACCGCTACCTCCAGGCTCACCTCTAGCTTTCAGGGAACCAAGAAGCTGCTCCTGCCACCCAAGCCAGACGCTCCAGGGAGCTGCCAGCAATGGTCCCAGCTTTCTGCAGCCTAAGGTCAGTGATTTGGAGGACAAACCCTCACATCTGCCAAAGCCTAGCTGTCTGCCCACCCTGCTGGCAGCAGAATAATAAGGCTTCTGCCTCTCTTCTGCCTTCCACATGTCCCACAAGTGCATCTCATTGGTGGGACTTAAAATGTGTCTGGCAAAGGTAGTTCTCAGGGTTCCAGCCCCTACCAGAGACTACAGAAAGGGTGTAAGGATGCTGGGTTCCAAGAGACAATAGCCAGCACAGGGAAAAGAGGAAAATGGAGGGAGAGAAGGGAAGACCAGCAGGTGGAGGTACAGAGATGGAGAAGGAAGGACACTTCAGACAGATGATGGGTGGACAACAAATGAGGCGTGGCTGAGAGCAAACCAGGCAAAATATGATGGGAGAAACAGAGGACAAGACAGAAATAGAAGATTAAAACAGAAGGAAGAAGCCTGGGGTCTCTGGGTGCTGATGGGAGTATTGGAGATAGAGCCCAGTCGTGGGAAATGTGTTCCCAGTGGAGATGGTGACTTACCCAAGGCTGACTAGAGTTGCTTAACTCTTCTCCTCTTAAACCTCTGGGGCTATGACTGTCAAACTTTCTTGTGCATAGGAATCACCTTGAATAACTTGGTAAAAAGGTTTTCAGAGATGCTGATCCAGAAAGTCTGGGGCTGAGGCTGGGAATCTGCATTTTTAAAGCTCCCTAGGTGACATTGGGTGACATTTCAGGAATCACTGCTTTTGCAAGTCCACTGAAAGGTGGCAGTTCTGTAGGCTGCAGCAACCAGGGTGACCATGAAATGCCTCATGAATTCAAGCTCGAGGCCTGCTCGGGTCAGAGCCCTCCCGTCGGCCCCACGCCAGCCACGCTTCGCTGCCTGGGGTGTCTCCCAGATCCCTCCCTACTGTGTCCCAGCTCCCAGAGAACTGATGTCCTGGTTCATTTTTACCTCTAAACAAGCTAATTAAGAATTTTTAAGAAGAATCCATCACTCTGACAAGGTTGTTGATTAACAATCCCCCAGCCAAGCCCAAAGTGCTTAATATCCCAGCAGAGTGGTCAATAATGGCGACAGCAGTGGTGCTGGGCTGCGGCAAGGCAGGTGATGGGCCGTGTCCCAGACGGGGGTGCAGAATGGGCGATGGGCCCGACTTTGCAGCCCGCCGGAGGACGGAAGGGGAAGGGAGGGGAGACTGGCTCGGACAGGTGCGTCTCTAACCAGATTCTACACCACCAAATGCCCCCGGGGGGTTTCTAAGGCTCTGAATGACTCTAGACCATGGGAGGGGGCCACACGAAAGGGGGTTGGACACCAGGACAATGCTCTAATTTGGCTGCTGTGTCAACTATATAGTTGCTAAAGTAAGAGGAGGGATGGGAAAAATGATAAAATGACTGCCTTTGGGAGAGCAACTTAAGTCCGGACTGATGTATCTTTCTCTTTGTTGCACTTATACTCTTATTTTAAACAGCGCTCTGGCCCCTTAAAAGGATTTACTTTCTTCAGTGCTGGGAGAATGGGCTCTGTGACCAGGCAGAAGGTGATAAAACACTTCCCCCTGATGGTCACAGTTGTCGCAGCTTCAAATCCTCCACCTTCCAAAGGTTCCTGCCCACTCGACACTCAGTGTGGGCCTCAGTGTGCGGAGCCCCCAGGCAGCCCCCAGGCCGCCCAGCCGGGCGTGCACCATCCGAGCTGCAGCGTCTCTGAAATTGCTCCATCATCTTTGTCTGACTCCATTTTTGCCTGGATCCTCGTGTCACTTCTGCCATTGTTCGCATACAGATTGGATGACCTTGGCAAGTACCCTGGGTCAAGGGGAAGGAAACTGGCCCCAGTTGTGATCTCCAGTCACCATGATTTGGTCACTGACATGCCATGTCAGCTTATGTCTAGGAGTTTCCAGTTCTGTTCAGCCATAAAGAAAAGAAAACAGCATATAGTAAGTGCTCAGTAAATGTGAAGAGGCTGCATGGCTGAACATGTGTAGCATAGGGACAGGGAGCAGGTGCAGTGGGCAGAGCACTGGGCAAGGGCTCTGGAGTCTGCGGTTCGCATCCTGCTTCTGCCTCCGCCCGGCTGTGTGCCTTTGGGGAAATGGCCTTTTTTTTCTGGGCCTCCTTCTCCAAAAGTGAAGGGCTGGACTTGAAGATCTGTAAAGTCTCTTCTATGTCACAGACTTGGGGAGCCAGGTCCTAACATTCTACTGGGCAGTCATCATTGAGGGGCAGCAATTAGCCAGAAGAAAAGAGCTGCTAGCAGTTGAGCAACAGCAGCTCCGCTGAGACCTATGCTCTCTGGGCAGTGCTCTCCTCCCTTAGCCTGAGTGTAGCTGCCCCTCTCAGGATGTCTGTGACAATAGAAATTAAAACACCTCCATCCACCTGGGGTTGGCCATTAGCATTGACATTGCCCCTGGCAGGTAAATTCAGGCGACTGTGCAGCTGCAGATAGTGGTGACACAGTGACACCTAGTGGCCATATCTACTAATCGCCGCCCAACCCTGCCGCCTGCACAGCAGGTGAGCTTGCCAGAGTCGGTCCTCCCTAAGGCTAAATTAGCAACATTAACCACAGCACGAGTAGTGCAAGGCCCTGGTCATACTCCCAGTCTTGCAGCTGCCTCTCTGTCCCACCCTAGTCAGTTTCTCCAACTGGGGGGTTGGCCTGACCCCAAAATCCTTCCCTTCCAACTCCCTGGTTCCCTGAGTCTCTGCCGTGGCTTCTAGTTTGTAGTCAGGGGTCCTAGGCCCACAGGGGGGACAGGATAGCCCTACCAGGTGGGAGCAGTTCAGCACTGGGACCTGGGGCTTCTACCCACGCAGTCGTGCACATTGCTGTCCACACACCCACCTGCACACAACCATGAGGCAGGACCACACAGCCAGGTGCAGACAGTGCATCCAAGGGCTGACTCCAGGGCAGCTGCCAAGGGGGGAGAAAGTGACAAAACCAGCCAGAAAGAAGCCTGGTTGTGCTAACTTTCTACTGGGGGCAGGGGACAGTTCACTGGGTTTTTCTCTCTTTGGATAACAAAATCTTGCCCTACTGCTAGGGACTATAGGGTTCCTATGTCCTTAAAGAATATTTTTAACAAATTTTACTGCCTATATTTATACCACACAAACTGCAAAGGTTGTAAAGGGGAGCTGTGGGTGGAGGCGTGAGACCCTCCCCCCAGGGCACAGGTGCCCGCCCCAATTTAGCGTGGCTAAGGACCTAGTAGCTGGGCTTGTCGGGTCTTTTGTGAGTTCTGTATTATTCTTATCCTAGAAGAACTGGGTTCTGTGGCTCTTGAATCATGTTCCTTCTCACCAGTTTTTGGTCCGTGTTTGCTGGTTTTTCTCAAAGTTTAATCTGTCAGTTCTGCGTGGTTTCGACAGAAGACGCTGGTGCCTTCTCCTACGCCAACTGCAAGCATGCTGGGTCCGGCCGTGTTGCTTTCCTCCCCTTTACCCCTCGTGGCCTTCCCCTGACCATCGCCAGGAATATGCAGTGGTAACACTCTGGAACCTTCTAAAGAAGGAAGTCATTTGTTCAGTCTGGGGATGCAAACTTTAGAGTTGCCATGGTTTCTGGTGGCGTGTGGCAATTTTCCCTTGCCATCAAATGGTGTATATAAAAAGGCTTTCTTGGAGGCGGAGAGCAGGTGAACTACCATTTTAAAACACCTACTACATAATAGAGTCCAGTTAGGAGACAAAAGTCACACCAGCAATTTGAATAAGGAAAATTTAATATAAAGAATTATAAACTGGTTAAAGGTGGTTAACTTCTAGACTGGGCGAAAGAGGACTCTAAGGAATACAGAAACAGTAGACATGGTAAGCAATACTACCTCTAGGGCTGAGGGAAATTGCCCAAAGAAGGAAGGGAGACCGTGGATGAGATTCGGACCTTGGGGGGGAGTGTAGCTGCAGACCCCTGGGCAGTGGAGAGGCTCACGCGGGTGCCAGCGGATTGGAGCTAGAACACACTGGGTGCCGCTGGGTACCAGGGAAACTGGCTGGGGAAAGCACCGCTGGACCACGCTCTATGGGCGATCACACTGCAGGAAGGAGAAAAGGCAGGCCAGAGCCAGGAGGAGGGGCCCTTCCTCTGCCATGCCTCGCAGTGTCCCTCTAGCGCCCTCTCCTGAGAGAGCCTGACATTGCAACAGCTGCAAAGGAGAAACGTTTGCAGGTTCCAGCTCGAGTTTGACAAAGGCCAGGAAGGGTGGATTGCAGTTGAGAGGCAATACATTGATAACAAGCATACCTACTCTGTGCTGAGCACTTCTCTAGTTAATCTCATATAATCTCATCCATAAGTCATTGAAATAGATATTATTAATAGCATTTCCACTTTAATGTTGGGAAAACACTAAAAGGTAGAAGTAAGCTGTGATGAATATGTAACTAGTGTGTGGCTAAGCTGGTGTTCACAGGACGAGTGTGTGACTGTAGGGTATGCGTTGGCACACCAAGATAACAGTGACTCTTGCTGTAAGAGATGAAGGACAGGAAGATTTGGGCCACCCCCCGCCCCCGGCCCCTCCTTCTCTACTAAGGCAATAAGAAGTGAAGCACAGCCCAGCCTTTGGTGGGAGGGGAGGGCCTTCATGCTGACAAGCTCTTGCAGCCCCAGCACCCACAGAAAGGTCAATATTGTACTGATTTCTGGAATGAAAATCAAATAGGGCACATGGATCTGCTTTATGGGTGAGGAAGTTGTAACAGCTCTAACAGAGCAAATTGATTCCTGTCTGTCAGCTGGGAAATTGGAGAGCTGGGCTTTGGGGCCCCTTGGCCTCTTGCCTGGCAGCCCCTGCAGGTGTATTTTCTGTACGGAAGGTATTTCAGAGTTGGAGCAGGCCAGAGACCATCCCACCTGGCTCAGGATGGAGCTGCCAGCTTTTGAGCACCTATCATGTGACAGGAATTGTGCTCCATTATCTCCAGTCCTTAAACCCTCTTGCAAGGATTAACACCAGAATGGCCAGATGAGGAAACTGAGGGTCTTGCCCAGGTGGCGCAGACACAAGGGGCAGAGCATGGGTCAGCCAGGCTCCTTCCACTGGCCCACGCTCCTGGGGAGAGGAAGACGGCTCCCGGCCCGGCCTGCCTGCTTGCTGGGGGAGACCAGCCCAGTCCCGGGAGGGGCTGAGTGTTTGCTGCCCTGGGTCAGGGAGGGCTGGTTCAGCACAGCCTGCCATGAGGGCCAGAACTTGGCCAGGAGAGCCCATGACTGTCCCAGTGGGGAGAAGGGAACACCGATCCCAAGCCCTGAGCCTGCCCAGACACCTGGAGATGAGGGTGAGAGGGAGTGAGAGGAAGCCTGGCTGGAGCCTTTGTATAGTGATCCATTCGAACAGGAATTGCCACCTCATCCAAGTTATAATATCTGACCAATTTTCCCAAGTCGCTGTAGGAAAGGCCAGGTGTGAAATCTCATCCAGAACAGGAAAAATTGAGAAATGTCTCAAGTGCCAGCCTGTTAATCCTATAAACTCTTCCTTGTCATGCTACTCAACCAGCACAATACGCCAGAAAACTCGGTGAGTGTCAGCTGACTCTAGGCTTGTGAAGACAAAACAAAACAAGCCCAGATGCATCTGTGACCCTACTAGCCTGTGAGCTCCTCAAAGGCAGCAGCTGTGCCCTGCTCAGGCTGGTCTCCAGTGGCCCGCAGTGTCTGTCCCGTGGTCCCCCCTTGGTAGGAAGCCGTGTGGCCTGCTGTACAGTCAGGCAGATCTGGGCTCAGATCCCGGCCACCTCCAGGCTGTGTGACCTTGGCCCTAACCCCTGGGCCTGGCTGCCCTCCCCTGTAAAACGCACCTTTTAAAATACTGCCTCTCGCCAAAACCCACAGGATGTACAACAGCGAGAGGGAATGAACGCTCTGGCCTTTGGGTGATAACATGTCAATGTGGGTTCATCGGTTGTGTCAGACATACCACTCTGGTGTGGGGCGCTGGTGCGGGGCGGGGTGCACGGGGGCTCTCTGTGCTCTCTGTTCAATTTTCCTGTGAACCTAAAACTGCTCTGAAAAACAAAGCCTACTTAAAAGTAGGGAAACAAAAGATGCTGTCTCTTCAGGTTGTCCAAGATATGAGATGTTGCCAAAGGGCCATACCTGGTCTTCAGAACACAGTGGGGCCCATGGTGGTTGAATGAGGGAAATGTCACCCTCTCGAGACCCAAAGGATGCTGAAGGCAAAGTGGGATGCTCATCTCCAGCAACCTCACCTTCCACAGGGAGCCCTTAGGAGTGGGACAGGTGTGAGGACTGGGGACCAGACTGGCCAAATGACCTTGTTAATAATCAGCAGACAGGACAGTGAATATGGCCCACGGCTGGATATAATAACAGGCCTTGGCCTGGGATTTGCAAGATCAGGCCCTCCCTGCCTCTCTAGCAGCCAACAGAAGGGCTGGGAAAGGACTCGGCTGTTTAGTAAAAGCACACACCTGTCTGGGCCACTCCCCAGTGACCTCACCTGGCACACAGGCCTCCCCTCCATCTGCTCGACCCTGCCACCATTCTGGGCACTTTTCAGCAGAGTAAAAAGAGAACAGGCTGCCATCTGAAGACCTGAGTTTTAGGCTCAACTCTGTGGCTAACTGTATGACTTTGGGAACATCTCTCCCCTCTCTGTGCGTCAGTTTCCCCAGGCCAGATTCCTCCCTTCCTTCTTTCACTGAGTATATCGAGTGCTGACTGTGGGCCAAATGATCTCTAAGGGTCCTTCCTATGGTGCTAGCATTTTTAAAGCAATGTAGTTTAAGTGCACTGGGAGAAATATAAAATACACACAAGCATAAGGATGGAAATTAAAATTAAAATATTTCCTTAATTACAGTTCCCAGAGATAGTGCATTTCCTTCCAGGCTTTGCCTTTTGAATCTACATTTCTGTGGACTCTTCTAACGTGAACACTTGTTTGGAAAGTGCTCGGGTAACTGAAGACTGCACGGCTGTGATATCGCCCTCAGGATGTGCCAGGGCTGGCCGATCTGCAGTCTCTGTGCAAAGGGAGGCCAGTGTGAAGCCGGGACAAATGTGGATGTGTCCTAGACCATCGCCCTTGAGTTCCCTTCAGGATCCTTCCACAGCCATCCCTGTCCTCCCTGCCAGACCCTCTGTGGGCCCAGAGCCTCTGGGGAAGGCATGTGATGAGGAACAAGCATGGGCTTTGGTTCCAGTCCTAGCTCTGCCATTTACTTGCTGTGTGACCTTGGAAAGTTACCTAACATCTCTGAACCTTGTCCTGTATCTATTTAGCAGAGAGAATAAATCTCTGACAGGGTTGTTGTGAGGATTAAGTAAAATGACACAAGTCATGTCTCTGGACACGTAAACAGCAGCACCACTTTATTTAATGAGATATTAGGACTCTCATCCTTAAATGAGATAAACCGTGTAACGTGGTAGGCCAGTGCCTGGGTGAGAACCCCGGGCTAACGGCTATTATCATCATGCTCATCATTTTCATGCCATCTTCAGAGGTTTTTATTCCCTTCCCTGGGACCTCCAGGTGGCAGCATGGGGCCATGGAACCAGAGCCCTTCTTCCGAAGCTGTCACCTCACAGACCATGAGAGCTGGCAGCTGAGCTCTTGCCATGCTGGGACAGTGGGGAGCACTTAACACAAGCCGCTTATCTTCATCCTTAGGACCCCATGAGGGGGACACGATCATCCGCTGTGTATGTGGGGAAAGGAGGGCTCGCTACGGGGGTGAAGCCAGGAATGAAGCCCGCCTCCGCTGCTGCTGGCCGCCCGGGCACCTGCCCGCAGTGCTGGGCCCTCCTGGCAGCTCCCAGCCTCTCACTGGCATTGAGGAGAGTAGGGTTCTAGAAGGGAGGACCAGTTCTTGGGCTCCCAGGAAGGGCTCCTGCCCATAGAGCCCAGACCCTAGGGAGCGGCCCATCAGCACAGCCCCAGCACTGCCGTGCGACTCCGCCTGGGCTCTCTGGGGGTACCTGGGAGCCCCAGGAAGGCAGCACCCCATGTCTCATTGTCTCTTTCTGCCTTTCCCAACCAGACCTCTTCTGGTCCCCAAGTAATCATTGCCACCAGGAGCCTAAATGGAAAACTTTGGATTGGTGGACAACTTTCTCCACCAAATCCTCAGCTAATCCTCCTCTTCCACTGAACCCCTTTGGCGACCACATTTGCTGCTTCATGGCCCCTAATCCCCCTTCCCAAATGTCCCTGGGCACGGCGCTGGGACTGCTGTGTGTGCAGACGTGTGTCCATGCTGGGGCCTCTCCAGCCAGCATGTCTGGGCCAGAGCTGCCTGTGACCACCAGCTTGTCCCACTCGACTTCTGCTTTTCTCCCTCCCCGAGTCCCACTTTAAAGCAGGCAGAGTGAAGCCGTGTCCGCCAAGGGATCTCAGGAGAGGGCACATTGGCCACCAGCCCCCTTGCGTCTCCACACTAATTGACTCTCAGAGGAATCCTTCTGTTTGAAGTTAGGGCCTCAGTTTCCTCTTCTCTTAAGTAGGATAACAGTAGTCCGACCTCGAAGGGATGCTAGAGAGTATGCCAAGGTCATACATTCAATGAGCTTAGAGCAGTACCTGGTACATAACAAGCAATCAGAGCCAGTTGCTGTGGTTAACCTAGAGAATCTACCTGCCACCCAGCCCTCGGTGACTCCAAGCTCTCCCAGCTCTGGTTTGGCCCCCTGAGGGACAGCAGCTGCTCAGAGGCTGAGTGATCTAATGCACGGGCAGCTCCCCAGCTGGGCAAGCTTACCGTGTGCTTTGCAGGTTCTGGGGGCTTCCTGCACATCAGCAGTCTGGCGGGGAGAGGCCTGAGAACCTGCAGCTGCTCAGAGGCTGAGTGATCCAGTGCAGGGGCAGCTCCCCAGCCGGGCAAGCTTACTGCGTGCTTTGCAGGTTCTGGGGGCTCCCTGCACATCAGCAGTCTGGCGGGGAGAGGCTCAAGAACCTGCAGCTGTGAGGAGGTGCACCGAATAAAGGAGAGGTTCAAGGTGTGGCCACCTTTGGTCTGGGGCTCAATCTCCAGGGCCAGAGAGGCAGGTGGCTGAGCAGGGACAGCTCTGGGTCCCAGGCAGGAATTGGCCTGCCCCAGCCAGGACAGAGAGGGTGGTCAAGGCAGTGCCCAGGCAGGAGGAAGCCACAGGCCCAGGTGGGTGGTAGGGGCAGCCCCATGAACTGGGATAATTTATTTAAACTTTGAGCAGAGTTATAGTATTGTTTTGTAATCCACAAACCAACAGGGTTCCCACTGCCCCTGAGAATGAGATAACATTGGCTCCAGATCCCTGTGGGAGTTTGGGTCCCTCCCTGGGGTTTATGCCCACGCCCTGATCTCCTGCCTCCGAGCTCTGTATCTCTTCTCTGGGCTCCGCAGCTGTTCCCACCTTTCTTCCCAGGTGTTGGCCTAATCATGGCGTCGAGGTGCCCTTTCCCCTGAAAGTTGGCTGAAAGATCAACTCACAATTAAGGCAGATTAATAAGAGAAAGGTTTATTTACCATATGCATGGGGAGAATCACAGAGTGATTACCCAATATCCCAGTGGGATCCAGATATTTTACACACGCCTTTTAAAGGGGACAGGGGAAGAGGAGGAATACAGGTAATTCTGTTTAGGAAGAACAAATGGATGGCGAAAAAAGATTGACTTGTAAATGATTCTCTTAGCAAATTAAATTAACCTGAGAAAATTAAACTAACCTGAGAGACAGGTATTATATTTAAATAATTTGGGCCAGGTCTGGCTGCATTCTTGATTCTGCTTCCTACAATATATTGAGTTAACAGGGAGAGGAAGAGAAGGCAATTGCCCGCTTTGATCTTTTGATTGGTCAGTCCAGTTTATGCAGATAAAGGGAAAGCCCCCTCCAGTGCTTTTTCTGATTTCAAAGGGCCTGTAATTCAAAATACTCTTTATATCAAGGAGTCATATTTTGGGGTAAAATTTCCTGAGCTCCTTCAAAGGAATCCTGTTTCCTTTCTCTATATCCATGCTATACTGAAAAAAAAAAAATGAAAACAAAACTCATACTCTTTGGGTAGAGGGTTCCAGGCCTTTCCTGGGGTCATACCTTGTGCAGCCCAAAGCCCGGGAACACATCCTGGTCAGCAAGGAGCAGCCTCCTGCAGGGAGGTGCAAGCTCATCCTCCTCCAGCAGCGCAGCGGAGGTTGGCTTCTCCCTGTCCCGAAGACAGGAGTCTGAGCCACCGTGTCCTGGCAGCTGTGTGTTAGATACACAAGGCCATAGCTTCAAATTCCCGAGAAACGTGTCTGAATGAAACTTACCGAAATCTTTCTCCTTTCTCAGCCTAAAAATCCTCACCACTCTATTTGCTGGATTTTGTCTAAGGAAACCGACATGTAAGGAGGCAAGGAGTAGGGCGTATTTAACCCTAATCAGCCATCAAAAGTGATTCAAAAATGCACTGCATTCAATTAATAATTTTCTAACTATTTAAACGTGACAATAAAATTTTATGCAGGAACCCCAGTACATCTAAAGCAGCAAAAACAGAGCTGCTTAGCTGACTTTGGGAGAGGCAGAGGGAATGAGAATGCCTGGGCTTATCTTCCCCCACCACCCAGGAGGATCTCTAAGGCACCCTGGGCTGTAGAGAACAGAAAGGGAAATAAAAAATATCTCTTTAACCAATGTAAGGACATTTGGGTTAACTCTTAGGAAGACAAATGCAAATTAAAATTGCACTGAGATGCTATTTTTGCTTTATCAGATTGGCAAAGATCCCAAAGTTTGGGAACATTCTATTTTGGCAAAGGTATAGGAAACAGGGAATTGTATGCATTGTAGGGGAGACTCTAAATTGGTACAGCTCCTGTAGAGGGCAATTTGGCAATAGCCGTGGTACAAATGCGAGTATCCTAAGGCCCAGAAATTTCACAGCAGGAATTTATGCTACAGGTTATCTCTGCACATAAAGAAAATGAACTGACAGCACTGTTTGTAAATGATGTAAAAGGCAGTAAACAAGCTAAATGTCCATCAATGGAGAATAGTTAAATAAATGGTATGTGGTTAAATTAATGGTATGCCTATACAACAGGATACTCTGCAAACATTAAAATGAGAAAATTCTTTGTATTGATCAGGAAAGATCTTTAAAATATCTATTGATAAGTGAAAAAAAGCAAGTCAACAGATCAGTGGAAAACACAAAAAAGTATGTTACTCTTACCGAAAACTTGGCACTTGTCCATGAGGCCAAACCAGAAGAATGAGGACAAGTCTTTTGGGGATGAGGAAAGAGATTTATTACCTTTGCCAGCAAAGGGAGGAAAAAGCAGACTATCATGTCAAAATCCAAAGCTTTTAAAAGGAGCGTTCCCACCTTCAGGCAACTATTGTGGTTAACTATTCTAATCATCCCATCTCTGCCAAAGACAAAGCCTGTGAACTCTGCCAGCCACCCACCTAGGGGGCTGGCATCACCTGGGAGTTTTAACAAAAGACTTAACCTGCCTCAGGGATGCAGGCCAGGCTGCGGTTCCCAAAAAGAGTGGGGGAAATTTTAAAGAGACAAAAAATTCTTTTTTTTCTTTCCAGGCCATTCCCTCTTACATATTCCCCACTCTCAATTTTATGCTTCATGGGAGGAGGGGTGACTACTTTGTTATGCTACCATTTGTGTAAAAATAAGTGGGAAAAGAATACAGAGGTATTTTCTTGTAATTACATAAAATACAGAAAGGATAAGAAACTAGTAACTCTGGCTTCCTGTGTAGAGAACTAGGTGGCAGGAGAATAGGGACGGGAGGATGGGAGGGAGACTTTCTATTCCACGACCTTTTAAATATTGAACATGATTATATATCCTATTCAAAACTTAAATTAAAAAATCTATAAGAATTAATAGCAAAAAGAAAAGTATTGCATGAGTTATAAACAAAGATATATATTAGTCTTATGCTTTAACTATGCATAGAGTGATTTGTACTCTCAAAGAATCCAGAAAGTCAAAATACAAATACCATTTTTAAAGATTACCTAACATTCCTCAATAAAGTAAGAGTCAAGACTTTTGAATTCTAAAGGCTGTTGGATTTCTGGTTCCTGCTCAGGGTATAGAAAGCTTGCAAAAAGCATTTCTCTCATCCTTACCAAAAGAAAAAGTCAAAATAATCTGCAAAATGATTTTTTCTTCATCTCATAAGAGAACTGGGAATGCAAGAAATAAACTAACCTAAACTATAAGAAAAAACAGGCACCTCCAAGGGGAGACAGGACAGAAGTACTTGCTTATATATGTCAGACTCCAAACAAACCAAAAAGAACTTAGCCAAACTCTATAAAAAATTTCTAAGGGCCACATATGGGGCCTACATAATTGTATAGATCCCTTGGGAGCTGTAGACAAAAGGGAAATCCACACCCCATTGCAATCTCTTCTCCATGGACCACACTGGATGCTCACAAGAAAGAATAACAAGAAGGCAACAGACCTGAGAAAACCTCTCTCTTGGTTCAGAGGAACAGTGCTACAGAAAAAGCACAAAGTTCCTCACAGATCCTTCACCCTGTAATCCCTATTGGAAAAAACATAAATTATTGGGAAAAGGGCAGCAAACTCTGTTGTCCTTAGGGCATAGGTGAAGACCCACTGCAGCTGGGAGAAGGGAAGAGTAAACACTGTGGTAAAGGGCAAAAATAGGTGCAAACCAACAGAGTCTCCTATAGATAGGGAAGGGGCAGGATCACTGAAATATCCCCAACCCCAAGACACAGGGACACAGCTTCTGCCTAAGACTAAAACTGAAGTAGAACAGCAGAGAATGCCCCTCAGCACTTTCTGGGTCTCCACCTTCAGGCTAATAATGTTAAGTAATGAGTAACAGCAATCTATCACTAGAGGAGAATCAAGAGCATGAAGAGAAATTGTCTGAAGATGTAGGCACAAAGGGAAGTCCTAAAGCTGACAGTGGAACAGACATTAAGAACAAACCTCTGGCAAACCAGCTACCACTTTAAACACAAGGTAATACAAGAGAAATTTAAACCCTGCGGTGCACTAAGGGAACCATAGTAATTAACAATAAAACACAGCTCAACTCCTGACTGGATAGATCCTCAACCCTTCATAATAAAGGCCCAGTAAAAGATAAGGCATGCACATTTCCAGCCAAAAATACTATTTACATAGTCCCTACTGTTCTACACAAGATATCTGACTTTCAACAACAACAACAACAAAATTATAAAGCACATAAAGAAGCAAGGAAAAAAAAACACACTTGTTGAGACAAGGCAATCAACAGAACTATACTCAACCATGACACAGATGTTGAAATGATCAGGAAGGAAATTTAAAATAACTACAGGTAATATGTTAAAAGTTTTGGTAAAAGTGTGGGCAACATGTATGGACAATAAGGTAATTCCAGCAGAGATTGAAACTATAAGAAAAAACAAAATTAAAATGCTAGAAATGGAAAAGAAAGAGATGGTGAATGCCACTGAAAGACTCATCAGTCTTTCATTGAAAGCTCATCAGACATCAGCTCTGTCAGCTCTTTACAGAGCTGAGAAAAGAAACAGAACCTGAAGACAGGTCAATAAAAATTACCCAAACTGAGATATAAAGAGAAAAACAAGCAAAAAAGAATTCAGAAAGAATCGAAAACCTGTGGGATAATATGAAACAGTCTAAAATGGATGGAACTGAAATCTCAGAAGGTGAAAAGAGAGAACACAAGGCAGAAGAAATGTTTCAAAAGATAATGGCTGAGAATTTTTACAAATGATAACAGACATCAAACCACAAATCCATCAATCTAAGAACAGCAAGCAGGATAGAAGAAAAAAAACGAGAAAGAGGAAGAGGAGAAAGGCGAGGAGGGAGAGGAAGAGGAAGAAATCTAAAATATTTTCAAACAGCTGAAATCTAAGAACAAAGAGAAAATTTTGAAGGTAGAGAAAAATGGCATATAGAGGAATGACAAAACATATAGAGGAACAAACGAGAGATTACAGCAGACTTCTTTTCAGAAACTATGCAAGTCAGAAGATAATGGAATGGCAGGAAAGAAGCAAGGGAGGGAGGGAGGGAAAAAGAAAAGAAAGAAAAGAAATCCTTAAGAATAGAATCCTTAACCCAGAATTCTATTCCCAGTGCATATATCTTTCAAACATAAAGAACCATTAAAAACTTTTGCAGGAAAAATAAAAACTGAGCAAATCCATTGCCAGCAGACCAAGGCTACAAGAAATATTTTTTAAAGTTCTTTAAAAGAAAATATATGAGAACAAACAGAAATCAGGATCTACAAAAAGAAATAAAGAGCATTGAAAATGGCATAAGTGAAGGTAAATTTTCAGTTGCTCTACAAGATAAATGACTGAAGCAAAGACAGTTGCAATGTCTTGGGTGTTTATAGCACATATATTAATAAAAGGAAAATGTAAGAAAACATTGGCACAAAGGATAAGAGGGAGGAATCAGGAGTATATTGTTGTCAGATCCTTATGTTACAAATGAAGCAATATGATAGTATTTGAAGGTAGACTGTGATTAATTAAATATTTATATTATAAACTTAGGGCAGCCACTAAAATAAATTTAAAATAAAATAAAAATAATACACCAATAGTGGAGATAGAATAATAAGAAATATTCAATCTGGCCAGGCATAGTGGCTCATGCTTCTAATCCTAGTACTCTGATAGGCTGAGGTGGGATGATTTCCTGAGACCAGGAGATTGAGACCAGCCTGAGCAAGGGTGAGACCCATCTCTACAAAAATTAGAAAAAAAAATTAGCCAGGCATAGTGGCACACAACTGTAGTCCCAGCTACTCAGGAGGCAGAGGCAGGAGAATCGCTTGAGCCTAGGAGTTTGAGGTTGCAGTGAGCTATGATGATGCCAATACACTCTAGCCAGGGCAACAGAGCAAAATTCTGTCTCAAAAAAAAAAAAGAAAGAAAGAAAAGAAAAGGAAAGAAAAAGAAAAATGGAATAGAAAACAGGTAGCAAGATTGTAGGTTTTAATCCAAACATATCAATAATTACATGAAATGTAAATTGCCTAAATACACTGTTATGGACTAAATTGTGTCCCTTCAAAATGCATATGCTGAAGCCCTAACCCTCAGTACCTAAGAATATGATTATATTTGGAGATAGGGTCTTTAAAGAGATAATCAAGATTAAATGATATTATAAAGATAAGGCCCTAATCCAAAATGACTGGTGTCCTTATAAGAAGAGGAAGAGACCTCAGAGATGTGCACACAGAGGAAAGGTCATGTGAGGACACAGTGTGGAGACAGTTATCTGCAAGCCAAAGAGAGAAACTTTAGGAGAAACCAACCCTGCTGACATCTTGATCTTGAACTTCCAGCCTCTAGAACTATAAGCAAATAAATTCCAGTTGTTTAGGCCACCCAGTGTGTGGTATTTTATTATGGCAGCCCCAGCAGATTAACACACACACAAACTAAAAGATGCAATTATCTGACTTGATTTTTTTTCCAAAAGACAAAATTATATTCTGTCTCTTAATATAAAGATATAGATAGGATAAAACTAAAATAATGGGAAAAGATAAACCATGTAAACACTATTTAAAATTAAGCTGGAGTGGCCACATTAATATTAGACAAAATGGACTGGAGAACAAGGAATATTACTAGTAATAGAGGAGGGCAGTGTATAGTGATTTTAGGGTAATTTCCCCAAAGAATAATAATCCTTAATATGTGTATACCTAAAGTGAAAGCTTCAAAATACATGAAGCAAAAGTTCATATAGCTGAAAGGAGATGTAGACAAATCCACACTAGGAAACTCCAATGATTCTTGTTAGATAACTAACAGAAGTTGTTGGAGAAGAAAAATATGGCAGACTAGAAGCAGCCTGCCAGCACAACGCTCTCAAGGAAAGAAGTGAAAATTGCAGGCAGCTGCCTACAAATGGATTGCTCTTCTCTGAAGAAATATGTGGAATCACAGAGAAGTGACATGGGGACATGGGACATTCAGTGTAGAGAATTAAAAGGTGACAGGGTGGTACACATCCAACAAATGATTTGTATCCAGGATGTATAACGACCCCTGAAAACGCAATAACAAGTAAGAAAATAAGTCACCCAAATTTTAAAAAGGGAAGGGTGAAACACTTGAAATAAAGTAGACATCCAGATGGCAAATAACTACTCGAAAAGGTATGCAACATCATAGTAGGAAAATACAAATGAAAGCCATCATGGGAATGGTGCTTTGTTCTACCACTATGAGAGTGGCTAAAATAAAATAAAACCACTTGACAATACTAAGTGCTGGTGAAGATGCATAGCAACTGGGACGCTCATCCTGGGCTGGTAGGAATAAAAAGGGTACAGTTACTTTGGAAAACAGTTTACCAGTTTCCTATAAACTTAAACATACATCTAACACATGACCTAGTAATTCTATTCTTAGGTATTTTCCTTAGGAGAAAACATGTTCATATATAAATCCATAAGGAGTGTTTATTGCAATTGTATTCATAATTGCCCAAAACTGGAAACAACCCAAATGTACCTCAACTAGGCAATTGATACACCATAGTACACTCGTAGAACACTATTTGGTGATACAAAGGAACAAACTACAATATGTGCCGTAGCAGGGATGAATCTCAAAGGCATTATGTAAAGTGAAAGAAGCCAGACTCAAAACACTGCGCCAGTCCATTCCTATGACAATCTGGAAAAGGCAAAACTGTAGGGGCAGAAAACTGGTTAAGTGGCTGCTGGGGCTGGGTACAGGGGATCAATACAAAGAGGATGGGGGCAGTTTTTAGAATCTTGGGACTGTTCTGCATCTTGATTGCGGTGGTGGATACATTACTATATTAGTTTGTCAAAATTCACAATGCTGTACACTAAAAAAGATGAATTACACTCTATGTAAATTATACTTGAATTTTAAAGAAACAGTAGGGAGGAATGGTTGTAGACCTGTCTACTTATGTTCCAGAACCTTCCCAAGGCCACACAGCATACAGGGGGTATAACCAGGATTCAAGCTGTCTGTTAGATTTCAAAGCCCCTGTTCTTTCCACAGTATCCTTTGGCCTTTTTAAGGAGGAAAATAAAATAGCACTTGCATTGTGTTTGACAGTTTAGAAAGCACTTTTAAAAAGCCCTTTTGCGTGCCTCAACTCATTCAATCACCACCCCTATGTAACAGATGAAGAAACTGAGGCTCAGGTCTGTTCACAGCCCACCCCCCTGCCCCCCCACCCCCAAATTGGTGACAAGCCTGGAACTTCTGACACAGTGCTTTTCCTGCACCCCACAGCTGTAAACCTTGGTAGGGAGGGCCCTGTCTCCAGGGACTCCCACACCATCTGGCATCCTCTGTGAGCTGGTGGCCCCTCCAGGCAGGGCTCCCCAAACCCAGGCAAGCAGGCGGGCACTTGCACACTCAGCCGTACGTTAGGTAATGTCTCCGAGGGCCCCTGGAACTGCTCTCCTGGGAGAGGCAGCTCTGGGCTCTGCAGCCCCAGCACAGCCTGAGTTCCACTTGGACACTGAGCACCTCAGGGATGGGTCTCTAGTCCACTCTGGCCCCACTGGTACCAGCTCCCAGCCCGCCTCACCCCCTCTCAGCCCCCGGTTCCTGAGTCTGTAAGATGCCTTCCGCAGATACTCTCCGAGTCTCAAGTCTGGTCCCTTCCTAGGCATGCACACGCACATGTGCACACAGACACCTCCCATTTTTCTCTCTCTCTTCGCTTCTCTGATGCCTGAACCCCGAATCTGTCCATGATTCGGCTAAGGAGACCTGGAGTAAAGCGTTTCCTGACCCCTCCCTCTGCTGGAGCCCTTTGCAGCTCCGGCACCTCCAGCACCCAGATCGCGATGGCACCTGCCCACCCTGTCAGCAGGGAGTCCCCGACCCACTCATGGGGTGCTTGTTGCTGGTTATTTAACGTAAACACGGAACCAAAGGTGCTCCTCCTGGTAACAGTTCATCTTACTGTGTTTCTCAGGCTTGCTCTGAGCATCCTGAATCTTGCTTAGATTTCCCTCACCCCAGTCTCAGCTTCGGGTCTCCTGCAAGCGCAGTACGTCTGTTGTTGGTGACTTCATGGAAGCCAGGGAGCAAACTGTTCGTTCTGACCTGGTTCCCCAGTCCCCACAGGTGTCTCTCAGCACTTCCTGTCCTGCCTGCATCCAATTTCCCCTAACGTTAATTGAGTGTTCTCTGAATTTGAAGGTAAAAAATAAATTACCAAACCCACAGTTTCCTCTGCTTTTCTCTCTGTTCCTCCTGCCAGTCTGCCTTTCTGTCTGTCTGTCTGTCCTGCTAGATAGGTCTCGATGAACCGTAGTCACAGAGTATCAGTCGTTGAACAAAGTGCCTGCCTTTCTGCACGTGTGTGCGTGTGCGCATGTGCGTGTATGTGTGTGTGTGAGGGTATATTTATACAGAAGATGTGTGTGAAAGACAGAAGCGAAGGCAGGAAGAAATTAATAGCAATAACATGTTGTTTTTTTTTTCTTGGAGGGAAAGAAACAGAAATTACATCCGTTCAAAAATATCCTGCCTCTCTCACAGATAAATATAGCATGGAGAGTAGATGCGTCACTGAACGAGACTTTCAAAACAAATCCAGGAACAGTCACTTGAAGAGGGTACTACTGTTGGCTCTCCCTGCTTGCTCGTGCGTCCCCCAGGCCCCCACTCCCTGCCAGAGCCCCCAGACTGTGGTCAGGAGGAAGACTGAGCCTCCCACTAGGCATTCTGGAAAGGTGAGAGTAGCAGAAGCAGGGGGGCTACTTACAAAGGGCTGTGGCCCAAGGCTCCCCTGGTGACCAGATGTCTCTCCAGAGGGGAAGAGCTCAAGAGGCCATTTCTCCTTGTCATGGAGGAGCAAGCTCAGAACACGAGATGGGCCCACAGAGGCATGTTTACCAGGTGTGCTGACTGGGAGCAGGTAATAAGGATCCATGACATAGCGCCAAGGGCTACAATGAAACCATTTGACCCCCAGGACAGTACAGGCAGCTACTAGCGAGAAGGGACTCCAGCCCCTACCAACAGGGAGGTATAGCCGTCATAGCACCATGTCCCAGCTGAGCATCAGCTCCGCTTAGACCGACACACAATTGATCCTTCCAGAAGCCTGAAGAGGTGGGTGTTGCCATCCCATTCTACAGATAGACAGACTGAGATAGAGAGAGAGGAGGGGAATGATTCGGTGATTGATCCAGGATCCCATGGTCAGTCATGGCAGAGCTGGGCTTTGTCTCTTCCAAGTGTCAAGGGAGGGGGGAGGTCCTCCTGCCTCCCAGCCACTCCACATGAAGCAGGTGAGAAGTTCTGCTGACATCCCAGTGTGGCCTGGCCTGTCGGCAGAAGCCCCAGCCAGCAGGGTCATGGAAGGGCAGCTCCTGGGCCTTAATCCCTGTGGGAAGGAGACCTGTTGGATAGTTCCAAAGCCTCCAGGAGGAAGCAGGTGGGGCCATTTTGCAGTTGTGAGCATCTCAGCTCCTCACTCAGGTGGAGCACCCCTCTTGTGCCTTGGGACAAGACTTAGTACCTGTCCCTCCAGCTCAGCTGTGGGCTGGGACACCTCTCTTACCTGGCCGAGCAATATCACCTTTTGCTATGGGTCCTGAGCTCTGATAAAAAGCTTCTTAACATTTGTATTCATCTGCTCGGGATGCCACAACAAAATACCATAGACTGGGTGGCTTAAACAATAGAAATTTATTTCTCACAGTTCTGGAGTCTGGATCCAAGGTCAAGGCACCAGCATGGTTGGTTTCTGGTGAGGGCTCTCTTCCTGGCTTGCAGACAGCCACCTTCTTACTGTGTTCTCACATGGTGGAGAGAGATCTCTGGCCTTTCTTCTTATAAGGGCACTAATCCTATCAGATCAGGACCCCACCCTTAGGTCTTCATTTAACCTTATGTACCTCCTTAGAGGCACCATGCCCAATTACAGCCACACTGGGAGTTAGGGCTTTAACAGGAATTTTAGGGGAATACAAACATTCAGTTCATAATATCTTTTGGAATCAAATAGACCTGGCTTTAGTTTTAACCTCTCCTCCTCCCTCACTCTGTGTGAAGAAAATTCATGCTTCTTTTATTAGTTTCTGTTGCTGCTGGGAAAAAAAATTACTACAAACTTAGTGGCTTAAAACAACAAAAAGTTACTATCTTACAGTTCTGGAGGTCAGACACCAAAATCAGCGTCACTAGGGTAAAGTCAAGGTTAAGAGCAGGGCAATCCTCCTTCTGGCTACAGTGGAGACCTTGTTTCCTTGCCTTTTCTAGCTTCCAGGTGCTGCCTCTGTTCCTCAGCCTGTGGCTCCACATCGCTTGGACAACAGCTTCCGCAGACACGTCTGCTCTCTGACTCTGACCCTCCTGCCCTACTCCGTGAAGCCCCCCAGATAATCCAGGGCAATCTCCCATCTCAGGACCCTTAACCTAATCACACCTGCAAAGTTCCCTTTGAAAACCAATATATAGGTTTTGCAGATGAGGATGTGAACATCTTCAGCCTACAAAACCTCAATTTCTTCATTTGTAAAGTAGGACTAATAATCTGCATTTCACAGTTCTTCTGGGAGGACTTAATATGTTACTATTAATAATATGGCACAAAGATAAAGGAGGTCCCTGCCCTCCTTCCCTTTTGTGTCGAGTTCATCAGGGACCACTGAGGCCTAGCCCTGGGCCTGGCTCTCAGTGGGGACTTAAAGAATCCCTGTTAGAATAAACCTCCTGGGGCTGATGGATAGCTCTGACCTCCCAAATGCCAACACAGGGCTGTTTGCAAGTCCAAAGCCTTCTAGGCAGCAGTGGGAAGAATTTGAGCAGAAACATGGAACAGCATGTTCAGAGACATAAATTCCAAGTTATTTTTGTTGGGGAAGCTGAAGAAAGTCATTCCATCCACATTCACCACGTCAGAAGTGCTCACCCAGGTCAGCTTTGGCAGCGGCCCATTCCAGCCCCCAGCCTTCCTGGAGGCAGAGGTGAGGCCCTGCGGGGGGCAGGACAGCCCAAGCACTGTGTCGCCAGAGAAGCTGTGCCTGCATTGCAGCCTGGGCTTGGCAAGGCGATGGCACCAGGTGGCAGGGGCTGAGCAGCAGGTGGTTAGTTGAGGAGCCCTGAGGGGCTGTGTCCTTAATCAGAAAGGACCGGGGCAGGGAGGGGCCAGATCCCCAGAAAGCTCTCCCAATGCTCCCTCCACCGCAGGGCTCTCATCCAGCACAGTTAAAACGCATTTAATCAAAAAAGATAATCACAGAAGAGTAAAGGGATATAAATAAATATAAATGAAGATCAACCTTTTGCTCCTGTATCATTGGAACAAAGGAATCAGCGGGCACACCCCACTTGGGAGACCAACAGTATAAACTACACATGCATTCATCGCTCTTCTGTTTCCTTGAATCTCACGTATTCAATTTAGTGAGCACCTCTCCTGCCAGGCAGAGTGAGTATCACATTTCTCTTCCTGGCTTATAAAGTTGCCCAAAACCAAGAACATTTATGCTCTGGACTGTGCAAAGTGCATGGTACAAACACAGCTGGTGCCTCATGAAGTCGGCAAACATTTCTTGAACACCTACTGTGAGTCCAGCTTTGTGGCAGACACTGGGGTTTCAAAAAACAAGACCTACCTAGTCCAAGAGAGTGGGGCTCCTGGAGCACATGGTCCGGGGGAAAGGCAGGCGCAGACACCACGCTTCTCCCCAGTGTCCTGCCTGGGGAGAGCTGTGCTCGCCGAGGAAGGAGCCTAACCACTCTTGGGGTCTGAGAGGAAGCTCCACAGAGAAGCGGGTGTCGGACTTGGGCTTGAGGGGTGGCTAGGCCAGAGGCAGAGGAGCCAAAGAAGAACATGGAAGCAGAGGAGGAGCATGTGCGAAAGCCCAGGGGCAGGGAGGAGCCTGTGTGTTGGGTGAGGTCACCAGCAGCGCGGCTGGAGCTCAGGGCACGGAAGGGAGTTGAGAGAGGAGGCGGGGACGCTGGGCATGGGAGGGCCATGGGGGCTCTAGGCAGGAGGATGTGTGGTCAGCCTGCTCCTGTGGCTTTTCCACCCTCAGGGGCCCACACAGAGGGTCCTTTTCTCCACGTAGCTTCAGCCTCAGGGGAGGAAGGGACCAGACGGCTAGTGAGGAGGCAACTCGGCCGCGTAGGAAAAGAGAGGCTCTCTCGGCCCTCTCCCACCTCCAGTGCCAACAGAAACAGTGGCCCAGGCCAAGCCCAAAGGATCTGCAGATCTGGGTGAACAACAGGCTTTATTCACAGAGACTTGCCCACCACCCCTGCCAAAGGCCCCACTCAGTGGCCTTGTGAAGCCACCGGAGGCTCCAGGTTGAACAGGGCCTTTGCTTGGCTCTAGTCTGGGGATCTCGCCCAGGCCGTGCTCACCAGCTCTGCACGGGAGGCTGTTTCAGGGCCAGCAGCTCCTACTGCCCCCCTAGCAAGTCCACGGCTCGGAGCCCCTTTCCCGCTCCCTTAGTTGGGAGGCTTATGGCTCAGATCCTGGGGCAAGCTCCCAGAGCCTCGTCAGCTCCACGCTGAGCTGGTCACATCTGTTCTCAGGGATGGGACCCAGGGGAGGAAGGTGTGAAGACACTGGGGCCCTGAAGCTGGAGGTGGGTGCTGTGGATGGAAACCGGACCTGGGACTTCAGCGTCAGCCTCACTCCAGAGGCTGGGAGGAATTGAGGAAAGGTGTATCGTAGACCCCCAGATTCAAAGGGAAGACGCCTGTCTGAAGGCACGGGGACAGGCAGGAGAGAAGCCCGGGAGGTACCTGCCAGGGTGAGGCTGGAACCGTTGCTCTGTGTCTCGGGAAGCTGAGCAAGCAGACCTGCAGACGGCACAGGTGACCCAAAGCCGAGCATGGGGAGGGGCCTCTTGCATAAGAGCAACTTGAAGCACGGTCCAGGACCACCCAGGCCAGCTTAATAAACAGGGTGGAGAGGCCATGCTGGTCCACTTTGGGGTGCTTCCAACTCACAAAGCCCCAGGACAAAGTCACCCTTGGGAATGGCCCATTTCCGTGCACTGGTTTTGAGTAGTGCTGGGACAGGAATGGTGTCATCAAGGTCAGAGTCCCCAGCAGGAAGGGGGAGGCCTCCAGCACCGAGTCAGGAAGATGCGTCACTCTGCACGGCAGGGGCAAGCAGCAGGAGACCTGTGGTCATCGTGTTCGGAGCCACGATGGCAGAAGCTATCACACTGCCCAGAGGGTTCATTGAGCTCTTGGGTGGGGCCAGGAGGGATGTGGGATCCCACCTGAGGCTCAGATCGGGTCAGGCCAGAGGAGAGGCGATACTGGCCGATATTGGCAGTGACCCTGACCTGCAGGAACCCTGCTTTGGGCTCCTATCCAGGCAATGAGAGGGCCGCTCCTCCTCTCAGGTCCCTGCCAGCTCTGAGCTTCTTGGTTCTGCCTGGGCTCACCCAGACGCAGCCTGCCTTCACCTTCCAGCCCGAACCAGGAGCCCGCCAAATGGTGGGCGCCCAGCATGTGATTCGAAACCGCTGTGGGGTTTCTGGGACATTCCTTCCTGAGAAGCAGGGGAGGCAAACTGAGCCCTGTTCTCCCCCCACCCCTCCCTCTCCTCGGTCTCATGGCTTCTGTGGCATCCTGTGAATGAGTCTGAAAACAAACCACTGGAGGGAGGGAAAAATAAGCCACTCATCCCAAAAGGCTCTCTGGAGCTCCGCCGCTGCCTCCCACCTGCCTTGGTAACAGAGACGTCCGTCCCGCTCTGTGGACAGGGCAGGCCCCCTGAAGGCTCCTTCTGTGTGAAGGGCTGAGCTCACTGCGTGCCCACGAGGACAGGCTGGGTCAGGAGCGAGGGTTCTAGTCTGGGGCAATGGAGGAACTCCCATGGCCCAGGATGGAAGGGCCACACGCTTCCTTTGCCAGCTTTTCCTAGTGCAAGGACAGGGTGGGGGACAGGCTCTGGGCCAGAGGCACTCAGCTAAAACCCAGTGAGAAAAGATGTGGAGATGGAGACACACTCCCCCTCGCTCATCACCAGGACTGAGAGCAGAAAACGAGCAGCAAGAAGCTGGGCCGAGCCAGGGCACTATGCCAGCTGCGCCAGAGCAAATCTTGCCAACAAGGGTAACTAGCAATGATGATTCCAATGGCCAACGTGCTGGGCCGCCGGAGGTACAACAGGACAGAATTCCAGGGGTGTGTGGACCTAGATGGGGAAAAATTTTATATCCTTATTTTCACTAACCTTTAGCCAAAATTTAACATTTCCTGCCATTATGAATATAGTCAATGAACCTCAGACATTTTAGCAGCATCTCTGGTTTGTCGCCAGTAGAAATAAAAAGTACTGTTCCTGTCACAGTGCGCGTGTTGTAGATATCTTAAATTATTGTTTAAGCTCATGACTCCAGAATTATGGGAGCTGCTAGATCTGTCACTGGATCTCGTTTAACTTGTTAACAAAGAAGCACCTGTGATGAGATAGCACAAATTTGAGGTTTTGAAAAAATATTTTGATAACTGTATTTCATTTTAATTGGTTTCCTTTACCATCCTTTGTCTTCTGTTGCATGCACTTAAAACTATTGCCTTCGGGAGGAATTCATAAGCCTTACCAGCCTGCCTTAACAGGGGTGCTCCCTGCATAACCTTGAACAACGCTCCCAGCCAGCCAGTGTGGTGGGGGCAGGACTGCAGGGAACCAGGTTGGCCTGCAAACATTTCTTGAATGCAGGTCCTTTTGTCCAAACAAAAGTGAACCAGGAAGCCGAGCATGATGTCATATAAAGATGGAGCTGTTCCAGTTGAATTTGGGGGAGGAGGTCCCTTAGCACTGCCTTACCACTTCACCCAGCCCTTCCCTCCATCCCTCCCAGAAAGCTCCATGGACTTCCTAGGTTTCCACAGAGCACATCTGCAGGACCACCTTGTCGGTGGCATAACTTCCCATACTGCCCTGCCCCAGGGAAGTCTGGGTTGCCCAGGCCCGTAAGGCCCTCAGTCCTGCCTATAGGCAGATCTGGGATGGGGTTGCGGGAATGTCATTTACAACTCCAGGGCAAGGCCTTCTAGGTATTCCTGGAAAAGACCAGAAGAGAGAGAGGTTCCTAGCCCAGAGAGCTCTCCCCAGCAGCACAGGAGTTAAAAACATGAGCTCAGACAGCTCTAGGTTCAAATACTGGTTCCACCACTTACCAGCTGTGTGGCATCCAGCCTCCATTTTCATCTGCTATTTAGGAATAATAAAAGTCCCAACATTAAAAGGTAGTTTGAAGGATTATATGAAAGAATGCTTGTAATAAGCTTAGCATGACCCAGCAAAAGTCCAGGAAATGGCTGCTGCGACCTGAGCCCTTTCTCTGGGGCAGAGGTCCGCACCTGCCGCAGCCTCCTGCAGCCTCATCCTCCCCCTCTGAGGTGTCTCCTGACAGAGGCCACCTCCGGGCTCGTTTTCACCCTCCAGGCCTGAAACACTTAGTGCCGCCATCCTTTCCAAATACATCACTTGGCATTCTCTGGGTGTTTGGTAGCAGCAGCCGCAGCTCACCCAGACAGCACACACTGTAGCAATTATCTAATCATCTAATAATTAGCTTGACATTTATAAAGGGCCTCGAGGGCCTTGGGATGCCTGCTGTTTTCAAATGCGAGGGTACTGTAATTTTGCACCTGTGACAGGCAAGATGCAGAGGGGAATAGTGATCCAAGCTTTTGTACGCCCTCAACTGTCAACTGTCCCTTAGCTATTTAAGCAGGGGCAGATTTACCCAGAAGCTGACAAGGCATAAGCGTCAAGACCTCTCAACGGCACAGTCCTGTGTTTCCTGTAAAATTTGCAAAAAGTAGTGCGTGTGTGTATTTTTTAACCTAAAGAAACCCTCCAAAATTATGTAAGCTGCAAACGCCACAAAACCTAATCCACCGCCGGGTGTAAACCCAAGCTGTCTCACTGTCTCTTGGGTCTTCCCTGCCTGGAAGCCTACCCCTCCGATCGTTGCCATTAAGGGCTGGCAAACGGATTTTGGGGGTGCAAGTTAAAGGCAGGCGTTGCCTTGTGGGCTAAATTTGGTGATTTGTTGGATCAGAATGGAGTCGGGACTTTCCGTCATTACGGAATCCGAGTTCCCTGCACTGCCACCTGCTGGCTGGAAGACTTGGGTGCAGCCAAATAATTCTGGGAATCCTCCCTCTCAACTGCAGTTGAGAAGCCTGACCTGCCCGCAGCCTGAGCTACCTGTCAGTGTGCTGAGAAGGCCGATGGTGATTGCAAAAACACACAAAGCATTGAGTTAGGGACTATAAGGTCCAGGACAGTGTCCCCCCGCAGCCCCTAGCAAGCCATGCATGGAACAAGGTACATAGCCTGTGTGTGCCTTACTCAACTAAGAAATAAAATGGGGAAATGTAACACTCCCTAGCCAGCCTTTGTGGGAGCACAGGTGATGGGAGGCGAACTGTGACCTGGAGTGTCACAGTTCTCCAACTTCTGAAGCCTCGGGCAGTAGCCCAGGGACAGATGAAAGCAGCGATAGGGGCAGGCTCTTGATATTTTTGTCACCTTCCAGTGGGGCTCAGACCCTAGAGCCCTCTGACACCTTCCCTTCTATTTTCCCCACAGCTAATCAGTTGTTAAGTCCTAAAATTCCCACCCTCAGTATCTGTGGCTTCATTCCCTCCTCCATCTTCTCTGATCTGGACCAAAGCAGTGGACATGTAACACAAGGCTTCCAAACAGACAAGCTACAGATGTGCCGGCGTCCCATTTCCTCAGCCTTCGGGATGTCAGACCAGGCTTGGGAGGCTGGGGCCTCCGGATCAGCATCTTGCAGCCTCAGGAAGCCTTGTTTGGCACTCCCAGCGTGCAATTCAAATATTATCATTTTTTATGTTGTTTCTACATGGAAAATTTGGGAAGCATTGATCTCCCAGGTGCTCCTATCTGCCCACTCAGCCCCACCTTAAGCACTGTGGCCAGATACCTTTCCATGGCACCCAGCTCAATTGCTCGGCTCGCCTTCAGGACAGTGGTCAGGATTCTGCACCGTACGAGGGTTACAGAAAGCCATACCTGGCCACAGGACAGGTGAGAAGGACCAAGACCAGAGACCGTCTCATGGTGTGGGCCTGTGAGTTGAGATGCGAGGAAGTGCAGCCTGGGGGGAACAGAAGGAAGAGGTTCCTCCTGCTTTTTCTCCTGGGGCCATTATTCTGAAATTCTACGGTATAAAAGTATTACTTGTTGCACTTATGAAAATGAAGATTGCAGGGCCTCCTCCCTCCCCACCCTCACCCCCCACCCCCCACCCCACCAAAATTTTCAGCCAGTATATTTTCAACCAGACCCAGCAATCTGCATCCTTAGAAAGCAGCCGACTGTGGATGCAAGTTGCACAGAACTACTTTGAGAAACAGAGCCCTGATGACCTCAGCTAGGTACAGATTCCACCCAGTTGGCCCAAAAGATGAAACACCAGCATATGGGTAGGAATTAGCAGTAAAAACTTGTGTTTCAGCCTAAAACCTCAAATCAAATGCATCACTTGAAAAAATTCTGTAAGAATAAGGGATCATTAAAACATGGAAAGTGGCTGGAAGGAAGACCATATGGACAAACCAAAGCAGCTTTGAGGAGCCAAAATGAGTTACTCAGACCCGAGAACATTCTCCCAGAAAGGCAAACCACATGAAAAATATAAAATGTCCAAAAGAGGATGGAAAGTCTTGAGATTCTGGAAAGAAATTATTTATAATCTATAACCAAGGCAGCCCACTGGGCAAATACAGCAAACTGCTCTCTAAACTGTGACGAGATGGGAGCCGTACTGAAGACATTGACTATGCACGTGGCTGAATGTGAATGGCACAAGTTCCTTTGGGAGGTTCCCAGAGTGGAGTGAACATCATCAATGGCATTATTATCTGCGTTGTGGACAATGCGTCTGCAACAATTCCTGCCAGCTCAGAGACCTGTCCTGTCACTTGGCGGGGTGGCTCTCTGGGCTGTCACTACCTTTTCTGATTCCCAGATGAAGGCATGGTTTGGCTCACAAAACACCATGAACATATCAGGCAAGAGGCACCACACATTTGAAACCCAGACCAACTTGAAAAGATAGATTGCCCTTTCACCATAATTTTATGGGAAGTTTGAACCTCAGTTCGGCAGATGTCGGCCATCCCTGCCAGTTTTTTTTGCCCCTTTCCCCTTGTCCTCCTTTGGCACATCTCGTGGACTGTTTCATCACAGTTCAGAACTCTGCCCAGGACGCAGAGTGGAGGGGAGAGCTCAGGGACCATTCTTGGTGTTGACAGGCTGTCACTAGATAGAGACCCAGGAGTGACTGTGGGGTTCTTTTAACCAGGACAAAAGCTGGGGTCCTTCCTCTTTGCTTGGGAATAGTAGAGGCCAGAGAGGACCTGCAGATGGTTCTGGAAGGGGCAGCTCCATCTGGCTTAATACATCTCATCTGGGCTGGATTGCACCAGTGGGTGGGCACTCAGTGGCATGATTTCTCCAGAGGAAATGCGAGCCTCTGTGACTTGCATCACCTTGAGATCTTGGTGAACTGGATCAACAACAGTGACTCAGGAAGGAGGAGGCTGAGAACCCGCGTGAAGAGGCAGCTAGGGAAGGAACATGTTTTCAGCTTTCTGTGAGGCTCTATTTTTAGCTGGGATAAAATATCTGCCAAGGAAAGAAAAACAAAAGGCTCAAAGGGCTCCTTTAGGAGGTGCACCGATTATACATCCTTATAAATAAAAAGTGGCCAAGCGTTATAATAAATACTGAGCTAGAGCCAGATATTGCTATTATAGATACTCTTTGGGATACAAGAATAAATATAAAGTTGCATTTCTATGTGTAATTATTGTTACCCTGTTATGATTAAAATGTTTGGTGGTCAGATATCTAGTTTGACTTTATAGTTCAGGAACAATAATATCTTGGCAGTGTCTGCTGCAAGGTGGCACCTACCATCTCACTGTGCTGCGTATTTGCAATGTTCACTAGACACTCATTCTCACCAAGGTCAGCTCACTCTTCCAACACAGACCACTCACGATGGTGATGTTGTCCATGTTACTAATCTTGCCTTTTTCTTAAACTGTAACTGACTAAAGGCAATTCCTCTTCAACTCCTCGATATGAAGAAATCCCAACCAGGACTTCTTGAAAGACTCACGGCACACATTAAGTAGCTAAAAATGAAAAGTAGCTGTTATGGGTTAATTCTCCCCACCTGAGCATAGGGTTTACCCAAAGACTGCAGCAGGGATGCACCTACACACAGGTGTTCCCAGGAGCCCAGGGAAGGGTCTGGGAGTCTATAAAAGCATGAAGCCAAACAAGCCCTTGCACTCAGCGGAGAAGGGAAGCTTGGAGGTTATGAGTTATTTCAGCTTTGACTTAGGTACGTAACCAGCTGTCCTGGGCCCTGAATATGCCATCAGATACTCAACGGACCAACAGTGATTTGTTGGGGCCTACAATGTCCCCAGCACTGGGCTTCGCCTACTTAGAAACTGGGGCATGAAACAGTCATCAAACAGAAGAGTTGACACTAAATATGCATCATGTGTCACTATAAGCTGAGAGGAGAGTGAGCGTGTAAAAGTGCTACACCCAGAAAGTGCCGAGCGTGGGCGACAGTGGTCACGGAGGGCTTCCTGGAGGAGGTGGGATGTGCCCTGGACCTTCAGGACCCTACAGTAGAACAACTGACCAGAGAGAAGAAAACATTTACTGCCACTTCGTGGCTGAACACGCCCCTCAGGACTAAGCAAGACAATTTGCTAAACTAAAAGACAGCCGAGGGAAGGAAGAGACAGTATCGCTGGCCGTGTCATTACTGAATCCCATCTCACGAGTGAAGAGGCTGAGGCACAACAACGTTCTGTGAGTTGCCCGGGAGTCAGTAGGTGCTGGGGTTGGATAAGCAGGGTCCACGGTGGCGCCCGGCCCCACCGTCTTTGTGACACACAAGAGCTGCCTTCCCCTCTCCTGCCCAGCAGAGTTGGGTGTGGCTGTAGAGTGAGGGGTTTTGGCTTGTCTAGTTTGTTTCAGGTTTTGCTTTTTGTTATATTTTGTTTGGAAGGGGTTAGTGAAGGAGAAGGGTGAGGAAATTATTTCTTTTTTTCCCCAGTGGTAGGAGAAGGAAAAACAACCCTCCCCTGGGCTGCGCCGCTTGGGGCACTGCTGTGGCCCCACACACAGGGCTTATGGCAGCATGGTCCTGTCACTAGCCTGTTACGCCATAACCTCAGTGGCTTAAAGCAACACGAGATGATTACTGTGGAGTTTCTCGGTCAGAAGCCTCTCTGGGGGTCAGAGGGGCGGCGTTCTTTCTGGCAGCTCTAAGGGAGAATTCGTTTTCTTGCCTTTTCCAGCTTCTACAGGCTGCCTGCCTGCCTCCCTCGCTGTGGCCCCTGCCATCTCCAAAGCCAGGAGCGGCTGGTCGAGTTCTTCTCACATCACATCACTCTGACCCTCTCTGCTACTCCAGCTTCCACTTTTAGCCACTTTTAGAGACGCTTGTGACCCACCTAATCCAGGATATAATCTCCCGATCTTAAGGTCAACTGATTAGCAACCTTAATTTCACCCACGACCTTAACATAACATAATGTGTTTATAGGTTGTGAGTATTAGGATGTGGGCCTCTCTGGGGGGAGGCGCTATGCTGCCAACCACAATTGCCAAGGTCAGAGGATAAAATATATTTTGTTTTTGAAGATGATCCAAGTGAAAAAAATATTTTATTTAACAGTCTCTTGGTTTATATTAATAATATTAGGTATTTGAAGATGTAGTACGTGGATTCCCCGTGCATTTTTGCCCCAGGCCCTGCAGATGTTGGGAGTACCCTGGTGGGAGCAGTGTCGGTCCTGAGGTGGCTGCTGCAGCAGCAGCTCTTGGTGCGGTGGGCGGTGGGAGGGGCTGAGGAGGTGGAGTGGGCAGGTGGGAAGGGCTGAGGAGGTGCGGTGGGTGGCTGGGAGGGGCTGAGGAGGTGCGGTGGGCGGGTGGGAGGGGCCGAGGAGGTGCGGTGGGAAGGTGGGGGGTAGCTTTCCCCATCTGGACGCAGTTCCCAAGGCGGCCCCAGCTCGTGGGCCTCCAGAGGAACACATCCCCTTCCTTGTCTTGTCTCTGCTTCCATCCCAGTTCTCTGCTTGCCAACCCTTTCCTCTCCTTACAATGGCTTTCCTCCTAAAGAAAGCAGATTTCCAGTTCTTTTTGCTTTTTATTTTTGCGTAAAAAAAAAAAGGGTAGATTTAAGGAAAGAAACATCCTATTCATCCCAGCCCCAGTAGTCCAGACACATCAAAGGATGCCAAGCCCTTCCGGAAACCAGAGCTTAGCTTACATCATCCTGCAGCACATCGCTAAGCAACTGTGGGATCAACATCTGTTTCCATGGAGATGTCTCATCACCGCCATTCGCCAGAGCAGGGACATGCATCAGGAGGAAGGAATATGCTGGGCTGTGCCAGAGAATAACAAAAGCCAGTGGCCGTGAGCAAAATAGCAATCATCGGAGTGAAAGGAGGACGAGGGACAGCAACATGAGGAACAGAGGGAGAGTGGGTGCTGAGTGGGGTCTGGCAGGGAGGCACTGGCCAGAAGCAGGCTGAGGCGGACATCACCTGGCCCGGCCCCGTCGTTGCATGAGAGTGGCCCGGAGTTGCAGACTTCTGCCCAGTCCTGCCCAGTCTTGTGCAATGGTTCACAGGCCACGCTGGGGCCAGAACCCAAGCCCTGTGCCTCCCAGCCCAGGATTTGTCATATTTAAAAGGAGGGCACGAAGGAGCCATGATGCCCTTCTTCCTGTTGGTTCCAGGCAGGCACAGGTGATTCCTCCTCTGTTTGCGCCATCCCTGGCTCTGGCCTGCTGAGCACAGTCGCTCCCAGGGATGTGGCTTCCCCTCCCCTAAGGCAAACCCTGTGTAAGGTGTGGCCTCTGACATGCAGATGGCAGAGGGGATGGACGGGAGCTAGCCTTACAGAGCACGTGCTGCATGGCAGCCTCCTGTTCATCACAAGCCACCTCAGTCCTCAGATTCCTCCTGGGAGTGTGAGAGCCTCTTCTTCCAGGCAAGAAACAGGCTCAGAGAGACAAAGTGGCTTATTGAATAAGATGATAAGAATAGCGAACACTTAGTGCCAGGCATTGTTTGAATATTAATTCATTTCCTCCTCACACCGAAGTATGAGGGGAGTGGTATGCATCAGCTTATAGGTGGCAGGGTCCGCTGAGCCCGCCGTCCACACTGAGGATAACGGCTCAGGACGGCAAGGTCAGACACACTGGAATGAGTTGATGATGGCTTGGGTGTTGAAACAGGCTGCAGAGTGAGATTGTCCCTTGTGTCCCAGAATTGCAGCCAGGAACCAAAGCTGACAGTAAAAGGCACTGAGGACCCCTCCATCCTGAGTTCAGAAATCCACCTGCTGTGGTGCCGGCTCGCACTTACAGACTCGGGGAGAGGGAACTGGCTCCCAGTAAAGGCCGAGTGCTCGGCCCGGCTTCCCACTGGCAGTGCCGGAAGAGGCAGGGCCCCCTGGGGAGGATGGGGTTCGTGGTAAGGGGTGACTCCCCTGCAGTCTGGCGAGGGGAATGTAAGAGATGGCCTTGCTACTAGAGTGTCTGCAACAAGGGAGGCTGGTGGCTTGTTCCTAGGCTGGGCCAATGCTCACTGAGCCGCAAACCCAAAGCCAGCTGTGGGGCTGCCGCTGGAGCCCGAACCTCGGGCAATTCTGGGAGCACGTGTCTGACGTAGAGGCTCCCCCACTATGGGGAAGAAGAGGATGCATAGCAGGTTCCCTTGATATTTGGGGGTTCACTTGGACCCAGAGACCAGTGCCTACTTCTCATCTAGAGATTTCAAAAGGCAGAGGCCTGGTAACGTGGCCTTCGCCAGCAGGGCTCAGAGTGCAGAGATGGATGGGGTGTTTCTGGGAGGAAGATGGAGTAGTTGCACCTGTGCCAGTTCTTCTGTCCCTCAAAGAGTCCAGTTGAACACCCTAGAAGGTCCCCAGGGTCTGTGTAAAGGGGTGCTGAGGTGAGCAGGGAGCAGGAGCCATGGCGGCAGCTGGGATAGTAACGGAGTCCCCAACCCAGAGTGGGATTCATGGGTGTCCACTGCTGTCAGGGCTGAAGGTAGACACAGATGTCCTCTGGAGGGATCTGGGACTCAGCTACAGAGGGGACCATGGGAGCTGACCACGAGCCACAGAAAACCTATGCAGAGACAACCGTGTTGTCAGCACCCCCAGCATTGGCCCCAAACACCCAGAAGCGGAATGAAGCCAGAGAAAACCCCTCACTATCACAGAGGAAGGGCTGGATATGTGTCCAAAACTTCCTTGTTCTCCCCCTGGGAACCTGGCCAGTGAGGCCAGAGAATAAGTCCTGGGGGCTTTAAGTGTCTGAGTGGAGGAAGGGAAGAAGGAAGTTCAAAGAGAGAAAGACAGAAGCATGTAGGAGCAGATCCCACCCCACCTGACCAACCTGCAGGGCAGCGGGGAGTTTGGCTCTTGATTCAGGAGGTATTATTTTTATTTATTGATTGATTGATTGAGGCAGGGTCTTGCTCTGTTGCCCCGGCTAGAGTGCAGTGGCGTCATCATAGCTCACTGCAACCTCTAACTCCTGGACTTAAGCAATCCTCTTACCATGGGCTCCCAAAGAGTTGATATTACAGGCATGAGCCACTGCACCTGGCCGTGAGTGGGTAGTTTTAAAATAAGCAGAATTGAATCTAAAATACTGAAATGATATTGCTCCAGTAATAAAAGTGCCCAGAAAGTAATGACACCTGGCCCTGAGAGGCACCATAGAATGGTTTTTACATTTTAAAGGAGAGAGAGAGAGAGGGTAGGGGGACTTACCTTTACAGAAAAAGTTTGCCAAACCCCTCTGTAGCCTGATTGGGTGGCGGGTGGCGGGGGGCGGGGGGGGGGGGCGGGGGAGGGGGGGCAGCGGGGAGCTGCTGTGGACAAAAGGTAAAACTTTCATATTTTAGATTCTATATAAATGCTTCTGTTGCTGGCTTTCAGTATTGTATTTTTAAGGCTCATCCATGTTAAAGAGTGGCATGTTCCAATTCTTTTTCACTGCTGTAAATGAATATATTACAGTGGATTTATCCATTCTCCTGGGGATGAAAATTTAGGTTGGCTTCTATTTTTTGCTATAATACTGCTAGAAACATTCTCGCTCATGTCTCCTTGTGCCCATGGGCAGTTTCTTTACGATATTTACTTAGAAGTGGAATAGGCTGGGTCAGGGCATATGTACAGCTCCAACTTTACAAAATATTGCCAAATGGTTCTCCAAAAATGTGGTATCAATTTATGCTTCCACGCTTAGTGTCTTTAACTTGTCTTTCCTTCACGTCCTCACTCACATTTGGTATTGTCAGAATTTAAAATTTTTGCTAATCTGTTGATGCAAAAGAATATCTCATGGTCTTAATTTGCATTCATCGGACACAAAGAGGATGTGCCTCCTCTCCTCTTCATATCTTTTGTTCATTTGGGGAGTTATTTGTGGAAGTTTTTTATATATTCTGTAATTAATTATGGATTGTAAATATATTCTCAAGCCAATGTGTGGCTTGTGTTTGGCTTTGATTTTTGTGTTTTGTGAGAAACAGAAATGTTTGATTTTAACGTAGTCAAAACTCTTAATCTTTTTCTAAAGTTTGTCATCTGTCTTTTTTGAAAAATTCTTTCCTGTCTTAATTTGATATAAAATTATCTTACAATGAATTTTTAAGTTCTTTTCATATTTAGATCTTTAATCCATCTAAAAATTATTTTTTGCTGTGGCAGAAAATAAACTTCTTTTTTTTAATTCAGATGATCAAATGTTATCGTCGTTTGTCACTGACTTGTAATGGCACTTCTGAAATATATCACATTTCCACCTGGCTATTAATCTATCCATCTGCCAATACCACACTGCTGTATTACTGTATCTTTATAAGTCTTGATATCTGGTCAGAACAGTTCACCCATTTCTCTTCCAAACACCTGTGCAATTTTGGTCCTTTGTTTATCTAATTAGATTCTAAGTGATTGTCAGGTTCCATGAAAAACAATGGGTTTTTTAATAGGATTATATTGAAAATATAGACTAATTAGGAGATAGCATTGTTAGGATATTGACTTGATATGCACCTGATACACATGTGATATTGATATGCACCTATGAGCATGATGTATCTCTCTACTTATCATGTCTTCTTCGGTGCCTTTCGATAACTTTTTTTTTTCCCATAAAAGTCTTGTACAACTTTTTCTAGATTTATTTCTAGGTAAAAACATTTTTTTCTTATTTTTTATGCCATGTATAAGAGAATGGATAGCTGTCCACCAGAAGTCTAACCCTCTTCCACAGTGTGCAGTTGTTGCAGAGGCAGCTGCACAGCCAGCAGCTGAGTATCTTAGCCCTCCTGGTATCCAAGTGTGGCCAATGGAACGTGGTTAGAAAAGCAAACATTTCTTTCCCTCTGTCTGCCACATGGATGCAGAGGACTTCAAGGTGTTAGGGGAGGGTAGAACCACAAGGTAGAAGGAGAGAAGCCTAAGTCTTTAAATCACCAACAACCAGGAACACCCACCTTGACCTAATATATGAACAAGAAAATTTCTGTTACACTGCACCACGGATGGAAGTCTGATATAGCAATTGCCTTTCCTCTAAGTAATGCACTTTTTGAGTAAGGTTTTGGCTCTTCTTAAAAATTATCTTTTCTACTCAATGTTGCTGGTGAGTAAAAATGTGTATAAATATTGTGTGTACATTTGTATAGTTTTTATATTAAGAAAACACACTGAAGTGTCTAATAATTGCTATTCTCAGATTCTATGTACAGAGTCCTGTTATCTATAAAAATGACAACTTTGTTTTTTCCTGTTTGCTTCTTATGCTTTTATTTCTTTTTGTTATCTCACTGCCCTGGCCAGGACCTGACATTCTTATTTCACCTCTGTTTATAACATGAATTCTCATGTTTCATCATTATCATGTTGGCTAGGGTTAGGGATGGATACCATTTGTTGAGTTAAGGAAGTTCCCTTCCACTCCTAGGTAGCCAATAATTTTTATTATGAATGGATATTGAATCTTAGCAAGTGTTTTTTCTGCATCTATTGAGAATAATATATTTTTTCTCTTTAATCTGTTCATGTAGTGAGTTATATTAAAAGGTTATCTAACTCATCTTTACAATCCTGAGCTCAAATTAGTCACGAAGTATTTCTTTTATATATTAGTGAATTTCTTTATCTCATATTTTGCTCAGTATTTTTGCACTCATGTTCATAAGTGATGTTTAATTCTAACTTTCTGTTCTCTTGTTTTATTGTTTTGATGGCAGGTTTTACCAATTTCATTAAGTGAGTTAAGTAGCTCATCTCATCTGTTTCTCATCTCTAGGACAGTGTGTATTTTAAAAATGGTATATCTAGTCCTGTAATCTTATAGGGAGAAGGAGTGGAGAAAACCTATCAAGCCATCTAATGAGAGTGTCTTCTTACTTTTATTAGGTGATTTATTTAGATGTTTATTCAGGTTTTATAATTCTGCTTGAACAATATTTTGACTACATTTTCTCTGGGATATTGTTTATTTTGTCTAAAATCTTACATTTATTCACATAAAATTTCCGTAATTCTTTTTTAAATCTGTATTTTCGGTTTTTTCTAATATTGTTTATTTGTGCCTCCTTTTTTTCCCTTGATAAATCTTGATAGAGACTTCACTGTCTTTTTTGTCTGTTCAAAGAACCCTAAGCTGCTTGATTTTCTCTAATGTGCATTTGCTTTCCATTGTATTAATTTCTACTCTTAATACTATTTTTTCTTTCCCTCTGTGCTCTTTCTGTATTTACTCTATTGCTCCTTTTCTTATTCTTAAGTGGGATATTAGCTCATTAATTTTCAGTCATCCTAATTGTCTAATATAAATATTAGATTTCCCTCTAATTTTCCACCTTAGCTGCACTTTCCAATTTTTTACTGTAATGTTTTTCCTATAGGTCAGTTATAAGAATTTTCTAATTTCCATTATGATTTTTTTTATGCATGATTCATTTAGAGGTATGTTAATTTCCAAATGCATGGGGAAATTTATGTTATTTTTCATCACTGATTGCTAATTTAATTATATTGTGGTCAGAGAATATAGTCAGTGTGATACTGATCCTATAAGTGGTTGAGACTTGTTTGGCTTATTCATAGTTAATTTTTGTAAATGTTCCATATAAATAAATGGGTATAATGGGTGGATGAATGGATGGATAAATGGATAGATAGATGAGATAGGTAGATAAATGGACAGACATAGGGAAAGAAATGGAGATGCTAAAATTTATTCTAAGAGTATTTGAGAAGAATAATGTATTCCATAATTGGAGAGAGCAGAATTCTTCATGTATCCATTGATATCAAGTTTGTTACTGGTGCTGTTCAAATCCCCTATATCCTTACAAGTTTTTTTTTATGATCTAACAATTATGAGATGTGTTAAATGTGCTAAAGTAACTCACTATGAATATGGATTTGTCAATTCTTCTTTTACATGCTCTTAGGCTATGTCTATTTTTTCTGGTAGTATTGAAGCTATGTAAGATTTCTCTTTGTTCGTGTTTAATTGGTATATATTTTTCCATCCTTTTACTTTTTGGAGTCCTTGTTTTTTTATGTTTCTTTGGAGTCCTTATATTTTTTATGTTTCTTGTCAATAGAATATAACAGAATTTTGTTTCTTTCAGACCATCCAGTAATTTCTATTTAAACTAGCAAGTTTAGTCCATTTGCATTTACTGAGATGACTGATACATTCAGTTCCATTTCTGGCAAAGACATGTTGGTTTCTATATCTACTTTTTTTTAATTTAATTTTTTTAAGCTTTATTGAGATACAATTGACATACAGTAAACAGCACATACTTAAAGTGTGCAATTTGATAGGTTTTGACACACGTATATGCCCATAACCATCACCGCAGCCAAGATAATGAACAGTCCATCATTCCCCCCATGTTTCCTCACTTCCCTTTGCGGCTTCTCCTCCTTGCCCTCCCCAGCTCCCATCCCGGAGCAAACATTGATCTGCTTTCTGTCGCTACAGGTTAGCTGGCATTTTCTAGAATTTTATATATATGTAATCATGAAATACGATCTCTATATTTAGCTTCTTCCGTGCAGCATAATTATTTTGAGATTCACTCATGTGCATTCTCTTTTATTGCTGAGTAGTATTCCCTTGCATGGATATGCTGTAATTCATTTATCCATTAACCTATCGGTGGACATTTGTTACAGACAAAACTGTTATGCTTATTTGTGTACAAGTCCTTGTTACAGACATATGCTTTCATTTCTCTAGGTACAAAACTTGGAGTGCAATGGCTAAGTCACATAGGAGGTGTATGTTTAACATTTTAAGAAGTTGTCACACTATTTTCTATAGTGGTTACAATATTTTATATTTCTCCAAGCTGTATATAAGAGTCCCACTTTCTTGGTGTGGTCAGTATTCTAATTTTAGCCTTTCTAATAGATGTGTAGTGATAATTTCACTGTAGTGGTTTTAATTTGCATGTAACTAATGACTAATGATGTGTTTATTTGCTGTGCAGCTATTTTCTTTGGTAAAGTGTCCATCATAGTCTTTTGCCCATTTTAAATTAGGTTTTTTTCTTTCTTATTATTGGGTTTTGAGAGTTCTTTATATATTCTGTATGCAAGTCCTTTATCAGATTTATGCTCTGCAAATATTTTCTCCCACTCTGTGGCTTATCTCTGATTCTTTTAACAATGTCTTTTGAACATCAGAGTTTTTTAATTTTGAAGAAGTCATATTTATCGATTCTTTCTTTTATGGGTTGTGCTTTTGGTGTTATATTTTTAAAAGTCTTGGCCTACCCCAAATTTACAAAGATTTTCCTGTTTTCTTCCAGAGGTTTTATAGTTTTAGTTATCACATTTAGATGTATGATCCATTTTGAGTTATTTTGTATATACAGTGCAAGTTATGAATTAAAGTTTGCTTGCTTGTTTGTTTTATGCATATGCGTATCCAGTTGTTCCAGTGCCACTGAAAAGGGATACCTTATTCTCTATTTAAGTTTCTATTGCTCAGTCTTGAAGCTCTCACTACTCTTCACTGTGACCCTCCATCAGGTACTATTGAGAAAGATTGGGAGAAGGCAGAAGACCTTACATTAGGCAATAGGCTTAAAGCTAATCTGCTGCCACTCGAGGGCAGGTCCAAAATGCCAGCCACCTCCCAGACCCTCTCTTTTACTAGGATAAAGTCTTAAGATACTGGAAGGACAGGAAACCAAGGGCCCAGGCAAAAATCCATTGTACCTGGATGAAGGTAGAAGCAAAAGCCATTTGACATTGGAGGAGGGGCAGGAAACCCTTCTGCTCCCTGACTACTACTGGTGAGTGGCAAAAAACACACTCAGTCTTAGGATCGTGCACTGATACAAAGCAGAGGTCGGTTATCACTGGGGTTGGGGACATGGTGAGGCAGGAATCCCTCCCCTGCCCAAAATGCCCCACAGGTAGGAGGCAAGGTGTGGATGCCACAAAATGGAGAGGCAAGAATAATGAGGTCTAGGTGCATAAAGCCCATCTAAGACTAAGATGAAATCAGAAAATCCCAGAATCCCATCTTCTCCTAACATGAGCCTCATGCTGAGTAATTAGCAATAACAGTCTATAGCTGGGGAAGAATACAGAGGGTCTTTCTCTGTGGTGTAGGCATAGAGGGCCCCTGAAAGCTGAGGGGGGAGTAGGAACAATGACAAAAATCTTTTGACACCCCAGGGCCCATATGAAATGCAAGGTAGCTTCAGCCCACCATTGAAGGGATTTGAAATGTGTGTTGCACTGAAGTAAATTATAACAACTACAGAACTAAAATCCAGCACAGCTACTGATTATATTGACTCAACCCCACACACTAATAGCCTGACAGATATAGAAGGATACCTACTTCCTGGTATAAATACCATTTACCTCAGTCTTTACTGTTATTCTACAATGTTCGGAACACAATAAAAAACTACAAAAACACACTCATATACACATTTACAAGGAACACAAAAAAGCCAGAAAATAAACGTCCTATTGTAAAGAGATAAAATAATTCACAGAACCAGACCCACAGATAGCACAGATATTGGAACTATCAAGGGCTTTAAAATAATTATGATTTTGTGGAAAAGGATCCTAGTGGAAAAGGCAGACACCATATGTGAACAAATGGAGAGATGGAATTATAAAACAATCAAATAGAAATGCTAAAATAAAAACAAGATAAAGAATTTCTTTGATGGCTTATAAGCAGACTGTATACAACAGAGGAAAGAAAAAGAAAACTTAAAGATAGGTCAATCAATAGAAATTGTCTAAATTGAAACATAAAGAGGCAAAGTAACAGAAACTACAACAAATAAGAAGAGTATCCAAAAGCTGGAGGCAGTATGCATGTCAATTATCTAACATTGGAATCCCAGAAGGGAAAGAGAGAATGGCACATAAGAAGAATTTGAATATATAATGTCCAAAATTTTCCAAAATTAATTAAAAGCAACAAACCATAGTTCCATGAAATGCAGAGAACCCCAACCATGACAAATAAAAACAAAGTAAAACTACGCTCATATAGTCAAATTATTGAAACCCAAAGATAAAGAGAAAATCTTGAAGGCAACCAAAGGGGAGGGCAGCCATATACAGAAAAGAAAAAGATTAGAATTATGGCAGACCTCTAATCACAAACTCTGCAAACCAGAAGCTACAAAAACATCTTTAAAGTATTGGCAGAAAAAAAAAAACAAAAACGCAAAAACCTGTCAACTCATAATTTCATGCCCAGTGAAAATATCTTTTGAAAACAAAGACAAAATAAAGACTTTTCAGGCTAACCCTGAGAGAATTGATTACCAGCAGGTCTGCCCTATAAAAACTGTTAAAAGAAGTCTTGCAGGCAGGAGAATATCAGATGGAAATTTAGATCCATACAAAGAAATGATTGCTGGAAATGGTAAAGATGGGGGTAATTATGAAAGACTTTGTTCTTTTTTAAAAAAATCTCTTTACAATAAATAAAATGTATGACAATAGTAGCATAAAGAATGGAGGGAAGAAATGGTATTATACTGTGTTGAGCTTCTTACACTATAGTATAATGGTGTAATATTTGTAAACTCTAGTGCATGAATCTAAAAACAAAAAGAAAAATGGAGACTTGAGTCACAAAATCTAAATAATATATGCCCCCACAATATATAGTTGATACAATTATTTTTAAGTGAAAAGGACAGGTAAAAAAACATCAGAAATAAAATAAGTTTGCTAATTGCTTTGTCTGTGACATGTGATAATGAAAAAGGTGACAAGTTGAGCAACAGAAGTATGTGCATATTTAACATGGCAAAGAGACATACAAAAAAATACTGTTATTAACCAAGGTAGCATGGTAGAGGAAAGGGAGGGGAGTAGGAAGGAAGAGGAAGCATGCTACTTTCATTCTTGTTAATAGAAAAAAAAACTATTCTGTCTAAAGAAAGCTAAGGATATCAAAGTTTTAATCATAAAGTTAAGCACTAGAAAAACAACAAAAATTCACTGTACTGAGATGAGAAGAATACAGGATAGAAAAGGCTAAAAGGAAAAGAATAAGAAAAGAAAGCCAAAATGTAAAAAATAAAAAGGTAAATATAAGGTAAATACAAGAAACATGACATGAAATTATATGACAAAACTCAGAACAAATATATTTCTCATATTCATAAGTGTAAATGGGCTAAATTCACCTCTCAAGAAGATTTTTATTAATAGATTGACTTGCAGAGCAAAACCCAACTCTGGGCTGTATTCAAAAGTCACACCTAGAACAAAGTGAGCCAGAAAGGCTGAAAATTTAAAGAAAAAGGGGGGGTGGGCAAAGTTATGCTAGGTAAATGCCAGGAAGAAGAAATCAGGAATCATGAAACTAATATAAGGAAAGGAAGAATTTGGGTCAAAGAAATTATTAAACAAGTCAAAGATACTTTATAATGCCAAAGGTTGTAATTCACAACTGAGGTGTAAGAATTATGAATATTTATGTGCCCGTCAACATAGTAGCAAATTTCATACAGCAAAAATTACCAGAAAAATCAGAAGAAATTGAAAAACACACATAGCAGGGGATTTTATTTTATTTATTTATTTTTATTTCAAAATATTAAGGGGGTACAAATGTTTTAGTTACATGGATACCTTTTATAATGCTTAAATCAGAACTTTTAGTGTGCCCATCACCCAAATAGTGTTCATTGTACCCAACAGATAGATTTTTACTCTTCCCTTCCTCTCCCCTCCCCCTTTCTTGGTGTCCAAAGATATTTACACCTCTTTGTGCCCATGTATGCCCATGAATTAGCTCCCAATTATTAGAGAGTACATGTAGTATTTATTTTTCCATTCCTGATATACTTCACTTAGGATAACGGTCTCCAGTTACATCCAAGTTGCTACAAAAGACATTATGTCATTGCTTTTTATGGCTGAGTAGTACTCAATGGTATATATACACACAACATTTTCTTAATCCACTCATGAATCGATAAGCACTTAGGTTCATTCCACATCTTTGCAATTGTGAGTTGTGCTACAATAAACATTCAGAAGCAGGTGTCTTTTTAATGAAATGACCTCTTTTCCTTTGAGTAGATACTCAGTAAGGAATCTCCATACTGTTTTCCTTAGAGATTATACTAATTTGCAGGCCCACCAGCAGTGTATGAGCATTCCTTTCTCTCTACATCTTCACCAGCATCCACTGTTTTTTGACTTTTTAATAATGACCATTCTGATAGGGGTAAGGTGATATGTCATTGTAGTTTTAATTTGCATTTCCTTGATGATTAGCGATGTTGAGCATTTCTGCATATGTTTGTCGGCCATTTGTTTATCTTCCTTTGAAAAACTTCTGTTCATGTCTTTTGCCCACCTTTTAATGGAGTTGTTTGTTCTTTTCTTGCTGATTTGTTTGAGTTCTTTTTAGATTCTTGATATCAGCCTTTTATCAGATGTACAGTTTGTGAATATTTTCTCCCATTCTATAGGTTGTCTATTTACTTTGTTGATTATTTCTTTTGCTGTGCAGAAGTTTTTGATTTAATCAAGTCTCATTTATTTTTGTTTCTGCTGTATATACCTTTGGGATCTTAATCATAAATTCTTTGCCTAGGTTGGTGTCTAGAAGAGTTTTTCCTACATTTTCTTCTAGAATCTTTATGGTTTCATGACTTACATTTAAATTTTTTATCCACCTCAAATTAATTTTTGTATATGGTGAGAGATAGGAGTCTCGTTTCATTCTTCTGCCTGTGGCTATCCAGTTTTCCCAGAACCATTTATTGAATAGAGCTTCCTTTCCCCAGTGTATGTTGTTGTCCATAGCAGGAGATTTTAACATGTTGACTGCCACACTAGAAAAAACCTTTTTGCCTTGGGGCCATGGTGTTTTATTTCAAAAATAGAATAAAAACTTTGAAAACAAAACGATCCTTTCTAATTTAATGGAAAACAAAATTTATTGACTTCTATTCATTTAATCTACGTTTTTAGAATAATTTGTTAATATTAATTGTAACAATAAGAACATCAATAACATTTTCATGAACCAACTGCAGGGTTTTGCTTCATAAGGCCCTGTGCTCAAAACTAGTGTGAATTAAATAGAACTCACATGGCAGTCAATGTGTTAATTTATCTCTCAGTCTAGGGCAGATCAAGAAAACAAACAAAAAGAAATAGATCAAGTTATGGTCAACCATAGTAAGATAACAGGGCAAGCTCTGTACCCTAATAACAGTGAACACATTTTTCCAATGCCAATTGCATATGAACACTCATGAAAACCTCATATTAAGCCACAATGAGAACCTCAATAAATGAAATAGGCAATATTCTCTTATCATAATGTAATAAAACTAAACATTAATAATATCAGAAAAATATCCCTTTCATCTGTAAATTAACAAACTCCTTTATAAATTACTCTTAGGTTAAAGGGGAAAATAGAAACAAATAGAATTTCTTTAAAAATCAGAAAGTACACAAATAAAGGATACAAATAAAGCAGTGCTCAGGGGAAAATTGATAACCCTTGATAGCTATTAAATATATCAGGAAAAAATTAAACAGAGGAATTAAGATCCAACTCAGAAAGAAAGAAAAAGAATAAACAATATAAAGGCCAATATAAAAATAGATGGCAATTAATTAGATGACAGAGAAGCACAGGACCAATAAATACATCCCAAAACTGGTTCTTTGAAAAGAGTAAGTTATAAAATACATAAGATGTCAACTAACCTAATTGAGAAATAAAAAAGACACAAATAACAAAAAAGAAATGAATAAATACAGACGAGAAAATTAAAACAACCATATGAAATACTTTGCATACGTCACTAAGTATATATATCTTAAAACCTGATATAATGGAAGTCAATTCAGGCTGTTAATAGAAAAACTTCAGACAAATTTAGCAGAGTTTATCTGAGCAAAGAATAATTCATGAATCAGGCAGTCCCCCGAACCAAGAGAGGGTTCAAAAGAGCTGGACCTAGCAGCTAGGGCAGGCAGTACTTATAGATCTAAAAAAGGAAGTGACATACACAAACAGCTTGACTGCTTACAGCTAGGCATTTGCCTTATTTGGGCGTGGTGTGATGAGGCATTTACCTTATATGGACGTGGTCTGATCAGTTGGAAGCCTGTGATTGGCTGAAGCTTGGCTGCTCTGATTGGCTGACACCCAGGTATTTATTATAAGAGCATATAGTTTGTTAGGTTGCAGTCTGTTTACGTATTAAATTAGGTTGCAGTTTGCTATGTAGAAACTCAAAGCAGGAAGGCAGCTTTAGACCAAATTTAGTTTAACAGGGCTCAGAGGGATTTGCATGAGTAACTGGTAGAGCCAAGACTGCACCCCAGTCTTATGACTCCCAAGTCAAAGCTCCTCCAGCATGCCCAGCTGCCTCCTGCCTGGAGTTTTCTTGGCCAGAGGCTGAGAGGTCTAGGTCCTGCCTAGGGTCTGCAGGAGGAGAAATTGTATTTGTAGAGCCAGTGAAATAAATCTCTGTGTGGAAGCCCAGCGCACAGTGCACGCCAAACCGCAGCTCTCTGGCTCCGCTGGACCGTGACCCCTGTCCCTCACTCAGCCCTGACTGTATAGCCTGAGGTCCTCACTCAGCACAGCACCCACGTCTGCCTGGCCACACCTACTGCCCCTCCGTGCCTGAGAAGCAGTGGTGGACATTGCTTTGCCCTCTCAGGACACATATTTTCCAGGTAAGGGATGTGCTCATGGAGATTGTCCCTCTGTCCCCACCCACTCCTAAGAGCTAGATCCCAGTGGCTGCAGTGCAGGCTTTGTCTCCTCAAGAAACTGATACAGCACTCAAGCAATGAGGGGTCACACTGGCATCCCCAAACCCAAGTGTGAAGTCCACCCAACAGAAGAGAACAGTAGCCCATAAGGGTTCAAAATCAAGGCCAGGCAGACAGACATGAAAGATGCCCACCATGTCTTATTCAGTGGGAGAGTTGTGGAACAATGTGATTAGTATGATCTACTTTGTAAACTCTTTTTGCTCAGCGTAAAAGCAGAATGGGGTGGAGGGTGAGGGAGAAACACGTAAAGTGAAAGTAAATTTTTCTGTCACCCAGATTCCTGTCTCCTGTCTCTGTCTCCAGGAGACCATCTCTATTATTTCTGTCTTGTGTATTCTTGTTCTTCCAAAGTTACTCTGCATACAAAATAGCATACAAATGTATATAAATAGGTTACACATACACACTGGCACATTTTATAGTAAATTTTAACACCATGTGGAGCCCTTCCTGCATGTTCTTCATTCAATCATGCATTTTAAAGGGACTGGATGCCAAAGATGCAATGACGAGCAAAACCAAACCAGTCCCTGCTCCCTCAGAGGCTGGCAGTGGATGCAATCATCAAATAGCCACAGAAATGAAAGTATAATTAGAAAACGAGATCCAGTGAAGAAACACATGTGAACATCCGAACTGTGAAGCCCAGAGTGGTAACAGTCACATCTGTCATTGTTTAAGGGACAGTCGCCTATAAGCTGGGCCCCCAGACGTGGTCACAAACATTCTCTTCAGGTCTCTACTCTGCTTCTGATTACAAACCAGAGCCGTGACTCACTGTCCTCCACCATCTGCTGAGGAGGCTCACATGACTCAACCCCCACCCCACCCCATCCCTCAGGATCACTTTGGAGGAAAAAGATACAAAGTTATTCCATGTGACTCAGGCCTGGCCTGGCCACACCCATGGCCCCTCTGTGCCTGAGAAACAGTGGCAGACATTGTTCTGCCCTCTGAGGGACACATCTTTTCAGGTAAGGGATGTGCTTATGAAGATTATATTAATCTCTTTGGGCTACTACAACAAAAACACCACATACTGGGTGGCTTAAATGACACCCATTTATTTCTCACAGTTCTGGGGGCTGGGAAGTCCAAGATCAAGGCAGATTCTGTGTGTGGTGAGGGCCCACTCCCCGGTTCATGGGTAGACATCTTCTCACTATGTCCTCACGCGGCAGAGGGGTGAGGGATCTCACCCTAAGGACACTAATCCTACTCGTGAGGGCACCACCCTCATGACCTTCCAAGGACCCCACCTCCATATGTCAGGATTTCAACATGTGGATTTTGGGGGGACACAGTTGATAGCAGAGAGACCCTCCTCAGAACACAAGTCATTAATTTCCCAGGGTGGGAGCTGAGCTTGCCAGGGGAGCAGTGAGGAACCATGTCTCTATTCCACCTCCTCCCTCTGCAAGGTCCTCTCTCACCATACCTGTCCCCTGGACTGTCATCTCTACAGAGAATCACAAATCTGTGTCTCTGGTCCCCTGGAATGCCAAGGCCCATGCCAGCCTGTCTACACATTTGCACAGGGCTGTCCCCGCCCCAGCATCTCAAACTCACGTGCCTGAGCAGGGCTCGCTGTCCTCTCCAAGCTCTGCCTCCCACATCTGCCTCCTTGAACTCCTCCACCTCTGCTCCAAGTCCCAGTCTTGAAATCCTGGAGTTCACACAACTCTCACCTAAGCCACTGTCAAAGCCAGTTGTACTTCTGAAATTCTTCCCAATCTGTCCTTCCTTCTCTTTCCCTGATTCAGCCTTCTTCATGTCTTTCCTTCTACAAGGATGCTTTTGGGAACTCTGTCACTGGCCTCGCTGACTGCAGGCTACAGACTTCTCACTACTTTCGAGATATTTTCCTAAACACAGCTCGGCAGTGATTCCTCACCCTCCGCTGGCATCGCTGGAGTCTCCTTGACTAGACTAGTCTAGAGCAGAGATGATGGGGGGCAGGCAGACGACAGCGGGAGGCAGGCTGGGGTGAGTTGGTAACGGGCCACAATAGGGAGTGGTGAGGACCGGGGCAGGCTGGAGAATGCTTGTCCTGTTTAGGGGTGGCCACCACCCAGCCACAGCTGAGAGTAGCTACAAGGGAATGAAGACCCCAAATTGCCAGACCTTTGAGACTTTCATGAGATGTGAGAACCCAGCTTTGGTTATGAAATCTCTTGATTTATAAAAGTTGGCAACTAATTCACATTTGAAACACTCCATGAATATTTTCCTTATTCCTCTCGTTCTGGGCCTTGTGCAGCCTGGATCCATCTACACGTTCAGCACCATCTCCCACCACCACTTCCTCCCTGCTTTTGGCCAAAGCCGTGCCCCACACCAGACACTGGGTTCTTTGCCATTCCAGGATCTGCCTTGCCTGTCACGCGGCCACGCCCTCCCCTGCTGATGCTGTTTCCTGTGCTGCATGGCGCTTTCTCTCCCTGTCCACCCACATGCTCCAAGGAGCTGTCCCGTAGCCCCGAGACTTATCACTCCATTCTGCTCCGCTTTTGTGCCTCCCCTGTGTGTTGTACCCCTGTCCCAGTGTGGAACCCAGCCTGTTCTGTCTATCAGCTGTGTGTGTATCCATCACCCACATGGCTGGACACAAAGAGTGCAGACATTTCATCTTGGTCCCAGAGCCCGCACACGGTAGGTGTCCCCGAGATGTTTCAGGAATTGTGCTATTAGAATTAAGGAAAGTGGGCTGATGCTGCAACAGAGTGCGAGATTGGGAATTCAGAGCATCTGTGTCTTTGCACACCAGGGCCTGCTCCTCAGCACTAGCTTCCTGGGCTGCACACCCAGCTTCCCCGAGGCGTCCAGCCCCTCGCCCCAACACAGCTGGTTGTGAGGCGGAGATCAGCACCCCGAGGAAGTTCTGAGTCACTCTCTGAGCTCCAGCCTAATGCACTTTGCAGGCTTCATCATTAGCAACCTGGCCCACTTCTTGGTTTGCAGTCGCCCCAGTTTATGGCTTAAAACATCTGTATGAAAATGGGCCTTGCCAAAGTGTTTGCAGCTACACCCCATCCCTCCTGCTGCACCTGAAGTCCTGGTCCCTTTCCGGCTGTTTATGACTGTTTGCTGTGGAAACAGCTGGATCATGGGCCAGGAGGGAGCAGGTGCAGAGGAACCAGGAGAGCAAATGAGTTCACACAAGTCAACATGCCTGCTTCTCCCTCTGACCCGGGGAGTGGGGAATGTGGCCCAGACCAGCCAGGGAGGGCGTGGAGCACAGTAAAATGTGGGCTGCTTTTCCCAGAGGTGTGAGCTGGATGGGAAATGGCCTCCAGATGTGGGCCTAAGGAGTTCCCTTGAGTTTAAAGCTGAGCTTTTAATAGTCTCCCTGTGGGGAACAAGAGAAGCCCTCAAGATGAGGCAGTTTTGCTTCTTTGCACACAGGCCTGGTCTCACGGTCCCTACCGCTGTGTGCAATTGCTGGGCCCTGGTTCCCGCACAGTCACAGGGGCCTTGGCCATTTGGACGTGAACATCGAGAAGGACACAGAGCCGTCCCACCTGGTCAACTCCCCTGCAGGGCCCCCTTTCAGCCCTGTGTCTGGTGAACGTTTAGAAGGGAAGGGCTGTTGTGGGGACGGCGTGAAAGGACTTGCTGGGTGCTGGGGTGCGCCACGCAGGTGCGAGCAGCAGTTCACTGTCTCCTCTTGGTGGTCGCATGCACAGGCCAAGGATTTGTGGGGAAGAGAAAGATGCCACCTGCCAAGGGACCACCACCCACTGGGGAATGACCTTGTTCCAAGTTTTTATTCAGATCTTTCATTCAACAAGCTATTTGGGAGCTCCTACCGTATGCACAGCACGGTACTGAGCTCCGCAGGAGGTAAAACAGGTGCTGCAGACCGTAAGAAAGGAGCCCTGGTCAGTGTGAGAAGAGCACCTATAGGGACACTAGACAAGGAGTTTGGAGCCTCATGTGTAGACACTGGGGGGTGCTGGCGAGCCGAGTGCAGAATGGGGGCAGTGGAGACGGTGGAAGGTTGAGGGGCAGAGTTTGAGTCTGTGGGAAGGCCCCAGAAGGCTGCCTCTTCAAACACACCTGGTCACAGGGCTTTGTGTCTTGCGCAGTTGGTGGGACTCCCCCTCTGTGGGATTCCTTGAATAGTCACACTCAGCAGCTGGCAGTCAGCGAGAGCTGACGGAGGTCTCCTGCTTTCGGCCAAGAGGCTGTTTTGTCACTGACGTGGAATCACGACCCAGATGCCATTAGCACCACCTGCTTTGGGAGTCCAGCTCTGCCAGTTCCCGGGGCCAGGGTGCCGGCCCTAGGGCTCAGGCCAGGCCCAGCCCCTTCTGCTCCAAGAGGAAGGAGGCTTGTCCTCCAAGCAAGTCTGGTCTCTAGAGCTAGAGTCTCTGCAACCTCATGAACAGTCTTGCTGTTTCCGTATGGGAGTGGGACATCTGTCCACAGTATTGCAATACTCCTACTCAAGGTCAGGATCCTTGCTGCACAGCAAGAATCTGCCCACTTTCTCCTTGATAAGTAGGAATCATTACCTTAACCAAGGTAAGGCACAGGTCTTCAGCTAACCCCGTGGTGAGTACTTTTTCTTCTCTGGAACACCCTTATTCCAGAAGTTGAAGGCTGACTTTTGTTGGGGGTGGAGAAGAGATTTTTAATCCAGGCATTAGAGGGTTTAATGATCACTTCAAACACTCCTAGGCTAGGAGGTTTATGCAAATCAGCTCTCCTTCCAATGCCCCCACCCTCACCTCGTGCCAGAGATTCTGGGACAAGTCAGCAGAGCAGGCGCTGCTTTGACCCAGGGCCACATGTCTGATGAGGAACAGCAGCAGCCATGTTCTTTCTACTCGGAAAGCTTTCCAGAACTGCTGATAAAAGCTCTACCCAAAGACAAGCCTCATGTGTCCTGAACTAACTCGCCCAGCACCACAGCTGTCGGGTCAGATGAGGCCTGGACTCTAGGCGGCCTTCTTATTCCAAGCTAAGAATGTCACAGATCTCCGTCAGCTGCTTAGATGGCCATCAGCTGCCTTTGTGACCGACTACATGCTTTTGCACAGCCCCTCGGTTGGGAGGATCAACCCCACAGAACATGTACACCTGAGGGAGACCAAGTGCCTTTCGTGTGATCCCTGTATGCTCAGAAAAGCAGGGGACACGGGGCCTGTTCCACATGGAGAGTCGTGTGTGACTGAGGTTCTGGAGGGTCAGTGTGCCACCCGTGGTCATCGCACGAGACTGAGGGGTCACAGGCCTCGGCTCCCCACCTTCCTGCTGTCTGCAAACTCTGCCAGGGGCCCCTTTTCAGCGTCTGGGGCTGCAAGTCAGCTGAACGAGGACCATATATTTAAAAAGCTGCAACCCCAGCTGGACCTTCTCTGCAGTGACACCAAGGGATGATTGTCAAACAGCTTGGGACCCTCAAATAAAAGGAGCCATTTCTTATTTTCTTCACGGAGAGCCAGCGCCTGCCTTCTGTGAGGCTGCAGAGTCTGAGCCTTGTTGACCATGTGGCATAATGGATCCCTCAGTTTCACTGTCACTCTTGGAAGGTGGCCTTTCAGTTTCCCTTCTTTGCTTTTCAGGCTCTTTGGGGAGCGAGTGCATGCCCACCCTGTCCAACCACACCTTTCGTGATTGTTTTCCACCACAACCACCTTCTCCCTTGCTCTTGTCTTTCTCCTCACTGAAGCCCTGTCCGCTCTAGTTTAGAAGGCACTGCCTGGAAATTCTCTGTGGGCACATGCCTCCACACCTGTGGTAGCCTTTGGAAGTCTCCCTTCTCCTGCCTCCACAGTTCTGTCCACAGATGTTCAGGTGGGAATGGGGCAATCTCCTGGCCAGAGGTGGCATGACAATTCCAAGGGACAGGGTGCCTGGTACACAGTAGGAGCTCAATGGAAGTTGCGGTGTGTGGCCTTGGAAGAGTCACCTGCCTTCCTCTCTGGGGCCAGTTTTGCCATCAGCTCTGACTTTGCTAACAGTGATGATGGAGGAAGAAAACAAAGAGGAGGAAGAAGAGGGCAGTGAGAAAGAGGAAAGAGGGGTGTGGAAATGCCAACCTCAACACATGAGACCATAATGAAGAAGAAGATCTGCAGGGCCGAGAGTCCCACAAGCCACGCCTATGCCAGTGGGCTCCCTGAATCCCATATATTTGCTAAATGGGAAAGAAAAGCCCTAGACTTGTCTTTCCTTTAGCCCAACAACAGATCCTTCCTCTCACCCTTAGAAAGGTGAGAGGTCATGTCCCATTGCTCCCTACTCTTGCTAGAAGAGGGATTTGTGAGACTTTGGGTGGGAAACTGGCCTGAGAGAGCAGTGAGAGCTCAGGAACCCTTTATTACTGACCTCTGTCCCCTCCAATGATCCAGGCCTCAAGGTCACACTGAGGGAGAGAGGCAGAGCCTAGGCTGAACACCAAGTGTCCTGGATACCGGGCCAGGTCCTCAGCATATCTTCAGAGACCCTCTATTTGTGAAGGAATCACGCTCAGCCTTTCCATTCATAGGGGTCTCCGGAGGCATGCCCGTGTTTGCCATTTTTAATGATTCACCTGGGGATGTGGGCGTGATCACTCCATTTTGCAGGTGAAGAAGCTGAAGTTCAGCAGGACTGACTGACTTGCTCAAATCTCAAATTCTGCCTGAACAGGTTTTCCTGTCCTGCTTCCTTGGTACAGAGCTAAACCACTTCTCCATGCAGACTCTGCCATGACCAGAGCACACTGAGCTCAAGTGGCTAAAATTAGGTCTTGAGTCTAAGGGATGATGTATTGATTCTTCCCTGGGTCCCTGGACCTCCTCCAGCTCCAAGGAGACATTGGCTGCTGTCTTCAAGTTCTGTGCCCTGTCCCTTCCCAGGGTATTATGGAGGAAACTGCAGCCCTGGTACACGCTTGCCTGAACTGCGGAAGGCAGGATGTACCCGAATTCCATCTTCCAGGCTTTCTCCCACCCTGGCCTGGGGGATTCCATTTCCCTGCTGCCCTAGGAACTTCCACAGAGTGCCTTCAGCAGAGGGGCTTTTTCCTCTCGTGTGGGGACACCCTGGGCTGTGTAAGGTGAAGGCCCTGGAGCATTGGCTACTCAGATGCCCAGATATTTTTATATTTGGGTCTTTATAAAACCAAAGTTTCTTCCAGAGGTGATCCCATGTCACAATACATACACTAATCATAACTCGTACCTTGCATCCCTCCAGCCACTGTGGTGGGACGACAGAGGGGAAGTTCGTGGAGTGGTCAATGGAAACTGCTGCCCCCGTCCACTTACCATCTCTGTGGGTCCATGGCCAATCATCTGCTTGAGGGCCTGGGGCCATTATTGGTCAGGAGGTGAGATATCAGGGTGACAAGCTAGATATGAAGCAGAAGAGAGTGAGGACAAGCGGGACCTACCAGTCACCTTTGAGTCTGTCCAGCACTGTATGCAACCACGTTAATCTTCAGAGCGTAGCGGCCCTGCACCTCTTCTGCCTTCCAGATCTCACACCATGTGGTTTTTGCCCAACTCTGTATGGCTCTTATAACCAGGAACCATATGGGGAAGGGAATTATGGGAGTGCGGCTCCCAGCTTTACCAAATTAACACAGCACCATCCAGCACAGTGGCCTTTAGCAGGTTACTTTCCTCTCAGCCTTTGTTCCTCATCAGTAAAAGAGGGAAAATAATACTAACAACAATCTAACACTTAGACTCTTGAAAAGATAAAATGAGAAATATGTGCATAGTTGGGCACATACTAAGTTCTCAATGCATGCTAACTATTTTGCTTATTATAACAGAAACTTACACACGCTGTTGGATGCATGATTGGAACCCTTTGGAGTGGCATACATGGAGCAGGAGATACATCACGGGCCAGAACTTCAGGGCCAAGCTGGAGCTACGCAGACCTCTCGTGGGAAGGTTGAGACCAGAACAAATCTAGGAAATGTGTGTTAGACATCGTCTAGAAGGCCTGGCACTGGGACTCAGAGGCTGGGCTAGGGAGTTCAGTCCCACTTCACTTCCTCCATCGATTCAGCTCTTCTAAGCCCAGAAAAAGGCTTCCCAGGAAACTAGGATGTCCAAGAATCAGAAACCCAGAAGAGCTCTGCCACTCTTCATTTGCAAACATAGGTGAAGTCCTTCATCTGCCGCGGGGCTCTCTTCTCCCTTCTTTGCCGTGACGCAGCTAGACCAGAGGTCCAGGCACCTTCCTTTGCTGTCCCTCTGCAGGGACCTCTGGGTGAGATGACAGAGAGATGGTTTCGAAAACTGACTATAGGCCACTCTGGAAGGACCAATTATTCTACCTCATGGTCAAAATGAGACCATTGCCGAGGTAAGATTCAAACTAAACTCTGTAATACATCCACTTCAAATTTTAATTGTAGGAAAACATCTGAAATGTAAGATGGTAAATCCAGAGCCCACATTAGCTACCAAAAGGCAGGGACAGGCAGTGGTATTTTTTCATCACCTACCATGTATCATGTGTTTTACATCCATTGTTTTCTCTTCCTTACTGTGGCCCTGAGCTGGGTATTATCATCCTCATTTTCCAGCTGAGGAAACCGAGGCCCAGGAAGGTTAAGCAGCCTTGAGCTCTGCCCAAGCTCAAGCAGTGGGCCCATGATGGCATTGGGGTGAATCCAGACTGGCTTTGCCTACAGCCTGTGCTCTCTTCATGACTCTAGGCTGCCCTTGGAAAAGGTCCAAGTGCCACCACCCACAGACCAAAATGAACTTGTGTCTCTGTCAAAGATGGGAACTCAGGCTTGACTTTTACTGACCAGGCAGGACAGAGCTGTTGGTCTCTGGAAGTCGAGCCATGGTGAATGGAAGGAGAGCCCGGGATGAGCTCATGCTTCAGGTGTCAGTGAAGCACCGACCACTGGGACCAGAGCCCCAAGGGAAGCAGAGAGCCCTTCACCTTGTGTCTTTAGCAGTTCAAGGAAAAAGGAGGGAGAGAAGGCAGGCTCCTCCTTTATTAGCCCGTGGCCTGAAGGTCTGCTCTATGATGGGAAGTTTTACAAACATGGCACACTTTTCTCCTTGTATACACTTCTTTCCCCTTACATTCTCTAAGTCTGCCTGGAATTTCAGAGAGAGAGGAGCCACAGCATGTTGTCCTCAGGGTGTCTCCAGCAGTGGGTGGAATGGAGACTAGCTGTGACTGCATGGGTGGGGTCTGGGCCCGAGAGCCCTGCCCACAGTGACAGCGGGTGCCTTTGCCTGGATCTGAGCACAGCAGGTATTTGACTCACAGCTGCGAGTTGGTTAATGGACAGGAGGAGGGAGAAGTCACCAGGCCACAGAACAAGGGCTGTAAGAGAGAGATTCCAGAGCAGGTTTGGCAGAGGACAGGGAGTGTGAGATGCTGGAGCTCCCTCAGCCCGGGGGCTGGAACCTACAGGCAGTGTTACCTTTGCAGTGCACCAGTCCACACAGGAGGGGACGGGAGCAGGGGCCCTGGGCCCAGATCTGCCAGATCTTTCCACCTCAGCTTGTACTCTGCCAATTAGTAACTCTGGGACCTTGGTCAAGTCACTTAACCCCTCTAAACCTCAGTTTTCTCACCGGTACAGTGAGGATAGCCCCACTGCCCATCTGCAGTAGGCTGCTGTTTGGTGGCCCCAGTGAACCAGGCCGCTAGCCTCGTGAGGTCCCCTTCCAGAGTGATGAGGGTGGCTCTGTGACGAGCTTTGGCCAAAGGCAAGGCAAATGGAGGTTTGGTAAATGTTTGCACACGGGGGTTTGTTCTTTTGGAATATTTCTTCTTAGAACTCAACCACCATGCTGTGAGAAAGCCCGGCGGGCACGTGGAGAAGCCCACGTGGTGGAGAATGAGGGCCCCGGCCAGGAGCCGCCCTGGCCACCTGCCAGCTGTGCGACTGCGGTGAGGACAGACCTTCCCGAGACTCCAGAGCTCAGTCAGCACAGAGTGAAGCAGAAAATGCCCTGGCAACCCACAGAAGCATGAGATAATGGATAATTCTTGTTAGTAAGTCGCCAGGGCTTGGGAGGTTTGCCACACAGCGACAGAAAACCCAGACATTGTCTCTTATGGTTATAACGGGGACTCGGAAAGATAAGTCGCATAAAGTACCCGGCACAGTGCATGGGGCAGCGAGATTCCCTACATGTAGCTGTTATTCATGTTGTGGCCGTGTGGTGTCACAGCAGGCGGCGGAACGCCCTCCATGCTATTCCCAATCCCACACACACGCTAACAAGTAACAGGCACAGTAACTTCCAGTTTGCAAAGCACTTTATCCACATGTTGACAACATGAACCCCAAAAGAGTTAAGGGCCACACCCAGGGTTACTCAGCTCCTAAGTAGCTGAGCCAGGGTCACACTCACATCTCTGTAGCCCAAATTTGGGGACATTTAGCTCCAAATGCTTCCTTACATGCAACAGTGACTGGGCTGGGGATGACATGCCACAGTCTGGAGACTTAGCGGTGCCAGAGAAAAGCTAACTTGGGATCACTTCCTAACTACGTGATCTTAAGAAAAAAACTTAAAGCAAGTCCTAGGTTCCACATCTGAGAAATGGACGTCATGAGCTCGGCCCAGCTTCCTTCCTTCATGGAATGCTGTCAGATTCAAATCAAAAAATGGTTGGAAAGGGGGAATGGATTTTTATTTGTTTTCTGTAAAATTCCTTGACAGGGTCTGGCCCCCTCCCAGCCCCCCAGCAGGCACGGATCCTGTAGGGGACAGGTCGGGCATGCAGTGGGCCTGTGTGTCCTGTGCTCTGAGCAGGCGGAGCCTGGGGACATCTGGGCGGGGGCTGCTGTTGTCCTGTGTCCCTGACCAGGCCTGATTCTAGCCCTGGGCAGGGGAATGGTGGGCGTAAGCTGCCCTTTGTCCTGCCTGACAGCACCCCCATTCGGACACTGGCAGGCCCTTCCCATGGCTCATAGCCCTTGACCTTCTTTTCATCCAGCCAAGCAAGATGACGCATTGGCCCAGCCTCTCCCCCTCGATATTTTCCTTTTCGGTCTCAATAGGAAGTTTGTGAGGATGTTTCTTGAAAAGTGAATGGGGAGCACAGAGCTTGGCTGAATGACATTCTCCTACGGCGGAAAGAATGACGGCCTCTCAGGCCTCCGCGTAGTTGAGTAGAGACAGGAAGAGAATGAATGAATAAACCACGAGGCTGTCTGGGGAAAGTGCTCCCGACAGAAGCAACCATGGAGCAAAGAATCTGGAGGCAGGAGGGTACACGCCACTTGGCTCTCTGAAATGTTGGCACCTTCCTAGCCAGACTGCAGTTATCAAACCCAAGAAATTAGCGCTGATACAACGAGTTAACTAATTCATAGGGGATATTCAAATTTTGCCAGGATCCCACTTTGCATTTAGTGTCACTTCTCCTTAGTCCCTCCACTCTCCACTTGCTTAGTCTGTCTTTGCCTTTCTTGACCTTGGTACTTTCACAGAGGGCCGGCCAGCTGATTTATAAATGTCTCTCCATTTGGGGTTGTCTGAAGTTTTCTCATCATTAGATTAAGATCAATCTTAATCCAAACATAAGAAAGCAAGAATAATGTTGTGCCCTTCTTGAAAGGTACATGACATCAATGTCTTAGGTCTGGTGATGCCAATGACCTTGGTCCCTTGGCTAAGGTGGTGTTTGCCAGACTTCTCCACTAGCAAGTTACCATCTTTCCCTTTGTAATTCATGCCAGCTCATGGGGCGATACGTAAGGCTGTGCACATGTCCTGTTTCTCATCATATGTTCACTCACTCAATTTAGTATCCATCAGTGATTCTTGCCTGCAACAATTATCACTGTGGTGTCCCCCACGCCGGGAACAGTGGTCGCCGGGGGGACCTCCCAGCTGGAGTTTCAATCTCACGGAATGAAGAGTTGCGGAGAGGAAGGGCTTTCCCCAGCCAGCCCATGGATGCACAGTCCTCCCTGTCGGTGCGGAGGGATGTAAACGCTTACATGGAGCAGGCTGTGGTCATTGTTTTACCGTAGTTTCTGGAAATGGCACCACCAGCTACTGTCCACAGCATCTGCTTCGCCCCTGGGCCGTGGACAAGGTGGCCACAGGGTTGGTGCCCTCTGCTCCCCAGGTGTGCTCGGGAAGCCTCCAGCCCTGCCCACACCCAAACTTCAGTCCCATATACAGTAAGTCCTTCCTTATTTACCCTCTGCACCGCGGTCTGGTTAGATTCACGTTCTGGAAGGTGGTGCTTCACAAACAATGTTTTGGGTTGTTTTTGGAAGGAAAGTGTGTGCGTGTGCATGTGTGTGTGTGTGGGCGGGGTGGTATTCAAAGGGCAAAGAATAAAACTTACTTATCTTTGCTCCCTCCCATGCCCTAAGCCAGGGCCCCACAGCTAGTAAGTAGTTAGTATTTATTGAATGAAATCAACTCCTAAGTGACCTCAGACTTCCAGAACATCTAAGGCCAATGCTCATTTTATAAATGAGGGACCAGAGGCCTAGAGAGTGGAAGATTCGAGTCTGAGGGCTTATTAGAATTGGTGCATTGACAGCACATTAGAGTCACCTGGGAGCTTTTAAAGCACTGATGTTCACGCTGCTCACCTGACCAACTAAAGCAGCGTCTAGGGGGTGTGGCCGGGGTGCAGGTATTAAAGCTCTGCAGGTGATCCTAATGCACCTGGCTTGAGAGCCCTGGCCTCAGAGGGAGCTGTCTCTGTGCCCTGCTCACTCCCCCGCAGGCGGGAACGCTTGTGAGGTCGTGGCAAGGGGGCTTCTGTGGAAAGTATGTGGAGGGAAACCTTTGCGGAGAAGAGCCTGGCATATTTAATGCACTATCATCTGGGACCCTACTTGGCCCTGTGGAAGGGCTGGCACTTTGGCTGGAAGGTCTGGGACGGGCCTAGGAGCCTGCGCTGATCACGTGGAGCCCTGTGCTGGCTGCTTCGGAAGTAGACTCAAGACCACTTACCGTAAGTAGTAAAAGCCTTAAGCTTAAGTAGACCTAACCAGACTACTAAGCAAAGGAGCTTCCATTTTCACTCTTGGACCCCACAAATGCACTGTGATGCAGGTGCTGTCTTGTTCTGTGACTGGCTGGTTTCACATAGCATAATGTCCTCCAGGTTCATCCACCTTGTCACAAATGGTAGCATTTCCTGCTAAGGTTGAGCAATATTCCAGTATAGTCTCTGTGTGTGTGTGTGTTTATCCATTCATCCACCAATGGACATTTGGGTTACTTACCCCTTTTGGCTATTGAGAATAGTGCTGCAGTGAACGTGGGAATGTAGATATTTCTTTGAGATCCTGGTTTCAATTCTTTTGGATGTTGTTAGGTCCAGAGCTGAGAGGGAGACAGATGAAGCCTCATGTGTAGCAAAATGCTGTTTATTTTGAACATCTGGGTGCAGATGGGTGGAGGCTGAAAAAGGCATCCAGGAGAGAAAAGGGGAGAGCCTTGGGTTTTATAGAGGGTTTTTCTGGGCGGGCTAAACAAATTCTTTTTAAACAATTGTGAGGGATAAGGAAAGTAAGTTTCCCCACTTGCATTCTATTCATCTTGCTAGGGAACAATGGGAGGGGTAAGCAAAGCTGATCCTTATCAGGAGGGATAAGGAAAGTCATTCCCTTATCTTGCTAGGGTCTGGCAAGGGCTACTGTGCCTAATACACCCCTAGGAAGGGGACAGTGGTGGGTTTTATAGGAGGTTGGGATGGAAGTTTGGGGAGGGTGAATTCTTTAAGCAGTCTCTCTCATTCTTTCCCACTGGATTTGAAATCGAGGTATAGGGCTGAAGAAGCTGCAGGCACCATGCAGCCATGTGGATCCTGCAAATCCAGTCAATACAGGCAGGGAGCACAAGGTGCCTCTTTAGTAATTTACTTTAAAAATATTATGGCATGAAGAATGCCTTGTATGCATGTAGATTACTTTCTGTGTCCATCCCAGGGTTTACCAACTGGCATTTGAATACCCTAGAAATCCACCCTCCAGAAGAGTTGCTTAAGCCCTTTATTGTTGATGAAATGAGTAATGTTGAAAGTCAGTGAGTGGCTAGAAAGACATGCCCTCCTCTTGCCCCTTAAATGGAATACAGGAGTCCTGCAAGCCTGTTGGCCCAGGCCTTGGGACCAGTGCTCCTGGGCCAGGTCTGTGCCTTGTGGTCCTGCATGCCTCTTTCCCAGGGAACAACACTGTGGGCTCCCCTCACAATAAATCTTTCGTACAAAGTGCTCACTGGAGACCCTGAAGACAGAGTGGGGCACTGCAGAGCGTACAAGAATAGAATCCATGACTTGTGTGTGTCTGTGTGCTAAGCACATTTTATACATTTGTCAGGTTTTGGTCCAAGAATTGCTTTCATAGTTATGTACTCCCTGACAATGGGGGGAAGAGTCCCACTTACGTTAGCTAAGAGCCGGTGATGCTGGTATTTACATAAGATTCCGCACCTGTGAACTACCAACTTGTTCTCAACAGCCAGGCTGTGGTAAGAGATGGAGGAAAGTCAGGTTCTGATGACATTCACTGAGCCCTGAATTCAACTGTGGCCCCCGGACTCTGTCAATTATGGAGGCAGTGCATTCTTTTTTTTTTTTTTCCTTAGGCCATTTTCTTTTTAACATCTATGAAAGAACTAATTGACTCTCTTTTCCTCAATAGTACATATTGTGAGGCTGCAAAAATGTAGGAAAACAAAGTAGTACCTGTAGTTTTTAATCATTCATGCAAAAAAACAGAAATGTAACACGTATGAACTATTTAATTCACTTCACTTTATTCTGGGATGTATATAACAGATAACAAATCACAAACATACCACTGGACATTGGAAACTAAGGCCATCTGTGAGTTATTTTTAAACCTCATTGTTTTGCACATAATGATCTTTTAAAAAATGAATTACTGAAACCAAGATTCTTTTCTGAAATAAAAATTTAAGATAGGTACAAGATAACTTGAGGGCCATATCTGATCTGAAGCTCATTGTTTAGCAAAGCCATTTTCATTTCCTTACAGAGTAAATGACAGCTCTGAGGCAGCCAATGCCTTGGCATCAAGCTCTCTTCTCCACATGCTCTATCAGTTGTGTTTACCAGCTACAGCGACCAGTGTTTAGAGACCATTTCCCTCCCAGTGAGTAGCAAAAAGAGACTTGACCTAGGAAACAGTGCAGAATTCTTGGAACAAGAAACAAAGGGACCCGTAACTAAGGCACTGAAAGCACATTATTTATATAAAGAAATGTAAACAATTTAACACCAACAGGCTCCCTCCATTGGAGTCTTTACCGAGGAAGTGCACAGGGGCACGGAGGTCAGGGCCAGAGCTTGGCGTCCGGGTGAAACGGGAACATCTCTCTGCAAGGTTCAGTCTTGGCTACCAAGATGTGATTTTTGACATGGTGCAGTTGAAGTAACTGTTTCAAATGGACTCTAGTGGAAGCTGTTATTTCCTTCTGCTCTGAGTTTTAATAGCATAACAGAAAGTAAGAATTTTATTGGGAGTCTTAAATTATGGGTTCTTTCTAACATTTTTTTAGTCTTTAACCATGTTCTTCTAATGAATGTTAAAATTACTTTGTTTTATCAATGATGTCTGGTGTGAGAACTTGTTGCCTAAGCAGTGCCCCTGCTTGTAGGTTCATACTTTAAGTAGAATGGTTCATGTCATACATAAACCATCCTCACTTTACTTAAAACCTTTCAGAGTAAGTTTAACAATTGGACATACAGCACTGTAAGTACTTCGAAGTCCACTGTGCTTCCCTTCAAAGGACGGAAAGGGCACAGGGAGGAACTGTGTGCAGCCGCTCTGGGTCCAGAGTGAAGTGGGAGGGATAATTCCTGAGGCCAATCACGATTATTGAAGCTAATTAATTTATACTCGACATTTTAGTATCAATTTTAAATAGTTCTAAGTTCCAAATCATTAACTTATAGTTCTTTAATTTTTTTTAAATAAAGAAAAAGTCTTTAACACAGATAAATGTGTAGGAAAACACAAATAATTACCAATTTTTAAAAAGCCTTATTGGAACAAAAAAACCCAAAAAGGCACTTCTTTTTGGAGTTACTATTTCTAATTCTTAAAGCAAGTACAATGTCTATATGAATTTTGGGTGGGTAATATAAAGTTTGTATTTTATCTTAAACATGTTTTCTATGATCAAAAGAAAAAAATGTAAAAAAGAAAAAGAGATTTTCCCTTTTAAAGGTTTCAGAGAGTTAAAGAGGACATGTAATTAATGGAAGTTATGTCTTGATGAGACAGGCAGGTTTGTAGGAAGGGCAGATGGGCTCTATTACCAACAACTTTGGGGTAAAAAGCACAGCTTTTCTACCCAGGACAAACGCAATCCTGATTGTTAAACTATTTGTTTCCAAATATAACCAAAGGAAGTCTTAAAGAAATGTAAATAGGGAACCTCTTTTATTAAGTAAAGAAAAAAAAAGTTTTTCTTTTTGTTTATAAAAAAAACAAACACAAACCCTAAAAACAACGAAGTTAAACAGCTAGGTTTGGAGCAGATGTGCATAATACTAATTAGTAGCTCCCAGAAGGATTAGAAACAGCTTTGGGGGAGCAGTTAAGCATGGGCTGGTACGTTTCAGCAGAGGCACCACCAGTTAATGCTCTTCCAATAAAAATGATGTGTCAACAGTGTTCAGCCTCAACCAGCACTTTCTCAAAGAATCTGCTCGGAAAGTTCAGCTCACGATGTGTTTACCTTTCATGGCAATGCACGATTCAATTATTGGGTAGGTCACTGTCAAGCAAAAATGAGATGTAATTAAAGAGAAGGCATTCATGCCCAAAGAGTACATCATGCAGTAAGTAGCTTTTGAGGCTGGTTCAATGCAGAAGTAAAACTGACAGATTTGCTAACAGCTAAAGACTTTTAATTGCCTCATATTTTCTGCAGCTCTGACCAGCATCCCTATTACATGACAAAAAAAGGAGCACAAGGCTCCAATAGAGTGAAAACAAAAACGACATGTTTCTTTTGCCTCAGAAGGAGATTGGTGCTGTTGGTTTGCTGGATTTTCCACTGACTCCAAATGACAGGAATATTTAGGCAATCGATCAAAAGTGGGTTTAAATATTATTGAAAGAGGAAGACTATGACTAAAAGAGATCCCTTGCTATCATTAAAAAGGATTTATTTTTGTGTTTTCATTTTGGTTTTAAGAGCAAAATTTGTCAAGCCTACAGGGTTGAATAATTTAGGATAAAACATTACTGCTCTGTCTGTAAGTATTTTTGTTGTTGTTTTAATGGCAGATGTTAGATGTCCATGCACATGTAGAAAACACAACCTTCCTTTTTTGGTAGGTTGTAAAAAAAATATGGCTGCAATAACAGAATGTTCTTCTAAGCGTTCCTTTAAAAAAAAGGAGTGGCTTCATGTTATACCGTTTTTATTTTTAATGAAAAAAAAGCTACATCTGCCACCAAGTTGCAAGAAAACCAGCACTAAGCATGCAAGACTAAGTATGGTGAAGAACTTGAACTATATTAATTCCTATCTTTTAAAACTCAAATCAAGGTTTCAAAGTGGAGAGTCTGGGGTTGCTCCCTGAGACACGTCCAGGTCTTATCTTTCACAAGATAAAAGGGCACAGGCGGTCTTCTGACATCTTGGTTAGCACAAGATTCTATGAATAATGAAGGGCTCCCTATCAAAATGTTTGATCAGCTAAAGAACAAGGGAGTTCCGGGTTCTGATCTTAAGGAAGGATGAGATGGGTCTGATTGGCATGGGAAGGAGTGCCCCAAGGGAAGGAGCCTGGGCACCACCTGCCTGGGTACCTGGAGGAACAGCGCCCACCTTGATAAAGTGACCTGGGCAGTCAAGTAACAGCACATGGTCTGAGCCAGTGCTCATGAATTCCAGACCTGCCTGTGGTCTAGGGAGTCTGTTAGAAAACAGGATTGGGCCTTTAAGAAAACCTTGTGTGTTCCTTGTCTGCTGACAGCCTGATGATTGTTTAATAATATTCTGGCCCCAGTTATTTCATAACAATCGCTCCCTGCTACATACACAATATCGAAATTATGTTCAGAGATTTAAAAAAAAAATTGTAGCAATATTTTTCCCACAAAATTAAGTGTAAAATATCTTTAACAAATAATAATGGTAGTAAGAAATATTTGACATAGTCATGCAAAAATGCATCTCAGTTTACAAAGGCTTAGAACATTTCCAAAATATCCCCTAGGTTCTTACATTGTGAACCTTATAATCTTACTTATTTTTCTTTGAATTTAAATATGGCTGTTTGTGTAAAAAACGGTAACATGCAAGTTCTATGATTTCCAGTCCACCAAATATTCTTTCCTGCAGCACGAAGATTACAATGGTGATTATAAAATACCACCGAACAAGACTATACAAATATATGAGTAGGCACATTGCAGGGCTGAAAAGGGTCCAGTACAGTATAGACAGCAATTTGACCACAAAGACCCTGAGCTCAGACTTGCAAGGTGGAATCACACTCTGGCCAGTAAAGTGAAAATTCTTCTCCCCTTGATAGAAGGAACGCAGCCTCTCTTCTTTCTCTTCCCACCGCTTGTGGCACCAGAGCTGAAGGTCCTCCTTGGATGTAGGGAGGGTGTCTATTGGATATCGGTGGACGTGAAAGTGGATTTCCATGGGGAAGTCTCCCTGGAGTAGGTGCTTCTCTGATTGAGGAATGTTGTGGGGATATGCTACAGTGATGTCGTGGACAGCATCAAGGTTCTTACCTAGGTTTGGAAAGATGAAAGTATAGATTGAGTGATGATCACTTTGGGTGGTAATGTTGATTCACGCTGCAGGGCAGAACCAAAAACACTGGAAAACCAGGACAGAGTGAACCATGATGAACAAACAAGGGCTATAAATACTGGTGTTCCTGGGCACTTGGGTTAATATTTACCAGTTATTTTTAGTTTTACTTCCTGCTCACTGATTACCACAAGACATTTAGAAAGAAATTATCTTCATTCACAGAAACAGTAATCTGCCATTCTAGAACTAAATAGTTAAGTCAAATTTGAAATGAGAATTACAGAGTACAGGACTAGCCCCTTTAACACCAACAGAATTCACTACTTTGATACCTCCTATTAATACACCCATCTCTCCAAATAAATATGCAAACTTCCTCACCTTTAACTCAGTGTAACTATCATAGCTACTGGAAAGAAAAATTCAGAATCAGACTTCAGTGGACAAGATTTTTTTTTTATTTTTAAAAACAGATCAACTTGAACTGCAAGTGAGACCCTGACCTGGTATACCATTATCCTTAGCAATTTAACTTGGAAGTTGTGTTTTCAGCAGTTATATGCCAGATGCTGGAGAAAGAGTCATGTAAAACGCGGTCCCTAACCTCACTCAAGATGTTCCCAACATAATCAGGGAGACAGGCATGCACAGCGCTCTAAATATAGTAGACCCACTGTGGAAACAGAAGGGGCTGGTAAAGGAGGGGTGGGAGGGGGGTGGTGGCAGAGGGAATGTCGCAGCAAAGAGCATAGTGGGGATGGGGGCACTGAAAGTGGGCTGGAGGCATGTGGTACAAGCCCTCATGCTGTCACACTTGAGAATTCAAACACAGTGCTCTCGGTGGTAGAGAAGCATCTCAAATGGTGGAGAACCACTTAAGGATTTTAAACAGAAGGGACCCAAATATTTCGTTTTAGCAAAGATTACCCTGGTGGCAGTGACAAGAGCAGTTTGGAGAGGACCAGGGGCAGAAGAGGTAGGGAGAGTAATTTGATGGCTATTATAATATAGTAGGCAAGAAATGAAGAGGAGGTAGGGGCCCAAAGCAGGGACATGTCCAAAAAATTTACCAGAAAGAACTCATATGATACTGATCAACTGGATGTGGGAAAATGAGGAGTGAATCTGGGTTTGGCTCAGGGTACTGCGTAGAGTAGACATGGAGGTAGAGTGTTAGATCTGCAAGGGACTGTGGGGATCACTTCATTGAACCTTGTATCCAGTGCTGAGAAGTTGGTGCTCAGGGGCACACAGTGTGTGGGTGCAAAGGCTCTGAATGTCGGTTTCTTCCATACCATGTTATCTTCAATGAGAGACTTTTGAGGAAGACTTTGATTCTTTATAGAACTATATCATGCAGACAGACAAAACCAATCTGATGACAAGAATGAGAACAGAGGTCTATAGGAGTGGGAATTGACTGAAAAGGAGCAAAAGGAATTTTCTGGGTTGCAAATATTCTAGATTAAGGTGTGGATTACAAGGTGCTTACATTTGTCAGAATCTCAAAGTGTACATTTAAGCTGTACATTTCACTTTATTTAAATTTTACCTCAATAGTAATGATAAAGACATGAAGTAACTCCCCCACTTTATCCCACAGTGTTTATCCTTTCCACTGAACCGATAAGGTTGTATTCACTTTTTAAAAATGATTCCTTATCAAGCTCATATGCTTGTGAGAAAAAAAAATGATTCTTTAAGTCTTCTGTAAATGCTTGTCAGTCTCCATTACTCTGTGATTTACTTTAGGGTAAGGATGAGGTTACAAACTGGTTTCATTAGGCAGGCCACCATAGCTCACACCTGTAATCCCAGCACTTTGGGAGGACAAGGCAGGAGGATCACTTGAGGCCAGGAGTTCGAGGCCAGCCTGGGCAACATAGCCGGATCTGGTGTCTACAAAAAATTAAACCAAAAAAACGAGGTGGATGGGGTGGTGCGTGCCTATAGTCCCAGTTACTCAGGGGGGTAAGGCAGGAAGATCGCTTAAGCCCAGGAGTTCCAGGTTTACAGTGAGCTATGATGGCACCACTGCACTCTAACCCGGGTGACAGAGTGAGACACTGTTTCAATCAATCAATCAAAAAAAAAAATTAAAAAAAAACCAAAAATTGGTTTCATAAACTGGTTTCATAGCTGTCTTATAAAGTAATCAGCATTTACGAAGAGCTGTATTATAAAAAATGGAAATGCCTCCATGAACAGGCTTAGATTCAAAATTGGAGGGAGCCCTTCCAGAATACTGTCTCTTGTTTATATGGGGGTAGAGGAGGTACAAATAAAAAGCTTGCAGGCCGGGCACGGTGGCTCACGCCTGTAATCCTAGCACTTTGGGAGGCCGAGGCGGGTGGATCGCTCAAGGTCAGGAGTTCAAGACCAGCCTGAGCAACAGCGAGACCCCGTCTCTACTAAAAATAGAAAGAAATTATCTGGCCAACTAAAAATATACATAGAAAAAATTAGCCGGGCATGGTGGCGCACGCCTGTAGTCCCAGCTACTCGGGAGGCTGAGGCAGGAGCATCGCTTCAGCCCAGGAGTTTGAGGTTGCTGTGAGCTAGGCTGATGCCACGGCACTCACTCTAGCCCAGGCAACAGAGCGAGACTCTGTCTCAAAAAAAAAAAAAAAAAGCTTGTGGAAGGAAGCTTCAGTGGAGCTGTGTCTTAAGAAAGACCAGGCCAGACCTGCTTGGATCCAAGGGAGAGAAGTGGCCCAGTGTTTAGAAGCCACAGGGAAAAGCTTTGTGACAGAGCTGTCAGGAGGTAATATATTCACCATTTGAGAAGGGTTTGGTTGACCATATTTGCATGGTAGCAGGAATTTACATGTCAAATGTGAATTGTCTGATCAAGCATCCAAAAAAGAAGACCCACTCTTTCACTGATAAACTGAGCATGATACATCCCCTAAGATGGTAATAAGTCTTACCTGTTAATTAACCTGCATTAAAAATCATGCAATCTTTTGTCTATTTAGCATTAATCGCTACTATCCTACTTTGCAAGAGATGACTTTATCTTGACTAGACAGTCAAGCTAAGTTTAATATTTAGCTAAGTTTAATATTTTAGAGCTCCTTCCATCTACAGACTCGAGAGCCCATCATTTCTACCTGCCAACCACAACCGCAATCCTTGTTCTAGCTGCCTTACCTCAATGCCATCCACTCCCTCCCACTTTCCCTCATGATGGAGAAAATAAGATGGCTTTACCTCCTGTCACTTGTCATGCCAGTTAGCCTAATCTGGACTTATGCTCACATTTCACTTACCTTCAGAGCTCCTCTGCAATCAGTGTTTCTGCTTCCACCTTCTGGCAAAACCCTTCTCAACCAGGGTTTCTGGTCTGCACCAACCTCACCATTCACCACAGCCCTGGACAATCTCCTCTCCCCACGGAGGACCACCTATCTTCTACTCAGTCAGTCCACACCAATCTCACATTTCATCTTAAAATCCTATGAGTGGTGTATTCATATGTCCCAGCCTTTCTCTTACAGGTGGTTCCTGATGCTTATCGAGCAAATACAGTCATGGACTTTTACAAATTGCTGTCAAAATGTTAAGAAAAGTTTCGTAGTAGTAGTGGTGGTAAGAAACTAAACTTCCCTTGCTTTTCTCCCTACCTCTTGACAACCTATAGTAAGAGTGTGTGCATGTGTTTGTGGGATAGTAATGTTCAGTATACACAGTAAGTTTTGAGACAATGATGGTACCAGACAGCAATTTTCCCGAGTGAAGCATTCTAGATTCACTGCAGTGCAGAGCCTGGAGGGCTGTGGAGCAGACTGCCTGGGCTCAGAAGCTAGCTCTGCATCTTACAAGTCACTCCATCTCTCTGTGGCTGGTTAGTTCCTCTGTCTGTAAGTTACCTCACAGGGCTGTTGTAAGGATTAAACGAAATAATATATACATATATATAAATGCATAATAAAATAAGATCTGATACATAGTAACTGTTCAAAATGTGTTAGGTCTTTATTATTACTGGATCATAATGGCTCTAAACTTTCTAACTGTAGCACCTATAGTCCACTGATACCAGCACGGTATCTGTGGGAGAAAGAATTGCACTTGGACACCTGCTCTATACCACTGTCCACAGCACTATTCCTCTGGGCACTGAATTTAACCTTTCTATTCAACACAAATATTCAAACTATTGTTTGACAAAATTGCCAAAAATATTCCATCTGCCTCAAATACACAACCTTTTCCCATGGAATATTTTATCTCAACTGCCTTCAATGTCCAACTCAAATGCCAAGGGTTCTAAGAAGAGCCTTCAAGTACCAAGGCCCAGAGTGGTCTTATCCTCTGTGAATGCTTAAAGCACGTGCACTGATGCACTTATCTGGGTACTCACTTGCCATTGTGTACTATTACTAGCAGCTCAAGTATCTTAAGGGCAAGAACCATGCCTTGGCCTCTTTAGAACCTTAGAACCTAGCACAATGCCCTGTACTGAAGAGGCTCCAGAAATGTGTATTTGACCAGTATTTTTCTGGTACTATCTTCTCAGCTAAAAATATGGGAGATATTATAATGCTTTCTACATTGGGTTGTGTTAACAATTTAGTGAGCTAATGTACAGTGAACTCTTTGCACAGTACTTGGCACACAGTAAGTTCTTAAATGTTAGCATCTATTACAACTTCTGTATAATTCAGTTAATGAGACTGACTTGCTCCATGGTATATTTTTCAACATGGGTTCTACGAATTCTTAGTTCTGAAAGAATTACAACAATTTCAGGGTAGAGGGGGTTCACCTTACAGAAAGGCAATATTCTGTAAGTTTCTTATAAATTGCTTGTTTGAACTTTGGAAAGATATAACTCAACATAATTAAAATACTATATTTTTATATTATCAGCAAGTAAAGAGCAACATTGTAACATCAGAAACTATAAATACAAAGCGAAGAGGGAACTGGTGGTGGGGAGAAGAAAGATAGCTCTGACACTCATTTCCCTGAGCTGTGCTGGCAGCCTAGGCTTCCCTTAAGCAACACAGACACTCAGAGATGTGTTAACTTCAAAGAGAGGAGGGAACTGAGAAATGCTTTTATATTTGGAGAAACATTTGACTGTCTTGATAATTTTAAAGCTTAATATTAAGTAAATAAAGGTCTCCAGGTAACACAAAGCCACCTATAACTCTGTACTGCTTGAGTAGAAGAGCCAAATTCTATGCAGGTTTAAGAGCTTACTTCTCACCTCACCCTATCAAGACCTCTGAGCCCCATGGCCTCTAGCCCAGGGGAGCCAGTACCCCCAGGCGAGTAAGCTTCCTACTACCAGGAACAGGTAGAGAGGCTGGCATGGCTTGTGGGGTTGGTTCATATATGGTGAGTGGCAAAAATGAAATGGACAGTCAAAAGTTGAGATGTGGCTTTATATCATTAACCAATTTACAATAGGGCTAAAGCAGGTTAATGCATATTAAGAAAAGTTCCTGCAATAATAAAGGATTTATACTGCCTTTAAATCTTTTGGTATGAAAACAGCAGACTTTTAAATATGCAAATTAAGATGAATGCCATCAGTAAAAAGCGATTTTTATAAGATCTCATTGCTTTTTAGATGGTTTAAATTATAATACAAATCTAGTTGCTATCTATCCACTTGTCATCTGCCTATATGGGGTTTAGAAAATGGATTTGTTTGGTTTCAGATACTATGTCTACTAGAAAGTTTCACACTTAATATTATTTTATAAAGCTAGCACTCTATTAGAACAACCACACTTACTTGGGCCCATAGTCTTTGTTTACATCATGCAAGAACAAAGCACTTGTTTAATATTTTAAATTTTAGTCTCAGATGAAGAAGAACTGAAAGAAGCTCAGATTGAGAACTAAAAGAAGCTTTTGTAGTTTCTAAATGAATGTTAGAGTGAAGAAATCTTGCTTTCCCCATGCCTGCTAAAGGATCAGACCCAATTATACAGTTCAATGCTATAATAACACAAATTTTATTTTTAACCCAGTGATCTTTAATAGAGCTCATAACAACTGAAATTTTTCTTTTCTTTTCCCATCTCATAATCAAATATAAATAGAATATACAAACATGATTTATTTTGGATTAGTTTTTAACATTTAAAAAATTAAAATACAAATCTATTTCTATTTGCCAGATCTAAATCCATACATCTAACTATATATTATTAAGTTTTAGATAAAATAGCTTGTCGTCTAAGATGCACTTGGTTAAAAGAAAAGTGCTGAGGCTGCTGGTTTTGTTCATTGTTTTTCAGATTTAAAAAAAATCAGCCCAAGAGGATAAAGGTTGGATTTAGTAACTAAGCAATCATTCACTGTGCCATTTCCACACTGACACGTACTTGTACATGGCTAGTAATAAAGCTTGACAAATTGGCACTGGTCGGTTTACCTTGAAGAATAATCTTGAATGGACTCATTCTGATATATTTAGACTAAAAATACCCATAAGTAAGACATCTTTCAGCTTCAAAATAAAAGGGTATTCATGAACCACTTAAAACCAACTAATATTATGGCTCAAACAATACCATTTTCTTTGTTAGAGAAAATACCATTGTTTCCTATTAGGAGCATTATTGATTTCTCAACATAAGTTGATACTTACAGAACAAAAGGTGAAGTCAGGTGGCTCCCAGTCCTGCCTCTTATCAGCTCTATGACCTTGGCATGTTCACTACAAGCCTTGTCTGTAAATGTAGACAACAGTCCCTGCCCTCATAGGGTTGTGTGAAGATCAAACTGAGACATGGGCTGTAAGTGCTTGGAGAAGTGCATAGCACATAGTATATGCTCAAATTCTTGTTGTATAGTCATTATTATTCCTCAAGGTAGAATAATCACCTTTAGCACTTGAAGTGAGTTTAGGTTAGGCTGCTACCCTTTGCCTTACCTTCTTTCTCTAGACTTCCTCATCCTTTGGGAGATACCAAGCTGCTTGTAGGGCTCTACCATCAAGTCCACTCCTTTCCCACAGTTAGAAGCAAAGCTGTTCAGAGGACTGACTACTTCAGCTCAGGGGATGGGCCCTAACTTATCTCCTGGTACATATTCCTCTCCAGCCCTACTAACTCATTCCTTAGACATTTTAAGCTAAGCATAGACATTAAATCCTTCCATGGCATTTAGAATTATAATTACAAGATCTGTGCTCTAGGGTCATCAGCCACTTGCCCCATCTTGGTGTTTTTTTTTTTTTTGTTTGTTTGTTTTGGTAAGTCAAAGGTAGTACTTAATCTTTTTCTAAGTGAGAACTGTATAACCTTCACCTGAAAAGGTGGAACTAAAAATGATATCCCTATGAACAAGCTTGCTTATCCAACCTGAATTTGGTTCTTTATAGTTTCAGAGATGTATTTTCACATTTCTATCCTAAATGTGTTGAGCTTTTTGTGTTTTATATAAAAGATGAATTTTTCAGTGCTGAATATCTCCCTTCCAATGAACATTGGTTCTCTGGATCTTCAAAACAAGTTTAATTTTCCAGATAGAATGAAAATGTTGATATGTTCCAAAATTTGACAACATTGGTGCATTAATAGATAATCAAAGGCAAGATAAGAATAATAGTGTATATATTTGCTGAGACCATGGTTTGAAAATAAGCAATGTGAAATTTAAATCACGGTTCTTAGAACTCTTAGAAATACAAAATGAATAACTCCAAGTGCCCAGTTATTAATAGTACTAATCTACTATACCTTTATTTCATTGACAATTCCTAAAATTTAAAACCACAGGAAGTCTAGGCTGAGTCAATGTTAACTTCAAGATTCTTCAGTGAAAAGGTCTGAAATTTGTAAGGAGTATTTTTGATACACATAATATATTAAAAAGATAATGATGGGAACAGTATCTCACTTATCAATATTAACATTAAATGTACACATTAAATGTAAAGAGTGATAGAATGGATAAAAAACATAATCCAAATATCTGCTGTCTCCAAGAAACCCATTTAACTTGTAAAGAGTCTCACAGACCCAAGAGAAAGGGGTGGAAAAAAATACTCCACACAAATGGAAACAAAAGCGAGCAGGAATTGCTATTCTTAGATAAAACAGACTTTAAATCAATAACAGAAAAAAAAAAAAGACAAAGATGGTCATTATATAATGATAAAGGGATCCATTCAACAATATATAACAATCCTAAATATATATGTACCTAACATTAGAGCTTCCAGATTTATAAAACAAATACTACTAGACCTAAGAAATGAAATAACATAATCATAGCGGGGGACTTGAACATCCTACTGACAGATCATTGAGGCAGAAAATCAACAAAGCAGCACTGGACTAAAACAGGACTCTAGAACAAATGGACCTAACAGACATTAACAGAACATTCTATCCAAAAACTACAGAATACCTATTTTTCTCATGAGCACATGGAACATTTTCTAACACAGACCATACGTTAGGCCACAAAACAAGTTTTGGCAAATTTTAAAAACTCAAAATCGTACCACGTATCTTCTCAGATTCCAGTGGAATAAAACTAGAAATCAATTCCAAGAAGAACTCTCAAAACTATACAAATACATGGAAATTAAACAACCTGTTGCTGAATGATCTTTGGATCAATAATAAAATCAAGATGGAAATAAAAAAATTTTTTGAATTGAATGACAATGGAGACAACATGCTACCAAAATCTCTTGGATGCAGCAAAAACAGTGCTAAGGCGGAAGTTCATAGCACTAAATGCCTACATCAAAAAGACAAAAAGATCACAAATTAATAACCTAATGTCACACCTTAGGGAACTAAAAAATAAGAATCAAACCCAAAGCTAGCAGAAGACAAGAACTAACAAAGAGCAGAGCAGAATTAAACAAAACTGAAACCACAAAGGCAATCCGAAGTATCAATGAAAAGTTCTTTGAAAAGATAAAAAAACTTGATAGATCATCAGCTAGATTAAGCAAGAAGAGAGGATTCAAATAAACTCAATCAGAAATGAAAAAGGAAACATTAAAACTGATGCCACAAAAATACAAAAGATCATCCGAGACTACTATGAAAACCTCTAAGCACACAAACTAGAAAATCTACAGGAAATGGACACATTTTTAGAAGCACACAACCTTTCAAGCTTGAATCAGGAAGAAACATAAATACTGAACAGATGAATAACAAGTAGTGAGACTGAATCAGTAATAAAAAATCTCCCAACAACAAAAAAGCTCAGGACCAGATGGAATCACAGCTGAATTCTACAAGACTTACAAACGTGATTCACCACATAAACAGTATTAAAAACGAAAACCATATGATCATCTCAATAGTTGCAGAAAAAGCATTTGAAAAAATCCACCACCCTTCATGGTAAAAACCCTTAAAAACTAGGCATAGAAGGAACAGACCTCAAAATAATGAAAGCAATATATGACAAACCCAGAGCCAATTTCATACTGAATTGCAAAGTTGAAAGCATTTCCCCCAAGAACTGGAACAAGACAAAGGTGCCCATTTTCACCACTTCTATTCAATATAGTACTGAAAGTCCTAGCCAGAGGAATCAGGAAAGAGAAAGAAAGAAAGGCCATCCAAATCGGAAAAGAGGCGGTCACACTATCCCTGTTTGCCAATGATATGATCTTATATCTCGAAAACCCTAAAGACTCCTCCAAAAAACTCCTTGAATTAATATAAATTCAGTAAAGTCTCAGGTTATAAAATTAATGTACACAAATCAGTAGCATTTCTATACACTAACAGCCAAGCTGAGAATCAAATCAAGAACTCAATACTATTTACAATAACTGCAAAAAATAAAATACCTAGGAATATACCTAACCAAGGAGGTGAAAGATCTCTACAAGGAAAACTACAAAACACTGATGAGAAAAATTGCTGATGACACAAACAAATGGAAAAACATCCCATGCTCATGGATTGGAAGAATCAATACTGTTAAAATGTCCATACTGCCCGAGGTGATTTACAGATTCAGTGCAATTCCCATCAAAATACCAACATCATTATTCACAGAATTAGAAAAAAAAATCCTAAATTTCATATGAAATCAAAAAGGAGCCCAAAGAGACAAAGCAATCCTAAGTGAAAAGAACAAATCTGGAGGCATCACAATACCTGACTTCAAATTATACTACAAGGCTATAGTAACCAAAATCGCATGGTACTGGTACAAAAGTAGACACACAGATCAATGGAACAGAATAGAGAATGCAGAAATAAAACCATATACTACACTGGGGATGCCCTTCAATAAATGGTGTTGGGATAATTGGAGAGCAATATGCAGAAAAATCAAACTGGATTCCAATATCTCATCATATACATGATTAAAGACTTACATATAAGACCTGACACCATAAAAATTATAGAATAAACTTAGGAAAAATTCTACCAGAGATTGGCCTAGGCAAAGAATTTATGGCTAAGACCCCAAAAGCAAATATAACAAAACCAAAAATAAATAAATTGGGCTTAATTTTTGCATTTAATTTTTGCATATAATTTTAAGATTATAGATAATAAAGGTAATGAAAATAAATACAGAAGAGTTTAAAGGATTACAAGAACATGAATCTACATGTGACAAAACTGCATAGATTTGCATACAATATACAAGCTATAGATTATATATCTTCATATATATTATACTACTTATAATACTAATGATTTGCTTGATAAAAATTTGCATTCAAGTAAAAAATGTCAAATATCATTAAATTTAGCCTATTTTCAGTAGAAATGTAAACTATTATACTTTTGCTGTGTAAGAGGGACAAAGGACAAAGGTGCTAATTATAAAGGCAGGTCAGCCTAGTAGCTACACTCACATGCCATGTCTTTCCTTAACTCCAGGGATTTAGAATATAAATTACAACAACAACAAAAAAAGAATAGCAATGAATAAAAACAACATAACGTGCTATGAAGGGCAAGAGCCAAGTGTACTAGTTCCAAATTGTTTTCACTCCCAGGACCTATTAAGCATAACTGCTACTTAAGCCCTGTGCATCTGGGGATTGTGCTATTGATGACATGAACATTTTCAGTCTTTTCTTTCAAAAATTCATTGCTTTCTTTGTTTTCATTATTTTTGCAAGACATTAAAAGTTCAATGTGAAAGTAAGAGCAGTAACAAAGTATACTTTATCTTACTGTTGGTCTCAACAAATTTGTTTAGATGTAGCCAAAACCCCTGCACACAAATCAATAACAGATTAAAAGATTAGAAGTGTTAGCAAATGTATTAATTTACTAATTTGCTGATCTTTGAAATAAATGAAACCAGAGAAAGCACATTATTATAGTCTCTGTGTTCTGATGTTAGGATTGAAGATGATTAATGATGCACTTATACATTACCATGTATTGAGTGCCTATGATGTGCCAGGCATTATTCATTCAACAAGTTATCTTCTATAGAGCACTTACTGTGCCAGAGACAGCTGTAGTCATTTGGGGCACACTGGCGAACAAAATAAAGATCCCTGCCCTTGTAGAGCTTATCAGTGCACATGGCCACTTTTAAATGTCATAACAACCCTTGAGATATTATCACTCTTTTATAGCTGCAAAACTGAGATACAGAGAAGCCAAGTCACTTGCCAAAGATCACAGTACGTTAGCAGTCAGTTTTGTCTGACTCTACAGCCTTTCTACTATGTTCTCTACTTTTTAAAAACTGCATATTAAGAACAGGCGTTACAGACTGACCTGGTTTTGTACCCAGGCATAGTGACCGTGAGCCAAGTTACTTAATCTCCCTGGGCCTCAGGCTCCCCATCTGCAATATGGGAATAATGCTTCTCTTGGAGGGCTAGGAAAAAAAGGTGTTTGTCAGTCTGTTTGTAAAGGTGGTCTATTATACTTGGCAAACAAGTCAATTCTGTAGAAACGAAAGACAGTTTTTATTCAAGTTTCTCTTAATTTGCATTACATTATTTTCATCTTTTAAGTTCATCATGCACATGTTCCAACTAATGTTTTGCTATAGTTTTATAGAAAGTATAAATTGGAGCTTATGTAAATTTCCATTATCCACTCCTGGGCAAAGCTTAATTGATTGGGCCACATAGCAGAAGCCAGGCACTACCATCCACTTTGCAGCAGCTATAGAAACTACAGCAGACTGTCTAAATTACAATCTTGTAAGTCTAGAAGATATATGGTAATAACAATATAGCTTAAACCTATAAAATTATGCCCCAAACCAAAGCCTAATGTTATAATTCTCCCTACCATCCTTACTGTGTACGTGATTTCGAGTTCTTTGCAATTTCATTCTTTTCTCCATTGAGAGGAAAAGTAAATTTGGCTGAGGATGGGCTATTAATGAGGTTGGGGGGGGCAAGTTGTTGTCTTCAGGAGTAAGACAACTAGAGAATAGAAGGTGAAATGTCAGGGTGGGCGCAGTGGCTCATGCCTAGCACTCTGGGAGGCCAAGGCGGGTGGATTGCTTGAGGTCAGGAGTTTGAGACCAGCTCTGAGCAAGAGTGAGACCCCGTCTCTACTAAAAATTGAAAGAAATTATCTGGCCAACTAAAAATGTATATAGAAAAAATTAGCTGGGCATAGTAGCGCATGCCTGTAGTCCCAGCTACTCGGGAGGCTGAGGCAGTAGGATCGGTTAAGCCCAGGAGTTTGAGGTTGCTGTGAGCTAGGCTGATGCCACGGCACTCACTCTAGCCCGGGCAACAGAGCGAGACTCTGTCTCAAAAAAAAAAAAAAAAAAAAAAAGAAGGTGACATGTCTCTGGTTGCAGATGACATTTTTGTCCTTCCCTTGGCTCTGGGCTTTGTCTGCACTGGGACTATACTGGTCTCGGGACAGCTGCCAAATGGCCTTAGGCTTGTGCCACATCTCCTGGCCTAGACTTCTCAAATGACTTAAAAACTAAGTTGCCTTATTTTTGTTTTTATTTTTGAGACAGGGTCTTACTCTGTTGCCCCAGCTATAGTGCAGTGACATCATCATAGTTCACCGTAACCTTAAACTCCTGGGTCAAGCGATCCTCCTACTTCAGCCTTCCAAGTAGCTGGGACTACAGGCGCACGCCACTATACCCAGCTAATTTTTTCTATTTGTGGTAGAGATGGGATCTCGCTCTTGCTCAGGCTGGTCCAAACAAGTTGCCCTGTTTTTAGTCACTCATAAATCAGAACTCCCATTCGGTAAGCTTGGCCTCTGCCTGACTGAGGATCTTACTACAACAAGATTTTCTTGATAAATCAGGACCGATCCAACCACAGTTGTGTACATTCTAAAGTAGGGGCTTATTAATCCCAAGACCCTCTGGTTGGGGGAAGACATGTGGGGGATATTTCTGAGCAGGACTATGACTATTCTGAAGATTTTGTTTCCCACTTCTTCCTTCCACTACCACCTGCTCTCCTCTTAAATAATCTGCCAGGGAATACTTTTCATTGCTTTTGTACTTGGTAGTAGAAATGGTCATAATTCACTCTTCCTTTACCTTTCTACTTATCTTACAGGACTCAATTAAATGGAGAGAGGTGGTAGTGGTGGTTAAAGAATATGGATCAATACAGGGAATATTAAAAACTTCAAACAGCAAACTCTTAAATGCAGGTCTCCTACATGTCCAGTTCTTCATTTGTACAAAGGCTGCCACTACTGGGATGAAGGGATAATTTGATGGAACTGTTACTTTTCTACTGAGAGAATCAAGAATCAGGTTATGTGTAGCCCAACTGAAGGACAAGTCTCAGGTCCTGCCAAGATGGCAAAAGAACAGTAGGCTCTATTCCTAATAATAGAGTACTTGGGGTGTCTTTTGAAGTTAAAAAAAAAAAAAGCGAAAAAGAAAATGGACTTTATGTAATTCAGAAAAGTATGTTTGAAAGAACTGAGCAGACATACTGATAACAATACCATACCATTTTGAAACTTCTGGACAAAATGAGTTACATTTTCCTGCTTTTTCTTTTCCTTCCCATCTCTTCTTTCCTTCCTTAATTTATGTGATACACAGACATTAACACTGTATCAAACTGGAAACCAACCCAAGTACTCTGAGCCTTTTAAAATGACTGGAACACCATAGAGGTGGCAATCTGTACTTCTAGGCTTACAATTCCTGGTTGTGAATAGTTGTAGCTTGCCATGTGCTCTTCCAGGCAGAAAACTCTTGCAGTTGTTGTTTCTTTCTTTTCTTTTCTTTTTTCTTTTTTTTTTTTTTTTTGCATTCTGAGGAGTCTAGAATCAATTGCTGATACAAGGGAAGGAACATTACATAACAATGTTCTTTCTGTGTATTTTATTCCCTTCCTATACAAGAAAGGAAAGACTGTTTTAATTATTTCCCAAACTGTACCAACTAGAAATTCCTCAGACTTGATAAATTTCTCAAAGCAAAATTTCCCCAAAGCAGCAATGGTTGGTGGGGTGGGGATTTGAGGTGTGTTAAGGGTGAATTTATTTTCTAATAAACCATTGAGTTTTATCAGAAAGTAGAGGTCAGTGCTGATAATCTAGCCCAACTTTTTTCTAAATAATTGCTACATTTGAGCAACAGAAGGGGTGGAAATGGGATTAGGGGCACTGCTAAGGTAAACCGAGTATTAAAAGGAGGTTTCCCTCTTTGCAAATACAGTACTCATTAGGAGACAGGGAGTAGAGGGGGAAAGTGCTTCCTTCTAGAGATCAGGTCCTATGAACTGGAAAATGTTTTAGCCAGTTCAGGCTGCTATAACAAACTGCAGCGAAATGGGTGACTTAAGCAACAAATATTGATTTATTGCAGTTCTTGAGGCTGGGAAGTCCACTATCAAGGTGCCAGCAGATCTGGTATCTGGTTTGCAGATGGCTGTCTTCTTGTACCTTCACATGGCAGAGAGCAAAGAGATTCCATCTCTCTTATGTCTCTTCCTATACAGGCACTAATCTCATTCATTAGCTCAAGAGCTAATTACCTCCTAATATAACACTTCCTAATATAACACATTGGGGATTTAGGCTTCAATATATGAATTTTGGGGGAACATAGATATTCAGCCCATAAGCAATTAAAAACAGTCATGGGAGCAATAACTGAATTTTCTGTTTAAATTCAGTTAGAAACATGGAGAGTCAACATCTGGGTGAGTAGCTACTGATCCTGAAATTTAAGCTTGCAGAATAACAATGCATTAGGGAGGAAAATTAAATATTTTAGTGGGTTGAATAGTGTCCTCCCAAAATATGTGCACACTGGAACTTCAGAATGTGACTTTATTTGGAAATAGGGTCCTTGCAGATGAGGATTGAGATGAGATCATGGTGGATTAAGGTCTGTTCTAAATCTAATGAGAATGTTTTTATGAGAGACAGAAAAGGACACAGAAATAGAAGATGGAGGCAAAGAATGGAGTTAGACAGTGACAAACTGAGGAATCTCAGGAGCTACCAGAAGCTGGGAAAGGCAAGGAAGGATTGTCTCCTAGAGCATTGGGAAGGGTTTGTGGCCTTGCCAGCATCTAATTGTGGACTTCCAGCCTCCAAGATTGTGAGAAAATGAATTTTCTTTTAGTTTAAGCCACCAAGTTTGTGGTAATATTTTATGGTAGCCTAGAAAACTAATACAGTATTCATTAAGAAATACTGAATGTCAAGGATTGCTTTTCTTGTAGCCTTCATTTTGGGGAAGAAAATTTCTTCTAAAGCTTTATTGTAGTTTTGGGTCATAAAGTGGTATATTTTGAAAGTAAAGAGTAAGAGCACCCAACTATTACAGATAGCCGTGTACAAAATTGAGACTTTATTTTCTAAATCTGTCTGAACAGGTGAATTACAGATTCCTATGGAAAATGTGGAGCTAAAATGGCAGTTATTACAAACTGTAGAGAGATCTGTTCCTTAGCGGAAGAGAGAAGCTCTGGCAGTGGTTCTCAAACTCCAGTGGCCTAAGAATCACGTGGGAAACTGAAAATGAAGAGTCCCAGAGATTCTCATTTAGATTGTATGGTCAGGATCCAATGAATCTGTATTTCAACACGCATTCCAGGAGATTATGATCTGATATGAGTGGTTGGAAAGGCCACAGTTCGGGAAATACTGGATTATGGGGATGGCTCTAAGCAGAGAAGACTATGGGAAGTTGTCTTTAAGGGCTGGGTTCTAGAATCAGATAAGGCTCTAGGTTCTTTGCCTAATTCCACTCCTTGCTAATTTGTGGCCTTGGGAAACATATAACCTCTGGGAGGATTAGTTGAGATAATCCTTAGTTAAGTGATCAATGAATGTTGTCTACTAAAATTATTTTAAAATTTATGGTAAAAATAATTTGATGCTCTAATTCATATAATAGTGAATTACTCAGTCATAACAGTTAACTATCATAAGTTATGCTCATATTGTGGGAGATCTGATTAGGGTATTCAAAAGAGTTCATTCCTACTTTGGGTCACATGGGAGCGATCTTGCTAAATGTGATTTTGGATAACTGTGAGATAGTAAGAGGTTACAAAATGACTGTGATTGGGAAGAAAAAAATTAAAAGAATAAGTCAAAGATAAGCTCTGCTGACATTGCAATTTTGCCTGAAGATCTTGGTGGCTTCTAAGTTTAGCACTGAAAATTACTTCTGCTGCATTTGGCATGCCCAGCTTTTTAATAACAGTTATATACCCAGGCTGGATTGAAAACAGTGGCCTCCCTGACCTCTACTTCAGCCCAGTTTTTCAGTCAATCTCAATCCTATATACATAAGAAAAAGAACTAGAAAGGAAAAAAGAAAAGAAAAATAGGTGCTTAAGAAAGTATCCTTTTTATCAGTACCAGAATATCTAATAAAGTTTCATATTTGTAGAAACCTTCATCAGTGGAATGATGGGGGCTGGAAGGAGGAAGTGAAAGTGGGAAAGACTACAGATACCTAATAGAAGTTTGCTAATGCCAGGTGACAGCTGGAAGGAGTTCCAGTGGTCTGGAGCCCGACTGCTACAGAGATAGTTGTGGCCTGAGTCTTAGAGCCACATGCGGAAGTCAGTCTCATATTACCACCTTTTCAGCACCAGTACTCACCCAGCTGAGGCTATACTTAATAGTGGGTTTTTTATGTTTTAGTGTTCATAAAAGTAGTACATAAAGACATACATTAATGTGTGATCAAAACCCGTTGGTCTCAACCTTTTTCCTATTTCTAGCAGCTCACTGGGGCAGAGATGCTCAACCAGGGATTAGGTAGGAAGGTGTGTTTGAAAAATTACCTAAATTATTAGGTGGAATATTCCTGGTCGTCTTAAGTCCACATATCTAAAATAACACTAAGCAGCCATATAGCTGTACTACATTAATATGATAACACTTGTTACCAGACACATGGTACTAGAGGTCCTAATCATTGCATTAAGGCAAGGAAAAAAAAATAAAACACACATTTAAAACTGTTTCTATTCACAAACAATGCGATTGCAGAAAATCTTTAGAGGATCTACAAAAAAGCTACTAGAACTAGTAAGTAGATTTAGCAACGTTGCAGGATACAAGCTCAGTATTAAAAAATCAATTTATTTCTATATATTGGCAATGAATAATTGAACACTGAAATTTTAAAGAACACCACTTACAATACCATCAAATTTATGAAACACTTGATAATTTTAACAAAATATGTGAAAAATTGCAAACTACAAAACATTGCTGAGAGAAATTAAAGACCTAAATAAATAGATATATGATGTTCATAGATTGAAAGAGTCAATACTATTAGTGTGACATTTCTCCTCTAAATTGATCTACAGATTCAAGGCAATACTAATCAAAAATCCTAGTCTGCTTCCTTGTATAAATTAACAACTAATTCCACATGTAAAGAAACTAGAATAATAAAACAATTTTAGAAAAGAAGAACAAAGTTAGAGGCCTGACACTAGCTGATTTCAAGACTCACTATAAAGGTTCAGAAATCAAGACAATGTGGTACTGGAGGAAGGCTAGACGTATAGATCAATGGAACTGAACACAGTCCAGAAACAGACCCACGCTTATAAGGCCAAATCATTTCCAACAAAGTTGCTGGGACAACTGGATATCTACATGAAAAAGCAAACCAATTTTGATGTCTACCTCACATCATATACAGAAATTAACTTGAAATGGATCATAAGCCTAAGTTTAAAAGCTAAAATTATAACATTTCTAGAAGAAAACAGAAAATCTTTGTGATCTGGGCTAGGCAACAATTTCTTAGATAGGGCACTGAGAGCACAAACAATAAAAAAAGAAAAATGGAGAAATTGTATTTTATCAAAATTAAGTACTTTGTTCATAAAACAATATTAAGGAAATGAAAGGGCAAGCCACAGATTGGGAGAAAGTATTTGCAAACCATATATTTAACATATTAAATTAAATACTTGTATTTAAAATATATAAAGAATTCTTACAACTCAATAAGAAGACAATTCAATGTTTTAAAATGGGTAAAAGATTGGAATTGGCACAACACCAATGAAAGTATATGAAAGGCAAACAAGCCCAGGAAAAGATCCTTAAATTAACACCTTCACTTATCAGGGAAATACAAACTAAACTACAATAAGATACTAGTACACATTTACTATTATAGAATGGCTAGAATTAAAAAGTCTGACAATATCATGTTTTGGTGAGGATGGTGAACAACTGGAACTCTCAAACACTGCTAATGGGAATGTAAGATAGTATAGCTGCTTTGGAAAACCAGAGTTTGACAGTGGCCCAGCAACCACGCTCCTAAGTATATACCCAAGAAAACATATGCCCACATCAATTCTTATACATAAATGTTGATAGCAATTTTATACTTAATATCCTAAAACTAGAAACAACCCAGATGTCTATCAGTGTGTGAATAGGTAAAGAGATTGAGGTATATTCCATATAATGGAATACCACTCAGCAATACAAAGGAATAAACTACAGATATACATAGCAATATAGATGAAACTTAAAAGGATTATGCTAAGTGACAGAAGCCAGTGATGGATGACTATATACTATATAATTCCACTTATATAAAAATCCAGGAAAGGCAAAACTATGATGACAGAAAGCAGATTGGTGGATTCCAGGGATCAGGGGCAGGGCTTAACCGCAGAGAGCATATGAGAGGATTTTTAAGGGTGATGGAAATATTCTATATTTTTGACTGTTGGGATAGTTACATAGTTCTATACATTTATCAAAACACATCTAATTGTACAATTAAAATGAGTACATTTTGCAGCAAGTAAATTCTACCTCTAAAGGCTATTTTTTAAAGCTTCTCAAATATTTGCCCTAAAAAAACACTTAAAGTGATATGATATCACCAATTTGTAATATGTCTAAATAGAGCTGTCTGAAAAGCTGCTTGGATTCTCATCAAACCAAAATGTTACAAAACAAAGTACTTAGAGTTTGAAAGAAATCCAACATTTATTCACATGTACTATTTTTAATTTTTTTTTGGTATTAGCATTTTATTTGAAACAGAATGTTTTCCTATTCACTCAAATAAGCATTAATATATCCACAAGCTTCACATTATTGTTTTGCATCAATTTTCCTTTCCTAGTTAATGCACAATACATAGTAATTCCCTAATTAAGGGATTACTCTAAGTGTAAGCCAACATTTTAAAATTTCTACAGGGTCTAATTTCTTTCAGGGTCACAGATAATAACTACTTTACTTTCTTCCTATTATCTAGAAAGGAAAAAGGTTGAATCAACATACTTCTGAAGCAGTTATAGATAATTCAATTAGAACTAACAAGAAAAGAATAAAAAGTATTATAAGAAATGTGAGAAACAATGTATCTCACAATCAATATTTTAGAACTAGATAGCTCTAATTTATTAGATTACCACAATGGCAGCAGGGCTTCAGGTTTATCAAACAAAGCAAACACCACCCTACCCCACTCCTCCATCCTTCAATGCCTCGTACAAAATTCAGAGCAAATATTACTATGACAATGCAGCATCTAATCTATTTAGTAGTTCAGATTCAAAGGATATATTTTTGCTTTTACTCAATACTGTGACACAGAAACTCATCACACATTTCGGAACTGGTTTAACACATCCATTGCAACCTTGTTCTAACTCCTCCCTCCACCACCAAACAAAACAAAACACAACAAAACAACCTTCACATAACAAAGCAATTCAACAACATTCCCTATCAGCTGTGCACATGGTGTGACAGTGTGTGTCAAAATCACCTTTGAGCAGCTTCTAATTACTCATGCACAGTGGCTACAGATGAGGTCAGCCTGGGTAGGACTGTGAAGAAGGCTACTTGGTGGGGACCACGACTCTCCACTCTCTCTAGTACCCCCTCCATTTCCAAAGCAGGAAAGGTTCTCATTTTAGTCCTTCACACAAGCCGATCAACTGACTGATTATACTCTGATGTGAATAGATTTCAAAAGTCTTATCCATAAGACCAGAAAGTAATCTGATTTAGTACTCTTGATGTATTTTTCACAGTACATAATTTACTTTCCCAGATAAATTCTTTACCATAGACCCATAAAGCAAATAAGCCAAAATGAATTTGAATGCCCAGTTCCTAAGGTTTTATATCCTTTCACTTCACACATTTATAACCCCTCTGGCTGAAGGCTTTTTGAGTGCTGTGTCCCCCTTCCCCCAGAAACTCCTTCAAGCCTGTTAGACAGGTACATGTTTTTGGTAGAAGTATTTACGTTTCTTTGGATGGGAATGTAGACTAGTGGGAGTCCTTGGTAAATTACTGACCACTGGCTAAAAGCAGGCTGTTAGTACTGCTTATCAGTTATATATATTTTCTTAGTGCACTCTGTGTCCCATTTGCCTAGATTTGTGAACTTCATGCCTTCGCTTATCTCTCACACCTCCAATACTGCCTTCTCATCCCTCACTCCCATCCTATTTCTCTGAGAAAATAAATCATAAGAAATTTGCACAAGCTCTTACCACCCTATCTACTCTCCTATTAGTCATATGAGTTTGTATGTCAATACTTTGCCTTCTATTTATTTAGATGTGTCCATGCTCATGTTTAGGGCCAATCCTTCCATCCATGTGCTCTAACTTACCCCCTCTTGTCTACGCAATGGTATTGCCCCAGCAATTCTCTGTTAACCAGTTGTTCCTGTCTTGCCCATTAACCTGTTATAATTTCTCCCATCATTCCCTTTTGACCTACCTTTCCTTCCAGCGACCACTCACTTCTCTCCACACTTACACAGCTAAACTTTTTGAGTTGTCTATACTCAAAAAGTCTTCAGTCCTCCCCCATTTCTCTCTTGCACCCATGCCAATTAAGCTTTTGCCCTCCCTACTCCACCAAAATTGTTCTCATCAAGGTCACTGATGTAACCTTCATGTAACCAAATCCAACAACTCCCTCCCTCCTGGCTTCTTGGCCACATTACTCTCTTGGCTTTTTTCCAATCTCACGGGCCACTCTGAAGTCTCCTTTGTGGATGGCTTGGTTCTCTGATCTCTAAATACTGGATTGCCCAGGCTTGGTTCTTACTCTTTTGCTATCCACACTCATTCCCTAGGTGATCTCCTTCAGTCTTACAGCTTTAAATCCCAGATATGTGTCAATGCCCCCAAAATTTCTATCTCCAGCGTATTTCTCTCATTTCCAGACTCACATATTTGACTATTAATTTCACATCTCCTCCTGGCTGTCTAATAAGTATCTCAAACTTAACACGGCCTAAACTGAACTTCTTCCTGGTCTTTTCCCCAAAACCTGTACTTCTCGTAGTCTTTGTCTCAGTTAAAGGCAAAACTGTCCTTCCTTCAATTCAGGACAACAACTTTGCAGTCATCCCTGTTTTTTTTCATTTTCTTATACTCCATATCCAACCCATTAGAAAATCCTACTGGTTCCACCTTGAAATATATCCAGAATCTAGCCATTACTTGCCAGCTCACCAATTTTACCTCAGTCACCACTGTGTCACCTTAGATTACTGCAAATATCTTTCTAATCAGTCTCCTTGTTTGCCCATGCACCCCCCTACAGATTTTCTCAACAGCCAGAATAATTCTTTCATGGCGTTAGTCACGACTTTGTAACACCCTTTTACCCCTTCTCCCAGTGGCTGCCCACCTCACCCAAAGAAAACACCAAGTATCCTCACGATGGCCTCCAGAGCCCATCGCTGTCTGGCAACCCATTACCTTTCTGCCCTCATGTTCTACTGCTCACGTGTGCTCTGCTCCAGCCACACTGAGTTTCCTGTTCTTCTTTGGACACACCAGGCACACTCCCATCTCGGGACCTTTGCTGCTCCTTCTACGTGAGATGCTTTTCCCTCAAATTCACCTTTTTAGGGGTCTCAACTACCCTGCATAAAATGACAGGCTTCCCTCTTCCTTGATTTATTCTCTATAAGCCTTATCAATATCTGATATACCATAAATTTTACTTATTTGGTTTTTGTCTATTTTCCCCCTGTTAAAATATAAGTGCCACAAGAGTAATAATTTTTGTCTATTTTATTTACTGTTGTATTCTCAGTGCTTTTCCAATAAGCTCAGTTAATATTTGTTTATCAAATAAATTGAATGAGCAGAAAAGGAGAAACTGAGCTGGCTCTTCTCTCTGGGGCACTTCTGCTTGGTAGAGAGCCTAAGAATAGAGCCTTCTCTCACAGCCTGCAGTAGAAAGGTGCACTGTGAGAGACTGGAGCTGGAAAGTAATTGTGATTAATGATCCCCCAGACCATAGGAGAGAAGGCAGACAGGAATTCATGCTTCTGCTCTCTGTGCTCATCAGACATTCTTTGTTAAGCCTCAGACACTCTGCAGTTCTGCCATTCTCTATCTGTGCAATCACTGCTCTATTATTGTTAAAGCACTGGTGTTCTTCATGAGTTGTCAGGCAAGCTGGGATGACAAAGTTTCAGATAATATACTGGGAAATCAAGATCACATATGTGTGGTGTTCACAGTAGGTCAAGGGAGCTACTAACTGACCAACATTAGGAGATAGCCACAGGGTACTACAAGGACAGGAAGCTAGAGGCTTAGTCAGTGTGGATAGGTGCCTATTGTAGGTTTAAAGAGCTATGTGAGTTTGATATGCCCTTCTCTCCCTCTCCCTTCAGACCCCCAGATAAATATTTTCTAGTTTATGATATATTTGATGTTAAATATATAGCACTATTTTTAAACTTAAATTCTTTCCTGAAATTCTGGGATGCAATCCCCTGTGCTTTCTGTATCATCTCTCTCTGATAACAAAAGAAACTTCATTAAACATGCTGGAATGCAGCGTCTTTGTTAATTGATGTACTATTGTAGAAGTATTTGTTTCCTAATCAATTCTCAGACTATGCTTTTAAATAGAATCACAACCTCCTCATAGAAAGCCTTTTCATTTTCTGCTGTGTTTTTGAATATCTGTAGGACACATGAGAGTTCCACTAGCTTGAAAAAATCTCAGAGCTGGCATTTCCATTAGCACAGACATTACTCTGAAAACAGCAATTGCCACCTTATGTATATGACACTCCCGTTTCTACTCCAATGTCTTCCCAGAGGGGTCTCTTCTGCAAATGACCGCAGTATTTCACCAGAGTTATAGATCATCCTCCTATTAGTTCATGTGGCCTGTTCCTGGTTCATCAACCACCTCCCTCGGCGGACCCAGATGAAGTAACCCCTTCTTTGCTGCTATGCTGCTTTCAGCCCCTAAACCATGCCCAAGGCTGTTAAGAATCTTAGCCTGACGTGGCCTGTTGATCCCTTAGATCCAGTCCTGACTCTAAGGTACCTTTTTTCTCTGTCTTCACCACACCGATTCAGATTCCTACCATACACACCACTGTTTTCAAGCAGAACAGCACACACACGGCAGAGGAAAATGAGGTAGAGAGAGAAGGGAAGAGGAGTCTACAACTTTCAGGAACCTGAAAACTAAGAGGATACAGCTGGAAATGGGACCTCAGAAAGCTGAGGATGCTCGAATGCCTTTCCTTCCCCCAGCATGGCACTACCTCTTACTCTCCACTGAAAGTGTGTCTGTACACATACTCATCCTTCCCTGGGACATCCTAAAATCACAGCTAAATTATGATTAGGACAAATCATGTAGTTTGCCTCATAATGGGCTTTTTGATATCACATAAAAGGACAGCATTTCCAGGATATTTTGGTTGCAGCAAATTAGAGTATATGCTCTAGCTTAATCCAGTTAATTCACATAACTTTAGTTATATTCGCACCTAGCACTACAAACTTTCTCATGAACACATAATGGGGAAGGAGGAAGGACTAAAAGGACAAACGAACAAAAAGTTGGACAAAAAGGTCAGAAGAAAAAAAGCTAAAAGTAGATGAGCAAGTGGTGAGGGCAGGCATGAACAAAGCAAGGGAGGAATGTTGGGAGAAGGATGATTTATGAAAGGAGTAAAAAGACCCCAAACAAAACTAAACTCAATATTTGGTATCTATTACATGCCTAGCATTGAAAAACAGGGGAAAAGCAGAAGGATGGTAAAGGGCAAGGAAGCAATATTGTTTAAGTCCAAGAAGTTTAAAAAAAAAACAAAAAACCAACCCCCAAAACAAGTTATAGTCACGTCCAGGCCCTTAATTCAGAATATCTATTTATGATCTGCTTGTTTCTAGTAACACTGAACTTCTGGTAAAACAGAAAAGACACATTAAATGTATAAACCAACTAGTTGGAATGAAAATTGATTCCCAAACCCAAGTAACACAAGAAGTTACAACTCTAAGCTCCAACATTTTAATATAAAATAGAATCAGTGTATTGTTTTCAATGACAGACTGTTACAGTACTTGTGATACTCCTGAATTTACCAGAGTGACCTCAGACCTAGGCTTACATAACTATTCAAACAACAAGGTCTTAAATACCTGAGAGATCTGTGAATATAAAGATGGTCTTAATATTTCCAATCCTGTAGTTTTAAAAACAATTTCCATCAGGCCTGATACACAAGTAGATAAATCATATTAAATTAAATCAGTCTGTACTTGGGAAGCGATCTTAATCAGGAAGAGATTTAATGAAAAGCTTTAGCTTAGATGAATATCCTCATTATTATAGGCTAATATTTGCCCACAAAAAAAGAATTTGTGTCAGGATTAGACAGAAACCAGGAGAAGCCAGAGGCACCAATTCAATAATGGAATGCCTAATTAAATGATAATGAAATCCTAATTATAATATATTGCTTTGCCCACATATGATTTATTTAGCACGTTGCTTTTCACACTGTTCATTAAGGAAACCTAAACAAAATGCAATTACTAAAAAGAAAGGAGGAAGAAAAAAGAATTGGTAAACTAAAAGTTTTTTTTTTTAATATGGAGAAAATCAGATGTAACAAAAAGTGTAATGATTTAAAAAGTCCTGCTGCAGAAGGTGTGGCTATGTTTAATTAGTGCATGCAGATACTGTATATTTTTGTCCTATATCCTTCATAAGTCAGTCATTGCCCTTGTGTGCTTACAATTATGTTAAAGACATGCATCCATCAAGCCAAACGTACTAAGGAAGAGTTTAACTGCTCCCTAAATCATGGTTATGATGATTCTAGGTCCTTTGCTAGCTACAGCTACCATGGGAGATTCAAAGACTTGTAAGCAATCCTAGCCTTTTGGAAATTTATAATCTAGCTGAAATACAAGATATAAACACGTGAAAAGTTAAGTAATGACACAGGAAATGAATAAAAGTTAATACAAAGTTTTAAGAGAAGTGAAGTGAGTGTAATAGAGAATGAGTGAGTTCAGAAGAGGACATTGCTGTGGGCTGAAATGCCTAAACAGTCTGCAAGCAAGAAGACTATTCTGATATAAAATGAATGAACCAGTTCCTTGAGACTTAGAAGAAACTGGGTCTTCAATATGGAAAATACATTGTTTTTCCATAACCACTTGATTCTCTCACAAACATCAGATGCGTTTTTTAAAAGAAAAGGACAAAGACCAATTTTTACAGAATAGAGTTCAAAGCCATTCTCATGAATATATGGGAACAATATACAATAAAGACAGCACCACAAATCAATGAGGAATTATGGATTGTTTAGGACACAGTGATGAAGAAAAATAAAACTGAATCCTCACCAAACAACACATTTAAAGGTCTCCAGATAGATAAAAACTTTAATAAATTAACCTTACCTTATTGTAACTTTTATTTTATAAACTTTTAATTTTTTTAAACTTTTTGACTCTTTTGTAATAGCATTTAGCTTAAAACACATATTGTATAGTTGTAGAAAACCATTTTCTTTCTATCCTTATTCCAAAAGCCATTTTTTATTTTTGTAATTTATTTTTTCACTTTTTAAACTTTTTTGTTAAAAACTAAGACACATACACATTAGCCTAAACCTACACAGAGTCAAGATCATCAATATCACTGTCTTCCACCTCCGCATTTTGTCCCACTGGAATGTCTTCAGAGACAATAACACACATGGAGCTGTCATATCCTACAATAACAATGTCTTCAGAAATACCTCCTGAAAGACCTGCCTGAGACGTTTTATAGTTAACTTTATTTTTTTTAATAAGTAGAAGGGTATACTCTAAAATAATAATTAAAAAGCATAGTAACTACATAGACCAGTAGCATAGTTGTTTATCATTATCAAGTATCATGTACTATATATAATTTTATGCTATGTTTTTATATGACTGGCAGTGCAGTAGGTTTACAGCAGCATCATCACAAACATTTGAGTAATGTGTTGTGCTATCATGTCACTAAATGACAGGGATTTTCCAGCTCCACTTGATCCCACTATGATCTTATGGGATCACCATCATATATGTGGTCTTGTCATTGACCAAAATGTTATGCTGTGCGTGACTGTATCTTAAAAGAATTCTTACACAAGTACATAAGAAGGCATCTCTAAGGATATTTACTGTGATGCTTCTGTGATGGTGGGAGATGGAGGCTATCTGGGTGTCTGTCTTTAGGAGCCTGAATAAGTGAGATGTGGAAGGCACACAGCATGGAGAAAATGGTAGTTAGAAGCCAAGGATTAGATATGTGCGTGACATACATGAATGTATCTTAAAAGCAAAATGCTAAGTGAAAAAGCAAGAAATAGAATGAGATATATAACAACCCTATTTGTATAAATTAAAAAAATAGGAATATAAAACAAAATTTACAGGAACACAAAGAAGCAAAAAGATATAATATACATTAAATATATATCAGAATGACTGCCTACTAAAGGAGGAAGAAAAGGGAGTATCATATAGGGATAAAAGGTAACAAGTAAAAATGAAATAAAAGAGAAGCAAGCCTTGCCCAAGACCAATAAGGATAATGTTCTGTAAACTGAGGAGTATGATTAACCTGAGGTCTTCATTAAGTAATTAAAGGTATTCTTAAATAATTAATGGACCCTTGAAACACAAATCAAGTCCTTTAAAATAACAGCAAAAAAAAAAAATCCTTAAATTAACTACCCTATCCCCTCAAATAATGGCATATTTAGAAAGGAAGAGCTAACAAACAATTTTCAAAGCAAGGACATAAAAGTCAAACCCCCAATGCCATGGAACACTATAATTTTAATCTACATCATGGAACGGGAAAGGAGGGGATGGTTTGTCTTGGCCAGTAAAACCTATTCTGAGGTGCAGTACTATAAATTCTGAGGACAATATTATTTAGATCTCTTTGGTTTTTAAGTACATCATTTTAGTTTGGGATTGTAAAATATTTTTTAATATAGGGATATTAAATATTTTAAAAATATGTAAAATACCTTTTAAATATAGAAATACCTTTGCTGTGACCTCTCAGCTCCCCTTACTTCTCACATATAAATCTATTATTTTATCCCCAGTCATTTGAACTCTAGGATTTGATGATAAGGCATACATGGTCTAGAATTCCACAGTTCTTTATGTGGACTTCTCTTACAGAATTTACTGTTTTCCTAGTTTATATTAAGTGTTACTATCAAACTCTATTTCTTGGATTGGATTATATATTCCTCAATGGCAGGCTGCATGTCTTTCCCATCTTTATACTCTCCATGTTGTTTTGAACATATTATTCACACAAGGAATGAGTCCTTGGTATTATGAAGACTAAGAAAAAAGAAAAGAAACACACTGAATGACAAATAGTATGTTAGGTACTTTCTCATATTACTTTATTCAATACTCATAATAACCCCATGAAGTGGGTCTTGAGATTTGAGACTTAAGTTGAATAATTTTTTCAAGGTTATAGAGCCAATAAGGGACAAGGAAAGGCCTGGTGGTTAGGGTTAAGAATTTAATATTGGGAGACAGTCCAGAATTTCTCATTTTAAGTTTTGTAAACTGGAGGTCAGAGAGATTAAGTGATTTTTCAAAGAGGTTTAGAGTTGGCTGAATAGAACAACTAAATTTAGGAGCCAGGTTTCCTTTCTCCCAGCTTCAGTTGGCTCTTTTCATTATATAAAAGGACTGGAGCAAAGTCCCCCAAATTGTACTTTGGTATTCTCAATAAGCACAATTTTTAAAAGTTAAAATCTGGAAGGATACAATTGATCTTTATCATTTAAAAAGTATCTTAAAATGTTGTTTGGCAGCAAAAGCCTTTTAGACAAACCTAAATATCTTTAATTTTATTACACTGCAAATCTAACTGAAATTCTTTCCATTTCTGAAACATATTACAAACAAAACACCAACTAATCAACATTTACCCACAGCAGAAGAAACACAATGTTCTCATTGAGAATGTGTCCAATGGAAAAGCACTGGGCTATGGTATGTTTTCTTGCATGTGGTTCTGTATTGGAAAAGTTTTCCATTACTCTTCTAGGTATGATTATGAATACCTAATTCTGTTTGAAAGAATTACAGCCCACATGTGAATTTGTAAGTGGTTCCTTGATTGACCTGTAATAAAATGAGAAATGGCATTATCTATCACATTTGTAGGGTGAGCTACATTATCTTTTACTCCAGTGAATTCACATCACTTGGAGTAAATTTGCAACTTAATATGAATAAACTTTCTTTTAGCAAAAAAAAAAAAAAATCTTTTATATCCAGCCTGAAAAAAAAATCTCATGGTTTATAAGTGAGTAGGATGACTATACAAACGAATATTCCCTTGTGGTTGATTTATCTCTTTCTATAGTTCTATCTTTGTGGTATGGCTACATATCCACCATTCTTATGAAAATCCATCAATGACTCTTGGGGCAACATTTCCTTCTCTCTCTATAGAAATAGAAATTTCTGTTATAGCTGGTCAGCTAGAGTCCCAGTATGACTTCAAATCTCTTTAACTTGATTCTCTTCCCATCTCTTTCCAGATGTAGCCTCCAACTTTCTTAACCACAGGTATATATGGGAAAACATTGCCCACGCTGAGAAAGTTAGGAAAGACAATTTGATAACAAAAAGTACATTCAATAAGACTCACTCAGAAACATTAGATTGCACATTTAAAATGAAGGCTAAACTTACATTCTGGTGTACCTTTCATTCTAGAAAAACAGCTCAGTGATTCTTGGGCTATTCATTTCATATACTGCAGCAGATATAGCTGATCAGAGGCTCACTTAACAATGTGGGGAGATGGGAGCAGTGTGGAGATCCTGCCCTAAATTCCAAGGTCAAAGTTGTTTTCATACTAAGTTGTCTCTGCTCCAGAGAGTTGCTAAGAAGATGTCATTCTCGATCCTAGTAGTTTTTAAAATGGTTTAAAAGAAGTCATGAATCAGATGCAGCTCCCTATGAATATACATACATGAGAACTAACACTTGAGACTGCCAAAAATTTTCACAGACCTAAGGAATTCATCATTCAATCATATGGAAGCAGGAAGGTTTAATCTCATAATTTTTAAGATTTTTTTAAATGCACCAACTCAATAAAAAAATTTATTAGATCATATAGGTTTCTCAAGAGTAATTTTTGAGTATTACAGTATCTTTTTATGCCATATAGTACTTAGTTCAATGCTGACATATTATAGACATTTAGTGTCTATTGAATGAGTGCATAAATGTCCTAACTGGCTTACTGAAAATGTCTCAACCTTATTAACAATCATTTTCACTGAAATATCAATAATATTAAACTATGTCTAAAAACAGTAACTTTTAAACTTATATGGTACTCATGACTTCTATGTCCCAGTCACATGGGATAATCAGCGGTAATGATTTCAAACTGGCCAGAGAATTAGGTATTCCCTTTTCTTTTGCATCTGAAATATAGCCAGCCCTCCATATCCATGGAGGTTCCACATGTGTGTATTCAACCAACTGTGGATCAGAAATATTTGGAAAAAAAAATGATGGTTACATCTGAAATGAACATGTACAGATGTTTTTCTTGTCATTATTCCCTAAATATTACAATATATTAGTAACTATATAGCATTTACATTGTATTAGGTATTACAAGCAATCAAGATGATTTAAAGTATACAGGAGGATGTGCAATAGGTTATACGCAAATACCACACCATTTTATACAAGGGAATTGAGCATTCATGGATTTTGGTACACTCAGGGGTCCTGGAACTAATCTCCCATAGAAACCCAGGCACTATAATTGTCTGATTCTCAGTTATGTACCTAAGAGCTGCATAATCCACACAACAAGGAAACAGAATAAAATGATACTCTCTAAACTCTTATTTAAAAACTTAACTTGGGCAGGTTTATGAGGGGTCTTCAAAAAGTTAATGGAAAGTGCATATTATGAAAATATTATGTGTGGATTTCAAAAAATTTTTTGCACCAAAATAAATTCATACTAACTTGTTATAACACGTCCATACAGGATCTACTTTGAGGCACTAAGAAGGATAGGACATCAATTTGAAAAGAGGTAAATTTTGAATTCTACTAAAACTGAAGGAAGAATAAACATTAAATTTATGGTGAAGCTTGGGTGGAAGAATGGTGAAATCATTATGTGTTACAAAAAGTTTATGGGGGTGATATCCCAAAGAAATAAGCAGTTTACAGCTGGATAACTCATTTTAAGAAGGGACAAGAAGATGTTGAAGAAGAGGTCTAAAGCAGCAGACTATCCTTATCAATTTGTGAGGAAAAAATTCATCTTGTCTGTGCCCTAATTGAAGAGGTCCAACAATTAAGAGCAGAAACAGTACCCAACACCACAAACATCTCAACTGGTTCAGCTTACACAATTTTGAACAAAAAATTAAGAGTTGAGCAAACTTTCCATTCAATGGGTACCAAAACCATTGTGCCCAGGTCAGCTGCACATAAGAGTAGAGTTTTCAATGGCAATTTTAGGCAGGTGGGATCAAGATCCTGAAGCATTTCTTTGAAGAATTGTAACAGGATATGAAACTTGGACTTACCAGTATGATCCTGACACAAAGCACAATCAAATTAATGGCTACCAAGAGGTGGAGGTGGTCCAATCAAAGCAAAAGTGGACAAGTCAAGAGCAAAGGTCCTAGCAATAGGTTTTTGGGATGCTCAAGGCATTTTGCATGTTGACTTTCTGGAGGGCCAAAGAACAATAATATCTGCTTATTTTAAGAATGTTTTGAGAAAGTTAGCTAAAGATTTAGCAGAAAAACACCTGGGAAAGCTTCACCAGAGAGTCCTTCTCTACCATGACAAAGTTCCTCCTCATTCTTCTCATCAAACAAAGGAAATTTCATGAGAGTTTCAATGGAAAATCATTAGGAATTCACCTTACAGTCCTGATTTGGCTCCTTTTGACTTTTTGTTTCTTAGTCTTAAAAAATCTTTAAAGAGCTCTCTTCTATGCTAATGTAATGAATAAAAAAAAAATCTTTAAAGAGCACCCATTTTTCTTCAGTTATTAATGTAAAAAAGACTGCAACGACATGGTGAAATTTCCAGGCCATCTTAGGGATAGACTAAATGGCTAGAATCATCACTTACAAAAGTGTTTTGAACTTGATGGATCTTATATTGAAAAATAAAGTTTATATTTTATTTTTATCTTTTAATTCCACTTTTCCACAAACTTTGTGAAGTCTTCTCTTATTTACAGCCAATAAGCAGCTAAAAGTCCTGAGATGATAATTTGGGCCACCTTTTGTCTTGAGAACAGAATAATTTCAGGACCCTATGGAAATTATTTTCATCTTGATAACTTCAAATGATTTAGAGCTTCCTGATCAACTTATACCTCCTCCTCATGTCAGGCAACATTACTCACTGTGTGGTGGCTGTGGTGGAAGTTGAGGGTACATGACTGAGGGCTAATTATAACTTCATGGTGTCACTGTTTACGGGAACAGACTCTTATAGATATCCTCAGGCTGAGAAGAACTTAAATCTATTAAATTGGCCTAGAACATGACAAATTTTTGCCATTCATTAAAATGAACATATGCCTCCTTTGATTTTCTACATGAAATCTTTGTGAACCACCTCTTGGAACACTTCTAGCTTGAGAGTATATAAGAATGGTGGCACTACTGAGGAATGAAGAAGCTGGGGAGAAAGTAAGGAGTTTGGTATTAGACATGATATTTGAGATGACAGAGCAATATCCAAATAAAATTCTCCAACCCACTTACTGGAGACATAGATAGGGTCTGATCTCAGGAGACAGCTTAGTCAGAAGCACATATCTGGAAATCATCAGTAAACATGATAGTGACAGCCACAATCACAAAGGTATACTCTAAGGGAGGGACTATACAGAGAGAAGAGCTGAAGGCAGATGACTAAACTTTGGGCAATGATTTTTACACAGGAGACCAGAAAAGGAAAGGAAGCCAGCAAAGGAGGCCTAAAAGAAGAAAACAGTTAGAGAAAAACCAGTGTTACATAAAGATACTGGAAAATATGTGAAAAGAAAGTATAAGATACTCACAAAGGTCTAGGCACACTAGAACATTCTTATTAAGATCTGGATTTCCTGTAGTGCAATCATCCTGATTCCTGCTCTGGGGGCACTGACTGGGACATCTTTAGTTTTCTGTCAGGGTAGCAGCAGCCCTTTGGTTAGCTCTTTGGATTAATCACCACTTGTAAGAAATCAGTCAGAATTCAAGATTTTTAGGAGTTAAAAATGTAAATGTGGTCTTTAAGTTGGCACTTTTAAAACATAAAAGGTCACTTAAAGGCCCTCATAAGATATAAAAGATTTTGCTATCCATTTCTCTATCAGGCACTGTATTTATTCAGATGGTTCACTCCACTAAAACTGCTATTATACCCTTCTTTCTTTAAAGGTTCAGCTTCAGAGTTGTAGGGGGAAAAGGGATGTATATTTCACTCTTAGGAGTGGGAATTATATCATTGAGGGAATTAGCTGTCAGAATTCTTTTTAAATTTATTTTGCTGGCTGAAATTGCCTTAATATTTTAAATATGTGAACATTTTTTAAACACTAAGGCAATTCCTAAGAATAGCAATACAAAGAGAAAATCTGAAGAAAAAAACTAAAAACAACTTGCAAATTGGTCTGCCTTAGAATAAATCTGCATATAGTGTCCTGCAGTGGTACATTTTACAAAGGGAATTAAAGCCATGAAATTAACATTTTAATGAAGCAGACAGACTACTGACGTCAAGACTACTCACTGATTGCAGTTTCCAGGTGGCCTAATGAGATGAAAATGATGTTTATACCTTCAGCTAGTCTAAGCTACGGCTGTTTGGAGATTATGATTGAATTTAAATTAGAAAATACTGCTGTGTGCAAACATGTTTAGGCTAGCAAGTAGTCTTTGCAAACCTTGGCACTATAAATGCTTAATTTAAAATACTTAAGGCAACATACATACACATTTTGGTCTAACTTTTTTCTAAAGCACTGTCCTAAAACCCGTGGGAAGTCACAGTACTTTGGAAAACATTAGAAAGGCTTTATCAAAATGACTTATCTTAATTGTGTTACAGGGCCATGTAATGTAAGAATTAAAAGGGAGTTTAGAGGTCATCCAGTGCAACCTTCTACCACTGAGTGAACATAGCAAGGACAGGGACTCCTTGAGGCAGCCTTTTATCATTGCTGGCAGCTCTAATTTGTGGAAATGTTCTCATTACCTGAGGAAATTTGCGGCTGAAATGTATCCCCTTGGGATTTTCAATTTTAAGGTTTTGTTTGCCTGCTAAAAACAAACAGTATGATACTATTAACTTTTGTGCATAACAGTCCTTCAAATATTTAAAGCATGGGTCAGCAAAGTACAGCCCATGGGCCAATTCCACTTCTGTTTGTACAGCCTGAGAGCTAAGAATGGTTTTTACATTTTTTAAATGGCTGGGGGGAAAAAGTATAATTTTATTTCATGACATGTGAAAGTTCTATGAAATTCAAATTTCAGTGTCCATAAATAAAGTTTTATTGGAACACAGACTCATATTCATTTGCACTACAACAGCACAGTTAAGTAGTTGTGAAAATGACCATATGGCCTGCCCAGCCCAAAATACTATCTAGCCCACTACAGAAAAAGCTTGCCAACCCTGATTTAAAGACAGCTGTCAAATCTTCTCTTGGCTTTCTCTTCTCTAAGCTAAGATGTCATAGTTCTAAAGAACATAGCAAAGATTTCTAGAGTATTGAAAATTTGTCATTCAAAATTTGTCCATGTCTTACCAAGTTGCTAAGGCATGGGAAGAGGGGGCTGAAGGGTCACACTGTTATAGCCCAGAAATGACACACATGACTTCTGCTCTAGGCCAGAACTACTTGTGCCCTGACTAACTGGAAGGGTACTTGGGCACACATGCTTCAACTTGCCCAGGAATGAGAGAAAAACCATATTCCCTCATAGTCCCAATGTAGATATAATTCTGGTAAGGTCAATATTTAGGTTTTATATTAGAGAGCTAGGTAAATATTCAAAGTGGAATAGTATATTAGAAATTACATTTCCTTCTTGTTCCACTAATCATTTTGCCCTGGAGTTACTAATTGTTTTCATTTTTCTCTTTGCTTAATTTTCTAGAGACTCGCCACTAGTTCATTTCCAGACTCTTTGCGAGAAATACAAAGCTCATTCCTATATATTTAGACACATCAGATCTATCACTTTCATCATCTTGTGGGCATTCTTCCTGGAACCCTTCGTATCCCTTCTCTCATCAAGACTGTGATCTGGACTATAATCTTCCAGACCTAGTGCACAGCTGCTGTCCTGGACCTGGACTTTCTTTCACTGTAATAATCCTGGAGATTCCCTTCCTGTATTGTTTTCCTTGTTTCCTGAATCCTGTATTGTCATCATTTTTGATTTACTTTATTTTTTTTAATAGACTATATCCTTCAGTAGCTCCCTGAGAAAAGTGCAAGAGAGGTAAATCTTATGGGATCTTGAATGTTTGAAAATGCAGATTCTGTACTTATACTTGATTGACAATTTGCGTATGTTCAGAATTCTTGTTGAAAACAATATTCCTTCAAAAATCGAAGGACTTCCACTTTTTCTAACAGTGTTGCCTTGCAATGTGGTACTGTTCTAATTTTTGATCTTCTGAATTATTTTTCCTTGTTGGAAGCTTTTAGGATCTTTGTTTTGGTGTTGGTATTCTGAAATTTGATAAGGACTATGATTTTCCTACATTGTGTTATACCTCCATCTAGAAACTCATAATCTTTTTTTTAAATTCTAAGATCATTTCTTGAATAATTTCTTTGATAATTTATTCCCTGTGGCAAAAAATGCAACATTCAGTCAACAATTTTCTGAGTGTTTAGGTACTGTGTCTTACATATTTTAAGTTTCTTATATATGTTGCATTATATATTAATGCTAAGTTTCTTATACAAGTTATTTCACTAAAGCAGCAAAATGAGCATATTAGGTAAAGCTTTATTGTCCTCATTTACTAATGAGATGTTAAATATACCACCCAAGGTCACATAGCTAATAAGACGTGGAATTATGATTCTAAATTCTTTCAGATTCCAAAGTCTCTGCTGTAAGTTATTGTTTCACTGTCCCTGAAAGAAAATTGTACAATCCCATTTTTAGAGATCTTCTTACCTTTTTCTAAATTTATTTGTGGTTAAAGACAAGGGATGGGAAACAAGGGTGGAGCATATACTGAGCTAGTCTGAGTTGAAGAGCACTACTCAAAGGATCAAGGTGCTGTTGAATAACTTCCCATGTAGGCGGTTATGATGTGTAAACTTTCTACCATTAGAACCACTCCTTTACAGAATTAAAATAAAAGCTGATGTTGAATGTTCATAATATAGAGAGAGGAAGAAAAAAAAGACATTAGGGAGAAACAACTGATTAATCAATTTGTGAAAAACTTTTAAAGAAATGAGACACAGAAGTGATGATTTTGGACAACACAAAGTATAAAACAATTCCTAGTTCAGATAGAAGTCTAAGATGGCCAAAGAACAGCGGCATCCCAGTCAATGATGGGAAATACTGAAAGGGTAGGTAGTGACCTCTGAAACAAACCTCACCTCTCAGCCATTTTACCAAAGACCCACTTCATGAAAGAACTTCTTCAAGGTCTCTTTAACTCTGGGAGTTGAAATACTGTAGACCTGGTAGTCTGGTGCAGGAGAAATCAACTATAATTATTCTGAGGAATATGCATTTTCCAACTTGCTGGTAAGATCCGGTAAGATACACAGTAGCAGAAAATGTTTGTGGTTTTAAAAGCTCAGCAATATACTCTGCTGTACTGTTAACACAGCTACAAGCATAATCTTTCTCAAACACACTTATCAGCTCATTATTTGCCCATGAAAGCCCTACAGGTCTTCCTTCCATTTGTCTATTTGATTAAATTTAACTGCTATATCTGCCACCTGAAATCCCTTTGAGAAAAAAGCTGGGTAGAAAACAACCAACCAGGCCGGGCACTGTGGCTCACATTTATAATCCTAGCACCCTGGGAGGCTGAGGAGGGAGGATGGCTTGAGTTCAGGAGTTCGAGACCAGCCTGAGCAAGACAAGACCCCGTCTCTACTACAAATAGAAAAATTAGTCAGGTGTGGTGGCATGCTACTTTTACCTTTCTCTAAATTGATTTGTGGTTAATCTAAAGACAAGGGATGGGAAACAAGGGTGGAGCATTTACTGAGCTAGTCTGAGTAATAAATCTCTTATTCACAAACTGGCTATGATTAAAATTAATCTTTAAAGAGAAGGAAAAGAGGTAAAAGACAAAACCAGTAAAGTCAATAGGCAATCATTTCTGAAGACTAACAGAATTGGAAGAAATAGCTTTTAGGCTCATGATTTATGGGGGAAATATAAATATAATATATGTAAATAGTGCTTATTTTATGCTTGATTAAAATATTTGAAAATAACATAGCAAGATTCCAATATGGCATAAACTTTGTAGACATGTTTATCCAATAAAATCTGCTTTGTTTTTTCTTAGAGAAGTATTAATTACGTACTGTTTTATTTCAATTAACATGGAACTCCTGAGAGCACAGGAGTAGAAAAAAGAGGGAGATCACAGCTTTATACATTGTGCTGAGGAATAAGAGACCTTCCCACATGATGGTTAACCCAATAGTAGTAATTGGTCACTTTGGTGTAAATGCCTGGGAACTCTGGTTCTGAAAGAAATATATGTATGCACACACATGCACGTGCCCACACGATTAAAGCAATCTTAGTCAAATAAGGCTAAATGAAACAACAATACAACTTGATGCAAATTAAGAAAATAAGCCAAAAAAGGAATTCAGAATCGAGCTCTAATTAGGGATCACACTCAACTGATCAATTATGTAATAGGAATAGATAGGTGTTAAAGCAAGTAGAATAAAGTGCTTAGGGAAGACTCTAGGTGGTGGGTATAGGGATGTTCACTGTAAACGTTTCAACTTTGCTTTATGTTTGAAATTTTTCCATATTAAAATGTTGGGGAAAAACCCAACTAAATGAATCTGTAGGATTGAATATGGAGAAAAACATGTGCCATAGCATGAACAAGTTTGTGAAAATTTTGATTACATTTTCTTTAATATTTATTGGAGTAACACATAAAAATAACATAGATTAAAAAGTCAAATAGCACAAAAGGCTTATAATGAAAAATAACAGGCTTCTAACAAATCTCTGAGTTTCCAGGCCCTAAAAACACAAGTGCAAAACTATTAAATTTTTATTCAAACATAAAACCTGTATTATGATTTTTATGTATTTTTTTTTTTTTTTTGGAAAATGTATGGGTAAAATAAAATGAATTGAGTCAATGGAATGACAAAACTTTAGAGTTAGAATTTTACATGTTCTAATGAAATTTGGCAGGAGGTTGTCTTCTAAAATGATTTTACAGAAATGTCTTCTGTATATAACTAGAGGGAGAAAGTGACGAAATTACAGGGAAACATGGGGAGCCAAGCATGGCAGGGATTTCTTAGTGGTGCTGTTTATATCTTGGCCATGAGAAGGAGAAGAAAGCTCAGCAGATCAAGAAGCTAAAACAATTTAATTACAGAGACCTGAAAATTTATATTATTGTCCAATCCACTGATTAAAAGCCCACCTGAGTGCTATGCTAATGTGAGAGGACTGGATTAAACCTAAGACAAATCCCAAGTAAAATATAAGGTGGATATGCCATTTTGCCAGTGGTCTCAGTCTGTTCAGGCTGCTATAACAAGCTACCATAATCTTGGGCAGCTTATAAACATGGAAATTTATTTCTCACAGTTCTGGAAGCTGGAAGTCTGAGATCAGGATGTCGGCATGTTGGGTTCTGATGAAGGCCCTCTTCTTGGTTTATAGACTGAGCTCTCCCATGTCAGAAGTGGGGGGACTCCTTTGGGAACCCTCTTTCCCAAGGTCACTTATTCCATTCATGAGGGCTCCAACCTCACGACCTAATTACCTCCCAAAGGCCATATCTCCTAATATCATCACATTGGGAGTTAGGATATCAACATACAAATTTGGAGGGAGGGGGTCCACAAACATTCGAACAATAGCACCCAGATATAAAATATATTTTTCATATGGAGTTTGCAGACATACTAAGATTTAAGTAATATTATGCTCAAATTCTTGATTATCTGGGTTAAGACACTCTTCTAAAAAAATGAAGTCACATTCTAATTCATTCTCCCAATAGTTAAATGAGCAATTTACTAAGCACAAAAAAGATATTTTTTTCAATGTGACATTCTTTTGAAAGGCAAAATATAATCAAATATTTTACTGACGGTTCAGTATAATAGTCTCTTAATAGCGCTGGTACCCTCTTAACAGTTTTAAGATTCATTAATTTCATTTTATCTTAGGTAATTTGGACAACTTGAAATATCATTGGATTTTCTGGTTTTTACCTTCTATGAATTGAAAGAGTTAAAGCAGCTTGGAAGGCAGATAAAGAGATGATGAACTGGCAGGTAGACTGATACGCAAGTAAATAATACTAGTAAAAATCTAAGGTACAAAATAGATTCTAACTCTTAATTTTTTATCATATCCAACTTTCTCACATAACAAATTCCTTTTCAGTATAAATGTAAAATACATCTTAGTTTTCAAATAACAAATGTGGTATACCAGGAAAAACTTATGTGAGACTTAGAACATTACCAAAAAAAATTTAATTTTGCTATAAAGAATCATAGAAAGGTCAACCTGGGCAGCAGTGAAACAAAAATCAGTATAAGTAGTAAGTGTAAATGTTTTTCCTAAAGGAGACTTAGACTAAATCATAATTTAGATTTAGTTTCATCTCACAAAAAGTAGATTTTCAAGTGTTAAGAATAATTTTAGAAAAAAATTGTTTCATGAGATACATTTAGTAGGATCCTTATAGTTAAAATTAATCACCAGTGAATGCTTTAGCATAAATATAGAATACTGGTTTTGAAAGGGCTCTTTGGAACTCAAGATCCATATGCCAGAATATACTGATATAATGGATTTGATCTGAAATTAGAATAGTCCTTCTAACTATGTCTTTATTCTATAGCCACTCAACACTGGGGGTAGGAAGTTTGAGAGCTCTTTAACTTGGATTAATTGGGGCAAAGAGGAACTATTTTCTGGTTCAGATTTTTTCCAGAATTGCATTTTTTGTTGCTTCAAGTATAGCTTGTTAAAGAAAACTGCTAGTAGTACTACCCAAAGTGATCTAGTAGTTCTAGTATTCGATAGTATGGTAGGGATATTATAGTTAACAATGATATCGTATATTTTAAAGTAGCTAGAAGAGAAGAATTGTAATGTTCCCAACACAAAAGATAAATGTTTGAGGTTATGATTATCCCAATTACTATGATTTGATCATTATATATTGTATACAGATATCAAAATATCACATATACCCCAAATATGTACATCTACTATATATCAATAACAAAATTTTTAGAAGTACTAGTAGCAGGTTGGTAAATAACTGGTCCCACTGAACCTACTTTAATAACTAGGTGACATTTTTAATTAATGTAATAACTGAATATACTTAAATAGATGCTACTAAAATGTATGCAGTAGATTAAACAATGTTACTCTGCTTAGCAACCTGTCTTCAAACATGAAATATGCTATATCTCAGTCCAATTCTATGAACAATATAATTCATTTTGAATTAAGAATGTCATATTAATAGGGCTTTACTATACATGAATATAATAAGTTAAGAAAGGAAAATAATGCTTTTCCTTCAAATTTATTTTTTAATATTCCTTTCTATATCTGAGTTTTGGTTCATTTCTTTGATATTCCATCACTGTTTGTCCAAGGTGGATGTTTGAATATGGGAAAGGGATTGGAGATGAAAAAAGGGTGGATAGTATCCATTCATCCACATTTATGTGGTACTTAGTAGGTGCCAAGTCTTGTGCTGTGATCACAAAAATGAATGATAACTCTCATGACATTAACAGTCTGGTAGGAGAGACAGGCATGTAAATAAAGAAATTATTACACTGTGTGATAAAGACAATGATATAAAAACATAGAAGATACAGGGACATTCCAAGGAAGGAGTAAATAACTCCATGGTGGACAGGGTAAGGCAAGGAAATTTCTAAGAAGAACAACAAGCCTAATTTTCAAGGTGTATGAGTGTTCAGCTCTGGACTAGGTAGGGTATTGAAAGCAAAGAGAAAGGCAAAGGAAGTTGAAATAGTGTACTGTGTTATTAATTGTTTACAAGACTGCCTGTGGGCTCTAGTGTATTAGGGGCTCAGGTCTATGTTTCATCAACTTTTGTATTTTCAGAGCCTGGTTATAGCAGGTGAGCAATAAAAATTTTTGTAAGATTACTTCTATTAATTACCATTACATGTAAACCTCAAAGCTCAGGAGCTGAAAATAATGCTTGGACAGATAATTAGGAAAATTACGATGATGTGTTAAAGGAACACTAAGTGTGGTCAAGGTACTGAGCTAAGCTATTTACACAGATACCATTTGTTCCTGACAATAATACAGTGAGGCAGGTATCTTCACTTTATAGATGTGATGAGGATACTTTAGCAAGTTGATTGTCACATTCTAGTTTGAGAAGGAACTCAACCATTCTTTCCCTCAATAGCTATAATATTTACATTTCCAGTTTGTTATCCCAACTGTTTTTACAATGTCCTAAATTGTAAAAGTAGCACTCATTTATCTGCTGACTGACGAATGCAAAGCAAACTACGTATCAGCTATTCAATTTTACCTCTAAGTTGAAGGACTAAAGGGGAAAACTTTAAAACATCATAGCAGCTCTGATGTTACAAATCATACGTGTATTTCACTTCATTTGTGATACACAGACAAGTAATAGGTGGCATATTAGCCTTGGCTAGCCACTTCCCTGCTGTTGATTAGTATTTACTATTTTTTCTTGTTTTAATATGATATTTGGCAATATTTATTTAACCTTGTTTTATTTGTGTAAAAATAAACCGGTTTTTTTACATGCTCAAGTATCTGAGTTTTCTCTGTATATTTTCTATATATATTTCCATGTTACTACCTCCTGCTAGAGAATTAGTTTCTGAAACTTACTGAGTTTCAAACAGTGAAATATAAGATAATCTGTTTAATGTCAAGTTTCCATCCCAAAGTAAATATGTAATTTGCTTATTCATCTTCATGCTTCAAGTAAAAGCTATTACTCATCACTCCCAGAATATATATTAGGCCCACCTTCACATATGAATGGGTAATAAATAGCCTGCCTCTTGGGAGGGTAAATCAGATCTTTCATTCTTTCTAATTCATTTTTTACTTCTTAGAAATCAGGTGATTTCCTTGCTACCTATAAAGTTGCTTCAGCTAACAAATAAGCACCTATTCCCCCTATTTCAAAAGAAATCTATCAAAAGCCCTAGTTAGAGTATTTTAAGGTATGACAGAAGTTTAAAATAAATAGCTGGCAAAAATTATTTGTAAGTGATATTTCAAGCCATATCTTCTTCACCCACAAATGTTCTAGAATCACTAAAAGTTTATTTGGCTGAAGGCCTTTCCTATGTAGAAAGATCCAGAATTTTTGTAGACACAACAGGTTCTAAAAATCTTCTCTAGATAAAAAGTCTAAGATTAGAATGACTATGTAAATGAACTCAAATGTACCGGAAAGGCAACACTAAAGGCAGATGTCCTTGAACTCTCTTGCTCATGAGGAGACATAATTATTATCTCTCTTTCAAAACAAAATAATTCCACAAAATAAAATTTAAAATGCCATACAGAAGGCAGAAAAACGTAGTTTGAATCTCCTCTTGGTTGCCAGGTTTTATTACAAGATACTCTTTTCAAACACTGGATAAATGGCAAGAAAGAATCCTGGCCTATTACTAAGTATTTGTCATAGACAACAAATGGGACACAAAAGCTTGAAAGAGCAGCAGCAGATCCAAAGGGAACTAACTACAAAATTACTGGGTAAAAGTTCATCCCTCACAGTTGGATACTTTAATATGCTTTGAGTAGCAAAGATAAAATAGACATAATTATAAATAAAAGCTATCTGTGTGTATACACTTATATATTTTCTTTTGTTTGCTTTTAAAGAAGACACCTAGTGAACTAAGAATTCAATTCACATTTAAAGAACAGACATGTCATCAATAGTTTTACAATTTAAGAATTAGATGAGAAAAACATTCAGTTGTATGTCTAACTTGTATCTTCAGTAGACAAGTGTCCCTCCAAATGATGGCAGTACACTGCCCCTTTTCTCTACTTTTTTCTCCTCAACATGGAAACTTTAGTCACTCCCCTGGCTTAGAATAAACACATATTCCAGTTATCACCCTTTCTTCAACTCATCCAACTGAAAATAAACAAAAATAAGGTCAGCATCCGGCTATGTTGGAGAGTACTCTACGGCTACATCCAACAAGAACTATTGTAATTGTGTTGCAATCCTCCAGATGACAACATTTTGTTCTCAATAAAAGTAAACGTGCAATAATATTTCAATCAGAAGACATTATTTAATATGTAAAAAGTGTTTCTGAAGTTCACTGTCATGAAAGAATTATGGCAGAAGGAAGCCCCAAGTGAACTTAACTGGAGTTTAATACCTGATGAAATGGAAAGCAGGCCAATTTGCTACAGGATCAATCTGCCAAATAACCAATTTGCGGAATTTACAAAATGTACTGTTTACCAAAATCTTGTCTAACTATCAAGTTTGTAGTAATTCATAATGGAAAACAAAGACTTTTTTTAAAAACAAATTTTAAAGACTTCTGCAGTTTTATTTGACTGGATTTCATCGAGTCTTTTCTTAATTTGCTACAGCTGGACAAAACTGAGGCAAAGAGAGAAGAGGAGACTTAAGGGTAAGGGGAGTATTGAGGCATCAGAGTCCTGGAGTTCTGGCTCCCAACTGCTACAGCAGCATCTACAATATGAATTTTCATCCACTCTCCTGCCCTTTCCAACCCCCCCATTTTATGTGCATGAATGATATGGCAGTGGGAAAGAGGCCTCTGAAGAGATTGTTTGGAGGCACAAGCATAGGAGCAGAAATTATAAAAAGGACAGAAGAGGGAAACAAGGTGTTTCCCTCAAAATTAGGTATGAGTCCCACAGAGAGAGAGAGAGAGAGAGAGAGGACTGTAATTAAAAGCTGAAAGCACTTTCCAGGAGGGACTTCCTTCAGGACATTGAAAGTACAGAACCACTTGGTCCTTGGCGGCAGGCGGGCGGCGGGGGGGGTGGGCGGGGTGGCAATTTGGGGAGCACATGGAGCCATGCCCTAGTCAGTGAAGCAGTGTCTCATGGCCTATACCAGCCTGTACAACTGTGAGACGACCTGATCAAGGTGGCTTCCTCATATGAATTGCAGGCTGCCTTCCAGAAGGCTGCAGCCTATGAGACAGAAATACTTGGCAATTATTGTTGGACACTTGGAGAGAGATGCTAAGGTTTGGCAGCTAGGCTGAAGGAGGCTCCAAGACAGGATTTTTGGGGTGTTAATATAATCTCATCTGTATCTTTAGGCTAGACAAGACTTGGGCACATTTGGGATGACTATAACAACTAAAAGACTGGTCAATTATCTTTTAATCACTGATCTTGGATAAACATCAAATGGCTTCACTTCTAAGGGAGTGCAGTTATTTGTCTAAAAGGAGAGCTGTTGAAAAAAAAAGTTTATCATAAACAAATGAGTTCTTCATACTATAGATATTGTTAGGAGAGGGAGGAAATTATAAATTATTCAAGTTTTGCTTAACTTTTACATAGTTAATTTCTACTTCCTCTTATATGACTACTTCACTATCCTACTTTCTTAGAAAAATCAAGTTAGATAATCCTATTTTTATAAATATAAAAACCTTACACTATTACAAGAGGACTTCTCAAACTTCAGAAATTCAAAAGGTTAACTCAATACACCAAAGTCTGTATATTCAGATCTTAGGATTTTAAATTCAGTACAGCTAATTTCTATTTAAAGTTTCCCTAGAGTGCTTTTCGATTTCTGAGAAATTTCATAATAACAAATAGTTACTAAAAATAATCTCTTTGAAATTACAGTAACTGCATGAGAAAGATGTTGCATTCTGTCATTTCAACATCATTAAAAAGCACTACCATATTTAAATAACCACAAATGGCCTAGAAGGTTTATAAACAAAGATTCCTGAAATCTCAGAAAATCATCAAATCTTAGTATTAATATTAAAAGAGATCTCAGAAGTCTTCTAGTTCTATCTTCTTCTTCATCAATTTTTCCTGAACTACTCTCAAGACAAAGAATGTTTCTAGAGAAAAAGAATGTCCATCAGAATCAAGCATTAGTGACAGGGCAAGAAAGGACAAGGTCTGGGATTTACAACAAGGTGGTCACTTGAGAGATTGTTTATGTTCAGTGAAATCTAGGAGGTCAGGACTGACCACAAAGAATTGTAAAGTTATCGGGATAAGGCTGTGGTGACAGCTGACAGCTCTTCCAAGAAGCTTGCATCTGAAGGGAAGAAAGGTAGGGTGGCAGCTAAAGTAGGGGTGAGTGGTGCATGGAGTTATTGTAGTTGTATAGTTTATTTATTTTTTCTTTTTAAAGACATTTGAATGACACTAAAGGCTAAAGATAATGAACCATTAGTAAGTTAGAGCTTAAAGATACGGTAAAGGTGGGGGGGTGTGGTGTTGAGGATGGCCAAGAAAGGCTTGAAATTGCAAATAATACTTTAGAAAATGGAAAAGCTGATCAGGGAAACAGAAAAATGGTCAGCCAGCATTAAGTGTCCTGTTGAGATCACCAGCTGTACTGGGTTGAATACTGTCCCCCAAAATTCATGTCCACTGGAACCTCAGAATGTGACCTTATTTGGAAATAGGTTCTTTGCAGAGGTAGTTAGGTCACAATGAGGTTATAGTGGATTAGGATACGTATCATGAGCAGTATCCTTAAAAGAAGAGGAAAGATATGGGGCAGAAAGCCCCATGTAGCTGGAGGCAGAGACTGGAATTATGCAATCATCAGCTAAAAGAGGCAAGAAAGGATTCTCCCCTAGAGCCTTCAGAGGAAGCACGGCTCTATCGATATCTTGATTTCAGATTTCTAGCTTCCAGACTGTAAGAGAATAAATTTCTGTTGTTTTAAGCAACCCAGTTTATGGTAATTTGTTACAGCAGCCCTAAAAGACTAATACACCAACCAAGAATTTACTTTGGCAACAATCTGCATGGTTTGGGGTATTTTCTCCAGTAGAGCTCAAAGCCAGTGCAGGTGTAGAAAAGGCAAGCAGCTGGCCAGACCCAGGATTACACCTCTGCCAGGTATGTGCCACCCAAGGGCAATAGGGTACTGTGTAGAAGACAGTGGCAAGAATATGATTCAAAGGATGGACCACAGAGTATAAATGAGATGAGAGAAAAGCATGAAGGCAGGAGAATGATTATGGATAGGGAAAAAAGTATAAGGGCATTAAGGGAAAAGACATCTTAGTGAGAGTTAAGAATAGCCATAAAGGGAGTACCTTACTGACAGTTGGGAATATAAGAGATTGTGTTAGAGAGTGAGATGTTTCAATTTAATGCTTAACAAGTGGAGCAGTTTCAAAGACAAGATTCAAACTATGAAGTAGCCTGGACAATGGAGCAATCAAGAAACTGGGCTAAATGGGTTGTCATGCAGACGGTGAAGATACCTAACAGGGTGGCCAGACCAGGGATGGAATGGAAGACTGAGGCAGGTGCTAAGCCTCCCCTATCCAGTGAAATGAACACTGAGGCAGAGGATGAAGAGTTGATTGATATCTGCAAGGGACAGACATTGCTGTTACTTAGATGACAAAAGGCTGGGAAAAAAAATCAGGATTTTATTCTAAACTCCAGAGTGAGTAAGTCAGAGGTGAATTAACAACTTATTAAGGTAGTGAGATATGAGAGAATGAACAGCCTTCACTTGAGAGGGCAAAAGGGAAGAACCATGGGGTTAGGAGAGGGCTATGTTTTAATGAAGGCAACAAGGTAGACAGCCTGGTCAACACATAGGTAGATGTCTGAAAAACAAGTCCATCACCCTGATGATCCAGAGTATTTCCCATTTACCCCATATTTATGTTTTAGAAATTATAACTTGGCTATTATTACAAAGTCACTCTGATACTTAAAACTTTACCATTATTCACATCCTTTAAGGAAGCCTAGAGTTTTCTGAAATATAGTAATATTGGTTCCTTTGGTAAATTTTTCCAATCCCCCAAATCATATGTACCAAAGAACATTGTTGGAAAGATCACTGGTGCTTTACGATGTGCTTGAGAAGTAAAGCACATCACTGAAGACACAAGACCTTTATATTAGAGTTTAGAATAAAGCCAGTTCTTATGGATTCTAAGTACAGAGTTCTGATGGACTTAAAAAAGATAAAGGCTGGATTAACTGCCATCAGGGAAAATTTTTTTTCTAAACTGCATCAGCAACTACAACCAAATTCTGCAACTTAGTAAACACACTGTCTCATTATACACAGGCAGTGAGTTAGAAAGAATTATAGCAAGAAATCCAGAGAACCTTCCAGGATACAGTCAGAGTATGTCCATATGCCATCAAGTTCTACACTACACATAGCAAAGACATTCTTTAACCTTCTTTAAGACTGTGATGACATCTGTATCTATCATACATACCATATCTTGAATGAATTTATTAAGTTGCTCTACTCATTTTGTATGCAACGGCCACATAGTACATATGCTCCTCCAATGGTGTCTAGCACCCCACTGATTAGTACAGTGAAGTTGTCATTGTTCATGCATGCACATTACAGTCCATTCTCCTTGCCTGCCAGGTTACACTGATGTCACAAAACCATTATCATTATATTAACTATGGCTGGATACGTTCTGGACAGACTTTGTATATCAATACTTAGGAGCCTGAAAAATCCAGGGAGTGGAAATTTAACAGTATGGCAGAGGCTTGCCACAGAAATGATGACAGCTGGTTTGTCAAGATTTCTTCTTTTCTATCCATTTTATTCATTTCATTTGATAATACACTGGCTGGCCTACTCTGGACCATTTCAGCAGACAGACCTGAAAATTGAGGATTTTATCTTTTCTAATCACCTTTCCCCAGGGAGAGAGTATAATGTTTTAGCATATCTTGCCATAGATTGCACTGAGGGTTAAGGTGGGAAATCTGAATACAAGTGGATGGACCAGCATCATTGAAACAAGAAAAAAAAAAAAAAAATCAAGTACATGCTCTTTAGGCCTTGGGGAGGGACAATGGCAGCCAAAGTATACTGCTATTAAGGTGATGTAGAAGACTATTTTAGATGGCACTTCAGTGAAACAAGCCCATAATCTTGAGTTTACAGAAATGGAATGAGTTGTAATTGCTATCTGTATTTGTAAATCCAAGATGGCAAAAGAGGTATTAGAAGCATCTGAGAAACTTCTGGTTTAGTTCCTGAAATGAATCCCAGACAAAAATCTGTAAATTTAAATTAAGATCTAAATACTGGGTTTTATTTTAACAATAAGCCATAATAACATCCTTTTAATTAACACCCAATAAATAGCTAGTTATATCTGTTAGCTAATTTAGCTTATCTTTTTTTTTTTTCTTCTTTTTTTTTTTTTTTTTATTTCAGCTCATCATGGGGGTACATAAGTTTAGGTTATATACATTTTCCATGTCCCACCCATCCCCCTGAGTCAGAGTCCCAAGCGCGTCCGTTCTCATTCTCCAGACAGTGTGCCTGGCAGTCATCATGTAGTCATACCTCCATCCCCTCCCCCCTCCACCTCCCCGGGTCTGCACCTTCAAGCATGACCATTCCCCAGAGGGTGTGCAACGCACTCGTCATGTAGGCATACACTCACCCCCTCCCCCCACCCCCCATTCCAGTCTGATATCCAATTGGTATCCTTCCCTGATGTACATTTAGGTGATGATCAGGGAAACCAGTTTTCTGGTGAGTACATGTGATGCTTGTTTTTCCATTCTTTGGATACTTCACTTAGTATAATGGGTTCCAGCTCTCTCCAGGAGAACCAAAGAGATGTCGTATCATCGTTATTTCTTATAGCTGAGTAGTACTCCATGGTATACATATACCACAGCTTATCTTAATTTTGTGTGGGCCAACATTTTAGAGAAAAACACCAAAGAGCTAATTAAAGCATAAAATAAAATGAACTGGTTCATAGGGCAGAAAAATGGTCAAGAGAATACAAAGAACTGAATTATTAAAAATTTAGTCATAAAAGAGGATGACCTTTATAAGAGAATGGCAATCTGCTCCAATTTATGGAAATGGTATGAGCTATGAGCCAATGGGACTTAAGGCTGCATAAAAGTTAAGAATTCTCAGGCATGTTCCATCAAACTTTGTGACATCTAACATTCCCATTTGCTGTAATTGCTGCCTCTTTGATATTTTCATTCTGAGTTTTCCTCTCCTAGCCAAACCTTGCAGGGCCAATAGCATAAGATGCTGCAATTGGTACACAAAGTTCCAACATAGCACAGTGAGTCACTGAGTGAGAAATACACTAAAAGAAATTTTAAAGAGAAGCCTACAAGGAAAAAATTTAAAAGGGCACCTGGACTTATGGTACATTATGGCCTTAGCCTCCTAACTATTAGAAAAGCCAAGGTAAAAGCTACATAATAAGCAAAGCTGGACACAATAGAGATTGTGCTCAGAGTAAGCTACTAATGGCTAGAAGAATGCAAATAAGCCAAATACTAAATACCTTGAGCCACCAAGTTAGGATAATCACCAACAAATATATTTCACTGCTATTGTGGAAAGGTTATTATATATCCACATAAAATAATATTCTCCCAAGTGATGTCTGTGGGTTATTAGTCTGACAAAAAATTCTGATATACTTTACTTTCCTATAAAAGTTCACTTTTCTCTTAATACAATTTGGTTGTAATGGGTTTGCTTCATTCATTAATTTATTCATTCAGTATTTACTGAACAATTTGGCACTGTCCTGGAGTGGGGGGAGAGGTGAACAGAGGGAGGAAATGGGGGAAGGGGTAAAAATAGAGACACAAACAGATCTAAGATTCTTATCCCAAAGGAACTTATAATCTAGTAAGGAAGACAAAACATATTTGCAAATTATGTGATTATTTTTGCTTTTATTATTAATTGACACAATAATTGTACATATTTATTGGGTACGATGTGATGTTTCAATACATACATACAACGTGTAATGATCAAATCAGGGTAATTAGCATATCCATCACCCTAAGCATTTATCATTTCTTTGTGTTGGGAATATTCAAAATCCACTCCCCTAGCTATTTGAAAATATGCAATAAATTATTGTTAATTATAGTCACCCTATAGTGCTATAGAACACTAGAACTTATTTCTCCTATCTAGCTATACTTTTGTATCCATTAACCAACCTCTAGCTATCCTCCCTCCGTTTCCCTCCCTCCATTTCCCTCCTCCTAGTAACCACTATTCTACTCTCTACTTCTATGGGATCAACTTTTTAAGCGTTCACGTATGAGTGAGAACATGTAGTATTTGTCTTTCTGTGCCTGGCTTATTTCACTTAACATAATGTCCTCCAAGCTTACCCATGTTGCCATGAATGACAGAATTTAATTCTTTTTTGTGGCTGAATAATATTCCATTCTGTATATATACCACATTTTCTTTTACATTCATCTGTTGATGGGACACTTAGGTTGATTCCATATCTTGGCTATTATGAATAGTGCTGTAATAAACATGGGACTGTATATATCTCTTTGATATACTGATTTTCTTTTCTTTGGATATATACCCAGAAATTATGTGATTCTTAAGATGGGTTCAACTGTTGTAGAAAGGGGACTGATAGGACTTCCAGGTGAAGAGATCAAGAGATGATCTTCCTGAGCTAGGCAAAAAAGAACAAGAGTATCTGATCAAAGGCAGAAGAGATAGGAGTATTGCCGGTGGTGGGACAGAGCGGGGCCTGTGTGAGGAATGTGAAGTCACCACCTTGGATGGAGCTTAAAGTGGAGGGGGCAGCTCACAGTGCATCTGCAGCCTGAGGTTAGAGGGCTCAGCAACACTTTTACTTGGTTTTGGTCAGTTTCCTTTTCTCATTTACCACAACTCTTCTAAGCTCTCATTAATCACCTCCATCCCCTACCTACCCCACCATCATCAGCTTTACCTAACCTCAGATCTGAGAGAGAGAACAAAGCCTGATAGCAAAGCATCCCTTATTTTCTCACCACCTAATCCCCAAACTAAAAATATACATTCATGCTCAACCTTGCCTCCTGTCTTAGAAAATGAGAAATTCTCTGAACTTTAATCTTTTCCCTATCCCCTCCTGATTTCTCAGAAGACTGCTCCATCATTAATCCTTTTACCTTCAGCTTTCCCCCTGTTGAATCTTCTTGGCCGTTAAAAATACTCAGCTCCCTTCTTCATCCTTGACATGGCTTCCCCTTCTGTTGACTAATCCTGCTCTCTCATCTTCATCAGCAAACTCATTGCTGGAGTCATCTAAATGGCTGTCTCTACTTACATCAATCTTCATTCCACTCAAATGTGGCTTCTGTCACCCCCATTCCTGTAATCTGTTCTCTCTTTAAGGTTACCAAATATGTTGTAGCCACTGTACCCTAAAGGACTCTTCTCATACTTTGTGTCCAAAGATGTTATTGGTACCTAGAATCCAGATAAATTGCTGCTATCTTAGAGAATGTATATCCATTAAAGTCTGTGAGTATCCAACCTTGCAAATAGGCCAACTGCTGCTGGAAAAGATTGATTCAGATCAAATCAATATTTGTGAGTATAAAATTATGACCATTTAAAGCCACATACAGAAAAGATAAGATTTTTTTAAGTCTCAAAATGATTTATAAAGATATAAATAAGACATTTCTTCAGTAATTTGTTCCTAGGAAACATCTTTGTAATTAGGATGAATCATACTCTTTCTACTATATGCCATCATATAGTCTGTAAATATCTCACTCATGGATCAAAGGAGATGTAAAAAACATGAGGTGTAATTACTTTTACTGAGTCTCCTTTAAAATGAACATAATCAATGCAGAAATCTCAAAATAGGACACTATTTTGAGAAAACTATGATGATAAAGCCAATAGATTTTATCTGAGAACAAGTAGTAAATTGCTTAGGAAGATAATAAACTGTCTTAGAATACTAAGAAGGGAACAATTTACTCACCAGTCTTGGAGTATTTATAAAGTCATAAATACTACTTTCACAATTCCCACTATTTCTGATTCCTTTTATTTTCTACTTTGGTAGAAGTGATACTTCATGACAACTAAGAATAACTTTCTAACTTAGCTCTTGCCACTTAAAAAGATGAGCTCTGCACTCTAACCAGACCAGTCTCCACTGCTGAATAACTAACCCTGATTGTACCCTCCCAATTTCTTTACCAATTCAAACCTACCATTCCTCAAGATCTAATTCAAAGTCCAGTTCCCTAAGCTGTGTCTCTTACTCTGCTAGCCACTATGGCTTTTCTTTACTTTTCACTTGTATATTATTTCTGGGCACTGGTTCATATACTAACTTTCAAAATGTGAGCATAGGGAGGTATTCATCATAAATTTGTATTCTGATACTGTCACCAGTATACCTTGATCACATGATATTAACCATAAGACATAGGCCTTACCTAAGATTCAGATTATATGGATTTATAACAAAGATATTTTCTTTAGAATATTTAAATAAACACCTTTAATACATAAAAATTTCAAGATAATACATACAGGACAAGCTTTTTATAACGTTTCCCTTTGCCTAAACTCTTTATCCATCAAGTCTAAGCAAAAGTCACAGTGTTTCCTATTAAGTCTTTCCTAATTATTTCAGTTCTTACCAATGTCCATCCCCTAAAGTTTTAAGATATAAGGATTTATTAAAACTGATTTAGGCATATGAGTTACTGTAGTCTGCTTCAATTACCAACATAACTAATAATGGAACCAACATATTAAAGATGCTTGTTACTGATTAGAAAGATTATTAATTTCTAAAACTAAAATTAATTGGTAAACTTTGGAAACTTCATTTGGATTGAACATTATGAACCCATTGTGGTCACTAAGACACCATTCTGGATGAAAATAAGTATATTTCATGACTTAGGAAAATAATGGTCAATTCCTTTTTAAGCACTACGGGTTATAGATTGTAAGTAATTTCCATGTACTCACACCAGGAATAGTATGAAGTTCCTCTCCTGAGTGGAAGCATATCACAGTCAAGTTGGTAGATATTAATAATAATGACATCTAAGATCAGTCTGCAAAAATAGGAATAGTCTGTTGTCTAGCTTTGAGGAATGTTGGTTAACTGAACTCAGTCACATCTGCTATCAAAGGGGAGTGATAACTACGTCTGCAAAAGGCATTTGACTAACACTTCTTCCACTGTTAGTTAGCTCTTGCCATTGTAAATCACCAAGATCTTAATGCAATGAGAAAAATACAGGAAGGCCCCTTATGCTTTGCCTTCTAAGAAGGTCAGTGCTAAGGTTTAAGTTTGACTAGAGCAGCTTTCCTTATAACATGCCTTCCCTTCAAGCTCTATTCACACATACACTTCATTACCTGACTTCGGCACTTTGGGCCATGTTTCATTTATTTTATCTTCTGCTAAAGGCCATTTAAAATTCTATGAGGAAACAGGGAAGATATAAGTCATAAATAAACTGTGAATATAGGATTTTTAAACTTTTGCACAACAGCCCAAAAGTTCTGCAAAACCCCAAACTGCTTTCAGGCTACATTTACACAATGAAAAATTAATCCAAAGAATTGAGAGTTTTTGGAGACAAAAATCTATCACTTCAAAGAAAGTGGTTGTGAACCTACAGATAAGACAAAGAACTCTCAATGCAAATTTCTCACATTTACTGCCTAAGAAATTGTGTGGCACCCTCACACTATCAAGGGATAGTTGTTTAAAAGCCCACAAATACCCATGTACTGTAGATTATTTTCAAATATGTTATATGTGCTAAGTCATAAATAATAAGGAATCACAGTTGTTTACTTAATAACAGTACTCAGATATTAGAGAAAAGCATTTTAGGCATCACAATCAGCCATGTAACATTAACAATAGAAATAATGGTCACGGTCAAAGACAAAGAAGAATAGCACAAACATGAAGCTGGCTGTCAAGAGATTTAAGATAGCTATTTTTTTCAAGTAAAATATTGAATGAAAAGGATCCAACAAATTGTAGATTACTATTTGTTAGTTCATTATAATCAAATAAGACTACAACTGGAAAGCATACTTTATAAAACAAAAATTGAGAAAGAAATGTAAATTAGTGGTTTCATTATTTTAATTTCCATTTCAATTACCATTCTCTATTAAAAAGAGATGAATGAACCACAATTGTTTGGATTAAGTTATTAATTATCACAAAATAAAACACACTTAAATACATATTCTGTGTATACATGTATTTTCTGACAGCTTCTCGAAGTCAATCTTACCAAGTAGGATAATTCTTGGAATTTACTCCAGGTAGTAAATGTAATACCCCTGCATGAAGGGAATGAACACCACTGAGGACACATATGCTTTACTCTCCTATATGACTTCACTAGGGAAAGGCAGTAGAATTAGAAAATTACTGACACTCTTTCAGTATCTTACACTTTACGCAGTACAGAGCAGCCAGCTTATGTAATAGCATCTGAACTAGTTTCAGCCCAGATTCTACAACAAAGTGAGTCTGGGTGCTTTTAGCAGTCCGATAAGTATAGGAAGCCTATGTGGCAAAATGTGTAACAATATTTTATATAATATATATAACAATTTTATATGTAATATATAAAAATATAATCTATGCAAAATAAAATGGAGAAAAGGACTCATTTAGACAGTCAAACAATTTTCAGGTATTTAGTATTAATAAATGATTTCTGTATTTAGTTTCAGTTCTTGTGGGACTTTTTTTTTTTAACCAGTGTATTTTTTTTTTATTTCAGCATATTATGGGGGTACAAAAGTTTAGGTTATGTATATTGCCCATGCCCCCGCATCCCCCCACCAGTCAGAGCTTCAAGTGTGTCCATTCCCCAGACAGTGCGCATCGCACTCATTATGTAGGTATACACCCATCCCCTCCCCCACCCACAGCTGCCCGACACCCAGTTGGTGTTATTCCCAAATATTCACTTAGGTGATGATCAGGGAAACCAATTTGCTGGTGAGTACATGTGGTGTTTATTTTTCCATTCTTGGGATACTTCACTTAGTAGAATGGGTTCCAACTCTATCCAGGAGAACATAAGAGATTCTATATCACCGTTATCTCTTATAGCTGAGTAATATTCCATGGTATACATATACCACATTTTACTAATCCACTCAGGTATTGATGGGCATTTGGGTTGTTTCCACATCTTTGCAATTGTGAATTGTGCTGCTATAAACATTTGGGTGCAGATGTCTTTATTATAGAATGTCTTTTGTTCTTTTGGGTAGATGCCCAATAATGGGATTGCTGGATCAAATGGTAGGGCTACTTGTATCTGTTTAAGGCATCTCCATATTGCTTTCCACAGAGGTTGCACTAGTTTGCAGTCCCATCAGCAGTGTATGAGTGTTCCTGTCTCTCTGCATCCACACCAACATTTGTTGTTATGGGACTTTTTGATAAAGGCCATTCTCACTGGAGTTTAGTGATATCTCATTGTGGTTTTGATTTGCATTTCCCTGATGATTAGAGATGTTGAGCATTTTTTCATATGTTTGTTGGCCATTCTTCTATCTTCTTTTGAAAAATTTCTATTCATGTCCTTTGCCCACTTTTTGATAGGGTTGTTTGATTTTTTTCTTGCTGATTTTCCTGAGTTCTAAATAGATTCTAGTTATCAGTCCTTTATCGGATGTGTAGCACGCGAAAATTTTTTCCCATTCTGTAGGTTGTCTGTTTACTCTCGTGACTGTTTCTTTGGCTGTGCAGAAGCTTTTTAATTTAATCAGGTCCCATTTATTTATTTTTCTTGTTGCTGTGATTGCCTTTGGGGTCTTCTTCATAAATTCTTTGCCTAGGCCAATGTCTATAAGAGTTTTTCCCACATTTTCTTCTCAAATTCTAATTGTTTCACACCTAAAGTTTAAGTCTGTTCTCCACTGTGATTTGATTTTTGAAGAGAGGTGAAAGGTGAGGGTCCTGTTTCAGTCTTCTACATGTGGCTATCCAGTTTTCCCAGCACCATTTATTTAATAAGGATTCTTTTCCCCAGAGTATGTTTTTGTCTGCTTTGTCAAAGATTAGATGGCTATATGAGGATGGTTTTATATCTGGACTTTCTGTTCTGTTCCACTGGTCTGTGTCACTGCACTTGTGCCAATATCTATTTTTTAAAAGTGAGGCATGTGTGCACACACACACCCAGCAAGGTTAGTATTACTTTAACATTAATTTGTGGCACTCAAAACAAACATCAGTTTATTAAGAAAAGGTCCTAATAACTAGAAAAAATGCAGAAAGAATATTTTGAATAAGGAAGAAAAAAATCTATAAAGCTAAAAGAGAAAAAGCCCAACCTTAATAAATAAGGAAGTGGACACATGTCCAGAATAAAAGAGGAACAAGAAAAACCTTTTTTGGACAAACCCAAAAAAGAAATATAATACATTCACAATGAAATTCCATACTGTATAAAACCAAAAGGCAAGCATAAGCTCCTGTTAAGATGAATTTCTGGATTCAAGGGTCCACAGGGTTTAGATTCAGGCCAAAGTCACCTTCACTGGGAATAAATTTTGATTTTCATATGAACAGGAGCTAAGTATATTGTTACATACATTTTGCATATTCACCTGAAACTCTTAAATATCTTGCTCCAAACAATGTTCTAGAGACATAAACGTGTAGTGCACATCACACAGTGAGTTAACAGCATCATGATGGCACAGCTATTCACATTCTGTGCTGTTTCTTATCTCTCACTTTTGCCCTCATTGAGAAACTGACAGAACATTTCAATGTATGTAACAATATTCTTTATGGTCAGTGTACAGTCTACAGGAAGTTATCACTCAAAGGCAATTCCACAAAGTTTACTTACAAAAGCTTCTTCCACAATTCTGAATTTTAAAATAAACATACATCGTAAATGTCACTGTTAGCATCTTTCAGTGTGTTACTCTTAATATAAACATAATAGGACACCAATATTTAGACACAGACATGCCTTTTGAATAAGTAAAATACAACATGTATATAATTTTCACTCATCCATGAAAATGATATTCTAACTAATAAAAACATATATTTGAAAATTATTAATGGTGACATAAGACATGCAGTCATTATAAACCAGGCCTGCCTTTACAATAGTAGGCATTTATTACAGCTGGCTGGTGTTAGAGAAACAGTATATAACCCCAGGACAAAATGCTTCTCCTATCAAAGTCAAGTGGTACAGACAGGCACGGGCTGCAATAAATGTCTCTTTAGCACCATTTCAGAATATGAAATTCAATGAGATACCAATAAACCATGGAAACATTTAATTAAGAGCCATATTTCCACACTGAATTTTAAATGATCAAATGCCAAGACCTTACTCATTTATTTCTTTTAAAGGTATGCATAATCTAAAAATAAATAAATAAATAAATAAATAATTCACCCCTTTATCCTTTAGTAGTTAAAAAAAAGAGTATCTTAAGATAGTTATTACTTAGTATGCATCTGCCTCAGGTGGCTCTCTGGCACTGCCATAAATCTCACCTCTGTTGCAATGAAGGGGCTCCACATAAGTTAATATCTTAATTGTCTGATCTCTAGACTGAAGGTGGTAGGGGGCATTACTAATCAGATGTACGTATGTGTGTGTGAGTCACTGAAAATAGATCTATAAAAATTTGTACAAAACCATAAATTTACTGAGTATCTAAAATATTCATGGCGCTATATTAGATATAAAACAAACAAGACACAGTATCTATCCTAATGAGAGAGAATAAAAAATAAAATCATAGGTTACAAAAGAGTATGAAAAAAGTGATTAAGATAAATGCATAGAGTATGATGAGAGTAAGAAGAGGGAACCCCAATAATCTGGAGAGGTCAGGAAATTATTTGAAGTGGAAAAGGCACCTGAACAGTCTTGAGAGTTGGGAAAAGTTCGGGAGATGAAATAGCATGAGAAAAGTGGTCCCATTTAGCTGATCTGAAGAGAGGGCATAGAGTCACAGCAAGAAACAAGACCAACAAGGCCACACAGACCGAGACCTGAACTTTGGGGAATGTTCCACTTACCATGTAAGGCACTATTTTGTTAAGCATTGTAGAAGACACAAAAAACACATAAATCCCAATTGCTTTCTGAGGAACATACTGGCAAACCTGTTTGGAGGTAGGGCGGCCTTCAATTTATATGTGAAATCTCATTAGGCTTTTTAACTTCCCTAAGAGAATCCTACTCTCAGCTCCACCTAATACTAAAGCCCTTGGCTCTGAACTTAATTCATGATATAAAATATGTGTAGAGCAGATGCTTTACAAAGAGTAATCAAACTTAGTGTGAACTGAGTCTCATCCAAACCTGAGTGAGCAAAATACTTTTTATGGAGAATGGTTTGAAGGAAATGCAGTCTATCTATACTTTTGGAGTTGAGACCCTGTAAATCCATATAGAGTCCCAGTGTTTTGACCTTTTATGAGATTGCTTTTTCTCATTATGTCATTAACCAACATGGAAGAACACTACTATGAGGCTATGTGGAATAACCCTAAAATTTTTGTTATATTTCACATATAGATGCTGTTCAGGATCTTAGTCGTGACAATGTACAATGTCTTCTTTGTGAAGAACCATGGGAGAAATTTCTCTAAAGTCTTTCAGAAATCTTTTTTCTGAGCATCTGGTTTGCTTTAATCTTATGGACCTCGTCAATGATACCATTCAGTTTCCCTCTATAAAAGGAAAACTCAGAAAACTCAGTCAATTTTTGGACCTATATTTTATAGGGATATAGAAACTTATATGTTTTATATACTAAACTAACATCTGGTTTTTAAAATTTTTACCCTTATTTTTCCTTTACCTTGATTTCTTTTCTTACGTTTTGCTGCTATTATTATATCATACATATTTGTCAGTTTAAGTCTTTATTGGAACATAGCAGGGTATAAAATTAGTTTGACCAATTAGTTGATTGGCTCAAAAAGTTTACAGAGTATCTACTATATGTCAGGCCCTGTGCTGAAGGCCAGAGATAAAAAGTCAGTGAAATATATTTGATTCTTATGGTCAGGAAACTGAAAGTTAACAGATGAAATAGACAACTAAACTAGCAATAATACAGTAAGAAAAACTTACATATGTCAAATACAGTAGGAAACGCATCCATATAGGGAACATAAAGCAAGGCACCTATCCAAACCTAGGACAGTTGGGAAGGCTTCTCAAATGAAATGTCTACCTTAGGTGACATCTACAGGCTGAGGAGGAGGAGCTATGGCTACAATGGAGAAGGCTCAGAGCAGAGTACTGTGCACTCTAGGAAGGGAGTGTGGTTCAGTAAGGCTAGAACAAATGGTACAATTAGGGAGGTGGGAGACGACGCCGGAGAGGTAGGTCATAGAGGGTCTGGTAAATCATGTTAAAGTAGATTTAACATTGGAGCACTGTGAAACCTAGAGACGGTTTTGGCCAGGAGATGACACAATCAGATTGGTACTGTAACATTTATTGAGTGCTTACTATTTTTCCAGGCACTGTACTGAGTGCTTTACGTACATGATTTCAATGAATCCTCACAAGAGCCCTATAAGTCACATAAAGTAAGTACTGTTATTATTCCTATTTTACAGATAATAAAGCTGAGGCTGAGGGAAAGTAACCTGACCAGTTACACTGCTAATCCTGGTGAAACTGATTCTAACCCAGGTCTTTTGACTCCAGAACCTAAGCATCTGACTGTGCTGCCAGCCCCTTTCATCAAAAGGCTGGATGCTCCAGCTATAATGTGGAGACAGGAATGGTTAAGGCAAGAGCAGAATTGGAGGCTGGGCGTGGTGGCTCATCCCTGTAATCCTAGCACTCTGGGAGGCTGAGGTGGGACGATCTCTCAAGGTCAGGAGTTCAAGACCAGCCTGAGCAAGAATGAGACCCCATCTCTACTAAAAATAGAAACAAATTAGCTGGACAACTAAAAATACATAGAAAAATTAGCTGGGCATGGTGTCACATGCCAGTAGATTCAGCTATATGGGAGGCTGAGGCAGAAGGATTGTTTGAGCCCAGGAGTTTGAGGTTGCTGTGAGCTAGCCTGATGCCATGGCACTCTAGCCCAGGCAACAGAGCAAGATTCTATCTCAAAAAAAAAAAAAGCAGAATTGGAAAGACCAGCTGAGCAGCTGCGTGATAATTCAGGGGAGATACAACAGATGCCCAGACCAGAATGCCATTGAGAATGAAAAGAAAAGAATTAACTTGAGTGACATTTAAGAGGTAGAATCAAAAGGCCTTGTTTGGGATTTCACAGTATGTGAGAAGGCGGGGGGGGGGGGGGGGGGGGGTGAGCCAAAAATGACTTTCAGGTTTCTGGCTTGAGCAACTGAGTCAGTGATACACAGTGGTTAAGACAAAGGCTTTATAGGTAGACTCCCAGCTCAGCCTCTGAAAAGCTGAATGATCTTGGACTATTTAACTTCTCTGTATCTCAGTTTCCTCATGCATAAAATGAAGATGACAATACTTCCTTCCAAAATTAAATGAACTAATTCATGTGAAGCACTTAGAATAATCCTGGCACATAAGCTAAGGACACAATGTTAGCCATAATTACTATCATCAGCACCATGGCATGGGGAATATAAAAGAAAAAGCAGTTTAGGGAGAAATGACAGATTCAGCGTTGGATATATTGAAGCTGAAGTGCCCGCAGAACCTCCTAGCAGGAAAAGGGTGCACATATGGCTCTGAACTAAGAAAGAGCTTTTGGACTTAGGATTTAAACTTAGGAGTCATGAGCACATGGGTGACAATTTAAACCACCAACCTCATGACATGCCCAGGGAGAATGTGTGGAATGAGAGAAGAGAGGAATCTAGGAGAGCCTTATGAGGAACAAAGACATTCAAGGGACAGATAGATAAAAAGAACCTCTGAAGAAATCTGAGAAGTGGCCAGAGAAGCAGGAGGGAAAAAAATGAAAAGCCAATGAAAGGGTATATATCAAGAAGAATCAATAGTGCCAGATGTTGCTAAGAGGGGAAATAAAATAAAGGTAGAAAGTATTCATTGGATTTAGAAATAAAAATCTTTGTTCTTAATGATCTAAGTCATATGGCCTTTGTTGTCGTTTTAGGAAGATAAAATGTATTAAAATAGCTAATAACAAAAGTCTACTGCGCTAAGAATCCTATTACTGTAACTCAGTAATTAGACTTGGAAATTTATCCTAAGGAAATAATCACTGAGCTTTATACATACTTTGGTATTATTCATAAGGGTGGAAAATTGCAAACAACTTTAATTTTGAACAATGGAGACTAGTTAAATAAATAGTGGTCCTTCTATCTGAGAGAATAACATGCATACATTAAAATTATCATACTTAGAAAAATTATGTAAGAATGAGGAGAAAATGTTCACACTATACTAAGTTAAAAAAACAACTTTACAAAACAAAATATATAATGTTACTCTAATTTTGTTTAATATATATGTGTACATGTTGAAAAGCAGAAGAATACTATATGTTAAAAGATTTACACTGAATAATTCTGAGAAGTGATTAGTAAGACTGAGTACCTTTATTTTCTTCTTTATAATTAATTTTCCAATTTTTTATAATACATTCTATTTTAATAAAAAATACTATTATCACTTCTTTATAGAAAGTGAGCCACTGTTGAGAAAATCAATTCATCCATTTTTGAGATTTGATTATTAAAAGAAAGAAAAAGATGGAATCACGATTGAAAAAAGTTTGAATGTCTTTTTTTTTTTTATTTTAAAGATTAGAGAAATGGAGCAGGAATTAGTAAACATAGGAATCAAAAAAGAAAAATAGTTTTACAAAGAGGAAATCCTTTATACAGTCTTCCATTTAAATAAAACTCACAGTAGAGCCAAGGATATCAGGGAGAAATCTTGAAAGAGATTAAAAAAACCCCACAAAGAATAAATTTTTGTAGACTTTGAAAAACTATAAACTTATTACACAGTGGAAAAGAACATGGGGTTTGGCATCAGAGAAACCTGAGTGTTAATTATGGTACCTCCACTCAGCAGCTGTATGACCCTCGAGTGAGCCATTCTCCGCAGGTACAGCACATGGCAAACTACTACTAAGCTCAGGTAGAAAAATTAAGTGATTTATCTGAAAACAGTTTAAGGGGTAGCTATAAGCCCAGGTCCCCAACATCAGACTGATTCAGCACGTCTGAGTTTGGAGCAGATTATCCGTGTTTTTAAAAATCTCCATGGTTTCTTCTACTGCATGGGCAAAGTAAAGAAACATGTACACAACACAATGCCTGGCACATCGTAGATACTTGATAAAAGTTAGATGGTTGTTTTTATGTACAAATAAGGCTTCTATCATTTTTCATTAAGGTTGTCATATGACTTTTTTCATTAAGCACAGTAACGAGATCTGTCCTAAATGAGCAGCTCAGATTTTTTGCTTTTGGGGGCAGAGGAGGAGGAGGACTAAAATGAAAACAACATAATCATCATTTATGATCCAGAGCAGTACCATGGCATTTGAAGACTCAACATGAAGAGACCCCAAAGGTCTCTGACATATGGTAATGTATAATTTTGCTGAGGCAAATTTGATTAATTTCTGCTTCATGATGAGTAAGTAACCAGGTCAGTTAGGTGATCTGTGTGCTTACCAACTCATCAGTATCCAAATCTCATTTAGGTTTTATTGTACTTTATTTATCATCATAAATAGACAAAGAGTTCTTCCCTGTAAAATGGCCTCAAAAGAAAGCCAAATGCTAATCTACAAAGATATTTGCAAATTTGGGAAAATGGAAAAGGTCTCAGAAAATATTCTAGCAAATGTCAAAGGTCTACTGTACAATCACATCTTTCATAACATAAGGGAAAGGTCTTATCCTATTTCATAAATAGTTTCCAGCAATAAAAAGCCACATGAAAAGGTCAGAGTGCATAATATATAATGCACTGAAAATTTCAATAATTTGTCTGCCTTTCTTCCTTGCCTCCTAAAACATGTGGCTGTTAGGATAAGGGAATACAACCCTGGAAGAGGCTTGCTGACTAACATGAATGCAGTGTGAGCCATAGTAAGTGGTAGCTCCTGTGGAGCATCCTTAGGCTCCCACTATAGGCAACAAACAGACTGGATTGTCAGTGGGTAGCTGTGCACTGAACAAGGAAGTCCACGAAATTAAAATAGTCTAACAATGTAGTTGAAGACTGAGCTGTCTGTGATTAGGATACTGCTTTTATTTCCTAGGTAACCACTAACATTCTCAGAGCACATAAGAACTACTATAGACCAAAACGAGAGATCCCAGAACAGGACTATCAGATACTATTAATATATATGTAACTTGGGTGTTAAATCAGCAATTCTCTCCCCCTGAATACAGATTGAAGAGTTTCCTTCAGGTGTGCTGATCCAAATTACCTAGTGGGAATTTTTAGTGGTTAACTCTGTATTCCTTTAAAATAGAAGAATACTTCATATTTAGAATACAAACTATGGATTGAAATATGGACTGTTTTACTTTGAATTAAAAAATATTTCATTTCAAACCTAAAACTTAAATGTATCTATATAATGACTTAGAGTCTTAATACATGAGCTAATTTACTTGAGTGACTTGATCTAGAAATGAACAAACTAAAAACCTGACTATTTGGGGGCAGGAATTAAGTTTTTAAAATTAATAGTGGCTCCAAACAATTTTCCTAAATATTGTCTGTTACTTTACAACCCCAATCTTCAGCTCAATCAAGTAGACTTTTCCTGGCTTACTGCTCAGGTCCACACGGGCCCTAACTCTGTGCCCTTTCTTGTATTCTTCCTCAGTCATATACATTTTTTCTGACTATCCAAATCACATACAATCTCTAATGTCCAAGTGAAATGTAGCTTTCTTCAAGAAGCCTTGCCTGGGCATTTCAATACTACATGATCTCTTGTTAGTGAATACTCTTATAATTATTTGGCATAACATATATATCATATACTATAAGGCTGCAGTTCCCATGGTATTGGTCCGTGGGCTTATACTATTTTTTTAGGTTTTTCCATGTGTATTATTATTATCTATCCATAAAGACTGTAAATTCCTTGAAGATAGGGTTATATCTTAAACAGGATATGCCCTGACAAACACATAGTGTGTTATCCCCCACCTCCAACTACTCTAACCTAATCTCAAATTATTCCAAATGTGAATGCATGTGCTGCCTAATGGTTAATTATTGCATGGATACAACTCAGTAACTGGCATACAAAATGTTTAAGAAAATCAAACAATGAGTAGACTAAATCATTTTTGTTTGAAATCAAAGAGTTGTTATCATTGTTAAAAATGAATGAATATAAATAATTTGGGTGCAATGACTTAAAGGTTTAAAACTATGTGATAAATGTATTATCGTTGTGTAATTAAAATAATCAGAAAAAAAGCCTTCCTCATGTGAAAGCCTCTTTCCTCTAAGTTAGCAACTTCCTTTTAAGTTTGGATTATTCTAGAACTGGAAAAAAAATTATCTAATCTCATATTGAAACGTTCTGTGGTTAGATGTACACATGAAATAAATCATCCATGGCAAGTATCTACCAGTGTAATACATAATACTCTGAGAAGAACATGCTAGGATGACTATGTTGTCATATTTTTCAGCTGTAAGAAAAAAATATTCAACTCAACTAATACTGATTGAGGCTTTATTATGTGCTGGGTATTCCATATCCTCAAAAAGAGGATAAAGCAAGTATAAATATGGTGGAAATCAGGATAAATTTTTTGTAGTTACTATTACAGAAACAACATATTTGTGTAATGTTACATATTTGGTGTTATATTTTAGGATAGGTGTTTGTTTTCCAAGTGTTTTTAATCTTCATGAAATATATTCTAAATAGAAACACAGCAACTACTTTCCATTTATTCAATACTTTCTGGTAAGACTTTATCCTAAACTTGATGTTCTGAACTTCTTATTTGTCCATTTGTGCCACCTGTCCAATAGATGGCAGCAACATTGAGTTCAGGTGTTGCTTTGTGGTATTTTGTTTTAATATGTGGTCTCCAGGATTCCAATGGAATATTTATTTACAATGGTCATCTGTTTTAGCAGCAAGCTTCCTTTTCACACAATTTATTGTCAAAAGCAGATTAAAGGTCTCAAGATCAGAAAGCTACACTAAGCCCCTTTCTAAGTCTTAGATTCCTTTTCTAAAGGGACACTCTGGACTAGATGAACTCCAAGATCCTCTTCATTTCTGATCCTTAATGAAACTTTTTCTCTCCTTGTTCACTTGACCCCCTGCCCAGCAATCAGAATTGCCCTCTACTCCCCTACTGATGCTTTCTTAGCCTCTGCTTGCTCCCCCTGTCATCTTAGGCAGCATCATGACCACCATCCTTCTGTGATCTGATCATTTAGCCTCTTTGTTTTTCCTTTCTGTTAAATTCTTTCTTGAAGAAAATCATACAGCTCACTATTGTTGCAAAGGTAACAATAGTTATGATTTGGAGACTTTGTTAACTAAAATGATACTATAAATATAAGGGCCAAAAAGTTATAGTAGCAAGAGCATGGGGTATTCAGTTAGACAAACTGTATTCCAAAAACTTTGATGAGGTTCTTCCCCTCAATTTCTGCTTCAGTTTTGCACTACGAGTTAAACAATAATGATAACTACTGGGTCAGACTAACTGACCTTAGGCATATAAAACACTTAGCATAATGCTTGATACTTAGTAAATATTCAATTAATGTTAGCTGCTATTACTATTATAATTATCCTATTTTTAAATTTTAAATTTTATTATTATTATATTGTACAGGTCCCATTCTATGTTTCTAACTCAAGCAAATGAAATCACCTAACTATATTTTTCTAACTGAAGCAAATGGAATTATCTGTTTCTCTTTTTTTACTGATGGGGGGGGCGGCAATCAATCAGTTGCCAGTTCTGGCAGGAAAAATTACATATTATGGTTGATTAGTGCTTTTAGTGATGACTAAGTAATACACATTCATCAAAGTTATAAATCAGTTTGCTACTAAAATATTTTCCAGATTTCAAAACAGAGCTCTATAGATATATCCTTTATCCTCTATGAAATAATCTCTCAATTACCCTGTTTACATTTAGGAAGATATTTATTAGCAAAAGATGTACACTTTAGCATATTTTGTTAACAGAGAAATCTAGTAGATGAATGTGTTCCATTATGCCAGAAACACCTTTACAGAAATCATTAAATACTACAAAATAGAAAACACTCTTAAGTGAGAAGGGTTGAGTCTAAGGTAGATGCCACAGTAAATGGTATCACATTTTTTTAAAAAGGCATTACCACTTTGTCTTGGTGCCTCTCCACTTCACAGACACAAAGAACTGTGTTCACCATGAGTTTCTGTGGGCAGATAGATACTCACTAATCATGTACAATGTGACCGTCAAGCCCACAAGTCCATGTCTTATTAGTTGTAACCTCAGAATTTCAAAAGCTAGTCAAACTAACAGGAACAACACTTCCATGTGATTTTAGATTGACTGTGTACATTTCTTTAAAATCATGGGTACTTAGCTGTAAAGAAGCTTCGTTTTGGCAGGTTACACTTTGTATCTTAAAGTACATTAAACCCTAAAGGAACCGAGGGTGATACCATTTAGGGAAAGAAGTAAGAACATTATACCTTTTCTTATATAATGGTTCAAGACCTTTCATGTTAGGCACGAACAGTTTTATAACAATGTAGCAATTAATAGATGAAGGTGTTAATTAGTCCCGGACATTACCATTATATGATATGGCTTATTAGAAATCAGTGAGGAGAGCACAAATTTGTAAAGAAGATTCTTCCACTAGGTGATTCTAGGCTTTGAAATGTTCTTGAAGAATAAACACTTTGGTATATATGAATATATAAACATATAAATATGCGAACTATAATAAAAAGTACAATTGGATTTTTACATAACGAAAATATCAAAACAAACATTTAAATGGGTGTGATACCATCAATGGAATCACCTTGTCTTCATATGTCCTTGAACAGACATGGCCTGAAACAAGTGTGAGGTGGTAGTATGAGCCACAAACCAGGAAGCAGAATCATGAGGCTCTCTCCTGGTCTTGCATGACCTGTAGAAATTTACTTACATGTTGGATGCCAGTTCTATTTATCTATAAAATGGAGGTAGCAGTACTTGCCTTCCTACCAACTGGAGTTACTTGGTAAAGTGAGTGGATTAATGAATGTAAAATTATTTTTTAAGCTATAAAGAACTATAATGATCTGAAACGTGAGAAATTATATATTCTCAAATCCTAAGACCCAAATATTTGGTTAGTTAAGCGTTAAGACATTTTTAAGACAGTTTTGCTGCTTTGAGAAATATTTAAAAATGGAATTATAGTCTAATTCTGTCTGTTCCAAAAATGGGGAAAAGATTTCACAAATATATTTTATATTTCTAAAGAATACACAGCAAAATATTTCATTATAGTATGTGGGGTCAACTTATGATAAAAATATAGCATCTCATTTCTTGAGATAAAGTATACAAAGTGCTTTATAAATTCTAAGGGACTATATAAAAAGGTTAGCAGTGTCTGCCACTGTCATAAAAAAGCACATTTTGAGATGAGTGCTTACCTTCTCTTAAATGGTCTACCACAAAAGTAAAACCTGTAGTTCTTGGATGTAAAACATATTCATATTTCTGAAGTCCATTCTTTTCAGCAAAATCATTACTTCGAGCCTTGCTGTTTTCTAAACAAAATAATAGACCATTAGAAGCCATAAAATAAAAAGAGATAAGTGAGGTGTAAGGGAAGAAACACAGAATTTCTTTGATAAAGATGGCAGTCAATTGTTCTGTAATTACTGAATACAGTACACTGAGTCAAATAAGATGCAAACATTTTAGATGGACCCTTACAAAGATCCCAGATCTACTTATTGGAACTTAAATAATTTTATAACAAGGTATTAATAGACTTTTATAAGTTTCCTGAAATTCATATTCAAATTCTTAAAATTTTTTAAAAGATTTCAAATAGTCACTATTCAATGACAGTTGAAATATAAATAAAACATTAAACAAAAACTTTCATAAAATGCTTACATAATAAAATTAAAATACTGAAACATAAAATGCTAATAAAGTAAAACTAAAAACTAATAAAATATAAGGATCTAGGCATTCAGCAGAAATAACTAGCAATCAAATAGATCAACATTTTTTAAAAACCCAATAATTTAGGCCTTCAATGCAAAGTAAAATATCTGCCTTGCTCAGGCATAGAGCATGCTAATATTACTAACCAAAACCACTCCACAACAGAATAGACACATGATTAGCACATCATGTACGAACATCTGAACATGGTTTGGCTGAATGTAGAGTCAAATATATGTTCTAATTGTTGGCAAAAACTTTTTTCCATTCCATGAGGTAACTTTGCAAGTTCCAAGAAGAACCAAACTCATTATTCAGCAAATACATTTGGAAAAAGTAAAGTGTTCAGAAATTTGGCCTCAACTCCCGGGAGAGATCATGAAATACCTTCTGATGACAGCAGATGTTAGAACCTGCAATCTTCAGCTGTATCCTGAATTTATAAACTATTATTCCAAGTCACAAGAAAAATACCTGTATAAACACAATTTTAATAGGAGTAAATTTAAGAACACCGAGTCCTCAAACCATCTAAAAACCACAGATGCATTCCATAACACTAAATATTCAAAGAACACTCCTACAGAAAGTATTATATCATTTTATAAGAGAGGAATTGAGTCAAAAAATAAATACTCACAGATCCCCAGGCAAGTCAAAAGTAGAGGCCCTAAACATAAAAAGTAATAAGCTCCTCTCACATTCATTCGAGCATATCCTGGACGTGGGACTACAAAGCTATATTTATATTCAGCTGATAGGACCTTAAATGGGATTAGGAAGCCCAGAGACACCACAAAGATGAGTAGTAACTACTCTTTAGTTTGTTTGCTCTTCCAGTTTGTCAGAGCCGCTAGGGATTCTGAAGACAAAACTGAACTGCTGTAGGATGTGAATACATGTGTAAATAGTTCTAAAACAAACAGTCACAATGTGGGAAAGTAAAAATAATCAGAGACACTGAGAGATTAGAGATGCAGATTTTCCCCTCCACCTCCACTTCATCTAGCCATGCCCAAACTCTGTTATTATTACTAACTACACTAGCATCCCACTTTCCAACCACAACCTCCTTTCTTGTCAGCTCACTCCCTGTAACTCTCTCACTCGGGCACTCCTTCCACCCCACAGGACTTCTGGCCATTCTGCTGTTCTCAAACCAGCTGGGCATGTTCCCACCTCAGGGTCTGTGTAGTTGCTGGTCTTCCCTTTGCCCAGAATGCCTTTTATCCATATAGCTGCATGGTCTTCTGCTTTATTCATTCAGACCCCACTTAATAGAGAGGCTTTCCCTGACCACCTTAAATAAAATATTAATAGCACCCTACGCCCCTTCTAATATTCTCTATCTCCTTATCTTGCCTTGTTTTTCTGCAGAACATTTGGGAAAACCTGATATATTTTTATTAACTTATTAGTTTATTATCTATCTTTCCTCACAGATTATAAGCTTCATGAAAGTAGGAACTTTGTTTTGTATATAAAGCTCCAGGCACTCAGTCATTAAAGAAGTTTGATGTATAAGGGTGTTAAATTGTATGTGATATATTTGTTACAACCTAGAAACAGCTTTTCTTTCCAAATCAGGGAAATGGAACTCAAAATTATGGGATATCAACTGTGATTGTTAACTTTATGCATCAACTTGACTAGGCCACAGAACGTAGGTATTTGGTCAAATGTTATTCTAGATTTTTTTGTGTAGGCACTTTTTTTTAGATGAGACTAATATTTAAATGAGTAGACTGCATAAAGCAGATTACCCTTCATAATGTGAGTAGGCCTCATCCAATCAGTTGAAGACCTTAATAGAAAGAAGTGCCCCCTTCTTCACCAATAGGAAGAAGGAATTCTGCCTCCAAACCACCTTTGGACTTGAACTGCAACTCTTCTGTGGATTCCACTCTGCAGATTTCAAACCTGCCAAGCCTCCACAATCAGAAGACCCATTTCCTTAAAATAAATCTCAGTCCCTCTCTCTATATACATATCCTGTTGGTTCTCTTTATCTGGAGAACCCTAAATAATATACCCATATAACAGGAAACTACCTAATCTTTAAGACACGTTTTCAAAGAATAATGATATGAAAGATTATAATCTAACATTAACTAAAAAAGGAAAAGTGTGATCTCAATTTTTCAATTTGTATAAGATTATATACATGTGCATATGCACACACATATATTAATATATGCTAACGTATGTGTGCATGTATATGTGTGTGACTAAATGACCAAAAAGAAATGGACCAAAATTAGAACAATGTTCATTTGCGGGCACTGGGATTATAGCCATTTTTGTGCATACTTCTATGTTTCTAAATTTCCCCAAATTAGTATATATTACTTCCATAAAAAAGAAAAAAGTTATTGCCAACAATAATATATGAAGATAGAATGTATGTATATTACATTTAAATGCACTAATTTGAAAATGTGCAAACAAGCTGGATTCATAACTTAAAGTAAGTTATACTTAAAGTAAGTTATAAAACATTCTCTCAGGCTGAAAAATCCAGTTTTAAAGTTAACTGTTGTAACTAAATACATCTTTTAATTAACAGATACTTTATCCAAATTGGAGATGTTTTCTTAGCCTATTTTTTTAAATCTTTTTTTCCAACTAAATAAAATTATCTGTATAACACTGTTTAAAAAAAGTTTTAAAGCTTCAGGATCAGTCTGGTTTCTCTATTTGGCAAATAGTCTGGCTTTTGTAAGTTGGCCTTAAAATGTAAATACCATTTGAACTTAAAAAAAATTTGCTACTACATCGTGTAATGGTGAGCACTCTGGACTCCAAAAATATTAAAGTTCATCGTCTATAAAAGAAACCTGAGAAAAAATATAGAATGAAAAAAGTTTTACATATATATTTTATAGACTCTATAAGTCCTAATGTATGAACATATTAACACCTAGTGTATCAGAGTAGCAGCAACACATGACCTCTTTTTCCATTAGCTTTTACTAACTAAATAACTTTCAAAGTTGCCATTCTTTAGTAGTGTATGTTTTGGTATTCACAAATATAAATATATCATTTCAGTAAATGGCTTCCTATGCTCTATCTTTATTAAATGAAGCTGATACTTCAATATCCAAACTTAAGTATTATACATTCTAAGTATTATAAAATTTAAATATGGCTATCTATTATAATGATAGTTCAGTTCTGGGAATCAATCAACTTACAATGATATATATTCAAGGTTAAATAAAAGGCAGCCAATATTATCTTCAGTATTATCCTCTTTGATACATCTACTTTTTAGAATTTTAATCATAAAACATACTATACAGTAAGCATATATTTTAGAGATTTGCCTAGTGTATCAAAATTGCCACCTTTCATTTAGTTCATTTCTATGTGCAATAGACGAGTTAAAAATCTCTTTTTGTTGGTATCTGCGGTAAAAGTTTAACACCTTAATTTCCCTTATCAGCCTATTATGGCTCAGTCACCCATTCACTTATTTAAATATTTGTATAATTTGTATTTTTCATCTTGAACTCTCTTTTTGGGTAATGGTTTCCATAAATTACTATGTCCACAGTGTGAATTAGGATGGTCATTTACCTGTTCTCCTCTCTTAAATTCTAAGGGCTGTCTTTTTCAGCCTATTAACAAGAATTTGGAAGAGAAGTTTATGTTCCACCTCTCCATACTGCTTGTGATTTTTAGACTTCAGTTCTATCCTGCTTTAGTCTCTCTTCCCTCATGCAGCAGACCTCATCCACTGGATCCTTCTCTCAAATTCTGCTGTATATTTCTTGAAGTTATCAGGGTACTAAAGGTAAATTTTGCTCTTTTGAGTCCAGGGATTCTACAGAACTGCTTCCTGTCTAATTTATTCCCTCCATTTCTCCCAGTATCAAGCACTTCTACTTTTATCTATCTTATCTTATATCCTAGATAGGAGGCTTCATCTGCAAAAAATGACCTGTGGTTTAAAAAGTATGAAAGCCACTGATTTAGTAAGAATGACAAACTGTATATATTTTTGTTTTTAGTCTTCGTAAGAATTCCTTGAAATCCATTGGCATTTTTGGCCTGTACGGTTTAATATCTGAGCAGATAGAAAAGTTATAAACATGTCCTCCTGTGCCCTCTCCACAACTCAATTTTTCTTCAGGAAAGGAAAAAGCCTTTTCTGCCTATAGTAGGCATAAGGCTTAAATATCAGGAGAAAGGTAACATTAACTTAAATCAACAATAGTTGACACGGCTGTAATCCTAGAACTCTGGGAGGCCGAGGCAGGTGGATTGTGTGAGCTCAGGAGTTCGAGACCAGCCTGAGCAAGAGCAAGACCCTGTCTCTACTAAAAACAGAAAGAAATTATCTAGCCAACTAAAAATATATATAGAAAAAATTAGCTGGGCATGGTGGCGCATGCCTGTAGTCCCAGCTACTCTGGAGGCTGAGGCAGGATTGCTTAAGCCTAGGAGTTTGAGGTTGCTGTGAGCTAGGCAGATGCCACGGGACTCTACCCTGGGCAACAGAGCGAGACTCTGTCTTAAAAAAAAGACAATAGTTGAAATTAGATCCTATCGGTAATTTTTTTATGAGGAAGAACTTGAAAAAGGGTCTAACAGATAAATAAATACCTTGGAAGAGGACAACAGAATATATAGAACATGCTGGACAAACTTTACCTAAAACATAATTTTATTTTATTTATTTATTTTTTTAGAGACAGGGTCTCACTCTGTTCCCCAGGCTGGAGTGCAGTGGCATGATCATGGCTCACTGCAGCCTCAAACTCAAGCAATACTCCTGCCTTAGCCTTCTGAGTAGCTGGGACTACAAGTGCATGACACCATGACTGGCTAATTTTTGTTCTTACTTTTTCAGAGACTGGGTCTTGCTATGTTGCCCCAGGCTGGTCTCGAAATCCTAGCCTCAAGTGATCCTCCAGCCTCAGCCTCCCAAATCACTGGGATTATAGGCATGAGCTACTGTACCCAATCTAAAACCTGATTTTAAAACTAGGCTTGTAAAGATAAAAGGCTAATATTTTAAAATATATTCTGAGGCTTACAAATATAAAGCTCTAGGATAGCAAGTGTGAATAATAATGACCTCTTGGGGTTGCCTATTATAAATTCAGTAGGCTGGAATCCAGGAGTTCTGTGTCCTGATGTGCTATTGTTATCTGAGTGACCTTAGCTGTGAGCCATTAATCGTATTGATGTTCGGTTACTTCATGTGAGAAATAAAAAGTTTAGATTAGATGATTGATAAGTTCCTTCATGTTTTAAAATTTTGTGATCCAAACCCAGGCTACCTTACCTGTGAGATCAGTCCCTTCTGGGAATATGAGGAGTTGAAGTGGTTCACGAATATCACAAAAATAATCAATCATGTCTTCAAAATGGCTCTTGTCATCCTTCCATTTCCTGTGAATGAAGATATAGGCAGCAGCCTGCATGGCCCAACCTAGAATCAATGTAACAAGTATTTTCATTCAATTTTATTGCCAATATCCACATATTATTGAATATTTCAGTATTTTTGGTTTTACTATACAATATTATCATAATAAGCATTTCACAATAAATTCAACATTAATCTTGACTTAAATAAATAACACATATACCAGAGAATATTGTGAAAGAGGTTTGATAATCTTCAGGTTTGCAAAATCCTCAAAACATCTTTTCAAGTCAAAATTAGCTATTAAAATACTAACGAAAAAACTTTCCCTAATTCTTACAACTAACTCACCCAGGATTTAACAATCCTAACTAAACATATTTTAACCAAGCTGCCTACAAGAACTAAAAGAATATGTGTTGTCAGGCTTATAGAGAACAGTAAGCAAAGGACTGTCCTCAGTTCATGTATATCAGCATTTTCTTTAATATCTCCCTTTCTATACTACTCAATTTCTAAATGCAACTGCCATTTTCAATGCTAGCCATGTTTGATTTTATTTAAAAGAAATAAAAGTCTTGGCTACTAACCACATTAACCAGAGTGTACACTGTGACTTACATTCCTTTTCCCTAGGGCAAACTAACCTTGTTACTAAAGAGGTAGACCTAAATGAGTCATGTTTTAGGTTACTGGCCATCTCCTCCTGGCCACAGACAACTAGAACTACTGCGGTGGATACCTGAGTCAAGGCAGCCAATCCATAGTGTGTTCAAGAGCCCAGGAAGAAAAGCTTGGGCCAAACATAGTAAATATCTAGGCTAACCAAATGTTCTCCCCCACAAATTTCACCTGGGACCATGGAGAAAACAAACAATTTGGTAGTATAAAGTCAAATGCATGGACAAAGAGCAAGTGGTAGCTGAGGCAAGATAAAGATAGCATGCATACGGGAATGAAGGTCAAAAACTCTAGATGACTGAGCTGACTAAAGCTGATTTTGATTCATAACAAAAGGCAGTTTTAATCTCCACAAGTCCTGGCCAGTCTATGGATCCACCTCTTGGATATCCAAGAGAGTTCAGCTCTCTTATTGCCATGCATATCTTTGTTATATACCCTCATTATTTCAGCTGGCAGGGATGTGTGGTGCTTCCTTGTAAACAAAGAACACAACTAAAACAATAGCTATCATCATTTGATCAATACAATAGTACCATGAGAATATATAAAATGATCATTAAATCATTTGTCAATGATTTAAAAAACACATATATACAACTGTAGGACTTTATTTGGTTTGAGACAGTCTAAACTAGAATACTGTATTCTACAAATATTAAACAAGCAAATACACAAAAAAATTTCACTTTAGTGTATAGGTCTTGCTGATAAGCATCCAATTATACCTCACTCACTATATTGTCAGTCACATCCACCAGTATTGGACTTCACCCCAGGCTTGCCACTCCCACACACCTGTCCTTCATCTGAGGACACCCAGGCCCACAGTGCAGTGTGTGTGGGCAGTATAGCTCTGGAGTGAGACTGCCATATACCAGCTGTTCAACCTTCAGGCCCCAAACGGGAAAGGAGCATAATGGTGAAACATTATGCCCCTGATAGGGGCTGTTGTGAGAAATAAGATTACTTAACAGAGAGCATTCAATAACTAATAGGTATATATCATTATTATGATTAATAAGTTTCAATAATATGCACAACAGTAAGTACTCTTTTGTCTGGTTCCTTTTGCTTAATATTATGTCTATGAGATTAATCTATGTTGTGTGTAGCAGTGTTTCCTTCTTTGCATTGCTATGTGTGAGCCACTGTGCCTGGACTTACTGTTTTAACTTTCACATTTTAGTCTATAATCCATCTCAAATGAATTTTTGTGTGTTATTTGAGATAGAAATTAAAAGTTCTTGTTTTTCTATATAAATATTCAATTGATACTATTTATTAAAAAGACCAAAATTGTTAATTTAAATAACAAAATATTTTTAAAGTATTACACAATAAATACATATTACTGTAAAAAGATGTCAAATAATACAAAAGTAAATAGAATGAAATATGAAAGTCCTCCTCTATCACTACCACTTCCTTCAATCCTACTCCACCAATCATAATCTGTTTTTTGGTAATCACAGTTATTAATAATTTGATGTGAATTCTACTTTTAAAAAATTTGTGACATATACGGTTGGTGCTTTTACAAAATATATTGGTTCCAATTGACTGGTCATAACTTCTATATTGTTCTACAATTTTTTTCATGAACCATGTCTATACATACAGATCTACATCATTTTTTTAATAATTCTGAAACCAGTTTTCTGTTTTCATTCTAAACTTATGGACTGTTTTGTGAAATACAATAAAGTGAGTTATTAGAAAAATAATCTCATACATGGATGTTGTGACAATGTCACAGTAATATAAAAGTTTCTAAATACTTATTCTACTTCTAAACTTATCTCACTGTGGACCAATACTAGTTTGCTTACTCATACTGTTATAAGAATCACACTTTATGTAGCACTGTTCTATAATGTAGCTATACCATGGCTGACTTATCTAGTACCCTATTATCATTTAGGCTATAGCCAATCTGAGCATTTCTTATCCTTACTAGAATAAGTTTACTCTGTTCACATTTATTGGGATAACTTTTTTTTTGCCTGGGATCTTCTTTTATGTTTTCTGTTTGTTACACTTCTATGTGATTTCTTGGCCCCCTGCCCTAGTCTCCATTTGTCTCCCCTTTTCTGTCTTTAGTTGAAATTACTTTTCCTTGTCCCCTCCCTTTGTTTTCTAATGGAGAGGTCAGCAAACTATGGCCCGTGGACCAATCCCAAGTCCACTGTCTTTATATGGCCCACAAGTTAAGAAGAATATTATTTTGTGATAATGAGAAAATTATATGAAATTAAAATTTCAATGTTTATAAACAAAATCTTATAGGAACTCGGCCATACCCATTTGTTTATCTGCATTGTCTATGCCAGGTTCTGATGGCAGAGTGGAATAGATGCAAGAGACAGTATAGCCCACAACCTAAAATATTAGTACCTAGCCCTTTATAGAAACAGTTACCACTCTTAAAATTTTTTCACCCTTCCATTTTCAGCAAACATATTTGAACCTATAATTCTAATACTGAGTTAAATAATAAATAATATTTTCTAAACGGAAAAGTATGCTCTCAATTCTATCACTATTTAAACAGAGTTTTGTTTTAAATTACTTAAAATTAAAATAGTAATACAAAAATAGTAATACAAAAAAACTATGCCTTGTCTTGCCTTACAAGATTTGTAGAAATCATCCAATAGTTAAAAAAAATTGCTGTTATTACTATATTGCTATAACATATAGCAACTGCATAATTGTTAATTATTATTAAACTAACACACTTCTAAAACTTCACAGAAACATTTTTAATTATTTAGACTTACCCTTAAATTTGCTGCCTTTACTCATTATTTCTTGTAGCCTATGCCCTTCTGTTAGTTCTCAAAAAAAATTTTTTTTTTTAATGTTTGAGTCTTTGCATTCTTGAAAGGTATTTTGTTTTGTTCTCAATTTTGGAGGCTAGTTTGGCTAAAAATAGAATTTGGGGTTCCAAATCATTTTCCCCTCAGAATTGCAAAGCTATTTTCCACAGTCTTCTATCATTTAATATGACTAGTAAGATAGCTAGCTACACAAATTTCCACAGATAACCTAATTTTTCCTAATGAGATAATTTACTTCTTTCCTCTAGAACCTTTTATGATTTTCTCTTTACCCATGGTTTTACAGAATTTCTCATCTGACATTGTATTCAAAGAAAATCCCTTGGAATGATCATCCAACTCACTAATTTGATCTTCAGCTGCACCTGTCCTACTAATTGAGTTCATTTCAACAATCATATTTTTCATCTTCAAGATTTGCAATTGCTCCTTTTTCATAGTCAATTTTTATGAATAAATAATATAATTAAAATAAAAATGTTTATTTAATGCTTACTATATTACTGGTATTGTTCTAAGCATTTTTCATTCAATTAACTCTCAAGAAAAACCCATGAATTAGGTAAAATTAATATCTCTACTTAACAGATGAAGAAACTGAGGAACATTGAGGCTCAAAGAATTGGTAAGTGGTAAAACCGGGTCTCAAACATAGGCAATCTAACCCCAAAGCTAATGTTTTAAATCACTATACTGAACAGCCTCTCTGCATATACACTTGAATCTCTTTAACGATATTCATTACACATAGTTTAAGTTCTCCTCAGAGAATTATTAAATATTCTTCAGAGATTAGACTTTCCAATTCTTAGTACTAGACTCTCTTTAAACATGTGCATTTTCCTTGAATCTTTATTAATTCTACACTGTCTTCATATTTGTAAAGGATGTTCTAGACTGAATAATACTGATGGGTAGAATGTATTTCTCCATTCCAAATGATAATATCTGTTGCTCCTTTGGGGGAAGGAAGCAATTTTGCTTAGAAAACTTTTCTAATATTCTGTATATCTTGCAGAAATTTCAGACCACGGCTTTTGAATCTTTTTTATTTCCTTTAGCTTAAATGTCCTTCTCTATTTCCCATAAAAAAAAAAAAATCACAGGAACAGTCTGCACGGGATTTCCCCCCATTTCACTATCAATACTCAATTTTTCTTAATGTTCTTGAGACCCTCAAAACACATTTTATGACAAAAAAAAAAAATCACAGGAACAGTCTGCACGGGATTTCCCCCCATTTCACTATCAATACTCAATTTTTCTTAATGTTCTTGAGACCCTCAAAACACATTTTATGACATTTACTTCATATTTCTATGAGCTGATTGATGACAACGTAATTTATATCTTTAAAATTAGTCTATATAACTTGTCTTTTTCATACTTTTCCACTATAGGACAGTCTGTCTTTAACCTGAATTTCTCAGACAAGGACTATGAGTCTGGCAGGTTTATAAAGATTAAATCTGTGCATACTGGCATAGCTCTGCTACCACTATCTTCTTTCTAAAATCCTATTTACGTTATCAGCACTGCCTTCTTAAAGCAGATGTCAGTAATCCCTGAGCATACACTATTGTCCAAACCTAGTTTTCTTTGACTTACATTCCCTTTTATCGAGTTTTAGAGTTTGCTAGGGAGGAAAAAGAAACAACCCTACTTACTGGAATGTATTTTTAACATCATGCATTCTTTCTCAATAAAACATAAGGCTTTTCACCATTTTTTTCTTTTTTCATTTTAGAGTAGATGGATATAGTAAAGGGAATCATAAAAAACATCTGTACTACTCACCTACTGCTCTAAAAACTGAACCTCAAAGTTATCACTGTTATCCATGTATGCATTATGATATCTACTATGGCACAATGAATGTGACACCAGAAGCAAAAGCAATGTGGAAGAGACAGACAACTGTTCCCTTCAACACTATTTTCAATCCTGAATAAAAGATGTGGATGCAACCACGGCAATGCTACCCACAGGTCTCTATTAAATAAGAATAACTAAGACGGACAGATGCTAATTTTATGTAAACTTCTATCACCAAGATGAGAAAATACTGTATTTACTGAGTGTGTATTTGTGTATAACAATAGTAGTTATCCAAATACATCCAGAAATTAATTAACAAGTAGTTATATTTCTCAAAATTTCAACTTCTGTCAGGGTGCTAAATGCCATATAGACAAAGTTAGGGAAGACCTATTTACCCTGAGTTCACATTACAAATTAGGTAATATTCTCCACATCCCTCTTCTAAGATTACTTCTGTGAAGGTTCTGGCTTTTAAAAACATTGAATGGAGGCAGACAATTTTATGATCTTTTTGCAGCAATGATCCTATTACAGTACACTGTATCATTAGGTTTCAAATGTGCCTGTGCTAAAAATACAAGATAGAAATCAAAGTATAAAATATGAGCAAGCAATTAAATAATATTCTAAAGCAAACTTAATTCTAAATATAATTTCAAACTTGAATCACAAAGTGGAGAAAAACAGAGAAAACTACCCTTACTGCAAATTTCACTGAACTCCACAAAGGTAGAAATTATCATACAATATCTACAGATTGTAGAAATTCTTGCTTGACATTGAGGACATACATATTTATTGATGGCTTTTGGTTGGCAAGATAAGGCTTCTTGGTTGTGATTACAATTTGGGGATTCATGCTAACATGGGATCAAAACATTTATCTTTCACACTGTTTAAGATTTGTCACTTAATCAATTTTCTAGATGAGCCGCCATCTGAGCTAACACATCCTGTTACAAAACTGATTCCTAAACTTAAGTACTTTACTAGCTCTGCACACTGAGAGGACCTATAATCAAAGACATCCCAGCAGCAACTGGCCTGTGGTAGGCAGAATATCACATGCCTTTCACCCCCAAGATGTCCATATCCTAATTCTTGTAACTGTGAACGTGTTAGGTTATATGGCAAAGAAGAATCAAGGTTGCTAATTAGGTGAATTTAGGATAGGGAGATTATCCTGGATTATTCCAACGGACCCAATATAATCACAAGTGTCCTTAAAAGAGGAAGGCAGAAAATGACCCAGTATTGATGTGAGTACTCGACCAGCCATTGCTGACTGTGAAAATGGAGGAAGGAGCCATAAGCCAAGAATGTGCACTAGAAGCTGGAAAACGAAAGGAACCAGATTCCACACAGAGCCTACAGAAAGGAATCAGTCCTCCCAATACCTTGATTTTAGCCCAGGAGAAGAACCCACATCAGACTTCTGACCTCCAGAACTGTAATGCAATAAATTTGTGTCATCGAAGCCACTCTATTTGTGGTACAAGCAGCAGTAGGAAACTAATACAGAGCACGACCATTACCTAGATTTTACTTTCTCATACCACTGCTCAAGAAAAGGAACTAGGGCTCCTCAGAGAAATGCTGAGTTCTAGGGCTGGGGTAGGGAAAATAAAAGACGAACTTGCCGTATTTGTAGTGTCTTAAAGTAAGTGGTTAGAAGAAAAAAGACAGGGGTATGTTACAAAGACACAAGAGCCAGTCTTCAAGAACTTCCCATGGCCAAAGCTGGAACATTTACAGCAACAAGACAAACAAGGATAGTAACAGATTATAACCTAAAGTCTAAAATAAATATTGATGAATCCATATTGGTATAAATAAATAGGGGGGCAAATATTCTTTATAGAATTGCAAATAATATATATAGATAACTCTCCATTCCTGGAAGTACAGCTTAATCCCCCCAATACCCCCAACCTTTGAGTGTGGGCTGTTCTTAGCAGATAGAGTATGTAAATGGGAAAACAGTAACTTTACAGTGGAGAAACCAGATACCACCTCAACCAAGGAATTAAGATTAACCTCACCAGTGTTAAGTCATGTGGATATCACGAACCTCTCTGACATAATGAGATGAGAAGGGCACTTCACCTCTGCAGAATTCTTCCCTCAAACCCATAACTCCAGTCTAACATGAGAAAACATCAGATAAACCCAAATTGAAGGACATTCTATAAAATGTTTAACCAATACCATGAAAAGCAAGGACAGACCCACAAAATGAAGGAAGACTAAGGAGACATAATGACTAAAACAATGTAGTATTCTCAATTAGATCCTAGAACAGAAAAGGACATTAGTGGAAAAATTGGTGAAATCTGAATAAAGTCTATTGTTTAGTTAACAGTATTATAGAAAGTTAATTTCTTATTTTGAGAAACATACCATGGCTATGTGAGATGTTAACATCAGGGGAAGCTGGGTAAAGAAGGGAAATTCTCTGTACTGTTTTTGAAGTTTTCAATAAACCTAAAATTATTCCACATAAAAAGTTTACTTCAGAACTGCAGTCCCCAACCCCCTGGGCCATGGTCTGGTACCAGTCTATTAGGAAACAGGCCATGCATCACAGCCTGAGCTCTGCACCACACCCCACCCCATGACACCCCATTCCCTGACACCTGGTCCATGGAAAAATTGTCTTCTGTGAAACTAGTCCCTGGTGCCAAAAAGGTTGGGGACCACTGCTTTAGAATATTTATTTGTTGATGCAAACTTCTGCTTAATTAAAAATACAAATAATGGCCACCTTCCATTCTAAAATCAAGACCTAAATATTCTTACTTGGAATTCACTTACTATACCATAATACTGGATTGTAGTAGTTGAAGATTATCGGTAACATTTCTAAGATACAGTTTTAACATTTTATTCATTTTGGAAGAACATTTTTAATTCTTGGCTACATAATATGTCCCTGCCTGGTATTCATTACACAATGATATAACATTCAGAAACACCTGACTTCAAACATAAGGAAAATATTTTCTGTTAGATTTATTATGATAAGAAATACACAAGGCCCAGGAAACACTATGGACAGGGAAGGAAAAAAAAATATATATATACACAAGGGAAAAAAGCCACATAGCTTCTTAAAAAAGATAATGACATACATAATAAATACAACAGATAATTCATTTCCCCCCCAGTCTTGCAATGTTGTCTTTCTCTTTATTTTTGTTTATTATTGTTATTTTTTTTTTTTTTTTGAGACAGGGTCTTGCTCTGTTGCCCAGGCTGGAGTACAGTGAGATCATCATAGCTCACTGCAACCTCCAATTCCTGGGCTCAAGCGATACTCTTGCCTCAGCCTCCCAAGTAGCTGGGAATACAGGTGCATGCCACCACACCTGGCTAAGTTTTGTATTTTTTTTAGAGACAGGGTCTCACTATGTTGCCCAGGCTGGTCTCAAACTCCTGGCCTCAAGCAATCCTCCCACCTTTGCCTCCCAAAGTGCTAGGATTACAGGTATGAGCCTTCTTCTGTAAAAAAAAATTCCATCACAGTTTACAGATAGTTAGCCATAAGAGAAAGAACAACTGAAGGCACTGGAGTCAAATTATCTATCAAAATTAAAGTTAACAAACAACTAGAATGCAACAGAGGTCCATCTCTTATATCTTTTTACTATTATTGCAAAGTGCCATTTCAAAGCTGGTTCAAAACTGATTGTTGTATGTACTTTTCCACTAAGTACAAAGCAGATTCAAAACCCTAAAGCTTCTCTCAAATTCTTTTACTGCTTTCTCCTAAAATAATCCTGTTACAAAAGCACACCTTTTAGATCATTTTGGAATGTAATTACTAATTTAGGCAAAGGAATTCCTTAATTTTCAGCAGACCTGGGGGTAATGAAAGTCCTAGAGGCAAAATATGCTTCCCAGCTCACATTTGGGATGTCTAGCTGCCTGAAGCAATGTAAATCTGCTGAGGTATTAAAGATGGTGCACATCAACAGGACATCCAATTTAGGTAACCAATTACATTAACGTCAGTAAGTGATTGACTAGATACCCTTAAAGCCCAGAGCCATTTCTCCTGGTCAAGGAAATTGTCAGCTTCCACACAGGTCAGGGCTTGAGCTTAGTTCAAAAGTCAGCTAACACGTTAAAAAAAAAGCTTCATTTAAGTTACAAAGATCTCAATGCCACCTAAAAAATTACTTAGTTCTCAATGTAATCCTAAAAAGAAGTATAATCTTGGTAAACTTCCTAGCAGCGGACTTAACTTAATTGAGCTTTTCTTCCCAACAGGTACGCCCCCCCAACTACTCATCCCCACAAAATGGATCAAAACTCATCCCAGACAAGCAACTCTGGCAACCAAAACTACAAAATCAACAATTACAAGAATTTATGTTTCAAATACCAGTAGAATTACTAAGATGAAATGATCCGTTATGTATCCAAAAATAAACAGAGATGTATGTGTGCCTTGTAGGCAGAACTAAAATGTTTCCATGCTCTACTATACTTCATCTGATGGTTTTTCATAAAAATCTTCATTCATGATAAGCATTTAATAAAATTTACTGAATGAGTAAATCCATGGATACTTTTCTTTACAGCTTCATGAAATGGAGGAAAGCAAGTTACATCAGGATGCTTTTGGCTATAAATAACAGAACATCAATCTAAAAGTCATATAAACAACCTGGTTTTATGTTTCTCACATAAATTGAAAGTATGGCCCCATGGCTGATTCAGAAGCCAGGATTCTCACATTCTCTCTGCCATCCTCTTGATGTCTAAGGACATCCTCTCTTGGGGGTAATGCTTATAGAAGTTCCAAGCATTGTGTACTTGAACAATAATGTCCAAAAGCAGAAAAGAAGAAACATAGTCCCTTCATCAACCTTTTCATCTTATTAAGGAGGAAAATCTTTCCCAGAGCCTCCAACAGACTCCTCCCATATGCCCCTTTGGTGAAGCTAGTTTAAATGGTCGTTTGACAGGAAGCGGAGAAAGCCAGTATCGGGTATTTTCATCCTCTGTCATGGGATGTGTACATCACAGAAGTTCTGGAAACAACCCAAATGCCCATCAATTCACGAATGGATTAGTAAATTGTGGTATATGTATACCATGGAGTATTACTCAGCTATAAGAAATAACGGTGATACGACATCTCTTTGGTTCTCCTGGAGAGAGTTGGAACCCATTATATTAAGTGAAGTATCCCAAGAATGGAAAAACAAGCATCACATGTACTCACCAGAAAATTGGTTTCCCTGATCATCACCTAAATGCACACTGGGGAATGATACCAACTGGATATCAGACTGAGGCGGGGAGGGGGAGGGGATGGGTGTATGCCTACACAATGAGTGCATTGCGCACCGTCTGGAGAATGGTCATGTTTGAAGGTGCTGACTCGGGGAGGTGGGGGGTGGGGGGAGGGGATGGAGGTATGACTACATGGTGAGTGCCAGGTGCACTGTCTGGGGAATGGACACGCTTGAGGCTCTGACTCAGGGGGATGGGGGGGACATGGGCAATATATATAACCTGAGCTTTTGTACCCCCATAATAAGCTGAAATTTAAAAAAAAAGTAAAAAAATAAATAAAAAAGTAAAAAAGAAAAAAAGTAAAAAAGAAAAAAAGTAAAAAAAAAAAAAAGAAAAAAAGTAAAAAACAAAAAAAGAAGTTCGTTGTTAAAATTAGTAAAACACCATCTCTGGTCTTTAGTTGTTTAGTAATAAATGGCATAATACAAAGAAGTCTGTGAAACTTTATATGATTTAAATATAATAGGAAATCATAAACTAATCAATTCACTGAAGAAAGCCAGGCCACCAGAAAGTCTGCTTGTGAGAATTATTACTACAATATAGTTATAAGCAGTGAATATCTCAAATAGAAAGACATCTATTCTTTGTGCTTAATATATGATAGAAAATAAATTAAGTGACTTTAATAAATTTAGTACTTCTTAAAACTATGTGTTAGCAATGACATCTTTATTTATGTAAATTTACACTAACACTTGTAAATACATTAATGAACTATAGATAAAACTGAAAATCTGACCACAAAAAATGGATTTTTCCAATCCACATATAATCCCTGTACTGAAGCACTTTCATATGTAATAGCAGCATGCCTTATAATCATGTTTCCTTAGTGTACTGACAAGGTGTACAAAAGATTTTAACTCAGTTGTTTTTACTCATGATCTTTAAAAAAAAATGCACATAAAAACACCAAAGGCATTTAAAATAAAATTCTATCATTTCTGTGAGATTCAACAAAAAAATTCTTTAATATTTTGGCAGACAGTTGATACTCTGAGAGGCTGAACTTAAGAGTAGCTTCCTACCTGGTTTCAATTATCCTGTGAGAGCAGACCACCACAGGAGTTTCTCAGCAGCCACTCATAGTCTTTCCATGTCTTAAAAAACTGAGAATGGATGAAAGCAATCATCAGAGGGCAAGCTGTTCCTGCTGACTTCTCTCTGATTTTATTCTGAACAATCTAGATATCACAATTTGTAATTTTCCTAGTTTTTACCATTACATTACATTGCAATTTTAGAATTCCATAATCATATGACAATTTGAAACAATTAATTTGAAATCATGAGGTCATGTCAGGAAAATTTTTAGTTGAATACATACCTGGCCAGTTTTTAAATCACTATCTCTTTAATATTACTCTTCTTTTTATGCTTCCTAAAAGCCTCAAACTGTTTTGGACTCAAGTGTGATTAATTAATGATCCCATAAAACCAAGAAGTCATGGATTGGGTAGCTACAATTGGCATGTACGTTTCCTGGCACAAAATCACCAGGCAAATGGACTTTTTATGACACTTTCAAATTTAATATTTCATTTCACTAGTTATTATTAAGTGGTCATAAATTTGGCTAAAAGTAAAAATGTGTGTGTATATACCACCATTAAAAACAGGTGAAATCTATAGAATACCTTTTTTTCTTAAACTCTAATATCACATATCTTGGCAAACTCTAAACAGTTTAGTTAATTTACCAAAATTCTTTACAACTCGACCTAGAACCTAAATACACATAATTAGGACTTCTTTCCTATCCTGTTACATAAGTCTGTTACTTTTATACTTAATTTAAGAAGACAACTTTCTAATTCCAAACTCTCATCCATCCTCCAACCTGGCACTACAGGTGTATAATTTTCCTTTAGCCATTTGTAATCAAACTAAATAGACCAGATGATTATATTCTAAACATCTGGTATACAAACACTTATTTGGAAATAATTGTGAATAACAATCTTAAATATTTCCTAAAACCACACCAAATTGCAAACAAGCTAAATTGAGTATAGTCTGTAGCAGTACATAGCTGACCACTAAGATGCATCCATTCTTTTCCCTTTCTCTCATTTCCTCTTACAAACTCCAACTTTCCTTCCTTCCTTAACTATCATTTGCAAACATGCTGTTTTGTTTGCTGTCTACACTTATGCCTTGCTTAATTTTCTTTGTTTTTGTTTGTTTTAAAGGTTCTAAAATCTTTTTTTCTCCAATTTGAAATCTGTTCCCATTAATATTTTCATTTTCATGAAATCTTAGCAAGCTTACAAATAATCGCAAAACTATGTGTAAGACACTCTATAAGAAACTGACAACTCATGAAGAAAAAGAAAATAGGCAAATGAAAAAGTTAAGAATGAAATATTTAAATAGGAACCTAGAATGAATTTTCCCCTTGTCTTGTAGGAGGACAGTTTTGCAATGATAAAAATATATTCCAGTGCAGAGCAGGAGCAATCAAGAGTGGGTGGCCAGGGAAAGAGAATATGCGTCCGGGAGACACTTCAAAAACTGTAAGTCTAATATGGATCTCTGAAAGGCAAGGAGTAGGACAGTTTATCCGCCTTCTACAAATCAACATCCAAGTAGGCCTTGGGATAGACAAGAATAATCCCTTATGCACAGGGCTCACATCAGGGATTCACAGATCATACACAGAGGGAAAGTGGGAAGGACTCTACTGCCACTGAATGTTTAAGGTGGAACTGTAAAGGAAGAGGAAGAAGGCTGATGAATCAAAGGATCAAGCAATCAGCTCAGCTGCAAACTAGAAGTCACTAACAGCATAATAGAAAACAGGGCATTTTTATATTTAGCAAACAAAAAACTAGGATTTGATAACTAATTAAAAAAGAAAGGAATGAGTCAGAGACGATCCCTGCATTGCATAGAGAAGAACTAAATAATGTCTAAATTCTGTGCCAATTCTAAAATCCTATGCTCAGGGAATCATTTTCTTAATAGTTAAAAATATTATAAATGCTTAAGAGGAAAAAGTTTCCACTGTCTAGCATAATGGAGTAAGACTATACCAGACAAATCATACCTGTAGAAAACAACTATCAAATCTGGTCATAGGACAAAAGTAATCATCAGAAGGTACTGAAGAGGGAACAGAAGCAGATAGACTCTGGTTGGAGCTAGGACTCACTTGCAGGAAGAGAGATGGAAAACTACCAGAGTATGTTTTCCTCTCCAAGGCTGTAAAGGCTTGGGCTAAATGTAGCCCACAGCAAAATAATATGGAACACAACTAAAATAGTGCTGAAAGAAAAAGGATAGTCCTAAATGTCTGTGTTAAAAAAGAAGAATGGTTTCAGAGCAATGATTTAAGCTTCTATCTTAAACTAAAAAAAAAAAAAAAAAAGTAAAGAAATAATAAAGAATAGAAATCAAAGAAATTGAAAACACAAAATCGGGGTGGGGGGAAGGGAAAAAAAATCAATGAAACCAAAAGCTGATTCTTTTAGGGGGAAATGAGTAAAATTGACAAAACTCCAGCCAGATTGAATAAGAAAAATAAGAAATAAATGAAAGATGTCACTATAGACGCTATAGTCTATTAAAAGATTTAACAGAAATATATTATGAACTACTTCTACTTGATGCCTCGGTCTGACATTTTTTTTGACAACTTAGACAATTTCTTTTTTTGAGAAAATTTCCTGTAAAGATAAATTACAAATAAGAAACACAAGAATTAAAGAGCTCTATATCAATTTTAAAAATTGAGTTTGTAATTAAAATCATTCCCACTAAGAAAACTCCAGGTTCAGATGGCCTCACTGGTGAATTCCTGTAATCATTTAATGAAGAAATAACATCAATTCTACACAAACTCTTACAGAAAACATTCAAGGAAGGAATACTGACCAACTCATTGCTAAAACCATACAAATATCTCATAAGAAAAGAGAACTATAAAACAAAATCCCTCAGGAACATACATATGAAAATCCTTTAAGACTATTAGCAAATTGAATCTAACAATATATTAAAAAGATTAATATATAATGATCAAGTGGAGATAATCCTAAAAATGTAAGGTTAGTTTAACATCAGAGATCAACCAATGCAATTTAATATTAATAGAAAAAAAATTTCATATCATTTTAATGGATATAGAAAAAGCTGGGCACAGTGGCTCATGCCTGTAATTCCAACACTTTGGGAGGCCAAGGCAGGAGGCTAGCCTGGGGCAAGGAGATCAAGACCAGCCTGGGTAACATAGCAAGACCTCATATCTATAAAAAATTTAAATATTAGCTGGACATGGTGGCACACACCTGTAGTCCCACTACTCAGGAAGCTGAGGAGGGAGGATCGCTTAAGCCCAGGAGTTTGAGGCTGTAATTGTACCACTACACTCCAGCCTGGGTGACAAAGCAAGACCCTGTCTCAAAAAAAAAAAAAAAAGCATAAAACAAAACTCCAACATCATTTCATGATATAAGTCACAGCAAACCAGGCATAGAAGGGAACTTCCTCAACCTGATTAAGGGCATCTGTGGGCTGGGCGCAGTGGCTCACGCCTGTAATCCTAGCACTCTGGGAGGCTGAGGCGGGTGGATTGCTCGAGGTCAGGAGTTCGAGACCAGCCTGAGCAAGAGCAAGACTCCGTCTCTACTAAAAATAGAAAGAAATTATCTGGCCAACTAAAATATATATATATAGAAAAGATTAGCCAGGCATGGCGGTGCATGCCTGTAGTCCCAGCTACTCGGGAGGCTGAGGCAGTAGGATCGCTTAAGCCCAGGAGTTTGAGGTTGCTGTGAGCTAGGCTGACGCCACGGCACTCACTCTAGCCCGGGCAACAAAGTGACACTCTGTCTCAAAAAAAAAAAAAAAGAGCATCTGTGAAAAACCTACAGTTAACATCATACTCTACAGTGAAAGGCTCAATGCCTTCTACCTAAGATCAGGAACATGGCAAGGATGTCTGTTCTCAACACTTCTACTAAACATTATACTAGAGGAACAGCCAGTGCAACAAGTCAAGAAGAATAAATAAAAGGCATACGGGTTGGAAATAAAGAAAAATTATATTTACAAACAGGCAATACATTTATGTATTCAGAAAACTCCAAGGAACCCACAAGGATGTAGAACAAATAATTGAATTTAGCAAGGTTGAAAGATACAAAAATCCATTGCATTTCCATATGCTAGCAACAACAAATTATTAGTAGAAAAAAAATTTAAAAACAACTCAAAAATTGTGTTTAAAAAATATTTGGGCATTTATGGAAATAAATTTTCCTCTCAGGACTGCTTTAGCTGTGTCTCACAGATTTTGATAAGTTGTGTCTCCTTTGTCGTTTAATTCAAAGAATCTTTTGATTTTCATCTTGATTTGTTCATTTATAAAATAATTGTTCAGGAGAAGGTTGTTTAGCTTCCATGACTTCGAGTAGAAATGAGAATTTCTGTTAGGGCTAATTTCTACTTTTATTCCGCTGTGATCTGTGAAGATGCATGGTATAATTTCTATTTTTTTAAATTTTTTAAGACATGCGTTATGTCCTAGGATATGGTCAATCTTAGAGAATGTCCCATGAGCTGATGAGAGAACATATATTCAGTGGATTTTGGGTAGAATGTCCTGTAGATGTCAGTCAGGCCCATTTGTTCTAGCATTCTATTTAAGTCCATTACTTCTTTGTTTATTTTCTGTTTGGAGGATCTGTCCTGTACTGTCAGCAGGGTGTTAAAGTCTCCGGCTATTATAGTATGGTTATCTATCATTTGGTTCAGATCAAGTAGGGTTTGCTTTCTGAATCTGGGTGCACCTAAGTTGGGTGCATATATATTAAGTATAGTTATATCTTCTTGTTGAATTGTGCCCTTCACCAGTATATAGTAACCATCTTTGTCTTTGATTACTTTTGTTGCTTTAAAAAATAAGTTATTGGAGATTAAAACTGCCACGCCAGCTTTCTTTTGGCTTCCATTTGCTTGAAATATCGATTTCCACCCTTTTATTTTCAGTCTAAGTGCATTTTTGCAGGTTAGATGAGTTTCCTGAAGACAGCAGATACTTGGTTTGTAATTTTTTATCCATTGGGCCAGTCTATGTCTCATGAGTGGGGAATTCAAGCCATTCACATTTATTGAGAGAACTGATAAGTTGGACAGATTTCTGTTCATCTTGTTGAGTAGAACTTCATTGCTATGTTTTCTCTCTTGAGCCATTGTGGTAGCTGGGATTTGATCTTTAGCTCTTGAGTAGTTTTACATTCGTGGGTCTTTCTTATGCTGGTCCATGTGTAACTCTGTTTTGAGTACTTCTTGGAGGGCTGGTCTTGTCTTGGTGAATTCCCTCAGTCTTTGTTTATCTGAGAATGTCTTAATTTCTCCTTTGTATACAAAACTTAGCTTAGCTGGGTACAAGATTCTAAGCTGGGCATTATTCTGTTTCAGAAGAGTGAGAATGGGGCCCCAGCCTCTTCTTGCTTGTAAGATTTCAGTTGAGAAATCTGGCGTAATTCTGATGGGCTTTCCTTTGTATGTTACTTGTTTCTTTCTCCTTACACTCGAAGAAGGGTCCCTTTAGTGGATATTTTGGTCAGTCTGATAACTGTGTGCCGTGGTGTCTTCCTATTTGCTATGAATCTCTCAGGGGTTCTTTGAGCTTCTTGAACCTGTATATCTAGAGTTTTAGCAAGGCCTGGGAAATTTTTCTCAATTATGTCTTCAAATAGCTTATCCAACCCTTGCTTTTTATCTTCTTTACCCTCAGGAATGCCGATAACTCTCACGTTAGGCTTCCTCACATAATCCCACATTTCTTGTAGACTCTGGTCTTTTCTCTTATTTCTTTGCTCTATCTCTGTGACTGACTTATTTAATTGGAAAGCGTTATCTTTGATCTCTGAGATTCTTTCTTCTGTTTGATCTACCCTGCTCTTGAGATTTTCCAGTGTTTTGTAGCTCCCTGAATAAATTCATTTCCAGGAGTTCAGTTTGATTTTTCTTCAATGTTTCGATTTCTTTAGTGAATTTTTCTTCCAAATTCTGGATTTTTTTTGTGGTTTCTTTGTGTTGGTTATCCATTTTTTCTTGCATATTATTCAGCTTGTTTATAATTCATATTTGAAATTCTTCCTGTGACATGTTGCTATTTTGAATCTGGTTTGTGTCAATTGGTAGAGAGCTGTTTTCCTCTTTGGGGGCAAGATTTCCATTTGATTCTTTATACTCCCCAAGTTCTTTCACTGAGCCCTCCCCATCTGGGTCAATCGTTAGATCTCTTCTTTCAGCTTTAGTCTGGATAGCGGCACACCGTGAGCTCTGTTCTTAGGCTGTGTAGCAGTCTAGATGTGTTGCTTTCTTTGTCACTAGGGGGAGCCTGTTATGTATTATTTAGAGTTTTTCTACCTCAGTTGGGGGGCTGCTCCTGGTAGGTCCAGCCCCAGAGGATTGATTTGACCTAAGACCGGTTTGACGAATTAAGTCACTGTGCTGTTGACTTTCAATTAGCAGCCAGGATTCACAGTGGTTGCAGGCAAAAAGTGACTTTTTTTTTTTGGCTCTTCCTCTCCAGGGGTGGTTTCTGCTTCTTTTCGTGCAAAAGACACTGGCTGCGGGCGGGGGGTGGGGAGGGGCGGTCCCCTCGCTCGCCCAGCGCCCCAGCAGCTGCAGCTCCGGCCCCAATGTCCGCAAGGTCCACGCTCCACACTCTGCGACTGGGGAAGCACTCAGTGTTCACGCAAGGGCGGAGCTCCTAGCCAGGGTCCACGGACTAGGGGAGGCACCCTATGGCTCCGCAGCGGCTAGGCCGTGGACCCCGAAAATGGCGCTGCCCACCCGCAGATCACCGGCGCCGGGGGTGAATGTTCAGGGGCTGGCAGGTGCCGGAGCAGGGGACCCAGCGAGCCCAGGAGCCCACAGTAGCACCCAGGCTAGAGAGCAGCTGAGTGAAAGTGGCGATTCAGCCGTCCTCACTGCCTTTAGCTGTAGCCCAGCTCAGACCCTCCCCGCCCAGCGCCGTCCTGGCGGAGAAGCTCCAGGAGTCCAGGCTGCTTCCCACTAATGTCTCCTCTCCACAGAGCCCCGCGTCTCCTGCAGTGATTCTGCACCGACTTCAGGCAGATCCCTAATTGAGTGGGTGTGGAGGCCAGTGGGGAAACAAGCCGATTTCCTGTGGGGCTGAACCCCCCTCACTCGCTGATGAGGCGGGCACAGCCGTCCCACGCTCCACTCTCTATTGTCCATCTCGCACTCTCCAGATTTTCGCGATCTTACTTCCCGTTCACCTCAGTCTTTTCTTGCTTTCTGTGTCCCACGCTGATTCTCCGTGGGTTCACACTGCTGTTCTTGCAGGGGAGTGATCCTCTAGTATTGTGGCAGGCTGAGATCCCTGCCTTCCTCTTCGGGAGCACGAATCTAGGAGGTCACTTCCACTCCGCCATCACCCCCTGAGTCCTTGTGAATTTTTTTTTAAAGCCTGAGAAGAAAATCAGGCAGCTGCTGCTGTCCTCCAAAAACGTTTCTAAGAAGGCTTTTAATTATGGATTCCATCTTCTCATTACTCTTCGTTACCACAACTGTGATTTTTTTCATTTTCTTTTAGTGTTGTCATATTTTGTCAGTTGTATTTTTCTCTGTTGACATCATATACATATTGAATCTTATTGGTATGATTTTATTTTTAATATCTTGTTACTATATTTCATGTAGAATTAGGAATAAGACATTGTCCTTCTTGCTATTGGCAATATATGCCTTTTCTATTCTTTCCTGATCAGTCTTTTTAGGGATGTGGTAGTTGTGATACTAAGATCTTTGCCACATCTCCCATCAAAAGGTGGGGTCTATGCTCCCTCCTCTAGAATCTTTGAGGACAGTGACTGGTTCCATCAATAGTATACTGCGGATATAACTCTATGAATTCTGAGGCTAGGTCACAAAATGCACTGCAGCTCCTGCTGGTCCTCTGGGAGTGTTTTCTCTAGGGAAAGCCAGTTGTTATGTAAGAAATCTGACTACTCTGAGGCCACTATATTGGGAAAGTGGCAAAGAGAAAGACAAAACTATAAGCAGAGAGGCAACTAAAACACAAATACACTTAGTAAATTAACCACAAACACCCTTATTAATCTATTCTGAGGACAGTACCTGTCCTTTGGCCTCACAAATCATAAATCATTTCAGTACCCTGATAAAGACAAAGAGTTCAAATAAGAAATGTTACACAGGAAAACCACAGAAGTATAGATGTAATAGATGAAACTGTCAGGAATATTGTGGGTGCTTCATATACCAATATGTGAATAACTGGTTTGAATATATTTATAATCTGTTCCTCATACTTAACATCACATTAACTAGTAAGTTCAGAAAGAAGGCAATTTAGTTGTATCATGCAATACTGAAATACCCCTACTTCTCTTATACACAATGAATATGGTATATTTCTAACCATTTAAAATAAACATTTCTAGGAACTTTAATATTATAGTATATAAGCACTATAAAAAGACTGGGGGGAAAAAATCTATGGGTTAGGGAAGTCCAGAAAATACCAGCACCTGGTGTAATGCTTGGAACCAATAGGTGTTCAATTAATATTTATTAGATGAATGGGAATGAATCAGTCAATTGCAAGTACTTTATCAGCACAGACCACTTTCTGGCCTAAATTACAAGTATGATGTACAATAAAAAGTTACTGAACTATTAATCCATATCCTTTAAAATGAATTTGAATGGTCCTTAGGTGCTATATCCACTTCCTTGAGAATCGTTTTTCTCTTTCAGAATAAGATGCTTCACAAAAGAGATTAAAATAAAGTCATCTGTCATAACAGATCCACTAAAGAGAAAAGAAACTGGGATTATTTTTGGCTCGGGGAGGAAAATAAATGGGAATGGTTTTAATGTTTAAGTAGACTTTACTAAGTTATTCTATAGTGTTAGTATGGGTACATTACATATGAAATGAATGAGCCACTTAAAATAATGTGGGAATAACCTACCAAATCCAGGAACACTCTTGAGACTGGCTTTGAGGCAAATTTTCTCCAACCTGAGGTAGCTATATCTCATCAGACAGTTCCACAGGAACATCCAGTCCATTCTTGTCCGATGGTTCATGATAATGACACTTCTTTCTCCAGGAACAAACGCATCACCTGTTATAATCACTTTTACACCAAACATGGTCTCCAACAATGCCTAAGAGAGGGGGAAAAACAAACAATACAGATATATAGCAATTTAAAGTTATTATTTCCCATAGGTAAATTTTATTGTGCCTTATAAATAAATCTTATGATTTTTAATATATAAAAGTAGAATGTTTCCCATGATTCTTGCTTTTATAATAAATCAGGGAGGGAAAAATTAACATAGAAGAATGAGAAGATAAAGCACTGGTTCTATTTTTAGTGCTTTTACTAATTTAAGTTTCTGGCAATTTCATAATTAAAGCAAGATTTCACCATGTAATATTTTAAGGATATAGATATATAACATTATTACATTTTTTTCTAGAAAGGATAGTCAAAAAATTTAATGCTGGGTATAGGGCTGAAGAAACTGAAAGGTAAACTTTTCACTTTATACTTTTCTGTACTATAATCTTTCCTAAAACAAAAACATATGGGCTTTATTTTAACAATATATCGTGAATAAAACATATGTCTATTAAAATACTACAACCCTGGCACCTACAACGGTGCCGGCATATAGTAGATGCTCAATGCTCAAATATTTGCTGAATTTAATTAACTTTTCTGATGGTCAGGTATATAATATATATGAAATATTTAGAAACAAAGTATATTATAGACTGCAGTCTTGAAAGTAAAATAACAGATAATAAGAAAACTTCATTAATGATTTCGATTTCTTATTTAAATTCTCAAGTTATTTACATGTAACAAATTTCCAAGTTAATATCTGACTTCACTATTAAGGGAAAGAGAATTGTTCCAAAGGCAAAAAAAAGATAAAATTAAAAGTTCTCTTGGGCAAATATCATGATAATCTTGATCAAAGTATAGAATATAAACAAACTGTGGTATAGCCATACAATAGACAATGATACAACAATGAAAATAAATGAACTACAGGTATCTGCAGCACCATGAAAGACAAAAGCATAATTTTGAGAAGCAGAGCAAAACACAAAAAGAACATATACAATAAATGTCTATATATATAAAGGTAAATATAGAGAAGGTCAAATTATAATGAACAAGGAAATAAATATGTTAAAAGTCAGATTAGGGACTACTTATACCAAAAAGGAGAGCATTTTGACTAGGAGTCTAGATTGCTAGAGGGCTGGCAATATTCTACTTCTTGACCTGGCTGATAGTTCCACTTAAAATTATTCATTAAAGTGTGTATTTGTATTTTAATGATGTTTCGGTAAGTTTGCTACATTTCACAATAAAAAGCATTTTTTAAAGAATGTGATACAAAAGAGTAAGACTTTAAAAACATAAGAATAAACAAGATTAAGAAAAAAAGGTTTAAAAATAATATTAGTTAAAAAATATACCAAAAAATTTTAAATGTCAGAAATGTTAAATGTCCAAACTGTTATTGTTGAGAGTGTTAACATCCTGACAGCAGAAAACAAGATCATTTTGGCTAAAGAAGCTACAGATATCCTATAAGTCCTCATTAAGTTACATTTCCAGGCTGAGGTTCACTTTCAGCATGGATAGTTAACCTGGCACCTGTGATGTTCTAGAAGAATGGCCTCTAAGAGGTCAATAAACATGCATCCCTCTTAAACTGTATACAAAGATTTGTAAATGTGTACATAGGTACTCTGCTGGGTAAAATGCCTGTAGTTTTCATCAAATTTCAAAAGAGTCCATAACTGTTCAAATAATTATAATCCCCACTCCAAAAAGTTCTCTGTGAACTTCAAGTACCTATATGGAAAACTTCCTTACAGAGAAGATCATGGCAGAGTCCTCTATGCTTAGACCCACAGCAAGAAATATCTTTTTCTACTTGTAAGTATAAAGGGCCATCAACTACAAAGACACATTGAATTATATGTCTTGGCTCAAAGTATATGTGTGAAGTCACTATGTAAGGTTAATTTGGATTACCTCCACTCTACTTTCCAAATATGATATACTTTTCAGTTTTTGCAAAGAATTAGAATGTAGAATGCCCCTCATTTGATAGAAAAAGGGAGATTATTAATTATGCATTGTACTATTGAAAAGAGTTAAAAATCTTAAGCCTATAAACCCCAAACTTCAACTCTAACCCTTTATGTGCAATTTCTAATAAATCATACCTATGGATCCCAAACAATCTTTTGCTTTTCATTATGGAAAATAACACTTGTTATTTTATTTTATAAATGTTAAATAAATGTTATAAATAAATAAATATAAATTTTAAAATAAAATCCCAGATTGTATGTCCACGGGTGTCTTACATAACATTCTCTCCCTTGACATCCAGCACTCTATCTGAATAAGCCTGGAGATTATATATAACCTTTTAGGTAGCCAAGATCTTAATAAGTTCATGTTAATCATTTTTAATACCAGACAAGATGATTTACCGCTCCTACAAAGGCAGAATAATAAATATACTACACAGAAATAAAGTTGTAATGTCAATTAAAAACTCCAGAATTCAAATAATCCAGATGTGAAGACTGGAAAAAAGATACTATTCTCATATTTATATTATTTCTAGTATAGAAGATAATAGTTTCAGCAGTAAGAAACTAATGAATCTTACAAAAATTGTTAAAACATTATTTTTTATATTGAACTAAGAGTAACAATTCTCATGATTTTTACCTCACTGGTCAAAGATTTCTCCTAGAATCAGAAACATAGAAGCAATTTTGGAGGATCTTTTATATACCACTACTTACTACCTCCAAGTGTTCCATCATATACGAAAACACAAAGATGAGAGGCTTCCCTCATGATCACAAAGATCAGTTTTGCCAATGCGTCCCTTGCTCTCATTTCCCATTCCAATGGATCTTTATTTAGTCTGAGGTAAGAGTAAGTACATGTCATTGCTCATCTCCAAGTCTGCTTTGGCTTTTTGGGCTAAGCTTAGGTCCAGCTCCACAAATCCCTGGCTATTCGAGGCCTTGTAATCCCAAGTCATTCTTCAAACACTGAGCACTCACTTTCTTAAGAGCAACAGTGAACACAAAAATCATATTCAGTAATCTGTGTTTGTCAAACACCTGTTTTGTTCTAGGACTGGAATGGGATCAGAAAGCTGTGGAAGAGACTTGTGCACTGAGTGGAAAGTTAGAAAATGATCTCTAAATTCCCAAGGCATAATTTATGGCAAAAGAACAGAACTCCAAGTAATTTTCATAATCCCAGGCAGCAATCAGACTGTTGGTTAGATTCAGAATTTTGAGAAACAAAAACTGCTCTGGGCACATCAGGGTTTGACACTTACAGTATTGATTATGTTGAACAGAACTGTAAAAAATGAAATGAAAAGGCCATGTACTCCCTATTATAGAAACATCAGAAAAAGGACTGGTCACCCAACAGAGTGTTCTAGAAGGGATTTTTGCACACAGAGGTAGGTTGGACTAAATGACCTCTAAGTCTCATCTAAGATTCTAAAATATTTTACTGCTATACTTCATTTAGCTAAGCAAATGTGCTTCTTACAAATAGTAAAAGCAAGAAAAATCTTGCCAACAAAATCATTTTAATCCATGAGACAAATGTACAAAAGAGAACAATTTGTTATTATTTCTATGAAGCAATAATTAAAGTACATTTATCCTAATTCATTTCTAGTGGAAAATTATTTTTAACGATTTGGGGTTGCTTAAAATAAAGTATACCCACAGGGGATTAAGCTCCTGAATAAAAAAAAAAAAGATGTATTCTACTATTTGCTTCAAAATAAAAACTCTTTTAGCACCTTTTGTAAAAGTATGAAATAAATGATGATAAAAAGACACCCTTGGCAGTTATTCTCCATTTCTTTCAACAGAGATGTTCACTATCTCAAAACAAGAACATCAGTTTTTCTGTCTAACTATAAGGGACTCAACTTCTATAAATTTCTTAACTGAAAAACTCTCATTGCCCAATATACTGTGACTAGTAAACTAAACAGCTGGGTAACAAAAGTTTTCCAAGTAATATAATAATTTAATAGTGCAGTGGTAGTTGAATCTTATCTATGTGTTAAGTTCTTAAATCAGCTAATAAGGTAAGAGTAAGAAATAGCTGAAATTATCCTTGAAAATCTCACAGGAAGGTACCTCTCAAGAGCTCAACACATTATCAGTCCAGCTTAGCCAGCCTTTTCCCAATACGGGACCAGACTGCTATTTCTCCATCAGATAAAGTGATTGGTTTTTATGTTGTTTAAAAATATCTATCTTTAAACACAAGAATTATACTCAGAAAATAACTCATATTTCCCATTTCATCTCACATGAAGCAGGGAAAATTCATTCTCTTATCTCTCCACTCTTCCCTCACCCATCTTAGTGCATGTAATTGAAGTTACATAAACACTGTACAGGTATGAGGTAATTCTGCTATAATAGTAATGCTATTAGCTAGTAGTAATATTTAATAGTAGCAGACATAGCTATTGCAAAATCTGTCTGGTAACTTGTCCCGTAAACACCAGCATTTCTTACAGAGTAACAGAGCTTTAATTGTGTATATGAATGCCTAGAAAAAAGACATTTCCCTGATTCTATTACAGCTTTTAGCTGTTCTTACCAATAGAGTGAACAAAAAAGTGATATGTATAACTTGTTATGTACTAGATCGGTGACTCACTGGTCTAGAAAGCACTTGCTCTAGACTTCCTCCCCTCCCTACTTTCTGCAGAGTGGGGCAAAAAAGTAGCAGTGACCCAGGTTTGACCACATACAAGAGGTCATCATGCCAGACTAGGTGGATTAACAAAGACATCTGAATCCTTGGATGAACGACATCACGGAGAAGGGCTACCCTGCCAACCTGGACCTGTGAGTGAATACAGTTCTACCTATTCAAACCACCATATTTTGAATTTTCGGCAGTTTGGCCTGTCCCCTAAAACAAATATAATAGCAAATATTTACTGTGTATGTACCAAATGCCAGGCATTATATTAAAAAGACTACATATTTATTATCCCATTTAGTCATCACAAAAACTCTCTGAGGTAGGTAGGTAGTGGTAGCACTCCCTTTTATAGAGATCAAGAAACAGGATTTTAGAGAGGCTAAGTATCTTAGCCAAGTTCAAATGACTAGAAAGTGTTAAGGCCAACGGAGAAACCAAATGTCTACCTCCAATGTCTGTGCCAATAAGCACTCTGTTTATACTCTCTCTCTAAAGAAATTAAATTGAGATGGCTAACCAGAGAAACCAGCTGCCAGAGTGTCTCAATAAGGAAAAGTTTTAGATGAAAGAGAAAAAACAAACAAACAGAGATTGGGTGTAATTCTGAGGGAAGAGTGCCAGAACCTACAAGAAGAAGCAAGTTATGGGCAGAGATCAACCCCCAAGAGGCTTAGAGTCCAGTGAAAAGGGCACATAGAAGGGTTTGTTCTCTCATCCTCACTTCTCTGAAAGTCAGCAGGCTCCCGAGCTGCTAAAGAGACTTTCTACCCTCATGAGCCCAAAAGCTGCTGCCGCCATTAAACTGAGAGCTTCTTGTGGACAAAGCACCAAGCTCCCAGCCCCCTTGGGGGGGGGGGGGCACTTCCCATTACCATAGACCTGAACCAAGAGGGCAGGCGCCATATTGCCTCTCTACCCATCGTGTGCCCCTGTCCTCCCCAGGGGGCTTCAGCTCCTCAGTTTATGTCTTGCTCATTCCCACACACACATTTCCCAACTCCAGCCCACACTGCAGGAGCCACAGAGTCCAGTGGGTACCAGAGAATCTATGTGACCTCAGAGCCTGGACATTCTGGGAAGGCTCCCTTCTGTAGAGAGGGACAGAGATGACCAGAGTGCTAGCTTTTCTCCATCCAGACTCTTTTTAATCCCTTCCCCTCCCTTACCCATGGCTGCCGAGAGAAACAACTAGGCCACCACACCGAGGCTTCCACAGAGATTGAGGCTCAAATCTTTCCTCTTAAAGTCCTGCAATGGACTAAGGGGTGCTCAGACTGTGAGCTCTCTGCTCACCGGCCCTCCCTGGTGCTGCATGCCTGGTAGCTCCATCAGAGCACCACACACCCCAAAGAAGAGGGACATCAAACCCACTTGAGCACCCTATAGGTAACTCAGGACCAGCACAGCTCTCCCTGGCATGATCAGGGATTGATCTTTGGGGACCCAGAGGGCAAGCTTGCAGACCAGATTCTGTACCGACAGGACTCAACTGTGTTGCCTGCAGCACAGAGGGGAGATCTGTGAACTAGTCCAGAGATGCAAGGGAGCCTGCATGGGCAGAAATGAGAGGAGAGTGCACTGTGGGTCCCAGCTGCAGCATACTGCATTACCATACTGAAATTAGTAAGAATATCATAGCTAGGATATAAGGGAAACAATATGATTATCAAAGATCTGAACACCACTACCAACATTCTTGGCCTAAAGGGTGTTTATTGAATACCACACCCAACAACTACAAAACGCAAGAACTCATGGAATGAGTGCCATAAAACAAATCTCAATAAATTTCCAAAGACTGAAATCTTATAGAATATGTTCTTTGACCACAAAGTAATTAAATTAAAAATCAATAACCATAAAATAGCTAGAAAAGCCCCAAAATATTAGAAATTAAAGAACATAATTCTAAATAGCCCATAGATTAAAAAAGAAATCACAAGAGTAACTAGAAAATATTTGAAACTATATGATAATAAAAATACAATGTCAAAATTTGTGGGATGCCGGAAATACAATACTTAAAGGGAAATGTATATCTTTAAAGTTCATAGTAGAAAAGAAGAAATATTTAAAATTAATGACTTACATTTCTACTTTAAGAAGCTTGAATTAAAAAAGCAAATTAAATCCAAAGTAAAAAAAAATTAAATACCAGAAATCAATAAAATAGAAAAAATTAATAAAGCCAAAGTTAGTTCTCTGTAAAAGTTAATAGAACTGACAAACTCCTAGTAAGACTGATCAAGAAAAAAAGAGAAAGAATATCAGCAACAGAAATGAATAAAGGGATACAATCACAGATGCCACAGACATTAAAAGAATAATACAATGGAATATTACGAATAAATTTATGCCAAAAACTTGATAACTAAGAAAAAAAAAGAACAAATGGACAAATTCCTTGAAATATATGCCTGACCAAAATTGAAAAATTATAAGGTAGAAAATTTGATTAGGACAATTTTCTATTAAAGAAAGTAAATTCATCATTAAAATTCTTTCTACAAAGAAAACTCTACATTTAGATGGCTTAACTGGTGAAATCTACGTAATATAAGGAAAAACCCAATCTTACACTACGTTTTGAAACACTCATCAGGTACCACTGAACTTCCCAACATTGGCAGCTATTAAGGCTCCATTTGACTCTTAACCAATCCTTCAGGTTTTCCTATCATATAAGACCCTACCACCAGACAAACTGGATTTAATCTCAGCTCTGCTTAAATAATTTGCTTACATGCATGACCTTGAGCAATTTATTTAATTTCTCAAAGTTTGTATTTACTTTTCTGTAAAGTGGGGATAATGGTGACACTTAAAATGAAGCCATCCTCCTAACTAGCACAGTATCTACCACTTACATGATAAACAGCTATGAGCATCATTACCCCTGGGTTTTACTTTGATTTCTCAAATATTTCCTAATCAACCTTCCTCCAAGGAAGGGGTCAGCAGCATTAGCTTGGTACTTTCCTCTCTATAAGCATAACATGGCAGGCAGTCTGCCTACAGCCTGGGGGGAAACTGGCAACTCAATTTTTAAAAAACAGGTAAAGATGATGATATTCCCCTTCTTGTTTTCCTTTTCAGGTATTATACTCATCACCTCTTTACCATGACAGATCAATAAGCCCAGTAACATTAAGTTCTAGCTGTTGCTCAGGAAAAATAAGTAACAGAACACTCTCAGGAAATATAACCTGAATATTCAAGGTAAAGGCAGCTACACACACCTCACTCAATTTTTGGAGAAGGCCTTGCTGATTAACAACAGGAAGGTTGAAGCCACTTCCCAGTCTCAGAGGAGGAAGGAGTATAGACTGGAATTCTACAGGAAGTCATCAGCTCAATATCAAAGGGATGTGCTCACAGCAAGGTGCACTGACCTTACAGAGAATACCTGGGTATTCCAAGACTCTACTGCATATTTTGTATGCACTTTGACCTTAACAGATGTTGGTAACCTAATCTGACATGAATTCTGTGCTTACTGGAAAGTGAATCAATCACATCAATATCACAAGTTAAAAAAATTATTATATGAATCTTAATTTTTGTCATTGTTTTGGGGAAAAAATGAAAAATAAAATTAATGACATAAAATTCTTCAATCTGTACCTTTAACATTTGTGCATATTACTATATGTAAAGTATACCTCAATGATGGAAAGTAAAAAAGAAAATTCATGAAGAATATGAAAGAAACTTTTAATTTTGAATATGGCTCTTAATTAGGTATTTTATTTCAAGGACATGAATTATTTTTATTTCTCTCTAGTTTTCATATTTCCCCTCCTTTGAAGTCTAATATGCCTCTTATATATCATAAAAGGATTATGTTTCTTCTATAACCCAAATCTGACTTTAACAAAATCAATGGGTTGGGTTACTCTGGTACAAGCAGACAGTCTCTTTCTCTGGTGTATAACTTACCACAGGCAGCGTGAGCCAGGTTGCCACAAGGCGATTGTTGATCCAGCGATACCAAGATGGGTTTATAAACATCAAAGGTAAAAAGGGACTCAGCATGAAAATGCTTCCAAAAAAGCTTCCACAAAACAGAGTGAATATAAAGTAAATTCCTTTCCATGACACCATGATTCTGAAAGATATATTAAAAAAAAAAAGGTTATATTTTGTTACTATATATTTAACGGCTCAAATTCAATTTCAGAATGATGCATATAATAATCTTTAGCTGCAGGGCCAAAAACAAGGCTCTGATAAACAATATATTAATAAAAGCCCAAATTTCATAGAGGTGACCCCCTTACATGTACTGCAGGTCTAACAAGTTGCTAGTACATTAAGAAACTGATACTCTCAACAGAGTAAATGTCTGACCTACAAAAAAAAATGTTGCCTAATTTAAGAAATCTTTGTTTTTTAGCAGGTTATTAGTATTTAACATAAAATCAGATATTTTATTTTCCAGATGTTATCTAACACAAAATCTTAAAATGTCCCAGAGTTTTTTTCTACTCAGAAGTAGACATAATAGACTAAGAATTGCAGAATACTTCCTAAGGGTGAGTATAGTAGTTTCATTTTATCTGGGGGGGATACGTTCCAAGACCCCAATAGATGCCTGAAACCTTGGATAGTATCAAACCCTATCCATACTATGTTTTTGTACAATACATACATACCCATGATAAAGTTTAACTTATAAATTAGGCACAGTAAGAGATTAACAACAATAAGTTATTAATAAAGTATTAAGTAAAATAAGGGTTACTTGAACACAAGCACAGCCCTACTGTGACAATCAGTCTGATTACTGAGACAGCTACTAAGTAACTAAGGGGGAGCAGAGAGACGGCATCGATACTTTGGACAAAGGGATGATTCAGAGATGATTCACATCCCAGGCAGGACCGAGAGGAATGGTGTGAAATTTCTTCATGCTACTCAAAACAGAGTACAATTTAAAACTTATCAATTGGTTTTCTAAAATTTTCATTTAATATCTTCAGACCAAGGTTGACCCCAGGTAACTGAAACCTAGGATAAGGGGTTACTACTGTACCTAAAAGCAGTGGCAATTAAACAGAGTACACTAATGTTTTTTAAATCTAGAAATACTAATTTTCTACATTAGAATCTAAAAATAACATCTTAGGCACTTGTTCTTAAACTGGCTCTTTATGAGCTGAAGGGTTAAGTAGAAGTCAGACGCCTCACTGACTTTACTAAACTATTTGCCAAAGGATTATTTAGGGGGTGGGGAGAGGAACTCTTCAAAACTAAAACATAATAGTGATCTTTTAAAATAAAGTTGGAAACATGGTCTAACAGGAATAATCATACATTTGATTTTACAACCTAAATCTTATTAGAGCAAAAATACCTTTTGCCTTGGGATGATAAAAACATTAAAAACATTAAAACTAGGAAAACAATAATGACCTTTAAATTTATATGTTAAAAAAAGGTATTCCAGAGACCAAGACCTCTGAATATTTAAAAGGAACACAACAGGAAGCCAAAATAAAATTTCAAATGTCATGATGCATTTTAAAAATGTCAAACAACAAAACAAGTCAAATCCCTTACCAACCACAGAATCAAATTTATCTGGGTACTGAATACATTTTTAAATCTCTACCAATACTTGACTATGTATATTTTTAAATCTTTACCAGTACTTGACTTTGTATACAAAACCCCCTTCAAAGTACAAACAGAATAAATGTATACTAAGAATTGGCTTTTTGCTAAATTCTAGATCTGAACTTCTAAGAAGTGGGGTGAGAGAGGACGGTGGAGAGAAGGACCACTGGGAAGCAGAAAGCCAAACAATCCCCAGCGCTCACACAGGGCTGCCCACACATCCTCGACTTTTCTTTCTCTGAGGCTCAGGCCCTGCTCTTTGCATTAAAAGACACTATAGACAGCCTCTCCCCAGTTTTTAACTTAAACTTTCCTTAACAGGGGGGAAAAAAAAACCCTACAAACTTCCAAATTCAGTAGTTCTCAACCTCTACTTCCTTTTATTCCTGCCTCCCAAATCCGGCAATGCTGCTACTCTATTTGAAAACCTTATAACTACCTTTTTCGATCTACTATTTTTCCTGCCAATTAGCCATTTAGAAACTCATTCCTAAATCCCCCACAGAGCTACACTTCCCATTATATCCATATATAACTGCTTCCCCCATCAAAAGCTCTAGCATGCTTCTCCGTCACCAATTTCTGATTTGATGTGATCGAAAAAAAAAACCAAATTATAGTTAAAGTAGCTTAGCTATCATTTAATAAAATCTTTTCACTTTACAGTTACGAAGCTGAAGCCCAGGAAGGTTAACTTGACTTTTCTAAGGGCATACAAGTTAGTAGCATCATATTTTTTCTGCATACTGCTTCTTCTATCATGCTATCTCCCTCCTGCTAAGGCACTGGGAATCAGCCCTTAAACATGTATTAATATTTAAACAAAGACTTCAACAGATATAAAGGGATGTGTCACATGAATATACTGGGATTCTTCAGACCAAAACCAATCTGAAATTACTTTTCTATCCTACACCTATTCCTTCCTTAACCTTTCAATCATTTGTTCATTTTCAGGGATTCAATAAACATACAAAGATATCCCTACTGTGTGCCAGGCACTGTGCTAGTAATTTGGAGGTACAACAGTAAATATGACAGACATTGACAAGCTTTCACAGAACTAATGGTCTGTACATCTCTTCCTTAGGGGCTCTTCCCTGGCTCTGCATTTAATCTATCCTTATTCTGTATCTTACTTCTAAGTCTCAAGGGATTGATGGACAAACATGCTTAAGAATTATGCTAGTTACACACTTATTTTGAAGAGCTAAAATTTTAACAATATAAAAACAAAAAACAGTTGACAAGACCAAGTGCTGCCAAGCATGTGGAACAACCAGAACTTGCATACACTGCTGGTGAGAATGCAAAATGATGTGGCCACTGTGGAAAAGTTTGGCAGTTTCTTAAAATGTTAAATGTATACTTACTATGTAACCCAGAAATTCCACTACTAAATATCTAGCACAAATGGAAACTTATGTTTACACAAAAACCTATACAAAATTATTTATAGCAGCATTATTCATAATTGCTAAACACTGGAAAAAACCCAAATGTTAGTAAGAGTGTGAATGGAGAAACAAACTGTAGTGCAAGCCAATGGCATACTACTCAGCAATAAAGACAAACTATTGATAAGTGCAACATCTTCAGTCAATCTCAAATGCATTATGCTGAATGGAAGAAGCCAGACTCAAAAGATAGGACACACACATTCTTTAATTAGGCAATAAAATAAAGATGTTATAATTCTAAACTGAATTTTTAATACCTCATGCAAAAATCATTCTGAATTTTAGAAAGCCTAAGTTCCTGTGAACTTAATATTTATCTTAATATTTCCCAATGTCTAACATAATGTATATCACAACAAAACTTGGAGAGGGGCAAGGAATGGGAGTTGCCATCTTCTGCTGGAAGAAAGTCTGGTAAAATAACTGGTCAATTAAATATCTAATTCTTTTTTTTTTTTTTTTTTTTTGAGACAGAGTGTCACTTTGTTGCCCTGGCTAGAGTGAGTGCCGTGGAGTCAGCCTAGCTCACAGCAACCTCAAACTCCTGGGCTTAAGCGATCCTACTGCCTCAGCCTCCCGAGTAGCTGGGACTACAGGCATGTGCCACTGTGCCCAGCTAATTTTTTCTATATGTATTTTAGTTGGCCAGCTAATTTGTTTCTATTTTTAGTAGAGACAGGGTCTCGCTCTTGCTCAGGCTGGTCTCGAACTCCTGACCTCGAGCGATCCACCCGCCTCGGCCTCCCAGAGTGCTAGGATTACAGGCGTGAGCCACCGTGCCCGGCCTTAAATATCTAATTCTTTAAAATAAAAAATAAAGGCCACATCATTGAAAAGTAACTACAAATACTGCAATTTAATATCATTGTTGTGTATTCTTTGTATAATACTAATAGCTTTCTTTTACAAAAGCCATTTGGAGAATAAGCATAGTTTAAAAATGACACACATTTTACTGCCAAATACAGACACACAAATAAATTGTAGATAATCCTGAAAACTATGCATACTTCAAGTGTAACCCAACAACTTTTTCCCAAATGGCCACTTTCCTTTCAGTAAATTAATATAATATAATCTTCACTTACCCCACTAACGTCCTAGCTCAAAATCTGATTGTGACTATGATGTCTAACCATCTGTGGTTCAAATGGTTCCAGTACCAAACAAAAGACAAAATAGAGTACATGAACCAAGACATAGCCCACCTCGACTTCTTATTCAGTTACATATATCATTCCTGGAGTAGGACAACGTGGGAGGACACTCCCTGGGAAGATAGATGGAATCCATTAGGAATATTTATAATTTCTTGCTAAAGAAGAAAACATATTTTACTTCATAGAATCTTCTAAGTCATTTTATTCATAAAACAAGTGTTAACAAGTAGCACTGCTCTCCCAGTCTAGTGGGAAGGCTAAGAGTGAAAATAAATTATTGCAATTCACTGATACATGCCTCATTATAGTGGTATGAGATATGCAACAAGTGTTAAGGGTAAATCAAAGCAGGCAAAATGAACTCTGCTGAGAGGGATTAAGGACAGCATTAGACTCTTGGAAGATGAATGGTTGGGAGGGAAGGGAAGAGAATATTCCAGGCAATAACATGCAGAGTCACAGAAATCTGAAATACCATAGCTTTTTCAGGGAGCCATAACTCATTAGATATTACTGAGGTATAGGGTATACACTGGGGGGCTGAAAGAAACCCCTAGGGAGAAAGTACATACACCCAGGCCACAATAGCCAAGAATACCAACTTTACCATGTCACTAGGAATGGGAAAAAAACCTAAAGCATATGACTCATGTTTTAGAATAAACGTTAAAAAGAAAAGATGTACATAAGCATGGACTCAATCAGTATACAAACTGGTTTTATTAAGAGCCTTCTCTAAACTTCAAAACAGTACAGGCCGGGCACGGTGGCTCACGCCTATAATCCTAGCACTCTGAGAGGCCAAGGCGGGAGGATAGCTTGAGCTCAGGAATTCGATACCAGCCTGAGCAAGAGCAAGACCCTGTCTCTACTAAAAATAGAAAGAAATTAGCCAAACAACTAAAAATAGAAAAAATTAGCTGGGCATGGTGGCGCGTGCCTGTAGTCCCAGCTACTCGGGAGGCTGAGACAGAAGGATTGCTTGAGCTCAGGAGTTTGAGGTTGCTGTGAGCTAGGCTGACGCCACGGCACTCTAGCCCAGGCAAGAGAGTGAGACTCTGTCTCAAAAAATAAATAAATAAATAAAAACAGATAGTACAAGGGACTTGTTGCCAAAAATCCCAGGACTGGTAGATGCTGGCATCAGAGGTTATGTGCTAGGAGCGACTGATGCAACTCCAACATTCAACAGCCAGATAATCATTACCACATTATGTAACCTGGCCACCTCACTTACAAAGTGAGGAAGATAGGAAAAATTCTCTCTAAGGCTTCTACTAACACAGAAATTCTAAATATAGGCTACCTTTTGATCACCTAATATTTGTAAGGCACTTTACAGAGGACCTTGGTATTTACGTATTTAATACCTAGAGATTCAACTATTCATGAATGACTCAAAGGTAATCTATAATTTTGTTGAAACTCAAAATTTGAATTGTGAACACTACAAGGCTAATCTCAAAAAAACAAATCATTTAGGTAGTAATGACTCTGGCCAACTGTCCCGTATGCTAATCTCAAAGGGCCTCTATTCTGTTCTACTTACTTCATATGCACTTCTTGCGGGGAGTTACATGTTATAGTAGTCATGTAAATTTGAGGTTTCAAAAGGACCTTGCTATATCCCTTGATAATGTCAAGGGTGTCCTAAAATAGACACTTTACATTCTCATCTAATCCAAAGAAAAGCCTCAAAAGTAAGGTATTGATTGTATCAGCAGTATTTACAGGTGAAGAAATGAGGGATTTGGTTCTCTTAACAAGTCTTTGACACTGTTTATATTGAGAGAAGTGAGAGAAAGAACCTATAACTAACGACATTACCAATGCAGACAGTGAAAGGTTTAAAGGCTAAAAAAGTAAATAATGAATAATAAAAGTACATAATGAATTGAGCCAACTGTTTAAGCAATTGTAAATTCATTTATTCATAAGACTAGGGGTCAATAAAGTACCCACAAAACTGAACAACCACATTACACTGAAGTTATTCTTCTTTCATTCTACTCTGCTAACTGGAGAACTTTAGAAATTCCCCATTTTTTTTTTTCAAAAAAGTAGGAAAATGAAAATTAACTTGTGCTGACTTTTATATGTATTTATTTGTTATATTTAAATATATTAAGTACAGTTAAATGTAGCTTATTGTATATTTATATATTTATTACAATTATAAATTAATTAATATAAATCTAAACTTGGTCCAGACTCAATACATTTTTTAATGAAAAGATGTAACACATCTTTTGTGAAATATACTCATTAGCAATCAGCAAAATAAAAATTAAGATACAATTTCCTTGTATTCATTTTTAAAAGTACCTGTAATATTTAACATTAGCAAGGCGATAGGTAGAAAGATATTTTTCTGTTTTGCTACTAAGATGTAAATTAGTACCACCTTTCAGGTAAGTGATAAGTCAGTATTTCTCAAAATAGAAATGTGCATATTTGTATTTCAAGAACTCTATCATGCAGAAATACTCAAGGAATTACACAAAGATATGGATACAAGGTTGTTCACTGAAATATAATTTGTAATAATTAACAATGGGCAATAAAAGCCTACCAATAAGGGAAGGAAGGATCATATTACAGTATTTTCATGTTATGGAATACTAAACAGGCATTCAAGAGAATAAGATAACTCACAATGTCTGATATGGAAGGATTTCCTTGATATTTATTCAGTAAATAAGACCAACTACAAAACACTATGGATAGCATGATGCCACTTTTGCCTTAACAAGCCAAATTTCTAAAAGTGTATATATCTATATCTGTATGTGAGTACATGTATTTCTAGGTATATGAAAAGGTCTGATTCTAATAAAGGGGTATAATAAGCCCAAGATTACTCCACGGTAAGACTCTCTAGAGATAAATATCCTCTCCCCTCATTCTCCTTCCACCCTTTAATCTCCTTTCAAGTACTTCCCCTTGACTTCACCCAACTGTAAATCAGAGAACAGTACTACCCCACAGGTCCATCTCCTGGTGCAGACAACGAGGTAGAAAACGATGGAGAGGGGATCCAGAGGACAAATAGAAGACATCTAGCAGAACAATACAGAATTAAGCAAAATGACGTTATAAAACATTACCTAGAGTATGATTACTATTTTTATTTATATGTACCTTATAGAGTGGTATACCTAGATATAATATTACATTACAGTTGATTTTATATATTTTTTTCTTATATATCTTTGTTAATTTTGATAAAATGAATGTGTCATAAAAGAAAAGTAAATAAGAATTCCAAAAAGCAAAAGCAAAACAAAAAAGGTCTGCAGAAGTTCCATATCAAGATGAAATATCTAGGCGGGGTGTGGTGGCTCACGCCTGTAATCCTAGCATTTTGGGAAGCCAAGACAGAAGGATGGCTTTGAGGTCAGGAGTCTGAGACCAGCCTGAGCAAGAGTGAGACCCTGTCTCTACAAAAAGTAGAAAAATTAGCCAGGCGTGGTGGCGTGTGCCCATCATCCCAACTACACTGTAGGCTGAGGCAAGGGGATCATTTGAGCCTAGGAGTTTGAGGTTGCAGTGAGCTATGATGATGCCACTGCACCACTGTAGCCCAGGTGACAGAATGAGACCCTGTCTGAAAAGAAAAGAAAGGAAAAGAAGAGAAGAGAGAGAAGAAGAGAAGAGAAATATCTAACATTGTTCTCTCAAAAACACTATTAAAACTACAGTGAAAGGAATTTTTTTTAGTCCTACACCTACAAAGACAGGAATAACCAACAACAAAGAACAACATTTTAAAAGCTGGAAAGCAGGAAGCCAAGTGTTGACTATCTTGGCAGACCTGAAAAGGCAAAGCATAAGCCAGTAGAGGAAAAAGTTGAGAACAAAACATGCAGAATCCTCAAAAGGCCCAGGAACCGGAAGCATTAAGCTACCTCTGGATGCAAATGGGGATGAATTAGAGTTTCCCAAAATAAAGAGGATTAGGTGAAAACTGAGAAGTAGATTCCTAGATCCCCTTCTCTCTCCACACCTCTGGGTTAACTGTTCCTCTACTACCCCTGCATACCTACAAGTCTATTCTCTAGTGAAGCTGAAACAGGGTTTCTCGATTCGGGGATGCACAGGTGAGGGCATGGTTATTGCTCTGAGGACAGTGGGATTAAGTGACCATATAGACACTGAATCTTGAATGCTGAGACCTCAGACCATCTTCCCTCACTGGGCTCTCAGATGGCTGGCAACAAGATCTTTAGAGCCCAGCCTGAGCAAGAGCGAGACCCCGTCTCTACTAAAAATAGAAAGAAATTATCTGGCCAACTAAAAATATATATAGAAAAAATTAGCCGGGCATGGTGGCACATGCCTGTAGTCCCAGCTACTCGGGAGGCTGAGGCAGTAGGATCGCTTAAGCCCAGGAGTTTGAGGTTGCTGTGAGCTAGGCTGACGCCACAGCACTCACTCTAGCCCGGGCAACAGAGCGAGACTCTGTCTCAAAAAAAAAAAAAAAAAAGATCTTTAGACCTAGGCCAGCACTATCCAGTAGAACTTACTACAATGATGGAAACGTTCAGTAGCTGAGCTGTCCAAATGGTAGCCAGTGGCTACATAGCTACTGAGCACCTGAAATGTGGCTAGTGCTTAGGAATTGAATTTCTAATTTAAGTTTATTTAAATCTAAATAGCTGTATGTGGCTAGTGCCTACAGTACTGAATAGGGAAGCTCTAGGCACAAAACTGGAACATATTTCTCAGAGGAATCTAACAAGGACATGAAGAAAGATGAAAATACAGAAATACCTGGGGATTCCCTAATAAGCAGCCCACCTAAATCACCCCCCAGTGAAACCCAAAGTTCATAAGCCTCACCTACATACAAGCTTCTAATTGGCTTTTTAAGTTACTCACTTTTTATTTTGAGCAGATAAGAATACATAGTCTAACATGATAGTAGAGACTAAATTAAACAGAAAAAAGTATACTTGAAGGAAATAAACTATTCAGGGAGAAAAAAACTTCAAAGAAAACTATCTTTAACATTTTCAAGAAGATAAGAAACACTAGGAAACAAGACTAACATATTCTTGTGGTAAAATAAAATGAAGAAAAAAATACTCAGAGAATAAAAGAGCTACTGGAAATTTAAAACAGCAAAAATTAAAAACATAACAAAACAGTATGAAGTTGAGAAAATCTCCCCCAAAAGTCAAGCAAAATATAAAGAGATGGAAAGTAGAAAGAATGTTAGAGGCCAAGACAGGAGGTTTCATATGCCAATGATACCCAATCCAAAAAGAGAGCAGAGAGACACTGAAGGGCAGGAAATGAGCAACAAATAATTCAAGAAAATTTCCCAGAACTGGAGAAAATGACATTCCACATTAATAGAGCCTACTGAAAGCCAGAGTAACTGATGAAAACAGATGCTCACCAAGGCACACCACTGTAAATTACAGAACAGTGAAGACAAAGAACATTCTACAAAACTTCTGGAAAGGAAAAAACAAGTCACATACAAAGGTACAAAAATTAGATTGGTTTTGGACTTCTCAACAGCAATACCAGAAGACGAAAACAGAACAATGCCTAAAAATTTCTGAAAAAAATAATTTCCAACCCACCAATCTATCAATTATATGTTAGGATGATTAGTATAAAAACACTATCATACACGCCAGGTGTCAAAGTTACTTCCCATACCACCTTTCTTTTAAGAAACTACTGGAAAATTGTCTCCACTAAAACAAAGGAGTAAACAAAGACTCCTGAAGGCAGATGATAAAGGATGACAGCCATGCATCAGACAGAGAAGACATTCAGCCCAAATTAGGGGAAAGTGACTAAAGAGAAAGACTCTCTGAAAGTTGTATCACCAAAATCCTTGCTACTGAACAAACCATCTTTTTGAGCCAAGAATAGAATGTCCAGGTGAACCTGTGTCCTGGCACAAATTCTACTCTGTACTTGGCTTCTTGACCATGTGCTAATAAAATTCCTGCTCTCCCTTCCATACTCAGTTTCCTGATCAGCTGCTGACAGTCATTTGATCTGTCATAAGTACTTTGCTCTGACCTATTCCTGAGAAATGGAGGCAGGGCATGGTGAATTTAGAAGCAGAAAATATATTCCCAGTGGACAGCCAACACCTTCAGAGTCCTGCCAGATGCCCTGACTGTGGTGGACGCTGTCTGTTTCCTAGGACTTCCGTTATGCATGAACTTGCCCACTACCTTCCCCAGAAAAGGATCTAGTCCACTCTCTAGGAAATGAAGTCAGACTATCACCCAGAGACTTTGTACCTCTTGGAGCCTTCACCTAATAATGGTGGCAGTGTTAGAGTACACTCACTACTCAACTTTTTTAAAAAACAACAAATATATAGATATTATATGTATCTTTATATATTACATATATATTTATTTATATATAAATAATCTCTCTCTGTATACATATATATAGAGAGAGAAGGGATGTGTGTATTAGTTCAGAGATATATGCACAGGTGGTAAAATTTTAAAGAAAAGCAAGGAGATGACTAACATAAAAGGATAATAATAGTTGTGATGGGGGCACACGGTTATTTACTCACAATGTTCTATTTCTAAAGGATGGTGGCTACAAGTATGTTCACCAACAATGCTTTTTAGAATATCAATGGCTAGACTTAGAGATTTTTGCCAATCTGTGCACATACCATATACCATAAAGTCTTCTAATTACATGGTACATTAGCAACAACAAAAAAGTTTTTAGTGTTCACTGCCCTTGGTGGAAACAGGGAAGGCACAGAGCTTTCACTTTTTAATTCATGTACTTTCATATTACTCTAATTTTTTAAAGAATTAGCATGCATTATTTTACAATTAAAAATAATTATAAAAATTTTAAGAACAATTAATTAATCCACATTAGGATTCTTTGTTACAGTCCCCAAATACTCTACCAGAAAAGGCTATTCTTGGGAGTCAGTTGAAACAAATATATTGAATGAGTTGAAAATTTTTCCAAGACTACTCCAAAATAAATAAACAACATGTTGATCTTGATTCAAATGAAAAAATCACATACAAAAAATTAAAGTGTGAATACTAATGTCAATTACTGGATATATAGTATATGCCTATATAATAGTCATTATTGCATAATGATAACTTAGCAATGAAAATAAAAATGTTTTAACAGCTAAAATAATCAGAACCTGATTACTGAGATTACTCTGCAATCTGAAGGAATTTAACTATGTTCATTATTTAAACAGTTGAAGGCAGGCCAGGCACTGTAGCTCATACTTGTAATCCTAGCACTTTGGGAGACCAAGGCCAGAGGTTTGAGATCAGCTTAGGCAACATAGCAAGACCCCATCTCTACAAAAAATTTAAAAATTAGCCAAATGTGGTGGTACACACCTGTTGTCCTAGCTACTTGGGAGGCTGAGGCAGGAGGATCACTCAGGTGCTTAAGCCCAGAAGTTTGAGGCTATAGTGAGCCATGATCAGGCCACTACACTGCAGCCTGGGTGACGGAGTAAGATCTTGTCTCTTAAAAAAAAAAAAAAAAAAATAGTCGAAAGCAGATGCTCTTTATGCACTACTCATCTGGTAAACTTCACAACCAGACACAAACACCCTAATTTAGTTTATTTTTTTTCACAAATAAGTGAAATATTTATGAGCTGATTAATTTCTTTTAAATCCATTGATGCATGCTAATTTGCACAGCCCCATTCTGATGAACATGTCTTACCTGCATTTTCTTTGTAACAGCTGTTGAAGAGTTTATACAAGCCTTTCTGTGTACCCTAAAAGGACCCATAAAATTTTTTCAGAACTTAGTAACATAAACATATCTGTATTGCCTGATGAAATGATATGTCTTCTTTATTCCCCCAATGAGAACTGTATTTGTTTTCCTTTTAAGCCTCAAGGACAGAAGGCTCATAGCTAAATTTAACATTCAACTCTAGAAACAAAGATTATGGTTATTATTATCCCTTTCTCCTCTTATAATGTTTTATTTTTATTCTTACTAGCATTATCACATATGTCTTTTATTATAAACCACTGTAAATTCTTTTAGGAAGCAGATTATTAACTAAAAATAAATAGAATGTCACCATTGGTGACCTTACTTATTTTACTACCTAAAAAAAAAAAAAAATCAAGTCTTTATTAAAGCATGGTGTTGGGAAACTACTAGAAATTTTTATTAAGAATTTATGGTAAAAATATCCTGAAGACAAAAAAATGTATGCTCCTTTAATAAGCAAATTATCAGAAGAAACAAATAACAAAAATTAGCCAAAAAGAACTCAGGACACCTTTCTGTATCAATTAAGCATTTATAATGCAGGCACAGGATGCTGAAAAGATAATATATAAAGTTTACTCTGGCACTTTGACCTGTTTGGGGGGGAGAAAAAAAGATAATAACAGGAAAGGGACAAACTACACAGTTCTATTCTTCCTGAAACAGCACAAGAGAATAATACTTTCCCAGATATAAAAAGGTTTTCCATGGTAACTGACATGTTAGTCATAAGACTTAGAAGAAATAAAACCACAGTTCACCAATTCTGATAAAACACAATAGGACAGTAAGAGCAGAAGGAGGCCAAACTTCAGTCACAACTACCCAAAATGAAGCAAAAAAGAACTTTCAAGAAGCAATGGATTTCAGTAAACAAACCTGTTAACTCCCTGGGGAGAGTCTGCTCTGAGAGTTCTTAGAACTGGATTAAGGGTGGCTAGGATTATGTCAAAATGATACCACTTACCTCTTATATCTCTTATTTATCTCTTGAGGTTCAGTGAGAGATAAAATTATCTATCTAAATATTCACAATTCTCTAAACCCTGATGTAATTCTTTTACTTGAAATGTATTCAAAAGTTAATACATGGAAATAAGTAGAAAGTATACACTTCATGATTCTATTTATCTAAAGTTCAAAAACAGATAAACTAACTCATAGTGTTAGAAGTATGGATAATGATTATACCGGGGGAATTGTGAAGCAGGTATAGTAACTGAAAGAGGTACCAGGGAACTTTTAAGATTTTGGTAATGCTTTGTTGTTTCTTGATTCAGGTGCTGGTTACATATGGTGTGCTTGCTTTATGAAAATTCACTGAACTGTACATTTGTGATTTATGTATTTTTCTATATGTATATTATATTTCAACAATATTTACCAAAAATGTTTATATATTAATATAAAATAATTAAAACCAGATACTTTAGAAACAATTCAATTAGATATATACAGTTTATAGGACGAAAATTCAAGTGGTCAATAAACATACAAATGATCAACCTCACTATTTTTAAGAAAATGCATATTAAAAAAATAAAACTCCATTTTTCCCCTAGCAGATTGTCAAAAAAAAGTCTAAATTTTGCCTTTGATATTCTATTAGGTCATTAAATATGAAATGTCCGCTTTTGAATCACAACTTTAGTTTATTATATCTCAAACAAGAGGCAGTACAATTAATCAAAGTATGCGCCTAAACTATCAACACAGGTTTGTCATCTTGCTGGTAGCTTGTTTATGCCAGCAGCCAAGAAGCCTGGAAAGTGAGTGGTGATGAAATCATGAAAGGTGTTTTCCACAGCTTGTTGAGAACTGAGTATTTTTCATTGCAAGAAGTGGTCCAAAGCCTGGAAGAAGTGGTAGTCAGTTGGTGCAAGGTCTGGTGAATATGGTGGATGACAGAAAGTTTCCACATCCAGCCTCTGTAGCAGCTTTGTTTGTGCAACATGTGGTCCGGCGTTGTCTTACAAGAGGATTGGCCTGTCTCTATTGACCAGTCTCAGCTGCTTAATCACAAGGATCCTCATCATTTCCTCCAAGTGGTTGCAGTGGACATCCACTGGAATCAATTGACAAGGTTTCATGAAGTTGTAGTGGATAATACCAGCGCTGAACCACCAAATAGACACCATTAGCTTTTTTTGATGAATAATCGGTTTTGGACTGTTTTGGCACTTCATCTTTATCCAACCATTGTGCCGAAGAATCCATTTTTCATCATACATAACAATACAGTGTCGAAATGTTTCACCTTTATGTCATGACCACAAAGAAAGGCAAGCTTCCAGATGATTTTGAAACCGCCCTTTACACAAATCAATAACAGGGTACAAGGCGAGAACTGTGGTAAAGGCCTAGCTAAAAATAATGATAATAGTTAGTCACTATTCCCCTGTTTGCTTCTCTGTAATTGCCACTCTAGAGCCACGCAGCTGGTAGTCATAAAGATTCTTAATTCCCCTGTAGCTGGTGTTCATAAAGACTCTTAACTTTCTCCATAGAAAACATCACCTTTTTGAAACCTAAAGGTAGTTTTTAAGATATCCTCCAGGCCCTGCATTCCAGTGGATCGGTCAATTCACGCAGACCAGCAAGCAGCCCATATCAAGAAGCCCACTCAACTGGAATTGTGACCTGAGGGACTGAAACAACACAAAAAGATGATTCCTACATCCCTATAATTTTGCCCCAATTAACAAACCTAATTGCCTAGCCCTTGCCTGCCAAATTATCCTTAAAAACTCTGTCTCCCAAATTCTCAGAGAGGTGGATTTGAGAAATTTCTCCCAACTCCCTGCTTAGCTCTATGTGGAATAAAGACTCTCTGTCGTAAAACCTGCTGACTCTGTGTATTGGCTTCTTGGGCAGCGGACAAATGAACCTAGTTGGGCAGCAACAATTTCTCTTCTGACACTCATTTAATTCATGTGGAACCCATCTATCCAGCTTCTTTACCTTGCAGATTTGTTTCAAATGGTCCAATATCTTCGGAATAGTAACGTCAAACCTTGCTGCTAATTCATGCATAGGTTAAGATGGATTCACTTCCCCTAGAGCTTTCAGCTCATCATTATCCACCTTGGTCTCAGGTCATCCACGTGGCTCATTTTCAAGATTAAAATCACCAGAACGGAACTTCTCAGACCCTTCACGTACTGTGCATTCATTAGCCACATCCTTCCCAAACACTTTGTTGATATTTCGAGCTGTCTACGCTGCATTGGCTCCATGATGGAACTCATATTCAAAAATAACATGAATTTTGTACTTATCCATGGTTTCACAAAAATTGTTCTAAAAAATTTTGAAAGATAATCAGAAGCCAAAACATGCATTTGAAAGAATGAGGATGTATCTTCACAATAAACATAAAATAAGAAGCATCAAAGTGAAATGTCAGAGACAGCAACTGTCAACCTTCGCACTTAAGGAAATCGGACATTTCATACTTAATAACCTAATACACATCATCTTTGGTGCTCTTGCCTTCACAGCTGAAGGGAGTATAAAGTGGTACGGCCACTTTAGAGGGCAAACTGATAAGTAGCTATTACAATTTTCAATATGTGTACCATCATGAATTCCTTCTCAGTATTTACCCTTCACAAATACTCAACTGCATGTACAAAGATGTTTCACTGCAGCATTTTCTGTAACAGAAATGCTACTGATTCCTATTTTTCCATGATCCTATAATCAAAGCAAAAAATGATTAAATGGTAAGTCAGAGATACCCCATACTTCTTAGCCAAAAGATTGTTTACCACACTTTAAGTTCAAAGTAAATTTTTACAAAGTAAAAAATACTGAAAACATAACAAGATAAGAATGTTAAAAATACACTAAACTAAAACTACACTGACACTACCAAGGATCCTGGGCCTAACAAAGGTCACTCAAACCATCATTTAATTTACTTCATAGTGTTTATCTCCATTCATTTGAAGTTTAAGCTCGTGTTTTGTTTTTCCCATCATGAGATACAGAGCTAGCTAGTAAAACATATAATTAAAGAACAAAGTGATCAAGGCATATGGACTATCAGAAAGCAAGAAGTTTACTAAAACTAAATCCATATATATAAAATATGAGCATATATACATATAAAAGGAGCATATATATAAAAGATAAAGTTCTAGCAGAAAACAGTCATTTAAAAAGTTACCAAAAACAGAATGGCCATTTCTGACTATATCCATGTCCACTTTATTCAAAAGCATACTCTTTAAAAAGAGAGAAAAAGGAACAAGGTAAAATACCTGTCTAAATTTACCATGTTATTTTAATCATTTCATTTAAACAGAAAATAAGCACCAATTAGTCATTCCACAGTCATTAAAATCTCATATGATATTTGCACTATCAAATACTAATCAGTAGGAAGGTTGAGGGACCTGGCTTATGTTCACAGTGGCACAGCCAGTTATGACAAAACTAGACTAAGACTTCCCATCTCCTGTGACCAATTGTGTGTTCTTTCCATTAGAAAGGGATCACAGAAGGCTAAGGCAATCAACTAAAACACTGAGAACGAATTAAGGCTACTAAGGCAGTCAACTAAAACACTTAAGAACAAATTAAGGCTAAGGCAGTCAACTAAAACACTGAGAACGAATCAAGATACAAACAAGGTCTGGGCCTTGAGGAAGGACAGAGCTCAGTCAAGCTAAGACAAAATGCAAAGACTGAAGAGGCAGACCTCTTCATGTTATTTCTTATGGTATACATTGTAGAGTGACTGGTTAGTCACAAGAAAGTTTTTCCAAAGTCTCAGATTCCTGTTGGGTTTTGTTCCTTCTAAATTGTTTCAAACAATATGAATTATTAACAGCAAGATTCTTTTTAATAAAATGTCACCAATTTTTTCTGCATAAATAGCAAGTATGCTATATTTTAACAATTTCCTGTTATTACACAAGGCTTCCTTGTAAGATGTAAAAGTTAAAACCACATATAACCACACTAAGTGGAACACTACTATATGAAAGATCATTTCATAAAGAATAATTAGGGTAAATCTAGTATACCTCCTGTTATTTAAGAGATTACATTCCTTGTTCAAATGACTTATTATAGGCCTCAAAACGTTAAATAGAGTTACAATATGACCCAACAACTCCACTCCTAAATATATACACCCAAGTGAAATGAAAACATATGTGCACACAAAAACATGTATATGAATATTCATAGTAGCACTATTAATAATAGTCAAAGTGGAAACAAAACAAATGTCCTTCACTTGCTGAATGGATAAACAAAAGTGGTATATCTATCAGTGGATGTTATATAACCAAAAAAAAGGAATGAAGTATTGATACATACTACAACATAGACTTTGAAAACACTATGCTAAGCGAAAGAAGCCAATCACAAATGGCCACATAGTATATGATTTCATTCATATGAAATGTCCAGACCAGCAAGGTATAGAGGCAGAGAGTAGATCAGTGGTTCCTGAGGGCTGGGGACAGGAAGAATGGGAGGCGACTACTACTAAGGAGTACAAAATTTGTTTGCGAGATTAAAAAAATAGTTCTAAAATTAGATAGCGGTGATGAATGCTCAGCTCTGTGAACAGTCTAAAAACCATTGACTTGTACACTTTAAATGGGTGAATTGTATAGTTGTAAATTACATCTCAACAACAAAAAAAATTAATTAGCTCAGAGATTACCAAGACATGAATAACTCTAACCAAGTCTATACTAGGTGTCACGAATGCTGAAAGGGAAGAGAAATTATAAGGATAACTACCATCTTAGAAATTAGAAAAAAAGAACACATGTAAAAAAAGCCAGAGAACAAAAGGGGACTAAAGACAAGACAGAGTGAAATCACTTTGAACAGGAAAAAAGACTAGACAGAAATACATCAAAATGTGACCAACAGCTGTCCCTGCATAGTGAGACTATCTTTGATTATTTCCTCTCCCTTTCACCTTTATTTTCCAAATTGTATTCAAAGAGTATTATTTTTATAACAAAAACAAATCCCAACAACATTTGTTTCAAAGGGAAAAATTAGAAGAAAGGATTTCTTATATTAAGGAGTTAGATAAAGCCCATCACTAATACATCTATCATTGAGAGTAGGGTTAACCTGTAACAAGAAGTATGCAATTTGAATTATACAATGTTAAAGATATTGGTCCAATGTTTTTCATATATAAAAGAGTTGATATTCTTACATCAGTAATTTTTTTCTAATATAAGATTACTGGTATACACTGGAAGGCATAAAATATTACTATGGCAGGGAGGCATCTAACAAGTGATTTGACAGAACAAGAAATAAAATGCTTTCCCTTGATGTTTCATATTACAATTCTATAATAACACAAACTGCTCATATTTACAAAATCTATAGTTATGTCATTACCTTTAATAAAAGATCTTTTAAAAGTTAGATATTAACATAAACTGAATTAACACACTGCCATTTGTCAAATAAAACAAAGATAACTATCATTCATAGTATTTTTTTTCTATTAATACTTACAAAGCAAAATGAAGAAAATATTTAAATCAGTTTTCCTCTTACAATCTATTCTTCGCACAGCAAAGGGCAGTTTACCCACAGATGATTCGTGGAATGTATTCAAGGATTCAGTGCCCTAAAATTATATGCTAAGTTATGTGTGTGTTTTTTTCTGCAAAAAGGATCTCTAACTTTTATCAGACGGGTTTGTAACTCAAGAGTTAAAGTACTGCTGCTTTAGAAAAACAATTCAATGGGAGTCTAAAACGATCTTCTGCTAGAAACAAATTTTAGAGAAGTTCTTAATTCTCAAGAAACTATGCTGTAATTTTCAAGAAACTATAATTTTCATTCATGAAACAAGTTTATCAAGTATCTAGGGAATGAGGTAGAACCAAGGATAAATCATATATAGTCACTATTCCATAAAATAACTCTAACTTGAGAAGTCAAAAAATCCAAAAAGTACTAAAGAAAAGGTAGAAACAAGAGATTTGTTACTTATATGTATATCATATATCACAATATTATTTTATTTGTTTTAGGTTTTAATTTTTAAATATTTGAGATGTCTTATTTAACAACTCATAATATGAATGGAATCAATTTTTGATTCAAAGCATTTCTGATTGAATTCTATCAACCATGAAATTCTGTTTGAATGTTACAAATGTTATAAAACACTTTTTTCTGGCTCATTTTGAAAGACAATGATTGGGTTTTGGTTCATGTATACAATTATATTTTGTACAAATAACAGGGTTAATATCTGGAACATCTGCTTTGCTAGCATTATTTCTGTGACCCTTTTTTCTTCAAGACTCACAAAAATCAAAGCAAAAAACAGATGGAGAATGACCCTAGAATTTTCTCCATGTATTTTAAAGTGTTTCATGTAACATGTTCTTGCCACCAATAAATAAAAATATAGATGGGGAAATTAATATGAATGCCAATAAAAATATTTCATTTGGTAATAAAAGCACATGAGGCCTTAAGAAAGACAATTGATACAAAATTTTTAAAAATTATTTATAGGGTCTACAAATGTAATTATTTGATGGCAAAAGGAGGTAGTTTTCAGAACAGTATAATGCAATCATTAATATTACAGGAGACATCTCTAAAAATTTGATCAATTTAAAAACCACATTGCCTATACAATCATATAGTACAGAAATTCTGAGTTCAAAGAAGCTTTAGAGATAATTTAGTCCACTGGTTTGCAAACCGTTTTAGCCATGAAACCCTTTATTCAAAAATCCTACCAACAAATCTCTTATATAAAACAAATCAAAACAGGGCTGCTCTAATTCAGTTTCCCCTTACCCCTAGTCTCCACTCCTCATCTCTGCCTAGACCTCTCCTCCCTGGGGGTGTTAAAGAAAATCATTTGAAACCAGTGGCCCAGGCAAACCCTTCATATCCCAGAGGAGACAACACAGATCAAGCGTCACTCTTTTTCTTTTCCTTACTGCAAAAAGGATTTCTTATCTAGACTGCCTAGTAGTTTGTTTATTCCTCACAAAGTTAGTCACAAACCTAATCTTAGAGATACAAGGGGACTTAGGGCAGGTCAGGACTTCCCACTCTTAATGTGGTCTCTCTCTAGTCTATTCTGCATCTATTAAAATCGATTTCATTACAATGAGCCTTTTTTCAGAAACCATTAAAAGACATGGGGGGAAGACAAATACTGTATAATGAAGTACTTTACATACAATATTCCAATTCTCACAACTCTGCACATTCTACAGTTGAAGAAAGTGAGCTCAGAAACATTCAAACATGCCCAGACCATATAACTGGCAAGGAGCAGAGCCAGGATTTAAACCCACATCCATTTGACTCCAAAGCCTGTGCTCTTTCCAATAAACGACTTTACATTTGTGTAGCACAAATTTCAGGCTATGAAAGAAAAGAGGAATCCATGGTGTAGGCAGAGAAAAACAGCCATATATTCTCCAAAATAGTATCAGAGTGACAGGTATCTATTAACATAGGCACCCTAAGTTATTAGCATCACTGAAAGGAGGTAGTAAAGAGTATGGCAGATAATACATTTAAAAAAGAAGAAGAAACAAATTAACCATAAGACCAACAAAAAGCAAAGCTCAGTTTTAATTAATGAGGCCTACCAGAGGAAGGGAAAGAAAGTTTAAGAGACAGATACTTGGGGAATCAACAATGAGAAATGGAATCATGGCATGTAAGTGAAAACATGAAATCCAAAAATTAAAAAATTATAGTCAGAGGCTGCTACAAATGAGTAAATTATTCAAAATAAAAATTATTTACAGAAGAGTAAAATGTCTTTCAGATATTTAACAAGACAAAAATATTAATACAAAGTCTACCATTTTAAATAAAATTTCAACTTATCTCTAGAAGATCACTATCCTTGATTAGCTAGAATCTTGATGAAAAAGAATTCAGTGTATAGGCTCTAAAGTTAAAAATATAAAATTGAGCTACTATAAAATTCCACATAACTGATAAACTACAGATTGAGACCGGAGGACAAATTGAGACTGGAGGATAAACACAGGGCATCTTCCCTGTCAATTTTACTATATTTTGGAAATACTACTTTTGTCTTCAAACACAAGCACAAAGAGTAGATTATAAAATTCTCATGAAACTTACAATCTAGCAGGAGAATCAAATTCTGAAATAAGTAAATAGTAATACTGTATTAATAATAAAGGCTATGGAAGTGTATAACATGAGCTGTGTGCTCTTCTAGGAAGGCCAGACAAGGCTCCCTGGACTAATGCAGTAGAGCTAAAATAGAAGTGCTGTTTTGCTTTCCGCTTTTTGTGGGTATTTGCTGGGGCTGAGTAGGTGGAGATAAAGGCTGGAGATAGGATAGTAAAGGATAGTTATGTGTGACATCTGGCACCCCTGGGGCAGGTAGGTGGTTTGTCAAGTTCAAGGAACTGAACTGAGATTCAGATTAGAGTTTTAACAATAATAATATACCATCTGCAGAGTATTAAAATAGGACCACATTCTCTTCATAACCCTGGAGAAGGATGCTTGGCTTTTAGTTCACACTAATCCACTGCATTTACATATCACACGTAACATACAGTTTACAAATCATTTTATACTCTCATGTGGCCCTTGTGTAAGGTAGAAATTTTACAGATGAAGAAATCAGTTTGTGCCCAAGGGCATAAAGCCAGAAAATGGAAGCCCTGGAGGTATCCCTGAACCTACCAGATGTCCTCCAGAGTTACTATACACAAGCCTGCACACCGACCACCTACACACTACCCAGAAGAAAGACTCCAACAAACTCCACTGAGAGGCTACTCCCTGCCAGGGGCAGAGTCAGGGGCTAAAGGTACAGTGTGTTGGCACCCTCCCATAGGCTTTCCTTGGCCAACAAACTTGAAAAGAATTGACCCCAATATATTACATGATCTGTATCTCTACAGCAAATAACAAGTCAATGAAAAATGTTTTCATAGAAATTTTTTGAAAACCAAGAAGCACAGAAGTTTTATACCTATTGAACATTTAGGATAGTGCCCCAGGATTCAAGCTCTACTAATAACCACACCTGTATAATCCAGAAAAGTTAATACCAATCCCCATACAACACCCCCTCCTCTGCCCTTTCACTCCCACCTTTACTTTCTTTACCTATGAAATGAGAAGATTTGGTCTAGATTACTGGTCCTCAATGAAACATCACTACATCCTAAGGGCATTTTGGAAATTTGTTGGGGCTTTTTCCTCTTTTTTTCCCCCCCGTGTTTTATTACTTATTGTTTTTTACAAGTGTTTTTATGATACATGGATGAATTGTACAGTGGTGAAGTCAGGGCTTTTAATATACCCGTCACCTGATTACTGTACATTGTACCCAATAGATAATTTCTGATCCCCCACTACCTCTACCCTTCCCCCTTCTGAGTCTCCAAAGTCTATCATACCAACTGAGTCCATGTGGTATTTGTTTTTCCATTCCTGAGATAACTTCACTTAGTATAATGGCTCCAGTTCTACCCAAGTTGCTGCAAAAGACATTTTACTTTTTTATGGCTGAGTAGTATTCCACGGTATATACAGACCACATTTTCTTTATCCACGCATCAGTTGGTGGGCACTTAGGTTGATTCTGTATCTTGGCAATTGTGAATTGTGCTGTGATAAACATATGAGTGCATGTGTCTTTTTGATACAATGACTTCTTTTCCTTTGGGTAGATAACCCAGTAGTGGGATTGCTGGATAGAATGATTTAAGTTTATTTTTAGTTGAAGAGTCTCCATACATAAGAGGTTGTACTAATTTATATTACCACCACACTGTATAAGCATTCCCTTTTCACCACATCTATGCCATCATCTATTGTTTTTTGTCTTTTTAATAATGGGAATTCTGAGAGAGGTACGGTGGAACCTCATTATGGTTTTAATTTGCATTTCCCTGATGAGTAGTGGTGTTGAGCATTTTTTCATATTTCTTGGCCATTTGTTCATCTTCTGTCGAAAAATGTCTTTTCATGTCTTTTACCCACTTTTTAATGTGGTTATTTGTTTTTTCTTGCTGGTTTGAGTTCCTTGTGGATTCTGGTTATTATCCCTTTGTTGGATGTATAGTTTGTGTGTATTTTCTCCCATTCTGTAGGTTGTCTATTTACTCTCTCGATTATTTCTTTTGCTGTACAGAAACTTTTAGTTTAATTAAGTCCCATTTATTTGTTTTTATTTTTGCTGTATTTACTTTTGGGGTATTAGTCATAAATTCTTTGACTAGGCCAATGTCCAGAAGAGTTTTTTCCGAGTTTTCTTCCAGAAGTTTTATGTTGTCAGGTCTTACATTTAAGTCTTTAATCCATCTTGAGTTCATTTTTGTGTATGGTGAGAGATAGGGATCTAGTTTTGTTTTTCTGCATGTGGCTTCCCAATTTTCCCAGCATCATTTATTGAATAAGCAGGCATCCTTTACCCAGTGTATCTTTTTATCTCTGCTTTGTCAAAGATTAGTTAGTTATAGGTGTATGGTTTTATTTCTGGGTTCTCTATTCTGGTGCATTGATCTATGTGTCTACTTTTATACCAATACCATGCTGTTTGTATTACTGTAGCCTTGTAGTATATAATTTGAAGTCAGGTAATGTGATGCTTCCAGATTTGTGGGGTTTTTTCCTTTTTGATTAGGACTGGTTTGGCTATTCAGGCTCTTTTTTGATTTCATATGAAATTTAGAATTGTTTTTTCTAATACTGTGAAAAATTACTTTAGTATTTTGATGGAAATTACATTGAATCTGTAAATCACTTTAGATAGAATGGACATTTTAACAACACTGATTCTTCAAATCCATGAGCATGGGATGTTTTTCCATTTGTTTGTGTCATCAATGATTTCTTTCATCAGTGTTTTGTAGTTATTTTTGTCTTCTAGAATAATCATGCTTTGTATTTTAAATTATTTTCCTTTTATTTCTCCTTTATGTTATAGTTAGAGAATTATATTGATTCATTTTAAGTATATATGGGGTAAAAAAAATTGTTAACTAGCAATTTCATTTCAGGACACTTAGGAGAGTATTAGAAGTATTTATTATGAAATGGGGCTTTGGATTAGATAGTTAAGAATTAATAGACTAGACAATCTCAAAGGTTCTTTCTAGTTCTTTAATTCACTGATTCTACAAATATTTTTAAACACAAATAATGAGACAAAGAATACTGATAGAGAGTGTACATGATAATTTGTGGGCAAGAATAAAAATTTCTAAATCTGCTTCTGTACTTGATTAAATAATTAAATTTATAGGAAAGCAATTATATCCCGTTCCCTAAAATGTTATATATCAGAACACGGTGCACTTTAAAGAAGAGATAAAAATGTCAAAAAATAAAATCAATCTTATAGTAGGGATTTATGAATGCAAGTTCAAAAGGAAGGACTGGCAAATATTCAGCCCATAGGTCTGCATCATCAATTTAAAAAAAAAATCACATTTTATGAAATGATCATACTGTGAAATGAGCCCTGAATCATTAAAATAAAGTTAAATAGACTTACTATACTCCTCTCTACACCAAAACAGAGAAATTAATGATATATTTCCAGAAAAAAAATGATCAAAAATTATTAAAATAGAAAGGTGATGCTTTGGGAATCAACTTTTCCATGGGGGGTGGGGGTGGGATTCAGATATCAAAAAGACATGATATCCCTTTACCAAGCCATTCCAAAAGCCACTGTAGACTATATTATTTATAAAATACATTTTTAATAAATTAACAGAATGTCTACTATAGGCCAGGCCATACACACACACACACACACACACACACACACACACACACACACACAAACACTTATACATGTGTATGTTTACTTACAATTATAGGTTTATATTTTTATATATCATAACACTTAATTATTGTAACAATCTGAAGGGTAGATATTATTGTCCACTTTTACTTATTAGGAACATGAGGTTAAAAGAAATCAAATAACACAGAAATTTCCAGCTATCAGAATCATGTGTAACAAAGTATTTCAAAAATAAGCCTAAAAGCCCATGAGTGAGGAGGAAAAAAAGCTGTCAAAAATTACACAAACTTGACTCTGTAGAAGAGTTCAGCTAAACTTCACCTACTGACTTAATACTATGTACAAAACTATTTTTTAAGTACCTGATGCTAAGAATGCTTAGTGTGTGCTAAGCACTTTCATTTATGTTATCTGATATTTCCATATTTTATTTTATATCATATTTAAGAAACTTATCAGGTTTGATAGTCTCCATTAATCCAGCCCATGAATAAAGAAATGAAAAACACTGGTATCAATCTGCAGCACTTTGAAAAAAATGAAAATGGAAAAAAACAAGAAAAAAAAACAGAAATGAAAAACAGACCAGTTCTTGCCTGGGGTTAGGAAGAGAATGTGACTATATATACGGGGATAGCACAAGGAGTTTTCTGGAGTAAAGGAACTGTTCTGTATCTTGATTATGGTGGTGATTACACAAATCTATACATATATTAATATTCAAAGATGTACACACACACATAAAAAGCCACTTAAAGAAAGTTTAACTGCATTTCCTTAACAGTATGATCTACAACATGCTTGGTATAGAACATTCCTCCTGGACTTCATTTTTTTTCCATGCCACAGTCACAGAGTATGCTTTTAACTAATGAAATAAAATGACTTTATAGAAACATCTTAGTCCTTTAATAATTCAGTTTTTTATACACATTCTAATGAAACAGTGGCAAATATATCGTTTTGAAAACATCAATAAGTTCTGTTGATATATTAACATTTAAAAATCCAAGTTATAACAAAGCCAGACTTTACAAAATTACTGCCTTCCAAATTTCCTCATGAGTTCCACTACATGAAAGCCTACATTAAATAATGAGAAAGTCTATATTAAGTTTTTACTCAAATCACTCCAAGCTCAAGAAGTAGGGAGAGAAAATTTACTATCTACCTCCGTAATGTGCCAGACATTGCTGCATCCTCTTTAAAATGTCTCACTTCACTAGACATTCTCACCGCCCCTGGGAAGGAGGTATCTTTGCAGTTTTACAAAGAAAAAACATGAGGTTTAGCAGGTTAACTGTAGCCCACACTTCTGGGCTAATAAGGTCATGGTGCCAAGATAAACCAGAGCTTTAAAAATAATTGCAAATTTTAGTGTGCCCTGTAAATAAGGGTATAAATTTACCGTATGTAGAAATTTATAAATGAAATTCAGAGTCAGTGAAAAATACTGATTTGTCATCCCTAAATACTGATTTGTCATCTCCAAAAATAGATGCCTGTCAAGTAGTTGCTATGTGATATAAAATTCTTCCAACCACAAAGTCGGAGATTACACTACCAAGCCAATTTCATGCACTGGATTTTATTAGAAACAAAGAAAGCAAGCTCTTCAGTATTTCTTATTACCAAGAACTAAAAATATCTAGCATTTTAAGTCAAGAACATAACTTACTAATGATGTCCATCACATAAGTGGTAAATCAAGGATAAAGTATCATATATCTAAAGCTTTTTTTTTCTCCCTCCATCTCTTAACTTTTTAGGGAGTCCAAATTTCTACTTCTAGAGTTCAAGGTCTTCTACAGTCTGGCCTCAAATTAATTTTTGCAACTTTCTCTAACTCCTTAGCTTCCTAACACTCCAGTACAGACATAGGTGAATTCCTCCTGTTGCCCAAGCTCAATTTATACCTCCTCATGTCAAAGCATTTGCTCCTATACCCTCTCAACTCCATTTAAGGATACTCAACCCATCCTACAAGACCAGCTTGATTTGCTCCTCCTACAGTAACCCTTCCCAAACTACTAGTTCAAAACAGTTTCCTGCTTTCCCTAGAACTTATTTGCCCATTCATAATGTACATAGTATTATTGTACTGAATTGATATTTATCTCATTATTTCTTCATGTGTGCCTTATTTCTACAGGTGAGAGACCTGTGACACCTAATCTTGTATCATCTATAGCACCTCCCACCTATTGTGTGGCCAGAAAATACATATTTTTTTAATTTTAGGTTACAAATTAATTTAAGATGGTAAATATATGTGTTGATACACATGATACAAATATCTAATGCATGCTAAATCTAGACATAGTATTAGTTTCCCTTTGAGAGTAAAAATGTTCAAACCACATGTTCACCTTTTTTGCAATTAAAGCTTCCAAGCAGAGAAAATCCAATGGCAAATTCTGGTGTTTCCTTTTCATACCACTCATTTAAATTATAAAAAGCTTACTGGTTATAATTTGGTCATATACATTTCTCTCCGAAGGTCCAGGGACACCTTCTATACATAAATACAAAATTTGTGGAATACTATCACAAATGCAATTAACAGGCTAAAATTAAGGCATAAACAACCATGTGGTAACTATAAACAAAAATTATTCACTCCTAAAAAATTAAAAATAAATCTACAAGCAAAATATAAATAAAAGCTGGCACTAAGACCACCTACTAAGCTTTTAAATTCTAGTGGGTTACCCATAGACATACTACATTAAATTATAAGAGTTAAAAATATAGCAAATCATAAGGTCACCTAGTTTAACAAGGCAATATAACAGTAGTTAATAGCACTGGTTCTGCAGCCAAACCATATGGACTTGAACTAACTCTATCACTCACTATACTAACTATGTAGCCTTAAAAGCAAGTAATTTAACCTCAGTATGGCCCTACCAGTAATAACAGTACCTACCTTATAGTGTTACTGTTAGTTAAGTGAGTTAATATATGTAAAATGCTTAGAAAAGTACCTGGTATATGGTAAGTGCTCAATAAACATACTATTGAATTTACACATGGCACAAATATATCTATTGTTTCAATTAATTTATCAAACATGTACTTCATCCATGGCCAAATAGGAGATAGTATATTCACAGATGTACATAGGTTTACCAGATATACACTGTTTTTCTTACCTATTTGACTAGATGGTTTCCTACCCTTAGAAACCACACTTTCTCTCTCATTTGGGACCCTCTACAACAGCACTGTCCAATAGAAATTTAATGTGTGCCACATAACTAATTTTTCTTCTAGCAGCCACATTAAAAAGAAGTAAATAATATGCTTAAGCCAGTATGTCCATAATGTCATTTCAACACGTCATCAATCTAAAATAAGTTATTAACAAGATAAGTTTACTTTTTCATACTAGGTTTTTGAAATCTAGCGTGTAATTTACACTTACAGCATATCCCAATTTGCACTAGCCACATCATAAATGATCAATGCCATGAGTCTAGTGATACCATATTGGACAAAATGGTTTAATTAACTTCTGCACATAGAAGTTTGTGCTGCATACCGATGACTCCAAGATTAAACCTATAAAATTTCCATGCAGTATTAAATTTGTTAAAAACAAGTATCAAGAATAATTCAGATATTTTAATTTAAGAGTTCAAAATCTTAGACTTCTCTAACAGGAAGCACTTCAAGGGCCTGGTTTCTTGCAACTCTTTATTTTAAAGATAAAGAAACCCAGAGAAGTAAAGTAACTGAGTGTATCAGCTACCAGGAATATCTACTTTTTGAGTCCTAGGTCTTTCTACAATGAAACTTACTTTTCTTGGAAATCAGGCTAGCTCTAAATCAGCTGAAGCCTGTGGTCAGACTATCCAGGTTTGGATCCCAGCTTGGCCACTTAAAAATTGTGAAACTGCCAACCTATTACTTCTACAGTTGTAAAAATAGAGGTGATAATAGCAATATCTACACATCAAGGAGTTGTGAAAATCAGGTAAGTTAATATATAATATGTAAAGAACTTGGAATAGGAACTGGAGCATATATAGAGTAAATATTGGTTATTTTTAGTTATTAAGAGGAGATTGATACAGCTAGATTAAGATACATCTGTTTGGATTTAGATACAAATGCTTCATGTAGAATATAAAAGTGTGACCAGTTTTTTGCAATATGTTTTAAGTATAATTGCGGGTTACTTATACACAAGTAGCCAGAGCACTGACCGGCTCTCTTCAGGCCAGGCTGAGCCCCCAGGGCACCTCCTGACCCCTGCCTTACACAAACCACTGAACAAAATTACCCTTTCTTCCTTGACCAATCAAGACAGAGCAAGTTCTTTCCTCACTGCATCTTCTGTATGTGGTAAGAAACTGTGAAAAAGCTCTACTTCTTGGAGTGCAAATCCCTCCCTTTCTTTCTAACTGGGTCTAGAGAGGTAAAGAAGATAATATTGTTTGCTTTTATTTTACTCACATTTTATAAATTACATTCTCTGCTTAAAGCTTACTCACCTGAGTGGCTGGAGAGGGGAATCCTGCTATCAAGAGCTACTTCTGAGATACAAAATTTATCTTTAATCAGATTAAGATACTTACGTCAAGTGTTCTCAACTCCACACTAGGACGAGGTCTTTGATAACAGTATGATGGAAAACTGGTTCTATGGCAAACATGATTACATATTGAGAGAAAATGATGTGATAGTTTATTTAATACAAGTTCAGAGTCAATAATTCTAAACATTATAATAGAATCTAAAGAATCTCCCTTAGGTCCAAGGAAGCTGCCTTTAATGAGCATCATCTGTTAATTCCTTATGGAAATATAGTAATGGTGTTGGAAAAAGACATCAAGAACAGAATTCAGGACTGCTGAGAACCTAGTACAATATATAACTCTGAACTCTAAGACCCTTTTTAGCTCTAAAATTCCCAATATCTAGGAAAAGGGATCTAAAAATCCATGCAGCCTAGGTGGGTGGTATCTAGGTGTATAAAGCAAACAGTTATTGAGCACTAAGAATTATTTCCAGAGGAAAAAAAAAAGGGAAGATAATATCTAAGAGTCAGAATCTGAAAAAGCAAGATCCAGGGACAGCCAAACCGTTTTGAATAAAAACCACTGAAAGGAAATAGAAAGCAAGCATGGTTCCAAGGTCAGGGCTATCTCTCAAGCAATCGCCATGCTGGTGAGGTATGTGGCTGCAAAGTTAGCACAGTCTCAATCCCAAATCAGTTATTAACAGAGCATGAAGCCAACTTTACTTTTTTCCCCAAGTTATAAATGAATAATAATCTACTGTTACTTTAGTAGCAAGCTATGAAGATTGCACATACAAGACCAGATTTAAGTCCTGGAATTTTTAAAACCTTATAGCCAAAGTAATCTGATAAAAATTTATTAATGTTCATAATGATTATTGTGCTTCACAGTCTCTAGTCCTAACTGGAACATAATTCATGTGATTTACTACAACTACTACTACTACTACTACTACCACCGCCACCACCACCACCACCATCATACAGCCAAACATTTCTAAAGAGAGCAGTAAGGAAGAGGGTTTTTCACTAGGTTAATGCTGAAGACATCTAAAGCTTTGACAGTTTTTCTTTTTAACAGCTTTATTAAGATATAATTCATATTCCATAAAATCCACCCATTTAAAGTATACAACTTGGTGGTTTTTAGTATATTCAGAGTAGTGCAACAATCACCACAATTCATCTTAGAACACTGCATCACTCACAACTTCAGGCTGAGGAGCACTTGCGGTCCCTCCATTTGGTCCCCCTAATTAACACCTGTTTCTTCAGGTAGCCACATGGTTTCTATTTACTTGATTAAGCTCTTAGCCCAAAGGTCACTTTCTCAGAGAGGACTTCCCTGACCACATAATTTAAAATTGTAACATCAGCCCCACGTAACACACTTTCAGCACCATCCATATTGCCTGCCACCCACCTACCCCTTAAGTCCTCACTTTATTTTTCCAGATACTGATCACATTTAGCATTCCAAATGTTTTACTTATATATTTTCTATAAACTCCAAGATGACAAAGATTTTTGTCTGTTTTATTTACTTCTGTACTCCCAGGGCCTAGAATATGACACACTATAAAAGTTCAATGTTTGTAGAGAGAAGAGGGGGCTATGCTACTACAAATGTCACTATTTTATGTTTGTTTTAATTTATTAAATTATGGATTTTCTATAACATTTTTTCCTCTATAATGAAGAAAGTCTAACTAGAGAAAACTAAAATAAATGGAGTTAACCAAATTTAACACCATTACAAACTCTAACATCTATGCTTTAAAGATTAGTTCCCACCTTTTCATTCCTTCAAGTCTTTATTCAGTGCCTTAGCTATGGACCCTGGGGAATACAAAAGAATTATAAAACAAAGTCATCTTCTTTAAAAGGTCTACAGTCTATGGGAGCAAGACATATATAAAGTAAATTCATACTGTCTTGTTTTCTTCTGCCTTTGTTTTTGACTTTTTTTAAAAAAAAGTGAATAAAAAATACATAGTAAATATCACAGAAGTTGGAGAGGGAAAAAAATGATAATCTGTGTGAACTAGAATAGTCAGGAATTACCTCATACAGGAAGCAGTATTGTTATAGATGTAACTGGGGTAACAAATATACTCAAACACATAACAGCTTGACACACTAGTTTATTTCTTGCATATGTAACAGTCACAGGGTAAAGAGGAGGGACCCAGTTGGTGGGACAGCTCTCTTACACATAGTCTCTCAGGGATCTAGGCTGCTTGCACTGTGGCTCTGCATTTCCCTAGTTCCACATCCATCCAGCAGAAAAAGAAAGAACACAGAAGAACACAACATACTATTTCCACTCAAATTCCACTAGCTAGAACTCAGTCACATGAGAAACAAGAGCTAGCTCCAAGCTTAGGAAGAAGAGAAGAACAAATTCTGGTTGGATGGCTAGTAGTCTCTGCCACAAGGAAATGAACCATAAGGGATGTGTGGCATGTAATCAGGAAGGAGGGAACCACATGAACAAAAACAGTCACGTCAATGCTAAGCAATAGTATGCTAGAAGAGTGAAAGGACGGGTCTGGCTATATTCTGGGGAGCAGTGAGAGAAGATAAGGTTGGTTCCATCAGTGGTTCCCAGATGCTAAACTGAAGACCAACTGCAATATGTGCCAAATTTTCTACAAGTCTACAATGAAGTAAAAAAAATAAATACAAGTTCATAACTTGTTAATCATGATAAATTAATAGTATCATATATTTATAATTCAATTTTCTATGACTTACATATAATGTGATGCAAATAAGAATTTCATGCTTTTTTTACATTAAAAAAATGTTTTTAAACAGGTCAGTTAAGGCTGTCAAAAGTTCTTTCGAAGATAATGCTCTTTCCTGACTATAAAAAAATTCACTCTTTATCCCGTAAGCAATGGGGGCTTACTTTAAATTTCTAGCTTATTATATATTTTTAAAGCTTTAATATTTTCTAACAAGCCTGTATTGCTTTGGAAAGAAGAAAAGATTTAGTCCTATATAGCAAGAAGACTTTAAATGTAAGAAACAAGAGTTACCTGAGAGTAAGAAAGGCTTACCTTACCAGCTCACATATATTCAGCCCACATATATTAATTATACTCAAAATATGTGCTCAAAAGATTGAAAAAAAGTATTTGATTCCTCTGAACCCAATTTTAAACTCTTAAATAGACGTATAACACATATGACAAATATTAAACCCAAAAAAGAGTTAAGAAAGGAGTTAATTAGCAAGCTAAAAAAAACAATCTGCTATAGCATTAATCCAAAATTTACTTTTCTAAAACAACTACCTTTAACCAAAAAATGGCATAATATACTATTTTTCTAATTTTTATTATAGGATACACAGGAAAATGTTTCATCACCATTAAAAATAGCAATAAAGAAAGCAAAATGCTCTTTTTACTAGGGAAACTCAAATGTCACATTCAACTACTAGATGAAAAGAATTTTATTTGGAATAAAGGAGTGTTAAAAACTAAAGAAAGTGAACAGTTAGGAACTATTTATGACCAATGGGAATATGACTTATTAAAGACAAAAGCTAATTCCTAGCTCTAATAAAACCATATCTCCATAAAAATGACTTCTTATACCTTTCTCCCCACATTCCACTAATGACAACTGTTGAAAAAGATGACACTGCACAGCATGCCTCCTTAAAAGTAGAGAGAAGAAAATATGTCCAAAAAATTAAAACTGGAAACGCCATTTCCTGGAAACCTGGAGTACTGCTTCGATAAGCTCCAAACAGTCATGTAAAGGTTAGCCATACATCTTTCCAGTCCATTTAGAACGATTCAGCTAAGAGGGAATCAAACCAAATGAAGCCAACTGCTCATGGAAAACATCTGCTGATAATTTCTAAAGTTAATGGTTTCAAATAGTAGTATATATCCCTTATCATAATGCTTTCCATGGAAAATATTCAAGTATTCATTGGTGAATGATCATACTGAGTTAAATGGAATTATTATCAAAAACCATTACTAGCATATAGCAGTCTGTTAATGTTTAGATAATTTAGTCAGGTTCTGATGAACTTTCTGCTTAAGTGAGAGTTACTGTTTTTTTTAAAAATTTAAATACCATTTAATTTAAATACATTTCAAATCATACCATTTAAATACATATACCATTACCATAGTAATAGCTGAAAAGTTATTTTTACAAATAGAAAGAATTTTCAGTAACTGAAATTCAATTTACCACACATATGGAAAAATGAAATAGTATTTGATAAATAGTTCGATTTAATTATTTAAAATGGAATCACTTTTTTAAAAGAATGGTAAATATGTTGCTAAATATACAGTCACATACAAATGTACACATAGTTATATACTCTGGTCAAACCAGTTTTGGTCATACTAAAATTTGATGACTAAGGATTTACAGAATGTATGGCCAAGCTTTAGCTTTCCCCTAAGCTCTAGACAAGAAAGTGAAACTTGGACAGCATTAGGGATTTTATTCTGGACAACACAGCTGGTGCTATTATCTTAAAATTATAATATTGGTTAATGGCAAAGCCAAGAGTTATAATGACACTGAGAAGACAGGAAAAATTTTAAATATCAAAACCAAAGTCACAAAGTACAATGAGTAAATAAACTAAAAGATAATACCAAAATTCATTATTTCCAAATGAGACCTATACCCTTCAAAATGATTGATTTGGGAAGGCCAGAATACTTACTCCAACAATATCACTTACAATATTTCAAGAATTCCTTTGTGGGAGGGAAATCCCTGCAGAACCTTTAACACATTCTGTTGATTATCCTCAATAAATGCTAACAAATGACCAAACTTGCAAAGTGGATTTGAGTTTTTGAAACAAAGAGTCACATGGGGCCTGCTATAGAGAATATGATGGATCATCAAACAGGGTGATTAATATTAATATATTTGGTTAAAAATGAGATGTTAACATAAGGCAATGAGACTAATTTTCTTAAGAGACAACCCCAGAAAGGTAAAGCCTCCCAAGGCAACTGCTCTGAAGCACATTTCTCAACTGGATATCAATGTAACTCAGTTTTACAACTAAATATCATCGGGTCCGTGCTCTCATTTTACTAATAAGGAAATAGGGCTGGGTATGGTGACTCATGCCTGTAATCCCTGTGCTTTGGGAAGCCAAGGCAGGAGGATCACTTGAGGCCAGGAGTTCAAGACCAGCTTGGGCAATATAGTAAGACCTCGCCTCTACAAAAAAATTTTTTTAATTAGCCTGGTGTGGTGGTGTGCACCTATAGTCCTAGCTCTGGAGGTGGAGGCAGGAGGATTGTTTGAGCCCAGGAGTTTGAGATGACAGTGAGTATAGTGAAGCCTCTGCAATCCAGCCTGGGTAGCAAAATGAAACCCTATCTCAAAGGGGAAAAAAAGGGAACATGAAAATGAAATTTCTAAGTGGTGAAAGAAATTGCCCCAAATCACTTAACTAGTGGCAAACTGGAGACTAAACGTCAGGTCTCCTAATTCCTAGTTCAATATTCATTCCCTTTCACTACACAGCCTATAAACTTTAAGGCTTGAGAACAAAGTAGAATTGCCTTTAACATCCATTAAGGGTTTTAATTTTAAATTTAAGTTACAACAACTGGGAATTTCCAAAATTCTGTAAGAATATGCAGTTTGATTTTAAACATGCATACACACATTCAGTGATGCCAATTCCAACTGTCATATGGAGAAGTCAGGAACAAAATGCAGAAAAATCAACTAAAAGGATAAATGATATAGTAGTCCAGGCCCTAGACTAGGTCTGGTTTGCAAAGCCAGCCTTCTTACAACTCAATCAAAATGTACTGATGTGATGATGAGCTGTCATCATTACCATTTGATAGCACTTATTGAGCATTTACTATGCCAGACACTTTGCTAGGCACTTTTGCTTGCATTATTCCACTTAATCCTTATAACAACCCTATGGCGGTGGGCACATTACATCCCCATTTTAAAGATAAAGAAACTGAAATCCACTGAGGTTAAATAACCAAAGCCACAATGTGTGTGGCAGGTTGTTATTTTCCAAATATGGTTATAAAAATGTCTCCTTTTCCACATGTTCTCCTTTTTCTTAATAAACTTTTTTGTTGAAGATAGTTTTAGACTTACAGAAAAATTGTAACAATAGTATACAGTGTCTATATATTCCATACCCAGTTTCCCTTATTATTAACATCTTAAATTAGTAGATACATTTTTCACAACTAATGAAGCAATATTATTATATTTTTATTAACTAAAGTCTATATTTTATTTAAATTTCCTTAGTTTTTATCTAATGTCCTTCTGTACCAAGGTCCCATCAGAATACCACATTACATTTAGTCATCATGTCTCCCTAGACTCCTCTTAGCTATGACAGTTTCTCAGACTTTCCTTGTTTTGGGTGACTGAGGAAATGGAAAAGCTGAGACTAGACCCTGGGTGTATCTTACTCCAGAGACTGTGCTTTTTAACCATGCTACTAAATAATTCCTGCCATCTAAACTGTTTGTCATTAGATTTCAAAAACGTTTATGTGTTGGTCAATGAAGTGGGCCTGAATTGGCAGACAGATCTCATCTGCAAAGTAGATCCTACGGCATTATTTGATCTTTCAGTAACTGTATTACTTCACAGTATATTCAAAAGAATATATGAATGAGCTGTCATGGCATATAAGATGATGTGGCTTCAAAATATACGTGCCTACATTCCCAGTGACGGGATCAAGCAGACTATGTATTAAATTCCTTTTAAATAGCCACACACCCTTTTCACAATGTTATAGATTTTAAAATATTCAAATAATTGCTATTTGCTTTCACTTAATGGCAAGAGTACTTATAAAATATTATTAGATTTATTATACATATTTTAGGACTAAGTTGTAGCAAGTGGTAATTATAACATGCCTGGAAAAAAATTTAACCTACAGTGATTAAAATTCTATTTATAAAGGAAAAATCTAAACCACAGAAACAGTGCTTAGTTTAGACCAAGAACATGTACATAGCTGCCAAATGAAATCTCCATTTAGATGTCTGTCTTGCTGAAACACTGTAATTACAAAAAGCCAAAACGAATTTCTAAGTGTTTCAAGATAAAATAGTCTTTGCATAATTTTCAAGGCTTATAATTACTTTCCTGAAAAGGTAAATACTTCAAGTTTTTATTTATAATACTAATTCTAGTAGTTAACACAGATTGAATACTCAATTTTACTATGAATTGGACGCCTCCTATGAAATTCAGAATCTCTCATATTAATGATCAAATGCAATGCCTGTCAACTTCATCTCCAAAATATACCCTAAATCCAACATTTTCCATATGTTTTCATTACTACCACCTTAATCCAAGCCATCATCTTGTTTGCACTAGTACTGACTTCCTCTCTTTCACTCTTAGCGAACCAACACCCCGGGGTCCTTTCTACATACTATGGCAAAATAATCTCAAAACGTGAGTCTGATTATATCATTTCCCAGTTTAAAAGCCTTTAATGGCTCTCCATTGAGCCTAGAATAAAAATCAAATTCCCACCAAAATCTACAAGTCTTACATGAGCTGCTTCCCACTCAACTGTCCAAGTGCACTGATTACCACTGGCCTTTCACCCACATGCAAACTACTCTTCTTCTGCCAGGTTTTCCAACAGGCCACCTCAAGGCTTAATGCACTGGAATTGTCTTGTCAGACTTTTTGCTTAATCAGCTCCTTTTCTTCATTTAGGTTTTTGGTGCCAGCTTAGTATAACTCCTTAAAGAGGGGCTGACCACTGCTTAAAGCAAGTACTCCTCAGTAGCTATTTTTTGCCTCAATCCTGAGTGCTTCATTTATGGCTCTCATTACAGCTTGAAGTTAGTTTAATCATTGTCTGTTTTCTTGTTTTCTACCTGTCACTTCCTCTAGGATCCTAGTTCTAGAGTTCACCAGTTGTGAGGACCATACTGATATTGTTCACTATTATACCATCATCACAAGACCCAGAACACCACAAAAGGGCTCAATTTCTACTTTTATAAGGCTTCATATATAAAAAAGGGGAAAAGTCAGATAAATAGCTACTACCACTTTATATTTTTTTCAGGAATTCAAAAGCAGGTATAACAAATATGATTCAGTTGATCAAAAGGTCTTTCAATTATTCACCCTTTTGCTACTTTTGAATTTATACAGGGTCCTTTCCTACTTAAGAAAATAAAAATACAACAAATATAAAAGTATAACAGAAAAATAGTGTCACCTTACATTCAAAGAGTATTTTTTATAGCCTTTGATGTGTGTCCAAATGTTTACCTCAACTGAAATACAGAAGGCAGCTATTATTTCCATTTTATAGACAATCACTAAGGCACAGAAAGGTAAACGAGCTGTCTAAAAATCACAGATTTTTAGTCATATAGCTGAGGTTTGAACCCAGTTCTCCTGGCTCCCAATCTAGTCAGTCTTTTCTTATTTCTTTTACTTTTTTACTTTTTTGTGTATTGCTTTGGTACACACTTTTAGCCTTTTTATAACTGAAGTATACAGTAAAATATACAAATCCTAAGTATATAACTTGATGAATTTTTATAAAGTCAATGTACCCAGATCAAGATAGAGAGTATTACCTGTATCCCAGAAGCCTCCTTCATGCATGCCCCTTCCCAATCATTAATTACCTCAATGGTAACCACAATTCTGACTTCTATGACTATAGTTAGTCTTACCTGTTTTTAACTTTATCGAAATGGAATCAACAAGTTTATACTCTTCTGTATCTGGTTTCTTTTACTTAATATATGCCTGTGAGATTCACCTATATAAATAAGTGTGGCAACGATTTCTTCTTTTTCATTGCTGTGTGGTATTTCACCGTATAAATATACCAAAATTTATTTATCTATTCTACTGTTTGACATGTGTGTATTTTTCAGGTTTTAGCTACATGAATAATGCCATTATAAATATTCTTATTTTGTAGTTGAAGAAACAAGGCCATCAAAGAGAAAAATGACTAAGTCATTTTTCCTCCTGCTCAGGAGGCTGAGACAAAAGGATCTCTTGAGCCCAGGAGTTTGAGGTTGCAGTAACCTATGATGACGCCACAGCACTCTACCCAGGGAAACAGAGTGAGACTCTGTCTCATAAAAAAGGAAGGAAGGAAGAAAGGAGGGAGGGAGGGAAGGAAGAGAGGGAGAGAGGGAGGGAGGGAGGGAGGGAAGGAGGAAAAAGATACCCAGACTTGTAGTTCCCAATATTTGATGTTCATCCAAATTACCTGGGGGGCTTATTAAAAACACAGAAGCTCAGGCCCTACACCCAGAGACTTTCAAATATGTGAAATTAAATAATTCAAACTTAAAACTGTTGGAACTTCAGATCATTCTTAGCCTTGAGAGGAATGTGGCATGCAGCTGCAATGTATGCCTTTTTCCCCTGTGAATAATTAAGAACAAATGCTTCCAGAGATAAGGGCCCCCTCAGATCACTACCCCTCCTCACAGAGTACTAAAGTTATCTTCCTTGGAATGTAGCAATCTGTAACCAATCAAATCACTGTAATGTGTGCACGGGTCTCCTATGGAAAGTGTTGTAATCCTGCTAAAATTTCTCTGTCGCTGCCTATATAAGTGAAACTTTAACTTCTCCACTTTGGAATGTTGACCCCATTCGTTGGGAGTCGGTGATCCCAGGCAGCTTCCTCAAGCTTTGCACTCAAATTCTATACTTAATCATATTTTCTGAATATCATTATTCAAGGTTGACATAGAGTAGGTCTAGAGTGTAGCTGGACTACCTACATCTTTAATTAACCCTCCAGCTGAGACTGATGCTTACCAATGTTTAGAACTAAGCAACAGAATATTTAGAAAAAACATAAAAGACATCATATATCAAAAGTAATGGGATTCATACAAAGCTGTACTCAAATATGCTGTACAGAATAATAATTTAAATAAAGAAAACATAAACTAAGCAGTCTAATTAAGATTTTAAAATAAAGGTATTATTTAAAAAACCCAGACAATGAAATATGAAATAGAATATGAATAGAGACATGGATGGCAGTAAAAATGAGTAGAGAACACAGAAAAACAGAACTTTAAATGAGTTTGGTTCTTTATGGAAAAATTGACAAAGTCCTGAAACTTCTAATAAAATAGAGTAAATATAATGAAACTTTCTTTGTTTAATAAAGGGGAGACAGATAACTTTCCCTTCCCCATAGGGTATACAGTAGTTTCCTATGGCTGCTGTTAACAGATTACTTGGTGGCTTAAAACAACAGAAATTTATTCTCTTATAGTTCTGGAAGCTACAGTCCAAATTCACTATAACTGGACCTAAAGCAAGGCGTGAGCAGGTGCTGCACTCCTGCCAGAAGCTCTAGGGGACAATCTGTCTCTTGCCTCTTCCAGCTTCCTGTCAGAATGCCTTGACTTGGGATCATATCACTCCATTCTGCCTCTGTGAACACACCTCTTCCTCCTCTTCTGTGTGTGTATAATAATCTTCCTCTGCCTCCCTTTTATAAGGATACATATGATTGCTTTTAGGGTCCACTCAGATAATCCTGGATAACTGCCTCACCTCAAGATCCTCAATTTAATTACAAAGACCCTCTTTTGCTATATAAATAACTTTTCACGGGACCCAAGGATTAGGACTTGGACCCATTTTGGAAAGCCACTTTCAGCCTACAACTGGGCATCTTCTTAAAAACCTAATAGGTCAAACCTTTTCATCAGGAATTAGATACCAGCTTAGTCTCCAGGTTTACAATGCAAGGTCACAAGCCTTCTGACCCTGGGCACTGTAAACACATACTATTAAAATTAACTGTTGGGGCTCAGAAAATGATTCCCCAAAATCAAGGCCTCAGAAGCAAAAATTTTTTTCTGTCATTCTCCTGCCCTCCTGTCTTTGGTCCCTCATTCTCCCCTGAGGCTTGCCAGAGAAACTAACAGCAAAGAATAATATTTTTACCCACCTTTCTGAGTAAAAACTAGCCATGAAGAAATTACCTGACCTACCTTGTTTGATTATAGGTTAAAAGCTTCCCCTTCCAGACAAGGTCCTGCCCTATTCCCAGAAGGAAGAAACGGTACACACAGAGGTCAAGAATCTAAACAGCCAGGCCTTGCTGGGCTTCTCCACTCAATTTGTTATCACGAGCCTGTACCTTTTTTGTCTAATCTACCTAGCTGTCCATAATTTGTTGAACCTAAGCATAAAAATGGACAGTTTCCCCTGTTATCTTTAGGTCTTCATTCTGAAGGCTCTTGTGTCTTGTAAAACTACAATCAAATAAATTTGTATGACTTTTCTCCTAAATCTGCCTTTTGTCAGTGATTTTCAGCAAACCTTCAGCGGGCAAATGGGGAAATTTCCCCTTGACCCCTACATAACTTAGGAATCTCATCATTTATACAGGAAACTCTCACAGAGTTCATCTATTTGTCTCTCAAAAATGCAAGAAAAGTTTTGTCTGTTTGACTAATACAAAATCTGTGAAACTGTGCTCAAATTTTGTAGTCTCTCTTAAACTACCTACACGCATGTATCTGACATGCATAATCATTAAAAATGGAGTTTTCTTCTCTCTTCTATATTGGTCAGAAGGGGTCTTTTTGATGGCAAGATTTTGTTATTACTCCAACATACTTTATAGAGTTGGGTAATAATGAACTAAATTTTTAAATAAATTTGAAACAAACTGCTTTCCAAAGGCAGCAAAATTTATTTTTATCCCCTAAATTTTTCCAGACATACAATTTCAAGACCCACTAGCCCTTGAATATCTTCCAGAATCTGGCAGTTTTCATTCCATGAAAATCAAAATAACTTTCAGATGAATTAAAGAGTTACATGTAAAATATAAAAGCATTAAAGAACTGCAATAGGACAGTGGGCCAAATATCAAAACGGTCACATATAAATAGGTACCCTTAAAAAAAAAAAAAGGCAAAGAAACCAAATTAAGGCAATGTGATACCATGTTTCCAACCACTACTTTTTCATATTTGACAATGATAATATCTAGCAAAATGAGAGTACAGGAAAACAGGGACTCTTAAACATACTATTAATGAGACAAAAACTGATAAAACCCTTTAAAAGGCAATCTGACATAGCTGGAAAATTTTAAAATGCATATACATTGTTACCTAGTAATTTCATTCTAATCTTCTATCCTACAAAAGTACTCATAAAAGTGAGAAAAAATATATGTATAAAAATGTTCACTAAAGCACTATTCATATGTGAAAATCAGAAATAGTATAAATATCCATCAACAGAGAAATGGCTAAATTATGGTATTACCATATAATGAAATATTATGCAGCCAGTTAAAAAAAATGAAGTACAATCATCCCTCAGTAACCATGGAGGACTGGTTCCAGAACCTCTCAAGGATACCAAAACCCACAAATGCACAAGTTCCTTATATATTAATAAAATAACATCATATTTACATATAACCTATGCATATCTTCCCAAATACTTTAAATCTCTAGATTACTTATAATACCTAATACTATGTAAATAGTTGTTATACTGTATTGTTTAGGGAAGAATGACAAGAAAAAAGTCTGTATATGTTCAGCACAGAAGCAATTTTTTCCTAATATTTTTGATACTGGTTGGTTAAATCTATAGATGAATAACGCATAGATACAGAGGGCCGACTGTACACCAATATAAGCTGTCATTTAGAAAGCTAGCCATGATACATGACAAGAAAAAAGCAACTTATAAATTGATTTTCAAAACAAAAATCATTTAAGTTTGCTGTTTGTTTTTAAAAACAGAGGTCCAGGTAACCAACAAATTATTATGCTTTGGGGGGTCAGAAGAAATTCTAACCCTATAGGATACCAAGAGATTGGGTATAATGATGTGAGTTCATGTACAATAAAGACTTTTTAAAAATATATATTTACCAAAACTTACCCAACCCAGAGAATGCTACCTCCTTAAGACTTTGAATATTCAGGTTACTTTGAATATGTTTATTCCCATGTTCCACTACTAAAAATATTTTTGAAGTTTTACAGTTTAAAATTTCCTTTGGTCAGCTCAGGTAACACATAAAAAGGTAATTCTTAATTGTAACTGCATCTTATTTTTAAGTAAAATTGGTATTAACCAACATGGTCACCCAACCTTATCACCTAAGTTGGCCCTAAATAGTTTTTGGTTCATTCCAAACCACTCTAGCTTCAAAGAACAAAGATTTAGCACAAGTTCAATTAGTTAAAACAATATGTGGAAGTTTTCAAGACTTGTTTGGGGACAGGGATTAGACCCGGCCTTCAGAAAAGGTCCGCTCCAGATAAACCGAAGTATTCATTGCCATCAACACCACCTTCAATGGACGCCCAACAATCCCCTCCATTCCTTTTCACTTATGGTATTTCCAAGTAGAAGGGTCCTCTCCCCAGTCACGATTCTCAAAGTCCTACTACCTCTTTAAGGCCAAGTTCAAAATACAACTGCTCCACGAAGCTGTTCCTCTTTTGAACTCTAGAAGCACTTAATTACCTGTACTACTCTGTCAGCATTTGCTATTTTTATAAAGACATTGTTTTCATAAATTCTGACTTTTTGATTATACTTCACATGTAACAAAAAGACACACTTCCCTCTCCAATGCAATTCACTGGAGATACAGATTGAGTGGCCCATCCAAGAAACACAATAGGAGTTTGTTTTCTTTGTTCTATATAAAGACTGGGACAGCAGTATTAATTGAGGCCTGTTGGACTCTGGTGGGCCTTGAATGGCTGCCTAAGGAGTATGGGTTTGACTCAATACCTTTCACAATAACAACAAAGAAAATAAAATACTTAGGAATATATTTAACTAAGGAGGTAAAAGACCTCTACAGGGAGAACTACGAAACACTGTGGAAGGAAATTGTCGAGGATGTAAAAAGATAGAAAAACATATCATGCTCATGGATTGGCAGAATCAATATTGTTAAAATGTCTATATTACCCAAAGTGATCTACAGATTTAATGCAATCCCCATTAAAATACCAACATCATTTTTCACAAATCTAGGAAAAATGGTTCTATGTTTTGTATGGAACCAGAAAAGACCCTGAGTAGCCAAAACAACCTTAAGCGAATCGGGAGGCATCACTTTACCAGACTTCAAGCTATACTACAAGGCTATAGTAATCAAAACAGCATGGTACTGGCACAAAAACAGACAGACTATGGATCAGAACAGAGAACCCGGATATAAAACCATCCTCATATTACCATCTGATCTTTGACAAAGCAGACAAAAACACACACTGGGCAAAAGAATCCCTATTCAATCAAAGGTGCTGGAAAAATTGGATAGCCACATGTAGAAGACTAAAACAGGATCCGCCTCTCACCGCTCACAAAAATCAACTCACTTAAACATCAGACATGAAACTATAAGAATTCTAGAAGAAAATGTTGAAAAAGTTCTTCTAGATATCAGCCTAGACAAAAAATTTATGAAGAAGACCCCAAAAGCAATCACAGCAACAACAAAAATTAACAAATGGGACTTTATTAAACTAAAAAGCTTCTGTACATCCAAGGAAACAATCAATAGAGTGAATAAACAACCTACAGAATGGGAGAAAATATTTACATGCTATACATCCAATAAAGGGCTAATAACCAGAATCTGCAAAGAACTCAAACATAACTGCAAGAAAAATATCAAACAACCCCATAAAAAAGTAGGCAAAAGATATGAACAGAATCTTTTCAAAAGAAGATAGACTAACAGCCAATAAATATATGAAAAAATGCTCAGTCTCTAATCATCAGGGAAATGCAAATCAAAACCACAATGAGATATCACCTTACCCCAATCAGAATGGCTTTTATCAAAAAGTCCCAAAACAACACGTTGGTGTGAATGCAGAGAGATAAGAACACTCATACACTGCTGGTAGGACTGCAAACTAGTACAACCTCTATGGAAAATAGTATGGAGATTCCTCAAAGAACTAAAAGTAGACCTACCATTCAATCAGGCAATCCCACTACTGGGTATCTACTCAAAGGAAAAAAAGTCATTTTATCAAAAAGACATGTGCACTTGAATGTTTAGTGCAGCACAATTCACAATCACAAAGATGTAGAATTAACCTAGGTGCCCATCAATACATGAGTAGATTAATAAAATGTGTTATATGTATACAATGGAACACTACAGAGCCATAAAAAATGGTGAACTAATACCTTTTGTAACCACCTGGATGGAACTAGCGACCATTCTTCTAAGTGAAGTATCAGAAGAATGAAAAAATAAACACATGTACTCACTATTAAACTGGAACTAATCAATCAACACCCATGTGTACATATGGTAGTAAAACTCAACAGAAACCAAGTAGGTGGGAGCGGGGAGGAGAGGATGGGTAAATTTCACCTAACAGGTACAATGCATGTTACCTTGGTGATGGGCACACTTATAACTTCAACTCATACTGCACAAAAGCAAAATGTAATCAAAACACTTGTACCCCCGTAATATTCTGAAATTTAAAAAAAACCTTAGGGAAAAAAAGGAGTATGGGTTTTATTCTGCAGTAATAGAGCGTAACTGAAAGTTTCTGAGCTCAAAAATGATATGATAAAAGTTTAACTTAGAAAAAGCAGTCCTCAGTCCACAAATGCCAGATTAGAGGAGGGTAGTAATACCTAGAGAAAGAAAGGCAGTTGGCTCAACATAAAGGATTAAGTAAAGGGCTTTAAAAACAGAAAACACTGAGTTCATCACTTCTTTGCTCTGTGATCCTGGGCAGTTATAACTTCACCTTGCTCTGTGGGTAAAACAAGAATGAGAAAACCAGGTCTTAACCCACTTGGTGAGTATAACAAGAAATAACGCATGTAGCACACACATCATAATGCCTGACAAAGGGTAAGTGCTCTGACACCAATTTGGTGTCCTACAATTCAGTTTAGTTCTGACACTATCTGGAGTTAGCATCAGATCCACAAGTTATAGCAAGGTCCCCAATAAGACTGCCCTTACTTCAGAAATCCCCAGGCTATCTGCGCTAATGTCTGACTTGGCTACAAATTCAGGGGTTCCTAAAACCTCCCTTCATGTGCAATAATTCTCTACAACAACTCACAGAAATCACTGGAAGCACGAAACTTAATCACAGTTTTGTTATAAAGGATACAACTCAGGTAAAGCCAAATGGAAAAGACACACAGCGCAAAGTCTGGAGAAGAGAGTAGAGGGATACAAAGCTTCCATGCTCTCTCATTAAGAAATCCAGGTGTCACTCTTGCAGCACATCGATGTGTTCACTACTATTCCAGGGCTTTTATACGAGGTTTCATTACCTAAGCATGATTAAATCACTGACCCTATGATTGAGCTTGCTATCAAGTTCCTCTTCCCTCTCCAGAGACTGGGGGTAGAGCTAAAATCCCAACCCTCTAATCTTGGTCTGTCTGATGTAGACAGCTTCTCCCTTCAAACTACCTACGGGCACACCAAAGTCACCTCATTAGCATAAACTCAGGTGTGGTAAAAGGGACTCAAAAGATACTTCCATCACTCAGGAAATTCCAAGGTTTTGAAGCTCACTGTCAGGAACCAGGGACAAAGACCAGATGTATTCTTTATTATATCACATACACAATAAATGGAAGCTATTATTTTAGAAACCAACTAGTAGACTATTGAAATAATGCAAGTATAAAGATAAGGGTGAAAAAAATCAAAAGCATTAAGAAAGAAGAAGCAATAGAAAAAAGGCTTGGAGTGAACAGGGGTCAAAATTGTCTATGAAGGTTCAAGCCTGGACAATTAAATAGACAGTAACAGACATATTCTGGAAGGAAACTGAATATGGGACTCAGAATGAATTTAGTTCTGGCCAAATTAAGGTTGAAGGCAACAGCCAGGAATTTCAGATGGACACTGGGCAGATGGAGACTGTGAGCCTAGAGATGGGACAGGACATGGCCAGAATCAGCTGTGAGAGTTACCCACAGAGATAAACACTCCCACCTCCTCAAGCCCTCACTGCTCCAAAAGGAAGATACCAGCTAACGGTGTTACATAAGTTGCTATGTGACCCACTAGAGTCAAATAAAAGTCAGTTACTACATGTAGCAGAAAATGTAAGGACTGAATTCTAGAACATAGTCCATTTAACATTTTGGACTCTAAACAAAATGGTGCCTAATTTTCAACAAAAAGATTCAAAAAGAATCACATGACCAAATGCCAAACAGAAATGCTGGGTTTTGTTCTTTGACAGAAATATACCAATTTATTTTCTATCAACAGGAAACTTAGATCTCTTCAACAGAAATAAATGTTTATTTTATAATGAAAAGTTTATGGAGCAAGCATTAGAATATTTCAACAACACAACATAAACAGGAACAACTATGATCAATTTAAAAAGCTTTGTGTTCAGATACATGAACCAAGATAAGAACCGCAAACATGGAAACCATTATACAGACTTACCCAAAGCTTTTACAGTCCTGATTTCAGAAAGTACATTCAGTAGCTAGAAACTGCCTTGTTAATTGCCCATGGGTTCAGTAGCATCACAATTGTCCTAGAAGAGAATCTCAACTCTGTCTTTCAGCCTGTGTACGTGACAAATGGGAGAAAAAAGAGAAAGCAGAGTTTGAGAACAGTGCTCTGGGCTAGTCAGATGGTTCATAGTACTAACAGGTTATAATGGGCCCAGGGATTGGAAACACTCCAGTACTGACCGGATTAATTCACAGGGAACTCAGGAAGCCAGGGAACTGTGCTGGTTGTAGTGCTTAGAACAGGAATGCCAGAAAAGTGAAGTGAGAGCCCAATATGTGTGCCACCCCTCAGGTTCCAGGGAGAGATGGAGACTGAAATGTTAACACTGGCTGGGTCCTTGGAGCTTTTGCTTCTCCCTGATAGCAACGCCCTTAGTCAGAATATGAACAGCAAGGACAAAATCGGAGCCTATATCTCAACCCAAAAAGGAATGGGTAAGGAGCAGTTCCTTTCCCCACAATCTGTAACTCATAGTGTATTCAAGTTTCAAAGATGGCTAGAGGAACCCAAGACCTTCCTAAAGAAAGAATGCAGGCATGACCACATTCTCCCCACTCCCTGGATCATGATGCCAAATTATAAGGACCATTTTATTTTGCAAAAAACTTTAAACCATATTTGTACTGAGCAGACTGTTGCTTTTGTTTACAGTAATACTTAATTTCCTTACATCAAAATTCATGTTGCTCAGTTCTAAATGGAGGTATCTATTTATACATAAGCCCCTTATGGTTCACATAGTAGACTGCATTGAGGCTTATTTTCATTATCCTAATTTAACAGTAGCTGGGAATGTCCTTGGCTTAAACCATCCCCTAATTTGCTCCAATTATACAACACACAGGAAGCCAACATCTTCCCTTGGACCAGGCTAATTTCCGGGAGACTTAAATTCTCTCAGCCTCTGAGGATCCCCTCTTCTAACTCAACCATTTCACCAATTCTACTCCACGCCCATCCACTTTCACCTGCTACCCCTTAAGTAAAACATTTGTAAATACTGAGGGTCAGAGAGAAAGGTCAACTTAAATAACATAACCTTGAGCCATCTTTCCACATCCTCCCTCTTCTTCGATCACCCCCACCTCCCAACTGACCCAAAAATTGCCCTTGAAACTCCCAACAGTTATTTCTAGGTTAAATAAAATCTAGCCCTTTCTGGTTTCTACTCTCTGAAGAGCATTCCACATCTATCAAGGTCCTTGGCAGCTATTTATATTACTTCCTATATTTAAGGCAGTTTTAGCCTTCCATCTATCAGAACCTACCCTCCAAATTGCTTTAAAGCAGAAAGATAGGCCAGGCACAGTGACCCACACCTGTAATCCTAGCACTCTGGGATGCCAAGGCAGGAGGATCACTTTAGGTCAGGGGTTTGAGACCAGCCTGAGCAAGAGCAAGACCCTGTCTCTACTAAAAATAGAAAAATTAGCCGGGCATGCTGGCACACGCCTATAGTCCCAGCTACTTGGGAGGGTGAGGCAGGAGGATCGCTTGAGCCCAGAAGTTTGAGGTTGCTGTGAGCTAGACTGATACCATGGCACTCTAGCCTGGGAAGGAGTGAGACTCTATCTCAAAAAGGAAAAAAAAAAAAGGAAGCAAGCAGAAAGATGATAAAAATTCTCTTAACCTGTTAAGCCACATTTCCAGCCCTAACGCTTCTTCCTAGTACAAAGCCACGCAGAGCAGGGTCTTCTCACTCACTGTTTACTGAATCGAATGACCAGGCTGCTGTTCTAATGAATGGCTCACCAGATCAAACTCTACATTTTCCTTTCTCAGAGCAGCAAGGTCACTGCACATTAAAAATGCCATCCCCTCCAAAAGCAACTATTGTCACTTACTTCATTCTACTCTTTACAATTATTGCTAATGAAACTTATGACCTAACAACTAAGTGAAAATTCCACGTCGTTTTTTTTTTTAACAGATTAAGAAACTAAGTTTCAGGAAGGTAAAATTAGTTGCCCACAGCCTTCTAATTAAAAATAAAACAAAGTGCTCATTTCAGCAACTAAAATTACTAAAAAACTAACGTACTAAAATTGGAATGATACAAAGAAGATTATCATGGCCCCTGTGCAAGGATGACACTTTTAATAAATAAAAAAAAGGAAAAATAAATCATAGAGTTCTTATGATATATGAGGTACTATGATAAGTGTGTAACGTGTAACATCGCTTTTAAGCCTCATAATAACCATGGAAAGAAAACAGCATGGTAACCTCTTTTTATAGTGGTAAACAGGTTAAAAATTACAATTCCCTGGCTGTTAAGTGTTACAGCTGTAATTCAAGCCCAGTCAAGCTAAATTCAGAATTCAAGCTGTTAAAGATAACTAAAACAAAAATATAACATTGTGTCTCTCATGCGAATACAAAATCAACATATGTCTATGACTTTAATTAATTCCTTATGTAATTAGGGAACAAATATGTTCCAACTGGTTCAGAAGAGAATCCAAAGACACTTATATACTCAATGGGGAATACTGAAATGAATTTGCTTAATAGACACAAAACTGGCTTCTTCCACAAAAGAGGAAAGAAATCAACCATACTTCAACTATACTTCCAAACAACAAAATTCCTTTGCATGCCTACAGACAAGAACAACAACTTACAAAATTGTAAAATAAATCAAAATCAATGAAAGCTGCAAACCCCATAAAATTAGATAACCAGGAAAAGTGCTCTAGATACTTTTCCACCAAAAACACCCACCAATCTTTTTGGAACATTTCAGACTCAAAAGTTTTCTTATGTAGATCTTAACCACCATGCCTTTTTCTTCTTCTTTTAGATAAGGATCCACAGCTTCAAGATCTCTGACAACCACTAGAAAAAACTGAGTTACACCCCTCCATAAAATCTTTCACAAAGATAAATTTTTCTCTGCCACGTACTACACCAAAAGTTTAGATTTATTATGAATCTATATCTAAATGCAGAAATAAATTAATTCACTGAATTGTCAAGCTTCTTACGAGATCTAAAACTAAAGAAGGTTTGGTTTTACTTAACAAAGATATATAGAAATATTCTCTGAAGAAATAAAGAAAGAGTTGTCACTTCCAAGTCACTAACCCAAAACTAACTTAAGTGTCTTTCTAGACAACTCATGCATCTTAATTTCTGCCCGTTTTCTTCCATTAAAAAGCAATCCTAGTCCAACTTCCGCTTCCAGCAAGATCAAGCAAATATACTTTTTCCTAACTGTTCCAGCTTTATACAACTAAAACCCCTGGGTGTCACATATAAAACAAACTTAAGAAGACTCTGAAGGTGGATATAAGAAGGTAGACCAGCTAGGGACCTAGGAACCCATGAAACAACACAGTAGTGAGTTGCCTGGGTTTTATTTTTGCCTAATACCACAGATGATGAGCTGAAAAAGCCAGGAATCCAGAAATGCCAGTGGAGGAAGACAAAAGAAGGGGGTGGGGGGAAGCCCCTGCTTAAAGAACCAAGAAAAGAGCAGCATAGTGAGACAGAAAACTTTTAGACAATAACCTGCACTCCAGCCAACACCAGAGAAAAAACTCTGGCCTGCTTCCACACACGACAGCAAAGGCCACATGGGGAGCCTAACTTTCCACCCTCACCAAGCTGTAACGTTGTGCCCCAACCTACCTCCCAGATATCCCCCAGCCCCTGCGCCTGCAAGGGTGATAACCAGAGGTCAGATTTTCTTCCCTGCAAGGTGGTAATAAGACCCCCTTCCCCTGCCAGGTAGTGCGTGAGGAGACCACCAGGGGAGCCTAGATTCCCACTCCCACCCAGCAGTAATGAGACACCTACTGCGGTGGTATTAGAGGAGACCTAGTAGGGAGTCAGGACTTTCACCTGACTTTCGCTGAACCCCAGTGGTGTCAGTAGAGACCTAGAAATGAGCTGAAACTCCAAGGCCTGCCCAGCTGTAATGAGGAGGCCTGCTTTATGTGTGAATGGATCAATTCTTCAAAAGCACAGACTTACACCACTCACTCAAAATTAAATGAATAATTTGAATAGCCCTGTAACTATTAAAGAAATTAAACTCATAATTTAAAACCTTCTGAAAAAGAAATCTGGCCCAGATCATTTCATTAGAGAATTCTACCAAATGTTTAAAGAATTAACACCAATACTACACAATCTTGTCCAGAAAACAAGAGTAGGGAGTACTTCACAATTCATTTTATGAAGCTAGTACTACCCTGATGCAAAAACCAGAAAAAGACAGTATAAAAGAATAAAACTTCTGCCAGGCGAGGTGGCTCACGCCTGTAATCCTAGCACTCTAGGAGGCTGAGGCGGATGGATCGATCGCTCGAGGTCAGGAGTTCAGAGATCAGCCTGAGCAAGAGCGAGACCCGTCTCTACTAAAAATAGAAAGAAAATTATATGGCCAACTAAAAATCTATACAGAAAAAATTAGCCAGGCATAGTGGCACATGCCTGTAGTCCCAGCTACTCGGGAGGCTGAGGCAGTAGGATCACTTAAGCCGAGGAGTCTGAGGTTGCTGTGAGCTAGGCTGACGCCACGGCACTCATTCTAGCCTGGGCAACAAAGCGAGACTCTGTCTCAAAAAAAAAAAAAAAAGAATAAAACTTCAATAGTACATGTAAAAAAAAAAAAAGAGAGAGAGGAAAAAAGAGAATAAAAAAACTACAGACCAATACCAGAATACAGACACAAAAATCCTTAATGAAGTGTTACCAAAAGAATTCAACAATACATAAAAAGTTGAATTTAGTCCAAGAATGCAAAGCTGGTCTAATATTCAAGAAGCAATCAATGTAATCCACAATATTAACAAGCTAAGGAAAAAACATCACATGATCATACCAATCAATACAGAAAAATCATCTGCTAAAATTCATCCCTATTCATAAGAAAAACTCTCAAAAAAAATAGAAATAAAGAGAAACTTCCTCAACTAGATAATGAGTATCTACAAAAAACCTACAGCAGACATCACACCCAATGATATAAAACCAAATGCATAATGCATTCACCCTATCATTGGGAACAAGGCAAGGATGTCCATTGTTACCACTTTTATTCAACATAGTAAATGGAAGTTCTAGCTACTACAAGAAGGTAAGAAAAGGAAATAAAATTCATACAGAAAAGAAGCAAAAGTGTACCTATCTGCAAATGATATGATGGTTTACATAGAAAATCCCAAGAAATCTATCCCCCAAAACCACCTAGAACTAATAAGTTAAGTGCAGCAAGGTTGCAGATATAACTTTTTTTAACTTGACTGTATTTAAAGTGAAAAGAATGGGAGAAAAGTTTTGCAAATCATCTATGATAAGGAACATGCATCTAGCATTATATAAGAAGTCCTACAACTCAATAATAAAAAGGCAAATAACTAAATTTAAAAACGGGCAAGGGATCTGACATTTCTCCAAAGAGAACATACAAACATTAAAAATAAGTATTGTCACATGCTGCCATATGGATGAATCTTGAAAACATTAAGCTAAGTGAAAGAAGCTAGTCACAAAAGACCACATATTATGATTCCACTTATATGAAATGTCCAGAACAGACAAATCTAGAGAGAAAGTAGATTAGTGGTTGCCTAGGGGAAAAGGAGAGTGGGGAGGAGAGGAGAATGAGGTGTCACTGCTAATGAATATAGGGTATTTTTCCTGGGGTAATGAAAATGTTCTAAAATTAATTGTGGTGTTAGTTGTACAACTCAGTGAATATATTAAAAATTATTAACTATCAGATCTCCCACTGACTTCTTTGTAGAAATTGACAAACTGATTCCAAAATTCATATGAACTTGCAAGGAACTCAGAATAGACAAAATAATCTTGAAAAAGAAGAATAAAGTAGGACATATACTTCCATTTTCAAAACTTTCTACAAAGCAATGGTAATTAAGACAATGTGGTAGTGGCATAAGGGTAAACATAAATCAATGGAATAGAATTCAGAGTTCAGAAATAAACCCACGTGTCTGTCTATGCAACCACCATATGGCCCAGCAACTACACTCCTGGATACTCATCCTAGTACAGTAAAAACTTACATTCACACAAAAACCTGTACACAAGTGTTCATAGCAGCTTTATTCCTAACACCCGAAAACTAGAAATAACCCAGATAACCTTCAATGGGTATATCCAGATCCAGGAATACTAAGGATACTAGAGAATACTAAGAAAGAAAAAAGAAATTATTGATACATGCAATAACTTCAATGAATCTCCAGGGAATTATGCTAAGTGAAAAAAGCCTATCCCTAAGGGTTATATGCTGTATAATTTCATTTATATATTCTTCCAATGGCAAAATTACAGAAATATAGAACAGATTAGTAGTTGTCAGAAGTCATGGAAGGGGATGGGTGTGTGGCTAGCAAAAGGCAACATAAAGAATCCTTACAACAAAACTGTTCTGTATCTTGGCTGTTATCAATGCCAATTTACTGGTTGTAATGTTGTAGTACAGTTTTGCAAGATGTTACCATCAGGAAAAAACAAAGTAAAAGGTACAGGAGATCTCTATTATTTCTAACAACTGCATGTGACTCTACAATTATCTCAAAATAAAAAGCCTAAAAAAAAAGAAAGAGTATCCTCAAACACTGCTGTATAATAGATCTGCTTATACACAGAATATTACTATTTTCTAAAAGGAGGTAGGTAGTCAGGAAACACATATACTGAGAGGAAGAGAGAGTAAGAGGTTGATTCTAACTTTGTGAACTTTAGATAATCAACCAAGTTTCTTCACCTGTAAAACACAGATTAAGAAATAATATTGTGATAGATGGAATAATGACTCTCAACATATACCCATGTCCTAATCCCTAGAAGCTGTAAATGTTACCTTATGTGGCAAAAATAAATAAATAAAGACTTTATAGCTGTTACTAAATTAAGTATTTTGAGATGGGAGGATTATTTTGGATTCTCAGGGTAGGTCCTAAATACAAGCACATACTATATCCTTTTAAGAGGGAGATTTGACTGCAGACAGAAGAGGAGAGGGTAATGTGACCAAAGAAGCAGAGGCCGGAGTGATACAGCCATAAACCAAGGAATACCAAAAGTCACCAAAAGCTAGAAGAGGCCAAGGAGCAGATTCTTCTCTAGAGCCTCTGGAGGTAGCATGGCCCTTCGACATTTTGATCTTGGCAGATTGATATTGATTTCAAAATTCTGGCCTCCAGAACTCTTGAGAAAATAAATTTCTATTGTTTTAAGCCACCACACTTACGGTAATTTGTTATAGCAGCCACAGGAAACTAACATAAATACCTCCCCATCTCCTAGAAATGTTATAAAGCGCTATATAATAAATATGTATGGAAATGTCCTTGAGAAGTCTGAAGTGCAGCTACAAAAGAAAATCAGACACAATTTTAGAGTTCTTAATTCAAAATAAGAATATAACACCCAAAATTTTTGAGAGTTAAAGAAATTCGAGATAAAGAAAAAAATAAATAAAGCTTTGGGAACAATTATATCCAATGTAGACTCAGTTCCCTGAAGATCAGCCTACTCAATAGAGAACTGTTTATCACGGAAGCTCTAGCAAAGAGAAGACTCAATCTTGATTAACTCTGACTTTGAGTATATTTCTTCTCTGAAGGAAAGAGAAGCTAAATTGTGCTCGTTTCATTACTAACATAAACAGCAAACTAAGGTCATCCAGCACTCCCTGGAGTATTCTAGATTATTTCAACTCTGCTTCTCCACTGCCTTCCCATTCTTAGAGAACAGAGCAAACATAATTCTTCCTTTAATTTAATCCAGTGGACTTAATAAACAACCATGTTAAAAATACAACTGAAATTTGAATCTGCAGTTACATTAACAAAGATGTTAATCCAGTAATTTACAAACTCTCCAGTTTGAGTGCTACATCACAAAATACATTAAGTGTATGTTTATAGCACAAACAATAAACCTGAAAATATTTTTTTACTGAATTTCAGAAGGACATAATGGAACATGCAAGAGTATTAAGAGTGCCAATCATTATAACAAACAAAAAGGGAAAGGACAAAAAGGATGTCTCATTTACATCTCCCACATTATAGACAAAATCACCCTAAGCCGCCATAGTAAGCTAAATTCAGCATGGATATTCAGAAATTTTGAACTTATAGTCAAGGCATGCTATTATTCAAATAACCAATCCCTTACACTTACAGCCACATAAGTACAGTATATTTTAAATTTACACTGGATTAAAATAGGCATTATAGCATAACAGCTAATAGTACAGACTCTGAAACTAGACTGCCTTGGTTCAAATACATGTCTCTTAACCTCTTTGGGCCTCAGTTTCCTCATAAGTAAAATGAGAATAATAATAGTACCTGTATTTACCTTAAAGTGGAACCTATGAGGATTAAAGGAGTTAAAAACTTAAAGCATTAAGAACAGAACTCACTATGTAGTTAAGCACTCTATAAATGCTAGCTATTTTTATTATTATGTATTAAAAGAGAGGGTCACCATTACTACCTATGGACTTCGTAACAGTTTCATAGCTGCTGTGCTTACCTTTCACCATGGAAAACCTGGAGGTGATGAAATCTCAATGTTCTCTGCACTGAAGGTATTGATTTGTTTATTTCTCTCCTTCTCTACACAGTGAGCTCAAGGACAGGAACCATGTTATATTCAACTCTGTTCCCATCACCAAGCTCAGGCAGGTGTCCAAAAATGTTCAAGTAAGTAAAGAAACTTGGAGTTCAAGCCACTCCAAGTTTCCATCATTTTCCTACCTAACCCCACACAGGTAAATTTTTATTTAAAGGCTGCACAATATAAAGAAAAAATAATTCTAAGAAAGTATTGCTATTACAAAAACAGGACAGCAGAAATAGTAAGAGCCACAGACAAAGCTGCCTTCTGCAAGATATTTAAACATTCCTGTAGGGGAAGAGTTTCTGTCAGAGTTAAAAACAATCCTTTTTACTCCACACTCCCAGCCGCACAGAGCTGCAAGAGCTGTTCCTCTTCCCCCATCATTCTTATTCCTATCTCTCTTGCAGCATTTCCTTCCCTTGTGACCCCACTACTAGATACCAGCTACCAACATGCCATCTCCCTACTCTATGAGTTCTCCCAAGGGAAATAACTATATACACTTACAAACATAAAATACATGTAATCTCTTATTTGAGATGGAAAACTAAGGGTAGTTTTCCTTTATTTCTAACAGTAACCCACTTCCTCTGAGGAAGAAAACAACTGAAGTTTTCAGAAACCTCAACTATGCGACAGATAAAGTAGTTAATCATATTCTGTCAGCTTTCACTGATGGCTGCCCCTCAGTTGTTCCTTCCATTTGCCTTCTAGCTTATCACAGTAGGATCGCCATGGCCCTACTGCCACATGGAGAGGACCAGGTGGAGGCGTGACTTTAGCTCACAAAAGCTTTTTGGGGGAATTATCTCACTGCCACAGGGAACTCACCAAAGGCTTTTCTTAGCTCTATTATTACATTCAAAACCTTGTAGCCAAAGGAACTGCGTGCAACAGTCCTCATTACCTAAGAGCAATTAGTGTAGCAGGGAAAAGGCCATGCAGTGACTTCTCAGGACCACATTTCGGAATGATGAAAAAAAGATTTGACTAGAATTTTCCCCCCAAAAAATGACACAAATTGATCAATATATTTTTATAATGTGTCTTATATTGTATTGTATTTATCAAAATTTAGGTTATACTTGCAACAATGTACAAATTCTTAGGACAAGGAACTAATCAATCGGTGGAGGGCGTAGGCATAATTTTGTGACCAAACTGTAAACAAACTGTAAAACCGTATATGACAACCTTGATTTCACATTTGCCTTTTGCAAGCTAAGTACATAAGCCATTTTAGAGAAAATATTTATACCTTTTTTAAAATTTTTTTGTAGAGAAGTGTCACTATGTTGCCCGGGCTGGTCTCGAACTCCTGGCCTTAAGTGATCTTCCTAACTTGGTCTCCCAAAGTGCTGAGATCACAGGCTTGAGCCACTGTGCCTAGCCAAAGAATTATAAATTTTATCATTTTCCCCTGGAACCTCTCATGCTACTTTTAAATTCTTTAAAAGCACCTCTTTGAACATTATACCTGGTTTTGCTCCTCAAAAGATCGAGCATTGCTATATTCTTACTAGAGCCTCTTTTTTTAAAATTAAAGTATAATAACACATATACAGTAAAGTACACAAATCTTAGGTGTGAAACTTAAATTTTTACATATGCATACTCCCACGTAACTGCCACTCATCCCAAGATATAGAACATTTCCAATATCCCAGAAGGTTCCTTCATGCCCCTTTCCAGTCATTACCACCACTACACCAACAACACCCTGGAGTAACCACTATTCTGACTTCTACTACCAGGAAGTAGCTGTACTTGTTTTTGAACTCCATTTAAATGGAATCATGCAGTATGCAATCTCATGTCCGACTTAATATGTCTATGAGATCCAACCAGTTGATATGTATATCCATAGTTCATTCTTTTACTGCTTTTGTAGTATTTCATTTTATAAATATATCACAATTTATTCATCCATTCTACTGCTGATGTACATTTGGGTTATATTCAATTTTTGGTTATTATAATAAAGACGCTATGAACATTCTTTTACATGTTTTTTAGTAGGCATTAGTTTCTCTTGGCTATACCTAGGAATGCAATTACTGGATCATGGGTAAGAGTAGACACTGCCACAGTTTTCCAAAGTGACTGTACTATTTTACATTCCTACCATCAACATGTAAGAGATCCAGCTGGTCCATATCCTTGTCAACATGGGCATTGACTGTCTTTTTAATTTTAGCCATTCTGGAAGTTGTATAGTAGTATCTCTTTATTGTTTTAATTTGTATTTCCCATTGACTAAATGTGGATTGCCTTTTTATATGCATACTGACCATTCTGAGATCCTCTATTAGAAAGTGCTCTTTAAAACTTCTATGCATTTTTTAAATTCATTTTCTTATTGATTTTACACACATACATATATATATTCTTGGTATGAGTCCTATGTCAGATATATGAATTGCAAATTTCTTCTTCTAGTCTACATTTTGCTCTTCATTCTCTTAATGGTGTCTTTAGATGGAGAGTTCAATTTCAACAAATTCTAAAGGCAAATTTATCATTTTCATGGTCATTGCTTTCTGAATCCTTTTTAAGAAATCTCTGCCTCCTCTATTCATTAATTCTTTGATTTGTGCTTATGGTTTGAGCAGTTCTCCACCTTGCTGTGACTTCATGAAATCCTGCATATTTACAAGGCTTGCTCTTCTACCTTGCAGTTGATTTTCACTGCATTCATGTTATGTTGGTTAGGTGCTAGACAACTCTAGTAGTATAAAGAAGTGGAGATTAATTTTACAACTAGAGAATTCAGCAGTGAATATTTCCATATATAATGACTTCTGTACAAATATATTAAAAATCTAATGTTAAAAAAAAAATTCTAATGCCCATTAGCCTAGCATTTTTCCCCAAATGTATGTTAGATGATTCTTCCCAATCCTTTTGAACCCAGTCACAAGGAACTCCCTGCTCTATTCTTTTTCCTAAATTAGTTAACAATATCTCCAATTTCCAACCATATAGTTAGAAAACAAACAAATCTTACTCAAACAAACACTACTAGCCAAGCAGGTGTTCTCCTCCCTGACCCCATTATCTTTACACCCAGTCAATCTTACATTCTGCTTTCCACGTGTGTGTGGAATCTAAATTCTGTCCTGCCACAGCCAATGCCCTGGTTCTCTCCCTCACCATCTCTTGTCTAGAGTATGGAAACTGTCCTTAACTGGTTTCATCCTTACATTCTATCACCAAGTCATCAAAGTTGCCTCTAGAGAACACAAAGTTGATGTTATTCATCTAATCAAGATCATTCTATAGTCCTCACTGCCTACAGGATAAAGTCACCCTCTTAGCCGAGAATTCACAACCTCACCCTAAGCTTTCCTGGCTTCTCTCCCAGAATCTCCTACTCTAGTCTGACCCCTGGACATCAAGCACTCTCAATTGTCCTGGCTATGCACTGCTTCCTCCTACAGCTGAAAGCCCTTTCTCCCTTTATTCTCTCCAGTCAGCTCCCTTCCTCTCTTGACTGGGCCACTCCAGAAGAAACAACTGTTCCTCCTTACGTGCATTCCCACAGCTCTCTACACCCACAAATTTGAGTTCTTACGTTTGAGTTAATCATTTACTTGTCTCATTCACTAGTCTACAAACTTCTGGACCTGGGACTTCTCGCTGAACTCCTCAAGGATAAGGTCAGGAGTTAATCTTTACATTCCAAGGACTTGGCAGGGCTGTTCCATAAAGGTTAAATGAAAGAATGTCCCAGCCACTTTTACTCATGTCATCTTTTTTCTATAAATAAACACTGGAAAAATTAGTACAAGTATGTCAAAGTAATGAGCCTAACCAAAAGAAGTTTTCTTTGAAAAGTCCCAGCAAATCATTCTTTTAAAAAATGTAATAAAAGCAAAAATCTCCATTATTGATTTGTGTTTCCTGGTAGAGATTAGTCACAACTATTTGTTTTAAAAGACCTTTTTAAATAATGGACATCAAACGTAGGATGAATACACCACTTAACCAAAGTAACTGTAGTTATCACCACATAAATCACTACTGAATGCCACTGGAATAAATCATGGTTATTATTTACCCAACTAAAAGATCACAAACAAAACTACTCTCTTCAAAATTTGTTCATGTATTCCCCCTTAACCTATAGCACATCTGTATGATAGAGGAAGATGGTATGCATGGTAGTTAAGAACACAGGCTAGAATCACAATGCTAGCTGTGTGATTTGAACAAATTACTTAAATTTCAATGTGCCTCAGTTTCCTCATTTGTTAAATAAAGATAATAAAAGTACCCCCCTCACAATGTTGCTGGGTACCTGAGTTAGCACATATAAGGCCCTTGATACAGTGTCTGGCAGAGAAAATGAATGCATAGTAATAAATGTCAACTATTATTACTGTGTTTTTAACTTTTTAAAGCCCTTTTACATATATTGTCTTCCCCACCCCCACCCCCTTACAACAGTGCAATGAGATTGAACAAGAAATCCCCCCTTTAAAGGTAAGGCACTGACAGAGAAGTTATATGATTACCCCAAGATATTTTAAGTGGCAGAGTATGGAACAGAAACCACACATAACCTCAACCCCAGGCCGAACTGACCAAATCTCCATGGACCTAGTTTAGAAGAAATATTCTTTTGGGTTTTCCCTATTGTTTCCTCCTGGTTGTCAACAATAGCCAGCCTAAAGACCTGGTGGGTGCTGAAGACTCTGAGACTTGGGTAAAAAATAATAATAAATAAAGACCTAGTGGAAACAGATGAACCATGCCTTTTGCTCAAATTGAAAAGGTAGCAGAAGCCTCACTTTCACAGTACCTGACACATAGTTGGCACTCCAGAGACAGGAGCTAGTGAAGACTGAAACACAAAGTGCTATTGTTCTTTCTCAATTACAGATCAAGGTACTGCTCCACAAAAATCAACCCTGCTACCAAAAACAAGTCACTTAATATTATGCTTATCTGTCACAGTGTGACAATAGAAACTAAAAACAAAATTTTAAAGAATAATTTGCTTTTACTCTCAAAATAAGTTTTGCAAAAAGGACTTTCATCAGGGCGGTTTCTGAAAACTAGTTGTATTTCATGACATGATGTTTCTTTGTCCCAGTGACTGATAGAAATAAGTAACATTTTATCTGGGTAATGTCTTCAACATTGATCTTCAATATTTTCCTCAGACTTAAACTGAATCCCAACCCCCTGTCTTCTCTACAGCCAAATGCACACTGAATACAGTTAATGAACTTCAAAGGCAGATGCAATGCTTCCAGGGAACCCACCTCTACCAGGGAAGTACAAGAAAGCAAAACGTCTTCATAACCACATCTAAGTGCCTTATCTTTTCATTTCTTCTCTCAAATGGCCAATTAGAAAAGAAGATACACCTTAAAAATCAGACTTGACATCAGCCCCTGGCGAAGGCCTACCTTTCCTTTCGTGGCATTGCCACTCTGGCACCTACAGGCACGTCTCTAGCACACGGAGAATACGAAGGGAAGGCAGCTCTAGCCCCTGCCTAGACAGCTTTCGTCCAACCCTTGCACGTGGCGGCCACTTGGGACATTTTTGAACATGGGACTTAACCAGGGCACAGCTTGCGTGGTGTTTGGGGACAGTGATGCTCCCAGACCCGCCAAAGTCGGAGCAGGAAGGTCTTGACTTTCCTTTTGTAAATACCCACAGGACACCGGGCCCTTCACGCCGCACGGCTACTTGCCCTCGCCAACCCAGCCGGCGTGGCCCCTCGGCTACCGACGCCTCCACCAGCCTCCAGGAGTCACCTCCCCGCACCTCCTCTCACCTGAGCCGGCTACTCCACCGCCTGTGCCGGGACCCCTATTCCCGGTCAAGGGACCGTTACCGGGGGCCGCAGTCCGGGGAGGGCCCGTGGCTCAGGGGAAAGAGCCTGGGCTGCAGCTTCCCCGACGCCGCCATTTTCCCTGAGCCGTAACCCCCACCTGACAGTTCCTGCCTCCCACCTGTGACTGGCAGGGGACTCCGTGCGACGCCGCGGGGGGCGCGTGGGCTAGCCTGGGACTCCGAAGGGGTCACAACCTCAGGACAGAACCCGCCGCTAATTCATCCCAAAGCGAGGAGGCGTCCAGCCGTCGCCCTAGTAATGCGTCCCGGCAGGCTCCATTCTTATTGGCTGTGGATATCGTGACGCAACGGCGTCCCCGGCTGCGTGGGAAGCCCGGGTGGGCCCGCCCCTGCTCTGCATCCCGGGGTACCCCGGGCGCCTGTCTTACCCGCGGCGCCCGTCTTCGAGGGCTCTTTTAAAGGGGCCGCGCTTATTTCCTCGTCTGGCCTGAAGAGGAAGGACTCACAGGGCGGAAGGGTGTATAGGCGAGAAACAACAAAATAGGAAATCAGCGAAGGGCATTGCCCCAGGGAACCTGATACTTCGTCCAACCCCTAGAATTGCAAAATGGAAAACGGAAATCTGGGAGGTTAATTTACAAACCTAACTGTCTTGCCCCAAGTCACGGGGCAAATCAACAGTAGGACCAGTTCTAGAACCCAGGTTCCTGACGCGACGCAGAGCTCTCTCTAGCGCGCGCACTCGCAGGTACACGCTCCCTCCTGCGATCACCCGCAGTGTTTTCAACACATCTCTTTAAAGGTCCTCCTGGCTTCCTACCATGGCGTATCTGTCCCCTAACCTACTAGACCCTAACCTGCTGGACGGTGGGGACTGTGATTTAACCTCTTTTCATTTCTCCTGCAGATGCCTTCCTCGTGTTGGCCTTCAACAAAATACTGAAGAAAAGTCTTAAAAATAAACATAGCCACATATCACACACAGAGCCACTGGCAGTCATTCATGCATATTTATATATTTTATTCGTTTATTACACAAGGCACAGGGAAGGCTGAATATTAAAAAAAAAAAGTATAAGGTTCCTATCTCCACAGAATGTATAGTGTAAAAATAATGGACATCTAGATTTGGGATGCATAGCTTCAATATAGCTAAATTATACCCCCAAACTTCCTGTGAGCCCAAAGGTTCCTGTGCTCCTCTCCTAAATCAGCTCCACAGTTTCTCTAACTTTGTTTGGAAACATTTAAATATTTAAAATGCGCTGTGAAGTAAAATAAAATCTTAAGGCTTCTCCATCCCCACCAGCTGACTGAATGAACCCCCTCCTGGCCAAGGGGATATCCTAAAACTAAATTGCCTGTCAGGAGGAAGGAGGTCAGACAGGCCTCAACGTGACTCCCTCTCTTCTTGGAAATATCCTTTGTAACTCATTAACAGGCCTAAGGCTATGCAAGACAAACCTACAGGTCCTCAATTTACAGAACACATGTATATGTCCTGTGCCTTATCTCTGATTAACAGACTTCCTTATCTTAAAACACTCCAAGCCTTTAGATAAAGCTTCAGGGCTTCAGCCAATTAGGAGAGTCAAAGAGTCTTTAAACCCGCCTAAAACCTGTAAGCCCACGGCACCCACCCTTTGAGATGGCCTACCTTTTAGGCCCAAACCAAGGTATGCTTTCCATGTATTGATTTATGTCTTTACCTATAATTCCTGTCTCCCTGAAATGTATAAACCAAACTGTAACCTAGCCCCAGAGAGTCCATTTGCTCAAGGCTTCTTGGGCATGGCTCTGGGTCATGGTCCTCAAATTTGGCTCAGAATAAATCTCTTTAAAATTATTTTACAGGGCCGGGCGTGGTGGCTCACGCCTGTAATCCTAGCACTCACTCTGGGAGGCCGAGGCAGGCAGATCATTTGAGCTCAGGAGTTCAAGACCAGCCTGAGCAAGAGCGAGACCCCATCTCTACTAAAAAAATAGAAAGAAATTAGCTGGATAACTAAAAATATATAGAAAAAATTAACCAGGCGTGGTGGCGCATGCTTGCAGTCCCAGCTACTCGGGAGGCTGAGGCAGAAGGATTGCTTGAGCCCAGGAGTTTGAGGTTGCTGTGAGCTAGGCTGACGCCACAGCACTCTAGCCCGGGCAGCAAAGTTAGACAATGTCTCAAAAAAAAAAAAAACAAAAGAAAAAAAATTATTTTACAGAGTTTGGCTTCTTTTCCATTGACAATGCTAAAATTGCATCAGAAAATGAAGAAAAACAACAGAGGGAAATACCAGAAACAAAAGCCAACTCTGCCAATTATGTCTGTGATGTTAGGCCTCATTTTTATCTTTAAAATAAAATTATTAGAATAAAAGATCTCTAAATTTCTTTAAAAAAAAAAAAAAAAGTTGGCATGGCCACGCTCCAGAACCCTGGAGGGCTGCACAGTGACTCTTCTTCTGGGACTTGCCAGAGGGTCCACACAGCATTTCCTCTGCTACAGATAGCTCTAGTATCATGAGATGTGTCAGGTGATACAGCCCAAGAGGCAGGGCTGCTTGTACCACAGACTGCATGCTACTAAGCTGAGCATTACTCATTACTAATTGGCTTCCACATCAACTGCTAAATGGGTAGGAACAGTATTCCTAAGCAAAAAATATGCTGGTTCCTAAACCCTAAGAGATCTACCAGGTGCTATGCTTCTTTCTTAGTGGCAGAAGGTCCAAGGTGCAGTAACTTGTTCTTCATTTTGGAGGAAATACCCTGACAATCCTGACATTCCCTAGACCATTGGACCACTTCATCATTCAAATAAGGTCTGTATTTTAGATAATATTGTACCAAGATTGTTTTCTTTATTTTGATATATATTCTATGCTTACACAAGATGTTAACGTAAGGGGAAGCTGGGTAAAGGGTATTTGGAAAATCTGTATTCCTTTTGCATCCCTCCTAAGTCAAAAATTATCTCAAAATTTTAAAAATAATAATTATTTTTAAATATCATCAGTGTAGCAAGGTCCTGAATTTTTGTGGGGTTTATTCACCCTGTGTAATGTACATGTCTCATCAAGGCATCTAGAGTAGATTTATGCACCCCATAATGTTTCCATCAACAACAGACTTCACATACAATGGTGGTCCCATAAAATTATAATATCGTATTTTTCTATATTTAGATATGTTTAGATACACAAATACTTACCGTTGTGTTACAATTGCCCACAGTATTCAGTAGAGTAACATGCTAGGAGCAATAGGCTATATCATATGGCCTAGGTGTGTAGTAGGCTATACCATCAGGTTTGTGTGAGTACACTCTATGATGTTCGCACAACAATGGAATCACCTAAAGACACATTTCCCAGATTGTAGAGAAGGCGCATTTCACCCATAGTCTTCCCACCAGAGCTTCTACAAGACAGAAACTCTGTCCCTGCTAATATTCACCATCTCTAGAAGTATAACTTAAAGTTATGCCAAAGACCATGTGTTTTTGGGTTTGAGGAGAAAAGAATAAGGGGGGTTGTAGGAAAAGAACTCCATCTGCTGTAAACTAAGTTATTTAATTTTGCTGTAACCCCAGAAATAATATATTATCCTCATTTTATAAATATAAAAATGAGGCTTGGTGTATTAATTTCCTACTGCCACCATTACGAACTACCATAAATGTCATGGCTTAAAACAACGCAAATCCGTCATCTTCCAGGTCTAGAGGTCAGAAGTCCAAAATCAGTTTTACTGGATAACGCCAAGGTGTTGGCAGTGCTGGTTCTTTCTGGAGGCTCTGAGGAGAGACTCAGTTTCCTTTCATTTCTCAGCTTCCAGTGGCCGTCTTCAGGGTGTGTTCTCTGGCTCTTTCCTCCATCTCCAAAGTGCATCGCTCTGACCTCTGCTTTTAACATCACATCACCTCCTCCTCTTCTGTAATAAAATCTCCCTCTGCTTCTCTCTTAGAAGGACATTGGTGATTACATTTAAGGCCCATTGGATAATCCAGGATAATCTCCCCATCTCAAAATCCTTGGTTTAATTGCGATTGCAAAGTTTCTTTTGCCATATGTGGTAGCATTCATGGGTTACAGGAACTAGGGTCTGGATATTTTTGAGGGCTATTCTTCAGCCTCTCTCACACTGGGTTACACTGGGCGAAAATCAAGATGTCGGCAGGGCTGCACTCCTCCCAGAGGCCCCCTGAGAGAGTCCACTGCCTTGCCTTTTCCAGCTTTGAGAGGCCACCTGAGTTCCTTGCCTTGTGGCTCCTTCCTCCACCTTCAAAGTCAGCTGTACAGTGTTTTTGAATCTCTCACTGAAAACTCCAACCCTGGTCCATCATCACTGCTCCCTCTCTAACTCGGGCCCTCCTGCTTCTCTCTTTCCCTTATAAGGTTGGGCCCTGAATAATCCAGACAAATCTCATCTGCAGTGTCCCTTTTGCCATGTAAGGTACCATATCCGCAGGTTTGGAGGATCAGGTCATAGATGTCTTTGGGGGGGAGGGTGCATTATTTCTGCCTACTACACTCAGACAGAAAGCAACTACAACGTTGCTGGGGCCTAGGGTGGGAAGGAGGAGAAGGGAGGGGTTGCAAAGGAACAGGAGAACACTTTGCGGGGGGAGTTGTGTTTGTGATTGTGGTTGTGGTTGTGATTATCTCAATTGGGTGATGGTTTCATGGGTGTACAGATGTCAAACTTAAATTGTACACTTTAAATATGGACAGTGTGCTGTATGCTGATTATGCCTCCATAAAGCTGTTAGAAAACTAAATGAGGAAAAAAAAAAAAAAAAAACAAAAAACTGAGGCCCAGAAATCCTGAGAGCTAGGATTTCTGTAGAGCTAGGCGGTGGTGTAGCCAAGCTGCACACTCAGGCCAGTCCCTGTGATGCCGGAGCTGTGCCTGCACCTGTGATGGAGCATCACTTCCTTTATTCTCCCTCCTGGATCACTGAGATGATGATACTCGCCCCTTCGGGTCAGTACACAATAGATGCTCAGTAAATGGTCATTTCCTTCCCTTTCCCCTCACAGGCCTACTGACTAGCCAGTGTCTGAGTGTCCAGGAGCATATGCTGTTTTATAGAACCTGAAAATCATTGTTTTCTTCATGAGAGAGAGAAAGGCATCCAAGAAAAATACCACTTGGAGCTAGCAGAGTAGCAAATAGGCCTTGCCCTCAGGTATTCTCAGCTGTAAATGTCCCAGGCTCTAAAATGCAAAGCAACACACAGGATCAGATATAAACGTATTATTCTCAGAAATCTAAGCTGGTTCATTCTGTTGCCTGGTGATGAGAGACAATTCCCAGGAACAAATAAGAGGAGGCAGCATGTGGAAGCCGCCCGTAGGTACAAACAATGATATGAATAACGATTGTTGTACCCAAGGTCACAAAGCTCTTTTGCCTGATGCACCATGCTTGGGCCATACTGGGGAAAAGAAACCCAATGGTACTCCCAGCTGGTCAAGAACCCAAGTCTGTTTCCAGAGTTTCTTCAAAAGAAGAAAATGTCATTCATGTGTTTTCATCATGTGCCATCTATGTGTTCATATGTTTAGAAATCTTCTATTCCTGGATAAATTGAAAATGTCTTGGAAAAGGGTCCTCATTTCCAGTTTCCCCTGGAATTCTTCCCAGGGTACTGTTTACCATGGCTGCTCTATCCTTGATGGGGCTGCCCTAGGCTTCAGATTCAGATTATAGAGTTCACCGTGGATTCATTTCCTATTTCTTGACCTTTCTGTCTCTCCCACCCAAGGCCATGCCTGTTTTATGATCCTATGCAGCTTATGTTGGCCACATCAATCAACTTAGGAAAATAGGAATAAATAACTCAAGAGTATGATGAGAAAAAAAAAAAAGAGGGGAGAGAATAGCAGATGCCTCAGTCCACAGTTTGTCCCTATAAGATATTATCTAGTTCATAGGCCTGCAGGCAGGCTACCAATATAAAGTGAATTTAAGATTTATAGTCATGGTTTTATAAGTAGTAAGTATAGTAGAGAGAGCCAGATGCAATCAAGTTCCACTGCCACTTATCAACTCTATATTTGAGGCAAATTAGTTTAACTTCTCCATGCCTCAGTTTTCTCATCTGTAAAATAAGAATAATACATATTTCCTGCTTTGTGGAGCTGTTGTGAAGTAGATGTAGTAGATGCTTAGGAAAGGGCAGTTGCATTCTCTTCCTGTCTTCCTGCTCCCATCCATCTTTATCTAATTTGGCTTATGATGTGCTCCAGCTGAATGCCTCAGGAGAGATGAAAATGTGACTGCCAATCAGCCTAGAAAGAAAGTGCTTGTATACTATGACCCATGGAGACCATTAGTCCTCAAAAGCACTAAAACAGTAGGCAGTTGTGGCCTGCAGCCATATTTTGGCACTGAATCATGTCCTGTTTTGCATTGTTCTCTAATTGTTTCAAGTTATTTCCCCTCTCTGAGATTCAATTTCCTAGCTAGTTATAGCATGAGCTTGAATAAGCCCTGACTAGTCCTTCTCAGTTCTCTTTTCCACTCATATCCCCCTATTTGCATAATAAAAACTCAGTAAATAGTAACAGCAATGGGGAGCTAAGCAAAGCCCCTATACATAAAGCAAATTCTCTACAGTGTGATATCAAGGTGTAGCTCAGGGCCTCTGGCTGCTACCTAGAACACTTGTTATCCTGGACCATCCTACTACAAAGCCATCACTCATGACACTCAACTCAATCCTCACCCTCAGAGAGCATTGGATGACAAAAGAGGAACCTCTGAACTCCGGGGGTTCAAGATCAACATTTAGAACAGTTCCACTAGAATAAGTTGGTTCACAGATATTTGTAACTTCTGCTGCTTCCCGTAAGGTGGCTGAAATGGGTCATGCTTTGTGCTTACTCTCAAGAATCGTGGTTCTAAACTCTAGCTACACATTAGAATCACCTGGGGAGCTTTTAAAATAGCAGAGATCATAATGGTATTGGTTTAGGATGGGTCCTGGGCAATGGTATTTTTTAAAAGCTCCCCAGGCAATTGTAAATGCATTCAAAATTGAGAACTATTGATCTCGGTCAGATACTGGAGTATAATTATTGGGGCCACACCTGATTCTCTGAACACACCTGCAGTAGTTCAGTGACAGGCTCTAAGCAGGACAGATGTCGGATGAATAAATGGATGAATGAGCAAATAAGTATGAGATAATATAGTGGACTAAAGGCCAGAAAACCGTGTCCCAGCCCTGGCCCGATTGCTATGCAAATACTGTGCCAGCAATTATTTCCCCTGAGCCTCAATTTATTTTCTTGTGAAAAGGGGATAATAGTACCTGCTTTATCCTACACACAAAATTATTGTGAAGATACTGTATATTAAAGTGCTTTGCATATTTGTACATTATATAATTTTAAGAAATTGTTAAAAATAAAACATAGCCATCCTAGCCAACTGGATTTTCTAGCAAACCTGGAAACGTGGATTAACGCAGGAACTGACAGGAGAGCCAGGGTGGGAAGCAGATGCCTCACTGTAGCTGTGTAGTTCCTGTTCCCCTGGGTTGAGCCCAGCGTGACTACTGTGCTTGGGGATTGCTATAGACTGAATGTGTCCCCCCGAAATTCATATATTGAAGCCTAATCCCCACTGTGATAGAATTTGAGATGGAGCTTTTTGGGGGGGTAATTAGATAATGAGGGTGGAGCCCCCATGAATGGGATTCGTACCTTATAAAGGAGACCCCCAGAGAGCTCCATTCTCCCCTCCATCATGTGAGGACACAGCAGAAGGCACCATCTGTGAACCAGGAAGCGGGCCCTCACCAGACACTGAATCTGCCAGCACCTTGACCTTGGACTTTTCAGCCTCCAGAACTATGAGAAATAAATCTCTGTTGTTTAGAAGTCACCCAGTTTATGGTACTCTGTTACAGCAGCCAGAGCAGATGAGACAGTGATCTGTAAGCCATGCTGGTGGAGCAGCATCCCAAGTCCTGCCAACAAGCCTCGAACCCCAGATCCTGCTGGGCTCCTCCTTGGTTGCCCTTGTGCCCTGTTTCTCAGCACAGTGTTGGCCCAAAGTGGGTGCATGCGTGAATGTTCCTGGGTGTCTGGCTCTGAGTGCAGCTCTAACATATGCCTGTGTCTTTTTTGTTTTGGCAACTTTCTGGACCCCCCATCTGATGGTTTGGAGTGGTTTCTTGTAAGAGGGGTGAGTCTGCTGGCTCCTCAGTTTGTATGTTCTCTGCTGCCACCTGTGAGAAGCTCCCCCTCCGCTGCCCACAGCAAGCTGACCCCCTATTGGCTCAGCCAGTCCTTGGCCCTTCATGAAGCGGTATGTGGAATTCAGACAAAACACATGGTGTTTGCCCAGGATCTTGCTGCTTTTATTTATATTTTTAAATAACTTGTTTTTCTTATTATTACAAAATAACACATGTTTGTTTGAAAAAAACTGGAAAAACCAGGCAAGCAAAATTTGAGAAAGTACAAATCTTTCATAAATCTAAGAGAATCATCGTTTAATGTTCCTAGCTTTGTGTGTGTGTGCACATGCCCATGTATACGTATATACATGTAGAATAACGGAGTCATCCTGAACTGGTGACTTGTAATCTGCTTTTTCACTTAACAATGTCTTACTGCCTTAAATGGTCATCTTGGACTATTATGTATCCTCACTTCCATGTGTCCACTTCTGCTGCCATTAATGGCTTACAAACTGAACAACATAAATCACAACAAACCGAATTAATCAGCCTGTTGAGGGGCTTTTCTAGCTAACTGGTACTATGGTAATCAGTGCTTTGACCAGTGCTGTCTGCTCAGAGACAAACTCTACATCTTATAAAATGTTTGTTTCATCAAGAGCTCCAGGGCTCAGCTGTAATAGAAACAAAGAGTTTACAGAGCAGCCATACCCTTAAAACTGCCACAGTTTCTATGAAACTGGAAAATTCCATTACCACAGCCAATGTCAACAGCACAGGCAAGAAAGGAATGTAGGAATTCAAAGGAAGGGAAGAATTCCATTAACAGACTGTGGGTAACTGGCAAAAATTCTGTGAAAATGACAAGAAGGCTCTGGCTTCCAGCATCCATCAGGATTCAGAAATTAGAGTGCAGGCATTTGCCCTCCCTCCAGCGGATAAGGTAGTAGCACGTAACATGTTTGTGTAAAGAATGAACCTAGGCTAGGTTTCAGGTTCTGGCAGCGAAGTAACCAGCTAACATCCCAGGAAGCCCCCCAGCACTCCCCTGGGACCTTGTCCTGCGATCTTATAATGGTCGTTGGCAAAGTGCCCACCTGCTCACACCTCTGGCCACCTCGTGATTCCTACAGATGCTCTGCCTCCTAATGGGGAGGGCGGTGGCTGCCCAAGGGGAGGAGGTGGGGCCTTGCCACAAGAGAGCTGGGATTCAGACAGAGAGAAGAGAGCGGGAATCTCATGCATCCCATATTGCACAAGGAGAGATTAAATTCAGGCACCTTCTAGGTTTATATAATACTTCTCACCAAGATTATTGCAGAGGCCTCTGAACCAGGCTCCATTGTTTCCTGGTACATTTCTTCACAATCTACTCACCAAAATCCCACCTGGAGTAATTTTCAATTATCTATATAATTATATAATTTCTTGTTTAAAATGTTCTCTTTTACTATTTATGGAAAGCAAGTAATACCTGCACATTGTTTAAAAATCAAACAGAGCTGGGCATGGTGGTGCACACCTGTCATCCCAGCTACTCAGGAGGTTAAGGATTGGCTTGAGCCCAGGAGTTTAAAAGTAGCCTGGGCAATGAGGTAAGACCCTGTCTCAAAAAGAAAAAAAAGAAAAAAAGATCAAAATAAAACAAAAACAGGACCAAAGGGCTCATAATGAAAAACATTAGTCCCTTGTTTCTTCTCTCCCCACTCACTCCCTACTGACCCTACCCCAGTTCTGGCTACCAAAGGCAACTTCTCCTAAATTTTTTTTTTTTTTTTTTGGCAGTTGTTACACTTAGCTTCATATTTCTAAATATTGTGCTTATATTGTTATTTCCTGACCCTTCAATTTTAAACTTAATAACTGTCTCCTTTTTACATAGATAAGGATTTAAAAAATCTGTAAACAGCTTTGTTGAGGTATGAGGGACATAAACTGCATGTATTTAAAGTATTCACTTGGATACATTTTGCCATAGGTACATGTCCATGAAACCACCATCACGATCAAAATCATGAACATATCCATCACCTCTGAAGGTTTTCTCACATCCCTTTCTAATCCTCTCCTATTCCTTTTCTGCCACCATCCCTAGGCAACCACCGATCTGCTCTTTGTCATAATTGATTAGTTTGCATTTTCTAGAGTTTTATATAATGGAATCACACAGTAGGTATGCTTTTATGCCTGGATTATTTCATTCAACATAATGGCTCTGAGATTCATCTGTGTTGTTGCATATGTCCATAGTTCATTCCTTTATATTGTTGAGTAGTAGCCCACTGTATGGATATACCACAGGTGTTTTTTTTAATCTATTCACCTGCTAATAGATATATGGGTTGTTTCCAGTTTGTGGCTATTACAAATAAAGCTGCTATGAATATTCCTGAATACATCTATGTATGGACATCTGCTTTTATTTCTAGTGAGTAGATACCTAGGAGTGGAGTAGGTGAGTTATATGATAGGTACATGTTTAATTTTTTAAGAAACTGCCAAACTATTTTCCAAAGTTCTTCTACCATTTTGTATTCCCACCAGCAGGGTGAGAGTTCTAGTTCCTCCACATCTTCACCAACATTTGATATGGTCAATCTTTTTAATTTTAGCCATTCTAATGCAGTGGTAGCTCTTGGTTTTAGTTTGCATTTCTCCAATGGCTAATGATGTTGAATATCTTTTCATAGGCTTATTTGCCATTCTTATATCTTCTTTGGTGAAGTGTCTTTTCAAATATTTTGCCCATTAAAAAAAAATTGGTTTGTTCTCCTTACTATTGAGTTTGGAGAGTTTGCCATATATTCTGGGTACAGTTTTGCAAAGATTTTCCATGTCTTCTTATTCTCTTAACAGTGTTTGGTGTGTGTGTGTGTGTGTGTTTTCCCCCTCTAGACAGGGTCTCCCTCTATAGCCCAGGCTGGAGTGCTGGACTATAAGGGCCCAATCACATCTCACTACAATCACGAATTCCTGGGCTCAAGTGTCCTTCTGCCTCAGCCTCTCGAGTAGCTGGGGTGGCATGTGCCACTGCGTCCAGCTAATTTTTTTATTTTTTGTAGAGACAGAAGTCTTGCTATGTTGCCCGGGTTGGTCTTGAACCCCTGACCTCAAGGGATCCTCCTGCCTTGGCCTCCCAAAGTGCTGAGATTACAGGTGTCAGCCATCACACCCAGCAAACCGTTTTAAAAGAATGGAAGTTTTAAAATTTGATGAAGTTCAATTTATCAATTTGGGCTTTTTGTGTTGTATCTAAGAAGTATTTGCCTATGTGAAGTTTACAAAGTTTTTCTCCTATGTTTTCTTCTAGAAGTTTTATAATTTTAGCTTTTACATTTAGGTCCGTGATTCATTTTGGGTTAATTTTTGTATTTGGTATGAGGCATGGGTCAAAGTTATTATATTTCTTTGATATGGATGTCCAATTTTCCAGCCTATTTTTTAACAGACTATCCTTTCTACACTGAATTACCTTTGTCCATTTCTTGAAAATCTATTGTCCTTATATGTGTGGGTCCATTTCTGGACTCTGTATTCTGTTTTATTGACCTATTCATCTTTTTTTACACCAATGCCAAATATATTTGATTACTGTAGCTTTATAGTAAGTTCCCAAATTAGGTAATATTAATTCTCTCACTCTGTCCTTTTTTTTTTTTCAAAGTTGTTTTGGCTCTTCTAGGTCTTTTTTATTGCCATTAAAATCAGCTTGTCAATTTCTACAAAAACTTCTGCTGTGATTTGATTCATTGAATCTTTATAGTAACTTGGGAAGAGAATCGACATCTTAAAATTTTAAGTCTTCTGACCCTTGAGGATTTTACTTTATGACCTCCCTACTCCCACCTCTAAACCTCCCATCTCTATTTTTAGTAATATCAATAATCAGTATTTGCATAGTTACACAGAGCCAAGTAATATATTAAGATAACATTTCTGTTTGGGGATTTTGCCATCTGCTGTTCAGAACACAACATTTCTGTTTTTGAATAGCCCTGTGGGTTTTTTTGAGTTTATAATTGCCTCATTTTATAGTTCTATAATTTTTCATAAACAAATCTAATTCTCTTTTTATACTCTGTAACATTATCTACTTTATTCGCTACTCTATTAGTTCTACGTTTGTGTCTCCCAGTTTCAGAATAGACCTGTCACACAGCCCTCCTCTTGCAGGTTCTCTGGGCTACTCTCATAAGGTGGATCCACTATTTCCTGAATCTCATGTTTTACTTTTTCTTGATTTATTTCCAAAGTTGGTAAAGCACATCTTCCAATAATTTCCTAACAAAGGGTATAGCTTTCTGAATTTTTGCATTTTCAAATTTTATAAAACTTATCAGTTACATTCTAATTTCCCAAACTGCTGTTGAGAAATCCAACGCTATTCTGTGGGTCCTTTAAAATTCATTTTTCTATATACTCAGTGGGACATTTTAATCTGGGCATTTATGTTCTTTAGTTCTGAGAAATTTTATTGAATTAGTTAGTTAATAATTTCCTTCCTTTTATTTGTTCTGTCTTTACTGATATAGTTGCCAAATAAAAAACAGGATGTCCAGTTACATTTGAATTTCAGGTCCTCAGCAAATACTTCTTTAGTATAAATTTGTCTCATGCGATATTTTTTAGTGTAGATATGTTCCATGCAATATCTGGGACATACTTATCCTAAATAATTATTCATTGTTTATCTGAAATTCAAATTTGAATTTGTCTTATATTTTTATTTACTAAATCTAGCCAACCTATTTACTGAAATTCTTATTCTCAGATGTTGGCCCTACTGCACTGAAGCTCTAATTTTTTTTTCATACATTTCATTGTCTTTTTAACTATTGGTTCAACTTTCTGGATGATTTCATTAACTTTATATTCCAATCTACTATTAAAGTATTTTTTCTTCCTGTTTTGATTTTCTTAGAGCTTTTTCTTGTTTTGTGAGTGTTCTTATTTAATTGCATCCTATTCTTGTTTTATAGATAAAATATGTTCTGATATCTCTCTTCAGAGTCTGCCATGCCCCCATCCTTCAATTTATTTTTTCTTCTGAGGGCCTTTTTTCTGTTTGTTTAGTTGGTCTTTTTTATGTTGGGGCTTTCCTCCAAAGTCAGGTGAATCTGGGTCATCTGTACGTATTTAAGAGTGGGGCAATAAGTAAAAAGCTATTGGAAACTCTGAGGGGTGTTGGGAACAGATGAGTGGAAGGATTGCCTTATTCTATTGGGCTAAGAGCCAGCCATTTCACTTGTGTGATGGGACCCCAGTTATTAATTTGTGGAGGTCTCTGGGACTGTTCTGTGTCTGAAGGACTCTGAGCTATAGCTTGGAGAGAGGACATCTGGCAGCTGACAGGTGTATCACCTTCCATCATGGCCAAGTGTGTTTGATATTCCAGTCATACTGTCAACTCTTCACATGACATAAAGTTCTAGGTCTTTGTTTCTGGAATGCTTCCCCCACATTCTTTACTTTACAAAATCCTATTCATTCTCCAAAACCCAGATATATAACACTATTCTATCTCTCTCTTAGGTAAGCTTAATTACTGCCCACCTCTCCCACCAGATTTATTAATTACTGTCTTCTTTACATTCCCATTACCTTTTTTTAAAATTTTTTTCCTCAGACTCTCTCTGACCCATTACCTCTTGTTTCTGTCTTCACCAAAGTATAGTCACAGTCTGGCTGGCTTTTACAGTTTTCACCTGTGTCTGTGCTACTCCCCAGCCCCAGGGCCACACGCTTTTCCCAAGCAGAGAACCATTTCATTGCATGATCTCTGCCTCCCTCCGCTCCCACTGGGCTCCTTGCACACAATCTTGCACATAGAAGAACTCGGGAAACATCTGTTGTGTGAACTGAGTTGAGTTGGCTGCTCACGTGTCCGGGTGATCTCCTGACCAGTCCGCACTTGACGGGAGCTGGTCGGCTCTGGGAGGGAATGGTGAAGATACAGTCGTGCAAACAAGAGTTGAGGGAGGCAGCCTGGTGGCAGGGCCAGTGGGTCAAAGGGATGGAACAGAGTGGAGTGAAAAAACAGTGAGAAGATGGCAATGAGGGGACCAAAATGCCAAAGAGATGAAGAATAAGACGCCAAAAAGGGGATTGCTCAGGAAGCTTGCCCCATTCTCCACACCTTGTCCAGGTGAGCCTCTGCCTGTGCTCAGAGCCTCCTGTGAGTATTTCCCGTAGAGCCAAACCCACTGTATTTCACCTTTTATTTCCCTGAGACCAGGGCTGGGGTCTATTCATTTTTTTTTTTTTTTAAATTCTTAGGACCTGTGATATTGTGCTATAGCAGCCAGAGCTCCTGAAACCCTTGTAATTTCCTCAGTGATAAGAGTGATAAAGGTGAAGGAACTATTTCATTATTCATAACAAGCCCCTTTCAACCACACCTGAGTTTATGCTAATGAGGTGACTTTTGGAAAGCCCCTAAGGATGTGGGTAGGTTGCCAGGGGAACCAACCATGTGATTAGAAGGTTGGAACTTTCAGCCTGATCTTTGGGGAGGGGAGAGGGACTGGAGGTTAACTTAATCACCAATGTCCAGTGATTTAGTCAATCATGCGCATGCAATGAAGCTTCCATGAAAACCCAAAAAGATGGGGTTCAGCACGTGGAAGAGCTGGGAGGGTGGCATGCTCAGAGCACCCTGGAAGCTCAGGCTTGCATCCCTCCCCACACACCTTGCATCTCTCCCACCTGGCTGTTCCTGAGCTGTAGCCTTTTCTAATAAACTGGTAATCCAGTGAGTCAATTGTTTTCTCAGTTCTGTGAACCATTCTAGAAAATTACTGAACATGGGGAGGAGGATGTGGGAACCTCTGATTTATAGCCAGTAGGTTAGAAGCACAGGGGACAGCCTGGACTTGCAGCTAGTGTCTGAGGTGTCGAGAGGGGGCTCTTACGGAGCTGAGCCTTTCACCTGTGGTGGGATCTGATGCTCACTCCAGGCAGATGGCGTGAGAGTTGAATAGAATTGAATTGCAGGACACCTCATTGCTGTCTAGAGAGCTGAAGTGTTGCTTAACGTGAGGGGAAAACCCGCACACGTGGTGTCAGAAGTGTTCTGTATGAGCGTAAAAACTACAATTCTTTTTCTTTTTAGGACCTAACACAGAGCCTTCTCTAGAAATGCTAGAGTGGATGGATAAATGGGGAGTGCTGGGGCTGCTGTCCTGGGAGGTGATGGGACTGGGCCACAGAGCTGCCCAGGCTGCTGTTACCCCAGCCGTGAGTCTGACAGGTGCCCTGGCCTCCTGGCTGGCGGGGTAGCATTTCAGATTAAAATCGTTTGTGTTTAGTCAGTTTGTGATCTAAAATCCAACCGTATGTTATGCAGTCTATGTAGGAATGTGAAAAATTCTTATCACATAATGGTAAATGGAATGACGTAGGGTAGTAAATTCTATGATTATCATTATGTAAAAAAAGAAAGAAGCATAGAAAAGATGTGTAGCAGGAAATATAGCAAAACACTAACCAATTATTATATTCTGTTGGAATTGCTTTTCTCTTATTTTCTAATATTTTTGTAACATAGTTAAATAGATAGTATTTTCTAAGAACTTACCATGTGCCAAGAACTGTAGATTACTTAGTTTAAATCTTACAAAACCCTACTAAGTTGATACTATTATTTAGTGCCCTTTCACAGATGAGGAAACTAAGAATCAGAGAGGTTAAGTGACTTGCTTCAAATCACACAGCTAGTAAATGGTGGAGCCAGACTTACTTTACATTATTTTTATAATTTTAAGACCAGACTCTATGCATATTGCCCTCATCTAAACACTTAAAGCTAAGCTTTATTTGTGCAGAATTCCATCAACAATTCCCATCCCTCCAGCTAGCTCCAGCTCTTCTTAGATGAAATAACCAGTGTAAGAGAAGTTTAAGGAATTGAGAAAAAAACAGTTTCACATTACCTGCAGAGGTGGCCCCCTTGGCCTGCAATGTGGGAAGGTGGGTGGTTTTTTTTTGGTTTTTTTTTTTTCTGTTTTTCTTTTTTGTACTTCAAAGATACCAAAATTAATAACACTATTTTTTTATTTTGGGAGACAGAAAAGAAAAGAATCTATAGAGCAATCTTTTTTCCTTGATAATGAAGTCTCATTTGGAACTTTTGAGGTCCACACTATCCTTGATGTTTTCACGCTTAAACCTGGAAATCACTTTCCGGTTTCACTTTAACTCCTTAAATCACCCCCTGTGTTTCATGGCCACCCCTCCACACAAGACAAAAAGACTAAAATTGAGAGCAAAATGACCTCCAGGGGGTCCCAGAGACAGAAACCTTTCATATTGAGAATGAGTTATCTATAGAGTAAATCTGAATACTAGAGTGCAGTGTTGTTTCTGAAGGTTGCTGGTAAACAGGAAGTGCAGCCATGACCGGCTCACAGAGATTCAGGAAGAAGAAAGGGTCTTTGGGGGCTGTCAAAATGTAACATGACTTCAATTTTGATTTAGGGAGGTAGAAAGTTCCAGTCGGTGTCAGAACACCCCCGTGGGGACAGGAAGATAGAATGGGAACTTTGAGTTCTGATATGATTCAATTACTCCACAGATCCTGTCTGGTACTTAGCTCTTAAGACCTAAGAGATGTCTGCAGACTGAAAGGCGTATACAGCCAAAGACAGGTTGGAACTCTCGCAGATTTCAGGTGTAAAGAACAAAAGCATTGAGCACTGCTTCTGAAAATTGCATCAGTGAGGAGGATGAGAGCAAGCTATGGAATTTCTCTGTCATTTCTTGTGATCTCCATTGATAAGTAAATAACCGGTTCTTTCCTGAGTCATCAGATTTTGAAGCTTGTGAAAACAAAACCTGAAAAGCCAATCAGAGAGAATCTCAACATGAGATAGGACTCTGAGCACAAATAAAAGAAATTCTACAACTGATGAGGAGCTAGAAGACTCAGATAGCAGGCCCAGGGGTTTCACTTCCTGAGACAGACGGCTCTGGATCTAGATAAAGAAGACACAGCAGTTATTGCCTGGGCTCAGCCTTCAAGATAAAGGCTGCTGGGTACACAGGGAAATTGCAAGCAAAATATGACAGCTCACGGAGGGCCTCTGCCCAAGAGCAAACAGGAGTTCAGTAAACCAATAACCTTGTGACTGTCACATATCAGAGCCTGAGATGAAAATGGCCTCTAAGGTCAGGAGTGAGGGGCAGGAGGAAAACTGGCACCAGCAGAACACGGATTGGCCTGAAGGCAGGAAACCAAGAAGAGCAATAAAACCAAACGGTTCAACTCTTCAGTAGGAAGAGATTGTTGGGTGATGAACTGCCGGAAAGAGATTTGGATGAACATTTTATTACTTTTGGATGCCGACAGCCAATGTATCATATCCAAGTTTCCTGATGGTATAGTAATAACAAAGGCAAAGCAATAATAAAGGACAAAGCAATCAAATAAAAAAAGATTTATTTCATTACTAGGGTTGGCAAAGGACATGTGGTGCAATGCAAATAAATGGTGGAGCCCAGCGTCACCGGGGGAGAGGGGAAAATGTGAGAACCAAAGAGAAAGAGAGGAAAACAAGAAGTTAGAAAACAGGTAGTTTGGGCAAAGAACTAGAAAATTTTGTGAGATATTAGAAAATTGAAAGCATTCAGAGGTCTTTGTCCTTTTCCAGAAAAGAACCCTGTTATCCTTTATTATTATGTCTGTGAACACAAACGGAGGCCCCTAAAGCCAAGGGGTCATCCCCCACTATGAGGTAGGTCCCCAACAGTGGGACACAGATGGGGTCATCCTTGGCTTTAGGGCCCCCCATAACAACAGAACCCAGCAACAGCTCTGCCAAATGGCTCAGAGAATCTCAGCTTTTGAGGACCCAAAGCGTTGTGGTTCTCGTGTGAAGAGACACAGGAATTGCTTGATTAACCCCAGCAGTGTTGGATTTGGTGTTGGCCTTTTTAATCCCTGGACATGAAACATGTGAAATTTTGCACAGACTTGTAATCTGTGTACGTCTGACTTGGTGTTTTCCAGATCCTGCCCCTTGCCTGCTCTGCATCTAGTTCTCTGCTGCCGCCCTGGCTGGACGCTGCACCGTGGCTTTCCTAGACGGGCCCAGAAGCCAGTGCTTTTAATCCTGCCTGCCAGGTTTTACTCCCAGCTGACCCATAGGTATCTGATCCCAGGATCATCCATGCAGGATCTCCATCACCAGTGAATATTTACTGGGTGGCCACAAGGCACAATACCTGCCTGTTTACGCTCTGAGGTAGAAGAGAAAAAAAAGACTTCAGTTTGGGAAAAGGATACACTTGCAAACAGATTCCTCTCTCATACCCCACAGAAATTTAAGGACCTCCTCCTTTTACCATCATCACCACCACCATCATCATCGTCATCATTGTGATCCAAACAGATATTCTGCTTATGGCTCAACTACACTAAAAGCTTTATATATAACACATTATATAATCTTTCCCCCAATACGACAAAGAAAGCACTATTATTATTGTACAGATGAGGAAATTGAGGTTTAGTTTGCTCAAGGCTAAGCACCTGGGAGTGGCAGACCTGGCAATCAAATCCAGAGCCTGACACCTTACCCACTGGGCTACACTCCTGAGTGGTGGCTCATGCCTGTAATCCCGGCACTTTGGAAGGCTGAGGCTAGAGGATCACTTGAGGCCAGGTGTCAGAGATCAGCCTGGGCAACATAAGGAGACCTGTCTCTACAAAAAATATAAAAATTAGCCAGGCACAGTGGTGCATACCGGTAGTCCCAGCTACTCAGGAGACTGAGGCAGGAAGATCACTTGAGCCCAGGAGTTCAAGGCTACGGTGAGCTATGATTGTTCCACTGCACTCTAGCCTGGGTGGCAGAACAAGAGCCTATATAAAAAAAAATAAAAATAGAAATAAAAATAAAAATAAATCTTCTACTTCTCCTTATCATCTTATTTTTTCCTAGCTCAAAAATGTTATGAATTCTACAGGTTTGGGCTAGGTACATAGCAGAAGCTCAATAAATATTTGTTCAATTTAATTAAAATGAGCTCACTGGTGCTCACAGCTGCATCATGAATCCACTGGCTCTTTGGAGCCTGCTTTGGGGGGTTTTATCTTGATCTCTTCTTTCATCAGCTGATGTCCTTCAATTGGCTGGCCTGCCTTGGGCTATGTGAAGTGACACACTTTCAGGCTCCAAGCCCTCGGCCCCTGTGGCCTGGTGTGGGGAGAAGCACAGGACAAATTCTCATTATTGGCAACTCAGCATTTTACCCGCAGTGGAGGAGGACATGTTGAGACTCCGCGGCACAGGCAGCTGCCAGCTTGACTTGGTGTCTTGGCACTCTTTATGATTGTCGTGGAAAAGCTGAGTCCAGAATGAACATCTGCCCAGGCGAGTCAGAGAGGAAACAGCTTTTGGTTACTAGCTAATTAATTGCTTTTTCATCTGCATCAGATGATTCCATTTTAACATACTGGCTTGAACACAAGGGCCTGGGAGCCCGAATTTACTCTTTTCACATTTCCTAGGTAGTGAGATTAGGTCGTTGTACCTCCCAGCCCAGGTCCCATCCTGTCTGACCCGGCCTCAAAGAAGAAGAGGAGCTTGCATCTGTCTAAGCTGACTCTTCCTTCAAGGAGTGAGTGTCAGACCTGGAGCCCTTTTTAGCCTGCAATTTTTGAGAGTGGGGCCCGCATGTGCTTCTCGCTGTAGTTCAGATGGCTTCACCCATGGTACACCAAGCACCCACTGTGTGACAATGATGTGACGTGGGTGATTGCTGCTCTTCAGTTCATAGCCTGGTCTGGGTGCATGTGCGAGTGTTTATGTTGGTGATAAGGGCAGGGAGGGCTGCAGGTAATATTTAGAAATCTGAAGAAATGATGGAACGATTCAAAACAACATATGTTCAGGGGATGAATTGCTCTATAGTTGTGCAGAGACAGGAGAGATCAGTTTGAACCAAAAAGTCCTTGAAGGGTAAAAGAAATTTTGAGAAATGAAGAAGAGTTTACGGTAGGGACAGCACGTTCCAAGGGATGGAAGTGGCGGTGAGAACCCTGAGTGTGAGGAGGATTATGCCGCTTATGGTACAGTCTGGGCAGTAAGAAAACCAGCCCAGGGTTCACGTGGGGTATCTGGCATTTCCTGTGTACAGGTTTCCTGAAAAATCACTGACATGAGGCCGATTGATTAATAGGAGAAAAGGCCTACAAATTTACTTAACGTGTATACACAGGAACCTTCAGCATGAAGACCCAACGACACAGGGGAAATTGTCCATTTTTATGCTGAGGTTCAACTAAGATGGAGAGCTGTGTGGAAATATAGTTGTACAAAAAGGGTCTGATCTGTTGCTAACAGATGGCGTGGGGAAAGCCAGCGAGGCCTGGCTGTCTGGGTCCTTCTTGGCCCCTGTGAGCAGCATTCCTTCCTGCCGGGTGTGGGCAGGACCCTCTCTGAAATGGGGGTCTTATGACCCACCGTCAAACAAGGCAGATCAGATAATTTCTCTATGGCCAGTTTTTACACAATATATATTTTTAGGATTTATGGCTGCCTTTGGGAAGAGGGGTTCTGGTTTCTATGGCTAGCCTTGAAGGAGAATGAGACTGAGAGACAGGAGGGCAGGAGAAAGTCATAAGAAAAACTTTTGTTTCTGAGGCTTCTTGGAAGACTTTATTTCGGGGTGTTGTTTTCTGAGCCACAGCACCTCCTCCCAGTGTTTCCACTGTGCCCTGCACATAGTTCTCTCAAGCTACTTCTGACACTCAATTGCTTTTATCCCTTTGTACCTGTGTTCCCCATTGCTAGACGGTAATCTCCTTAACGCTGAGGCCCACGGCTTATTTGTCTTTGCCTGGCACAGAAAACATGCTCAATAAATGTGTGTTGAATAAATGAATGAATGAATGGAGACATCATTGGAAGGGAGGTTGAATGAATAGGCTGGTTCTAGCATGAAATATTCTGTATATGCCAGGTGTTCTGACTAATTCTGCCTTAGACAGCCAGGGGTGGCATCTTGGGCTTACATTAGTTTATTCAATCATTTATGTATTGAAAGACTACTGTGTTCCAGACATTGTTATAGGAGCTGTTTTATCAACAACGATGGAACAGATAAAGTCCTGCCTAGGTAGAGATGACATTCTAGTGGGAGAGAGAAACAGTCAGGCTTGCTACTGAATTTGTGGGGCTCAGTGAGTGCAAAATGGAAATTTGGAGCCTCTTGTTCAAACAGCAGGAAAAAGAGTATTGTTAAAGGTACTAAAATAAAAAGCCTTTTTTCATTTATCTACAGTCTCCCTCTCAATTTGTCATGGCATTTTTAAATTTGCCATTTAATATCATTCTGAGAAAAATGGTCATCTTAAAATTATCATCATGAATGTTACCATTTATCTTTATATTGTACGATGCCAGTTTTAAATGCAAATATAAGAGCATTTAATGAAATTACATAATTCATATTTCATAGCTCATACATGCACATGAACTTAGTTTTTGCCAGAACAGTGGACATTCTGCGTAAAACTAGTTCAATTGTTTTTATTTCATTTCTTGATATACAACATTCTACCAACACTTTCTACCTTTGGCTTACTGATGAGGAAGGAAGGTCCGAAAGGAAAGGAACTATGAGTTGCCTATCTTTCCCTTCCTTCCATGTCATTATTTTCTGTGTGTGTGTGTGTATATGTGTGTGTGTGAGTCATTTCGGCACTGACACTCCCCAGAGGCCACATCAGAACTTGATTTGAAAGTAGAACGAAGGCAATGACTTCCAAAAAACACAAATGACTAAAGAACCCTATTGTATCTTTTCTTACTCCTGTCACTTCCCTGCAATATATTAGGGTTGGGTTGGAACGTGTCTTTCTAGAAGCACTGCATATTTTAAAGGAAACACAAAAACTTTGACCCTCTTTCCACTTTGTCTTTTCCAACATGCTTCTTCATAAAAGGGAGCTCTGAAAAGCTCACGACAGTCTTGCAACGCTTATCGGAAAAGCTGAGACCCAGAATACAAGCTCACACCCATGGCTCAGTGGTATAGGAATTAAAGGATTCTTCATTAGAAATAATGTGTTTGCCTTTGTGGCAAGGTTGTTGGGGTGACGCTGGAGGATATGTGATGACGTGTGGGTGGTGAGTACATGTCACATCTGGGTGAGGCCTAGATGGGATGTGTGGTGTGTGTTCCTGTGTGTATGTGCTGTGTGTGTGCGGTATTTGCGGCACACACTTTGTGTATCTGTGTGATTTGTAGGTCGATTTGTGGTGTATTTGTATATGAGCGCGATATGAAATGAATATTAGTTATAGTTTTCTCAGCACACTTTTCCTCTGGGCTGTGTAGCCCACATCTTTTGTTTCCCCTGAAACACCAGTCTGTTCTCGTGTTCTTCTAAGTAAAATAACATGCAGCTTTTTGACATTCACAAACAAAACCCAGTGGTTTTTATCTGAGTCAAGTGCTCCCTGGGGCTTTGTTTTTTTTTCTCTTCTCCTTCCTGTAAATCCATTTTATGCGTTGGAGTTAGAAGATGACATCTTGTTACATCATGTTAGACAGCACCATAATTTTTTCCAGCCAACCCTTTCCAGTCTGGCTAGGCAGACAGAACTGAACAAAGACAGACAACCCGGCAGAAATGCAGGATCGGCTCCTGGCCCCACAGGATGAACCCAGAGGAGCCTTATCCCCCAAACTGAGGCTGACTTGCCATTTTAAATTTTAACTCCTTAGATTGGGGATGGAGAAATCTATTGAGGCTCACAGCTCTTCCTGGGAAATTGTGCAGTCTTTCTCCGCTGGAGCTCACCCTGCCGGTTGCAGGGAGGGGCTGCCACAGGGGAGGGAACAATAGGGTGAGATGAATGCTTTGCCCGAGGTGCTTGCTCTACTATGCACAGGTCAGGCCTGTCTCTTGCTTTCCAGCTGCAGCTGCTATTTATAGCCCTGTCTCTGTTTGCTGTTCTCCATGTGACCCCTGTAGTCACCCTGTGTTTAAAAAGAGCTCTTCTCTGTTCAAGTTCAAGCCCACCACCGTGGCTTTCCTTTAGAAATGACAAGGGGTCCCCAGGGGCCCTCCCCACCCCCTTGTATGCCATGAATCAGACTGGGTATCTGGGTTCCCTCTACCCTGCCAAGCGTCTATACCCACAGCCTGTGTTGTGGTAAGAGTTGGTTCTGGGTGGGAATTGTGCCGTGTCCCTCAGATCTTAGTGTGGATGATCTGCCACAGTGCCTGTTTCAAACAAATCTCATGTGTCAGTGTCTGGTCTGACAATATTACTAGCTGTACCACCACCTAGATAACTAAGACACAAAACCTTGGGATCTATAAAATCAAAGGAGTGTAAGATTAGTGGACTCAGAGCCAGGTGATCCAGGTTTGAGCAGTAATTCCAGGCTGTATGATCCTGGGCAAGTCAGTGAAACTCTCTGAGCCTCCCCTTCACACATGCAGAGAATGATTGCTTCATAGGGAGGTTGCAAGAACTGAGATCATGCACATGTGAAAGTACTCGAGAAACTTCCCTATTCTCCTATTCTACTGTTTCAACTTCTCGTATTTCTCAAAAGAATGTGGCAAGGGCCGGGTGTGGTGGCTCAGACCTATAATCCCAGCAACTCAGGAGGCTGAGGCTAGAGGATTGCTTGAGGCCAGGAGCTCCGGACCAGTCTGGGAAACATAGTGAGATCTTATCCATGTGTGGTGGTGCACACCTGTAGTCCCAGCTACTTGGGAGGGTGAGGCAGGAGGAGCCCAGGAGTTTGAGGTTGCTGTGAGCTGTGATGACACCACGGCACTCTAGCCTGGGCAACAGAGAAAGACCCTGTCTCAAAAAAAAAAAAAAAAAAGAACCTGTCAAGAAATGAAGGTAAGAAGGAATTGTGATGCTCTGGAGACAATAGAGAAAAAGATTCTTAGGTGTGACTTAATCAGCCAGCAAAAAAAGAGAGAGATGGAAATTGATTTTTTTTAATTAAAAAGTACTTGAGATTGAAACGTGACAGGCAGGCATTTGTATAAATTGTAAATTTAATACGAGTCAATAAAGATTAATTGAACACATATTACATGCCAGTCAATATAGTCAACACCAGAGATATCAAGGAAAATAAGCAGAAATAATTAAAACAAGGTGATTCTTATAAAAAAAGGGAAAAATAGACCAATACAGAAAAGAAGGTCATCAAGAACTCAATCTCACTATATAAATTTAAAATGTGATAAATAAGAGAGTAAGAAAAGATTATTTAATAACAACTCTGGGTATCACTAGTCATAAATTTGGCAAATGATTTATTTATATTAATACTTTATATCATATAAAGGAAATGCCAATTGGGCTAAGAATTATATATAAATAGATAAATTATAGAGCTAAAGTACAAAAAAGCAGCATAGAGGTTTTGATAGATCAATGAATAATAAGCTTCTCAATTTTGTTTTTTGGTTTTCTTTTTAGAGAAGGGATCTTGCTCTGTCACACAGGCTAGTGTGCAGTGGCATCATCGGAGCTCACTGCAGCCTCGAAGTCCTGGGCTCAAGCACCTGAGCAATCCTTCTACCTCCGCCTCCAGAGTAGCTGGGACTACAAGTATGCACCACTGCGACTGGTTAATTATTTCTTTCTTTCTTCCTTTCTTTCTTTTTTTTTTTTTAGAGATGGGGTCTCACTATATTTCCTGGGCTGGTCTGGAACTCCTGGCCTCAAACAAGTGATCCTCCCGCCTCAGCCTCCAGAGTTGCTGGTATTACAGTGCTGGGATTACCGGCATGAGACACCATGCCCAGCTACAGCTTCTCAATTTTGAAGCAACAGAAGCAATCACCAAGATTGACAGGCACCTATAAGTATTTTAAGAGCTTTCAAATAATGAAAACCGGTAACTCTAATATAAAGTACCTACAGAAGGCTGGAGAAATAGCTTTATTAATCATGGCAAAGAGTATATACTGATACTTTATTAATTACTCATTAAAAATATTAAATGAAACATTAAGATCTCTATAGATGAATAAGAAACAAGATAAACAAAGTAATTTACAAAAAAGAAACTATTTAGATTACCTATAAACTCAAGAAAAAAGTTTATCTTATAATTAAATCAATGTCGATTAAAACAATATTGAAGCATCAATTTACATTGTTAAACCAGGAGAAGTTAAAATAAAATGTGACATCCAATGATGGCCAGGTTGTGGGTGACATGAGAGCCATATATTACTGATGGCAATGTAAATTCTTATAGCCTATTTGGAAAATAAAATGACAATGCATATCAAAACCCACAAGAATATTCACACTCTTTGAACTTGATATTGCTCTCCTAGGAGTGTATTCTAAAGAAGAAATCAACAACAAAGAAGTTATATGATTGACATTGTTTGTTTTGTTTAATAGTCAAAATTGATAATAAAAGCTCAACAAAAGGGCACAAGAAAGAAAAATATGATAATTATGAAACCTTAAGAATACCATGCAGGTATTAAAATAATGATTAAAAAGGTTGAAATATAAAAAATGTTTGTGACAAAATAATAAAAATTAAAATATGGAATTTAATATTGTATAAGTATAGTACAATGATTGTACTTATATAGAATGAGTTATATATTTTTTAAAAACTAGAAGAAATATGCAAAAGTATGAAAATATTTGTATCAGGGTATTGAGATTATTTTTAATAAAAAATTTTTAAATTGTGCTATATTGATTTGAAAAAATATTTTTTTAAGTTTTTATTTTTTGATTGACAAGTAAAAATTATGTATATTTATGTTATGCAACATGATGTTTTTATATACTTACATATTGTGGGATAGCTAAATCAAGCTATTTAACATATGCATTACTTCACACACTTATTTTTTTGTGGTGAGAACACTTAAAATCTACTCTCTTAGCGACTTTCAAGGATACAATATATTGTCATTAACTGTAGTCACCATGAAATACAATAGATTTCTTGAACTTACTCCTTCTAACTGAAATTTTATGTCCTTTGACCAACATCTCCCCAATTCCTCCACTTTCTCTGCCTTTGGTACCACCATTTTACTCTCTGTTTCTGTAAGTTTGACTTTTTTACACACCACATATAAGTGAGATCATGCAATATTTGTCGTCCTGTGCCTGGCTTATTTCACTTAACATAATGTCCTCTGGCTTCATCCATGTTGTCATAAGTGACAGAATTTTCTTCTTTTTTATGGTGGTATGGTATTCCATTGTGTGTATAAACTACATTTTCTTTATCTATTCATTTGTTGATGGACACTTAGATTGATCCCACATCTTAGGGATTGTGAATATTTCTGCAGAGAACATGTGAGTACAGATATCTCATCTACACACTGATTTCATTTCATGGCTACACATCCAGCTGGGTCATATGCCAGTTCTATTTCTCACTTTTTAAGGAACCTCTATATAGTTTTCCATAATGGCTGTATTAATTTACCTTCTTACCAAGGGTCCAAGGGTGCCCTTTGCTCCACACCCTCACCAACGTTTACTTAGTATCTTTCATCTTTTTCATAATAGCCATGTTAGCAGGAGTGAGATGATATCTTATTGTGGTTTTAATTAGCATTTCCTTGATGGTTAGTTATGTTGAACATTTTTTTATAAACTTATTGGCCATTTGTATGCCATTTGTGTTGCCATTATCCTGGCAGCCAACAAGGAAGGAGACCGGGTGCGGTAGCTCACACCTGGAATCCTAGCACTTTGGGAAGTCAAGGCAGGAGGACTGCTTGAAACTAGGGGTTCCAGACCAGCCTGGGCAACATAACAAGACCCTGTCTCTACAAAAAAATAAAAACAAAAATAGCTGGGTGTGGTGGTGTGCACCTGTAGTTCCAGCTACTCAGGAGGCTGAGGCAGGAGGATTGCTTGAGCCCAGGAGTTTGAGGTTACAGGGAGCTGTGATGACACCACTACACTCCAGCTTGGGTGATAGAGTAAGAACTTGTCTTTAAAAAGGGCGGGACAAAAAACAAGGAAGGAAATGTTTCATTCCAATCACTTCAAGACTCCCAGATTGCCTATTTCTGTTCTATACCAGTACCCCTCTTAGCCCACAGTGCCTGCTTGAGAACAGCACGTGCAGCCACCCTTGTAACGTGCTCTGCTGCCTCACAATAGTGACAAGAAAGCTCAGACCAGCTGTTTACAAGTACCTAGTCTCAGTCATGCAAATATACAAGAAGAAAGAGAATAATCTTGCTTTCTCTCCTTCCTCTTCTTTTCTATCTTCTAGTTTCTTTCTTAGGGCCAACCCTTGGCCACTGTTCTTTTCAGTAGGTTGACCCTATGTGTACCTACAAGTCAGCTCAGCAGTCCTTTAGTGCCACACACTGTTCCAGGCCCATGGCTTACAAAGATGAATAAGACACAGTCCCTGGTCTCAAGGAACCTGCTATCCAGTGGAAAAATACACATTAATCCAAAATGTTTTCCTATGTAAAGGTACTAAGTCCTAAGTCTGACATCTGGCATCACACTCTGGGAAACATAAAGAAGGTGCTGGCCCAATCTGGAAATTTGGAAAGTGAGTGGGGGACAGCTAGAGAAAGAAGGGTGAGGTGGGGTTGGGGAGGGTGAGGTCAGGTGGGAGGGGAAGGAGGATGCTTGAGACAAAGGGGACAGTGTTAGCCAAGACCAGCCTGTGAGACAGCAAGCACAGTGGGCTTAAGGAGAACTTCCTTTCAGCCTCCTGGTGCTTTTGAAAAAGACACTATTTTAGTGTCTGAGACCTGGATCCACTCTTTTCAGTCCTTTTAATCATGCATTTCTGTTAGAAAAGCTCCTCTCTCAAACAGCACATCTGTTCTCCCCAATTCTTGGTCCACTTTTCCACTCCTGTTCTCCTTAGTCCTTCTGCCCTTTCTTGTTACTTCTCTATTCTCCCTACATGTATTAGTATTTGCCCTTGCTATACCTTTATCTCTAACCCCATGTTCACATTTCCCACCGGTCTCTCACCATCTCCAGCCCCCTGGATTGAGGCAGGGGTAGGGAGGGGAGAGAATTTCTCCAAAGTTGCTCCCACTGTCAGTGCTGAGCAACCCCTCCCAGACAACGATGACTCTCATTTTTGCTTAACTTGTGGTGGATTCTGACAAGATGGACCCATTTGTGGAGGGCTGCAAAGTCAGCTCTCTTTCTCCTATCTGTTCATGTACTCTGCTTATCAAAACACAATCCACAAAGTTTATCTTCTAACTATCTTTCATTTAAAACTCCAAGAGATTTCCATTTATGAAAATGCTTGGCTGTTGTTTACTTTTCCTGGATGGATTCTGAGGTATGTAGGAAGAAGTTGGGTTGATACAATTGCTACATTAAAATAAAAAAATCTCGGTTTTATCAAGTTTTCCATATCCAAGGAATGAACCAATGACTGTTTTAAGGGATAAATTAAAGAAAGTAACAGTTTAGAAAAAGGAATAAAGAATTGATTTCCAACAAGAGTGCCCAGACCATTCAATGGTCTTTCTCCATTCAATGGAGAAAGAAGAGTCTTTTCAACAATTGGTGCTAGGATAACTGGATATCCATATACAACAGAATGAATTCGAACCCCGCACCTCAAAACATATACAAAAAATAACTCAAATATATGAAAGACATAAATATAAGAACTAAAACTATAAAAGTCTAAGAAGGAAACATAGATATAAATCTTCATGACCTTGAATTAGGCAATGGTTTCTTAGATATAACACCAAAACACACACAAAAAAAGAGAAAATAGATAAATTGGATTTCATCAGATGTAAAGATTTGGGGTATCAAAGGCCACTATCAAAAAGGTGAAAAGGCGACCTACAGAATGGGAGAAAATACTTGCAAGTCATATATCTGACAAGGGTCTAGTAGCCAGAATATATAAATAACTCTTACAACTCAACAACAAAAAGATACACAATCCAATTTAGAAATATGAAAATTACTGGTATAGGCATTTCTCCAAAGAAGATATACAAATGGTCACCCAACACATGAAAATATTCTCAACATCATTAGTCATTGGGGAAAAATGCAATTCAAAATTAAAATTAGATGGTACCTCACACCCATTAGAATATGTATAATAAAAATAAAAAATAAGTCAACAGAAAATCACAAGAATTGGCAAGGATATAAATAAATTAGAACCGTCATACATTGCTAGTGGGAATGTAAAATGGCACAGCTGCTGTGGAAAACAGTCTGGCAGTTCCTCAAAAAGCTAAACATAGCATTCACAATAACCCAACACTTCCACTCCTAAGTATATACACAAGAGAATTGAAAACATATGTCCATACGAGAACTTGTACGTGAATGTTCACGGCAGCATTATTCATAATAGTTCCAAAGTGGAAGCAACCCAAATGTTCATCAACTAATGAATGTATGAAGAAAATGTAGTATATCCATACAATGGAATATTACTCAACCATAAAAAGAAATGAAGTACTGATACATGCTGCAACATAGATGAACCTTACAAACATTATACGGAGTGAAAGAAGCCAGACACAAAAGGCCACATACTGTATTAATTCCATTTATATGAAATGTCCAGACTAGGCAGATCCATAGAGACAGGAAGTGGACTGGGGCTGGGGGCAGTGGAAATGCAGATGAAGTTCTTAATGGGCACAGGGTTTCTTTTTGGTGTGATGAAAATGTTCTGGAATTAGATAGTAATGATGGTGGTACAACAGTGTGAACACATTAAAAACCACTGAACTGTACACTTTAAAATGGCTAAAATGGCAAAATTTATGTTATGTGAAATTCATCTCAGAAAAAGAAAAGGCTGAGGAGAGTCCATCACACTCCACTGCAGTGGACTTAAGCTAGCATTCGGGACGCCACTGTGGCCATAAGTGATATGATCTGATCTGAGAGGCACTTTTTAAGGCAGGTTTTTTCCTGGGAATGGTGGGAAGAAATATGAATAAGACATAAGCTCTGTCCTCAAGGTGCTCACGCCCTGTTGGAGGACACAGACGCATCCTGCACTGACTAGAACACAACCCAGAAGACAGTAAATGCCCAGTGGAGAGAGATGGTTCTGCTGGAGCCCAAAAGAAGTGGTTTATTCTGGCTGAAGGAATGTGGGAAGGTTTTTGGAGACTTTGAACTGGGCTTTTAAGGATGAGTAGGAGTTTGACAGGTGGAGAAGGTGCGGAAGAGCGTTCCAGGCAGTGGGACCAGCTTGAGCAAGGGTCTGGAGGTGGATAAACGATCCAAAGATATTGACATTACTGGATGGTATTATTTGAGCTGTGGGTTCTCTCTTCTTCTAGCACTGTGTTCCTGCTTTTTATGAAATATCAGAAACATTATCAAAACTGATTCTTGGTCCTTATCTCATAGAATACGAGCCTTTGTTGTAAAAGCAGAGGAACAGAAACATGGTTCTAGAGCTTTGGTGGGGTTTGGCAGGGTCTCCTAAGTTGCCTTGCTCTGTCCACATTCTTCTTGTGATTGTCTGAATACCTGGAACATATTTGGCAGGTGGCCCTGCTCCTACATTGCCTCTCCACTTCCACTCTGGGACCCCTCTTTGCTGTAGTGAGTGGCTCCACCCACCTGCCAGACAAACAGGCCTTGTTCCCTTTTGAGAAGACTCTTGCTTGACAGAGGAGGAAACCAGGGAGGAGGAAAAGAGACCCATCCCACTCTCCTGGGAAGAGTTATCCCATCCGGCTCCTTTGGCAGCTGGCTGTATTTGGCTTCCATTTGCAATGTGAACCCATTGCCTTGAGGAGGGGTGGGGAGACCAGGGCTTCTGTAGGAGGAGTTTGGTGCCTAATGAATTGTTCAGTGAGGAATGCTAAGCAGGAAGAATTCTGGAAGGAAAGATGCATTTTCAGTATTAAGCCCCAGGCCCCTAATGCCTCCCAGATGAAAAGCTAACAGAGCGATCCTCCCAAGTGTGTCTGACTGACATTTGCTCCCCGACACACTAAGCATAAGCCTGTTTTATTGTGTTTACAGTTTCGTATCTTCAGAGCATAATGGATTCATTGCAAACACGAGTGCGCCGGACAGTGGAGATGTCCCTGAACAGGCTTTTCCCTAAAGCCAGAAATAATCCCCCGCACCAGAGATCCAGTCTGATGAGCTATTCAGCGTCCCCAAACCTCATATGCTTACGAGAGATCAGGACAGGGAGACATCTGGTCTCAGGCAGTTCTGCTCAGGGTAGAATATTTTCCCCCTGGAGTGGATCTTAGCAAATGAGGCCTGTGGGCCTGCCTGAGGCTGGGCGCCCTGTCTTGGGACCCCTGAGTAGAGCATAGATGACCAGGCAGCATTGTAAATGTGCTCCCTAAAAATCCAGAGAGAAACAGACATGGATTTAACACTGACTTATCCTTGAACCAGTTGAGATTTTTTTTTTCCAAACCCAAGAAAACTCAACTCCTGTTCCACTAGCTCCAGTTCTCTGAGGGATGAAGGCTCTGACAGTGTAGACAAGGACCAGATGTGCAGCGGATGGGTCAGTCTGTGCTGGGAGCGGGTGCGGAGGGAGGAGGGGATGTGGGCCTGAATGTCATTACTTGGAAGGGTCAGGGGGGTCAGTGACAGTGGCAAGAAACAGATTTTTCCAGCTGCTTTCAGGCTGAGATTTGTACTGCATAATCTGAATGCTTTTATCTGTTGCTGAAAATAGACAGGAATTTTTTCCACAGGCTGCTCCAATCTGGCTGTGGAGACGTGAGGGAGGATTGCAGGGAGACAGTTGTATGTAGTCCAGTAAGTTGTTTTGTGACCACCCCCCTCCCCGAATTAGCCTGTGTCCACACGGGCTCTGTCGTGCCACCTTATCTCAATGCCTCTTGAAGCAGGGGGTTGAAAACGCTGGAAATACTTTCCATTCTGAATTTTGCATCGCTTCTCATATATTAAGCTATTATTTCTTATTTTTGCTTCAATCGTCAGGATAGGAAGCCTTTGTGAGGTCATAAGTACCTGTCCAGATGGAATGGTTCCCTGAGTCCATACAGAACACATATGTGGGAAACTTAAACGGCACAGAAAGAAGAAAATGGTTTGGTCAGAAATGACAGCTTATGGTTGTGACGAATTCCACAAATCATATTCTGCACCTTTGTCCTGGATTTAGACTACAAAGAAGCATCACAAATTATCTACAAAGATCTTCTGGATTAAATCAGACTCCGTCTCCCAGCAGCTGGTCCCTCTCATCTAAGATCAAAAGGATCTTGAACCTTCCAAGTGAACTGCTGTCAGGCAAACAGCAGGAGAATCTCTAATATTATTTACATAGCATTTTCTCCTTCCAATTATGTATTGGTTTCTACTCGTGATAAACCTATTTTATAAATGTGGAAACCAAGGTACAGCAAAAGAAGACAGTGTCAAGGGTCATTTTGAGAGTCAGAGGGGGAGCTGGGACTAAGACGAGAGCCTTTCAACCCACAGACAAATGTGTCTAGATACCACCTCTCCTTATTTCAACAATCCTTTTCAATTGCCATTCGCCCACCTGCCAAGAGCAAGAAGCCACCTGTGCTGAGCATGTAGTGAAGCTTGCCCACTTCCCTTTTCACCCTGGAGTTTCCTGGGCCTAGAGGACACTGGCACAAGTCTTTGAGGCCAGTAAGTTTGGGAAGCTTATTTGCAAGGTTTCTCTGAATGGAAACAAGAGAAGAGTGCCCAATTATTCTGGAATGCTGCCAATGTCCCGTGTCTTGGAGACTCCGTTGTTTGTCCTTATGACCAAAGAACTCCATGCTTAACTCAGGTACCAGTGAGGAGGAAAAAGAGCAGAAACATGAACTCTCATAGTCACCTACTGCAGGCCAAAGTCTCTTCTCGAACTCTCTGGCTGAAGGCTGTGTCCAGGACCTGCAATGTGTCAGTCAATTTCGTAACGATGCCATTCTTTCCACTCCAGACCATGCTGGGCATCAAGTAGAATGTCTTGTGTATCAGCCCCCGGGGTCCCCACACCTGGTACTGCGGTATCACAAAGGTTGCTGTAGCCTATGGGAAGGTGATTTCACTCTGACGTGTGTATAATGTCTTGTGTTTCCCAGGTGTCAGCCACCCAGTCGTCAAGCAGAAGGAAGAATGGAAGGCACAGAGATCAGAGGGAGAAAGGTAAAGAGACACAAGGGAGAGCGATTGGAGAGAAGAGAAAGGGACTGAGAAGTTCCCGATGCCAGGTGGGTAATGGCTTTTGGAAGTAATAAGTTGAGCCAGAGAGAAAGGGAGAAAGTTTAGCAGAGAATGAACCATATACTGGTGCCTCCACCTACCGTACCCCAAACCTCATGTTGGACCTGGACAAATAATATGACCCTCCCAGGGACATCCAAGCACAACCAAACATAGGCCTTCAAAGGAAAGAAGGGCAGGAAATTGGCTGGTTTCAGGTGCTTGGAAAAGAAGTGGGCTGGTCTGACTCATCCTACTCTACTGCAAGCACCCAGCACACGCAGACAGAGGCTTTCAGATGAGGTCATCTGGTCGTGACTCGCAAAATACTCTGATTTGCTGGCATATGGGCCAGGTGCTTTATCAACATTATTCCTTACTTTTCCCAGCACAGCTCAAGGTAGGTGGAATTGCAGCTCTTTCACAACAATAAATACTGTTATGGGAAGGAAAAATAAAGTACAGACTTTAAAAAGAATGCTTAACATAAGAAAAACAAAGAAACAAACAGGCATTGTGCTGCTTAATCCATTGAGAGGTGATATGGTCTGGCAGAAAGCACATGGGCTTTGGCATCAGAAAGATGGAGGTTTAAGCCTGCCTTTGCCACTTATGACCTCGAGCAATTGGTTGAATGTCTTTGATCCTCAGTTCTTTCATCTATACAATGGGCAAATAATACCCTCGTAAGGGCTGGTGGTGAGTTGTGCATAGTGCCCAGCATTTGGTAAGAGATCAATAACTATTGGCCAGTACTGTTCTACTATCTATTAGCTTCCACCAGCAGCATGAGGACTAACTTCTCCAGGGAGCATTTTTCTAGAAGCCCCACCTCCCTAGGTAAAGTTGTTTTGTGGTACTTTGGAAAGGAACTTCAAGATCACTCAAGCCATTCCTTTTTTGGTCCAGAGAGGTGGGTGGCTGATTCAATGTCACAATGGATGTCACTTGGTGGCAGAGCTGGGATCGGGGCACCTGGCTTCCCAGATAATCCTGCTTCCTCCTTGCCTGCCTGTTTCCGCCTAAATGATGTGTGCACAGTCCTTGTTTGTGGTAACTGATAACTCTTCGGAAGAAAAGACATTGGTAAAAACAGGTGAACTGGAGCTCTCCGCCTTTATTCCTCCGTCATCCCTTCCCCCCCCCCCCCGGGCTGTGGTGCAGGGCAGATAAGCCCTCCATCCCGGTGCTGACGGGGCAGCAGAGAGGCTCCTCCTTGTGAACGTGCTGGAGCCCCAACAAGCCTCACATGGGCCTTCGCTGCTTTCCCGGAGGAGCAGCAGGGACCTGCTGCTGTGGGACGCTCTGTCCACAGCCTTGGCTTACGGGAACCCCTCCCGTGACTGCGCAGGAAGTCACCTAAGCCCTGCTTGCCAGGAAGAAGACTTAAAACTGGCCAGAACCTCAGGGACAGTCGAGCTATTAATGGAAAGTGAATCAACTCTGAGGTCTTTAAAGACTCATGTAGTATAAATGACTTTTCCACAGACCACACCTACAAAGGCTTGAGAGAAAGAACAGGGCCTTTGCTCCACCCCGGGCTGCGGTCGCTTCATGTTGTTAGGATCAGGCCGGGCGGTTTATGCATCTTTTATAGGGTCAAGAAATCGCCAGCAGTAGGAGTCAGGAGGGCGTGGTATTTAAGATGAAAGGAGAGAAGGAAGAATTGAGAAGAAGGGCTGCCTGGGACCACATCCTGAGCCCAATCTTGCCTCGGTGCTGAGTTGAACCTCCGGCCTCCCTTTCCCTTCAGTTGGTAGAGAGAGGAGAGAAGGCCAGAAATGGGGGGAGTAGGGGGAAGGAAGGGACACCTCTTCTCTGTCCCTCTTTCCATGCTCAGATGAGACTTACCTTTTAGGAAAGGGATTGTAGGTGTGATGGGGCAGGACTCACTTCTTAGGTGCCGGCTCACCACTGACACCTGGGCATGGAGACCTGCGTGCTGGCCAGGTGTTTTCAAGGCTGTCCAAGTGAAGCCAAAGCCTTTGCCATCGGCCAATGCCCTACTGAATCTAGGACTGGGCTGCTTTGCCCTCGCCACAGGGAGTGCCTGTGGACACGTGAACGGGCAGAGCAGACCAGAGGGGGGCAGCGAGGGGGCCCTTCCTAAGCCAAGGGCCCACTTCAGTTCCAGGTCTCTCTTTCTTTTCTACTGACCATTCCCTAGATGATTTCTTTTTTTTTTAATTTTTTGTTGATGTGTAATAATTGTACATATTCGTGGAGTACATGTTATATTTTGATACAAGCATATAACATATAATGATCAAATCAGGGTAATTGGGACATGATTCACCTGAAACATTTATCACTGCTTTATGTTGGGAACATTTGAAAACTTCTAGCTATTCTGAAATATAATAAATTATTAACTATAGTTGCCCTATTGCACTATTGAACACTAGAACTTTTTCCTTCTATTTAACAGAATTACCCCTTCACCAACACCCCTTCATTGCCCCTTCCCACCCCCCTTACCAATCTCTAGTAGCCACCATTCTATTCACTACCTCCTTGAGATCATGTTTTTTTTTTAGGTCCCATATATGCGTATGAAAATGCAATATCTGTCTTTCTATGCTTGGTTTATTTCACTTAAAATAATGTCCTCCAGATCCATCAATATTTCTGCAAATGACAAAATTTCTTTCTTATTCATGGCCTAGATGATTTCTTCCACATTCAATTTCCTTCTTCTTGCTCACATAAGGGGTCAGGCTCAGAGTCTTGCAATTTGGGGGAAAGGCTACCTAGCCCCTCTCCTTCCATCCCCCCCGCCCGCACACACTCCCGCACGCGCGCATGCCCGCAAGATTTCCACTCTCTACTGACTCCATCAGCCCAGCCTCATTTCCTTCCACGGCAGGGCCCTTGGAGCCCAGCTCGGAGCTGGTGCTGCTCTAAAAATAACCGTGTCCAATGTGATGAATGGGAAGGCATTTGCTCTCCTTTTCCTGCCTCAGCGTCGGGGCCTGAATCATGTTGGGAAATGACATTCTGTTAACACAAGCACTTTTGTTTCCTCCTGTGCTCTCTCACCATCCGGTGGGGGCCTGGCCAGGGCTGACTTTCAATCTTTAAAGCCTCCCTGGGGGTCCATTCAACACCCCCATCCACTGACATTAAGGAAAGCCAAGCCTTAGACAAAGAGAATGGGGAGAAGCATCCTGTGCCTCCCCAGGGGATGCTAAGGACGTGCAGAGGCACAGGCTGCACAGATATGTCCCCAGCCTGCTCCACCAGACAAGCGGGCCAGGGACGTCTCCCGAGGTCAGGAACCAGCCTCAGCTCAGCACTTGGCTCTGGGCAGCCACTCGATGAATGACGGTAGAATGGAAAATGGAAGGGACCCAGACAGATAACTTAATGACTCCTGCTTCCACCGGAGAGTGGCTCTGATACCCGCTGGAATCAGGCACGTGGGCAAGCATTTTGGGAAACATATTTTAAGACTTCTCATATCATAGGCAGTGCGGCTTCTCTTGACCTTGCTCTAAGTTCTGTGAAGCCAAGGACCATGCCAGCTCACCTTCCCACCCCCCTAGGCCCCAATCATGGTGGCTGGAGCACAGGAGGTTTCTGATAAGTGCTTTTTGGTTTGAACAGAACTGAATAGCACCCAGAGGGTCCAGGCCAGAGAACTAGAGCCACTCACCTTTTAAAGAACAAAGGTTGCGGACTCTAGAGGTTTGGGCAAAGCCCTCACACTGGGCCTTGAGAAAGACCATTTCTTACAGCCTTTCTCGGCCGTGATTCCATCTCAGCTCACAGGCCCCCGGGGAGCCCGTGACTCTCTGGAGTTCACCCCCATCAGACAGAAACCAGAGCCACTGGGGAAGCCTGGCTTCTCATCCCTGTCCCATTTTTATTTTTCTGCTTAGATAAGTATGGGATCTTGGTTTAATGGAACCTGTTTTAAATGACCTTTTTGACTCCCTCTAACATCTCTTTTAACCTGTTCTCAAACAAAATGACAGAAGCTTCTGGAGTAAGTGGTGAACCAATAAATAATCAAAAGTCTGAGAAATCCATGTTTCCCCAGTTCTGAGAGAGTGTCCTTGTTCGGCTGGGGCAGAACATAACCAGCATGATCCTCACTTCCATCTGAGGTCATGTGTCATAGCTGTGTAAGGACCCTGGGGCTGGGTCTGAGTGGCTGGCTGCTGGCCATGTCACCCAGCTCCCCTGCACGCCTCCCTTCCTAGGACATATCTGTCATGAAAGGTGAGTGATGGCCGCAGACAGGCCCGTGGTAGCTGGCAGATGCTGGTACGCACTCATGAGCCCAGGGGACACAGAAATGCTACAACTGGAGAAGACATAGGTTCATGTGAGCAGGAGGCTGAGACAGGAGACTCTCCAGGGAAGAAAGACAGGTGACACCAGGGGAAATACTCAGATTCCAAAAATGGGGCACAGAGAGGCATCACCCCAGTGACTCACACTCTGGGTCCCAGAGACTGAAGGCGTGGAAGGAATTTGGGCTCGGGAAGAAGATCCAGGCTCCAGCTGGGAGCCTACCACCAGCTCTTGTGACCTTAGGTGTCCTCATTGGTCAAATGAGGAGGTTGGTCTCTAATTCTGTGATGCTGACACACCTTTGTATTCAAAGGTGGAGGAATCAGCAGACAGGAGGAAGAGAACAGCCCATCAGGTCAGTGGTGAGATGGCTGCAGCAGTTGCTGGACAGAAGGCTTCCCCCTGCCTTTCAATGTCATGACTCTTTCCACACAACCTCTGTAACAGTCACAGGTCCTCTTTCTTGGAGGGCCTGGACCCCATCTTGGCAGTTGGAGTCTCCCTTAACTTCCACCCAGGAGCCCCTTGTCAGACCTCCCTCCCTCCTTCTCCTCTTCGAACTGCCCTTGGACATGGCTTGTTCCCTCTTGCATCTCTGACCACTGAGCAAGTGGGGGACCCTTGTCTCTGGGCTCTCTGGGATTCAAGAGAGGTCAGATCAGACTTGACTCCAGAAGGTTCCCTGACCACCTGAGCAGTATTCTTTCCCATTCTCTCACTCACAGACCTTTCTTCAGAAGGGTTTCCCCCATTTGGGGGCATCCCTTCCCCCAGGTCAGCTCCCCTGAGGATCTCTGTGTTCTCACTTACTCTCCAAATTTCTTTTGTGTCCACTTCCTGAAGGCCTTTCCTGAGTCAACTCATACTCATTTTGTCCTTCTCAATATTTCTTGTCTAGACACGTGACTCTCTGTATCTCTGCCTTCTTGGTCTTGCCCCTTCTCCAAGACTTTTACTTTCTTTATTTTCTGTAGCTCTTATAGTGATCTCCAGGGGCAATCATGGAAAGGTGTCACCAAAGGGAAGGAGACATGCAGACAGGAACCCCTCTACCCTGTTACCTGTGTCGGGAAGGGTGACCACATGATTTCCAAGAGTCTGGGGAACTTTACCACTTACAAGTTAAGATGGCTCATAGATCCTAGGGGACGATGCTGGATGTTTCCAGAATGGAGCCAGGGCTCATGTTCAGGATGTTGATGTGGTTACCAGAAATTGTCAGTGCTAATCAACGCAATGCACCTACATGCAGGGAGTGCTCGCTTCTGTGAAGTCCTCTGTGTTTGTAGGAGTCTCCCCCTTGCTGAGGGATAACTGCTCAGAAAGTTTTTGATCTGTATATGCAAAAGCACCCAGAGTTAATGTAGCAGGCAGCCCTGTTTGCTAGCTTTCGCCTTTTCTTCTCTGTCTCTAGATGACATCCAAATAACCCTGTTCTGATGGGTGCCAGAGAGTAACTATTCTAAAATTAAAGGCAAGACTATCTTTTCAAAAAACATTTTTTAACTTGGGCCCTGTAACTTAGCCTTTCCCTCAGCGAGGCAGGCTTCCAGGGTGGCTGGTTCCGCTGCCGTAAAGATAAATGAAGGGCTGAGTGGGGATGCGAGCACCTCCGGGACCACGGCTGGGGACTTGACAAGTCATTTATTCTGGGGCATAGCCTGGCCTCTCGCCAGCCCTCCAGCACAAGCTTGGCCAAGGAGAAACCCTAAGGCAGATGAACCGCCGGCATGGGTCCTCTGCTTCCCAGCCAGGGCCTTCCAGCATCTGGTGGATGTGCACAATTAGTAATGCTTTTGAGGATAATGGTTTGGTCTCATGGAAAAAGGAGAACTGGTCCAAGATAATGTCTGGTAAACTTTGACATTCCACCCTGAAGTGATCCTACACTCATGTAGAATCACCGAACAGCTGCACGATCATATTACAGAACCTTTCTCAAGAGCCAGCTTGTCATTGAATTCATCCCCAAATTCCTGCTTTTCTCAAACAAAAGGAGCCCTGATGTGTGAGGAGCTGGAGTCTGCCAGATGGAGAAGTGTGGATTGCCAAGCCTGGGAGCACCCTTTGAATGTTTTGGCCCAATCTTCCTCACTGTGTATGTGAAAACGCTGAGATCCAAAGAAGGGGAGAGGGTTTCCCAAGGTAACCCAGTGGAACAGCTGGGATGAGAACATGGGTCTCTTGGACCATAGAACCCCAGGCCGAGGTGACTACCTCTCAGGGTCGCACAGTCCTCCCTGACCCTGTTCTTAAAGAACCCCTGGGAGTGACGGTCTAGACCAGAAGAGCAGTGATGGCATCTCTCACGTGAAAAGAAATGAAGCTGTATTGGTAGAGTCTGCCAGGAGGAGAAATCTTGCTGCTTCTAGAGGGAAAACGAGGAGGAGGTCGTGGCGAAGTCCAGTTTTTACTAAACCAAAATACCAGGTTAAACAACATGAAGCAAGTTGCCTAGGTCTGTGACCCAGGTAAGAGCCTGTATCATTGAAATCTTTTCAGAGGACCAAATAGAAAAGTGCAAATAGTGTCAGTCATTCAATGGCAAGTCATAAGCACCTGCTAAGGTGGGACACTGTGCTGTTGTGCTAGGTGCCACAGGGGCTAGAGGATAAAGCGTGGGCAGAGAGTAGTGGTTCCAAGAGCTGGTCTGGTGTCTGTCAATGACAGTGTTTTTATAGGTACAAACACACACACACGTGCATGTGCATAAAGGAATGGAATATTTCATAAGGCTCAATTTATTCTATTTATTCCTAGATCATGTCCTATCTCTTTGGGCAGTTGTTAACATAACTTTCCCAATTTTTAACAATATTCCCTCAATAAAATGCTAGCATCGCAATCAGGGCTCTCTTGTGTGCTTTTAAAACTGTAGTGGTTGGTGAATCCAAAAGTCTGGTAGCTGCAGATGTGGGCTCTGGGGATAGAGAGATATGGGTCCAAATCCAGGCTCAGCCCTTTATTAGTTATCTGTCCTTGGGAACTTTTCTTAACACTAGGAGTTCCAGTTTCCCACCTGTGACATGAGAAGTCCTCAGAACAGTGAGGACTTCCTGTGGAGGTACATCCCTGTAGGAATACTCACAGACCTTATCCACCATGTCTTGGAAATCTTTCGTGTGTGTTAGTACGTGCACACATGTGCACCTACATTGTACTAGGTGCTGTGTGGGAAACAGGAAACCTTCGATAGCCTTTACTCTCAAGGACCTAAAAACACTGCTGGTGAGTCCACCTCACCAGAAATCAGGAGAGAGATGTGGAAAGTCTAGCATGCCTTTCTTCTTCCCCAGAACAGTTTCCTTGGTTTGGTAATGGTGACAGGAATTTTCAGATACTGCTTTCCACAGCTCGCATTATATTGTTTTTCCATGGCTGGTTTCAGTTTATACTAAGGCTCCCTCAAAGCTCATAAAGTTCCCTTTAAAACCTCATAAAATTTCACCTGTGCATATTTATTACCCACAGGATGTGAGCTATGTCCGTTTGGTTTTGATAGATTTAGCATTATTAAACTTGGGCTCGCATTTCCCTCCTGATTTAGCATAGTGGGCAACCCGCTCTGGCCCCCAGTGAGGAAATATCTGAGCTCCCTGGAATTGAGCTCTCCCAATGCTCATGGGCAATGATTCTTACTCCCAGACTCCTGAGTTGCAGCAGTTTTCTCCAGCTCTGGGCAATAGATGTGCTGTATCAGAGTCACCCCAAGTTCACTCCAGACTCCCAGACTCCTCCCAGATGCCATTCCCAACAATCCATCTATGAGCATTTATTGACCTGTACAGCCAGAAGCATTTGAGACATTACAAGGATGTTGAAGATGTTCCTGCTAAAATCAAGGGCAACTCTCAAGTGCATAAAAACAATTCCAATTAATTCCTTGTATTGACCCCAAATTCATCTCTCTGGGACATTTGCCCACTGGCTCTAGTCCTATATGACAATCATACAAATATTTGCAGAAAGACATCATGTCTCTCCTTTAACCTTCTCTTTTTCAGGCCAAACACCACCACTGAATCTGACTTTGAGGACCTGGTTTCCAGATTTATTATCCTGGTAGGTCCCCTTTGGGGTCCCCATTCAGATGTGTGTCTGAATCACACCACAGTCAAGAAGGGTCTGTAGGGTGGATGTCAGTCTGTCTGGCTCGAGATCCTTATTCCCAGGATGGAGAATGGACCTGGCTGTTGGAAGCACTTCAGGGGATGACGGAGAGTGCCTGAAGTTCACAGCAAGTTCATACCCTGGCCACGTAAAGACCAGCTCTGGGAAGTCCAAACAGGCAGGCAAAGCCCCTTGATCAGAGAACTCAGAGCAACTTAGGGGTGTAGGCCACAGAGTCAGAATTGAGGGAGAGTAACCAGAGATAGGCTGGGATAATGCAGAAAGAAGAAGGGATCACTTGCAGCTGGAGGTAACTCCAGTGTCCAAGCCTCACATCTAGGGGATACTGAGTCCTGGATATGATTGACATGTGGGAGGCTCTGGGAAGAAGTTGGAAGAGAAGTCTGGGTCAAGAATTGTTATTTAATTCTATGCTTTAATGGAAGCTGAGGCCAAAGCTGTTGACCTATTCTTTGTATTATGAGGATTGTTTTGTTTGGAAGTTCAGACATCCAACTCATAAGCACAAAGGAAATTTGTTGGTGCATACAGTTCCAAGGTACTACTGGTACTAAGGGTCGCTTTTGCTTCAGAAACGGTTGGACCCAGGTGATTCTCTGTCTCTAAACTGCAAGTTGAGAGTCCTTTCAGGCAGATGTTTCCAAGGGACAGCTTCCAGCAGTTTTTGATTATTTCTTCCCGGTTTCAAATTCAACTGAAAATGAGCCTCTGTTTCCTAAGAATTCTAAAATAAAGTCCCAGAATTAGAATTGGGTCATGTGCACATTTCTGGAGCTGAGAGGTGGAAGTCTAACCATGCAAGGCAGAGAATGATGGAGAGGTGGTTCCCCAGGAGAACATGGGGGCGGATCTGGGTGAAGCATAGACAATAGATGTCTGTCCTCTGCCTCACTCCAGATTAGCTCTGGAGCTGGGAGCACCAGGCCCAAGGGAACAATGGGAAGAGCTGGCCGTGGCAATGAGTTGGAGCTGTCTGCCAGCTGGAAGACCTCCTCTTCTGTCAAAATTCAGCTTAGCATTCAGACATGGTTCAACCAGGGAGGAGCACAAAGGGGCCTCCACTGCACATCCCAGGCCCTGTCCTGTAATGAAAGCCAAGCCTGGATTGCAGGTGCCCGCTGCCTCCTCTACACCCTTCCTTCTGGGAGTGTTGTACATTCGGGAACTTGCTTTAGCTCTGTCCCTCTCCAACATCAGGGGACATTCTGCAGGGAGAAGAAAGAACGTTTAAAGCAGTCTTGCTTCTCTTTCTCTTCCTCTGGAAATAATCACAGCAAGGCCTCATCATAATTTTAAAATTCAAGGCTTGTCTCTCCTTGGTAAGCCTGGGCCTGACTCGGATATAAATGCCAGCACCAAACTCGTTCAGCCCTGGATCCCTGCTGAGTTTATCTTCCCTGATCTTAATCTCAGCACTCTCTTGAGAAAGCTTTTGGGGAGAGGGGACTCTCAGAGCAGGGGCTTCTTGGAGAGTGGAGTGACTTCCTCCTTCTCCCCCGCCCTCCCTGGGCACTTTGCTTTTTTCTTTTTGGACAACAAGAATCTATCTGTCCTTGTCCTCCCCTTCAACTCTTTCACTCTTCGAGTTGGAAACTTTCCTGACAAAGTAAAGATGGAGGTGACAAATCATATATGGGTCACATTTCTGTGTCTCCTCCTCTTGGCTACCCCCAGGCTAAGGAGTCTGGAAAACGTCAAGTGATTCAGAAAGTGAGCTGAATGGGTTCTTCATGCTTCACATTTGGTGCCAGGGAGCACAGCAGTGGCTGATGCAAGACTTGAACAGAGCAGGAGTTGAGTTTAAAACAAAAAAGACAAAAAGAACCCAACCATAAGCCAAGGACTCCTACACCACAGTCTTTAGGAAAAGTGCTCCACAGGCGACCCATGCATGGCTATAGGTCTTAGGTTGCTGCTGGAGCCAAGGCCGGACTGGACTCTGCCTACAGGATATGCTCAGTCAGTCTTGCAGGATCCCCTCTCTGTTCCTAGGTCCTATTTCTGTCCAGGGCCATTAAAGAGGGAGTAATGACATTGGGGAATTGGGGAAGTTGGGGTAGGGCTCAGCAAAATCTTTGGGGATGGACAAATGGCACTTCTCACATCCATAGGTGACAAGCAGGCAGCTGTGGAGAAAAAGCCCTCATGGGACAGTGACTTGTGTGTGTGCCAAGGGCGATGGCAGCTGCAGGCAAGGTCTGTGGGAGAAGGAGCCCCCTGTCAATGGGGAGGACTCACTGGGTCACTGTTGACTCCATTTTTCTCCATGAGTCTCCAGATCCTGACCTTCCACTCACCTCACACCACCTGGGGTTCTTCCCTATCCCTTTCCCATCCAGTTTCAAATCTGGGGAGCCGATCTTTGGTTTCCATGGGGGTGGTGGCTAAAATGGTGTGGTCTGGTCTGCTCCCACGCTCTTCCCAGCGACTGTTGAGCATAAACTCTCTGTCATCTTTCCTTTAGGGCTGCCCTTGTTGATTGTCAAGAGCCTTTTCTTCTTTCAACAAAAACTTCCTTGTATTAATAAAAAAATTTGGTTTTCAAATTTTTAATTTGGAAGTTAAACCAAAAAAACTTTCCCCCTTTGCATTCATGTTTGAATAATCTTAATTCTCCCTCTAATGACACAGATATCTTAAGAGGAATTAAGACTGAGAAAGTGTAAAAAAGAAAACATGAAAATTGACATTTCAATCTGTAATTACATTTCATTCTCATTGGTTCTTTGCAGCCAAATAATTTGGTAGCAGAAAACTGAAGACCACAAATAATTTTTCTTTTTTTATATAACAACACTATTGAGATATTTTTCATATACCGTACTTCACTTGTTTAAAGCATATGAATCAATGGGTTTTTAAAATCATATTCACAGATTTGTCATAATCTTTCAGTATATGCAGTGCTTTTGGAAACTAGACATTGGGGAAATGGTGTTTTCTTTTTTCTTTTCTTAATTTTTGAATTCTACAAAAAGTCCAATTCAAATATGCTAAACTGCCCAATGTAGAATCGAACCCAGGCATGTTTGCAGAGCATCAGCACCCCGTCTCCACTCTGGCTTAGGGGAAAGGGAGCTTATCTTTGTTAATGAGCCCAGCCCTTTGCATATATTTTATTATGTAATTTTCCCAAGAAGATTCTCCCTCTAGGGCAGAATAGTGTACCCATTTTTCAGATGCGGTAACTGAGCTTCAAAGTCACCCAGCTAGTAAGTGGCAGAGCTGGAGATTTCAATGTATGAATCCAAAACAATTTGTCCAAAGCTCTTTCTCCTGCCTTAGACTGCTCTGAGTCCAAAAGATGGCATGGGAGCTATTCTAGAAAGATTGCTCTACTTTCATAGGCTTAGATTCTGAAATTCTCTATGGTTCTGAGGCTGTTCAGAAGATATCTATGCCAGTCTGGTGTTTTCAAAATGTGGTTTGAAATCACTGGTTTGTTGTGATGGCCATAGGTTGAAACTTCAGAGGTTTGGAGAAGACGTTTGTCATGGGCCTCCTCTCAAAGAAGCAGATAACATAGCCTTGTGTCATGATCCCAGAACATGAGACCCTGGTCAGTGAAAGTCTCTAGAGTCACCCTGGTACTGCCTCAGTCCTGGGACTCAGTAGCCAGGGCACAGGGGCAGACTCCTGGGGTTTGAGCCTGGAGTGTCCGTATCCCACATGGCCCAGAGCTGGGCAGAGACAGATTGGCTTGCACACGGGCCAGTTAGCCCTCTGCCCTCAACCTCCCCCTCTGTCTTTGGACTTCTCAAAAGCTTTTATGCATTTTTTTAATACCTTCCTGCCTTGGTCTTTGGACTTGATCTTTTTGATTCTTTCTGTTTCAATAAAGCCCTCATGGCAAAGATTTAAAAGATTGACAATACTTAGTGTGGATAAGTACATGGGAAAACAGTCTCATTTACCATTGGTGGGAATTTAAAATGGTGCACCTGCTTTGGAAATCAATTGGCAGTATCTGTGAAAAGCATCAACAGGCAAATCCACAGAATCAGCAGTTTCAGTTGATGAAATTAATGCTATGGAAATACTTGCACAATTGTGCAAATGTAAATGTGCAAGTTTGTTTGTTAGAGCTTTATTTGTAGTTGTGAATATTTAGAAACAATCCAAACATCCATCAATAAAGGACTGGTTTTAGACTGGTGCATCTACGTAAAGATACTTTGCAGCCATTAAAATGGTAGTGCTCTATACATTTTCAGAGATAGCCAAGGTAATTTATATATAAGCGGTTAAGAGCAGTATGCACATTATAATAGCTAACATTTATTAGCACCTTACAATGTATCAGACACTTGTGCTTTCATTTATTGTCTTCTTTAATTCCTAAAGCAACCATATGAGTATTATTGTTTCTATTTTCACAACGCAGAGTACTAACCACTATACAATCATGGCCTGTTCCTATTTTCAGGTAAGACTTTTCAAAAATTTACAAATCTTGCTCCAACACCACATATCTAGTAAGTAGCCAAGCCAAGATGGGAACCTGGATCTGTCTCATTCCTGAGTTTTCTGGTATAATCACATTTTGTAGAAAATATGAGGACAATGTATGTATGCTTGTATTTTAGCACAAGTGTTGAGCAAACAAAGGTTTGCTCGGTGAACTGCTCTTATCCGTCTAGACTCCTTGGGTGTTTACCTTCTCACCTTCCATCCCAGGCAGAGTTAATCACCCCGCTTGGGAATACTCCAGATACCCCTCACCAACCTTCATCTTAAACATTAGTTTATATGTTTTTCACCACTATTACTATGCTCTGTCCTTGCTGGCTAAGTCTGGCTTATTCTATTTTATAACCCCAGTGCCTGGCACAAAATATTAGTAGATAGGTGTTCTCAGGACACTGGTTGAAATCCTAAGGAGGTTTGCTACATACTGAACCAAGAGTCATGGGTCAGGTTCAGGGTCAAGATGTCAGGGCAGATGGTGACTGCTCTTATTCTGGGGAAACGGCCTGCTGGGCAGACCAGGGAGCTACATCTCAATTGCTCTTAGAACTGTAGGAGCAGAGTTCTGAGCCCCACAAGGAAGTCTTCCATGGGGCCTGAGTAGATTTACCGGGAAGCTAGTAAACCTAAAGCTTCAGGACCCATGAAGTTCCTGTATTAATTATGCATTTGCAATTTTGCAACCTTTATGTTAGAGAGGGCTCCCCAAGATGGCACAAGGTTCAACTCCACAAAACTGCATCCCTCTCCCACCCCACCACCAAATTTCTCTTTACTTCTCTATCCCAGGTACAACTTCTCCCTCCTCACTTCCTAAAGTGATCCTTTCCTAAGTGCCCCTTTAAATGCCAGATGTCATGGTTCTGAGTGCCCCCCTCATCAATCACCTTAATTGTCACCATCTGTACTTCAAATCAGTGTTCCCCAGGAAGGCTGATTGGGTGTCTTGGGTCTCCAAGGGAGTTCAAATATTTTGGGAAGCCCAGGAGAAGAAGCATATTTATCCATGATCAGACCTCAAAGGTCAACTGAAATGTCAACTGGCATTGCAGGGGCTGCAGTTGTACCTTCTCCTGTGGGAACTCTGCACTCCTAATGCTCACCAGGAGCCTGAGTGGCAAACACATTCATCTATGATTAATTAGAACATGGAAAAACAACGTCATCTTAATGGGGTCATTAAAAAAGTCATTTAATTGCTCAGAGATCAAATCTTTCAAAAGCAAATGTTTAGGTAGAGGCCCTAGGAAGTAAAAATATTGGAATCACTCCTTGAAACCTTTACTCTCCAGGACATTTAGCCTTTTCAGAAGCAGAACAGATGCTAGAGCCAGGGGCAGCAGCCCTGAGCACACGAGGTGAGACTGAGCAGAAGACACGTCCACTCGCTGCAGCTCTGCCCAACACGCACCCCCAGCCCGCCCCGCCCCGGCACTGGGCTCCGGGAAGTCTGTCTTGGAGGGAGGCTGACAGTTTTTGTTTTAAGGATGTGATTGCTGAGTGGCTTCTGCACAATCCCTTTCTGCAGCCCTGGACTCTGATGACACAGCCTGGCCCTCCAGGTGGTAGGAGAAGCTGTCTTTGTGTGGCTGGGTTTGAGAGTAGTTTAGCTTTTCAAAATCCCACATCTTAGCCCACCTCTCAGCGCCATATGTTAATTGGCCAGAAGGAAAGAGCCAGACAAGGAAAGGAGGAGAGAGAGAGTGAGTGGGAGGAGAAAGGAAAGGGGGATAAAGAAAAGCAAAGGACAATGAAGAGAGGAAGAGTGAGTGGGAGGAGCGCAGCAGGAGGAAGGAAGACGGACTGAGTCTCTAGAGACCCCCAAAACCGACAATCTGTGACAGGGATGTGGCCACACAGCAAATAGCATATTTTAGACCACAACCCCCACCCTGCCCCGGGAAAGGAACTCGGTGCTTTTCCTACTAATGTAATGAAGATCCCTGCTCAATCCCAGGTGTCCCCCATTCCTTCATCCCCAGCACCCATCTCGCTCACACATGATGTCAGTTTCTTCCACCCAGCTTGGGTATGAGGTGACTTCGGTCTTGCAGGATCGTGATGGGATTTTGCAAACCCCAAACAATACATAGTGGAGCAATTGCTCAAGTGATTCCTAACATACCACCACCTGGGGTGAACACAGGCCAGCTGTTGAACAGCTGTGCTATTGGCACTCAGTGCCAGAGGTGGAACAGAGCTGTAATTCAGCAAGATAAAAAGGACAGTCCCAGGCAATAAGAGAGGCAGCAAAGCCCGGCGAAGCATCAGCCCAGGCGCTTGCTCGAGCTTTTCTTTGTCTTTCTAGTTTTATTATAAATACACTCATATAAAAATAAGTACCACTCCACTTTTGTATAACACTTTATAATTTAAGCATTTCCCATGCATTATCTCATTTGATCCCTTAGCACTTCAAATTGTTTAAAAATTAGCTAACTGTAAATGTTTTTATAATTTTCCTCACTTAACCCATGTATTTTCTACAAACATTGACTATCACTTTCTCATAAATGCAGTAAATGCAAAAAAAAATAAAAAGAAAAATTCTTTTCTCCTTTTTTTTCTCTGTCTTTTCTAAAGCAGGCTTTCCTCCTCTGGCCAGTTCTCTTGACAGTATAATTACAGGTTTTTGCAACTTTACTTTCCTGTCTACATCTCCAAGATTGTAATCCTTTGTTCTCTTTTCCGCTTACCTTTGACAAAAGATCTGTTCTTTGTACCTGTGGCTTGACTCTTTCCCTCCTCCTCCCACACTAGCTCAGCCACTGTCACCAAACTCTTTCAGGACCAGAGGACAATTAGAGGCACAAAGATAAGGTTTTGACTAATCACCTCCTGTTATATACCCCTCCTGCAGCTGCTTTTCTGCTCTTTGATATTGTATTGTCTTGAATCCAGCTTTTCCGTTTCTAGCTGAGAAGGCTTGGGAAAGTTACCTAACCTCTCTGAGCTTCAGTTCCCTCAACTGCAACATCAGGTTACTAATAGACCCGCTTCATTAGGTTTACAGTAAGACTAAAACAGATAGTGATGCATAAAGCCGTGGGCCTGGCATGGCATGGGTGCCCGCAAATGTCGGTTTCTAACTTCTCCATTGCCCTTCCACACCTTCTCTAACTAACTAGGAGTGCAGCATTGTGAGCAAAACACTTGGCTGTGGAATCACAAGACTTATGTTTAATTCTGGCTTTTGCCTTCTTGGACTAGGCATTCATTCTGGTCTCATTTAGCACACACATAAAATGGGGAATAACAGAAATCTTCTGTACTCACCAATCAAGGTGGTTTGAAGTTCAAATGGAAGGCATGTAAAAGCGCCTTCTAAACTAAAAGGTGATGCTCCAACACAATTCTTAACGATAAGAGATTCACTCGGGCGGTACTGTGTTGTCCTACTTCATTTTTAATTTTCTGTAGCTTCCTAAAGATCTTTAAAGATTTTTAACAATAAACTAAACATATTGTAAAGTGTATCATCTTAACCATTTTTAGGTGTGTACAGTTCAGTAGTGTTAAGTATATCCACATTGTCGTGCAAGCAATCTCCAGAACTTTTTCATCTTGAAAACCTGAATTAAGGGGATGTTTAAATGTCCTACTCTCCACAACACCAGCATGTACTGTGTAAGGGTTTGCAGTATTTCCCTTTTGAGATTCCTTCGTAAGCCGTCCGAGGCAAAGGCAGGTCGTTGAGCGTCTACTGCCAGGGCAGAAAGTTCTCTCTTTTTGTGATCTGCAGGATTCGACAGGTTCTATGGTGCAATATCCATTTCCCATTTTTCTCTTTGAGTTGAGTGTTCATTACAGTTATCTGGTTTCTCACTCCCATTTATGTACCAGGTGTATTGGAGCAGATAAGCTGTCTTTTCAGCTTACAGACTGTGGTCACCAGAAGCACGTGCAGCCCCAGCAGGGAGTCCAGCCATTCTGGACTTTGAACTGGACGACTCTTTGGGTTTTCTTCATTGGTGATATGGGTGTTAGAGTATGTAAGGAATGCGAATGCCCATGGATGCCAAGACGTCAGAGGACACTGCGGCAGGTACCATTCGATAGCTTGTCAACATTCGTTCTAAATAACCTTCTCTCATGCCTTTTCCCAGTGCGAAGGTGAAAATACAGTTCTGCATCTCCCGGCTTCCTTGCTGCTGGGCACGACCATGTCATGCAGTTCTGGCCAATGAAATGTAGGTGTGAGTCCTTGGGGAGTCTTGGCGTCCTGAATAAAAATATTCTCCTATGCCTTGTAAGGAGAAAGTCCTTCCCCCTTTTTCCTTTCTTCCTGCTTTGAACATGGATGTGAAGCTAGAAGCACAGCAGACACCTTGCAACCGAGAAGGCTGCAAGCGAGAAGTTTTGGCCAGCAGCCCAAAACTCGAGGGAGGGAAAGGGAGTGCCTGAGTCCCCAGCGGGAAGACTGAACCACTGCCCCACCCTGACCTGCCTACTTCTCCACCTCCTGAAATGTGAAGCCCTTGTTAGTTTAAGCCATACTTGGACTTTCTTTTGTTTTAGAGTTGATCACAATCCTAGCTTGTACAAAAGCAGGGATGTCAAAATTAAAAAAAAAAAGTTAGTACCTCTCCCCTGAGAATGGGGTCTGTTGAAGCACTTTGGGATGTGGCAGGAGTTGGTTATTTGACGAGTGAAGAACTTAGGTGATCCTGAGACTAAAACAGAGAGCAATCTGTTCAGGGAGGGGCCATGAGCTTTCCAAGGGGTGGAGAAGTTTGTCTCTCATGTAAGAGTTCATCTGAGGACAAAATGCTCCTTGGAAGATGGTCTAAGTGGCCCTTTGTGAGACTAGGGCCAGGACACGAGTGTAGAACAATGGGTCCGTAGAGCAGCGCTGGGATGAACCCACTCCCAGATGCACTTCAGGCAAATTCAACAAGACTGGCTTGAGATGTACATAATACTAGCGCCCTGCATGCTCACTAAGCTGTGATGGTCACACCTGTCTAAACTCTAGTTGTGTATTTTAATAATCATTGCATTTTGAGTGTTTAGGGATGGGATTGGGTTTATTTTTCCCAATTATACTTGGTCTTGTTTTTAGGTTCTATTTGAAAAGTGTCAATCATTTTTCTCTGAACAAATGGAAAATCCATCCTCTGAGGACAGCCATGGTGCTGATAATGGCACTCCCAGGTAGAGAAGTAGGCAGAAGTCGGCTTCTCAGCTGGAGCAGGGGCATGGAAACTCCCAGGGTAGGAAGGCTGCAGAGATTCTGTGTCCACCTAATGTTTTCACAAGCTGCCCTTCCTCTAACCATTGATTTCCTTCCCAACATCCCTGCATTATTTTAAATTAGCGCAACTTCACCGCACCAGTTGGTCATTTCACCATTTTTCCATGCTTTGCTACATTTGTAGGAAATTGTGTGGTCTCAGCCGTGAGGTTATAGGACCCAAGAGCATGTCCCCTCTCATAAGCCTGAGGGCACTGCTGTCTCGAGCAGTGGTATCTGCTGTGATCGTTTGCAGAGCTGTCTGTGGAGTGGCTCTCTGCGAGGCGGCTACATTCCGGACCTCTGCCCCCTGCTACGTACTGCACTTCATCTTTCTCTCTGTCCTCTAGGGTGTCTATAGCTATTGTCTTTTTCTTATCTTCCTCTATCTTCACTCATCTCCAAGACCCTGTTTATGGAGACTTTCCTCATTTGTTCTTTGAGTTTTGCTATTTCTGCTCCATTTTCTTCACCTTTATAGAGAAAAAAGTGCTCTGTAGTGATCACTCCTGAGAAAGAGGAGAGCTATTTTGTTATTTAAAGCCCTTGGCTTGGTGCCTCCCTTTGAGCATTTTTTATGCATTTTTAACATGTCCTACTTCTTCATGGCATCTTGAAAGAGGAGAAAGTCTCTTTTCTGCTTAATGATCCTTTTTATAGTTTTAATTTCTTCCTGTTTCAATAGGAATTTGCATATTCCCTATTCGATCTTGCCAAGTTTCTAAGATTTTGAGAATTTCATTTCGATCAGGAGAGAATCTTGGTCATTACCCCACTCTGATGGGCCACGTGACTTTTGGTCACTTCGTTCTGTGCACCTCAGCTTTCCACCTACACACAAGCACAAACATGCTTTACCTAAAGGCAAAGTGCTGGATAAGATAATTTTTCAAGCATCTTTACCACTTTAACATCTGTACTCCATGATCAGAGAAGAGATGGCTTTTATTTTGTAACAACCTCTTGTGCATATCCTGTCCTTTTTATTAGCTTATTTCTCTCTCACTTTTCTTTTGGTGAATTTTTGTCAGATTATTAGGATAAAAAATCGTGTAGCACTTTGCAGTTTTAAATACCTTTCATATGCAATATCTAGATTGGTTCCATTGCTCACACAGGTAACTAATGAGCTTTGACTTCTTAAACTTAAAAATTACTGCATAAAGTGTGATCATGCTGTGCCTCTTCTCTGTCACTCATTTTCTCCTACCACATTCTATCAGGAACTCTTTGCAAAGTTAACATGCTTAGTTCTACTTTCTCCTTTTTAATGGCTATGTAATTTTCCACTGTATGGATGTACCATTATAAATCTAACCATTCTCCTATCAATGAGATAATTAGAATGTTTTCATTTTTTTTTTGTTACAAATAATACTGCAATGAATGTGCTTGCACATATACATTGATACAATTTTTTTCTGTAAGATATTTTGCTAGAGGTGGGATTGCTGGCTTCTAAGATTTGCTAATGCTTAGTTGAATAGTAATGAATCCTAAGTCTTTGCATTTATATGTTAATTTTCATTTTTAACATTTGTCCCTCTTCTGCATGATAACTGAATTCCTCTCTCTGCATTTAAAATATGGCATTGCCCTGAAATATTTATGTCTTCACTTACATGTAGAAATTCTGCTTTTAGAAATTTATCTTATAGAAATAATTAAGGATAAGTACAAAGATTAGCTGTATTATATTATTAATATAACTATAATAATATATTAATATAATGTTATTAGTGGTAATATTGCCATGATAATATTATTGTTAGCATAGTATTGTGATAATACTATGTAAATCTACTAGTAAATGTTACCTGATATTATTATTACTTGGTAATATTATTATTACTAAGTACCTATTATGTGCCAGCTATTGTATAAATAAAGTATTTTCAATACATTATTTCACTTAATTCTAACAATAGATTTGGTGTTGGTACTATTGTTGATATTAAACCCACTCCCATGGATTAGAAAAATGAGGCCTAAAGAGATTAAATTACTTTCCCAGAGGTATACAGTCAATATACAGGGAATCTAGAAGCTGAACTGAGACAGTTTGTCACCAGAACTCATAGGTTTAACACTAACTCCCTATAGCACAGCATACAAGAAGGAAATGTTGGAAATAGTCTAAATATCCAATAAGGGAATGATAAAATAATTATGATATATTTATACAATAACTATTATATGTAACCATTAAAATTGTGTTGCTCAAATTTATTTATTGTTACCTATATGACAAGATATTCCTGAAGTGGTCTTGATTATTTAAAAAGACTCATTGCAAACAGCATGATGATGATTACACACACACACACACACACACACACACGCACACACACACACATGTTAAAGCCAGTGAATCTGGTTCCTTCTATATCCATAGAAAAGTTAGAAAACTGCTGTTTGGAAGACTGTCTTTGGGTTCAAAGAATTGAGAATATTTGTTATTATCTTTTTGGCTTATTTATTTCTTCTGATTTTTTTCTATAATGATCATATTTTCCTTTTTGTAATAAGACTAAAATGAGGCTTTTAAAAATAATAAAAAGGAGATCCAATTTGGCCACAGAGGTTTTTTTCTTTTCTTACATATTTCAGAAAGAGCTTTTCATATTATTGAAGTAGTTTTGAATTTCCAAGAATTTTATTTCACCTATTTGATATTTTAGTTTGTTCCAGGTTTCATCTATAGTTATATAAAGTAGTCAACCCTTTCCTTTTTGCTTTTTTGGGGAAGCCATGAATACTTGTAAAGTTTTTTTTTTTTAACTTTTCCCACTTCTCTTTCACTTTTGTTCATTTTTCCACTCAGCTCCCACAGCTTTTAAAAATCCACATTCCTTTTAGGACCTTCTATTTTTGGAGATGTTGGGCCCTGACACACCTTTGGCCTATCACCCTGTCTCCTGACCCTGCAGAGTTCCTGTGAAACCCTTTTATTCATTTTGTAGGCAGCTAATTTCATCAACTGCACATATTTAACTGGTTCTTACAGTTTAAAAGTGCTTTCATTCTCCCATGAGAGAGAGGTTATTTTTAAAAGTGCTTTCACGTGCATAATCTTACTTGATTTTCCCAATAGGTCTTTACAGGGAATAGGCAAAACCTTGTTATTAACCTTATGTTACAAAGGAGAAAACTGAGCTTCACCAAGTTTGCCTTCGCCAAGGCCACACCGCTAGCAAGCCGCGATGCTGAGAGCAAAACCCAAGCCTCCTGAATCCAAGTTCCGCAGTCCTTTCCACCCTCTTATATCACCTCTGAACAGTTATCGAAGGTCACCAGGTAGATAACAACTATTCCTCAGATCCAAAGATATATACCTTCAGTGGGTGAGCAGATCCTTTTAACATCCCAAATGGGACCCAGACAGTGAGACCAATCAAGGCCAGCCTTATCCCAGACACAGAGCAGGCACAGAGCTGTCCGTGGTCCTGAGATCGCCTGCCCTGCACCCATGCTGACCATGATGGCCCTTGCCCATGTGGCTTGTTCTTGTCCATTCCTACATCACTTACTGTTTTGAATCTCACAGACTATTCTGGCTCATGTTGCCTCTCTTCTTCTTCTTGGTTATTTCAGCAGGTCTCAGGATCAGTTGCGTATATTGGTCCAAAGTTCCACATATATGCCATAAAAACTTTTTCCTGCATAGATACTATCTTTGAATCAAAGAGTAAACCCAGCTCCTTGATAAACAATGACTTTCTCTATTCATCCTCAGCCTCAAAAAATGAAAATCAGCCTACATCCAGCTTTTCTCTTTAGCCTTCTGCACGTTTATGCCACGTGTTCCATATATACCTAGTTTAAGTCTTGCTTTACCAATACATTGTTAACAGCTTGTCTCCTTCAAGTCTTTTTTTCCCCCCACTCTCTTAACTTTGCCCTGTTTTTCTCTTCCTTGCTTCTTGGGCTTTATGCAACACTTTACTTCTATTGCTACTTTCCTGCTTCTGGGTTTTTGGTTCTAGCAATAGTTAACCAATATGCTGCTTAGTTTTGATCTGTATTAATTTATCTGGCTCAGTCTTTCTCAAAGAATGCCCCAAAGTATATCCGAATCAAAATCTCCCGTGGCATGTAGATTTCTGGGTTCCATTTCTGACCAATTCTTCTGCTTTGGCTGGGACCCTTGTCCATCTGCTTTCCCTTCTTATGGACTTGCTGCTCCCCACTGGACTGTGTGGTTTGGGACCACAATACACTCCCTTATCTGTCCCCTTATCCTCCTCTGTTCCTCCTCATCCTCCTCTTCATCCTCTACCTTAACCCCATTTTTCCTGTATTTTTCTTCTTGGGAGCCTGTTTGAATTGCTGTAGTATTTCCTATAGCTCCACTATGTAGCTTGAATAGCTCTAGTGTTCCTATAGTATTTTCTCTCTCTTCTTTTTTTTTTTTCTCATTTCCAGGGTAACGTGTGTTTTCATCTCAGAAAGTGCCATTTGTAAGGTAAAGCTAGTTTAGTTCTTACAGTAAAGTTGTGAGCAAAGTGAAATATATATTATTGTTCTTTTTTTTACCGATAAGGACACTGAGATCTGGAAAGCTTAAAGTTCAAGGTCATGGACAGAGACAGTACTAGAAATCTGGTCTGAAGACTTTGTTTATATAGCAATTTAATGTCACAAATACTTCCTGAGTTTCTACTATATGCAAGGCACCAAATCAGGCACTAGAGATATAGCATGGAGAAAAACTGCCCTCTCTAGTTTCATGAAGCTTCCAGGAGTCATGAGAAAGTTAAGAAATGCCCAAATAATACAGCACCAGGAGGTGTGTTCAGTGCTTAAAGCTGTAATACATTTACTCATGAAATATTATGAGGAAGAGGAAGGAAGGAATGTTTGAATGCTTTTAACAAGGGGGTAGGGAGAGATGGCACTGGGGGAATTATTGTGCCTGTTGAGTTTGAGATGAGCATTGGAAAATGTGTGAAATTTCCAGTGGAAATACACTATATGTTTAGAGAATGCCCTGGAATTTCAGGCTGGGGGGTTGGGAGGTTTGAAAAGTGAACAGGTTTAGGAAAATAACTCTGGGCCATGTCATATTAAGACTTCAATGCTAGCTTGGAGGTGGGTGAAGTCTAAAACTCTTATCACTACACCATGCCACCTTCACACATGCACGGGATAAACATAGAAGCCTAAGTATCATTTCACAAACGATAGTACAGATTTGGGCACATGAGATGGAGAACTTACCAAAAATAGAGGACAAGACCAGCACGAGAGCCCCTGAGCAAGGTGGTGGCAGCAGTTCTGAACATCAAGTGAGAAACCAACACTCAAAAGAGTTGCCCTGGAGCGGGCAACCCTTCATCTCAAAGAGAAAGCTGATGCATGCCACAGAGAGCTTATATTGGGTTCCCTACTAGTGTCCTGCACTGGAAATATAGAATTTACAGCCTGCATCTTGAGGTCTTTGTTGTGTCTTTCACATTGCGGTAGTGGTAAATTCAGATTCCTATAAATACCTTAAGCCACTTGGGCAATGAAATCGGGGGATGTGGAGGAAGGTGATGTATAAATACGAAGCTAAGAGCTGACTTTTCTAATGCATACATTAAGCAGCATGTGGCTAAAAATAGCCACCTGTTCCAGGTCGGATCCCAAATTGGAAGAGCTCTTCACATACCAGATTCAAAAAGCATCTGTCACCCGGTAGCCATAGCAACAGTCGTCCCTGAACAAATGTGGAGAGATGTTTTTGGAATGGGGCTAGAAAAGGAAGTGGACATGACAGTCTCTGGCTAAAGGGTGACCCTTTCTGCTCCTCCCCAATAGAGTGGCATGGAATTCTCTTAGTGCTCAGGAGGATACCCAAAGGCTGTACTTAACCCCCCACCTGCCATCTAGTCACTAAATCTGGTAAGTGGCTGAAGCATGTTAAGCAGGACTCTTCAAGGTCCTCCATGAAGGCAGTTGAAAATTATGAATGAGACCACTCCAAATTATTGTGCACTTAAACTCTCTTAAGTATATGAATAAATTTAAATGACTAAAGATGCTTGAGATGACCTTGGAGATGAGAACAGTTATATGAGGATGAAAAAAAGCCAGAATCCTCTGAGTGTGTTTTCTAGATGTTTGAATAAGGAAGACTTACTGACCACTGGAGAAAGAGGATTAAAATCAGATTGTTGAGTGAGGGGTCAGCATAGATTTTCTGGAGACAAAGTCAAGAAATCTTCACTAGATGAAATCAGAAAACTATCTGGGTTCCTCTAGGAAGGGCTCTTTGTAAGCACATAGTTCTAGATCCCAGCTATTAAGCTTGCTGAGAATCTCTTTTCCTTGGTATTCTCCCTGTTACCTTCTTGCTTACCTGATGAAGAAAATAACATATTAATATTTACTGAGCACCTACACCTACATGTTCTTCACAGTGCATGAAGTCCTAGGCCCAACAGGCATGGAACCATCCATTCATTCAACAAGTCTGTCCCAAGGGCTGTTGTGTGTCACTTGTACTGAATCCTACACAGTCCCTGTCCTCATGGACCTTACATTTGGACAAGAACAGGAAATCGTTGCTATTGTCATAATGGTTCTTGATGATGATGATGATGACTATCACAGCTATGGGACAGGCAGTATGGTTTAGTGCGTAAGTGTATTAACTATATTTCTCATTTTCTGTATTCTTAATGCTCTGGCATGTGGGGCCTTGCTGATCCTGGAGAGACTATTCCCCAGGGCTAGCTAATTCCTAGAGACAGCAAATGACTCCTCTGTGAGTACATCTTTTATATACAAACCAACCAATCCAGAGCTCATGGCTGCCAGCTATCTCCTGTTTGCAGCTCTCACACTGAACTACTACTCTCCCCCTCTCATAATCTCCCCAGGGCTAGGGACCAGAAAAGTAGAAGCAGTCCCTACATCCTAGGACTCAAATGAAGTTATTTAGCCAATCTGAAACCTGCCTAGCCTGCATGCCCTATCTGCCCATTCCATCATGCAAAAACCACAATAAAGCTCTTGTGCATGCTCGCCCTTCCCTCACTCCTTCCCACTCCTGACCAACCTGGTGCCCCCTTGTGTGGCTCTGCATGGCATGGCATGGCCCCTCCTTTTAGGGACCATAAGAAAGTATCTTTTCAATGACAGTCATTTCCTAATCTCTTGGCCTAATTGTAACAATAAGAATACACATGCTCCCCAACTTACAATGTGATTATGTTCTGATATGCCCATTGTAAGCTGAAAATATTGCAATTCAAAAATGCATTTAATACACTTAACCTACTAAACCTCATAACTTAGGCTAGCCTACCTCAAACATGCTCAGAACACTTACATTAGCCTACAGGTGGCAAATCATCTAACACAAAGCCTATTTTACAATAAAGTGTTGAATATCTCATGTAATTTATTGAATATGTAAAAAGAAAATCAAAACCTCAGAGCCACACCCCACAAATACTTTTGCAAAAGAGAAGGTAAAGGCCTCAGGCACCTGTGAAGAACTGACCCACAGATCATTCTTTCAGAAAATTCCTTGTTGATCTCCCATAAGTGAGGACATGCAAACTGTACCTATGTCTGACACCTAAAATTAAAGCTTGTTTGATTCCACGCTAATAATGAATCATAAGTTTATCTTTACAGGTAACAGAACTGGAGACATAGAGTCAGATGTTCCTCCATCCACCCAGGGACAGCAATGTAGACATAATTGATCCTGCCTTCACGCCCTTTTTCTCTTCTAAGGGCCCCCTGATTTTATGTAAAATGTAGATTTCCTGGGTCTCCCAAGAATGTAACCATTTTGCCTCATCAGCCCCCCACCCCCACCTTTCCCTTTCTCTCCCTATGCCTTTAACTGCGGAAACTTCCAACTTCCCTTCAGCAAAACAGCCACAGGTCTGCCCACGGTTCATGTTTTTACAGGGCACCTCCTCAATTTGGCTCAATAAACCTCTACTGCTTGACACTTTTGCCTCAGTCACTTATTTGAGTTGACAAATACTGTCCTAAAAGTGAAACACAGGACGGTTGTGTGGAGGTACGTTAAATACGGTTTCTACCGAATGAGCATCGCTTTTGCACCACCATGAAGTTGAACAATCATTCAGTTAAATCATTGTAAATTGGGGACCACCTGCAATAACAATAATAACTGCATTTTAAAACAGTAAGAGGTCAAGCTCTGGAGTCAAATCTTCTGGATTCAAACTCATTTCCACCAGGTACTGGTTGTGGAACAGAGCCTTAGTTTCTCATCTCAAAATAAAACAGTAATTTTAACCCATTGTGCTGTCAAGAGGATTAAATGATGTAATGCATATGCAGCATTTAACTCAAAGTAACTGCCATATGTGAATGCTACATATTACAAGGAAATACAGTGTGGGGCCTATGCCTTTTTGAAGTCTGTAATCAAATGGAACTTTCTAGAATTTTCAGAGTCTTTGTATTCATTATCTCATTTTGTCGTTTGGTCCTCATAGCTCTGTGTAGGTAGGTATGGGGAGAAGGGGAACCTGTGTTTTATAGACAAGGAAACTGGGACTAAAGGAGTGCTAGCTGGTCAATGGACCCAGTCTCCTGACAACTAGTTCTTTCGACCAGCTTTTCTGCTAGAGGCAGATGTGACTTCTTGATCAGGCAGACCAAGTTTAAGCACCAGCTCTCCTGCTTACTAACCTTGCATGAACTAAGGCTGGAGGTTTCTGAACTTTCATTTTCTCAACTGCCAAAAAGGAAAATAATTTTTCACACATGACTTACCTGAGACTGTTTAAAAAGGGATCTAATCTGAGCTGGTTAGAGCACAGGAAAATAAGCACTCTCACATATTATGAGCACTCCCATGTTCTTATGAGGAAAATCACAGACACAGAAAAAGCTCTTGCACAGCACTGCTCATCTCAATACTGTCTAAATAATACAACTTGGAGGAAATGACATAAAACATCTCATCTAAGAGTGGTCTCATCTTAGGGGTGCAGTGGCCAGGTTGTTTATACAATACCTTTTTGGTCACTGGGTGGGAGCTGCTCCGAGGAGGTGTCAGTCCCCTGCCACTATCAGCCTGGAGTGCACGTGGGCAGAACAGCTTCCCAGCCACTCCTCGAACGGCTAGAGGCAGCTATTGGCAGTCAGACATCCAGGGAAGCGCAGTGAAACAGTAAGGCCCAGGGTGCGGCCCTGCTACCCCTCGGTCAAGGGGGTCATTTCCCAGCCGGTGGGTCATTAAAAGTTAGGCCTCTTTGTAGGGTGGACATATAATTTGTTATCCAAACTAGGACACTTTTAAAAGTGAAAGGGGTACTATTAAAAGTTATGCTGGGACAATATGGGGACATATATGGGGACAGGCCCAGGCTCATTGGGGATGTAGTCACTCCAGCCCTCTGGAGATCCTTCCCATCAGAGCCTGTAAACATTCTCCCTCTTGCTTTTATGTGAACAAGTTCTACAGTGATTTAAACAACTAAGGAGAAGGGTAGCCAGAGTGCTTTGTGGATGGATAGATAACAAGACTATGGAAGATGTAAGAGATTCATTCATTCACTCATTCATCAAACACTAAGTATCTACTCTGTTCCAGGCACTGTCCTAGGCTTAGGTGCCACAGATGCCTAGGACAGCATTCCTCTTCTCAAGAGACTCTAGTCTAGCAGGAGAGATAAATATGTAATCCAATAAATTACAGTATAGTATGTAACTTCAATGAAAACGTTTTCCTAAAGTATTCCCTAAAGCTCATTGATAGCACTGGGGATGGAGAGGGAGGGAGGGAGGGAGATAGAGGGAAAGAGAGAGAGAGAGAGAGAGAGAAACAGAGAAAATGAATGTGTGGTGGGGGGTTGTTAGGAAAAGCGTTCTAGGGAAGGTGAAATGTATGCTTGGAAGGATAAAACCATTTCTCCAAAAACAAGAAGGGGAAGGGTTTCTAGGCAGAGGAAATGGTATGAATATAGGCAAGGATGCACTCAATGACTATTTAGTTGAGGACCTACTATGCATCAGCATTGTGCCAGACCATGGGAAATTACTGATGACAAGACTCCTATTTTCAGATACTTGTACAACAATGGTCATAACAGCACTATCAATAGCCAAAAGGTGAAAACAACCCAAACGTCCATCAACTGATGAATGGGTAAAGAAAACGTTGCATGTACATACAATGAAATATTATTGACCTGTAAAGAGGAATGTTACCGATCGCCTGCTCCACCCTCTGCTAACCCTTGAGGATGGGTCGAATTAATCCTCAGTGGAAGGTAAAGCTCCACCCCACACTCTGGGGCCAATGAGACTTGAATTCAGTTGTCCTCAGCCTCAGCTTTGGGGGCCCTCGTTACCGATCGCCTGCTCCACCCTCTGCTAACCCTTGAGGATGGGTCGAATTAATCCTCAGTGGAAGGTAAAGCTCCACCCCACACTCTGGGGCCAATGAGACTTGAATTCAGTTGTCCTCAGCCTCAGCTTTGGGGGCCCTCACTCCTGGTGTGGCTCTGACCTGGACTCACTACCTCTGACTCAGGCTGACCCCACCCCTCTCCAGGCATGGGCTGGGGGTCCCAGGAGCAGTTTCAGGGCTGGCTTACCTGCTGGCCACCGTCTGAATCTGTGTGTACTCCCGGGTCCAAGTCTTCCTGCTCCGGCCCGTTTTCATACCATCTCAGTGCTGAACGGGGACTCCCTGAGGCCCGCCTGCAAGAGCGCACAGAGTGAAAGGGCTTGGATCAGACAGATCTGGAAGGTAGTGTATGAGCCACAGGACACCTGCTCCCTAGTTCTCCTGGGAGTGCCGAGATGAGACCCTGGGAAAGTCACCTTCCACGTCTTGTTTTCCTCATGTTGGGGCTGTCCCTTCCGCCGTCCGAGCATTTCTGCACTGGTTTGCACTCCAGCGCTTTGAGCTGATGGGGCAGCACTTTCTGCCTGTTTCTGCTGCTGTCTAAACCTGCTTTCCTTGTGCTGCTGCGTTTGCCCTGCCCGGGTCTTAGCTTTCACTCTCCTGGTTCATGCCCACTGTCACTGAGGGGCGGGGACTGTCCTCCCCACCTGGCTCCATGCTCCGATGCTCCCAGAGGGACTCCTGAGCTTGACTCTCTCAGCGATGCTTCCCCAGCCCTCCCTCCCCTACCCGTGTGCCCTAGAGGCTCGGTGCTCTTTGGCAGATGAATGCTCACATGCAGGGATGATTCAGTTACGTATTTTGCTGCTTGTGTGTGCATAAGGGGGATTTAGGTTATGGGCTTCTAGAATTCTGAGGAACTGGCAGCAGAATGCTGCCAGCGGACAGTTCCCAGAGTCCCAGCTTTGACTTTTCTCCCCAGCTTGGGAAACGGCAAAGCCAGCACTACGTCTGCCCCTGTGCTGCCTCCCCGGGGCACCGAGCATCACCCTGTGGGGTCGCCTCTGGCAGCGCAGGCGGCCTCATGGAGGACCCGATGTGGGCTGAGAGCCCGTTCTTTTCTCTGGGCCCAGCAGAAGTTCTGGAGGCAGTCGGGGCGGGCCTGTGCAGCCCGGCACCGAGAGGGGAGGCTGTGACGGGCGGGCCCTGGGCTTGCAGGACCTGCGGCGGGGCCTCCCGCTCTCCGCTGGCACGGCCTGTGTGTCTTCCTGCCTCCTCCCAAACAACTCATCCCAGCTGGGCCATAAAAAAGAACAATATAGCCACGTATTTATAGTCTCTGTGAATCACTGGTGACTAATTTTTCCCATTTTGTCACCCCAAATAGTTTTCTCTTTAGGCTCCCAGGGAGGGAACAACACCAGCCAATCATTTAGATGAAAATGTACATTTTTATTAAAAAAAATTCCCTTCCTAACACAGAACAGAACGTTCACACATACAAACATTTAACTGAACAATGACCAGTTTTCTTTCTAAACAAGTGACATTTTTATCTGCGCTGAGCTCAAGAGAGTCAAAGGACTTTCCCCAGTGAATCTCTAGACTAGCAGAACTTTCCAAGGCACTGTGGTCTGTCTTCTTACACCCAGGGAAGATTTAAAAATAAAAAAAAATCCCAGAGTGAAAGGTATCGCCCTATTTTTCCACGGGGTGTGTTGGCTGAATCTCCTTAGCAAAGAAATGGTCTTCCAGTATTTTGGTTACATATCATTATGCTTCATTTAGTAAACCCAACTTGCAAAAGTTTCCAATGCCCCAGTGCCTGTGACATGTTCTTATTTAATACTAATTCCTCCCCATAAAATTTGGCCTCTTGGATTTTGTTTTTCCATGATCAGCATTCTTCATGTCCCCTACCTAAAGGCTCCATCACTCAGGCATAACTCAGATAATTTATTGTATCATCGCTGAGGAATTCATTTCTATGGAGTATTTCTAGAAAACTCATTAAACTCCTAAATAAAACAACAGCAGGATGGAGGGGATGATGGATGGAAGAAGGATCTAGAGAGGAGATGTGGGGTAAGAGGAGAAAATATCTAAGAATAATGTTTAACCAGAAAACAAGATTTTCTGCAGTTTGCATTTCTAAATTGCTGACAATGAATTGACGAATCTGTTCAATACAGGAGTGAATGTTTGTCTTAGAGATGGCCTGTGTGTGCAAGGAGGTGACAGAAAGTGTGCTGAGAAGCTATGGCCAGCTACGTGGAGGTGCCCAGGCAGGGGGTGATGGGGGGACGAGGGTGGCTGGAAGGAAGAAGGGTCAGGAGGCCACTGGGCTTCTAAAGAACAGATAGGGTGGGCTCTGGGAAACCTTGGTCTCCCCCGACCTGGCTGAGTCCCAACCATGGCTCAAGGCTTGTGTCCTACACCTTTCCCCAAACGACTCTGGCTAGGAAGGGCTCCCCCTCCAAACCCCCATTGCAGTGAATGTATTTGTGCAATAATTCAAGCTGACAATCCACAACGATCTGAAGCATGCAATGACAGTTTGCCCTAGAGGGCTCATCCTGCTACTCTGGGTTTGAGTCACTTTCTTGCTCCCAGAAGCAGATGACTTTCACCTCTGGATCTCCACCCAAGTTATGTTTTGACCATGGAACCAGCAGGCTTCAAGGAGCCAGGTTTTCCTGCCTGCCCACTGAGATTTGCCAGTGCTGATTTTACACATTCCTATTAGTTTTTAACGAGTATTTTGCTTTAGTTATAAAATTGCAACTGCAGGACCATGAATTTATAGATCATGTGACTGGAAGTGCATGCTTTAATTTTCTAAGGGTCTCTATGGAGAGCCAGGTTCCTAACCCTTCATTAACCCCTATCCTTGGTCAACTGCTCCACAGGAATTAATTGAGCACTTTCTGTATGCAAAGCCCCATGCTGGATACTATAGAAGGCATGAAAAAGCTCAAACCTCCTCTCAGGATTTGACCCAGGAAGGAGTGAGGAAGTGAGTACTGAGCAGTTGACTCCATCAGACCAGGTGCCCCTACTGCTGCTACCTCTCACCTCTCTTGCCTCGTTTCCCTTCACCCCGCTGCCCTATGTGCTCCAACTACCAGGAAATTCTTGGTCCACTGCAGGTAACATCCTCTTCTCTGGTCATTGGTCATTCAAACCTGCTGTTAACTAGGCTTAAAACCCCACGTCTCCTTTCCCAGGAAGCCCACCCTCAGTAACCCAATCCTGATAGCCCTTCTCCCACCAGTGCTCCTGGGCCCCATATGCTCTGGGTTACAGCATCCATCACAGCCCATTCTCATTTCTTGTTTTGTTGTCTGCAACTCCTGCAGGCTCTGTCTGCCTCGTTCACCACTGTACCCCAGCATCCAGCATGGTGCCTGGCTCTCGTAGAAGGGATGCAATAAGAATGTATTGCAGGAGAAAAGAAACACCTTCCCCCCCAGGGTAGATGGAGAAAGGCTCTGTAGCAGCTCAGTTTCATGACTTGTCCTGTTTTGGGGAACCCTCTGTTTTTATTTTACACACTTTTATTTCAGGATGGTGACAATATACTTCTTCCTTCCCACCCCGTACCTGCAGGAGTCCCAGAGAGAGTCCCTTGCTCAAGCCTGGACTGGTCAGGGCGGTGGGGATCTCACAGGACCCCCAGCCAGACATTGGCTCGAATGCCTAGTGACCAACACACCATGAGAAGTTTTTACAGAGCAATTTATAACTCTTCAGACCTGTGGACTGGTCAAGGCCTGATAAATACAGAGATTCCCCTGGTTCTGCCTCCCCATGTTCGGTCCCCTCGTCATTGCTCGGCCAGCATCTCACTTTAGGCCTGGAGGGGTCAGATGTAAAACTCCTGTCTTCTTTTCCCCAAGCAACTGGGCAATCGCCATTTGGCTGGCAGGACATAGTGACCACAAGCCAGGGGATGTCAGCTCTGGTTGACTCTCATTTCTGTGCCACAGTCACTTGGGGATATCTTAGCCATCCTTGGAATTTATAAATGCACACATGCAAACATGTGCTTATGAATACTCATTGTGGTGTGTGGTCTGGACAGTAGGGCATGTGACACCAGGGCAGGGATTGGGGTCTCTGAGGCTGAGGCTGGACATAGGCACAGCCAGGAGCCAAAGGCTTGAGCCAAGCTGGTGGGCACACATGACCCTCACTCAGAGGGGCCAGAGGCAAAGCTTGTGGTAAAAGTCAAAGATCCAAGAGAGGGAGGAAGATGGAAATGGGATAAGGGCAAAAGTGGGTTGGGATCCAGTGAGGGGGTGGCCCTGAGTGGCTGCCTGGAGCACTGAGCCAGGAGGGGTGTGATTCATGGGTGGGTCAGACTGGTTTGAGCAGCTACTGGCAAGGAATACAACAACAGGACAAAGTTTGTACCCTCAGTAAGCTTAAAGCCTCACAGGTGGAAGAGGAGATGTGTGCATAAATAGTTATACTGGAGAAGAGTTGGGGGGTGGTGCTCTGTGCAGGGGCCAAGGAGTCGTGGTGGTGGAGGACAGATAAAATGGATCTGGGATTTCAGCAGAGCAAAGCCGAGAATGCAAGGCTGTGCCCCAGTTGGCTGGAGATTGGGTTGGGAGGGAACTAAGGCCCAGTAAACTTGCAGAGTGCCAGATCCTGTGCTAGAACTTACTTTTAGTTAAACTCCTATTAAAATAGATTTGTCTATGGTACCTTCTTAGAATTCTTACCATTAGAGTCATGAATGAATGATTAATCCTATTTTAATGTTTTAATTTTAATTATTAAAAAATCTTTTGTAGAGACAGGGTCTTGCTATATTGCCCAGGCTGGTCTTGAACTCCTAGCCTCAAGTGATCTTCTAGTCTCAGCTTCCTAAAGTGTTGGGATTACAGGTGTGAGCCACCGTACTCAGCCAACTAACCCTATTTTAGAGATGAAGAAACTGAGACTCAGAGAAATGAAGGAAATTTGCCCCAAAGCCTGTCAAGTTGCAATTAGGGGAGAGATGGGGTGAAGAAAGTTGGGCTAAGCCATAAAGAACGTGACCTTGAAGTCCAGGTGAAGGGTGTGTGCTTTGTACTGACCAGCGAGTCCATAGCATTGTCAAAGGCATTTCAGAGCTTAGGACCAGCTCTGACCCTTTGACTGACTTTTTCCAGAGTTACTGCTTGTGTATTTTTTCCTCCTCAGTTAGGCAGAAAAAAAAGAATAGTAGGCTTAAAGGGACCAGAGAACAAAGACACCAAATACTGGGCTTTTGAGGCCCAAGGCCTCAATCCAGGTGGGAGATAGGAATGATTAAAAGGTGTGATATGTAAGAATCTTTCCTTTTTTAAGTCCTCCCTGTCCCCTGCCCCACCCCAGACCAGTACCCGCTAAGCTAGAGAGGGGCAGAGAGCTTAGAGAGTTAGATGCATCTTGGGAGCCCTGGGCCCTGCCTCCTCTCGGGTCCTAGGGTTGGGGAGGTAGTTAGGTGGCCACTCTTGGAAAGATGGGGTCCAGACACAATGAGGACCTGTCCCTCATTTTTCTGGGAAGCCCAGGGAGATGGTGAGCCTCAGGGAGTCCTCTTGGCCACCACAGCATGGCAGCTACAGAGCAGAAGTGGCAGTGTGACACATCTAGGCAGAGAAGCCCTGACCCCCACCCCAAGCACACAGGTATCCCATGGCTCTTCCAGGGGGCGGAAGTCAGCACAGGGGACTGAGCAGAGGGAGGCCGCAGGCCTGCAAAGGGGCTTTTAGCAGGAACGCGGGCATGAAGCAGAGAGGATGCTGTGGCATGGAGCACTGGCCAGTGGTTGAACAGGACTGGTGCCTACACCAGCTTGGAGAGGGGACGTGTTTGAGGACCAGACAGGAACACGTGACATCTCAAAAGAGAACTCAGGGCAGATTGCACAGAGACATAGCCTCCTTTCCCTTAGCAATCATTTGATGCAACCCCTTCATTTCTCTAATGAAGAAACTGAGGCCTGGACAGGGACATGATGTGCTCAGGGTCTCAACACAATCAAGTGATGTTGCTGAGAAAACTTGGTTCTCTAGTTTTTCCGCACACCCTTTCCCATACCAGCTCCTGTGCCTCCTGGTCCCCAGGTGTGCAAACCTCTCCACGGGCCTCTCCATGGCCAAACCTTGGTCTTGCACCACAGCCACTGCTCATCAATGGCCCTCTCTGAGCTCAGGCTCAAGCCCGGGCCTCCAGCAGGAAGGCAGCTGCTCAGTTTCCCGGGCTGAGTCCATGATCCAGAGCAGATGGCGCCGAGGACAGGGGGCGGAGGAGTGAGGGACGTGCCTGGGGAGCTGCCCAGCATGTAGACTTATGGGTGACCCTGCTACAGAGTGGCCTCTCGGCCCTAGAACAAAGCACTTCTCCAACACGCCATGGATCACGGCTTGTGGGGGACGACATGACGCATGCCAAAGATTCTTTCCAAGCCACAATCGCTTTGGAGCCATGGCAGCGAGTCTCTGCCTGCTGGGGCCTGAGAGCTCCCCCCAGGCCATGCTGAAAGGAAGGGAAGTGTCAGACCTCACCAAGTGAGGAGTGCTGGCTGCCAGGAGACCACCCCAAACATCAAGAATGCAAGGGAGCAAGAGGTTGGGCCTCCGTGCCCTAAAGGTCAACTCTAAATCAATGAGTAACCGCACAGGCGAGCAAACCCCAGTGCTGGGTTGACTCTGCCAGCTAGCCTGGGCCAGGAGCTTGTGCCCACTGCCCTCATTTCATCCTCACGGGCTAAGAGGCAGGTATTAGCATCTGCTTTTAAGAGATGAGACAAGTAAAGTTGAGAACAGTTAAGTGACTTGGCCAAGGTTACACAGATTTTAAGGGAAGGCTCTAAGAACCCAGGCGTGTCTCACTCATTGGACACTGTGGCCTTTCAAGAGGTCTCCTTGCGTGCCTTCAGCTGCAAGGTAGCCCTGGGTCATGCTCCAGAGCCTCCCTGGGTCTCTTTCCCAAGACTCTCTTTCCTAGGAGTCCCTCCCACCAGAATCTGGGGTGTAGACGGGGGCTTATGCATGGCCCAGCCCGCTCCCTTGCAGATTAGGGGTTGGGAGTTAGGACACCCAGGCACTTGGCTTTACCTCTGCCGGCCACATTCCCTGACCAGCCTCTTTTCCCCCAAGCAGGCTGTTCTCAGGGCAGCAGATGGGACCAGTTCTCAGGCTCTCTCGCATTCCCTTAGGGCTGCTCAAGTCGTGAGCAAGCAGCCCTGTGCTAGGAGCAACACCCAGTGCAGGCTGATCACCTATGAGCAGGGCTTGAAGTAGTCAAATAAAACCCATAACGAAGTTAATGTCACACAGAGGTCAATGACAAGCACAATCGTTACTGAGCTATAGAGAAATTAGACCTAAATGATGAATAGCTCCTGAAAGTGACTATACTATTACTCTTACAGAACTCAGCCAAATTGTTAGGTTTCCTATTCTCACTTGATGGATTCTTTAGTTACAATCTGTTGTCAGGGCTGAAGGATTTCCTTGGTCATGATGAATAGGTTTATCCCTGCTCTACTCTCCAACCTGCAAACTCGCATACACACGGATCCCCCCACGTATTGACAGAGGTCGTGTTTCTGCTGACCCACAGTAGGGACCCTACCAACCCCTCCTGTGGTCCAAGGTGCTTCCTTGTAAGTTTGCTGATGCTTCTAGTTTCTTCTGCACCTACTCCCTGTCACCACACACACACACACACACACACACACACACACACGCACATGTGTGCACACAGGCCCAAGCACGCCTTCTCACGTGGGAGGAATGCTTGAAACAACTTCTTCTATTCCTCACCCCAAGCTTTGGGTGCTGGGTGGGCTCCAGGTGCAGGAACTTGGACCCCAAGGCTATGGAAAGCTGTTGACAGGGTGCAGGCTGGAGAGAGTCCTCCGTCCTCCCTCCAGGCACTGCGCCCTGTCTGCTCCTGTTCCCAAAGGGTTAAGGCGTCCTGCAGGGACTACGTGGGGCTCAGAGGCAGCCAGCACTCAGCACTGGTGGCCTGACTCAGAGAGCAGTGTGTGGTCCTCCTCCTACATCCTGTTGTGAAGGATGCTGTTCCCTGTTTCGGAGGATCCTGCTCTAATCCCAAGCAGGCAGAGGAAGTCAGCAAAGGGAAACAGCCACGGAGTTTATAGAAAATCTCGGCTCCGGGCTCCTTCCTGCATGACGGCTCTTCTGGGCCTCTGTCGGCCCCCCAGGAGCAGCGTGTGCTGTGCAGGGCCCTCCTTACCTTCCGAGATCAAAGGAAAGGTAATTTCGGCAGCACTAAAAATAGGTTATGTGGTTATTTTCGAACTGTTTTGCTAGCATTGGAGGAGCAGATAGATCTTGGGTTTTGCTCACAGTTCCTGTCAATCCCATGGCCTCTCCCTGCTCTCTGCTTACTCCAAGTCCAGTGGTGTTCAAAGGTTTTGTCTGTGACACGCAGGCATTTTACGTTCAGACTTCGCACACATACGGAGGCGCGCACACACACACACGCACAATCTGAAAAGTATGGAGAAACAGCACTTAACTATGCAATGTGCTCTACTTTCTATTCTATTTCATGTTTTAAAACCCCTGGTTATGACCCACTAAGTAAATTGAATAACCCACTGGTGAGTGGCACTCAGTTTGATAAACCTTAATCAATATAGCCTTCCTTTTTTCTCTTCCATCATGCTGTCATTACTGAGTTTAGGTGGCCTAGAGCAGACCTCCAAAACTCTATAGAGCCTTTGTGTTTTTCATCCATAGGAGGAGGGTCAGTCAATAGTCTCTTTGACTCCCAGGAGTGTGTGGTTCTGCCTCTTTCTTCCTTTCAAAAGAATCACCTGTGGCATTTCCTGGGCCAGCCCAAGTTGGTACTCAAAGTGTCAAGCACAGAACAAAGAGGAGGTTGTCATCTTTCCTCTACTAGTCGGGCCGTGGCATTGTGGTAAAAAGATGAGCTTTGGAGGGAACATATAAGACGCCAGCTCCCCACAAATTAGCTGTGTGACTTCCTTAACTTCTTGGTGCCTCAGTTTCCTTACCTGTACATGAGGATGATACTATCTCATAGGGTTGTCGTGGGGTTGAATATGACAATGGCAGTGACATCCTTACCACAATGTTTGGCATGCAGCAAGAGCTCAAATTCTAATGGCTGTTGTTATTGCTGTAATTATTTAAGCCAAAAGAAAAGTCATTCAAAGATTTATCTGGTTTGCAGGTCCTTGGCGATCAGAATACCCATATAGTTGCCAACTCTTTCCTTCAGAAAGCCACTTTGCCAAGCATGGAAATCACCAGTGCCACAGAATGGGCAGACCCTGGATCAGCCATGGCTACCCGGCTGGCCCACTGCAGTGGGAGTTATCTACGTCTCTCTGATATCCTTTGATATTTTCCACCTGTACCACGTCTGTGAGGCAGCACACGGCACGTTTTACACATGTGCCTTCTGATATTGGTGCTTCTCCAGCACGACACCTTCTCCCCTCTCCCTTCCATTCTCTCATCCTGGCTGCCCAGGTAGGAAAATTTACAATCCTCAACTTCCCATTCTCCCCTCCTCTCCCCTTCCCTTCATTTTTTATTAGGGGAGGAGGCCACCTTCCCTCTCCGATTTACCAAACTTCTCTTCTGAGTAACTTTATCAACACCACCTCCTTCGTTCAGACTTTCACTGTTTGCATTTTCACCTGGTTCTCCTTGGCTTTCCTTGGTGTTCACAAGAACCCTGTGGTTTGGTAGGGTAAGTATGATGCTCACTTTACAGATTAGAAAAATGACTCGCCCAAGGTCATTCAGCTGGGGGAGGGGTGTAGGCTCAGGTTTTCTCCTGCCAGAGTCAACGGTTTGCCCTGGGCACCTGTTTATTTATGATATGACAGTCCTGAGAAGAGCCCCTGACCTGGGGAGGGGCTAGTGGTGGCAATTAGATCAGTAACCAGGTGGGAGAGGGGACAACCATGGGTGATCTGATTTCACTCATAGGTGTCAAGTATTATTGTGGGCCATTACCCAAAATAACTTACAATGAGCATAATTTTTTTAACTCATTCTGACCTTTATTGTCACTTCTAATCATTGCATTTTCTCATGTACCTATTTTTGTCTTTTTCCATTACCAAAATATATGCTCCATCTGGGCAAGGACCGTGTTTGCTTGGTCATCACTGTATCCCCAACATTGAGCACAATATATGTCACGATGAAGATTTGCTGCTTGAAAAATACTTGTTGAATACATGACTAAACACGCCACCTTCGAGAGACTGGGCTGGGAACCTCTGCATTTATGCAGCTTATTTAATATCTGTTCTTTGACCTGGGTGACATTAATGCCATGTCATACACACAAGGTGAATGGGAAAATTGAGGCAATTAAGTGGGTAATTCAAGCAGAATGGACCACCTACTCCAAGCTCCATTATCTGGTTATTTTAGATGGAAGTAGTTTCAAAGCTGAGGAACTGGAATAATTACCTAGTTTTTCCATTTCGCTTTATTCTTGCAGCCTTAGCTGCAGACAGATGTGGAAATGCTTCCCTATTAAGAATGTGAGACCTACAGCACACAGCACCAAGGCATGTGTGAACACACACACACACACACATACACACACAAGAATGTGAGCGAGAACAGGAGTGTCAGAGAGGAACAGGAGGGGGCTCAGAGGAGGCCCACCTGCCACCAAGGGAAACCTTCCCTGCCTGGTCGCCTGCAGGTTCTCGTGTCCTCCCCTCAGTGTACACTGCTGGAGCCAAGGAAATCGCCACTTGACCTTGGCAGACCGCTTGACCTTGGCTAGCTGAACCCTCCTGGGCTGACAGACACAGTTCTAAGGGAGATATGTTCTTCAATTTTGGATTTAAAAAAAAGAACAGAAAAAATTCAAGCCTAAGCCAAGAGCTTTGGCTTTGTCATGTCAATAGTATTTAAAGATGTTATTTGGCTGGAGCTGCAAGTTCTGCAAATGAAAAACAACTTGGCCCTCTCTTCTCTCCCCTCTCCCTGCTGGTTCAGCCCTACCCCGGGCTTTCCACTGGAGCATCACCTCCTCCTGTGGTCTCAAGGCGCCTTGTACGGGGGACACCGCATGTCCATCTGGTACTAACCCAGCCCAGAGCCCGTTTCCCTCTGTGCTGCTTGCTTCTGAGGGATTTGGGGTCTCAGTTACCCACTAGTCTCCCAAGAAGCATGGCTTTGGTGTGGGGGCAGAGTAGCCCCCTGTCCTTTTGGGGAAGGAGACACGGAGGCCCAAAGAAGGAAGGAAAAGGAAGAGAAGGGGACATAACACCTACTGAGTGACTGCCATGTACTAAGTAGTACTGGCTAGTTGCTTTGTGTGATGTATTTGAAGTTCAGACAGCCTGTGAGGTAGGTGGTAATATTCCCATTGTACAGATGAGAAACCTGGAGCCCCGAGGGGTTAAATGATTTACCTAAGGTCACATGTTTAGTGAGCGGACAGATCTTTCAGATTCCAAAACTCATGTCCTTTCACCCACGTGAAGGGAAGTGATTGGTTTCGAGTGGGTGAGTCATCTGAGGTGTACAGCAAGAGGTCTTCCTCCTTCATTCCTTCCTGCCCCTGAGCTTTCGTTAATGATGGTCCCTCTGTCAACACTGCTGCCATCTCTCAGGCCTGGCTCCTCTCTTTCCTCCTTCTCGAAGCTTCCCTCGATTCCCCAAGCCAGAACTGATCACGTCCTCTGTGTCCTTATGGAGTGTCTGGTAGTTAACACCTGTGTGGATGCATTTGTCAGGGTCTGACTTGGGTCCTTGCTGGGGTGTGGGTGGCTCGCACAGAGGTGGGGGCATCTGACCCAGCCTGGCACCAGCTCGAGAAGGTGCAGGGTGCAGACAAGGAGTGGGGGCCCAGGGCAAAGGAGGGTCTCCTCCACGCCAAGGGTCACCCAGAGGCTGCAAACCCTGCGCTCGCCTGGACTTTGCTAAGCTGAGGCCTGCTCACATCACATTCAGATTCCAGAAGCCTCCTTCATCCTGTTGGGAATTCGGCAGTGCAGGAAGCACTGGGGTGGAGGGGTGTAGAGTAGGAAGTGAGCACCAAGCTCCCCCAGCGCAGGGTGTGGGTCTGCTTCAGAAGTGGTCGTTGGGTGAACGAATGAATAACTTCAGGTTCCACGTTGCCACTCCCAGACCCACCCTGCTCGGGCCTGGGCGAGAGCACCATGGGAACAGGAGCCTGTAACTATCGCTCCCGACTCCCCCTGCCGTTTGCCCAGACATGGGGTCGGACTAGGGCCCCGGCTGGTCTTCCAGGACCTTCCTGGGCTCAGCCCAGCCTTTTTGCCCACTCCAGGGTGCCTCTAGGGGTGTAGTAAAGCTAAGGCCCTAACACCCCTGCCTCCTGGGTGCCTGAGGGTGGTTCCACGTCCTCCTCTTTCTGTTGTATTTTCCTTGGCGTGGCTCTCAAGCTTGTTAGAGGGATAATGCAGACAGACCAGGCCAGAGAGTGGCCCTCGGTCTCAGTCCTTCTCTCAACCGGGAGCAGGCCTAACAGCAGCAGCAAAGATGTGCCCGCGCCCGGAGCACGAGTCCATGGCGTTCCTCAAATATCAGCTTGTTCTGATTCGAACCCAGCAAACAAAATGTGTGTGATTGTGCATGTGTATGTATGTGCGTGCATGTGTGTGCATGTGTGTGAGCGTGTGCATGTGTGTGCATGTGTGTGTCTGTAGGGGTGATTTCTCAGGCTCAGGGTATCTAGAGACGCTAGATTATACTTGGGCACAGCTTGAAGTTCCCTTCATTTTATGAAAAGGGGAACAGTTTATTTTAATTCACGGAAGCTGGCATCTTCACCTGACACACGGGACATCAAAATTACATGGGCAGCAGACCCCACAGGCACCCAGGACCAGGGGTCCCTGCTCGTCTGTTCTCAGCCCCTCCGCCCATGAGCCCCTTTCCCGCCATCCTGTGTCCTGCACCCCACCTTCTCCTCACAGGCAGGTCTTCTCCTCCCCTCACAGCCTTACAGAAACACAAACAAGATGTCCTTGAGGATGCAGAGATCCTTTCACTGTCTGGAGTCCTCACCTGCCCCTCCCTCCCCTGCCACCACCTAGCCCTGCCTTTACCAGCAGCCACACACTCTACCCCACCACTTTTGTGTCCTTTGTACTTTTTCACATGTAGCTTTGCCACGACCTTGTGAGGGTGGTATTATTATCCCCACTTTACAGGCGAGAAGACTGAGGCTCAGAGAAGTCAAGTGACTTCTTCACAGCACTAAGCTGGGACCTAGCTGGAGTGGGATTAGACCCTCAGCCTTCCTGACCCCAAGTGTGTGCTCTGAACTAGCAGGCCAGAGGCCACTCCAGGGGGATGCACAGTGTCCCATGACACCCCAGGCTTCTCTGGGCCTCTGAGCTGCCTGGCAGGACGCCCAGGGCTGCTTGTCTCCCTCTGCCCTCTGTCCACACTCCAGAAGCACTCAGCCTGAGCTGATAGCTATGGCAGGTGCTTGTGAGATGGCTCTGACACCACAGGAGCCTGCTGAGGGGCCAGCCAGTGGGTGTGTGCAGAATGCAGAGCCCCCGCCCCAGCCCCCACCTTTGGAAGGGCCCTTCCTGCACCAGGACCACCAGCTTCCATATGACAAGTGGCCCCAGAGCCCTGACTCCCAGCTGTCAGCACCAGTGATCATACCCAGGAGCTAAGCCCTGGCACTTCCCAGGTCTGCAAGAGGCCAAAAATTCCCTTCCAGAGAAACACTTCATCTGTGTCTGAGCCCAGGGCCTTGTCCCCCGGCCAGCATCTTCATAGTTAAGATTCCTGTAACTATGAAGGGTTGGCACCGTGAGCACCAGTCCTTGCAGCTGAGTTCCATGAGAAAGGTGGTGCCTTTTCCATTCCATACCAGGCCCTTGAGTCCTTTTGGCCATTAAAGGACAGGAGAACTCTAAAAATTTTTGGTATCCTCTGATCCAACCCAAGTACTCCAGGTACCTCCTGCAAAGGAGCAGTTGGCTTTCCGTCCCAGGCAAGTGGCTGGGTGGGGTCAAAACCTGGGGGCAAGGGTTTAGAGCTGGATGGAAAGAAAATAAGGGAATGTCGGTAACAAATGTAGCAGGACCTAGGGAACTGCCCCCACAGGATCCTGGGGTGTCTGCCACCTACATATACAGGGAGTCACATCTTAAATGGGGTTACCCTCTAAACTCAGCACATAAGGAAAGATCGTGTGAGGTCAGACTCACTCTCGACTCTCCCTTCAGAAGGTGCCATGTTGGAGACTCTGACAAACTGCCTCTCGTGACATCTGACCAGCTGGTGTTCCCATCCGATGCTGAGATTTTGGGTGCACATGCAATGAAGTGACTGTCTTGCATTTAGGGACCGTGCTGTGTGAAGAGTAATCTTTAAGCACGAGACTCAGCTCCCGCACATGGGGGCCGGCGGACGCCCAGGGCACACACTCGCTAAGTGGAAGAGGCCCAGTTGCTCACACTGGCACCTGCGCTGGCGGTCACGTGGCGTGACCCCACAGGGTTTACGCTCAGCATCTCCGTGCCTGGCGGTGTCGGGCTGGACAAACAGCGCAGAGGAGCTGAGAGACTGCCTGGTGGATGTGAACCCCGGGCACATAGGCCACCTGTGGTCTTTTTCCAGAAAGTTTCTCCTTTTGAAGTGCTCCCTGTTGCTGTCTCCCACTGCCTTGTACCGCAGCAGCCGGGGCAGGACCACGCTCCACCTGGTATGAAGCAATGCGGTTTCTCCTGCACAGGCATATATTAGAGTCTCTCCCCCTGCCTGAACTGGCAGTTATCATGTGTTACAGGGGTAATTAATCCTACAACCTGAAGGCAGATGTCCTCTCTGTTGAGGACAGAGGGATAAACATGTGAACCTCTGATGTGACTGTCCCTGACCGGGCACCTGGGCATGCGTAGGGGCGGCCAGAGGGCAGGGGCGCTTTAGATGGCCGAGCAAGAGTAGGGGCCGAAGAGCTGACGAGGCCCCGAGGCTCCCTGCTGGGAGAGTGCAGGGCGGCCCCGGCACTGAGGCAGCTGTCCTTGCAAACAGAAAAGATATGGGCAGTGAATCATGCCTAGGTTGCAATAATTTGAAAATCTTTCTCCAAATGACTGATTTTCCTTTCATGTCTATTTGAAAGCACAGGGAACTAACTGGTGTTCTGCAAATATTTATACCAGCATTTAAAAATTCATTGCTTTTTATGACAAAAGCAGTGCAATGATTGTCATGAAAAAGCTAAATATCAAAGCGATAGATAACCAGGAAAGTGAAAGTCCCCCATAATCCCACTGCGCTGGAGACAAACGCTAGTACCAGTCTGGGATATTTGTACTAGAGTTTTAGCCAATCATTTATTGATGTAGTAAAGACGTGTGCTGGAGGGAAGCACAGGTTTGAACTTGCCTTCCTGCCATCCAGAGCTGGACAGCACCTTGCCAGGGCTCTTTAAAACAAAGCCCCTTATCTACCTGGCTGTCCACCTGGCGCAGCTACCTGCATTTCCTGGTAGGATGCAGTGACCCAGCCCCGGGCTGCCCTTCCAGTTCAGGGGCAGCAGCCTCACCCTGTGCTCTCCTTCCCCTCCTGTCTACCATCACTTCTCACCTGTGACTGGTGTGGCAGCTGACATGAGAACGAACATGGGTCTGGGGATATTATGGTATAGTAAGAAATATATACTTGGTCTCTGACCCCAGTTTCTGGCACAGAGCTCCTAAAACCCTTATAGATAGGAGCACTGGGAGAATCTTTCCTTCTCATGCTTGGTCTTTGGTCCCGGTTTCTGGCACAGAGCTCCTAAGACCTCTAACTTCCTGAGCGTTAGGAGTGTCTGACCCAGAGCTCCTAAGTCCCTGGGAATTTCCTGGGGGATAGGAGCACCTTTTGTCTAATGAGGTGACTCTTGGTGAGATCCTTGATGGGGATAGCCTCAAGAATGGAGCTGGTTGCCAGGGAAACCAACCATGTGATTAAAAGTTTGGGATTTTTCAGCCCCACCTGCTAACCTCCATGGAAGGGGGAGGGGCTGAAGCTTTGGCTGGTCACCAATGGGCAACAATTTAATCAATCATGCCTGCATAATGACACTTCCAGAAACACCCAGAAGGGCTGGGTTTGGAGAGCTTCTAGATAGCTGAACAGGTGGACGTCCTGGAGGGAGGCACACCCTGGGAGGCCATGGAAGCTCCACACCCTTTTCCCCCACACCTCACCCTACATCTCTTCATCTGTATCCTTTATAACATCCTTTATGACAGTGGTCCCCAACTTTTTGGGCACCAAGGACAATGTTCATGGAAGACAATTTTTCCATGGACCGGGGGAAGGGGAGGGATGGTTTAGGGATGATTCAAGCACATTTGTGCACTTTATTTCTATTATTATTCCATTGAAATAATTATACAACTCACCATAGGTTTGGGATCCCTGCTTTACAATAAACTGGTAAACATAAATGAAGTTTCCCTGAGTTCTGTGAGCTGCTCTAGCAAATTAGTAGACCCCAAAAGTGGGATCATGGGCACCCCAACTTACAGCCAGTCAGTCAAAAGCACAGGCCACATCCTGGGACCCCTGAATGGCATCTGAGGTGGAAGGCAGTCTTGCGGGCCTGAGCCCTTCACCTGTGGGATCTGGCGCTATCTCCAGGTAGACAGTGTCAGAATTGAGTCAGATTATAGGACGCCGGGCCGAGTTTGCTGGAGAATTGCTTGCTTGGCCTGTGGGAAAACAACCCCCACACATCTGGTGTCAGAAGTGTCGTGTTGAGTGTTGTGTGACAGTAGGAAACACACCTCGGTCTTTCCTGCCTCACAGGGCTCCCCTCCCAGGCAGGCAGCTCCCCCAGGGCTCCTCAAGTCCTGCCCCATCCTCACGGCTCACGGATGGTCACATTCTCAAGGCTACCTTTGCTCACACGCTTCTCTGCTGTCGTATAGCATAGAGAGGGCTGAATTTGGGTGGGGAAGGGTGGGGAGAAGGCATGTTTCTTGCACGCTGATACCATCCAAAAAGTTTAAATACATTGAAATCTTTCACTGTGAAGTTAAATGACTCGCTCAAGGTTACACACCTAGTAAGCAGGAGAGGTGGTTCTGAAACCCATTCTTGCTGATATTAATAGAAAATTAGAAGACCTTGGTGTTCCAGGCTACACATCCTTGGAAAAGCCGCCTCACCTCTCTGGGCTCAATGTCCCCATAGAGCAAGAAGGGTGGTTCTCAACCTTGGCTGGGCTTTGGAACCACCTGAGAAGCTTCAACCAACTGATACCTGGCCCCACCTGGGGCTCAGATCCCACCAGCCCAGGATGTGGTCTGAGTGCCTCACCTGCTACGGCTCTGTTCTGTGCTCTGCGTCCCAGGGGCCCAAATGTGGGTGCACAGAGCAGACTGACCCTCGTGGGAGTACAGATGTTGCTATTCTCCCCACTTTATTTTTTCTCTCTAGGTCTTGTTACCCAAACTAAAAAGTTCTCCTGCCCAAAAGGGTGTTAGAGTCCAAAATCTGTGGGTTCATATCTCAGTTCCCTCACTCGGTGACCTCAGGCAGATTGCTTGACTTCTCTGTGCTTCTGTGTCCTAACCTATAAAAGGAGGATAAAAATAGTGCTTGTTTCACGGAACTATTGGGAGAATGAAAAGAGATAATATGTGCAAAGGACCAAACATGTGCCTGGCACTTGGTAGGGCGCTTTCTCAGTCTCTTTTCCCACTTCCTCGAAAGGAGCCCTCTCCAGCCACGGTGGCTCAGTGGGATATGTCTATTCCATCTGTTTCTACAAGGTCTGAGTTCAAAGGATCACATGGAAAAGTCCTTGATGTCCAAATAAAGGGAAAGCAGGGGACGGCCCAGAGGGAAGACAGGCAGAAACACCCAGGGGAGATGAACCCATTTGGGGGGCTGATTAGGGCCCCTGTGACCTTATTCTCACCAGAGCAATTACTGAGATGCCCAGATGCAGGGCTGGCTTTGCAACAAGAAATGGGCTTGCCCTGCCCAACAACTGCCCGACTGCCAGCAGAAGCTGGGGGAGTTGCCTCTTAGAGCTGCAGACAAGCCCTTTAGTCTCTGAGATCCTCCACCCGGTGGTAGGTACCTACTCCATCCCTGTCCCTTTCTGGATGGTTTAGAAAGGCTCTCCTGACCCCCCACCCCCCCCACCCCCCGCTCCACTGTCTATGTTGTTTCCCAAGGGCTAGACTGTGACTTACTGTTTTTTGTGATGTGGTGGTGAGCTTCCCAGGGCTCAGGCAGAGGGAGACAGGGCCCCTTCTTCAGGTCTCAACCTTAGCAAAACCTCCGAGCTCAGCTCTGCCTGGTGTGGACCTCCTGGTGTGCTGGGAGGATCCCCTCCTACAGGGAGGGAGGGCTCCCGAGCGTGGAACCACACACACCTGAGCGCCCTTCTTTGCTTTGCCACTGGTTAGCTCTGTGGTCTTGGGCAGGTGGTTTTGTCTCTGGAGGAGCTCAGATACAAGTCAACCGTGTGACTCCATCTGCCTGTGGTCAGACTTGATCACAGAGCATGGCTAATTCCTCACAGCTGGGAAAGTGCTGAGGACACGGGGCAGGATCTGAGTCACGGTTCTGGGCCTTCCAGCCCCATATCTTGGAAAGCACCGAGCACAGGACCTGGACACCTGACGTGCAGTCTTGGCACAGCCAGCAGCTGACTTCCACCTTGGACCAATCAATAATCTCCCTGAACTGCGTTTACACAGCTGGTCTGAATCAGCCTTTCTCAAAAGTGAATCAGTTAGTACACTAGTTTTGCAAGCTGCTTCTCAAAAAAAAAAAAAAAAAAAAGAAGTCTCAAAGGTCACATAAGTTTGAAGATTACTGTAAACTTCAACCCCAATTAGCACGTTATGACATATACATCAGCTTATCAAAGGCCCCGACAAATCCAGTAAATTCAGTAACCAAGAAGCTGGTCTGGCTTTGTGTTGCTCACTTTTTCCTAAACTCATTTGACCATGAACCTTTTTTCCTTTTAAATTCCTATTAACATCCTGGAACACCAGGGATAGAAGAAAAACAGGTGAGAAATGATGGCCTAATCTGGAGTTGTGCTTCTCAAACTTGCAAGTGCAATCAAAATGTCAGGGGATGGTGAAATGCAGATTCCAACTCAGCAGGTGTGAGCTGGGGCCTGAGAGTCTAGGTGTCTAACAAGCTCCCAGGTGATGCCCATTACGCTGGTCTAGGGATCACACATCGAGTTACAGAGCACTGATTCCTAAGGCTCCATGCCCCCTGCCTGCCACACCCCGCTTCAGTGTTGGAAGTAGAAATGGTGACACAGGGACTCTGAAACCATGGTGACCTGGGTTAGGCACTGACTCCACCTCTTACCAGCAGTGTAACCTTGGGCAAGTCCCTTTACCTCCCAGAGAATTAGTCTTCTCATCTGTAAAGCTAGGCATTAATCATAAGGGTATCACACAGTTGTATGAGGATTAAATAAGACTGTGCAAATAAAACACACAGTACAAGACCTAGCCCATGATGGGAGCAAAATATACACTGGTCATCACTGCCGATAAGATACAGTTCTGGCTCTCCGATCTGTAGGCTGACACCACCTCTTTGCCAGCCCCACCTTTCCTTGCATTGCTGACTGCTGCCTCAGTCCCTGTCCTCCCCTGCCACCTCTGCTTATGTGATTTTACAAGACCTCTCTTCTCTAGCACATTCTAATAACCTCACTTGCTTTCATGGGACCAGAGGTGCTGAGGGATCATGGTTACTCCTGTGATGATTATAGACAAACTGTGTTCATAGCCCAGTAGTCAGTTATAGCACAGTCCACTCGGCCAGAAGCTGGGTTAACATGGGTTCCCCCGACCCTGTCCAAAGGGGGTGAGGCATTGGCATTAGCATTAAGCCCGTTACATTATCCTGGGCACCGGGCCTGCCAACTGCTGTCGAATTTGTGTTTGTCACACGCAGCTACCCGTGAGAGTGTAACTCTCGTCGTGTTCCCTTTGTGTTCCTCAGTAGGTGTTTCTGCAAATGAATTGTATTAGAATCTTTATATAAATATGTTCACATGGTAAAAAGAAATCCTTTGTGAGCCAGCGAGGCCTATATTTGGGCTCAATTAAACTCTCTGCTTAATTGCAATCATATCTAAACAATGGCTTTGGATACACCACTCTGGCTGCCTCCGATCTTGCCTGGTCTAGGAAGCTACGAGGGAAGAGGGAAGAAGGGTCATCGTTCATCCATCCCCTCCAGGTGTTTGGCTCCTGACACATGTCATCTCATCTATGCCTCTCAGCCACCCTGTGTGAGAGGTATTCACATTCTTATTTACTGAACTCGGAGAGGGTGAGGGATCTGCCCAAGTACACACAGTTGGTAAGCACTGGAGCTGGGATGCGAGTACAGGGTGATTTGACTTCATTCTCACTATAGGCTTTGTCTGTTCCCAACGCTCACGGCAGGAGATGACTGCCCTCAACTCCCAAGTTGTACCTGTTATTAGAACACCTGGAGAGAAAATAAGTCCTCTCTCAACTTGACCCCGTTTTGTCAGGTTCTACATCCAGACCAATCAAATATGTCCACAGAGACGGCAGCTTCTGCTTGCACCGTGTGGGTGGGAATGGGCTGAAGGGGGGAGAGTCAGTCCACACTGAGAACAGGGCGCCAGGCAGGTCCCCGTAACTGCCAGTCTCTGGCGTACCCCTTATGAGGGGCAGTAACTGTAATTAATCCCTTATAAGGGGTTAATTAAATGAGAATGAAAACTTCATCCTGAGCAGGTCCAGGCACCATGCTGGCTACCCTCTGACCCTGGTGCAGGTCAGCACAGCCAGCTACCCTGCCTGCAGTGGCCTTTGTCTTCTTTGGTGGCCTCATCCTTGGAGGGTCCCAGGGATGGAAACCAATTACATTCTTATTCGTCACCTCTGGCCTAGACCGAAGTCATCCCTCTGTCTGGTTGCACAGACTGGTGCACGGTGGGAGTGTTGGGCTGACCACACAGCCATACACATCTGAGAGGTTCTAGACCTCTGAATTCCTGCTACACTGTGTCACAGGCTTCATTTCTGTGCCCTTCCATTTGTACAGTGATGGAAGGGGAGTGAGAGACGAACCATGTCACAGGCCTATGTGAGAAACCATTAAAACCAAGATTTTCTGGAATCACCATGGAGTTGCAGGGTAAGATGAGGTGAAGCACAAGTTGTTTGTCAGCCATTCCTCCAGACTCCCAAAAACTGACTTTGGAGAGTCTCCCTGACCCCCCTCGCCAACATATTGTCCAAATACACAAACACCATTGAAAGCTGACAGCTACGGACTCGACAATCATCCTCTACACCATGCAAATGTGCGCACACTTAATCAATAATGCAGGGGGCCCTGTCTCCTCCACACTCGGGGAGCTCAGTGTCTTTTTCTTGTCACCTCTGCTAGCTGATTTTTAAGGACTGTCGCCTCTTGGAATGCTGGAAAGGAAATGCTTGTCCCGGCTGGGCCAGGGACAAGCCTGCTGGACAACAATGTCCATCTGCAAGTCCATTGTGTTTATCTCTCGGCTGGAATGACAGCTCTCAGATGGGGGAGGAGTGCTCTGCTGCAGACCAAAAAGAAGAGGGAGCTTCATGCCTTTTCAGCACTTCTGTGACTGCAGGGCTGACATGACTTAAAATACTGAACTCTTTTTAAACTTTTTAGACTTTGTTTCTGGGAGTACCTTATTGAACAGGGGAACTGGGGTCTTTTATTATTTTTTAATCAATACCATTATGATGATTCTTCCTCTAAGTATAGCAGCTGGTATTTACTGAGCACCTACTCTGTGCCAGGGACTGTGTTTTACATGCTTCACCTCGTTCATACCTTGTGACTGTGCAAGGAAGGTATGTTTACTACCCCATCTTACAGACGAGGGGGCTGAGTCTAAGAGAGGTTGAGTCCCCCTCCCCTGCTGGACATGGCACCATTGCAAGCAGATAGTGCTGGGTTTCAAGCCCAGACAGCTGGACTCCAGAGCCTACCCTTGGGCCATGACCTTCCTCCTCCCTCCTTGGAATGGGGTATATGCTCAGTTCTATGAGCCTGCCTGGGAACAGGTCCTGGGAAAGCACCCCCAAAGACCCCAGGCTTCTGGTTTGTAACCTTTACCCACTCCATGCCAGCAATCTGTGTTCACTTGCTTCCGAATACTAGAAGGACTGTGTAGAGTCGAGGTGCCTCACAGTGAAGGGTGAGAGCCGGGAGCTTAGTAAACACAGACAGAAGCCTGTTTCCAGGATGGGATGGCCAAACTCCTGTGCTCACAGCCTCTTTAATGTTCTCTAGCGAACTTCACGGTTTTGGGAAGGAGATGGCTCATTCTCTCTTTATCCAGAAGAGTTTGGGATGCTGTAAGGAGAGAAGAGTGAGAAGTAGGGCAGCACAGCAGAAAGGCGTTCCAAACACAGGGCTTTCTTGCTTTCTGCTGTTCCTGCTTCTGCTGCTACCTTGACCTTGGGCCTATAGTCCTTCCCTTTACTTGTCTCTGGAACCTTCCTCTCTACCACTTCTTAAGCCACAAAGACAACAAGCCAGAATTTTAAAGTAACCCTAGATCAAGTGTGGTGGGTGTGCTGTGTCTTCCAAAAAGATATGTTCAAGTCCTAACTCTTGGTACCTATGAATATGACCTTATTTGGAAATCTTTGCAGATGTAATTAAGGATCTCATGGGTGGGCCCTAAATCCAATGACTGGTGTCTTTATTAGAAAAAAGGAGAGGAAGACTTGAGACACAGAGACTCACAGGGGAAGGCAATGTGATGACTGAGACAGAAACTGGGGTCTGGCCACCATGTGCCAAGGGACGCCAGGAGCCACCAGAAGCTGGGAGAGGCAAGGAGGCATTCTTCTCTAGCACCTTTGGAGGGAGCATGGCCCTGCCGTCACCTTTATTTTGGACTTCTAGTCTCCAGAATTGTGACAGCGTAAATTTCCGGTGTATTAAGCCACCCAGTTTGTAGTAATGTGTCATGGCAGCTCTAGGGAACTCACATACTTACTGTCATCAGCCGGGATGCTGGGAGGGGTCTGTAGAGCAGAGCTGCCTTCTGTGACACCAAAGTGCCAGTCGGGCGTGTGAGGCTGGCCAAGGTGCCAACCTTAGTCCACACTCTGCTACCTGGCTGAGTGTGCTTATCTGGCTTCTGCACCTTCGAGGACGGGGACTGTGTGGAATGGCTGGAAACTGATGCTGGTACCAGCTGACCACAGTCAGAACTGCTCCAGGAAACAGTGGTCCATCTGGTGATGGAAAGCAGCTCTCTCGCGCTCACTCTCCCTCCTCTCCCACGCCAGGCACAGCCTGTGCCCAGGCGGGACGCAAGAGGGTTGGACAAAAGAGGGTTAAATTGCTCCATAGGAAAGAGTACCAGAAATTTGTGAAGGGTCCTTGGAAGCTCAAAAGGAAAGAGGATGATGGTGTTTCCTCTTGAGGGGTGGCAGAGACTGGAAGAGGGGAGAAGAGGAGAGAGAGGGGGAACAGTGTACTGTGCACACTCGGTGGCCAAGGAGGGCCCTGAGCAGGACTGGCCAAGGACACGCAGGACAGTGGTGTAAGCTGCTCCCTCTCCTGTGCTCCACCGTCAGCCCCCCACCGCCTGTTTCTACCAAAGGGTAAACATGGGTTACCCAATGGTCTTGTGTCAGTGCTTCTTTGGGGGAACTCGAGGGGAGAGACACACCATGTGTGGGGTGAAGCCATACGGAGAGCCAGTGGCAGCTGCAGGGGACAAACCTATGAGGGTGTTGATCACACAATTCACTGGAAACAAGAGATTAAACTGGGAGAAATGTAACTGCAGAATTCCCAGGGGTTAGACAGGGGGGATAAAGGAAGGCTTGAAATTCTGACTGCAAGTGGGAGGAGAGAGCTGGGCAGTTGAGCTGCACGTTACAGGAAAAGGTGAGCTCAGCAGCTGCAGGACTTTGGGACGGCCGGGAGGCAGCTTTCGGGGACCCATGTTTGATTAAGCCCCTGGTTTCCCGCAGTGTCAGTGTGGTGTGTTGCATTAAGCAGATTCTCAATAAATCTCTAAAAATAATTATGTCTCCCAGGGGCCCTACAGAACCACAATGCCATGTGATATCATGCATGGGAGGTGGATCCTGGGCTACGAACCAAATCACACGATGCACAGGGAGCTTAGAGGGGCCGTCTCTGAAAAGCCCCTGCTAGCTCAATGGATTTCATTTCTTTCTCTTCCCCAGGCATTTTCTCCTGAATAAATTCTCCCCAGTGACTGATCTCAGTCCATAAACTGTTTTCCAGATGACTGCTCCCTACAGTCTATACCTCTCATCCATTCAAGCTGTCTTTTATTTTTCCTCTATTCCTTTAAAGCAAATTCTATTATTTTTCATATCCTGGCCTTTGAGACCCTCTCTTTCTGTCTCTGTCTCTCTCTTTCACAGAGTTGTGCCCTGTCACCACTAATTCCAGAGATTTTCATCATTCCAAAAGGAAATCCTGTACCCATTAGCAGTCATTCCCCATTTCCTCTTCCCCCAGGCCCCTGGCAGCCACTAATCTACTTTCTGTCTCTGTGGATTTGCCTACTCTGGACGTTTCATATCAATGCAATCACACGGTATGTAGCCTTCTGTGTGTGGCTTCTTTCATGTAACGCACTGTTTCCAAGGTTCATTCATGTTGTAGCCTGCGTGAAAACTTCGTTCTTTTCTGTTGCATCATATTCGGTTGCATGGACAGCCCACTGCTGTTTATCCTCTCACTAGTAGGTGTGCATTTGGGTTGTTTTCACTTTTTGGCTATCATGGGTAATGCTGCTACACACACTCATGTCCAAGTTTTCATGTGGTTGTATGTCTTCAAAATTTTTCTTGGGTAGATACCTAGAAGTACAATTGCTGGGTCACGTGGTAATTCCATGAGAAACTGTCAAATTGGTTTTCGAGGTGGCGGCAGCGTTTTACATTCCCACCAGCAACGTTCGAGGTTCTGATGTTCTCACATGCTCACTGACACATGTGTTTGTCTGTCTTTTCCATGTTAGCTCCCAGCCTTTTTTGAAACTTGCTTTTCCCTTTGTACTCCTTTCCTCTGGCCCTTTGATGAGAGAATTGTCACACTAGCCTCGGTGAAAATTTTTCACCTGATATGCATGCCACCATGTCTAAGCCCCACTTTTGCATTACAGTCATACCTGCTTGCTCCAGCCAGGTGCAAATTCACACCCACTGCAGAAAGCAGTTTCTCCCAACCCCAGTGGAAAAGAGAATAATATGGAAAATGCTTCTTTTGATTCCTAGAGAAGCTGCAGGGAGGGTATGTATGTATTCCTTGTTCTTTTGAGAAATATGCAATTTAAGGACACTCACAGTTGACACAATACTAACAGTCCCTGAGGAGTTATGCTCATGCAGGAATTTGTCACCATCCTACTGCTAGTAACAAAACATGTTATGTTTCTGGCATTTCATTTGCCTTGTCACAGAAACCTGGGGGCAACTCCTGCGAGTCTCTGCATCTTCTGGATGAGGATATGGAAGTTCCAAGTGGTTAAGTGACTTGCCTAAAGTCACCCAGATGATAGAAGGTGGAGCCCAACCTGCAACTCAGGCCAGGCTGTGTCCCCTTCTCACTGCTGGCTGTTCCCATGTGACAAGGCACAGAGTGCCAGGGTCTTTCCGACTCATCACTGACTTGTTGGGGACTTCAGCGGGGCCCTTCCTTTCCTGCGTCCTGCATGTTCCCTGCTGGTAAACCAGACACCCACAGCCTCGGCCCTTCATCAGCCTGACTTGGGCTTCCAGGGCCTGCCCAGGCCACGTGGGGCTGGTTTGGCAAACACTGGGCTCTAGATTTTGCTTTAGCTGTTTTCTTTTCCACTCCATTGTTTCCATGGGATGTCTGCCTTCCCAAAATAACACCAGGGCATTTCAGGTAAACACCACATCCGACCAAAATCCCCGTTCAGCAGCAAGTCAGAGGGGCTCCGGTTGGCCATTGTTTTCCTCCCTTCCTCTGATCAGATGGGACGGACGGGTGGGAGTGTGGGACAGCTTCCCAGTGGAGCCTCGACGGAGGGGGAAGCGGAGGAGGTGAGGAGGGGCTCTCTCGGCAGCCGGCCAGCTGAGCCTGCTGCCCTCTGCCCCAGCACTGGAGGGGCTCTGCGCCTGGCCGTCTCGCTGCCCTGGGAGGCTTGGAAGGAAGAATTGGGCAGGGTCTGGTGATCTACTTCGTTTTTATCAGAGAAAGAAAAACACAATGTGGACCCAAATTCTCCTCTGATTTCTGGAGTCAGCAGCGTCTAATGGAGAAGCACTAACTTTGGGTTAAACCAGAGTTGGGCTGAATCCTGGCTCTTCCTGCTTCCCTGCTGCAAGTCATAGCAGCTTTTTTACCCCACTGAGCCTTCATTTGCTCATCAGTGAAATGGGGAGAACAGTGCCCACCATGAGCAGTAAGGACTGATGCATGCAGAGCCCTCACAGGGCCTGGCCATGGTAGGGTCTCAATAGACATACATTAGCTTCCAATCTACTTCTTGGAGTACGGAAGAAAAAGTTGCTTATTTTTTCTTTGCTTTCTGATATCATTATTAGCCAAGTGTTGAGAAGGTACCAGAATCCAGTTTAGAGAACCACAAAAAGCACCGAGTTTCATCAGACAGGCAGGGCCAGTGGTCTTCAACCTTGCTTGTTTCTGTATGACCCCCTAACATAATTTTATAAACCTATTCACTTCCCACCTCCAGCACATTTTAAAAATGAAGTGTAAAAATTGTTTGTTTAAATATCTGCAAAGACTGTGATTTCTTTGATTTTAAATATCAATATTGTAAATATTGTACAGTACAATATCAATATTGTACTGTTACATTACACTTTTAAATTTATCCAATGGAACGTAACACCTATGAGTTAACATCATCCTATAATCCATTAAAAAATGTATGAAAAAGCTTATCAGCATTCAGATATTTTGCATCTTTCCTTTTATCTTCTGGAACTTGTATTACTATTCCTACTCTCTTCACAGATTTTTATCCTGATGTATTAATTTTTTATGCTTCCAAGTATTTACTGATCATATTTAAAGACACAGAAAAAGCCATTTTTAGTATTCATACTGTTTCTCTTTAGTCTCGTAGGACTCTCCCTCGAGAGTGTGCGTTCCCTGATGAAAGTAGGGAGAGGCAAGAACAAAGCTGCTAAATGAAAATGGTTATTATTCCCACCACGCAGTACAGTAATGGAATTATCGGAGGCATCCTTCCCTCTGCCGGGTCCCCTTTCTTTCGCAAAATGGGGAAAGCTCTAGCGCGTGAATTCAGTCTTATTCTCGGGTAATCTGTTCTAGGGAAGATGCCTCTGGAAGTTGAGGATCTGGACATTGGTCTCCTGGTTACTATTTTTGCCCGATTACCCTCTGGAATCGGATGCATATCCCAGTTAGAGGACAGCTGAGTTCAAATCTGAAACCCAGCTTTGCCACTAGGGTTACGAGGGTCAGGTAACCCTTGGCAAGTTTCCAAACCTGTGGATTTGTTAGGATTGTTATTAGAGAAAAATGAGGTTATAAAATATTATGCTGCAAAGTCTAACTTCTCAATAAAAACCATGAATTCTCAGGGGACACGTTTTTCACTATTTAGTATGTATGGAATGAGGATATGTATTATTATCAGGGTGTACATTTGATGTGGCAAGGTTCCCTCTCTCCCCCAAACTGTTATTCAGTTGCCATTGATAGCCCCTCGGAATTAAAGATACAAGGTAGTTTGCATCCTTCCAGCCTGTCCTCAGCCTGCTTTCTTTTGGGGTTCTAGGCTTTACCTAATAACATTCTGAACTGGCTTTATGGCTTTGGGAGCCAAAGTCTACAGCAAACAGCCTGTGACGCCTCTTGGATCATTTTACTAGGTTGTAACTATGGCCCAGAGCTCATCAGCATTTCAGTAGCATTGGACAATTTTCTCTAGGTCTGTCACCCTAACTGTGAGCACAGTGGATTTCATGTGATGTTTGCTTTTCCCTCTCCAGCTTTGCAAACATTCCTTGCAATTTTCCTTGATCTGTAAGACAGTTCATTGGAAGAGCTACTGTTTACTGTCTGTTTCCTCCCCTTACGACTCTAAGCTCCACGAGGGCAAGGACCATGGCTGTTTTGTTCAGTATTATACTCCCAGAGCCTCCAAGTGCCTTCTTCTGTCAATGAACCACTGGAATTTCTGCATCTGCTTGAGACTTGACCCCTTTGGAGGGGACCCCCACGCTCCTAACCCCTCCTATAGTCTGTACACTTATCCAGCAATTCTGCTTTGGCTGAGAACTGATTGGGGTCCAATGATGCTTCCAGAGAAGAACTCAGTGTGGAGTCTGAGCCATGGGGTTGGATCTCCTAACGATTTGCAGCCACATGGGGAACTGTGACCCCACTTCACTGTGTGCATAACAGCTCTGAAATTCCCTCACTATTCCACAATGCCAGAAAATAAAGAATAAGCACAGGGTGGCGTGCATTTACGTTTCCATTAAAATGGCCTGTGAGTTACTTTGGGGAGCACCTCTCTGGAGGGCTGCCTGCCTGGAGGAAGTCCCTCAGTAGCAGTTGCAGCTGCTGCTTCTGTAGCCACCAGGGGGCTGTGCCACCTTCCAGGGTCTGGGTTCCTTCCTAACTCCCCCAGAGCACAGCTGGACAGACACCCTTGGAGGTGGGACACCGGGTGAGCAGTAACAGCTCAGGGGTTAGAGGACACAGGCTTGCCATCCCCCCGTGGGGAAGAGGCCGAAAGGACCCATGACATGTCAAGACATCAGGCTGAGATCCAGAGCCAAGCCCCACTGCCTTCAGATGTACACAGGCAGTCCATGGGGTGAGGAGCAGAGCAGGAAGTGGCTTAGAGAGCCACTCCCTCTGCTCTACAGATGAGAAAACTGCCGTCTAGAGAAGGGACCTGCTGGGTAAAATTAGAATTGACCAGGCCGAATCTTCTAGACTGTCCTAAGCTTCTAGGGTGTCCTTCTGGGCAGTGTCTGGGATGGCGGGACACAGGTAGGATTTCTCTGGAAATTTTTCATGGATGAGGCTTGCAAGAGCACTGGATCAACCTCAGATGGACCCAGCTTGAATCCTGACTCCCCAGTGGCTGCAAGGCCATGGTTAGGGCCCCAAACTGCTTTGAGCCTCAGTTTCACAATCATAAATTGAGATGAGTCCCTGCATTGCTGGGCAGTTTTGAGGATTCAGTGAGGTTACACCTGAGTGAGCCTAGCAAGCCCCAGACATGTAGTAGATATGTGGGCATTTAGTCCATCTCAGTTGGGTTTTGAGCAGCCAAGTTGGTGGAGGAGAGGCAGAAGCAGATCATGTATCCACAGGGTGTGATGGTTTCTATAGTGATTACAAATAAGTTCATTGCAGGAAGAATCCACAACAAAGCCCTTTTCCCATCCTCTCAATCCTGACCTCCCAGAATGCCAACATGGCTAGTGATTCTGGGCCACCTTTAGGAAGCAAGATGAACAAGCAGTTAGTTCCTACTGCGCAGAGCTCCATGTTCAGTTGCTGCAAGGATGATGGTCTCTCCTCCCATGTCCTCTGAACAATCAGGGGTTGTTCTCATAACATCTTACATTCTGGGAAACAGGTTTCAGTATTTCCTGATCTTGCTCTGTGGATACATCCTTGAGAAAGGCATTCCATTCTCTCTAGGCCAGTTCATAATTATCCAGTGGAACAGTGCTATTGTTGTGATGCTTTTATTTTCCTAGAAGGCATAAACAAGTGTGTCTAATCAAAGTGTTACTATCACCGTGATGGATAACTGGCTGGCCAGCTCGGTGGCTTGGATATAGCGATGGGTGCCAAGGTCGTGGGTTTGACCCCACATAAGAGGTTATTTATCCCTCTTCCTCAGCCAGCTACAGGTGCAGTGGGCCAAGCAACCACGTGAGAGCAGGGCAAGAGGGGCCTGTGTCAATCCATCGGCCCCTCTGGGAGAACAGCTCGAATGCACGGGCCACTGATAGGGGGTCATTAAGTCCCCTGTGCCATCATTTGTCTTAATTTATGGCATTTGTTCAGAGTCCCTTGAGATCCCAGAGCATCTGCTTCCCTCACAACTGGGCTGTCTGATTGTGCTCTGAGAAATTCTGAGCATTCCACAGAGCCTGTGCTGGGGAAGAGGGACCCGAGTGGGTGGGGCGCCGAGCTGCCCACCACCCTCCCTTCAGGGAAGTTCCACTCTTAGCTATTTACACATTGAAGGTCTCTGTAAAATTACATTTGAACTAAATTTCTGCAGCTAAAATCTTGTTTGCAAACTGGTGCATTAGAGACAAACTAACAACTCCCACGCTCTGTCTTAGGGTCCCCACATGTCCTATTGCCCTGGTGCTCCTCATGATAACCTTCAGAGGAGATATGATTAGCCCCATTTCACTGACAGGAAAACCAAGGCTCAGAGAAAGGAAGGAAGGATGCTGAGACTGGAACCAGGTCTGCCCGTCTGGAAGCATTGCCTCCAGACCCTGCAAAATCATGTCACGGGGTGGTGCTAATAACATGGAGTTTTTAGCTGTAGATCTGGGTCCAAGTTGGGCTCCTGCCTCTTCCTATTTGAAAGATCCCTGACTGAACACTTTATGTCATCAGAGCCTCACTTTCCTCCCCCACACAAATGGGCGTGATGATAACACCAGTGAGTGTGTGCACACACTGTATGGAATCCTAGTGTGCTATTGGGGTGGCGTGATGGGAGGGGGCTCAGACTGCCCCCTTTGGACCCCCTCTACCCTTGGGCTGAGCTGGCATCACAGTCAGCAGAATCCCTGATTCCAAATGACCCCAGTCTCAGGGTTGCTGAACTGCAAGGGTGAAGCGTCCCCAGGGGGCAGGAGGCCTTCCTTGCTCTCAGTCTGGGGCTGTGGGGCCTGCTCTCAGGATCAAAGCCTGTGCTCCGCTCTCTAGGGGGTGAGATACATCCCTCCACCCTGCAGCCCTCTCTAACTAGCTCAGGGCCCTAGAGCAATACATTTTTCGGGTTCTTATCAGTGCTTCCTGATAAAGTAATTAATGGGTTTCTCTTCTCCGCTGAGCATCCTCCTGCCCCAGAGGGCTGTGCTGGGAAGGAAGGTGCTAATTAGTTCCTGTGTGATTATCTGGTGAAAGCAACTGTGCCAAGTCTCTGCAAATCTGTATGGAGCCCTCATCCTCCCCTAAGTTAGACTCCAGCTCTTTGCCTGCTTATTCCTTTTGCTTGGTGCCAGCTTTACCCACAAAGTTCAGCCCCTTCCACAGACAGGCTTTCTCTCTCTCACCACCAGCATCTGCAGGTGGCTCCCTGGGACCCAGGGCCCTGCCTTGAGCCCTCGAGCCAATCACCTGAGAGCGCTCAGGGAGGTTCCTGGAAGCATGAGGGCTCCAAAGCAAGTCCAGACTTCCCAGGCCTCCGTGAGAAGAGCCAGGCAGCAGAGTGTTGTGGAAAGAGCCCTCAGCTGGGGCCAGAGAGCTGACTCCAGGCCGAGTCCTGCCACCAACCGAGCTGTGTGACCTTGAGTTAACGGTGCTTTCTCACCAAGTCTCAGTTTCCTTAGCTATTAATGCAAAATGGAAGGGGGGTTGATATACAATCAGGGATGGAAAATGTGTGGTTTTACCAGCTAGGATGAATTGGTCACAACTTTGCACTGTGTTGAGAGCAATGAAGCCACGTCTAGTCTCAGTGGGAAGACTAACGCAGTTGACTATGACGTCTGTCATGGTTGGTATAGGTACAGGGCTTCCCACCAGCAGCACTGTTGGCACTGGGGAAGGGCCATCCTTACTGTGCTTAACTGTGCTATGCCTGTCGGGATGCTTAGCATCTTTACATGGCATTCACCGAGTGGTAAACGAATACTTCACACATTTCCAAACATCCCCTGGGGGCGCTATGCCACCCTGGTTGAGAACCACAGGTGGGCAGATGGCAGTAAGAGTCAGGATTCTTTTGGCTGCAAGTGACAAAGACCATACTTAAATTAGCTTAGCTAAAATGGCCATCTATCTGTTCATGTAATAGAGAAGCCATGGGAGAGACTTGGGCTGTCTTTCTCCATCCAGTGGAGATAATATGTCGCCCCTTTGAGGGACTCTGTAGTAGGGGAAGTTTTTCTATGTGCTGCACCTCCCCAAACCCTTTATATGGGGCAAAAATAATGAAGCAGATGAGCAGCGAGGCCCTTCCAAGGGGCTGTGGAAGCTGAGTGGGGATAGATTGTTCCTTTCCTCACCCCGACAGCTGGAACATTAGCAGGGACTTTACGTTACGCCAACTGTGGGCGCCTGCCTGGGACTCGGAGTCTAGAGAGGCCACACAAGGTTCACCAGTCTGTCAGAGGTCACTTGTGGCAGTGGAGTTGAAGCTGAGAGTTGAGGGGTGGGTCAGTGTCCGGGGTGATGGGGTCCCACGGAGCAGCCACAGATCCAGTAGTGGCAATGGCCATGGCAGCGTCCCACACTGACTTCCTGGGACGGGGACTTGACTGGGCCTTGGCGTTCCTTAGTTCCTGCACATGCCCTGTTCTTCAGCCTTCTGTCGGCCCTGTGAGTGACCCAGTACCTTGCCGATAAATTATTTTCCTGATCAAGCTAACCAGACTGGTTCCTGTTGCTTGCAACCCAAGGGCTCACTAACACAGCTGGAGTGGGCTGTCTGGGCAGGATGGAAAACCAGACATGCTCCAAAGTCTCAGGGGGCTTGTGAGAGGTAGTTTGGAGTCAAAAGCCAGTGGGACCCAAAGGCCACCAAGGTAATTTTCCTTGAAGGTGGCTGTGCCAGGGGTCTTGTTGAAGACTAGGAATTCCTTCCCACAGGGCAGGTCCCTTGTGTGTAAGGCTTGGCTTTTTGAGATGAGTTCCCTGCACCCCTATCTCGTGACCTGCCTGATGGCTAAGCTCAGGTCCCAGCGGCCAATGGAACGGGTCTGTACCGTACTCACCACCCATCGTGCCCTTTTCTTTACCACATGGAGTTAAATGGATAGGTGGCTGCACACTCATTGCCAGTTCTAGAAAACAACATGGAGCAAGTGCCCAGACTTAAAAAAACAATCATACCAGTGCCTGGGTCTTTCCTTCCTCCCTGATTAATTAAGACACAGCCAAAGAAGGGTGGGGGTTCTCGCTATGGAGTCTGTGGGTGGGGAGAGCCCTCTCTGCAGTGGAGTTATTACAATAACCTCCTCCTTCCCCCACAGCAGGAAATGACAAAAAGTACAACCCTAAATGGGGACAGGGTCTAGAAACTTCAGTAGGAACAATAACAGTGTCCTCTGTTGGACTTGCAAAGAGAAGAGAACAGGATATGAAATGGGTTTTTTCTTTTGAGGTCCTCTGCGACCTAGTTTGACCCTAGCCAAGGCTCTTCTCCGAGTGAGCCTAGTTCATTGTTCCCCCATCCCGCCCCACCTCTTAGGTGCCCAGAGGGTCAAAGCTAGGACGGAGACGTTGGGGGTTGAGACCACGAACTCTGCATTCTGCCACCACACTGCCTGGGTCCAAATTCCAGCTCTGTCACAAGCTGAGTATATTTAGGCAAGTTATTAAGTTTCTGTGCCTCAATTTCCACCCCTGGAATCATAAAAATGATGATGCCTAACTTAAAAGACTGCTGCGAAGATTGAATGAGGTATAAATATAATGTGCTCAGAATGGGACCTGGCACAGAGTATGATCCCTATGAATGTCAACATCTTAGCTCGCCTGTGCAGTACCTGGACCATAACTGGTTCCCCTGACCTGTTCAATGGATGATCCAATAGTTCAGGGAATTCCTGAATGGCACCAGGAATTAAGAAAGAGCAAAGTTGTCACAGTCTGGGTAGACCGGAAGTCAATGTTTGCTTATTAAAATCAAAGGTATGGCACCTATCGCTGAAGTTTGTCACCGTGGGAATGTTTTGACAGGCCATGGGGACATGCATGCACCCCCCCCCACACACATGCACAAGCATACATGTACACTCACAGACACAGGTGCCACCTCGGGCAGCCCAGCTACGGGCACTGACCACCCTTCTCACATCCCCACTGACTGACAAGCAGCCACCTCCAACCTATCATCCCAGGAATCAGATTCTGCCAGTGACCTTTCTTAGCCTACAAACCCCTCCACATACTCAGAGGCCAAGAGCAAGGCCCTGGAGGAGGGAAAATGGGCACTTGGTATAAACCAGTGCTCTCCAACTCCTCCCTCCCCCAGACCTCCTCCCCCACTCTTGTTTTTCCTTCTCAACCCTCCTAACATGGAATCCAGAAACTCAAGAGCTGTTGACTCCCTCGCAGGTCTGGGAGCACACTGCCATGCCCTTGCTCCCATCTCTGTCCTAGGGCCAGAATAAGACCTTTGGTGACAATAACGGAAGTAATACTAATATTCATAATAACAGCAAATGCTTAGAGAGCACTTACCATACGCTTAATACTGTTCTATGTGCTTTTTGTACATTAACTCTTTTTAATCCTCTTAATAATCTTAGGAAGTAAATACTATAATCATCATCCCATTTTATACGCGGGGAAGCTGAAACACAGAGCAGTGGTAACTTGGCCGAGGTCCCACAGTTGGAACGACGAGGCAGCCAGCCTGGCTCCAGAGGCTGGGCTCCTAACCACCGCGGGGCACCCTTGCCTCAACACATGCAGTTCGCAATAAAGCCAGAAATAAGTCATAGAGGCATGTGAGAAAGTGCAGCAGAATTCTAATCATGTCCCCTGATGACGAATTTAATGCTTAAACAAAATCAAAATCTTAAATGTTCGAGGTGATGGATGTCCTACATGCCCTGATTTGATCATTACACATTTTATGCATGTATCAAAATATCACATGTGCCCATATAAATATGTATAAACATTATGTATTGATTAAAAAAAATAAAATTAAGAAAAAAGAAAAAAATACAAATCTTTCCAAAAATATTTCCCTTTATGTTTCCCCTGCTGGGCCAGCACCCTAAGCATGGGTCACTCAGCCCAGCAGATAATCCGAGTATTGCTTTCTCCCTCCTCTGTCCAGATCGGCCTCTGCCTGAAAGGGCAAGGTTGGCCAAGCCTGGGAGTAGTCTCTGCCCCTTGAGAGGCATGTAAGGTGCTTGCTTCTTGGCTGGAGTGGGAGTAGCTTTGGTTCCAGCTTGTAAATGGCAGGAGACAGCTGTAAAGGGTGGGCCTGTGTCCTTCGCTCAGCCATGGAGGACACTCAGTGTAATTGAGAGTGTCCCTTGGGAAATGAAGGAGGCTTCTGCGCGCGCGCTCTCGTGTGTGTGTGTGTGTGTGTGTGTGTGTGTGTGTGTGTGTGTGTGTGTGTGTGTGTGTGTGTGTGTGTGTGTTGTGTTGGGGGTGGCCACTGACTCTTCCAGTCCCTGAGGCAATTTCTGGCCTCGTTTTCACTCTTGAGACTTAGGCTGTAGTTTTTTCTTGGCCAATAGCTATCATTAAGAGAATGTTTAAAAAAAACACACTTTTTAAATTTTCTCTGGGACATAACACAGACAGAATCGTAGCCTCTAACTTGCTATCTTTCCTTCATCCAACATGCAACAAGGACTTGTTAATACTTTCCTGTTCAAGGGCCTGAGCTAGGTTAACAAATGTGCTTTATTTTCTCATTTCTATCCTCTTCTCCTGTTTCTCCCCACTCTATAGGGCAAGGACAGTATTTTGTCTCTTTCTGAATCGTCCCTCCCACAACCTCACAATGGCCCTACTGCCCAACCCAATGCCCTGCATTTCACAGACCCCCCAAAGATGTTTGATGATGAAAGGCTGGAAGGAAGAGAACCCGAAAAGGTGTCTAATCCAGTGGTCTTAAACGGGAGATACCATCCTCTGGGAGTGTTGAAAAACTGTGGAGCACTTCTGTTTGCCGGGGGGGTGGGGGCCACGGATGCCACATGTCCTGCAATGCATGGGATGGTCCTGTGCAATGAAGAATTGTTCTCCATCCCACCTGTCTTTCCAATGTTTCTCCGGACATCAGTGTATTGGAAACTCTGGTGGTAGTTTTCTGAGCCTGAAACCTCTAACTCCATATTACATGTAACCCCAAAGTATTTCTGCATGGTTTTAATATATATCAAACACTCCAGGAATACAACTGCTGTTCTTTATTTCAATCTGCACTTTACTAAGAGTCATTCACTGCTTTGGAAAATCACATCACTGATGGGAACCCCACTCCTGTGTTAGAGTCACCGAGGAGATAACACCTGCTATCAATCTGCATGTGTAGCTGTTGCTTTCATGGTAATTCTATATAGAGATCCAAACATCTCTCCTTGTGTCTTTTAGTGCATTGGTGGTTGGGCATTTACATATTGAATGCATAATTGAATATATATATATGCACACACATTTCTTCCCTTTTATTTCTCCTTTTATATTATTATTAAGGCATTCAATTGAATCTTAAAAATTCTATATGTAAGTAGTTTATATTTTTATGAATTTCATTTCAGGATAATATAGGGGGTGTTACAAAATATTTATTATGAAAGGAAGGCACGGGATTGGATGAGGTTAAAAACCCTGGAGCTAGTTCATCCCTTTAGCTTTGGTCTCAGCTGTCTCCAATGTATATAAACATATCTACATTTTAAAGCTTTCAAGATTAGATTTTACCACCTCCCAGAGCAATCCATTTATTAAATTATTAATTTGTGAGTCCTTGTGAAGTGAATGGATCATCTGTTCAGTCTCCAGCAGAAATGGTGGTGTGCTTGAGACCATGTTAAATCTCAGTCCCTTCAAGAACTATGCTTTCTGCCTTGGAAAGGCCCTTGGGACATGGGAAGGGTGGTGGTGGGAATCTAGCAACCAGCAGCCAGAGCGGAGGAGGACAGGGCTGCAGACAATAGGGGCCTGGGGCCAAGGTCCTGTGTGGCCACCAGTCTGTGAATGGCCCTGGGCGTGTGCACAAAGGAGGTATCTGGGCTGGGTCCATCTAGTGCTGGCAATCTGCGACTCTGTGACTGGTTCTTTGGCTTTGCAGTGTGGCTCATGGTAAGCACAGCCGTTAAAGAACAAGGACTTTCAAGGCAGAGAGTCTGGACTCCAAATCTAGGCTCTTCCATTTAATAACTGGGCAACCTTCAGCAAGTAACTCAACTTTTTTAAGGCTCAGTGTCTTTGCCTGCAGTATGAGGATCAAAAAAGCACCTACCCCCTAGGGCACTTGTGTGCATTGAACAAGACAAAGGATGCAGCGTTCCTAGCACCTTACAAACATGCATTGTTACTGTGACCATCCCCACCACCAGGGACTCCTGGCTTACTTGGCCACGGTGTGGATGTTTTCATGACTGTTGCGATCAGGCATCATAGGTGCTTGGACTGACCCTGTGCTCCTAGTCTGAGGTCTCTGATCCAAATAGCCAGCCAGCCCTGAACTAGGCCACAGAGGTCCTACATGCTGTTGGGAGGGTGGGATGGTTGGGATGCTGTGCCCCCCTTCCCCCTACCAGGTGGGCTCAGAGCATGTCAGAGATGAAGGGCCAAGCCAAATCCCAAGGCTGTGACACACTCAGGAAGCAGCCGGATCCAGCAGATGTGTAGACTAAGTTGGCTTTGCTCCACATAGAGGCTTTTGTGTCTCAGTAGCCTCATCCGTGCAATGGGCGTGATGCTGTCTCGCCTGAAGACAGGGGGCTGCGCAGTGCCCCTGTGTGCACCATCTCACTCTCAGGACCTCATTTCGGAGGCTGTGACTCAATACTTCTTCACAGCTGAGAGGTGCTAATTGGTTCACATGCTGTCTTCCAAGATGTGAGCTGGGAAGGGCTGGCTCTTCTGGCACAGGCCATTCCTGAGTATTCCCTGGGGTTCTTGGCGATCCTGGGGCAGGACATGGTGGGGGGTGGGGGCTAAAGAAGAGAGAAGCGGTGGGAATTGAGAGCAAGAAATGGAAATTATAAAGCCACTGGCTACCAAAGTCCCTCAAGCTGATGACAGCAGACAACCTTGGGGAATGGAAGTTCTAGGGTTTTTTTCCCACCAATCTGTGAAAAAGTGTGTGTGTCTGTCCCTATTGGATTATAGGACAAATCCTGGTGGTTGCATCTTCCCAGGATCATAGAGGGTAAATACAAAGACATAGTTACCTCCAACCAAGTGAGGCTGAGACAGGGTCCTCAGGAGTCTCCAAACCTGCATAACTAGTAACATTTGGGCCTCAAAGTGCCATTTGTTCTGGGATTTCTTCCCTGACAGGGACCAACAGAGATTAAAGGTAAGGCAGCACCTAGAAGGCCTGATAGACAAAAAGTGTGTGTGTGTGTGTGTGTGTGTGTGTGCATGTGTGTACATGCCTGTGTGCATGCATGCCTCTGTGTGTGTGTGGGGGGGTGTTGGGAGAGGCTTGCAGAGCAAGTAGGGTCTGAGGCACGTTTTAGCTGGCAAGCCAGGGCTTTCCCAAGAACAAACACACCCGGCCATGGGCTGGCCGGGCCGCTCCCTGGGAGCAGAGGGCTGAGGCACACTGGTCTTTATTAATAGCCCAAGCATCCCAGGACCCTTTTCCCGAAGCCATTTCCATTTGTGTTTCCAGTGGGGTTTTGTTTTTGGTTCCCATGAGTTATTTTCTGCCCTCTGCCGTCTGTCCTCTGCCCTCTGCCCTTCTGCAGCGGGTCAGCTACAGAGCTGAGCAAGGGGCCTGACGGGTGGCACGGCAGTCCTCGAGGACAGACAAGGGCCCTGGGGGTGGGCGAGGCCCCCCATAGAAAGCCTCCGTCTTGCACGTGGTGGGGCCTGCGGGGTATTGCTGCAGAGAACTGGGGCTGGGGGGAGCACACTAGGCATTTAGGGAGCATCTAAGTGGAGAAGTGGGGGAGGAGCTTCAGAGCACTGCCAAGGCCTGAGGCTTACCCCCAAGGGATGGGACAAATGCGTTCCCTCTGTGCACAAGGAAGGCGCTCCCAGAAGGCTGCAGCCCAGAATTCCCCAAATAGGCTGCTGAGGCTGTAAGTGTAGACTCAGCTCTGCCCAGTTTCTACCTTCCTTCTAGCTGGGAGCCAAGGTTCACCATACAGACAAGAGACTCCACTGTGCTGTTTCATTCACAGTATCACAACCAAACACCTTACCAATTTTAGTAAAATGCTGTTAAAAAAGTGAGAGCACCTTGTGGCTTAATAGTCACATTATTTGATGAGGTGGTGATGTCTGTCATGCCTGTTCCTCACTACCCTTCAAGGATGTTGGACAGATACATATGTTTATCAAGTGCTTTCCTGGAAGCAAAAGGTGTGCAGCTAACTGCAGGACCTCCAGGGGAGAAGTCTCCAGGGAGTTGAGAATGAGGCATGGCCATCTAGGACAAAAGTCAGCCCTAGGTCTGCAAATTTGGGAGTGGCTGATTCACTACAAATAGAAGCTTGAAGTTGTGAAGGTGGGTGAGATAGATGGTTAAGAACTGAAGTATTGGAAGTGCAAATGTGACTAAGGATTAAACCCTGGGCGGGGGGAATCACACTGAGGAGTAAAGGAAGGAGGGGAATCGGGCTTAATTTGACTTTGTAGCTCTTACTAGCCCAGAGCCTAGAATGTGCTCAATATACAGTGCTGAAAGAGAAAAAAAATAGAAGGAAGGAAAGAAGGAAGGAAACAGAAACCATCAGAATAAAGAGGGAGCTAATATTGGTATTTATCAAGCACCTGCACTGTGCCATGTACCATAAGTACATTACCACACTTAATTCATACTACATACAGCTCTGTAAACATGAACATGACTATTCCCATGTTACAGATGAAGGTCCAGAAGTTCAGAGGTCAGATCTGACCCCAGCCTGTTCCACTCCCCTTCCATTTTACCATATTCCCTAAAGGAGAAAAACCAAGCACAGTGTCTTAGAGTGCACGGGTAGAGGAAATTGGTAGCTCAAAGAGGAAGCAGCAGCAAACCAAAGTTTGTTCAAGATTGGGTGTGACCTGACCATGTTTTAGACAAAGGGGCTGGAATCCCAGATAGGGAAACATTGAACATTCTGGATAATGGCATTTAAGAGAATGCATTGCTCAGTCCTACTTCATGGCACCTCCAATTTAATTCTACATTTTAAATATTTGTTGTCTACTCTTTTTAAAAATTTATTTATTTTAAGATAGTATCTTGCTCTGTTGCCCAGGCTAGAGTGCAGTGGTGTCACCATAGCTCACTGCAACCTCAAACTCCTGAGCTCAAGCAATCCTCTTTCCTCAGCCTCTCAAGTAGCTGGGACTACAGGTGCATGCTACTGCACCAGGCTAATTTTTCTATTTTTTTGTAGAGACAGGGTCTTGATATGTTGCCCAGGCTTGTCTTGAACTCCTGGCCTCAAGTGATCCTCCTGCCTCAGCCTCTTAAAGGGCTAGGATTACAGGCATGAACCACCATGCCTGGCCTAGTGTCTACTCTTCAATGAGAAAGGCCGAGAATGGCATTTCAGGCAGGGGGAGTCACATGGAGAGAGGTATGAAGGCCTAAAATGCATGAAGTGTGTATCAATTAAGACTGTGTTTGGCAGGGAAAAGCAGAAAACTAACCCAATGGCTTAAATAAGCAAGGAGCTTGTCTTCCTCATATAACTGGAAGACCAGAGGGAAAGAACCCAGGGCTTGTATGGCAGCTGAATGAAGCCATTGGAAACCCAACTCTTTGTATCCTCTTGCTCTGACATCCTTAGATAAAGGCATTTGTCCTCTTCATCACAAGATGGTTGCTGCACCTCCAAACATCATGTCAGTGTTCCGGGCAAGGAGAAGAGGAAAATGATGGACAAAGCTTTGCCCATTTATTTTGGTGGGAATCCTTCTCCAGGACTTCTGCCTACATTGAACCAATCAGAATGATATCATCTGGTACCTTACCTGTAAGGGAGGGTGGGAAGTTGAGTATTCCTCTTTTTACCTTCTGTGGTAGAGGCAAGACAGAAGGGGATTGGAGTGGGTGTTGATCAAGCCAGACTGTGGACTCTGCCAGTGTGTTTAGAAAATGTCAGAGTGATCCCGAGTACTCAGAAGGTTCAAGAAGAGACTGGAGATGGGGCCAGTGGCTGGGAGCTGAACTGTCAGTGCTCTTCTGTCTCTAGGTTTGGCTAAAACTGCTTCTCAGAGGCCAGGCCCTGGTAGCTGCAGGAAGGGTGTCAGTTCTTCAACTGTGACCCTGGATCAGGTCAGTGGCAAACAGTGTATCTTTCCAGAAGGGTCTACTTTTAATCCTCAGGAGAACCTCGTGGCTAAACACGTTTTCTTGCTTTTCCATCATATCCTTTCTCCCTCCATCTGTCTGTCCATCCATCCATTCATTCATCCACCCATGTATCCATCTGGCCAGTATCTACTGTCTCGGTGCCAGACAATTATATTATCTATGGCTATGCTTGTGTATCCTCTCTCTGGCTCTGTTTTCCTCGGGCTAGGCTGAGACCTTTTTCAAACGTGGGAGCTTAAGGATGAAGAGTTATCTAAGACAGTTGCTATTTCAGTCCAGAACTTGAAGCTAAAAATGTTCGAATGGAAAAAAAAAAGTTTAAAAATATAGTTGTGTATTTTTCTAAAACCCCATTAAGCTGTCAAGGGCCGTCACTGTGTGTTTCCTTTCCCATCATTGCTAATCGGCAAGGTATGTGTGTGCCCTAAACAGAAGAGTAGCAGCCTCCTCCTCCTCCTCCTCCTCATCCCATCTCCTTCTGCTGCCAGTGCTCAAGTTGCTCCCCAGCCTTGGGAACCTAGGAGCCTCCCCTCCCCTCTCCTTTCCTGGTGGTGGAAAGCAGCCCGGCTCCTCCACAGAGGCTTCCTGGTGGTGCATTTAGACTGCCTGAGTTCAAATCCCGGCTGCATCACTTACTGGATGTGCGATAACTTTGAGTGCTTTATTTGTCTGGGTCTCTTTCAGCTTCCTTGCGTGTAAAATGGGGATGGCTAACATCACCTACATCTTAAACACAACACGCTGTGAGAAGAACTAGAAGATAGACCTCAAGATCTCTTTACCCAATCACATATTTTAAGATGAGGAAATGAACTAGAAGAGACTTTAGCTGAAGCTGCGCAGTTAGTTGGTGGCAGAGCCAGAACATGGTGCCAATGCCCTTTCTGCAGGAACACAGCTTGGGCCATCTGCCTCCTCTCCTCTCGGCCACCAAATGCTCACACAAAAGTATTTAATATTTGCTTTGTTTACAAATGTGTCCCTTCATGCTGCCTCATCATCAGGGCCCATCTTGCCTTGCTGATGTCCGGAGAACAGACAATGTATGTGCAACTCACTTTGCACAGTACCCATCCCAGCAGCCATTGCAGACGTTCTCCCAAGCTTTTCCTTGGGGAAAGCCCGAGGAAGAGCTGCCTGGGGGAGAGATTCCAATAGGGTGGGTGGGAAGGCCGGTCAAGAGAAGTGGGGCTGGGCTGTCCACACAGATTCAGAGCAATATATTGGAACCATCCCTCTTCCTCAACTGCTCCTTTGGCTAAATGGGAGATGGCTTCAAAGGATTTATAAGAGGCAATTGAAAGATAAGTCAGAACACAGAGAGCCCTTTCCAGCCCTGGGATGGTATGATTCTGATATTTACATAAATACACAGCATCATTTCCAACCAGCAGGTGAGAAGTTGGGGACCCAGGTTCCGGGGGTATTATGTGTATTCTCACATATCAATCTAGGGTGCAAATGTTCCCCAAACATTTCACTAGCTCATTGCCTCTGGCCTCTTCACCAGTCTGCTGCTTAGAAATGAAGGTGACTGGTTTTTGGGTGCTTAGTGGGCTGTATGTGCTACAAGGGATCCCAACATGGGAGCGTCATACTCCCAGCTTCTGAGAAGCCTGCACTGTACATGGGGAGATGAGCTATAGACCGGTGAATGGTGAAACGACAGCAGAGGTAAAAGATGGTTCAGGACATCCCGGTATAGCACAGGGGACCACAGGAAATACAGCCCCAGGCTGCTGTGGGAAGGGCACGGGGAGTGGGGGGTGGACAGGAGGCCATAGCTCTGCTCCCGGGACCACCAACATCGTGCTGTGACCTCTCTGAGGCTTGATGTCCCAATCTGTGAGGCAAGGGGGTGGCCTGGGCCCCTGCCTCCCAGTGCTCATCTCTCTGGGCCCCCAGGCCCCTCCTTCTGTGAACACGGCAGGCCTGGATGCACACTCCCCAGGTTTTCCCTGGCTCTCCTGTTCTGTGGTCTCTGAATAAAACTGCTCCACATGTTCACGGCTGGCGCTGGGGTCCGCGTGGAAGACCAGCCACAAGATCAGCCCCAGAACACTCAGTGGGGCCTGTCATCGTGCCTCACCCTCCCCACGCTGGGCGCATTCGCAGTGGGGGTGGAGGAGGGAAACGGGTGCTGGGAGTGGGGGCACTGATGTGCCTGAGCAACAAGGAGTGAGTGCGCAGCCTGAGCACTGATTCACTGGGTAAGACCTGCAGACAGCAGGCAAAAAAGCACTTTTCTTTCGGGGAAATCACTTTCAGGAAAACACTCTGAGCTTAAAAACAGCTACCATCTTCTCTCATTTATTTTACATGAAACAAGAGTGCAGACGAATTCTAGCACTTCACAGCGGGCCACTGGCCCAAAGGACATCTGTGTGCGGCAGCAGCAGTGGCCAACTCTTCAGCGCAGCTTCCGAGGCGCTGGTCTTCAGGGACGCCTGACCACACCCCTTATTAATGCACAAGTGCTTGGACCCCACCAAGACAACCTCCCTTTGGCTCTTCTTGCTCTAGCCGCCTCCAGAAAATATACTGTTGAAAGAAAAGGGAAGTCCCATTTCTCAGTTAGGCAGTTTGGGCTGCAAGGCCCAGAGTACCCTACAGGTAATGGCTTAAGGCGTGTAGGCATTTACTGCCGCACTTCAGAAGTCTGGGAGCAGGCCGTGGTTATGGCTGTTTAGTGGCCCAGCGACTTCACAGGGCGTGGGCTTTTTCTGTCATTCCTCTGCCACCCTATGGGTCCCAAGATGGCGGCTGCAGTTCCAAGCACCAAATCCTCACGCGAGAGACCATGATGCCAGCCCCAGACCAACCACTGGCAAAGCAACTGCTTTGTTGATGCAGACTGTGAATTTTCAGTGAGGGTGATAGCACCCCCAAGGGGGTAAAAATTGTTCTTGGGGTAAAAAATGTCTTACTGTGTTTACATATAAAGTACACAAAGAGACATACAGCATATCTGTGGCATTAAAATTTCGTGGCAGGAAGCAATTAGGAAAAGAATGTCTACAAAGTCTCCTTCAGGGAAGGGACTGACTTAGACCAATCATGATTCATTGCTGGTGCCTGGGGACATTTCTTTTGGCCAGGAAGTCTGGGGAATGATGGCCAAATAGGCATCAGCAACGTCTGCCACATCCTGCCTGGAAAGAAACGTGCTTTGTCGGGTGGAAGCGTGGTGGGCCTGTGTGTAGGTGTGAGACATCAAGGGCATGCTTGATTAAAATGTGTCATCGCCGATCTGCTTTCAAAGATGAGTAGGCTAGCCTATTGCCTGGTTGAACTAGGGCTTGCAAGATGAGGGCCAGAGCTGAATTTCTGGGGACAAAAATGTAAATTGACAAGGGACCATGGGAGAAAGAATGGAGACATTTGAAGGAGATTCTTGCAAAGTTGGTCATGTGGCGAATGACTGTGTTAAATGACTCAAAACATTTCCACCCCCCTGCGCAGGGCGCCAACGAGATGAAGTCTGTGGCTCTGGGTCATCAGCACTCTACTCCAGTGAACCCAGACATCCTGCTCAGTGAGAAAGTTGAGGGGACCAGTCTTCCTAAGCAGATGGCTAACTCCAGCCAACGTGAGGAGTTCAGGGACCTGGGGTGGCTAGATTTATTCCAGTCCTGCATCCACCTCGTATCCCCTCCTTTTCCCTCTGATGGTTCAGCCCTTCTCTTCCCTTTGCTGGACCGCAGTGCTTTCAGCATCATCCCTGCTTTAGTCACCCAACATTCGCACCCTGGGAGCAGCTCTGGGTCTAGCTGAGCATTCCTTGCGGGTGGTGGGGTGAGCTAAGGAAGACGTACCAGTGACCTAGAGTCCCTGTGGAATTTCCCACGGTTCTGCATCCACCAACATTTTCACACCCGTGTCTCATACACTCTAAATGCTGCCTGGATGTTTGCTTTTTTGCCTTCTCTGTTTTCCTGGGAGGTAAGGACAGGCAGTGCCATACATACTGTGGGACCCTGATTCCTGAAGGAGGACAAAGGGATGAGGATCTCTTCTGGGACTGGAGACCTGGAGGACTCAGAGGTTGGTGTTCCTTGCCAGGTGTGGGTTCCAAGGGTCTTCACTTCTTGACACAGTCCCAGCAGCCCACACTAGTGACTCCTCTGGCTAACTTCACTGAAATCCGAAAGCAACATTGGATGGGGATGGCACGTAGGTGATGCTCACTCCCCTCGTGTCTCTCTATAGAGCAGTGGTTCTCAGGCCTGGCTGTGCATTTAAATCACCTGGGAGCTTTTAAGTCACTATTGCTGCCCAGGTAGCAGCCCAAACCAATTAAATCAGAGTCTCTGGGGGTGGGACCCAAGCTTCAGGATTTTTTGAAACTCCTGGGTGACTGCGATGTGCCACCCGCATAAAGAAACCGTGTGTGTATGAATATGTGTGTGTGTGTGAACATGTGTGGTTGAGCATGTGTGTGAGCATGTGTGTGTGTGTGAGCATGTGTGTGAGCATGTGCGTGTGTTTCTTACAGTGAGTGCACACTTTATTTTTAAAATCTTGAAAGAAAATAAAGCAATTCTCATCTTGAAAAAAATTAACCTTATTTCTGTTCAATTCTTTAAAAATAGCCTTCTTATTTAAAAAATTAAAAAAATTTACTCTAAGGAAATACATTAACTGTAATGAGAAAGTTAACATTTTTGGTGCTGAGCATAAGGAGAAATCAAGTAAGAAATTAAAATGAAGTTAGTAAGGTCATAATTTCAATTAAATATAATTTATATGTCATTTATTTAAGTGAGATAACTATGTTTTCATGGCATTTTTGGAAGGAGAAAAATATGGAAAAGAAATTTGACATGAGTAGCAAATCAATCAAACATATATGTTCTGGTGGGCGCCAACATAGCTTCTCGCCACGCCCTGATCTTTAAATAGGCTTTTTATTTCTGTCCCAACCCATGTGATGGTTGTTTCTGGTGGAAGCTGAGATTATTGTAACTGCATGTTTTGTACTAGATGTGGTTTGTAAAAGTAGTGGTTGCTCGGCCTGCGGTCATTCAGAGAAGAAAATAGAAGAGCAACGGGTGAGGAAACCGGAATGAACATAGGTCTCCATGGCACCCGGGCCGTGGGCCTGTCCGTGGAAGCAGTTGCTGAGAACAACTTGGAAACTTAACCAAGGGCTCCCCTCCCCCACCCCACGGCCTGAACGCAGACATGGAAATGGCCTTCCTGGTTGTGACCCAGAGGCTGACGCCGTGAGGCTCTGACCTCCAGCAGAGCTGGCAAGTCCTGAGCCTTTGGGCTCCTCAGAGCAGCAGGGGTGTGAGGTACAGGGGAGGGGTCCAACCAAGCTTTCCAATAACATCAGTTTTTGGCTAGATTCAGAACAGCTGTGTGTTGGTGACCCACGTGACTGCCATAGGTAGGTGTTCATTTCTCTAAACCTTGCCTCTTAATGTTATCGTGGGCAGCTATATTAATAAAGAACTTACCTAAAAAATGTTTTTTAAAAATAACAAAGTGAAAAACAGTACCTTGCCATATCAAGGCCCTCCTCACTCCCAGTGTTCTTATATCACGTGCAAAGTGGCCCAACCACTATGTGCTGCAATCTCAAACATAATTATATGTTTGAGATTAGTGACCTAATTTCATAGTCCTAATTAGTGACCTAATTTCATAGTCCTTGTCTCCTTAATAATAATAGCATCCGTCACATTCGTGTGAGGTGGCAAAGATCTTTGTTGTCAAAGCTTTGATATATGTTCATTGATCCAGATTTCTCTCACTTATAATTATTCTCATGTATTTCCTCGGAATGTGTTTCTTTAGTAGATCATAAGGCCCTTAATGGAAGGAACCATGTTTCTCCCCAAGAAGTCTCTAATACGTTGATTGCACACTATTGGTGCCTAATGAGTGCATGGAAAAAAGCCAATGAGATCACTCACTCACCAGCACGTGGCTGCTGCATTTGCAGCACTGACTGTCAAAATGACTAGAGTCGAGATTGTCGTCAGAGCCAGAGAGACCTTGAGGGAGCATCCGGGATCTGATCTAGCCCAGTACCCGAGTTTTACAGAAACTGAGATGCAGACAGGCCAAACAACTTGCTAGTAAACACACGCTAAGATGGAACAATCCAAATAAATGTGGCTCCAGACTGCTGCCACCTGCTCCACCTGCCCCTGGAGGGGCAGAGCCTGGCAGCGCAGTTAATAAGCTGGATTATTAAACTCCATCACAATGGAAAAAAGATGTCTGTATATTACACATTGATTCCTCTGTAACAATTCGGACACTTAGAAACAAAAAGGAGTGTGAAGCTGTCGTAATTTTACTTTTTAAAACAATTGTACTAGCTGGTTTAGGTATTAGGATGATGTCCTGCAATGTGGGCCATTTTGATGGGGAGAAACGCAGACACTCCGATACCAGCCACCCTCTCACATGGTGCAAACAGCATTCCCGGGTGTACCTGATATTTGGCTCATCAGGGGCTTCCAGGAGCCCACTGAAGGCCAGCAAGCCCACACGGCTGGGCCTAGTGACCACCACTGGCACATGCCACTTCCCTAGGCGACAGTCACACTTCTCTTTGGCCCCTTGTCCTTGTTACATAAATCCTGTTCGGCGGGACCTTGGTGTCCTTCCTAGAGGACACTGAGCAGCATTTTGGATCCAGCCTCATGAAAGAAGCCACTGCCTCCATTTGGGGTGCCCTGCGAAGCCTAATGCCCCCTGTGGAGCTCCGTGGCAGGAGGACCCCACGCACCTCCCCCTCCTTTTCTTTCTCCTGCTGCCTTTGCCACTGCAGCTGTCACTTTCTGCCTGCTTGCTCTTTCTGCTCCCCTGTGACCGACTTGATTGTCCTCTGAGTTCCTTGCTCAGAGCCCACCCGTCTTTGCCCTTCCTCACCCCGGCCAGCCCCACAAAGCTCATGCTCACAGGCTCCAGCATCCCCATGGGCCCCTCTTCAAAGCCCACTCTGCAGCAAGCAAGACAGCAAGCAAGATACACTTCTTTTCCTTTTTAAACCAATTTTACTGTGATAGAACTCACATTTTTAAAAAAATACATCCATTTTAAGCTTTCAGTTTTCAGTTTGATGAGTTTTGACAAAGGTATATACACCCATCAAGAAGTGGAGTATTTCCATCAGCCCAAGTAGTCCCCTCCCCACCACCCCAGAGAACTGATCTGCTTTCTCTCATTAGCAATTGGTTTTACCTGTACTAGAATGTCATACAAATGGAATCATACAGTGTATTCTCTTCTGCATCTGGCTTTTTCTCAGCACGTTTTTGAGATTAATCCATGTAGTTGCATGCAGCAGTAGTTTATTCCTTTTATTGATGAGTAGTATTTCATTGTATGGATATGCCACAGATTTTTATCTATTCACCTATTGATGGACATTTCGTGGGGTTTTTTAATAGTTCGGAGCTATTACCAATAAAGCTGTGATAAATATCTTTGTGTGGACATAGGTTTTCATTTCTTTTGGGTAAACAGCAAGACCTGGAATTTCTGAGTCATATAGTAAGAGTATGTTTAACTTTATTTTCTTTAAATACCCACAACTCCAAACTTTTCCAAAGTGAGTGTACCATTTCACACTCCACCACCAATATATGAGAGTTGTAATTGCTCAACATTCTTGCCAACACTTGGCATTGTCAATCTTGTCAATTTTAGCCATTATAATGGGCCATAGTGGTATTTCACTGTGGTTCCAGTTCACATTTCCATAATGACTAATGATGCTGAACATTTCTCATGTGCTTATTTGGCTATTCATATATCAAGGAAGATATTTTTAACTTCTTTAAATCTCAGTTTCCTTGTCTGCCGTGGGAATTAATCTTCTTAACCCTCCTCCAAAGGGTGATAGTAGCAGATATGAAAATATTTTCAAGACTCTGAAGATCAACATATTGTTAGAAGATTCTGTTTCCCCAATGGGAGGAACTCCTTACATTAGGCAACAGGCCCTAGGAGTGCTCACAAGATCGATTTTTCTCACACATCACTTTGTCATCCTCTCCAGTTCAGGAAAAATGACTGGGTCTCTCTTTCTTATTTTATGACATCTAAGGCCCTCATTCTATTTAAAGCCCTCTGGTATCAACCTTGCCCCTCCCATGTTGGCCAAGCCTCATCAATTGCAATGTGTCCTCTAAGTTGGTTCTCCCCAGCAGCCGAGTATCTGTCCTCTATATCCCTCTCCCGGCGTCCCTGTTACCATTTCCCTCTCTGTAGAACCTCCTTGTTTTTCTCCTCAAGCCCCATGGCATTGCCTTTGTCAAAGCTCCGTTTCCAACTCACTGCCTCGAGGAACTGTCTCATGGGCCCAACTTAGTCCACTCCTTATAACCCTTTTGCACTTAACCAGTTGGGCTGGAACACAGGGACTTTCTCTCGTTCCTGGTTCAAGTTCGCATCTCCTGGGGCCTGCTGCTTGTTCTGTTTGTGACCCCACTGCTGGCTGCCTGGCCCACAGCCATCCCCGCAGTGCTTACTTTCCCAGCCTTCTCTGCAGCCAGGTGTGACCACGTGACCTGGTTCTGGCCAATAAGACTGCAGGGGAGGGTCTCGGGAGGTTTCTGGGGGCTTCTCCTTGCACACCCCTGCCCCCAGTGGCTCCTCTTGGGGTTCTTCATTCCCTCCCACCCCATCCCTGCATGACGATTCCAATGAACACATCTGCACATCTTCTCTTGAAAACAGAATTCTGATCAGCTTGCATCCCTGCTCTGAAATGTTCAGCAACCCCCCGATCAGATGCTGGAGAAAGCCTAAAAAGCTGGAGGCTATCGTGTAAGGCCCTTCAGGATCTAGTTCTAAGGTAACTTTCTTGTTTTCTGCCCAGTGATTTGCTCTCATATCCCTGTGCCTGACCCAAATTCCCTAGGCATAGGGAAATGACAGCAGAAGGAGTTACAGCCTGCCAAGCAAGTCAAAAGATGGGGCAGGGAAAACAGCAAAGAAGGGCCACAGACACCAGGCCACTCTTAGCCTAGCACAGTCCTTGTCAAATGGAAGGTGTTCAGCAAACATTCTTCCCCACTCAGACTTGGTCCTTGCTTGGGGGTCTGCTACTGTGTATTGGGCAGCCACTGTCTGCTGGGGCAGTCCCTGCCCACCTGCCTTCATGTGGTCTCTCACCTAGTCTAGAGTGGGAGAGGTGGGAGACTGACCTTCCCTGGCCTGGCCTGTTACCCTGTCCAAGGCTCCTAGGAGCAGGCGTATGGCATGGCTCACACCATCATTGTGCTATTTGATTCCAGAAAGCCAAGGCCCCAGATGACCTCCTCCTAGGTGCCATGGAGTCAGAAATGCCCCCACTCGCAGAATCAAAGGGCAGAGTTGCTTATTGCCCACGTCATCCTCTAAAGCAGGGATTCATATGACAGCATAGACAGGAGATGGGCAAGGTTGCCTCAGTCCTCAAATAAAGAGGATCAGGTACATTCCAGAAATGACAGTGGCAAGGGAGCGGAAGGTGGCGATGATGAGGCAAACTGAGCCATGCAACATCCCCAAGCCTCAGCCTCTCACTGCGTTGTGTGCCATTCTTAGGTCACTGAACTTAACTTGCCCTTGGCTCTGCTTCCTCAAAATGGTCATAAAAACAGCTAATATTTATCGAGCACTTCAGATGCTTGATCCCATTTAATCCTCACATGGCCCCATGAAGTGAGGACTGTCATTACTCGCATGTTTCAGTTCCTTGCCCTAGGTTTATGGCTGGTGAGTGGCAGAGCCGAGGACAGAACTCTAGAGGTCCTGTCCCACAAGCCCTGCTGACATTCATTCATTCCTTTACCAAACACTTACTGAGTCAGGGATTTTGCCACAGATCTGAAGATGAATAATATATAGATCCTGCCCTCAAGGAACTCATAGGCTAGAGAAAAACACCTGCATAAGCAAATATTCATACTGAATCACAATGAGGACTATAACAGAAGCTTGAACAAGTTATTTGTGCTGTCCTTGATGTATATAAGATGTATGTAACCAACTCGTAGAGTTTGCCCTTCTTTGTCCAATCCCAGTCTCTTTCCACAATGTTTTGTCATCCTCCAGGATGCTGATGTATGTTGGTGACCTCCTCTGATACCCTCCTCCATGCATTGTCTTGCCTTCTGGATGCGGCTGCCCCAGCCCCATGCAGCCTGGGAGCATCCTGCAGGGTCCTTGTGGGGGAGGGGAAGGGCCCTGGGACAAGCCTCCCAGCTCTGCCTCTGGGCAGCAGCCAGTCCTTGGACAAGTCACTTAATGTTAGGGGCCTCATTTCCCTTTTTTATAAAAGGAAGAGTGGGATTAGATGTTCTTTGAGGTCCCTTTAACTTTAGGTGTTTTATGGATGGAGCCCCAATCTCCAGCACGGTTCGGGGCAGAAGGGGAAAGGGTGAGTAGCATCCTTACCCTGGAATTTGTGGAAAGCCCACCTTTTGCTTCCTCCTCTGACTTGCTCCTGGCAGGCTGCTTTCCTGTCCTAACCGTGGCACTGCTTCCTAGCAGGTCCCTCACTAGGTACACCCTAGTTCCACCCTGGGTCATAACCCACGAACTCTTGGCCTTGAATGGTTTCCAAGGTCTACTTTACCCCCGACTGTGGTCCAAATGGCAGGAGTCACCTGTGGAAGCAGAGACATTTAGGATTCCTAGCACCAGGCCCAGGCTCAGATCCACCTGAGTGAGCTGGCTGCTTCCCTGAGATGGGGCCAAGACTTCCTTCCTTGCCAACAGATGATCACAGGCCACAGGAGGGAGGCTTGCTGGCTGCCACCAGACCCATACGTGTCCTTTGTCTTAGGCCCAGGGTTTATTATTTAAGAGTAGCACCCCAGAAATGGGCGCTGTGGGCACTGTCTCTGTAGCAAGTGTTCCAGGTGTGTTTGTGGTTCAGATGGTTCTTTTTTCCCCCTTCCTGCCCCAGATCAGCCATGGCTAGGACACTAGTGCCCATGCTAATGCCACTAGCTCAGTTCCTTCTCCTGATGCAACCTTAGGATACTGAGATGTGCAGGGGGGAAGTGACAAGTCTCAGGTAATTTAGCTAACAACGACCCTGGCCCAAATGAGACGCTCATGCCTTCAGACACCCAAGCCAGCACACAAGACTTCATCGCTGATTCACAGTCTTGGCTCGCTCTCCCAGCCAGCTCTAGATCATCCAGATGAGACAACACCTGCTAGCTCTGCCATATCGGGCCTCCAAGGCAGAGGAGGACCTTGAGCTTGAGCTGGTGTGAAATGAATTGTTCTGCTCTGGAAGGTGACGCGGCATCATAAATGTTTCCAAGCCTGAGCCCTTTGCTTGGCTTGCTGTGTTCCTGCCATTTGCTTTAGCTCTGTTCTTATAAATACCGTTTCTCTTACTAGAAGGAGTGCAGAGCTGAGGGTACAGCTGTCTCCCGAATATCCAGGCTCCTTCCTCAGCCTCGGTAGACAACCATCTTCCCAAAACATCTGCCTTGCAGAATCACCCTCCTGGAGAAGGAGCCAGTGCTGACCTTTGTGTGGCTCTTAAGCGTTTACTGAGCATCTGCTAAGTAAAGCAAATATGAAGCTCTATAGGACCCTCCCCCCAGCAGCATAAAAATAATTTCCTTCAATAAATATTTATAATACACTTACCATCCACAGAGATTGTGGCTGTGAACAAGGAACAAGTCCTTGCCCTATTAGAGTTTCATTCTAGCAGAATGTGAAAATGTGATAAGGGTATAAAAATAGGTAAATATGAAAAGAACAAGTTCCCTGTCCTTAAGGGGTTATAATCTATTAATAGTAGAGAAAATAGAACATGGTGATTGTATTAGCCAGGATTCTCTAGAAAAACAGAACCAATATATACACATATGTGTGTGTATGTATATACATGTATATACAAGATTTCTGTGGGATTTGGCTCATGCTGTTACAGAGGCTGAGAAGTCCCACCACCTGCCATTTGCAAGCTGGAGAATGAGGAGAACCGGTGGTGTAATTCAGTCTGAGTCCAAAGGCCTGAGAACCAGGAGCTCTGAGGTCCAAGGGCAAGAGAAGAGGGATGTCTCAGCCCAAGGAGAGAGAGAAAATTCACCTTTCCTCTGTCTTTGTGTTCTACCCAGGCCCTCAGTGGATTGGAGGATGCCTGTCCACATTGGTGAGGGTGATCTACTTTACTCAATCTGCTGATTCAAATATTAATCTCTTCTGGAAACACCCTCAGAGACACACAAAGAAATACTGTTTTGCCAGCTATCTGGAGATCCCTTTGCCCAGTCAGGTTGTCATGTAAAATTCATCATCACAGCGATCAATCAGCAATATTTTATTTAAAAGCCCCGGTGCATGTCTAGCCGGCCCCCCTTTGCTGCTGAGAACAATGTCCACTGGTTGCATCATCTGTGCCAACAGGGAGCACGGTAGAGAGAGCTCTGGTGCTCTGGGTCGGGAGTCGGGCCACCTAGCTGTGCTTGCAGACTTCCCTGTGTGCTGGCTGTGAGGCATGCGAATCCCGTAACCTCTCTGGGCTTCAGGCTTTTCAGCTGCAAAAGGGTTTGCCTTGTTTCCCCCAGCACTGGGTTGTCGTGAGGACAGATATGTTAATATACATGAAAGCAGTTGGCTAGCCATAAATAGCACCAACATGTAGTTATTATTCTTGAGACAAAAGGTCAGGATTTTAAAACTAAATTTTTCCAAGTGTGAGCTCCTTTCAGATTCCCAGAGACTAAAGATTTCACTGTCACAGTAACAAGAGAGTACATGCAAGTGTATTCATGTCAAGATATTGGGGTGACTTTCCCACCATGACCTTCAACCAGACCAGGGTCAATTTTAGGTGGAATTTGCCATTATTTACACAAGGGTGATTTCCAAACTGGTTACTGACATTTGAAATCTATAACAAGAGTGTTACCTCTTGAGCTTGTGCTAGATGAGGTGGTCCCCTGTTGAATGAAAATACCCCAGCTCATTGAGAATGAATATTTTCAGGCACAAGTTGTGAAAAGCTGATTCGTTTGTTCAGCAGCATCTGCTCAGCAGCAGGCCCCAGGAAGACAAGGTGGTCAAGACAGACATGTCCTCTGTGTCCTCAGAGCTACTGTCCCATGGAGACCCGAGACCTTGGGCCGGCACTCCAATAGAGGGAATGAGTGCCATGATACGGGATGGTCAAGGGGACAGGGACACACCAAGAGAAGCATCTTGCCCAGACCTGGGAAGTGCTCCAGGGAAGACGTGCTGTTCAGGCTGGTAGGGGAGGCTGAGCTGGAGTCAGCTGCGAGGGGTGGGGTGGGGGCAGGACAGAGGAAACAGCATGTGCAGAGGTGCCCAGGCGAGAGCGTGGGCAGGAGCTGAAAGAAGCCTGGGGCCTGGAGGGTGGAGGGCAGGGGCAGTGTGTCCAGGAGTGAGCTGCGGTGCAGCCAGCCCTGAAGAATCCCCTGCACCGTAGTAAACCGTTTGAGCTTCCTCCTTAGAGGAGAGGACCCTATGTCCAGCTTGCCAGGGACAGTCATGGTTTATGCCCGTTGCCTGAGCTTAATGATGAATAGCACAATCTCCTTGCACTCTTCAGAGCTGCTGGGGTGGATGATCACGTGCATGATCACCTCTCCGCAGGGCAGCGGGAAGGAAGGCAGTGGCAGAGGCAGAGACAGGGAGGGGATGGGGAGAGGACTCCGGCTCCTCTGCAGCGTGGGTGCAGAGGGACAGTCTCAAAACATTCATGCAATCACTTCTCCCTTGAAGATAACCATTCTTTAAACACCAAAAGAAGTAAGACCTTGTGCAGCCTTACAGATTCTCTGTCACTGCCAGCTGCCCTGCCAGTCGCATGAAGAAGTTTGAAGATGGAATAGTTTGCCTCTGAAGATTCCAGGTCAGCCAGGAAGTACCCAGAGCCAGGAGAAGCCAGGGCAGCCCCTCCTTCCGGAGACGAGCAGGAGGCAGGCAGGACCTTCCTCCCACCCAGGCTGGGGAAGGACGGGCAGCTGAAATCAGCTAACCTAGCTAGGGGCCACCCAAACCCCCTCTGCCAACTGTCATGGGGTTGGGGGCTGCTACCCAGGGGGTGCTCAGGCCTGTTCTGCTCCCCACCCTGGAAACTCGCCCCGGTGCCACTGCCCTTGGAACCCAGGGCCTCCCGGAGCCTGGCTGCCCCACCCTGCGCGGCAGAGGAGGCCTGTTATCAAAGCTAATGAGAGTTACTCACGGCTTAAGGGCTGTTTGCAGCCTAGAGTTGGCATTTCTGCTCTGGTTTCTGCCTCTCCCACGGTAATTAACTCATTAACTGTCAACAAGGGGGTGATGCAATTATGACACAGCGAGCCTGGCTCCCCGGCCTCCCACCCAAGGAGCCCCTGAGCTCTCTGAATCAAGAGCGGCTGGCCCGTGTAAGACAGGTGTTCTCAGGCTCAGCATGGTCGTCAGCTGTGCTTAAGGCCTGAGCTTCACCCACTTCCATGGTCCCAGAGGCCAGGCTGTAGAGGGTCACCTCTGAGGGTGAACACTGCACTTTGGAGAAACCCACTTAGCAACTTACCACTGTGTGCCCAGCAGAGGCCTGGGATTAGCCAGGGAGGCTCCCTGAACTTCAGTTTCCTCGTTGGTAGACAGCTAACGAGCTGTTACAGCAGTGAACGAGAGTATGCTGTGTAAAGCTCGCTGCAGTCCTTGAACACACATGCCAACAGAGGGCCAGGGCGTTAAGGGGCCTGCCCAGGACCACCAGCAGGCAAGGGGAGCATGGGTCAGGGTCCAGCGTGCTGAGCCCAGCCAGCCTTGCTCAGCAAAGAGGTGCCCCTGGCTTGTTGGTGCCCTCCTGACAGCAGACCCAGCGAGTCTCCACTCCCTCTGCCCAGCTTTCCAAGGTGGAGCACCAGGAGCTCCGGGGGGCAAAGAGCTGGGGGACACTTGGCCTGGGAGTCCCTGGTGCTGCAGCCCATCACCTTGCCCCAAGAGCCTTGGAGGCACAAGGGCATTAAACCTGACTGGCTGTGGGGTTCCAGGTGGCCCCCCACTTTGTTTAATCATGTGCCCTTACAACTGCCTCCCATGTCCATGAGAAACCTGGGAAGGCTGATTTGTAAAAGTTCTTCCATACCACCCAGACCCTTGATACTCTAACCTGGAATCTTAAGGCAGAACAGTTGAGGAAGCAGCCCTCAGTCAGATTTCGCTTCCCAATTTGGTGATGTGGCCCCAACTACACCCAGGGGTCCTCCCAGGGCAAGCCTCCAGCCGCATGCACTTCTGAATCCCCAAAGCTCTTAACACAGAACCTCAATTGAGCTGTGGCTCAATTATGCTCATATTATTAATCACGGACTGTGTTTACATTGCTACTAGTTTCTTTCCACATCTTGTCAATGTAATTTCTAAACATGTTAGCATTACTGTAATGAGATGCAAGTGCTATTCAATTCTCAAAATTTTTTATTTGACATTATTTTATTCATTACACACTTCAGTGCATAATCCACATACTTGTCATTGTTAATAGCTACACTGGGTTCCAGGGTCCTGACGTAGCATGCTTTGTTCAAGCATTCCCTGATTGCTGAGCGTAGGGGTTGCCTCCAGTGTTTGAACACCATAAGTAGTGGCAGCTGTGTCAGCTGGCTTTTCTCCCCTTCACCTGGATATGAGGAGGTGGGATTGGGGGATGGGGGAGGGAGACTCTTCTCTGCTGCATTCTCAGAAAGGCCTAGTCTTCACACTGCTCCCTGGGCTGAGGGTAACAGAACCCACTGCCGGCTGCTTTTGCCACAGACTGGCCAGTATCTTGAGCTGTCATTCGGAGACTTCTTATCTGGCCTGTGGTACCCTAAGCATGAGTAGGGCACTCAGCTGGCGGAAGCCTATAGCTCTTAACTCAGCAGGGCTCCCACATTGAGCTGTTCACCTTGGAGCTGGCCTTTTGGGTACAGTGTCTCTGTCGGGCCATCTCAGCAGGCTCTGATGGGAGACCCCATAGGTAACATCACTTATGTTCCTGGCAGATCATTTTAAAGTTACACCGGGCATCACAGAAATTCTGAGCTGAAAGGTGATCTTTCTGTTTAACTATCTAATCTTTCCATTTTACAGCTGAGGAAATTGGAGGCCAGAGAGGGGAAATGACTCTCCTAGGACCACTCAGCTGTTGTCGGCAGAGCGGGGCCAGGGCCAGGAGGATGTCTCCCACCCAGGCCAGGCTTTGGTGTCATCAGCCTCCCCACTGGATCAGAGTACTCACTGCGGTTAAGATACCAATTCTCCATGAATTCATCTGTAGACTTAACACAATCCCAATCAAAATCACAGCAGGATTCTTTGTATTAATAGATACAGATAAGCAGATTCTAACACTTCTATGGGAGGGTAAAGCCAAAGCAATTTTGAAAAAGAAGAACAAAGTTGGAGACTTACACTACCCGATCCTGTGAAGCTGCAGTAATCAAGACAGTGTGGTATTGACGAAAGGAAGGACAGAAGAAAGAGTCCAGAAATAGACGCACACAGATATGGTCAACTGACTTTTGGTGAAGATACACAGGCAATTCAATGGAGAAAGGACAGTCTTTTCAACAAATGGTGTTGGAACAACTAGACATCCTATACAAAAACAGTAAACTTTGATCTATGCTTCACACCTTATACAAAAGTGAACTGAAACTAGATCATAGAACTAAATGTAAAATGTATAACTATAAAACTCTTAGAAGAAAACATAGGAGAAAATCTTTGTAATTTGGGGTTAGGCAAAGAGTTCTTAGGTCTGACAACCAAAGGATGATCCATAAAAGAAAACAATCAATAAATTGGATTTCATCAAAATTAAACACTTTCATGAAAGACACCTTATATAGAATGGGAAGAAAAGCCACAAATTGGGGGAAAATATTTGCAGATCACATATCAAACAATAAACATATATCCAGAATATAAAAAGAACTCTTAAAACTCAAGAACAGAAACAACCAAATTTTTTAGCTAGACAAGATTTGAAAAGATGCTTCACCAAATAAGATAGATGACAAACAAGTACATGAAACAATGCTGGATGTTATTAGTTATTAAGGAAACGCAGAGTAAAACCAGAATCAGATGCCATCACATACCTACTAGGGTGGCTAAAAATACTGACAATACCAAACGCTGGGAAGCATGTGAAGCAACAGGAACTCTCATATATGGATGGTGGGAATACAAAATGGTACAGCCATTCTGGAAAAGAGTTTGGCTGTTTTTCATAAAGTTAAATATATTTACCATGTAACACAGCAATCCCACTTCTAAGTATTTATAGTAGAGAAGTGAAAACTTATGTTCACACAAAAAGCTGTACACCAACGTGTACAGCAGCATTATTCATAATCCCCGAAATCTGGAAACAACCCAAATGTCCCCCAGTGGATGACTGTGAGATCCACACGATGGGATATTACCGTGCAACACAGAGGAACGAACTGTTGATACAACTTGAATGAATCTCAGACGCACGGTGCTAAGTTAAAGAAGCCAGTCTCAAAATGTTATGTACTACATAATTCCATTTATATGGCATTCTGGAAAAGGCAAAATTACAGGGACCAAAAATAGATCAGTGGTTGCCAGGAGTTTGGGGTGAAGGGAGGGTCTGCTTGCAAAGGAGCGGCAGGAGGAAATTCTTTGTGGTGTTGGAACTGTTCTTTATCTTGTTAGTGGTGGTGGTTACAAGAATCTGTGCGTGTGTTAAAACTCGGAGGACTGCACATCCAAAAAAGTGACTTCTACTTTATGTAAGTTAAAAACACAAAAAGCTGACAAAGTACTTTTGGATCGTTAACTTATCTGAGTCTCCTAACTACCCATTAGTGAATGCACTGGACACTTTGAAGAAGAAACAGATTGCTCATTTGTTTATTAATTTATGAACTATTTATAGGCTCTCTCCCTACAGGCACTGTTCTAGGTACAGGTACAAGGAAAACCCAGGACCTCAGAGCACTCCCATTGCAGTAGGTAATTCTGAGTACTGAGTGCAACTGCCTGTGAGCTCGTAACTTTCCAACTCAACCTCCCTGCTCTGGGGAAAGCCACCCCAGCACTAGGCTGTGGGCTGGGCTGAGGCCAGTCCCGGGACTCTCGAATGCTGCCCCAAGCAGCAGGGAGCCTGGCAACAGGGATCCGGTATCCAGACTGCCCCGGCCACCCCGTGTAGGGGTAGCATTTGGCCTAATCTTTCCAACAGGCAAGGGACCCTCTTGACATGGCTCAAGTTCTCCTGCTGGGTTTCAGGTCAATCCTATTGTGAGTTCTCTTCTTTCTCTAGTGATTACAATCAACCCAAATGTGGAGTAAAGAGGGGCAATGTGTGGGCAAGGGGGGAGTGAACACGCGAGAGAGGGGAGTGTGTAGGCAACAATACTTTAGGCAGGTACCGCCCTCGTCACCGTAACAGGAAACTCTAAATCCTCACAACTGTCTTATAAAACAGGTGTTTCTCCTCTATAGCCAAGTGCCATAATGGAGTCCCAGGAAAGGACTGAACTAGCTTCTACTTCAGGTCTTTGAAGTGGACTCCGGAGCCTGCGCCCTTCCCCACCCCACCCTGCCTCCAGGCTGCATGAGCCACAGGCCCGGGGTTCATGGGCAGGTGGCAGCCAAGCTTTCCCCTGCCCCCCAAGAAGGGTCCTGGCCTCACCCGGGGGCTCCAGCTCCCAGACTACAAGATGGAGTGGAGACAGTGAAGAGGGGCAGAGCCTCACCCAGTCTGGGCTCCGACTTGCGTGGCTTCAGGCAAAGAGCTCGTTCCTTCCCTGCCTCGGTTTCCAGGAACACAAGAGGGGTGAAAGGTAAGTCTCCCTCCTACACTCTCACAATGTGATATGCAATGACCCAAATATCTGCTAAAAGTTGCAAGATGTTCCTGATAAATGTCATTCTGAGTTGGCCTTCCAGCCACCTGACAGCTCTTCAGCATGTGTTTGGGAGCCCTGACCTCCCTGCACGCAGACCCAAATTTGACTGAGTCATCGGGTCAGGGTCACGGAAGGGAGCTGCCGCGGGGAAGTCCCACTGAAGGGAGGCCCACGTCCAAGGGCATGGTGGGCAAAAGGGAAGGGCCTGGGTGCAAAGACTCCATCAGGCCCCAGAGGCAGGGAGGGTGCTGCTGCTTCCCCAGTCTGTGAAGCCTCTGGCTGAGCTCATGACGGCAGCGTCTTCTGAGGCCCGGGGGAAACACGCCTTGCCTCTAGGGCAGAGGGCTCCTTTCTAGGGGAGAGAGAGGGGTTTGGGGTGTAGATAGTCTCAGGGGCAGTGTCTCAAGCACCTACTCTCCTAAGGGAGTCAGAGAACAGGTGACAGTGAATGTCAGGGGGTAGAGAAAGTGGCAGTAAGTGTTGACTGGGAAGGCCTGGTGACCAAAAGCCTGAGACTGGCAGGGGAGGTGACGTCTGGAAGGGGACATGAGGACCCTGCTGAGGTCTGGGGCTCTGGAGCAGTTCTTCACAGTCTGGATTGACCCCAAAAAGCCAGATCACAGCACTAAGGGGCTAGAGGAATCATCATATGGTCCCTGGGTCAGGAGCTGGGTGTGAGGTGAGGGCTTGGTCATGGGAGCTCGGGGAACATGTCTGGTGCTTGCCCGAAAGCAGAACCTCACAGAGCACCTCCAATCAATCTGCCTTGGGTCTGAGCCCCGAGCCCGTATGCCGGGGCCAGGGGCCAGGACTGTTGTCCCAGCCTGCAGAGGTCTAGAGGCCCTGCTGGGGACCTGGAGTGAGGGAGGGAGGAGGTCAGGGAGCCGGTACGACAGGACACAGCCAGCTGAGAGGAAAGCCATGAGTTAGGGACAGTGGGGAGTGAGCGTGACTTTGGGGTCAGACGTTACTAGCTGTATGGCTTGGGCAAGGGCCTACACTTCACTCCCGGTGTCTGGGTTTCCTGTCTGTAGAATGGGGATGAGAAAACCAAACTTGAAAGGTTCTTGTGAGACTTAAATGACAGTAACACACAAAGTGCTTAACATGGTGGGAGAGGGGAGGAAAAGGGGTCTCACTGGTTCCGTTGTCGCCTGCTAAGAAGGAGAGTGAGTGGCGTAGACAAGCGGTTCTCAAACTCAGCTGAGCCTGTCAGTCAACTGGGGGGCTCCCCAAACCAATTTGCTGCCACCCACTCCCGAAATTCCTGAGTCTGCAGCTCTGGGGCGGGTCCTGACATCATTTCTAATAAGTTTCCAGATGCTGTTGCCGGCCTGGGGACCACACCTGGAGAACCCCCAATGTCAGTCCTCATAGCGTGGGTGCTTGAATCAAACACTTCCAAGCAGTGGAAAATTCTGGTTCCACCACTTTCTAGCTCTGGGACCATGAACAGTTTACTTAACTTCATTGTATCTTGGTTCTTCACCTATAAAATGAAAGTAATTGTACGCTAGAGTTGTTGTAGGGTGCTATAAAGACTGAATGAGTTAATAAATGTGTAAAGGGCTTGGAAGAGTATCTAATAAAGTGTAAACTCTCAAAAATGTTAGCTCATAGTATGTGCCAGGCCCTTTTAAAATACATTATCTTTGTTGTCAAAAGGCCGTCAGAGGTTCATATGACTGTCTCCATCTTACAGATGAGGAAATGTAAGCTCAGAAAGATGAGGCACTCCGTGCAACTAGTAAGAACCCGAGCTAGCATCTAAACCCAGGCATTCCAGCTCCATGCTTAGGGCCAGCACAAATCAGGTCTTACTGCTCCTTCTCTTCCCCTTTCTTTAAACTTCAAGCCCGAGAGTGGACAATGGGCCCCTAAGGCTGGATGAAGACGTGGGCTGCGGAGAGTGGGCGGGGCCCAGGGCCTGGAGGAGGCCGTGGACGATGCTTGCCTGGGAACCTGGCGCAGGAGTGAGCCAGGATGCACAGAGTGGGCCCTTGCGTGTTGAGAGGGCAGATACGCGGGTGACTCAACGTTTTGCCCACACATTCCCTCTCTTCTCTTGGCTGCCTTAGCTGATTGAAGTCATCAGCAAATGATGTGGCAGGTGCAAACGAGTCACCCGCTGATGGCTAACACAGTCCTGGAGGACACCCCTCCTCCTGGCCTAATATGGACAGAAACTCCAGCCGCTGCTCTGCAGCTGCAGCAAACACTCCGACCCTTGGAGGATGAGTCGGAGCAGCCCACTCGGCCACACGGGCTGCAGTGTTCCACAGGAGCAAGGCTCTTGGCAGCTGGCCCCTCCGTGGTAGGTGGGGGGTCTGTGTCACCCCAGCCCTAATTGCAGTCAGCTGCCCTGCTCTAAATGCTTGTGAACAAGGGCGAGGCTGTGTGCGTGGCCAGCCCAACTCCTCACAGCTGCCGGAGAGAAAACTCTGACCCGTATTTGGCATTCAATGGGTTTGTAAATTGATGTATTTGCAGCCTGAATTCCAGACTCTTCTGTCCCCATGTGTCCCTTACACTGTCTGGGTTCACCATGTCCAACCCTCCTTTCAGTAGCCTCTTCCCTCAAAGTTTGCTCTTTCTCCTGTGCCCACTGTCTCAGTTGGTGGTAGCAGCCACTAAGCGCCCAAGCCAGAAGCTCTGAGAGGACCCAGGATGCACTTTTCATTTTTCTAAAGTAGTTTTAGGCTTACAGAAAATTGAAAAGAAAGTACAAATAGCTCCCATATACTTCCTCCCTTTAGTGTCCCTTATTATCAATGTCTTGTATTAGTTTGGTATGTTTAGTGTTGGTTACAATTGATGAACCAATATGGGTACATTAATATTAACCAATGTCTGTATTAACATCAGGACTCACTCGTTGTGCTGTGTATTCCATAGGTTTTGACAAATGCATTCTATATGATATTAGAATGGTGGATACATGATGCCAAGATGCACATTTTAATGCAAAGTTTATTCCTAAAGCAGATAGTGGCCTTGTGGTGGGGGACACACAGAGTGTTCCCCGAGAAGGAGAGCTCTCAGGACCCCTTGAGCAGCACCTGGCCATCCTTGTCCCCCTTTCCCCAGGAATATCTACTACCCCTGGATGGTTTCTCGTTGGTCCTGGCCTTGACCTGCCTCTGTCAGAAGAGAGCTGCCTGTGGTCTGCAGCTTGACTCTGATTTAAATGCCATGCTGGGGGAGTGACCTCTCACAGAGATGTGGGGCTAGATGAATTAGATCAGCTGGGAGTCTTTCTTGTTGACCACAGCAGCTGCAATTCATTCTTAGGTCTCACTCCTTGCCAATTTTACCTATTCATTGACTTAGTTTCTCCAGCATGGTCTCAGTCACCAGCCCCAGGTGGTTGCAAAAAGTGGGAAGGCAGAAGTGACTTGGGACAGACGGGGTCCTAAAAAGAGCCTGCAGTCTGATTTCCATCCAGGCCTGCTGACCTCCCTTGCAGGTTGGCTAAGAGGAAGGAGCACTTCCCCCCACCTCCTCCTCCTGCAAGGCCCCCAGCTGTGTGTGTGTTGTGGGAGGGGGATAGGGTGAGAGATGAGGGTAGAAAGAGAAAGAACACGAGAAATGAAAGAATTCGGCCATGTTCCTGCTCCTCATCCTCACACAACTGAAGGCTTGGGTTAGCCTTTCCATTCTTAAGTGCTGAAACAGTTAACTTCACAAGGAACAATGGAATGATTTGGAAGGCTTCCACTTGTTACAGGGTAATTTATCCAGGCCAAAAGAATGCATTGTTCAAATTTCTTAGCCTTCTTTTTTCTCTTAAGTGATGTGGGCTATTAAAATGTTTCCTCCAAAAAAGCCTTTTAAAAATTCTATGAAAGTAGCCACATTTCAATCATAATGAGATTGAGATATGTATTTTGTGTGCTGCTGAATATAATGTAGAGGCAGGGTTGCCTATGTCATGAACATTCTAGACCCATCCCCAGGAAAATGCACTTTGATTAGAAACATCAAATTTGCATCCCTGGTGGGTCTTGGATCTTCACAGCCCATGTAGAGATGGCCATTAGGATCACAAACCAAGAACAGCTGAGTGACCTTGAGCCAATCCCAGCTCAGGGTCTCAGGTTTCTCATCTGTGAAATGTGGAGCTTAGACTACAAGATCAATCAAGGTCTCTGCTAACTTTCATATTCTGATTCCCCATTTGTGCTAGGGAGTGTGTGTGAAGTGACTGAATTTAATAAATAATGAAATTACTAAGCTGTGTCTGTTGTTCTGTAACCCAACTCTGCCTTAGAAGTCCCTAACAACACCTCTTACCCGGCACGTCCATGGGTTTTAACCCCTCTGTGACATCGTCCTCTCTGGAAGGGGATGGTCTTCCCTAGAGACACCCAACTTCCCCTTAACAACATTTTATATAAATACTGTAGGAAAAATGTTGTGTTTCATTGGAAAACTACACATCCTTTACAGCACAGCCTTCGGGTTATCAGATTCTACAGTTCATTGTCTTTGAGCTATTTTGCAACGCTCTATAAATTGTAAGTAACTGATAAACATGTAAATTCTAGGGATTTAATTGACTCACTCCCACTTTGGAAAAAACCAGTTTTATCACCATTTGCAATTCATCTCAATGTTCCTTTACTCAATATAAACGTGTACGTTTTTGACTTTTCCTTTGAACATCTGCCTGGTTCCTTGGTATCAAGAGTAAATAAATTGTTTAATGGGCACATTTTTGTATGTGTACGTGAATCATGATTTTATCTTTTTCTGAAAAATATCTTTTAATAAGAGAGTGTCTCTTCCTACTCTTGTAAGAGACTGTGGCTATTTTTTAGCTCATCATTTGAATTTTGTTTTACTTGATCCCTCTCCTGTCCTCCCCAGTTGCCCCCCTCACCTCCCTCCCACAACACCCCACTTGTTGTTCCTCCTAGATTCCTCTGTTCTTTTACCCAGACTTGTGCAAAATCAGGCTTGAACATATCCAGGCACTGCTGGAAACCAAATGTTTTGAAGTTTGTTATGTTGGAAATTTCAGCTTCAGTGCTTAAGAAATACAGCCTGGGCATGTTTTGGTATTTAGGATCATTTAAGAGCTGCCTATTTAGTGCCAGGAGGCAGAGACCATAGTTAGCATTTCCTAGCTTTGGAAGGCAGACTTAGGGCCTGCAACTTTTCAGATAGTTTATATTCCATTCATTGTGCAAATAATTTAACCCTTTGCTTCAGATTATTTTTTCCCCTTAACACAGAAGGGCTTTAGTACTGAGGCAGATCTCTGTTCCCTTCAGTTAATGTTTTTGTTTTTTGTTTGTTTTTTAAAGGCTTTAAGAACTACAACAAACACCAAGAGTGGCTTTGCCAATATATTTAGGCTGACTTATTTCAATGTGCATGTATGTGTGAAACACACACAGAAAATAGAGGAAATGAGAGAATGCCCCAACAACTTGCAGAGTGTATGAACTGTGATATTATGTACATAATTTCCTTTTTCTTCAGCTGTCAGGTTTGAACATTTTTTATCCCAAGGGAAACAATAGCCACTTGACCAAGTTCATGGCTTTCCCGGGCCCCTGGCAGGGTGGGAGGCCCTCTTTTACTTGGACAAGCTAATGGGAGACACTTAGTTTACTCTTGGTCAAATTCACAGCCGGGGAAGGTAGGAGAGAGAGGAAGTAAATGAGTCTCACTTGCTGAACTTTCCTTTTTGTGTTTTGGTTTTTAAACTTAACTCTTTGTTCACCGTGATGTGGACAAAGTGCATTTTTACTTCAAAAGTCATGGTTCCAACTGTACACTTAATTAATGTTCTTGGATCTCCTGCCAGAAAACATGTTGCTGCATCAAAGAAAGGGGAAAATTATATGGTATGCAGCTTATGGAGGAACATTTTCTTCTGAAAATGAGATGGAGGATGAGTCACAGATTGAGTCTAAGCATAGACTCTGGGCCTAGAGGAAATTTCTCTGGATAGCTCAGTGAGAACTGGGGAGGCCATTCCAACGTTTTGTGAATGAAATTCTTCATTAACATTTTTTCATTAGAGAGAGAAAGCCTTGATCCTAGACTAATATAATTGAAGCACTTGAGGATATGAATGTAATTTCAAGGCAGCACGTCACACTATGAAAACACAGTGATATCAAAGACTCTAATTTGCCAAGCCCAATAGGGCACCAAATAGTACACTTATACAGAGAAATTTTTTTCCTTAAACAGAAGAAAGTCTGGGATGTCATGGGCAGGAGAAATCATGGGTGCTCAGGATCCTGAATAGGACACTGACATCCCTTTGAGGTAGCAGATGCCCGAAGGGGAAGTGCTCGGTTGTATAGTCCTCACTCTGTCTCTTCCTGCCATCTGCCCCCTGGTACTGACAGAGAGACCCACAAAGGGGTGATTAGACATTCCTGGCCTTCAGCAACCTGACTAATGGCTTCATGTGAGATCTCATGTCCTTGGAACCCACCAGAAGCCCAAGTGGGAAACCTCAGCTCATTTCCAAATTATCCTTCTCCCTCTTAGCGTGTCAACACCAGAGCCATTGATTCCAACCCTCAGGTTTCAGACCCCCACAGTGGCTGCTGCCTGAGCTCCACTCTTTGTCACTACTTGGGCTGGATAAACAGTGAGCTCTGTGTTGGGTCTCTCTCTGCCCTGCCCATCTCTTCCATCTAACTTTTTCATGCGGCCAGAGTGGTTTTCTTAAATGCAAATTCTATCCTGTCTCTCTCTTGCTTAAAAATCATCGATGGCACCTCACTGCCTGAACTGGTAATGGGAAAATTGTCCTAGATTAAAGGTTGCTTTGACCTATTTAAAAAGCTTGAAAGCAAATCTTGAAAGATCAAACTGTTTTCAAGTAGCTTAATTGAGTCCCAGAATAAAACTCAAAAGTATTTAAGAGAAAAAAAAATCAGCATTTAACAATTATCTGGCATCCAATTAAAAAGTAGCAGGCATCAAAGAATCAAGAAAATAAATTTTATAATGAGGAGAAAAATCAATAGGAACAGATACAGAAATGACACAGGTGATAGAAATAGTAGACAATATATATACTCCATATGTTCAAGAAAATAGGGGAAAGCATGAGCATATTAAGAAGAGACCTGATAAATATTAAAAAATAAAAAGACCCTAATCAAACTTCTAGAGATTTGCAAAAAACAAGAACCTTCAATGTCTGAGGTGAAAAAACACACTAGATGGGAATAAAAATAGATTGGGCACTGCAGACTGAAGGGAAAAAGTAAACAAACAGAGCATCAGTGAGCTGTAGGACAACTCCAAGCAACCTAATATATAAATAATTGCAGTCCCACAAAGTGAATAGACATAGAGCAAAGAAATAGCAACTGAAAAGATATCCTAATTTGATAAAAGTATCCAGGAAGCTCAATGGACCCCAAGCACAAGAAACATGAATAAAACTACACCAATGTTCATAAGCAAATTGCTTGAAAACAAAGATAAGGAGAAAAATCTTAAAAGCATCCAGAAAAAGGGCATCAAGAACAAAGAGAATGACAGCAGACTTATTGCTAGAAACAATGCAGTCTGAAAGACAGTTCACTAACGTCTTTAAGGAACTGAAAGAAAACACCACGAACCTAGAATTCTATAGATAGCAAAAGTATCTTGCAAAAATGAAGGCAAAGGAATGAGGAGATTGTAAATAGCAAACATGTGGTAAGTATAAAGGAACTCATAAATGTATTTTTAAATGCCTTTAAAAGGTAGTTGGTTGTTAAAAGCAACAATAATAACAATGTATTGTGAGGTTTATATTATATTTACAAGTTAAATGTTTGACAAGAGTGGCACAAAGCCAGAAAGGAAGGGTGTAAGTGAAAGTATACTGTAAGGTTCTTGTGTTACATGTGAATTGTCATACCATCACTTGAAAGTAGATTATGATAAATTAAACAGGTATACTATAAACTCTAAAGCAAACAACCAAAACAAGACAAACAGATATAATTAATAAGCCAGTAAAAGAGATAAAATGGAATTATAAAAAATAATTTAACTCAAAAGAAAATGAAAATAGAAAAAACAGGAAATGAAAACAGGTAAGACAAATGGCAAACAAAGGACAAGATGGTGAATTTAACACTAATCATATCAATAATCACATTAAATGTAAATTGTGTAAATATTCCATTTAAAAGGCAGAGATTGTCAGACTGGATTTTAAAGAAGGCAAGCTCTATATCCTGTCCCTCAGAAACCAAATTGAAATATGAAGACACAAAAAGGTTAAATAAAAAATGATGGGAATAGAAGTCATGATCACACTAATCAGAAAAGCCCCTAGTCCTGCAATGGGGAATAGTAAGCAATCAAGTGGTTGGGAGGCGATGAACTGAGGAAGACGTCAGAAGTGTCCCTCCCACATCATTCCTTGCTGTGGAGATGGAGTCTCCTTCTTCTATGCACTGCCAAAGAGTGGAGCACAGCAGTCCCCAACACTCACTGTGACTGAGTTCTGTGGGGGCAAACAATGGAAACAGTGGAGGAGAGAAGACATCCTGGTGAAATACCATCTTTGTCTTCATGTCACAGCAGGACAGGCTGCTAGAAGGTGCCCACAGCACTCTCTGAGGTTCAAATGACCAGAAAAGGGGCCAGGTCAGTATGGCTCCCAAGCCAGGGGGGACATGGGAGCTGAGCACAGGGCCGGGGCCCCATGAGTGAATAGTATGTTGGTATTATTGTTTATTCATCAAACCCCTAAAAAATGCTGTTGTGTGCAGAATGCTAGCAAGTTGGAGTATGGGACCATCCAGAAGATATCCATTTTCCTCAGGTCCTGGGTGTAAACTCAGGCCCCGTGGAGTGCAATTGTCTACTTTATTCAAACAGAAACAGTCCTTCCCACACTAAAGTGTAGCCACTCATGAAGAGCCAAAATCTACCTCCCTGGAACTTCCTGCCATGGTTTGTGTCAGCAGGAACCACCACCATTGTAGCGATGAGGGAGCTTCCATGGTGCTTGCTGGTGAGCACATGTGTGGAGTCAGGCCAATGGGGAAGCAGGACAGTCAGCCACCACACGGATGACTTCAGGCTGACAGAGAAGAGTTGGACCAAGGAAGCTCTACTGGGCCCAGGCTAACAAGAGGCCCCATGGGAAAGTCCTTTCTCTGGGGAGGAACACAAGGGCTAGAACTTTCCATTCTGGAGAGCAAAGAGCTCCGGACCTAGAGTAGTATTTTGAAATGTTCAGTTGTTTTAGGCAATGTTTCTACAGAACTGGATTTCAGGGTCCTACATCACAGAAGCTTTCCTAAAACCCCCCAAACCTGATAAAGCCTGGAAATCTCCATGTAGGTGACTAATGGTGAGACCCAAGAGCATCAGGGATGTAACCAGTGGGCAGGGATGTGTAGGTCAAGGACAGAGAGGCTCCATAGCACCGTTTCTTCCAGAAAAGAGCAATTACCTGACAGGCCACAAGACAAGTACCCTAAAGTTGCCTGAAAGCCCCAGCTCCACCCAGACTAATGCCACAGCCACCAAACAGACCCTGTCTTGAGCCTCCATTTTCTCAGTTCTACCCTCCCCCCAGCTGTGAGTGTTATCTTCCTACAGATCACAACTCCTTCTTATCATAGAACAAAGCCCATATTCTTCAGCCTGGAGTTCTCCATTGATCTTTATTTTTTCCCTTAACATAAATGAAGTGCATTCATATCTGTTTCCATATCTGTTTCCCCACCGGGCATGCCTTAGCCTGGGTTCCCCGAGGCACAAGTTGATAGCTACTGCTTTATTAAGGTGTACGATTCTTGGGAAGCAAGAGTAAAGGAAGACGGAGTGAGACAGGAAGCCAGGAGAGGCAATATGAGGAGTGCTCCTGGGCTGAGTCTGCCATCACTTATGTTGAATAAGCCTATTGCTTGAAATTGTGGGGCCATCTCCCAGGAGGCTGTATGAACCTCTGATCTCAGGACAGTCTGTCCAGGGGAGATGAGAGGGGCAGAATATGTCCACTGTTTCCATTGGTCACAATTCTGCCAACCTCACCCTTTGAGGTTGTGGATACGAGGCCCAGCAATGGTATCTCACACCCCAAAGATATCAGGGAACCCTAGGGGCAGGAAGGGGAGGTGTGCAGTGCGGGGATGAGGTGAGGGGTTTGTCAGGTCACACCCGCTAGGAGCTGGGCAGATCTGCTGCTGAGTTGGTCACCCAGAAGCAGCAGGGTCACAACCAGTAGCCAAAGGCCCCAGAGATGGAGAGGCTGAGTGGGTCTGGGTGGCCCATGAGAGATGTGTCACCTATTCTTCAGGTCTGTGTCCTCCACATGCAGTGGTGCAATGGACAGGAATTCAATTTGTTTCCATGATAGGGCAGGGTTCTACAATAGGGCAATTTGTGTAACTAACATGCTTGGCCTGCTACTTAGGAATGCTCAGTAAACATCAGTTGCTACTATTACTATTATCACCCACAATGCCAACCCTGTTCGATCTCTCTAACCTGGAGATGAGGTTTCTTGCCCACCCCTGGTGCTATTGCAAACACATGGCAGGAGGTCCTATTCCAAAAGCTGTTCCCACCCCACCCCACCCCATACCACCCGTGTCATTCTGGCAGTGGAGTTGGTCAGGGGAAGAGAAAGTGGGCCCGAGGGCAGGGGGGGGCTCCCCGAGGGGACCCCAGCTGCCTTCCCCAGATGGCTTCCTCCACCCTGCCCGGCCTGCTTCTGCTTCTCTCCACTTGGTCAGCAGACGGGAACCCACACAACGGGCCTCCCACCCAGCTGCCCCATGGGGTACAGGAGCAGCTCTGAGGGTGTGGGCTCCTCCTCAGGCTGTGAGACTCAAGAAAGAGAAGGAGCTGCTGGCCAGGTGAGCAGTCAGCCTGCGTCAGGTGTGGAAAATGCCAGGCGCTCCCGTTTGGGGGCAGCTGGAGTCTGCCATGAAGCATCTCTCCCTTGTGGGGTCAGCCCTGGTGAAGACCCTCTGCCTCACTTCAGCCTGGCCTTGGTCTCTACTGCCACCCTTGGTCTGGAACGAAGGCCTGCTGACTTACGAACAATTCAATGGTTCCAAATTGGGACCTGAACGCAGAGTCAGACTCCCCCAGGAAAACAGCTTGACGGTAATAGCGGAAGGGTGTCCAGGGCTGGGACTTCACCTGCCTCCCACTCCCTACTGCCCCAGGAGCAAAGAGTCCCACGGCTTTTCCCGCTCCAGAAGCTCACTCAAGCCTGCATGGAATAACTGCCCCAGACCTGTCTGGAGAGGACCAAAAGGAAATCTCAGGCCAGAGAAGGTGCAGCACAGGAGTTGTGTGGGACCCAAGAGTGAGCACATATGTTGTGGGGCAATCTGTACACACGTTCGTTACTTTGGAGTTACAATGAAATAATGAAATACTCACTAGCGCATTTATTTGGTCATTCATCCAGCAAATAAGTTAGCAACTCTGGAAGAAAGGGAAGATTACTTCCAGCTGCAGCAGGAAGGCGGCCCACAAACAAGGAACTAAGAAACCAAAAGAAGGAACATGCTATCAGCTTTCAGAGAGGGAGAAATGACCTCCGCCAGAGGGAACCAGGGAGAAATTGTAAAGAAGGGCTTTTTAAACTAGGACTTGAAGGATAAGTAGGAGTTTGACAAGGGGAGAAGTAGACAGCATTGGTGCATTCCAGGGAGAAAGAAATATATGCCAAGCTATGGGGCATAAGGAACATGTGTTCGTTCATTATCATTCCATAAAATTTTATTAAACACCTGCTAGGTAATTGGGTTGGGTGCCAGGAATGCAGAAAAGAGTAAGTAGACATGATCCTCCTCTCTTTCTAGTGGAAAAACAGAAATCACACAGATAACTGTATATTTACAATTGTGCCAAGTCCATGGAGGGAAAGAAGTAGGAGCTGTGGGAGCATGAATGGGGTGACAGCCCATTTGATCTGGGGATCAGGAAAGTTCTGCTTGAGGAGGAGATGGCTAAGCCGACTCCCGAAGGGCGGGCGGGATCAGTCAGGCGAGGCATTCCGGGAATGGGGAACAGCATGTGTGATGGTCTGAAGTAGCAGGAGCAAGGAGTCCAGGACGACTGACATAGGCCAGAATGCAGAGTGCCCAGGCTTGCAGCAGGCAAGCAGAGGGAGGTGGCGGAGGACCGGAAGGTTTTGACCTTTATTCTAAGAGCAAGGGGAGCCATGCAATGAGGTTGGCCTTGTGAAGACCCCTCTGGCTGTGTGTGGAAATGGAGTGGAGCAATAATGGATGTGAGGAGACCAGTTAGACGAGCAATTCTCAATTCCAGCTGCAGGCTGGAATTACCTGGGAAGCTTTTAATGAGGATGATTGGAGCCTACTCCCAGAGATTCTGTTTTACTTGGTTTGGGATGAGGCTTGGGTATTGGTAATTTTTTCAAGTTCTGCAACTGATTTAAATGTATATCCAGGGCTGAGAACCCTTGAGTTAGAAGGATGTTGCTTCAAAGAAGAAGAAGAAGAAAAAGGAGGAGGAGGCGGAAGAGAAGAAGAATGATATTGCTCTACTCCAGGTGGTAGAAGATGGTAGCTTGGTCTAGAGAAGTGATGGAGATGGAGAGCAAATGAGGGACACTTTGGGAGGCAGAATGGATAGTAGTAATTAAGAACTGCCAGATTTTTGGCTTGGGCAGCTCAATGAAAAATGAAACACTGGAGAAATACCTATTGTGGGGTGCATAACATGAATTCAAATTTGGCCATGTTGAGTCTAAGGGACCACGTGGATAGCAGGCAGTTGGATATATAAATCTGGAGCTTGGAGAATTCTGGATCAGGGGTGTAAATTTGAGAGTCACAGATACAGGGATAGTGTTTCAGACGTGGATGGAATTGCCTAGCAAAAGGAGAGTGGGGGAGGGGCGGGTGTGAGGGGTGGGAGAGCAGACGAGGGACTAGGACTGAGCACGAGGGAACCCAGCATGGGAGGCTGAATAGTGGAGAGGACTTGGCAACAGAGTCTATGAAGGAGAGGCTGGGGAGAGTCTTGAAACCCAGGGCAGCCAACATTTCAAATGCCCCTGAATGTCAGAAAAGGTGAGGTCTGGACAATGTTTATTTGACTTAGCAACTTCTAGGTCACTGGTGACTTTGAAGAGAAAGATTTTGGTGGAGCGGTTAGGGCAAAAGCCAGAATGGAGTGAACAGGGCAGGAGGAAATACCGAGGACGCCTCAGGAGTCTGGTGTAATGGGAAGGGAGAGGGCGGCAGTTGCTGAAGGGGATGGATGGTGGGATCACAGAAACGTTGGTTAAGAAGGGAGGGATCTGGGTGGCTTGAAACGCTGTTGTGGGGAGAGGAGGGGATGAAGACACAGAAGAAAGAAGGGGTCATTGGAAATGTAGGGGGATGGGAGGGGATCTCATTTCTGGAGGAGAGATTGGGATCAGTTTTAAGGACTTGTTCTCTATTGCAATGGAGGGAGGGATGAGTAGCTGGGTGGTGAAGTGGATAACTTTGTCCCTGTAGAAGCGAGAAGTTAAGGAACTGCCCATCTGATGGCTTCCATACTCTTGGAGAGGTCATCTCCCAGGAGTGAGGGGAGTGTGTCTGCCTGGCAGGGGTGTCTGAGGGTGGGCCGTCAGAGGGTTTGAAATTTAAAGAGAGTTGGTGTGATCTGTAGTTTTTGTTGGGGAGAGATGAAGAATGTGGTGGCCAGAGAAACACCAGAGAATGTAAGACTGGACCACAGACCTATAGAAAATGCTGATCAAGGATTTATAGCAGGCTGGGCGGGTGGCTCACGCCTGTAATGCTAGCACTCTGGGAGGCTGAGGTGGGAGGATCACTCGAGGTCAGGAGTTCGAGACCAGACTGAGCAAGAGTGAGACCCCGCCTCTACAAAAAAATAGAAAGAAATTAACCAGACAACTAAAAATATATAGAAAAAATTAGCCGGGCATGGTGGCGCGTGCTTGTAGTCCCAGCTACTCGGGAGGCTGAGGCAGAAGGATTGCTTGAGTCCAGGAGTTTGAGGTTGCTGTGAGCTAGGCTGACGCCACGGTACTCTAGCCCAGGCAACAGAGTGAGACTCTGTCTCAAAAAAAAAAAAAAAAAAAAAACAAAAAAGAATTTATAGCAGCATTAAACTCTGGAGTGATTTTCTGAAACTTGGTGAGACTGTATTGTATTAATTACTTACAGCTGTATAGCAAATTATCCCAAAACTTATTAAAGGAAAAATGTTTATCATCTCAGTTTTGGGTCAGGAATTTGGGCACAGCTTAGCTGGGTACCTCTGCTTCAGAGCCTACCGCAAGGCTGCACTCAGGGTATCAGCCGGGGCTAGATTTCATCTGAGGGCTCAGCTTGGGGAAGATCACTTGCACGCTCACCCATGTTGCTGGTGGCAGGATTCGGTTTCTCACAGGCTATTGGGCTGAGGGCTCAGCTCCTCACTGGCTTTTGAGCTGAGGTTTCTTTGAGTTCCTTGCCATGTGTGCCTCTCTATAGAGCAGCTCCCAACTCTGCAGCAGGCTTCCCTCAGAGCAAGGGAGAGGGAGGAAGGGTGCTCAGGATGGAAGCCACAGTCTCTTTTTAACCTTCAGTCAGAATTGCTCTTCTGTTGTTTTTGCCTCACTGACGTAGTAGAAGCAAAGCACCTGGCTCAGTGACTCCCAACAGCTCACACAAGGACCCGAATACCAGCAGGTGGAGATCCTTGGGGCTGTCTCAGGCTGCCTGCCACGCCCCGTGGAGCATGCATTCTAGGAGACCAGGCTGGAGAGGAGTTGCAGTCAGGTCATAGAGAGCCATGTATGCCAAACTGAGGGATTTGAGTTTCATCCCATCCACTATTTGAAGTCACAGGTGATTTTAAATGGTTCACTCTGGGTACAAGGTAGATGATGGTTTGGTTAGCGAGAGAGAGAAGGTATGGGGAAAAGAGTGGCAATGGTTTGAGAGAGGATGGTGACCGAAACTGGATTCTGAGAGTGTTGGTGGGGAGGGAAAAAATGGATTTAGCAGACAGCTGAGCATATTACAGGTTTCTTAGCCAGCCCTCCTGGCTGTGGCCGGAGGGGCCACTGTTGATGACGGACTGAGCTGGCGCCGTGGGTGTTTTAAATGTGGGAAGGAAGGACAGTGACAGGGTGGAGGCCCCACAGTGTGAGGTGGTAGCTGTTCTCCTCCCTGTGACCTGAGTGTGCACAGAGGTGGGGGAACCTCTGAGAGAGCAGGTGGGCTTGAAGGTGGGCTGAGTCGTTCAGAGAAGGCGGGGACTTTCGCAGGGCAAAGGAGCTTTAGAAAAAAACTGCAGGTTTTTGAGAGACCAATGACGAGGGGTTGATTCAGAGTAACCCACTCAACAGGAAAACTTGAGGCATAAGAGAAGGCGGAAACAGGAAGGAGAAAGCTGTTGGTGGAACCCAGTCTGGGCCGACTGAGGTGGAGGCCGAGCCGCAAGCTGAGTGGCAGGGGCTCCCAGGCCGGGGAGGCCAGCTAGCTCAGCCTCGGGCTGTGGCGGAGGCAGACTGGTCACAGGTGGTCAGAATCACTTGCATTTATGTGGCATTGACAACGGGCAGAACACGGCCACAGAGGTTCTGTTGCTGTAACTTCATAACAGTGTGGAGAGGCAGGCAGGGCGGGATGGGACCCGAGATCTGCCGTCCTCAGCAGGGAACACAGGAGACTGTTGGATGTTATGACAAGGAATCAACCCACAGGGCCACAATAGTGACTCACCTCAGCCAGGCAGGCTCCAGCCTCAGGACCTTTGCACATGCGGTTTTCTCTCTCTGCAGTGCACCTCTCAGATACCCACACCGCTCATTCTCTCACACTCGTCAGGTCTATGCTAAAATATAACCTTCTCCAGGAGACCTCCTCTGACCACCCAATCTAGAAATCACTTCCCTACCCTATTTGGCATTTTTTATCCTCTGTTTTATTTTTTTTCCATTACGTATGACCATCAGGCCCACTATACAATTTGTTATTTATTTATATATATGTTTTTATTGTCTCTCTCCCCCATAGAAATGTAAGCTCCATGAAAGCAGGGGGTTTTGACTCTTTTGTGCACTTTGTTTCCCCAGTGCTTGAGCACAGAGTAGGTGCTCAGTGAAGATTTGCTGAATGAACTAATTAATAAGTGAAATACATCTCCTCTCCCCAGATGCCCTCTTCCTGCAGGAGTGAATGTAAAAGGACTATGCCCTGTGAAGTGGGTGGGGGCAGAGTGGCGTGGGGAGGAGGTGAGTGGGGTCCCCTGAAGGGACGCAGCTAGAAGAAGGATTCTGGATCCAGAGGTAGACCTGTGGAAGAGAAATCTTTCCTGCCCGGGGCCTTACGGGCTGGCAGTTAGCTAATGGTTTGGGAATGAATACAAACAGCACTTTCTAGATAAAATAAGAAAAACTGCAGATGCGGCAATTACAGAGTGGTGTAAGTGTTGTCAGCGTGGCTGCCATGGCATGGGGGTCACTGTGGTCTCCCCAGGGACACCCCATGGGCAAACAGCCTATGACTAAAACTGGCTTCCCTCCTCCTGACCCTTTCCTTTAGTGACAGAAAGTGTGCCACCAAGTGAGGAACTTGTGGCCGAGATGTTATTGCCCAGTGTGCCAAGAGGAACAGGCAGACTCAGGCCGGGCTGGGCCCAGGGTGAGGCAAGCCAGGTGCCTCGGCCACAGAATTTAAGGAGGCACGCACTCTGGGGTTCGTGAGCATGCAGGCTCAGTGCTTGCAGGAACCTGAGAATGAAAGCCTCCTTAAATCCTGTGCCCTGGGCTCTTAGTAGGGGGCTCGCTCTCAAGCCAGGGACCCCTATGCCCATAGCGAAAGGAATAAACAAAACGTGGTATATACATGCAATGGAATATTACTCAGCCATAGAAAGGAATGAAATTCTCATACATGCTACAATATAAATGAACTCAAGCACATTGTGCTAAATGAAATAAACCATACACACCAGGAAAGCCATTGTGTGATTTCACTTACATGAGTTACCTAGAATAGGCGAGTTCATAGAGCAGGGCGTGTAAGAGTCTGTGTAGGGACAGAAAGTAATTGAGTTTCTGTTTGGGATGATGAAAAAGTCCTGGATCTGGATAGAGGTGATGGTTGCACAATGTTCTGAATATACTTAATGCCACTGGATTGTACACTTAAAAATAATCAAAATGGTAAGTTTTATGTATATTTTCCACAATGAAAAAGACAATAGTATAGCTACACAAGTAGTGTAAACAGGGTAAAAGGCAGACAAGTGTAAGAACTCGTTATTGGTAATTACTGTATTGCTGTGGTGAACAGGTGTTCCAAAGTTCACAGAAGGGCAGGCACATAAAATTGCTGTGTAAACACAGCCTTCTCCAGCCCAGACCTGTCGCTCACCGCCCACTGCAGCCTGTTGATCTGATGGCCAAGTCGATGGATGGACAGTGGCCAAGATTCTCGAAGCTCTGGGCAGCACAGAGCGTCCACTTTCATCCTGGGAACCTGTCAGTCCTTGCTGTCTGACAGCCGTCCCTTTGGGGGACCAGGGGTTGTGGTCTTGGCCAAGAAACCTAAGATAGTCCTGGTGTTGGCAGCACACGGAGCAAAAGGCCGAGTTACCCACCAGGCCCTGACAGTGGGCACTTCTTGCTGAGGTTGGCCTGCTCCGATTTCCTGGTTTGGAAAGAATGTCTCTCAATGAGCTGAGAGAGGAGCTCTGGGAGCGTTGTGACCTGGGACAAGGACCCACAGGTCTCAGTGCCTGAGCTGCTTCTCTTTCCACCGAGCAAACCCTACTTTCAAAGATGGCGTCTTAAAAACATATAGAAGGGGAGAAGTGGTAGGAGGGATTCCTGGGACCAAGGGACACTTCACAAATTCACCACAGGGTTTCTTCAGATAACAAGTCTGTCCGGTACAATTTGGGTTCTAGGGATACCCCGCCTCTCAGGAGAGCCTGTGAAGTCCCTGGAATTTGTAAGCAATTTGTAGGCATTTATGGGGAGGAAGGGGGTGCATGATCTCTCAGATGCTTTAAAACCACTGTTCCTATGAATTTAAGACATGATCTTAGAGATTAGCATTTAACTTATACCCAGTTTTCGGGAGCTCATGGATTGCTTGAAACCATGTCTTGGAACATACCCAACTTGTGGCAGAAAAGGTGCGATGCCTCAGTGGTAGGGGGCACTGCTGAATCCTCCTACCTCTTCTCCTAAGTGTATTGATTCGTTTTTAAACAAGCGAACTTCGACAGTGGAGCTGCTATTTCACATCTGTGCAAAACCGCTGGCCCCAAGTGACAGCAAAGTATCCTTGTTGACAGTGATTCCTCCTGATTCAGCTGGGCTTTGGGACGTGTGTAAACGACACACCCAAGTCACCAGTTCAGAACCGAGTGCTGAATAACTGGCCAGAAAGGAACGACCCTCCAGTCCCCGCTGCCCCCGTTAGGAGCTTGCTGTGCTCTGTCGTAAGCTCCCAGCAGAGCTTTTGGCCAGGCCAGCAGCTCTCGTGGCCCCGCGCTTCTCAGTGCAGGGCAGGGACGTGGCAAGGAGAAGGATCATAATGACCGGTAATTTAAAGGCTCTGAAGAGTGACTCAGACATTCCACTGGGACTTTTATTTTTTTTCTTTTTGTTGATGTGTGAGATGTAACTGTAGTCATTTTTTCCAACGAGTTGATAAACAGTGATTATCCATGGCAGCTTGTGAGCTGGGACCATTGAGAACCAGTCTGTGTGCTGGTGTTTTTCTCTCTCCCACCCCCAACACCTAAGATAACTTCCCCAATCCTGAAGTTGGAAGTTTCTTGATCCCAGGAATTTAGCAAATGTGCAGGCTGCAAGTGGTCAGAGAAGGCTGTCTGGGAGGGGTGGCTGTCTAGAGGTTGGAAGTTGTGAGCTCTGGTCCCCAGCCCCACCCCACACTCCTTTGCTACCTGGGATGAAGCAGAGAAGTGACTTGTTTGGCATCATAAAGACAGTCATCAAGAAAGGGACGGAAGACAATATTTGGTGAGCACTTTCTATGGCCCAGGTGCCGTGCTAACCAACCCTTTCCATGGACATCATTTCATGTAATCCTCAGCATAGCAGAAAAGTGGGTAAACCTGAGTGTGAACTCATATCTGACCTTCGCAATAATTCCTCTAATGAGTTATTGCCTCCTCCAATTTATAGATGAGGAAACTGAAGCACAGAGAATTAAGTCAGTCACATAGTCAGTGAGTGACTGGCGGAGGAGTTGGGATTTGAACCCAGGTCTGTCTAATTCCCAAATCTGTTCTCTCACCACCACATGAGGCTGCCTCCCATCAGAGAGCTGGGCTTGCTGGCCCCTGTGACCCTGTGAGGAAAGCGATCCTGTGTCCCCAGCTGTGGCAATGCGGTAGAGCCCCCAGGCTGCCGAGGAGAACCCGCTTCCCCATCCACTGGCTGCTGGTTAACAGATGTGCTGGGGAATGACAGTGGACAAAACTGGCTTGGGAGCCGGGGCTGTGTGTCACTCTAGGCAAGAGGACAGGAGGGCATCTCCTTAGATTGACATCGCAATTGTATTTGAGTTCTCCGGAGAGACAGAACCAATAGAGTACATTTAATACACACACACACACACACACACACACACACACACGCACGCACGTATAAGCAGATTGGTGTAGGAACTGACTTATGTGGTTATGAGGGCCACGAGGCCCCACTGTCTGCCCTCTGCGAGCTGGAGACAGGCGTGATTCAGTGTGTACATCACATCCAGCCTGAAGGCCTGAGGAGGCAGTAACGGTGGTGAGAGATGGAAGCGGCTTTGGGGAAGAAAGTTTTGGTGAAGATTTGACAGGGCAGGGCAAGGAATTAGGGAAAGCGGAAGTGAATAAGAGATCGGAGGAAGAGATTAGAAACACGAAGGACCTTTTTCAATTAAGTTTGTGCTAAAGAGTAGGTGGGGTTTTGACCTCCATGCTAAAATTTTAATTAGATCTGAAAGAGATCCAAGAGCTTAATACAATTTTTAAAAAAAGTGGGGTGACGATGGGGCAGGTAATTTAGTCAAAAGAGCCCTGGGAACCTTGGAGTTAGAACTGCCACTAACACCAGGGACCTGGAGCGACTGTTCCTCATCATTAAGATGGGGTCTACAACTCCTCTGGGTTGTGGAGGACAACATTGGACACATAGAAAGCACACGATCAGTCATTATACCCTTTCTGGTCAAGATGGGTAAATCTAAAATTATTTGGGTGGGTTGGGGTGCCTTATGTTTAAAAGACAAACTAAAAAATAAATCATCACAAAATATATTTATATGAAGAAGGATTGTGATGCAGGAAGAAAGGGATGGAATAAACGCTATCTTTTCTGCTCAAAGTATCATTCTTGGATCAGTTACATCGGCATTACCCAGAAGCTTGTTAGAAATGCAGAATTTCGGGCCCCACCCACACCTGCTGAAACAGAATCTGTATTTTAACAAGAGTCCCAGAAGAGCCACATGCCCTGTAAAGTTTAGAAAGTGCTTCTGCGTTACAAAGTTGGCTGCGAATATTGAAGTTTTAAAAATGCTGCCACCTGGGTCTCACGCCCAGAGCTTGGGAGTTCACTGGCCTGGGATGAGGCCCAGGATCGAGAGTTTCGCAAAGCTCCCCAGTGATTTCAATGTGCAGCAAGGGTTGGGAACCGCTCCTCTGTAGCTTTCTCAAGCCTGAGGGGCAGAGGGAGAAGAGGAAACAGGACGGCAAAACTCCCCCAGCAACCAGAAGTCAGGCCTGGCTTTTGCCCAGAGGGCACCTCCGGGCTAAAGGGAAGGAGGTTGCCCTGGGATTCTGAGGTCTAGTCTCGATTCTGCCTCCCCAGCTGACGGTGTGTCCCTGAGCTCAGTTAATGCGATCACATGAAGGAAGGAATAAGCGACCCGTCCCTCTCTGAGTCCTCAGCGTTCTCACTTGAAAACCAGGGAGGTTATTTCCTCCAGCCAAAACATCCTGTTTCCCCCACTTCTCTGTTCCTTCCCTGCACCGTGGTCCTGCCGATGTGGGATCATTTGCAGTTTCTGGAGGGTGGGCTCCCAAGGGGTCCGCAGGGCATGCTTCCATTGGCATGAAGGTCAGACGGGGCTCTGGGGGGCTCAGAATAGTGGTGACCTTTGGAGGAGGAGTTGACAGTGAAGGGGCGCAGGGAGACTTCTGGGACGTGACAGCATTCTGTGTCTCGACCTGGGTGGTGGTTTTACGGGTGTATAAATGTTGGCTGACCTAGTCACCTGGGAAGGGCACTTTGTATAAACTACGCTTCAATTATAAACAAAGAGTGAGAAGTGCTCCGCAGGCCCCAGGAGAGAGACCGTCCTCAAAGCACTTGGCAGATAGGAGCTGGGGACATTGGCAAGCTTGGGAGCTTAAGCAGAAATTGGGTAGGTGGGGGGAGAGCCAGGTGTGGACAGAGATGGACAAGCAGATAGCGAAGGTGCTTGTGGGAATAACTTGTCCCAAATTCCAGGCAGTTGAATTAGTTCTAGGTGAAAACGGTTGGTTTGGCTTCCACATAGGGTGACTGACTGCACTGGTTTGCCCTGGGACAGTCCGGGGAAACTTCTAGGCCAAGGTAAGTGGGGACAGTTCATCACCCTGCTCCCAGGCCTGGGGCTGTGGGTGGCATTTGGACTGCTGGGGTGGGAATGGAGTAGGCCCAGGGGGGAGCTGCTCCCCAGCCCCCCAACAGGGCCACAGAGCTGTTCAGGAGGGGCCCACATTGGTTTAGGTAGATGGGCTCTCTCCTGTTGGGCCAGAGGTGGGCCGTGAACCCACAGAGAGTCAGAAATGGGGCAGTGACCCCAGCTTCTTGTCTCTCTGATCCCCCTTTCAGCCCTCCCAGGCTTCTCCAGCCACGCCACCTGTCCAGACAGCCTGCTTCTCGGCACCCACCGGTTAGCCTGCACTTGTTTATTTGCTTGTGGGTATTTCTATCTTGCTCCGAGCCCCTTGGGGGCACGGCCAAGTCTCCCTCCTCTCTGCACACTGCGGGAGCTCTGCTCAGGGCCACAGCACCAGCTCCTCCGGGACTCTTAGCCTTTTTGTGCTGTGAAGCTTTTTGGCAGGTTGAAGAAGTTTTGATTCCTTTCTCAGAATAGTGCTTTAAATGCATAACATAAAACACAGAGGGTTGCAAAGAAGATCAAGTATGCTGAGATACAGCTATCAAAAGATTCTTTAAAAACATATTTGTAAAAAAGTTAAAAATGTCTTTTTTTTTTTCTGAGACAGTCTCACTCTGATACCAGGCTAGAGAGCAGTGATGTCATTGTAGCTCACCAAAACCTCAAACTCCTGGGCTCAAGCAATCCTCCTGCTTCAGCCACCAAGTAGCTGGGACTACAGACGCACCACCACACCTGGCTAGTTTTTCTTTCTTTTTTTTTGGTAGAGAAGGGGTCTCGCTCTTGCTCAGGCTAGTCTTGAACTCCTGAGCTCAAGCAATCCTCCCACCTCAGCCTCCCAGAGTGCTAGGATTACGGGCGTGAGCCACTGTGCCTGTCCATAAAGGTCCTTTATTAAAGCTTTGCCTAATGAAATCCAGCAGCAGGTGTAATTTTGAGGTCGCCATGACTACAAATAATATTTCCTGATACCTGCAACAAGTGTACTGTGAAAATGAAAATACCTATGATTTCTATTGGTGACAAATCTCAGGGGCTGCTGACACTCCTGTGGTTTGTTTCCTACATCCCTAATAATAGGAAATGCTAAATTTCACTTAGTAGTTAATGAAAATATGTAGATATAATTTTTGTCCCATTGAATTTCACATGCTCCCCTGAGTTCTAGGGACGCCAGGGTAAGAAATGCTGTATAGGTGAATGAAAAATAAGAAATGTGCTTTGTAAACTGCTGAGTGAAGTGTCCATGTGAGTACTGTTAGTCCTTGAGGGAGGTGGGTGCTCCTGAGCTAGGTAAGGGAGGTTAAGAACAAGGTTCAGACTGTGTGAGAACCTGTGAGAGACAATGCTTTGGGTGACAACCGCTGGGGCTCTCCTTTAAGATAAGGGTCCACCTGGGAGAGGTGGTGCATTCAGACCTTAAGATCTTGGTATGAGTGACTTTTCATATCACCCTGTGCAAGCAGGGGAAGCAGAAACCCTGCAGGCAAGTGGCCCATTTCTGGCACCAGCCCCAGTGACCTTGGGCAGGAAAACTGCCCTCCAATTAGCAATCAGGAAATCAAGGCACAGCTCGGCGCCAAGCAGCATGACCCCAGCCCTAGCCTGGTAACTTTTCGGCCCTGTAGACAGCATGCCGTCACCCTGCATGGCAGGGCTGAGACCCTGTGGTTTATTTTTATCTGATGGCACTATTGTTGGTTGTCTAGTAGTTGCTGCAGTGGGTTCCAGCACCGCCAAGCATGCAGCAAGGGTTTCCTGTGCAGCTTCCTCCTCCTTCATGTGTGGTTCCCTCCCTGCTCTGGGGCTCAGACAGCAATCTGAGGGCTGCCTAGAGCCCACCCCTGGCCTTGGAGGAGACCACGGGCATAGTGGCCCTCCCAAGCATGCCCCCTACACACCGGCCACACGGGCTCTGCCCTTGGGTGCCCTAGCACCATTCCCTCTGCAGAGAGGGCATCAAGCGACTTTTTCTAGTTGTCTCTCTCCCACCCCACAACTCTATGAAGTAAAAGTACTGCTTTCTAGAAAGCTGATTCACCAGCTCCATGGCTCTCAAACTGTTTTGACAGTGACCCACAGCAGGAAAAATATTTTTTTTCATGACCCAGTGCACACATTCATCCATATGTAGGGATGAAGCAAAAATTTCAGGGAATAACATTTGCTCTTCCTGTATCTGATGATTTTTGCTATTCTATTCCAGTCTTTCATATTTTGTTTTCTTTCTTTTTTTTTTTTTTTAAAAAAAAATTCTGGTTGCAACCCACAAATAAATTGATTTCACAACCTAATAATGAGTCATGATTTAGGTTGAAAAATACTGTGCCAGATAACTTTCTGGAGCTATTTCTCTTTTCCGAATGAAGGAAGGGCACTCGAGTTCACAGAGTCCCTCTGAACTAGGCACTGCCTGGTTTTTGAATTATACCCATTTTACTGAAAAGGAAGCTGAGGCTCAGAGAAGCTGAGCCCATGTTCTCACATCTTAGAAGTGGAGGATCAGGGATTCTAGAGCTGTGCTGGAACAGGCACATACTGGCTCCCATCTCATTCCAACTCCACAAAGTCAGCCATGGTGGGAGCATTTACACCATGGAAATTGCCAGATGCTACAAATCAGCAACCCCTCCCAAGAGGTAGTTGTTAGGCATTTACCAGCACACCATTGATTCTAATTCTCCTCTTTCTGGTTCCAAAGTCAGTATCTTTTGAAGCCATCTGACCTTAGCTTCCTCATCTATAAAATAACATTAAAAATGCTCACTGCATAGGAAAAAATTATATTCATTGAGTGCATTCTGGTAAGTATAGGGAACAATGGCTGGAAGGAAACCAAAATGCAAATAATTGATTTGCTACTGCGATGGGATTTGAAAGATGAAGTCCCCAAATTCCACCATCTTTGATAATGTCCATCAATGCTAAATGTAGTTTGTGCAAAAACGAAAACATTATCTATATGAATACCTGCACATTGCAGAAGTGCTGTGAGAATTAGAAGAAATGGAGGTAAACCAGTACTCTGTAAATGGCAGCCAACAACAGAAAAGAGTGAATTCATGTTTTTTGACTGAAAATGGCAAAGGAAACATTGCAAATGAATTGCATTTCAAAGTAGGACCTTCTGTTTAGGTGAACAGATTTTGAAGGAAGTAGCCTAATGAATATTCTGGTTCAGAGACTATACTGATGAACGTATCACACATGAATCAGTAATTCTCAAAACTGTAGAATAAATGCTTTATAGCCTCAAATGTATCCAATCCTGGGGCAGAGGTGCTCCCTCCGTCTGACAGATACTCCTGCCTGTTGACACCCAGAGAAGACGCTGAGCCTCAGGAAGGCGTGGGCTCCAACTGCTGGCCCATGGTCTCCACCTGCAACCCCTTCCGTTCATGACCACCCTCTCGGAGGCCATGCGGGACAAGTCTGTGTGGCCATCGTTAACATAGTTATGATAATAATAGCTGTGTCAGTTTCCTATCATAGCTGTAACAAATTACCACAAACTTAGTGGCTTAAAGCAAATTTATTATCTTAAAGTTCAGGAGGTCAGAAGTCCAAAATGGATGTCACTAGACCAAAGTCAAGGTGCCAGCAAGGCTGTGTCCCTTGTAGAGGCTCTGGGGAGAATCGTTCCCTTGCCTTTTCTAGCTCCTAGAGGTGCCTGTATTACTTGGCTGGTAGCCCCTTTCTCTGTCTTCAAAGTCAACAGTATTTCATCTTCAAATCTCTGACTCTCACACCACTCTTCTGTCTCCTCTCATTACAAGGATGCTTTGTGATTCAATGGGCGCTCCAGGATAATCCAGGCTCTCCCCAAGCCAAGAGCAGCTGATTAGCAACCTTAATTCCCCCTTGCCACGTAAGATAACATAGTCGCAGGTTCCTAAGATTCGGACGTGGACATTTGTGGGAGTGGGGGACATTATTCTGTCTCCCACAATGGCTCATATTTCTTGAGCACTTATTATGTGGCTGGTACAGTTCTAAGCATGTTACTTGTAATGATGCATTTAAGTGTCACCACAACCCTTTAAGGTAGGTACTCATTTTACAGATGAGGAAAGTGAGGGAAGCCAAGTCACTTGCCCAAGGTCACACAGCTAGTAAGAGGCAGGCTGAGCTACAGACCAGGAGTCTGGCCTCAGAGCCCACGCTCTTAGCTACAATCACCCCTCAGGAATCTGAGGACAGAGGTACAAACTGAATTCTACCTAATCTAATCCCTCTCTGATGATCCAGAAGCCCCTGCAGGATGTGACAGGTCCATCCATACCGGCTGCCATACGCCACCAGTCAGGCAACTCTGGAGAGGCCGAGATGTGTGGTGGGCAATCGTGATTCTAAAACCCATCCTCCTCACTAGGACCCACAAGGTATCTGGTCTCAGCTGCTTCTCTTTCTTTCTACTCTAGACATACTAGCTTTGTAGACATTATGCAAAAATGCTGAGCCAATGTCTACCACAGGGCCTTTGCACTTGCCCTCTCCCAGACTGGGAATCTCTTCCCAATCTACATAAAACTCAACCACCATTTCAAACAGGTCTCTGCCCAAGAATCACCTTTAAAGGGGAGCCCGGCAGAGCTATATACCCACCTTGATGAGAGACATCTTTCTCTTCCCTTGTCAATATTTTGGTGGGCAGAAGCCATTAAAGTTCCCTTCTCCTTGTGTTTCCCCTCTCAGGGTGAACAGAAGGGGGTGACTAAGGGAGCTGCATTTGAGGGTAGGAGGATGTCTTCACCTTGAAACTACCTTTGAATCTGGTGTGCACAAAGGACCCAGTGCAAAAAGCAGAGGAGAGAAGCCAGAGGCTAGTTCCTAGTCCCTAGATCTTCAAGAGGGAGATAGAAAAAACCCTGACCCATGAAGTCCCTACTGAGCGCTCAATCTTCACACCCCTGTGCAGGAAGTACTAGTCTTATCTCCATTTTACAGATGAGAACACTGAGGATCCTGACTTTGAGAAACTGGCTCCAAAGCACATACGGAGAGGCTGCACAGGACTTGAATGCGAATCAGTCTGAACAACACAAGCTCCCCTTCAGGGAGAGGGGGGACTTGGAGTGAAGTGCGACGGTATTGAAGCAACTGGCCAACCACGAAAAAGGTTGAAGGAACTTTTTCCCAGACAAATAATTATTTTGTTTAGAAAGTCACACAGGGACAGTGGGAGACAGAAGTGAAGACTAGTGTTTCCATCCCCAGGGGCTATTTGCCTATGGATATCCAATTGTTCCAGCGCCATTTGTTGAAAAGACTATCCTTTCTCCAGTGAATTGCCTTGGCACCTTTGTCAAAAATCAATCAAACACACACGTGGGCCTATTTCTGGACTCAATTCTGTTCCATTGACCTATTTGTCTATGTTGATGCTAATATCATATTGTTTTGATTACTGTAGGTTAGTAATAAGTTTTAAAATTGAGAATTGCACAGGGAGACACTGTGCTGATAGTCAAGTTCTGACTTGGAAGAAAAAAATTGAGAATTGCAAGTCCTTCATTTTTCTTTTTCAAAGCTGTTTTGGCTGGTGTAGGTCCTTTCCATTTCCATATGCAGTTCAGAATCAGGTCAGCAATGTTAACAAAAAGGTTGCTGAGATTTTGATTGTATTGAGTCTATAGATCAATTTGGAGAGAACTGAAATCTTATCATCAGGTTCAGATCCAAGAACATGGTAGACCTCTCATTTCTGTAGGTCTTCTTTAATTTCTCTCAGCAGTATTTTGTAGTCTTCATGGAATAGATTCTGTCTTTTGTCATATTTATTCTAAGTAGTTTATAATTTTTGATGCCTGTGTAAGTGGTATTTTAAATTTCAATTTCCAGTTGTTCATTTCTAGTACATAGAAATATAATCAACTTTTGAATATTGAACTTAGATCCTGCAACCATGCTAAACTCACATATTAGTTCTAGTAGCTTTTTTTTTTTCTTGTAGATTTCATACAATTTTATGCAAATAAGACTGTTTTCTGAGGGGCTGTGTTCGAGGAGGGTGAATTCTGGGAAACTCCATGCTCAGGCTGTTGCAGGAAAACACAGGGACGACCTAATATGTGGGTGGTCAAGTCCTGCCAGCTGTCCTCAGTGCAGCAGATCTACAGATCTAGTTGCTTCGCTAAAACAACTGTTAAAATGGACTGATATTCTATTAATATTGGGGGCCACCCTCATTACAGACCACTTGACTATCTACTCTCATCACAGTTAGGACCCCAGATAAGGGCTGAGTGAAGGCGAAAATATGCAGCCTTGGGTTAGAAAGATGTCCAAAAATAACCTTCTACAAAGCACCCCCTTCTCTCATGCCGACCTCCATGAAACCTCCTTTCTGGTCTCCGGGCTCTGTCTTGCCCCCTCTATGGGGGTTGGGGCGGGGGGGCCAGCGGGCAAGTGTCACAAGATCCAGGACCACTGCCATTCTGTCTCTCCTGGCCTCTCACCAATGCCTGCCAAGTGGTGGGTGCTCATTAAATGCTTCAAGTGACTGAGCTCTCTTCATGCCCAATCATTCGCCCCCAGGCTTTGTGAATGACCTTACAATGCCTCTTGGGTTTCTCTTCCTTTGAAAAGGCAGTTCAAACCTTGGCTGCAGGTTAAAATCTCCTCAGGTGATTCTAGAATACTAATGCCTGGACTGCACCCCAGATCCCCGAAATCCAAGTCTCTGGATGTAAATCCCCAATGGCGGTGGTGTTTGTTTTCAAAGCTCTCTAGGCGATTGTGATATGTACCCAGAATTGATAACCACTGACACAGAAGAAAAGAGAGGCTGCTTTCACCCAGCCGGGTGACCAAAAATCATGAACGGTGCACCTTGAAGGGCCACCTTGAAAGGCAAGCCACGTAAGGAAGCTCACCTGGGACTGCCCCCGTGCGGCCCCCGCAAGAGTTCCCCACGCCCCCGAGCTCACGCTGTTGCAATGGAGCAGGAAGAAAGGAAACCAGACCAGAGTGGAAAGCATTTTCAAACTTTATTTACAACTGTCACAGTGACAAAAAGTAGTTTGGAAAAAAAAAAATGCTAGTTTCTCCCTGAGCCTCAAAAAAGAACAGATAGAAGTTACAGGAGGTTCATTTCACAACAGGCGTTTTTACTGAAATACTAGGATTTTTTTTTCAATACGATCAGTTAGAAATACACACAAATTACTTAAAAAAAAAGAGGAGGCCAGATAGGAGCTCAGCCACTTGTCCCAGAGCAGCTGGGTCCCCCCAGCAGGCTCAGCCTCGGGGGTTCCTGACTTGCGTGTCAGCCCCCGGCCTGCTCAGAAATGCACACGGTCGTACGAAGGGGTCTAGTGACTGGCAAAAATAAACCACCCCATAAACATACATATACACAAAGTCGATTTGTTACGCGGTTTACAAGCACGTTCCCATCACACGGCAAGACTGGGACAGATGATCCAGGGTAGCAGATGAGGGGGAGACACTGAAACACGAGAATTTAAAAGGCAAGTCCCCCCATCCACGGAGGGGGTGAGGGGATGAGAGTAAGGACCAACCACTCTCCGCAGCCAGAACAGAAGGAAGCAGGGAACCGAGAGAAACCTCCTCGCGGCGCAGGCTGCAGGCCTCTCCCACTCCTGCGAGGAGCTGGAAGAAGTTATTGCCATCATCAGTGTGTGTCACACAGGCAGACAACAGAGGGAGGAAGCAGGGGTGAGGGCGACCGAAGGCTTCCCGGGAACTGACTCTTGCTGACTGCTGACGCCTGTCAACAGCGCCCCTGGTCCCCCCGCCCCAACATTCCCCAGAGCCACACTGCCCTTGAGGTATTAGATACAGCTATACACACAAGTCCAAAACTGGGGTCAACTGGACTGACTGGGGACCTGAGGGGTTGCAGTGGGTGCCCTGGCTGGCTCAAGGCTCTAAGTCCACCTCCTGGCCACACAGTCCTGCTCTGAGATGGATTGAAGAGTTTTTCCTGCAACCTGCCGCTCTAGAAGGTTGTTAATGACAATAAGAAGCTCTCAGTCCAAAGCCCAATGTTCTCATCCAGCTGGTCACGGGGGGGGGGGAACCACCGTTCAGTGGGGACAGCAGAGCCCCCTCACCACACCTTCCTTAGAACATGGGGGTGGTGAGGGGCTCATGACACCCTTCGGTCTCAAACTTGATCCCAGGGCTGCTACATGAGCTTTGTCACCCCCACACAGTAACACCCAGGCCGTGCGGCTCTTGGGACCTGGGTGAAAGCTCACCTCCCCAACTAGAAACAGAAAAAGTCGCCTCAGCTTTCATAAGAAAAACAGAGCAAGAGCCAGCCAGGCTGGCGGGACTTACAGTGGGGATCCATCTGCCTGGCTGCGGGCTGGGAAGCTGGGGGCACAGAGGAGGGAAGTGAGCCCGCCTGCTCCCAGCCTCCGCTCTGACTCTGAGAGCAAGTCCTGGGCAGGCGCCATGGAGGGAGGGACCTCCACGTCCAGGTGTCTGCCTTGGGGCCGCCAACCAGGGCAGGAAGGGCTCTGCTACTCCCCAGCGTGCTGGAGGCAAAAAGGATGTGTCAAGGAGAAGAGCTCAAAAGCACTGCCTCTTACAAACCTCTGATCTCGGGGGCTACTGAGCCCACCACAGCTGGGGGCAGAGAGGCCCTGGAGGGGGACGGTGGCCTTTCTTTCCTGCACATCCCCTCCAGCTGGCTGTGCGAGCAGCCAGTCGCTCAGCTGCCCTTCACCCTCCTCCCCATGGCAGACCAACACACCTGAAATAAGAGCAAAGGGTGGGGCGGTGAGACTGGAGAGAGATGAAGATTGGTTTTCCCATGGCCAGAGCGAGTGGTTGCTGAGCACTTCCTGGCTACAGCTCTCTGCTCAATGTTTTCTTAAAAATGTGTATTTTCTCTTTTGCCTCGAGTTTGTTTTCTTGCCCCAAATGTTCCTTGCTGGCTTTGTACCTCCCCCATGCCCCCTGCCCCAGAGCCCACTGGAATCCCACCACTACCTCTGGCCGCTGGAGTTCCGATAAAGATCTCAAAAACATCACCCTCTCCCCTGCCCCCACCCCCGGCCCTAAGCAGCTCCCTTTCTCAGAAGGCCTTGCAAGTCGTCAGAGGGCTCCACTGCTTGGCAGATTTCAAGAAAAGACAAGCAAAGAAAAGAAAACCAACTCGGTGATTTGCAGGTGCAAAACGGAAGCCTCGTTTGACATTTTCAGAACTACTGTGGCTCACTCTCTTCTTCCACCATGATGGGAAAAACACAGTTCAGGAACAGATGCTGGCTGGTGTGACCCCACGGGGGTCTGTCCGCAGGGACTCTACTGCTCCTTGTTTTCTTTCGCTGTCTCTTCGCAGTTGTCTTGCTCATCCTCCTGGACCAAGAACTCCTCGGGGGGCCACCGGAGCTCCCCACTCTCCACCTCGCCCTCTGTGGGTTCCACCACTATGGAGGGCAGGCGGTCCTTCAGTTTGCAGCAGCGGTCGAAGTCCGATGGGTCGGGGAAGATCTGAAACAAAAGCAGAGCAGGCACCGGGTCATGAACATGTTTGAGAAGAGAAATCAGTTTCTTCTTTTCACACCCATGTGGCATTCCGAGCACCTGCCGCATGGCAGGAATGGTGCTATGCTCTTGGAGCGCTGTGGGCTGCAAGGCAGGAGCCAGGGCAGTCAGTTCTGGGGCAGTATGGGAAACTGTCCCTCAGTCAGACTCTGATTTCAGTTCTGAGGCTGCAAGTTTTGGGGCAGTGCCCCTGAGTCTAAACATTTGTGAGACTCTGTTTGTACTGTTTTGTTTTATTTTCAGATAAAAGAATTCAAAATCATGGCAGCCACAGTAGATCTCGTCTTTTTCTGCAGCAAGCATTTTACACCAATGCAAAGCATACAACAAGGCTGGTGGGGGGCAAGGGGGGGGTGTTGGTTGTCCCAGACCAGACAGCCTGGAAATGAGTGATGGGTGGAATGACATCCCAGCCCAGGTCTGTGTGACTCCCTGGCCCCAATGCCAGCCTGCCTTTGGTACCTATAAAGTCAAAGCCAATTGCGAGTTGAAGGCCCACCCACACGCCCAGGCAGGCTGGGAACAAAATCCAAGGCTCTTTTTCACCTGTGGGCAATTCCTGGCTTCTCCCCAACTCTACACCTGGAACAGTCCCCTTCTCTTCCCAGAGTCCTGTCAACGAGGCTTCGTTTTTTTAATGCCTACTGTGTGTCCTGCCCAGAGCTGGCAGAAACCCCAAGCCAGACTATAAAATCAAGGGCCAAGCCTGGTTCTGTGGATTCCCTTTGCACACACTGCCCTGTGACTCCAGCTGACCCAATTCTTTGCCCAGCAGCTTAAGCACTTAATCCTCAGGACTGCTGGGTCCCTTGCCATTCACAGCCCTCAGTGACACGCCCGAGAGTCAGACAGAGGAGCCTCTGTCTGGGATGCTGGGACTCACACAGTCACGACACTCAGCACCTTCAAGGCCATCTCTTCCCACCTCTCCATTTGATAGATGTGGAAACGGAGGCCCAGAGGGGTCAGGAGACTTGCTCAAGGTCACACAGTTTGTTCCCAGCAAAAGAAAGGAAAGCAAACCCTGGAGCAGGTGGAGACACATTTGAAGAGATCCTGGGGGCTGCCTGCTCCTGGTCCGGATGGAGACAGGCCCACAGCCACAGACAGGTGTCCTCCGTTCCCAGCAGGGAGAAGAAATGCCCTCCTATGAGCTCAGGCCTTCCACCTTCTGTGGTGCCCTGAGGGTGCATGTCCCACTGCACCCCAACCCCAGGCAGTGCTGCTCTGGCCAAGGCCACGTCACAGACCACGTGGGGCTCCCGGGGATCATGGGCCTCAGCGAAGCTGCCCCAATCCCTGCAGACAAGTGATTATTAGCCATTTATCCAATAAAGGCCTATTGCTAGGGATTAAGCCCTAAGCCAGCTGCACAACCAGGCATCATTAAAGACTTAACGAGGCTCATAAAAGGTATGGTAATGGCAGCAGGAGGAAAGTGAGTGGGGAGGGGCTGGGCCCTGTGGGTCCGGGAGGGCACGGGGAGCGGACCACGACCCAGGCTCTTTTCCCGCGGTGGCCAGCCCTGCAGTTCTGCCCTTGGATGGTGCTGTGCACGGCTCACATGTGCAGAGCGGGGAGTGGCTATTTGGGGCCTTCCTCACTTCTCATGAGGAGTTAGGGCTCCTCGTGGGGTGGGGGGCAGGGGATGAGGGCCCACAGTGCCCACCAATCACGAGCTTTGGGTGTGGGCTGGGGGAACCCCAATGGGGGAAGCGTGCTACAGTTCACAGGGCTCTTTCAGACATCACCTTGTTAAGGTTTCACCGCCACCCTAGGAGCAGCAAGACCCCGGACTCTGGGTCAAATGGCAGAGCCAGGATTCAAACCTAGATCCGCGGTTTTCAGAGTCTGTGCCCTTTGAAATATGAACTGGGGTGCCACTGGGTTGACACCCCATTTCACAGATGGAAAACTGACCACCTGTGGGAGGGTGAGCAAGACTCTGGGCCTTGCCTGCCCAGCCATGGCTGGGGCCCCGCCCAGGCACCAGGGATGACCGCCACCTGGCAGCCAGGTCCAGAAGATGAGCTTCCCAGTCTGGATGCCGTTCTAAGCCTTCAGGACCCAAGACAGTGCTGCGAGCTGTCAACAGGAGATGGACAGAGCCCACCCTCGCCTCTACCCTCTGACCTCCCCACCCTGGCCACGCTGCCCCTGGGAGAATGAAACCCCAACTCTAACCACGATGGCCCAAGCTAAGGAAGAGCAAGGGGACCACAAGCAGGGCAGGGCCAGCAGGAGGAGGAGGAGGAGGAGGGCAAGAGAGGAGTTGAAGCATCGGATTTCGTTTCACCCTATTTGAGCTGGGACTAGATCTTTCACTAAAATGAGGTAAAAAATGTCTAAATGATGATGATGACAATGGATGACATTTTTTGCTGAGCAGAATCTCAGTCTTCACAATAACCCTATGAAGTAAGTAGTGGTATACAGCAGTCCCCCATCCATGATTGCAGTTACCCGCAGTCAACCGTGGTCTGAAAATAGGTGAGTACAGTACAGTAAGACATTTTGAGAGAGAGAGAGATCACACTCACAGAACTTTTATTACGGTATATTGTTGTAATTGTTCTATTTTATTATCAATTATTATTGTTAGTATCTTACTGTGCCTAATTTATAAATTAAACTCCATGGGTATGTACACATAGGAAAAAACAGCACATATAGGGTTTGGTGCTATCTGCGGTTTCAGCCATCCACTGTGGGTCTTGGAACAGATTCCCCGTGGATAAGTGGGGATAGGTGTGACCTCTGTTTTAAATGAGAAAACTGAAGCCCAGACGGAGCATGTGACTTGCTCACGGCCACATACCTAGGAGGTGGCTGAACTGGGACCCAAATCCACCAGGTGAAGTGTTCATGTGATGACACACTAGGTGAAGCCACGGGAGCCCAGGTGCTCACTATGTCCTTGGCATCGATGTGTAACCCCAGGTGCCTCAGTTTCTCCTTTTAAGAAGTGAATTGACCTTTTTGTCTCACTCGATGGGTACAAGTTCTTGGCACATATAGAGATGACAAAATGCTTTGAGGACATAAGCTGAATTCAAATTGTATCGTCCTCTTTGGAACAGTTTCAACAGGACTACAGTGAGTATCCGATCTCCAAGCAAGAGGCAGTAATACTAGCACAGTCATTAAAATAGTTCCAAACAATGCCGTTCATACCAAGAGCTGCACAATTAAGTCTTTTAATTCCTTGGGGGAAGTATGAGCATTGAACTTCTGATACTGCTTAGCTGCCAGAGAACTTTGCTCCCTGAATTGCAAAAGCAAGCACCATTAAAAAAAAAAAAAAAAAAAAAATTTTTTTTTTTTACAAAGCCTTTTAATTGAATTTTTAGAAATCACTTTAATAATCTGACTTTTCCATCAGAGATTCTATTTTATTATCAGATTATACCAATTTGTGTCTCTGGAAATTGAGGCTCTCTCCAAAAACAAACAAAAAGCACCCAGAACCAAACAGCTTCTTGTTTCCTTACAAACAGACAAGAAAGCCTTGCAAAGCATTGCTGAGTATTTTGCCAGCCAATCTTATCTCCAACAGCTGCTTAAGAGGCTGACCCCAAGGAGGTCAACATTTTTCCACTAAGTCATGCTTTTTAATCATCTAGGCAGCAGAAAAATGAGAGGTTGCAACTGCAATTTGATGGGGTGGGGAAGGCAGTGGAAAAAAGGACTCGAGTCAGACTTGCCAAGCACATGACAGGTAGGGGTGAGGTGGCAGGCCAGCCTGGCATGCTGTTTGCCTGCAGGGACTGGCAGGAAATAAAGAACTGCCCCTGTTCCAAAAAGAAACTGTTTCTGGTTAAACCTCTTAACCCAAAGTTTGACTTCTCTCTGGACTGCAGAAATGCAAAAAACAAAAAAACAAAAAAAACCCCACTTTTTCTCTTCTCCCCTCTCCAGCAAAGCTCATCTCTTAGAGGGCCAGAGAGGAAGAGGGGAAGGCTCTCAGAGGCATTTCCCACCCTCACCCCAGGGCACAGCAGGTGTAGGAGCATCCATCTGCAGCCCTGCACCTTCCTCCCTCCTGCCACCACTGGACTCCACATCCAGCTGTCACACCAGCAGGCTGCCAATGCTGATGGCTGGGATGAAATGAAGGGACACCAAGTTCTCTCCTTTGCAATGGCATGAAGTCCTCAGGATCACACACATCAAGGACGTCCTGCATGCCCCAACTGTGTAGCAATAGCCGGCATTCAACCTTGGTGACGGTGAATTTTATAGGAGATGCCTCTCCGGGGGCATCCTTTGCCAGGTGGCCTCTAATCCCAACCGGCCCCGACAGAACGTTTGGGAACTCAAATGGATTCACTTGCAGGGTCAAGGAAGCTTGACCTAGGAGGAAGAAACGCTCCGAGATGTAGCTTGGATGCCAGTCTACTGGAGTTTCTGGCCGTGCAGATCAGTGTGGTCCAAGAGAACGTTCTGCAATGATGGAAATGTTCTCTGTCTGCTGTCCAGTGCAGTGGCCAATTGCCATATGTGGCTGTTGAGCACTTGAATGGTGGCTAAAAGTTTATTTAATTTTTATTAATATAAATTTATGTCATACAAGAAAATATAAACATCAATTTAATAGAACTTTAAAGTTACATGTGGCTAGTGGCTGCTGCATTAGATAGATGATTAAGCATGAGCACAATGAAAGCAGGACCATCCAGGGACACTCAGGACGTTTGGTTGACCGACCAACACAGGCGGCCTTGGAGCAGAGAATCCTGGGCTCCGGGTGAGCTCCTGGAGATGAGGGATTAGCCAGCAGGCTTTTTGCTTAGGCGTGAAAGTGGCTGGCGAGGCAGCTCCCGTTTCACCCATAGAGGGGAACTGAAAGGCAACACCAGGACTCCAAAGGCCCCAAATTTGGGGGCCCAGCTATCAACTGTCTGCTTCTAAGCCAGGTGACCTAAACCTGGCGGCCTCTGGGGTAGGGAGAGGAGAGAGATGCCTGGCACCTAGCACGGAAAATGTGAGCAATTCTGGTTGGAGCCGCCTCCCCTGTGTGTGTGCATCCCTCAGCCATCCTCTCTGACAAACAACCCGAGCTGGCCACAAAGAGGGCGGAGAGCTCGGCGCAGAGCTGAGGGATGCTAATAGGGAAAGCGGACACCGGCAGGTGGAGGAGATGAAAGGTGGTTAACTGGACACAAAGGGCTAATTACCAGCTCTGCAAGCTGAGACCTCAGGAGCCTGGACATCCTGCTCCCTGTGCTGGGGTGGAACAGAGGAAAGAGGAGTCCGGGGCGGGGAGGGAGGGTGGGAGGGCAGAGAGCCTGAGATAATAACCAGGTTGGCTCCCTACTGCACTGTGGACAAAACCACGCCGTACGCCTCTATCCTCTCTACTTGCAGAGAGCGAAAACACATCAACCCCAAACCTGCTCTGGAAAATCACTATTCCCGCAGGCAGACCAGGAATCTGAAAGATCTGGTTTTTACCCTGCCCCTGTCTCTTATTATCTCTATGACCTTGGTCAAGTCATTTAACTTTTCTGAGTCTTAGTGTCCTCATGAGCAAAATGGGGACATCACTTCCACTCTACAGTGTTGTTGGGATGGTCACACGACTCATCTGTAAATTTGGATTCATGCTCATTTTGATCTTGGAGGGCTTAGGGAAGGATCAAATACAGGAATGTGTGAACATGGTCTGGGAACCCTAGATTCCTAATGATGGTTCTTATGCAAAACTGGGGTCCCGGGGAGCCGTAGCTTGGGACAGGGCAAAAGTGTAGACCTCCTGGGCTTGTGCTCACCAATCCTAGGCTCTTTGGAGAAATGGTAGAGACTTCATCACTTCCCCGCCCAGTGCCTCTGTTTCCCCAGGGCATGGGTTAGGCCAGCGGGAATGGAAACCATTGCCTTGTCCAGATCCTGCTCATTCAGTGGAAGGCCCTGCAACCAGGGCCCTGCAGCCTCGGCTTATCCCAGGGGCCTGCCTCCTGGGCAAATCAGATCCCCCCTCCCCATCCCGCCCGGCTTCCCAAAGCCTGAATTTCTTATTTCTCCTGAAGAACAACAACGAATCGGCCTGGTGTGTTTACTCCTTCCTAGGAGGGGCTGGTTTATGACAGTGGGTAGGTCTCTACCAGCATTCTGCTCTGCCAAGGGTGAATGAATGAGCGGCAGCTAATCCAAGTGAAAAATACACCCTGCACTCTGCCCTCTGACAATATGTGAAGGCAAGGAATAAGGTCTTTGAAATACTTGCCTCCTGCCATTTTATCATTATTAATATTATCTGCATTTTACTGGCGTTTCGTGGTGAAATACGGCTGGTAAGAAAAGAAAGAACTGCAGCAAAGGAGCAAGGGGCTGCCGACTAGATTCAGGGGAGGACGAACATTCTCCAGGCTCCACTCAGAGGCTAGTCTCTCCCTACTCATCTTTGAGACTCTCAACTCGCTCATATGTCCTCCAGACTGGGGCTATGGAATATGCCCCTTACCCTGTCCTGCCCTTCCTTGGTGCCCCTAGTCCTATAAAGGACTTGAGCAGAGCTTTGGGGCTTTATGACAACTGCTGCACCTCCTTCCTTTGGATCAAAGATGCTTAAGCCTCCAGCCTTGAAACTTGAAAGAAAAGGAAATCCTCTGGATAAACACCATCTTTCATAAACATCTCTCAAACACACACCCATCCTGCAAGTCAGGAGTTCCAAATTCCAATTAATTACCACTAATTGCTGCTGAAAACTCTGAGCCCAGCAAAATGATGAGGCTTTTGGAATGTTAGAGAATTTTCTCGAAGTTCTCTGGGGCGGTGAGAAAGGACTGCAGTTATCTGGCATAGATGACTACCCGAATCTTATACCATATGGTCATTAGGCCTCTTGAAAAAAGACAGGCCCCTCAGTCATCTCCAGGCTTCTGGGTGTGACAGATTCCTCTCTATCCTCCTCTACTGGTACCACTCAAATGTCCTATGGCCATACCTTCTCTCTCTCAGAAAGTTCGGACTGACCCACCTGCCATTTCTAACCATCCCCTCATTCTTTGTTTTGGATACAAAAATCTTGACTATTTAGCCTGGCCCCACAGCCTTCCTTCCCTTCCCTGTCTGGAGGTTCCTTCCTAACCTCTACCATGTGGCTTCCAGGCCCATCCCTGTATGGAAACAAGTCTCTAAGGACTTCCTTGCAGCCCTGCCCCAGGGCCTTTGCTTGGCTTTCAGCCACTACCACTTCTACAGCACACTACCAAGACAACTCACCTTGTCCCAAAAGTGGGGTCATCAGCTAATTACCAGTCTTTCTTCAAATTAAAAAAAAAATCCCCCCAAACAAAAAGCCTTGCTTGATAGTAGCTCCTATAAAAGAGGTCTGAGATTTTAGTTGATCACAATTGCAGCACTGATGATAACAACTGAAGCAAACAGAGCCATATTCTTAGAAGTACACGTATCTCAGGGAAGCCATACGGAGGAGCTGATGGCTCCACTGTTCTCTCCTCAGTCGAAAGCAGATGTTCTCCAGGCTCAAACACCAAGATCCTTTCAGGGAGGGAGTGTCCATGGAGGTAAAATATTTTCATAATATTATTAAGTTGTCATTAGCCTTTTCTACTGTGTTGACACTTGTACTAATGGTACAAAAAGGAACAGTCGGTGAAAGTGCTGGCACTTTAGCAAGAATTAATGCAGTGGCAGCAAACTGTACTTGTCATTATATTGTTCACCACCTCACATGATTAAAATGAAAACAAAAAAAGGAAGTTAATGTCCTTAATGAAGGAGTAATAATTAATTTTTGTTAAATATTGACTCCTAAATACATGTTGTTTCAGTGTGTGAAATGGAAAGTCAGCCTAAGACATTTCTGCTGCTTACTGAAGTACAATGGTCATCCCGTGGAAAGCACTCGTGTGACTGAGCTGCCAGCTGAACTAGCCACTTTTTCCATGGAACACCACTTCTGCTTGAAAGAGTGACCAACAAACTACGGTTATTCCAACTTGGGTATTTGAGTAGACGTGTTTTTTCAAAAAAGCACAAAGGGAGCCTATCACTTCAAGGAAAATGACTGATAGTATTTGTCACCAATGATAAAATAGGAGAAAATTAGAATTTTGGAAAACTTGTATCAGCTACCATGAGCTTGACATCTTCCTAATGCTTAAAGACTTTCTGATGAGACCAGTGGAGATATTCACAAATGTGATTTTTTGATATTGTGCAATGAAATGTGTCAACATTTGGAAGATTTGCATAACTCAGTGAAGCTATAGTTTCCAAATGATCAGTGCATTGCATACACTCAAAAACCAAACATGGGCAAAAAGATTCACTTGAAGTGTGAGACAGACTAATAAATTTTAATGTAAGAATACAAAAAGGTCATTGCTAAGGTTTCAGATACCACATTGCCACTAACATTTATGAAACTACCACTTGTAGAGTTTTGGTAAAGTATCAAACGAACATCTGAAAAGGCTGTGAAAATACTTCTTCTTATTCTAACTTCCATGTCTGCATAGGCCACATTTTCTTCCTTTACTTCAACCAACACATATTGCAACAATGATTGACTAGAGACGTACATGAGAGTCTAGCCACCTTCTATTAAACCAGACATTAAACATACTTGCAAAAATACCTCTCTTCTCACTCAACTTTCTGTTTTGGAAAATATATTTTTTTTATTTAAAAATGTTTTTTGTATTAATGTGTAATGGTTTTGTTGTTATTTAAAATGAATTAATAAGTAAAAATGTTGAAAATTTTGTTTTAATTTCTGAAACAGTAAATATCAAAAACCATAATCTGCATAAACAAAAACTCTTTGGGTGATCCTGAATAATTTTTAAGAGTATAAAAGGAACTGAGACCAAAAGTTTTGATAACTGTTGGCCCAGAGAAATAATATCCTCAGGAAGATGACCACATAAGTCAAGGTAGAAAGATAGCATATAGTTTAAACTGGAAAAGATTTGACAGGAACATAAAAGGTGCCTTCAAATACCCAAAAGGCTGATATAGGGAAGAGTGAACAGATTCTGTAAACTCTGGTGCAGATCTAAAATCAGGATGGAGAATTTCACTTCACTATCCAACTTTCTAACACACACAATAATAGAGATTAATTCTGCCCCTTATAGATGGGGAAATCAAGGCCCCAAGAAGTGATGTGAGTTACCTGAGATGACACAGACAGCAGCAAAGCCAAGATTAGAAACCAGTTATCCAGATTCTTAGTCCATAATTCCTCTGTGCTAAGGGATTCTGAGCTCTGTGTCACTGGCAGTGTCCAAAGAATACCTGGGTGACCCGATGTCATGCTACTGTGAGGACATCTGTTAACAAGGCAGCTGGACCAATCTCAAAGCTGCCCTCCCACTCTTAGATCCCACAGTGCCATAGCTTTGATTCCAAGCAGAGGGTATGTATCCACGGTTTCCAAACTTTTTGTCTGTGTAGTCCCTAAAAGAATTTTGAACTATGTCTCCTTTCACATGTTGTAAAATTCCAGATATATTATACATTTTTACACTTTAAAATATAACTTTTATACCACTCTTTTAAATGTCCTCAATGGATTATAAATACCACAGCAATTTTATATCAACCATTGCCTATTAAAACACTCACATTGGGCACAGTGGCTCATGCCTGTAATCCCAGCACTTTGGGAGGCTGAGACGGGAGGACTGATCAAGCCCAGGAGTTTGACACCTGCTTGGGCAACACAGTGAGACCCCATATCTAAAAAAAATATTTAAACATTTGCTGGGCGTGGTGGTGTGCACCTGTAGTCCTAGCTATTCAGAAGGCTAAGGTGAGAGGATCACTTGAGCCCAGGAGTTCAGAGTTACAGTGAGCTATGATCGTGCCACTGCACTCTAGCCTGGGTGACAGAGTGAGACCTGTCTCTAAAATGAAACAAAACAAAACTCATGAACAAGCTCTTAAGTCAAATCTTATTTTTTTCCTCTACATATAACTATATTTCCATTCTACCTCTCTATAGAATTTTTTGTTAATATATTATGTTGGAAAGTTTTTAGTCGTTACCTATTCATAGTTCTGTACAATAAAAAGATGTACTTATGTATGTAAATTAACATTTAAAAATGTCCTGTGACCTTAAGGCTTTATTATAATAAAAAAATTATGGATTGACTTATTGTAGCTATTAGTATATAACTGATCAATGAATGTATCACAAGTAATTATTAAACACAAAGGTAAATTTTTATGGGATTTTTTTCTTACTGTGATAGACGGGTAAGATTTATGGGGTTTCCCAGACCAGTTCCATTTTGAATGGTTCATTTGTTTGGTGCCCCTATAGTTTTTTTTTTGTTTTTTTTTTTTTTATTTATTTTATTTTTTTAGGCATCTGTTCTGTGATTTTTTTTTTTTTTTTTTGGTAGAGAAGAGGTCTCACTATATTGCCCAGGCTGGTCTTGAACTCCTGGCCTCAAGCAATCCTCCTGTCTCGGCCTCCCAAAGTGCTAGGATTATAGGCGTGAGCCATTGTGGCAGGCTGTAGTTTCTGTATCCTGGAAAAGGCATCTTAGAAGAGTCAGGAAGGTGAGCAGCAGGTTCTCCTCTTAAAAAGAGGGAGATGGGCAATCTTGACAGAAAGGTAGCAAAGCCTGGAGAAGCCTGTCTTCAGGAAATGCAATTTGCGGAAAGCAGAGAAGGAGGCTGAAGATTGTGGAAATGGATTTCCTAAAAACCCTCCCTGCTGTTATGTCCCTTGGAGAGTGTCTGTGAACCTGAGGGGCAGCTGTCTTCTCGTTTTAACGTTCTGTTAAAATGTGAAGTGGTATATATACACAGAAACATTATTAGGAAGTAATTTGGCATGAAAATCTCTAACACTCCAGTGCCAATGAAAACTGCCAGGAAGGATCCTGATGCTTCAGCTGCCACATCCAAGGGGGCAAATGACCAAAAAAATACAGAAATCAGATTTTGGTATCAACTTATCTTTAAGAATGCTCCCATCTAAGAGGATACATTCAACATCTGAAAAGAAAAAATTCCTTCATGATAACAACAGTGATTCTTGGAGACCCTACAAAAACTGTGCTTGGAATTTCACACTCATGTGAGCCACTGTTTGCCAACCTCCTGGTACACCTCGTTCTTCCTGTTGGATCCATGTACATGTTATAGTTTTCCTATACTCATGTGCTTGAAACACATTTGTTTAAAAATGAAACTCCATCACTATATAAATGGAAAACTAGTATTACATGCCATAGGTAGTAAACATAACAATGCACTAACATATTCAAAGTTGTCTGTGTGATGCCTAAATTAACTTTGTAAACCACCAGAGGACCCTACTGGAACACTGGCCTAGGCTGTTTATATGTTGCAAAGCACCTAGAGCCTTGCAGAGTTACTGGGGAGATGGCTCTTGGGCACTGGGTCCAAGACTTCCATTACGTTGAGAGCTACTTCTAAGACCTCAGCCCATCCTTAATTCCAGGGAAGCAATATTCCTCAATCACGAGCATTCCACAAGCCAGACCAGGTTCCAGGGAAACCGAGATGGTTCAGGGGACTAAGCATGCATCTGGCCAACCTTTGTGGGTCTCCAGAACAATAAGATTTCACTGGTCTTCTTCAAGGTCACATGATGCTCCAATGTCATTAATAGAATAAAGGAGACAAGTAGAGCAATCGCCAACCCATATCCATTTGTAATTCAGAGAGTGTGTCCATGTACCTACTATGGGACAAGAACATGGTCACCAGGTATTTTGCAATGCTGGCAAAATGTTACTTAAACATCATCACTTGTTATCACTGTGTTCAAAATAAGTAATTAACAAACTACAGGAAGATGTACAGCATCTTCTAAACACTTTAAAATAACCAAACACCATTCTGACTCTATCCACAAAGCTCTGCCATGATCTCATCTCTATACATGTCCTACCCCTGAGATTCTATTTGCTAGAGCTTTCAATGCTAGAAGCTAGGATTTTGATAAACTCTTTTATCTATGTTTTCTGGTTTTTAGGTACTATGTAATCAAGAGGCTTTAATGATGTTGCATCTCTTTAAATCAGTAATTCTACTTCCAGGAATTTATTCCAAGGAAACAAATTAGACCTGTGCTGAGACTTATGTAAGATGATGTTCAGAGCAGTGTTCTTTGAAAGAACAAAATATGCCACAACCTAAATATTCAGCAATAAGAAGAGGTATAAAACAAAATTTTACAAAGAAAACCAAATGACAAGACCATAATCATGATGTAGTAAATGAAAAAGGATTCACTACAGAATATACAATATTATCTCCATTTTATTTCTTAAATATAAATGCACAGAAAAATACTGAAAGTAAACATACCAAAATCTTTCAATGATAGGAATATGAGTACTTTTTTCCTCTTTGTACCTCTCCATATTTTCCTAAATTTCTATAAAGAATAAATATTACCTTTATAATGATAACATGAACATATACACACTCACACTTTTGCCTTTTGACTCAGAAATCCTACTCCTAAGACTCTTTTCTAAGCAAATTGTACAAAATTATGCGCAAGTATTTAAATATAAAATTATATATAAATTATCACGTTATTTATAAGAGAAAAAAACATGTGGCCTAAAAATTCCAACAATTGAAGAATGGTAAAATAAATTATGTTTTACCTTTGTGATATAATATAGTACAGTTATTAAAAATGACAGTTTTAGAGTATTTTTAAAATAAGTTGTAATGACTTGATGCTGATGACTTAGATGCTATTCAGTAAAACTTCAGAACACATAGCAACATGTGATCTTGGCTACATAAAAATATAAGTGCAGTGGAAAAGAAGGCAAAAGATGCTATAATGTCAACAGTTGTGATTTATACATGGTGAGACTATAGTGACTGGAAAACAAAAAGTTTAAAGAAGAAAATAAAAATTCCATAATGGGCATATGTTACTTTTAAAATTTGAAGAGTAAGTATAAAAATAATAAAATACACACGCTTGAAACTCTGACTCGGGGTTGGGGGGCAGTGGGGAGGCATGGGCAACATACATAACCTAAACTTTTGTACCCCCATAATATGCTGAAATAAAACAAAAAAAATGCTTCCATTAGGAAAAAAAATAATAAAATACATACTCTCTCAATGAAAATAGGAAATTAAGAACAAAGGGGGAAAGGCAAGGAAAAACGTCCTATAATTACAACACTCTGATTTAAAGCAACCACTATGAACGTTCTGCCGTCTGGCCTTTCAGTTGCGTGAGTGTGAACGTGAGTGAGTGTCACGTCACCGCCAGCTCTGTCCACAGGGATCAGGGCTGACCTCGGTGCTGCTGACACATCGTGGGCGAATGGCCACCTACTAAACGAGAGCTTACATGTGGGGCTGTGTCTGGGGCAGGTGTTTAGGCATTTGGGAAAGCTAGGATGCCTCTCTTCAAATCCAGGTTGGACAAGGGCTTGAAACTCTCCAAAGTAAAGGCAGAAGATGAATTTGAGGTACATTTTAAATTCTGTCTGGGAACCACCTCACATCAAATTAGGAGAAAGTCAGGCCTCGAGACCAACTACCTCTGGACTAAAGATTGTGAATGCCCCCTTTGCTCAGGCCAATCCTACTGTACGTGAGAGATCCAGACCTTCCTTCCCTTTGGCTCCAGTGAAATATCTGGCCGAGGAGCAAGGAGTCCTTGCAGTTTCAGCTATGCGCCGGGGGGCCTCTTCTATACAGTTTATCTAAGATGAGCTCCTGACAGTGTAGGGCAATTGAGTCCAGTAGGGAGGGGGCTGAGGGGGGCTCCTAGACTTTCCTTGAAGTCAAAATGCTAGCTTCATAAAGGTTTGGAGAAACTCTGGGCACATTTAAGTTTTTTTCAAGTGGAATCTGTATAAATCAGGGCCCTCGCCCAGCCAGGGAGTAAAGTAGCAGGCACAGGATTCGGCTTACTGGTAAGGAATCTTTCCTGAGTGGGCCTGGGGACAAGGCAAGGGCAGGTGGCGAGGGGAGGGCAGGCAGAGGTGGCACAGTGGCTACTGGACTGGGCAGGCATGAAGCCCCAGCAAGTCTAAGCCTTGCGTGAATGAGGGCCTGTCTTCATATCCGCTGAGGATTATTTCAGGACTCAGCCCTGCAAGATCATTTTAGGACATTCACTAGACACCCAGGAATAGCTCTTGGCTATAGTCACAAGATTCGCCACCCAAACTCATCCCTTTCCCTAAGAGTACAATCCTCCTTTCTCTTCAACATGGGAGAGTGGGTCTGTTTAGAGAAAATGCTGATCCCGTAAAAATCTACTTCATGGGACGGCCAAGGTAAAGGGATAGTGCTCAGTGCAGGCAAGGGAGAGAGGAAGGGCCAGTCAGTCAGTCTTTCAGTGCTCGTTAAGAAACTATTTGTAGGACACTGTGCCCAGCCCTGGAGGAACAAAGAGCAGTCTGAGATACAGCCCCCGGCTCTGCGGAGTGAGGAACACACAGCCACTTGGAGAGAGAGGCGTCAGGCCCAACACAGGCCCCTTGAGAGGAGGCCGGGTTGTATAGCCCTAGTGTGCAACCCGTTGGCTGGGAAAGTGAGGAAGGCTTGTTCTCGCCCTGGCCATGCTACAGACTCACTGTTGTGACCACGGGGTGGATGGGGAAGGGAGAAATCCCCCATGGGAGTAATTCCAGCCCTCTGCAGGCCTGAGCCCAGGGGCCTCCCAAAGTAGTGAATGTGACATTCGTGGCGAGGCTTTGAGCATAGGAGGGAAGGTGCTGGATGTTCATACAAAGTAGACTGGACCTGAACAAGGTGGATGATGACTCAGAGGCGGAATGTGCAGGCACAGGCCGGGTGCCCCTCGGAGAAACGCTCTCTCTGCTTCTCTAACAGGTGGCCCTGGCTGCCTGAGTTACGTCCCTACATTATGATTCCTACCAAGGGGGCGGCGCACGGAGGGACTAGGGCCAGCAGGGAGAAAACATGCTGCAGTTCCAGAAACATGTCATGTCCGTGACTGGACATCTCCTGCCAAGCGCTTTGGAATTCAGCTCTTACATCTCTCCAGGGACACCCGAGGCCTTTTTAAGCCTGCTGTCCTGAGAGATGGTTTCCTGGTGACCATGGGACTTGCATGCAGCTGATGAGCAGGATCTCCCAAACTCTCGAGGACATGTGGAGTACTACGGCTGGGAGTGGACGAGACAGGGTAGTGAGGAGCAGGGGACAAATGTCAAAGGTCATGGATATGTGATGTCCAGAACGGCCTCGTGAGCAGGTGCAGGGGTGGGAGGTGGTGGAGGTGCTGGGCAGGAACCACAACCCGACACTGACTTCAACACGTGTGTTCCACGCAGGCAGAGGCAGAGCAAGGCCAGGCCCGGGAGGCTTTCATCGCCAGAGGCTCAGCGTGGACGTGAGCAAAGAGAAAGTATTCCTGAGCTGCGCCTGCCTTAGGGATCAGACTGAGCCTGTTCTTTGAGAGACGAGCTGCTGCCTCTGATAAACGGTGGCGAGGAGGGGGAGGAAAGAGTTCGTTGTTGTGGGGCAGGAGATCCTGTCCCTGGAGAGGCTGTTCTGGGTCCCCACTGGCCCTGCAGACCCCTCCTCAGTGCCGAGCTGCAGGAGGGAATACTGGGTCTGAGGCAAGAAAGGTCAGCCACCCACCTCCTAAAGTGCCAGGATATCCCTCCCTCCTGTCTTGGGGAACAAAGGGTCAGCTGCAGGGAGCTCTCCGCTCTGCAAAGTGAGGGGACGCACAGGGCACAGGGGCCCGCGTGTGTGAAGACATCACTCCTCCTGGCCATGGAGCATCCCCCCTCGTTTCCCTGAGAGGCCCAGGCTTGCCTGACTGACAGGTGGATGTCAGATGGCAAGAGTACGTGACCAAGAATGATACACAAAGGGCAGCCAGGAGGGGACGTGTGCTGATTAGAGAGGAATTTTAAGAGCCTAGGGAAGGATAAAGTGATCAGGTCTCGGTCCAGATGCTTTGGAAGAGGCAGTTTTAAATGAAAACCAAGGAGCTACATCTATATCTAGACCTCAGCAATGAAACTGCAGAAGCCTCAGCACGCTGTGCTGGGGGACGTCAGACAGCAAGGCCAGGATCCCAGTGCCCTTGGGCTGCGGCGGCGTCAGTGCTCACAGGCAAACTCCCAGGACCCTCCTTCAGATGAGCCCAGGCCAACTCGGGCACAGCGTGGAAGGAGGCCCAGTGCGAGAGGCATCACAACACCACATTCTCAGAGTCCCTGGAGCCAAGGAAGGAAGGAGCAGGCTCCACCAGGCAGCCACTGACTCGCTTCCCTGCACTAGAGAGAGGAAGAAGGCTTCGGGGTAGATGTTCCTGTCCTGCAGGCTGGATGCTGGGAGGCCCAAGGACGCAGTGTGGGAAGGAGCCAGGGACAAACACGTCCTCCTGGAGACCCTCCCATTCAGCTGGTGAGCTGGCTGCCGCCCACAGCCTGCCCAAATGTGCTCAGACTTTCTAGTAATCGTTTACTCACCCACCCCATGGGGTGTCACAATTCACATCTGAATGTGCAGACATGGATTTCACCTACTGGGCGACTAACTCTCCAAACGAACGTTAACACAAAACAAGGTACCAGTTTAGTCGATTTTTATACACGCTCACAAAATGGCACTAACTGCCCCAGGACAATAGGGCTTACCTGAATCTGTCAGGGGCTAAAAAGGGCATCTCTCTGAGGCCTTGACAGACAGGGCCGAGCAGGCCCTTTACAGAGGCTTAGGCAGAAGGGAAGGTGGCAGCTTTAGAGCCAGGAGACTCAGCTCCAGGGAAACAACCACCGTCCCCTTAGCAGCTGACCCACAAAGGTGCCGAGCATGGAGGCACCTTGGATTGGGCAGGGGTACAAAGACGATAGCAGGTCCTGCCCTGCCCTCAGGTACCTGAGCGAGAAGGCAAACCAAGACCCGTATCCTCGAAGCCCAGCGCAGCATCTCTGGAAAGTACAAAATGCTATAGGCATTGAAAGAAAGGTCACATCTGGTACAGAGAAATCAGGAAGGCTTCATTCTCAGTACGTCTGGAAAGCGGGGGAGTGACTGACAAAGTCCAACATGCCACTTATTTGATGACTTTGTTTCAAGGTCAAATCACACGCCTGAGATTCTATTTCATCTGCCAAGTCTGGACTGATGTCTCCTTCCCACTCTCAGTTCCTTAGAAAAGCAGATCTTGGTAAAAGCCGCGTACTATTATTATCCTCAGGAGGAGCGCCAAGAACAGAGCTCAGAGATCCCCCGCCCCCAGCTCTGAGCCGAGCCGAGTGTGCACAGCCGACGGGCTCCGGCCAAGTGCCAGTCCCCGCCAATCCCCAGAGCTGTGGTGGGACCATGTTTCATTGGATGGCCCTGGCGCTGAGTGGGCCCCGAGACTATGCGTCACAGGACAATCATCAGACCCACTCGCCGCAGGGCCCCACACCTGGAACAAACAGGTGAGCCAGGGGTATCTGAAGGTGCAACAAAATTACCTTAGAGATGAAGCTGCCCTCTCCGAGTCCTCATTTTCTTTCAAAGCCCTGCTCCAGTTTGATCTCCCCTTCCGAGCCCTTCTCAGATTCTGCCAGGCAGATCTCATCGTTGCTGCCAATACCAGACTGACCACAGCTCCTGTATCGCCCATACCTGGGCTGACCGCACTGCCTGTGTTCCAGATGTTTGTGTACATGCTGGTTGCTCACACAGGCCCTGGACCAGCACAGCACGTTGCACACAGAAAGCGCCCACTAAATGCTGCTTGGTTAAATGCTCCAACCTCTCCCCTTTCTCCTCACAACCTCTCCCCTTTCTCTTCATCAGGCAATCGAGAGACCTGTCTGAAGTCAGAAAAATTGTGACAAGAATGCTTTGAAGTTCCAGGTAAGACACTTTGGAACTGGGCAGTGGTCCCCACCTAGGTATCAGTGACAGGTTTCCTGAGGGGCTCCGAGAACTGAGCCCTCAGTCCAGCACCACAAGGGAAGATCGGAGGATCCTTTCCTCAGGCAGCACTGAGCTATCTTAGGAGCCCAGAGGAGATTTCACTCTCCTCCTGCCAACCCAGCCTTCCTCACGGCGTGGCAGCCCCTGCCTCCTGCCCACCCACCCCAACGCTCAGGCCCAGCAGAGTGGCCTGAAGGACTCCAAGGGTTGAGAAAACTGCCCTGTGGGGTCTGTCCCTTTATGCTGAGAAGTGTTTAAAAAGAGAACACACAAAGCACACAGAAGACGGAACGATGACTGAGTTTGGAAAGGTTCTGTGATGGAAATCTAAAACCCAAAACTGAAAGAAAACCTCACCTGTAACCACAAAGACATTCAGTCTGACTCAGTGGCTTGGAAACTGGTATCCAAAACCACCCCAGCTGGTGGGCCAGGAAACTTCTATACCTCCCACCTGGATGTGAGGCCCTCAACTATCTTCCTCAGACCCACTCTGGGGGAGAGGGCACAAAACCACCCAGGAAAGAGTGCTCCCCTTCAACCCCAGACCCCCCTCAGGCTAATGTCACATTTATTTCCAGTCAGCAAAAGGGCCTGACTATATTGACACAAAACAACGGGGCCTCCTTGGACCTCCCAAGTGTCTGAACTTACGTCACCCAATCTTAGCTTCCATCTTGGCTCTTTTTCGTCCTTTTTCCCCCATCACACCCACCTCGGCTTTCTATTTGTTTCTTTCTTTACAAAATAAATGCCCTTGGAATGGTTCTGAGGACTGACCAGCCAGAGTAAGAAGTCTAGACTCTAGCCAGAACCAACCCCCCCCCCATGCAGACAGACAATACATCAGAAGAACAAGGGTCTGGGGTTCCCTCAGCTGAGGCAGGGTGAGCATTCCCACCTGACAGAGGGCGGGCAAGGTGACATCTGTAAATGGCTTGGCCCGCAGCGGGCACACACACTTCATGTCTGTTGCATGGACTCACCACACCCCATTCGACCTCCCTGGGCCAGCCACCCTACCCAGCTTTAACCTTAACCCTAACCCTAACCCCAAGGTCTTCCCTTGAAAGCAGACTCCTTCCTCCCCACAATTCAACTACCTAGGAGCCCTCCTGGCAAACCCCAAACCAGTTCTCTGCCCTACAGCTAACTGAAGGTGATCTGTCATGCTCCTGTTTTTTCACTGCCCCGGGGCAGTGAAAAAACAGCAAGGCAGGCCAGAAAGAGGGCTGGGACGAGAGTCCAGAGGGGTCATTCTGGTCCTTTTGTGTGGTCCTTATGCATTTTGGATCCAGCAGACACGATGATCTCTAAGCTAGAGCCCAGCAATAGCATCCCTGAGATAGCTTCCCTTTTGGGGAAACGTCTCTTCCACTCTAAGTAGTTTGAACGTTAACTCTAAATCAGCAGATCAACTGTCAACCTGAGAAAGAAGCAGCGTTGGACACAGCTATCCCCCACCAAAACACCCTGCCCCAGAAGCCAGCCCTCACTGCAATGCCTCTATGCCCAAGGCATGGTTGGGAAGGGAAGTTCTGGTCTGAATTGACTGCACAAGTGACTTCCTCCTTTGATGCTGTGAATGGGAGAGTACACAGAGCCAGGATGACTAATTAGAAACAATGGCTAATGCTTGCTGACTCCTCTGTGTCCCAGGCACTAGGAATGCCTTACACACATCCTCTCACTATGTTGAATCTTCACAATCCTATCGCATAAGGACTACTGTTGCCCCAGTTTACAGATGAAGAAACTGAGGCTCACTGGCATTAGGGGACTTTCCCGAGGTCACATAGCTCTTACAAGTGGCAGTGGGCTGCAAAACCAAATCTGTCTCCAGTCCCAGTAAGAGCCACCAGGTTCTGAGGAGTCTGGGGGGAAGCCAGTACTTAACTCACCTGATAGGACAGGCCGTCCTTTCGGGGGTTGAGGCCAATCTCCTCCATGGATGGGGTGCTCATCATCACCTCAGTCATCTCGGCTGATCTCAGATAGTCAGGGCTGCCAAGAAACCCAGACCAAAAGTCAACAAACACGCATTTTCACATTCCTGCTCTCCACGCATTCGCTGCCCTGGGATCAGGGGACTGTCTGGAGACAGGATGAAAGGTGTTCAAAACAGAACTTGCAGAAAAACAAGCTCACACCCTGAGGAAGTACCTTGCAAGCCCTCAGCACTAGGGCTCTAAACCCCGACCAACAAAGCCCATTGTCTGCGCCTCCCTAGCAAACCTCTTCCCTTCTTTCTTGTACACTACTCCCCACTGGCACAGAGCAACCCTGAATTTTCTTTTAAATGACAGAACTAGAGAAAACCAAAACAGTAGGTTACAGAGTCCATCTGTCTATATTAAAACCAATTCAACCATGGCTCCCTTCACCCCTCCAACTAAGAATAAAAATAATCCTACCTGAGTTTTCCAAAGGGGAACTGCATGTTATTATTACATAATAACAATAACAGGTCAACCTCAAGGAAACAAAGTCCAATCATGCTGCTTTCCTAAATCTCTCTGCCTCTCTGGTGCTCCTTTTGGCAAAATGCCCCACTTAAAGCCCCAAGGGGTCAGCTCTGCTGCAAGTTTCACATCTGTCAGCCAAGCCCCTTCTCTAGCCCCAGCCACAGCAGCTGCAAACTCACAGCTTGAAAAACATCCCCTGGATTAAAAGCCTTAAGGATACCGGACTCTGATTGCAAAGGAAATTTCCAGAGGGGCCAAGCTGGCCCACCAATGGCTGACATGTGAAAGTGCTTTGTACTCTCTAAGCAGGATACAAATGTTCCATTATCCTTGCACAAGCTATGGGCAAACACAAGATCCTGTGAACATAATGCCAAATACACATACATACCAAATCTAGGCATCCGCTACATAACACCCAATACCCTCACCATCATGCCTGTGCACATGGTTTAAAAAGAGGGGGAAAAAGGGTGGGACAGGCTTTCCAGGGGCTATATCTAATGAAACAGGGGTGCAGGACTCTTCTTCATTTTATGGTTGCTACATAGTTAAGATAGGACACTGAAGTTGGAAAGAGAAGCAATAGGTTCTGGTCTCTGCTCTGACACTCACGAGCTGTGTGATCTCAAGAGCTGTGGGATCTTGAACAAGTCCTACAACCTCTCTGAGCCACAAGTGCCCGGTTTGTCTGTTACTATGATGCTAATAATGCATACCTCACAGTTAGGTTAAGGGCTAATGTCTGTAAAAAAGTGCTGCAAACTGTGAAGTGCTAATCAATAAAATAACCTTAAACTGTAATTTCTCATAATATTCCTGATGGGCCCTAACAACCACCTTGGCAAATTTTGAGCAGCCAGAGGCAGAAAGCCTCCAACAGCCTCACCCATAAGGCACCTGGCTGCTCACACACCACACAGGAGGGTGGGGAGGGCACCCAGACGGAGACGGGTACACAAGCCTTATGTGTGGAGGATTTTTTACTTTGTTCTGCAAGTTCAGTCTTCTCTCCAAACTGAGCCAAGCTGGGATGGGGGAGGGGAGACTAAGAGAAGATGCTGGGCTTGTGGGCACCTTTAGACTCAGGAGCCAGGACCTCCTAAGGCATTTCTTCCCAGGTCATGAAAAGGCTGCCACCGGACTCCCAAAGAAATGCACAGAGCGACCCTGAATTTTCTTTTAAATGACAGAACTGTAAAAAGCAAAACAGAAGGTTGTCTACAAGGCTCTCTCCAGGCTCTTCCCCCTGTCCTCGCTCAGGGCTATAGCTCAGTCCCGAAAAGTTGAAGCGAGAAGCACGAACTTTCCGGTTTCTGAGCCAGGCAGGACCGTGCCAAGGCTTGAGCCCCCGCTGTCCCCTCGCCAGGTGCCAGCGCCCGACCCGGGGCCGAGCTCCTCACACCCGCACCTGAGAGCGCGCTCCAGGGCCGCCAGCGCCATCCCCCGCCACGGCCGCTCCTCCTCTACCCAGCGCAGGAAGGAACGAGAGCAAGTCCCAGCAGCCAGAGGCCTCTCTCCGCATCCCTCTCGGCCGGGATCCGCCGCTGGGGACAAATCCCCACCGCCCCTCGCCCTGCCCGGCTCCTTCCAGCCGGCACTGCTGGGGCGGCTCCTCCCAGCCCCGGGCCCCACCTAGGTGAGTCGGTCTGTAGGGGCTGTGGAGAGGTCAGGGGTCGAGAGGATGCAGCGTGTGCCCTGCTGCCTGTGGCTTCGGTTGTGTTTACGTGTGGGGAGAGCGTGTTTCCTCCACCCCCCGGAGCTCTGCAAACGCCGCGGCTGCACCAGCTCAGCCCCGCTGCAGCCGGCCTCGACTCGAGACCAGCATGCAAACAAAAAGAAAAAGGGGAGGGGCCGGGGAGAGCAAGAGCCCCCAGCGCCAGGCAAGGCGCGCGCCTCCTGCAGCCCTCCGCATAGGGGGTGTCACTGGGGGGATTCAGCCGTGACCCCTGGCTCCCCCAACCCCCATACAAGCCCTCCATTCGTCACTTAAGTGAGGGCTCCGAGTTCACTTCCTTTGTCTGGATGCTCTCAGCACCACCTCCCCCCACCCCCACCTTTGCAACCTTGACGTTGACTCCCGTACGGGCTCGGGCAGCGGGGGGTCAGGGACGCCGGCTGTCCTCGCACCCGGAGCCAGCAAGAGTCGGCGCCCGATCCCCGCAGCCACGGCAGCGAGACGGCCGCCCGCCGCGGACACGGGGTACTCACCAGTGAATGGGGAAATATACAGACATGAAGTCCTAGGGAGGCTGACCCACGCCCTTGTGATTTAAAAACGGTCCCTGCGTCCCGAGCGAGGATGACACGGGCGCACACGGGCGCTCGCCGTCCGCCTTCTTGGGACAGCCCCGCGGCCAGCGACGTCGGCAAAGAAGCCGGAGCTCCCCGCTCTCCACCGAGCTCCTGGCCCCACAAAGAGCCCGGGAAGCCGTATTTATAGGGGCGGGGGCGGGGCTTGGCCCCGAGAGGCCCCGCCCTCCCTCGCCCACTCCTGGAATAACGTCACCAAACTCATGAATGGCTTCGGCGCTCTAGGATAGCGCGGGCGGCGGCTCGGGGGCGCTGGGCTCGGCTCGCGAGGGCTTGGGCTCACTGCGGCTCCCGGCCCGCGGCTCGCGCACACGCGCGCACGCACCCGGCAGGAGCTCGCAGTCAGCGCCGCTTCCCGCCCGCACGCCCGCCCGCGTCCGCAGCCCCCGCCCGCGCACGCCCGGGGGGTCCGGGGCGGCGGAGGTGGGCTGGGGGCGGGGCGGGGGCCCGCGCCGGACGAGACCTCTGGGCTGCCGAGCTGAGCCGGGGGAGGGCGCCACCCTGACCGCCTGGCGCCGGCGCACTTTCTTGCACCCACTGGCCGCCCCCAGCCCACACTTCGGGACCCCTCTTCAGCGCTAATCCCCCCAAAATAGGCCCCTCCCTGGAATCCTGGCCCGCAGCACCGCAGAGGCAAGTCCCTTCCATCCCTGCCAGCTGTGCGGAGACGCGAACGCCGCTAAAACGCGGTGGGAAGGTGCGGAGGACGTGGAGCTGGAGGACCGAGAGCCCGCGGGGAGCGGGTTGGCTTGCGGGGGGCTGGTCTGCAGCCCTGAGATCCGTGGAGCGTTTTATTTGTGGGAGAAAGGATGTGGTATCAACCTAGGGTTTTTCCACTGGACACCGACGCACAGGGTCGGCGGCGGGGCTGGGGATGCGGGTGGGCGGTGCGCAAGCACACCCCTCCGGCCTTGGCTCCCAGAGCTGCTCCGAGGGGGGTCGCATTATGACAGCAGAAACAAAGAGCTTCAGCCGAACGCCTCCCACACTGCCCAGGAATTGCAGCTCCGGGGGGCTGTCCAGGTGGTCCAGCCGCGCTGTCCCCGGAGCCCGGACTAGGCAAGTCTGACTTGGGACCCAGCGCTGCCCCTCTGTGGCGTCTGCTTCAATTACGTCTGGAAAATGGCTTTATAACCCTAACAACCTATGTGTGTACAGGGGCTGGAGAAAGGGGATGAGGGGTATCAAAAAATAAGCAAAATTAAATCTGCTTTGAAGTCAGCCCTTTCAAAGAAAGGTAGTGAATGTATTGAATCCATGTATTAATATATGTGCTTAAAATGGAAATATAAATACGTAAACTTATCTGACATAAAAGGATGGGATTAATGGTGAGAGTTTAGCAGGGAAAGGACTGGTGAGGAGACTGGGAGAGGGGGCCCTCGTAACTTCATCATCCCCCCCAAATCCAACCCAAATAAAAATAATAAGAATTGACAAGAACAATTTAATTAAAAATACCTTTGCTATTTTCAATCATTCATATATTTACTCAGGTTGTAACCTGAGTAAAAATAATGTGCTTCCTATGAAAACACAGCTCATGACAAGCTCCTGTCTCCTCCAACCAGAGAAATTCAGGAGTCTCTCTCCCCACCCCCCAAGCTAAATCAGAAATGGATTTGGGCTGCAAAGTATCACCTCCATTCTGCTGCTCCAGAGGGCCCTGCTTTCATGGACAGGTGCTAACAGGAGTTGGTCCGGGTGTGAAGTGACTGCTAACAGAGGGGCTGTTGGTGCTGGCCAGGTGTGACACATTGTCATCCAGGTCTCCAAAGAAGAAGCCAATGCTTGGAGAGCTGGTTTCCAGGCACTCAGAGGAGGGTGTCCGGGCTAGGCCTTGGGGTAAGCGTGAAGGAGCCTTCTGCCATTTCTCCCTTGTAGCAATCCCTGGCAAGGCCTGGGATGAAAGAGTGTCATACCACTTTTATGACAACAGACACACTTTACATATTTGTGGTTATGACAATGTGAAACTTTCCAAACTCAGAAAGCGATTGCCTCCGGGACCACACACACCTTAAGTGTCAAAACGGCCTCACTTTGGAGAAGAGTGTGGGGAATAAGGCCTCCACCAGCAGCTGTCTGGCCCCTGGAAAAATTCCCTACATTGGAGAACACTGAAGTCATTATTCAATGCCTCCTCTTTGGGAAACTTTGTTTTAACGCCCATTTTAACTAAATTTCATTTCAGTCAATAAGTTAAAGCAGAAAATAAGCCTTGGGTTGTGATCCCAAATCTGTACTTTCTGTCTCTCCTCTGGGCCCATAGTGACACATTCATTCATTTGAAATTATGGGAGGCATGGTGCTAAACTTCAATATGACCATAGCAAGTATGGGTAATACTGCTTTGTATAGTGTCTTGCAGTTTTTCACAGCATTTTACTATCAAGGCTTTCAAAAGAATATGATAAGATTAACATAGCACAGCTTACATTCCCCAGTTTACAGATATGCAAACTGAGGCTGAAATAAATTAGAGGACTTGCCAAAGATCACACAGCTAGAAAGTAGTTGGGCTGGGCCTAGAACTCAGAGGTTGCAGGCACACTCAGCTGCCCACTCTGTTACATTGCTCTGGGTCACTGCATTTCCTTCATACCTCTAAAGAGACAGGGTATTTTAACATGCACACTGATCATTTCTTCCCAATACCCTATGAGATAGGTTTCTATCCCTTACTGCCTTTGAATAAACGAAGAAACAGAAACACAAGCGAATGAAGTTACTTAGAGCCCCAGAACCTTAGAGCTGAAAGAGACCTTCCAAATCACCTATTCCAGTCTCCTCATTTTACAGTGAGAAGACGCTTAAGAGATTAAATGGCATGTCCAAGGTCGCCAGGCTATTAAGTGGTGTAGATGGAACCTGAATGCAGGTTTCAGACCCCTAGTCAAATGTTCTTTCCACTATAACACTACATCTTGCACTGCATTTGCCAAGAAGTTAGCAGCAAAGTTCAAAGCCAAGATCTGAGCCCTCTAAAATGCCTCAGTTCATCACCAACATTTATTGAGCATCTACTATGCAGATCAGTGAACTAAACACACAATCAGAGCCCTCTGCACTCTCTCCCTTCTCCTTTGTTGCAATTAGTCCTCAGAGACTAAGGGACTAATTCTGCTTCAATAACAATCCACATGTATCACGATTGTTTTGCTCTTTAACATTACATAAGTCCAGTTTCCCACCTCCTTCCTAAAATAAAAATTAAAAAAAGAATATAGGCAAGGAACTTAAAATCTTATTAGAGTTACCTCAGTTGCAACTATGCCATGTATGCGGGACATGTAGCTAATTATTCATCTAGTTTGAAAAAAAAGATGGCCAGGCATGGTGGTTCATGTCTGTAATCCCAGCACTTTGGGAGGCCAAGGCCAGAGGATTGCTTGAGGCTGGGAGTTCAAGACCAGCCTGGGCAACATAGCGAGACCCCATCTCTAAAAGAAAAATTTAAAAATTAGCTGGGCATGGTGGTGCACGCCTATAGTCCTAGCTACTCAGGAGCCTGAGGCAGGAGGATTGCTTGAGCCCAGGAATTTGAGGTTGTATGAACTATGATCATGCCACTGCACTCCAGCCTGAGCAACAGAACAAGACCCTATCTCAAAAAAACAAAAAAAAAGTCTCCATCTAAATTCATTTAGCAATATATTCCCACATTTTATCTCTCTCTGGCTTGCAAAAAGACAGTATTGTGTTTAATCTGCCTTGGAGTGGTGAAGCTGGTATTTTGGTTAGCCATGAAGGACTTTTTGATGTAGCTATTTGACCTTGGGGAAGAAAGTAGAAGAAAGAAAGAAACATTTGCTGAGGCACATTCATACATCTTACCACATTTATGTCTCACAACAACCTTAGACCTAGGCACTATTGTTCCACTTTGCAGACGAAGAAACAGAGACTCGGAGAAGTTAAGTAACTTGTCCATGTGGTTCTCAAATGGTTGAACCAAAATGTGACTCAGGGGCTTGCTGGTTCCAAAGCCTATGTTTTCCCCACTCATCATGCCTTTGTGGTTTGGTTTGTTTTAACAGCTAAACTATGAACTGAATACAAAAGTGTTGGTTCCAATAGCAAAGCCCAGGACCACTGGTATCCACCCAGCAGGGCAGGGCTGGCAGAATAAACAAATTTCTCACCCTGGGAATCTGGGAGCTTCTTAAAGATATCAGTCAAAGACTTGAGGGTTAAAAAAAAAAGTGAGTAGGAGAAGGGAAGTTTCTAGCCAATTTTTCGGTGAAACTCATTTGAGTACGTAAGAAATCTGAAAGGCAAGAATGTGTGTGGGTTGAAGTGAGAATGAAATGAGATAATGTTATGAAAACACTTGGTAAATTGGAAAGCGCTGAGCAGACGCAGGGCTTGTTTTTAAGGTGTTTTGGGGGAAAGAGAGGGTTCAGCAGAGTTGATTGCATCTGCTTCAGGTTCTCACTCAGGGCAATCACGGACTGCCCCATTTTCCTCCTGGAGTGCCTTGATTGACATTTCCAGCTCTCGGGGGCAGACATCAGAGGCAAGAACTGATGTTCTGCCTGGTGGTCACTACTGTCCCAGCATCTCCTCTCCCCTCCACAAGTTCCTCCTGTCTTTGGTGCCTCCAAGGAAGTGCCCAGCTGGGTACTGGGCACAGGCATGTGATGACGGGACAAGGCCTAGAGTGTGAGCATCCCCCTGCCTCAGCCATTAGGACATTGGCAGTTACCAAAGCAAAGCAACCCGAACCCACCAGACAAACTCATCCAGCCTTTCACTGACTTTGCTGTAAGTCCTCAAGCAAGTGGCTTGACTTCTCTGTGTCTCAGACTCCTGAAGCAATAAATGCAGACAATAGAAGTCTCTTTTTTAGGTCTCAGGACGTTAATAAGGCTGAGAGGAATTGCTAGTATAAATGCGGGAGAGAATAGTGCTTGTGTCCTTACCATCAGGGCTTTCTTCCCAGTATGAAGCCTGTGGCTTCCCTTGCCTTATACCAGCTCAAGAGAAGCTTCCAGAATCCCCTCACCCCCAAAAGAAGCCTGGGGGCCAGCAGCCCATAAACTCTTGCCTTCCCAAATATCAAAGAGATTCAGCCCTGGCTTTTTCTTTATGGCTATCAAGGGGCCTTTGAAGCAAAGGGATTTTTCTGAGAAAGAAAACTCTATGGAATCTTTAGGGTCCAGGCCCTAAAAGAAAACACTCAAACTGGAACCAGTTCAAGACTCTCATGTCCTATTAAGGAAACACTCACATTCCTGTCCTACCTCTGGCTCTGTCTTGCTTTCTCTCTTTCCACATCGGCACAGGAATGCACTTCCACAGCCAGAAAAGAGACGTTACTATCACCAGGACGCAGATCATATAGCAGCGCGCTCCTTGCGGCGGGCTGATACTTTCCCTGAGTTGAACAAAGAGCGTGGACCACAGAACAGTCCAAACTCGCTTCATACCACTCTGCTCACATCTCTCCCTGCTTTACCCCCAACTCTGGACCAGGGAAACTCCATCGTACCTGGGGACTTATGAAAAAAGAGGGAAACACTCACAACAGTTACTTGCGAAGAAAAGCACTTTCAGTTTTCTTTTCGAGTACACAGGATGTCAGCTAGCTTCCTCCGGGGGCAGCTGCGTCCCTGCTGATTTCACACTCACTGCTTCTCCTTGGAAGAGCAAGTAGCATGTTATGCACCAGAGAGCGGTTCCTCCTGAGCACTCTGCCAGCTCCCTACCCGTAACCTGAGCTAACACTGCTGGCTGGAGTCCCTGGTGTACTTCACACCCACATGGCACCAACCTTGGGATCAGATAGCTGGGTCCACATTATACCTTCCTGCCCTCTTAGCAACAATTCTAACAGGCATTATCACCTACTACGTGCCAGGCAGGTGGTGGTGTTTCCAAGGAATTGCTTTAGGAGACCTTTAGTTCTCTCCCATCTCCATCAGCCCCCACCAAACCATCCCAGATAAACAGACGCTCTGCGTGATGATACTGTGCCTGCCAGGACAATACAGCTGTGAGACAGATTCCCTAAATTCCCAAAGAATCAAAGCTCAGTAGAAACGGCACACGTGCTGTGCAGGTAAAGTTTGCAGGTGAGTCTCCCAGCCTTGGGATTTGCTACCCATGACTTCCTTTTATAAGGAAATGAGTGTCTGCCTCTGGTGCATGGCATGGTGTCAGGCACTGGGGAGACGGGACCGAGAGGCCACTCCCTCTAATACCAGATGGTAACTGTTGCATGCAATAGAGTCACCTGAGCATGGGCATTGATGTGATTAGTTCTGCACTGGGCAGAGGGTTAGCGAGAGGGGTGCTGACCACCAGAAGAGAGCTCTCAAGGGCAGGGACTGGCTCTGTTTTGTGTACTGCTGTACTGGCACCACCTGGAAGGAGGCCTGGCACCTCACAGGCACTCAGTAAATGTCTGGTGAAGGAATGGTAGCAGGAATAGCTAACGGAAAAGGATGGCAACCCAGCTGGCCTCAAAGGATGGGGAGAAGCGAGAGAAGGGCAGTCCTGCCCACAGACGCATCAGCAGAGGCTCGGGGTTAAGAAAGGGCCAGGCTCGTGCTGGGAGTGAGGAGAGAGCCGTGGAAGTACCAGTCCTTGGGAAGAGGCACTGGAGCCCCTCAGGACTCCAAGTCTACAAACTAAATGCAAGAACTACTTGTTAGTAAAGGGCCTCGTGCTCTGCAGAAGGGACCGAGCACAAGATTTCCAGCAGTAAAAAAGTCTGTTACTGCTATTAGCCAATGCGGTCCAGTTCCCGGCACCCCCACGTTATTTGAGCTAATATCAGCGTTTCCCTTCCAGCCAGGTGGGGCCTCAGCAGAAGTGTTAAGTAGGTCATATTGCATTTATGTGAAATGTGTCTCTTGAGACTTCCCCTTTCTACCCTCTCTTTTCACACTTCTCTTCCACCTACCCCAGGCGCCCGCTGACCTCAGGAGGCCCAATGCTCCCTTCGCAACAGCCTCCCAAGCTCTGAAACCACTGCTTTCTTTTCCATCGAAACTTCCATCCTGCAGCTCTCTGAGCCCAGGCAGCTGCCAGGCAAGAGAACTTGATCTGACAAATAACTTTGCACTATTGTGGGAATGACATACTGGTACGACCTCAAAGGCCACTGTCTCACAGTGACATTATACACAGGGCAAGTGGGCAACAGGGAAGGTCCCTCTGGTCCAGGGGGCAGAATGAGGTTGATGGTAGAAGCCTGAGGGGGAACCACGCCATGGTGAGACGGGGAAGAAGGGAACAGCTCAGAAGGGCTGGGGTGGGTGAGTCCAGGGGGCACAGGCTTGAGATGGCTTCTCCTGTCCATCAGTCCTTCTGGAGAGATCTGATTGCAAAACTTGACCCTAGCTCTCATGTGGCCACAGCACTTTAGTGAATTAACTCTCATGAGCAATGGGAGGAGGAAAAAAAGGTCTAGGCAGACCATTTTCTTCCTTCTGTCCTTCTTCCTAAGCAGGGACAGAGCTTTAGACCAAAGGAGACCTTCAGGCCCCTGGGTGCCCAGCGCGCCTGCCCAGGTGTGCACCAGCAGAAGTCCTGCGTGCATGAGCCCGAGTGAAAGCCGGGACAAGTCACCACGGCAGAAGGGCAAGTGCCTTTTCATGGGCTCCATAAACCTCGGGAGTGGCAGAGGTTCACACACAGGGTTTCAGACCCAGTGAGCAGCTATGTGGCCCATTTGGGGTTAGGGCAGAGCCAGTGGCAGCTGCTGAGGATGGTGGGGCAGCGGGCCACCCATACCTCCTGTCTTTACCAAGGGCACTGACCCTCTGGGGATGAATACAGAGGCGGCGCCAGCAGCCAGGCAGAAGCCTTGCCTTGCACCTCCAGCTGCCCTGCTTGCCCAGCTTTCTTGTTTGCTCTCCTCCAGGCTCCTTCGTAAAGGAAAACCAGGAAGAGGGAAGGTGGTACTCCTGAGCTGTTTCCCAACCTCATTCTGACATGCCCCGATGTAATTACTGCAAAGAGCCATTCTGCATGTTCGGGTGTTCCTGGGGGGCAGGGCGGGGTGCGCTCGCCACTCCTAGCCACCTGCTCATCTTGTCCGTGGTGGTTGCAGAGTGTGCCAGTCAAACCACTGACCCACTTTGCTTCCAGTGCCACCCTACAGAGGGTCCCCAGCGTTGTTCTCACTCGATTGTCTTTGTCTCCAGGACCCTAATCTTCCACGATGTTTACGAAGAAGAAACTGCCTTTTCACAACATTTACAAAGAAGAAGCTATAAAGACGAATGGGTTATGCACAGATACGTTGTTGCCTGGCAGTTCCTATTACTTGTCGGGGCTCAGTTTACTCATCTGTACAACTGGCCTGTTAGTCCCCGCCCCTCAGCTCACTGTGCAGGCAAGGTGCAGTAGTGACAGGCACTCAGCTTCCTTGACAGAAAGGTGCAGTATTAAATTTTCCTCTCTTGGGCCTGCTTGAAGATGAACAGTAAAAAAGAAAGGAAAGTGAAACCCACATTATTGCATTCTGTTGCTTTTTAACAGGAAAACAGCAAAGGCGGCAAAACTCTTTCTTGGTGTCTGAGAAAGGCCAAGCCAGTTCTCTTAGAGGAGACTGATGCCTAATGTAATGGTTAATGTCCCTTCTCTCCCATTTCCCAGCACCACCTTTTTTTGGAATATTGGCTCTAGGTCTCACACTTGCTGACACCTTGGCTACAAGCACGCAGGTCTGTGAGCTGGTGCACTTGTGTGGCCAAGCAGTAGGTTATACTAGCCCTCCTTAGACTGGTATATACAGTCCCCAGCTTCACAGCCTGCCTCTTGTGCACGCAGCATGGGCATTTTCTTCAGCATCTTCTAGCTATTTGCTCACCAGGAACATTGAGAAATACCCTGGTATCAAGTGCCAGCAAGTAGCCCAGCTCTTCCTTTGTTCCTGGGACCTCCACATGTCCACACAAGCACACACACTACGTGCCAGGGGCACCTCATCAGGTGAACAGTGCTCTGTTCTCTGGGTCTAAGCGAGGGAAATAACACTGACCTCAACCCAAACAGAAACAGAAACTTCTCATCCAATTCACATTGTCTGACCACCTTTTGTTTGTGTTTGGGTATTTCCCACAAGCAGCAAGGAACACCTCCCAGTGACTTCGGGGAAACAGGCGTGAGGGACGAGTATGATTTCAGTCTATTATTCTCTTCCTTCTGTGGAACAATGGCCCATGGGATGGGGGCCCTGGGAGAATCACAGTGACAGGACCCTGCATCACGGATGAGCATCTGATGTCAAGGAGGGAGGGGGTCCTCATGGGGCCACTGCAATGGCCCAAGAGGGAGCCGGTATCTGCATAGATAGAGCTTCAAAACTTAGTAGCTGTCTGGATGTGGGGGCAGAAGGAAGAGGGAGGTGGGAGAGGTTTGGAGCTCCTGAGCTTGGGTAGCTGGAAAAGCAAAGTCAAGAGGGGGCTGATTTGGGGAGAAGTGGGACATGTCTGTTTTCCATGCAGTGACCGTCCATTGAGGAGCAGCTGTGGCCACCGGTGCTGTCAGCCCACCCATGCTGGTTGCTTCTCTAGCTCTTGGGCCCACAGTGGCTGATGCTCCCAGTCTAAAGGTCACATGCTTGGTCTCTCTTGCAGATTGAGTTCTTCAGAAGCAGATGCTGAGACAGGGTTTGGGACCAATGCCTACGCAAGGAAGGGGAAGAGGCAAGCCTGGGTAGAGAAAGAAGTCTAATGGAGATGCAGGCTTAACAGATCTTGGCCCACCCTGTGGGAAGCTTTGGAGCCAATCCAGGTAGTCAGAGTGACCTGCACTGGGACAGAATGCCTGGGCCGTTACTCCCCTGCTGCGCTCAGTCCTCAGTGTGTGTTGTCGTGGGAGGGCAAGATCTTGGGTGAGGCAGCTCTCTGTAGCTGGGCAGCAGGCCCTCTCTAGAAGGGACCTGGGGGGCACATTTCATATCTAACACAGACCCCAACACTTGCCACCCTCCAAGATTGCCTTTCTTCAGGGTGCCATGCACTGCACAGCTCTGTCACAGAGAATCCTTGGGGCAAGTGCAGAGTAGGTGCGAGCTTGACTTCTCCATTTTGCAGGTGACAGAGCCAAGACCCATGGGAGAGGAACAGGCTTTGCTAAGTTCCAGCAGTCAGTGAACAGTGAACCCAGGACCAGAACTTGGTCCTTCTGGCTCCTTGGCTTTTCCTTGACCTGAGAGGAGACTGCTCTGTGCCAGAGGGGGGTGGCAGGCAGACTCTGGCTCCCAGCCTGTGCACAGGCTAGGTGGTGTGCCCCTGTCTTTGATGTCTGCAGCTTTGCTGGGAGCCCTAGGGACTTACTCCCCAAAGCCTTGAGTGGGGCTGGTACAAGACCTGGGGAGAAGACTGAATTCAGATTCCCAGAGAGGCAGGGCCTGGCAGCTTCCCAAAGCAGTTCCTTTCTTCTGATCTTTGTCTTGGGATTAAGCTAGCTCAGCAGGGGTCATTCTGGAGTCTTCCATAATTGCTGTTGCTGGATGGGGCATTGGCATGGTCATTACCCTGCACTGGGATGTTATAGGAAACATCCCCAGGCACTCTCCATGGGTTATGGGGGGCTGTTATTGGGGACGCTCTTCGAGGCATTCTGTGTGTCTTCAGCTTCTTCCTCTGAGGCCCCCGGGGCAGGTCAGCAGCAGGAATAGATGTGCTTCTCTGAGGCAGCTGCCGGGTTTTTCACATCATGGGTGCAGCGAGTGCTGTACGTGCTTTTCTTGAACGTTTGCTTTGTAGGTTAGGAAGTCAGAGCTTGATCTGAGAATGCCTTAGTCCAAGGGTACATGCCTTAAAGCATGCAGCAAGGTAGTGACCACACTGGGCTTTGTCCTCTGTTACCTGTTATTTGCCCTTCCTCTGTATTCTCTCTCTCTCTGTTTTTTCTAAAACTTTGCTCTGCTTTATGTGAGTTTTATAAACTCCAACCCTTTCTGGAAGGATGTAATATGTAAATAACAGAATTAAATATGCCTTCTTTGGGGGCCTTCAGTTTGTCTTGGGGCTTGCCTCTCCGACTGTCTCCTGCAGAACAGCCTCCCAGGGACGTGGTCAGTTGCTCTGGACTTCAAGGGGGGGCTGGAACCTGGCTCCCCACCCTGTGGTACAAATCATGCCCATGTCTCAGAACCGCTATGGATAAGGTCAGGGTGTAAACAGAGTCCTGGAACAGCCCAGCTTGTTGAGTGGTCACCAACATTCAGGTCTTTCAAGGGTCTGGAGGGAGAGTCACACATTGTTCCCACTTTTCCCTGAGTGTAATGCGTGACCAGGATCAGCCCATCATGCTTGCCTTGCTCCTTGTGATCCAGACATGGTGCAAGTTTATACCTGGGTTTATTGCCTGGGTGTTGCAAGGGGGCATCATAGTTCTTCGAGATATTTCAGTATCTCCAGGTGGGTCAATCTAGTCACAATTGCCTCCACTTGCTTTGGTGTTTCCACAAGCTGGGGCTTTTTGTTGTTGTCCTGCAGTCCTGAATGGCCCTTACAAGGCATTTTTTCCAAGCTGACACATCAAAGCAACTCCTCTTGGTATTAAGAATTCTCTCCAACTGCATGTCCTAGGAGAAAACACATCAGCAGCAGAGGGATCTGAAAACCAGACTTATCCACCTTTTTGAGCAACTGTTTCTTTTGAAGCCAGGGCTTCCTAGGCCAAGCGTTGATACCAGGATTCCTGAATTCCTGTGCTTGGCCCTGCTGGGGTACAGACGGAATTACTCACTCCCAGGTGTCGAGAGGGCCCATCACCACAAGCAGACAACGCCCGTCTCCACCACAGGGTGTTTATTATCCTTTGTCTTTGGGTTATTTCAGATCACTGGGAAGGTAGCAATGAAATCTCTTGGAAATTACACATATAATGCATGAATTAACCTCTCTTAGCTTCCATTTCCTTGCCTGCCAAGGAGGGGGCGAGGGTAACACCCACCTTGCAGAGTTGTGTAGTTATAAGAGGTGGATGATAGAAAACATCTGGTGCCGCACCTGTAACCTGTATTGGTGCTCCTTAAATGGTAACTGGTCTGTGTAAAATGCATACAGTCATCTGAACTTGAGACTTTGCTAATTCAGAGACCACAGACCAGCAGCAGCACCAGCAACTTGTTAGGAAGGCAATTTCTCGGCCATCCCAATCTGCTGAATCAGAACCTGCATTTTAATGAGATTTCCCAGGTGACTATATCCACATTACAATTTGGGAATCCTCTATTTAAGGGATAAGAATTTTACCTTTGAATCTGGTGGTGATGGCATTTCTCTGGTGACCAACAGACAGTAACTGCGTCCACAAATCAAATTAAGGCAATATTTACCTAACACAGCTTGCTCTGGGTCAGGCTGCCTCTGCCATGGCCCCGGCCAGCCTGAGGCTTGCCCTGCTCACCTGCTTTGCTCACCTGCCTCTGCGGTCACCTGCTCAGTGGCCAAGGCCCCCGGGGAGATTGCGGGCTCCTTATTTACCGGGCAAGCACAGATAAGGTTTCTCACAGCCCCACCTGAGTGCCCGTGCCAAGGTAAACTTGCTCTCCAGAATCGCTCCCTGACTGGAAAATGTGTCAGTCTATTTATTTCTCACTCCCACTGGAAAAAAGGTGGGGTGGGGGGAGTGGTTGGTCATGATGTCATTCTTTCCACGGAACTTCTCAAAGGCATTGCATTTCACGGTCACTTCCAGGCGCTGCTTGCGTTTCTGTGCAGTCAGGAGCAGAACTGGCCCAGAGCGCGACTTTCTCTTCCTTATTCCACCGTGCCACCCCTCCCCCACCTCCTTGCTGGGCTTTTGCTAGAGGGAAGGCCTTGCAGTCACCCTGAAAAGGAACCTGGGAGCCAAGAGGTGTGGGAAAGTTTTCTTGACGGTTTCTCCCAAGGTGAACTGCAGCCGTTATTAGGGAAGGAGGGCAAGTGCTGGCCCTCCAGGGACAGGGTGGGATCCCCTGGGGGCAAATGGCTGCCACCCTGTGAGGAGTCAGAGATTGGGAACAAAGGGTGGAATGATCTTTCAAAAGATGTACAGAGTCAACAACAGTTGCATTCTTTAAAACTCCTGCTTACATTTCTCTGGAAAAGAGCTAAGGCTTCTCCTTGGGTTCCTGGCTCCCCCTTTGATGTGTGGTGCTGCAGGCTGGGGGACAGCGCAGGCGGGTGGGGGAATCTGGACTCATGCTGGGAGGGTGAGCCCATCTTCCATTCCCCTCACCAAGATGCTCCTGTAGTTCCACACTGCTTCCATCCCAAGTTGGAGGTACTTATTGAGAAAACCAAAGTTAACAAAATACAAAAGGGGTCTTCTATAAGCCAGGAGAGAGAATGTGCCAGGAATGAAGAAATAGGATTAAGCTAGTCCAATTTAAAAAGTGTTTAAATTGTTTGTTGGTAATATTTGAACATGTTGGTAAAATCAGAGACTGACCCAGTGAACACCCGCGGACTGATTTCTCAGCTAGGTCAGCCAGGGCAGGTGAGGTTGTGCCACAGTAACAAACAACCCCCAAACCCCAGAGGCTCCTTTCTCACTCCTCCTGTCCTCCGTGGGTTTCCTGGCAGAATCATGCTTGCTCGGGGTCTGGGGGGAGAGAAGCTTTCCTTCTGGGCTGCCATGTTGGCCAAAGCTTTTGTGGGTTTCTTCATGAGGCCAGAACCACAAGTCACTTCCAGTCACATGTCACTGGCCAAAGCAAGTCTCTAGGCCTCCACAAACTTCAAAATGGATGGGGAAATGCAATCCTACTGTGGATCTGAAAGGCAGAGAGCCAGAAATATAATATTTGGTAGGCAGCAGTAATGATGGCCACATCAACTGTAGCAAATATCGACATGTTGTCTTGTGTACTTCATGTCTTTTTTTCTTCAAAGAAAGTAAATACTAGACATACAGCTGAGCTCTCCTCTGTCTTCCTCCTCACTCCATTTTCCCCCTCACTTCCCAGAGCTAAGCACTGTTTTGAGATCCGTGTTAATAATCCTCATGTATGTTTTTACATTTTCACTATTTGTAGTACATTTTTATGTATCACAAACATTGTAAAGTATTATTATGCAGGCTTTTAAACACTCTATAGTATATAATCTGTATTATAGTATTATAATCTTCTGCAATGTGCATGTCTCCCTTAGTGTTACGACTGTGAGATTTCTATCGGTGCTGACACATGCTGTGTTGTATTCCATTGTATAACTATGATACAATTTAGTTATCCACTCTCCTGTTGATGGATATTTAGGTTGTCTCCAGTGCTGCACTGAACATCTTAATTCATGTCTTCTTGACTATACGCGTAGGAGTGAAATTTCTGGATATGATCACTTCCTACTTTCCTAGTTGTTGCCAAATTGCTCTCCAGTGTGTTGGATCGACTTACAGTCCCACTAGCAGTGAATGAGACTCCATGCTTTCACAGTTCTTTCCCAACACTTGGCACTGGCTGATACATTTTTGCGGATCTGGTGAGTGTGAATGGTATCTGATCATTGTTTTGATTTGTATTTCTTTGATTAATAGTGAAAGTGAGTGTCTTTTTGTATTTTTATGGACCTTCTGGGGTTCCACGAATTGATAGTTTATATTCTTTACCCATTTTCCACCACATTTGTCTTTTTCATGTTAATTTGAGAGTTTTTTATACATGTTATATTCATTGCAAATATCTTCTCCAAGGCTAAGGTTTGTTTTCCACATAGTGATGGCAGTCTTTGTTGAGCAGAAGTTAATTTTAATGCAGTAGTAAAATTATCACTTTTTTATGGTTCCTATTTTCTCTGTGTGTGTGTTTTTAATGAAATCTTTCTTTATGTTAAGATCATGAAGAATTTTTCTATATTTTCATCTCATGTTTTAAATTTTGCTTTTTAAAGATTTTTTTAATCCACCTATGATTGATCTAATGTAGAAATCTACTTCGCATTCTCTATATGGTTAAAAGTCATTCCTAGCCCTCATTCAATCAAATAGACCACCGTTTCCACACTGAGTTGTAATGTCATCTCTGCCCTGTCTTGTTTCCAAACACGGGGGCCAGGGCTGGGCTCTCGATTCTGCTCCCTTAGTTTGTCCTTGTGCCCAAACTGTATTGTCTTCTTTATTAAATATTTTGATAATAAATCTTGATATCTGGTAGGGCAAGTTCTTCCACCTTGAACTTTTTCAAAATTGTTTCTCAGTTATTCTTGGCCCTTTGTTCTTCCAAGGGAATTTTGGGATCAGATTGCCTAGTTCAAAACAAAACAAAAACCAAACCAAACCAAACAAAAAACCCTATTGTACTTCTGTTGAAATTCTAGAGATAAATTTGGGAGGAATTGACATCTTTATGATTTTGAATCTTCCTTTTTATTCATTATATTTTATCTGGCATGTGCTTATGATCTCCAAGCCCCCTATTGAGACCCCTAATTTCTCCTCCTCTCCCCTCTCTGACCCTTCTTACTTCAACTCAAACATCACGTACTTCCTACTTCTTGGTGTAGCTTCAGCACCTGTCCTTATGGAACCACCATCTCTTTCAAAGTCTCCTGATTCTTCCAGCTCTTCTCGGTGTGCACATGTCACAGTGGTGGGAGGGGCAGGGAGTTCTGGTAGCCTCCTGCAACGACAGGGAGGCATTGTTCCAGACTGGGGGGGAGGTGTCCCAAAGCTCAATAAGTTTGCGAGCTTTGGGACATGGTATGTACAGTGGTTACCAGCCCAGCCTGCTCAGCTTGAATTCCTGCACCTTCATTTACCAACTCTGGGCAGATATGGGCAAATTACTTAAGCTTGTGGTGCCTCAGTTTCCCCTTCTATAATGTAGAAATGAAAATGGTGATTATCTTATTGTATACTTATGAGAAATAAATGTGTTCATGTATGTAAAGTACGTGGGACAACGCCCAACACATTCTAGGTGCCTCATATGCATTATGTATTATCATCATTACTGAGATAGGATGTCCAAGGCACACTGGGAGTATGGTTAGTTTGAGTGTTTAAACTAGATAACGTCAGAGTAACTCACGAATCTTACCAGACAAGGAACTTGCTGGTTAGCATTGTATGTTCTCATTAAGCACAAGGCACCATCCATAGAGTTGAAGGTTTAATCATTAGTGATTCACAGTGGTGTTAGTTTAGTGTTAACCATATTGCAAATTTTGCAAAATCGATGAATTCAGGGATGGTGCCCAAGATAATCTAATCCAATTTCCTACCTCGTGCTTGAAACTCTTCCAATAAAGCTTCTATAGAAAAGGATGATTTTTATGAGAGAAGAATCAGAAAGGCAGGCATACTGAAAGAACATCAGAGCTACCTGAAAAATAAAACTAAAGAGATGTTAGAAAACAGGAAGAATTGATAAAGGTTTGAAGGTTGCCGGGAGTAGCCATTAAGAGAGACTGAACGTGAGGGGGTGTTTTAGAGAGTGGACAGCCTAGGTCCAGGAGAGAGACTATCCAGGAAACCAGGGAGTTTTTCTCAAGATTCTACACTGCTGCAGAAGTGGGCCACTTGGGGGCCTTAGAACATCTCTCTCCCCCTTCCTGCCACCAGGCTGTCAGGGCTCCTGACATTTCCGTCAGTGGTGCCCCCTTTGGGTTAAGATTTTGGATGCCCCTATTGAAAGGAAATACATGTGCAACTTATGAGGAGTAAGCCCACATCACCCAGGAGACCCTCAGATTGACTTCCTCGGCGTAGGCCTAGCTGAGTGCAGGGCTAAGGGGTACAGACGTGGCAAAGGGAGTTCTGCTGGGCAGAGGGGGAGGGAAATGCTCAGGGTGTGGGGCCCTGTTACAGGCAGGGAAGGCCAGGTGGACACTCAGTGAAACCAGGGAGGGGATCGTGGGGGATGGGGTGGGGGAAATATGGTCTCCGGGTGTGGGTGAGGGTGTGGGAGGGGACGGCCAAAGAGTGCCCGGAACCACTACAGTCGAGTTACTCTCCATCTGGCTGAAAGCTGGCTCTGGCCCCCGGAAGTTCTTTTCCAATGACCTAAGCAGCCACAGACCTGTGGGGAATCTTCCCCCACCCCTAAGGAAGCAGGATTAAATCAAGGACTTCGCATCACCGTGTGGGATTTCCCTCAGACTCCAGAATGAGAGATTCTTATGTGGTATATCCCTGATAATAAACAGCAGCATCCCGTTGTGTGCAGCTCTCCATGTTTACAGAGCACTTACCCATCTCTGTTGCCTCTCCTGACACCCCTGAGAGCTAGACAGAGCAGGACTATTTTCCCCAAGTTCTGAAAATAGCTGAGGGTCAAAGAAGAGGACAAGAGGTCACACCGATCTTACATTAGGATCCCCACGGCTGTCGGGATGCAGCATCAGGCCAGAGGGTGAGTTGGTGGAGGACAAGGCAGTCCCTTACCCAGGGCCATTATATTGGGGTGGGGCAGGGCAGGGCTGGCTGCCCCAGGGGCTCACTCCCACAGGGAGGGCTGCTAAGGGGGCTGCCGCCCCTGCAAGAGGTCATGCGCCTGGGTGTGGGCACACAGCACAGCCATGGAGCTTGCTTCCTGCCCTGAATATAAAATTCTGGGTTTGAAGTTCTTTTCCATCAACACTTTAAAATATTACTTCATTGTCTTCTTGTAACCAGTTTTGTTATCAAGGTTTTGTGTCATTCTGATTCTTTTCCTTTTTAGTTGATCTAATTTTTCTTTATAAATGTTTTGAAAATTTTCCCTTTTTCATTAATGTTATTAAATTTCACTGTAGTATATTTAGGTATGAGTTCCTTTTATATCTGTCTTATATTCTAGTATATTTCTTAATACTAGAAATCCTGTCAATCTGAAGTTTTATATTTTCTTTATTTCTAAAAAATTCTCAGCTGTGTACCTTCAAATACAGCCTCCCTTCCTTATTTGCTTTCCCCTTCTGGCTCCAAAGCCAGTGCCCCTAACCACTACCCTGACCTCCTTCTCTGAAAAGTACACTTGTCTGGTAGGTCCTGACTCCTTCACTACGCTGTGAAAGGCAGGGAGAGAGTCCTATTTTGTCTTTGTGCTTCTGGTGCATCAGTGCCCACTGTGTGTGGAATGAATGAACGAATGACTGAACTAAGAAAATGGAGGAGTGGTGGTGGCTGCAGGGCTGGAGCAGGAGGTGCTGTGGGTGGAGCAGGACCTAAATACACTGGGATGGATGTCCCGAGGTCAAGATGACCCCAGCCGCATGGAGAGAGTGACTTCCCTTGTCCCAGCACTACAGACTTAGAGGGAGCAGCCTTCAAACCCACCTCGACTAACCCCTATGCACTTTAGAGTGTGCAAACGGCTTTTCTCCTAATTATTCCCATACTCCTGTGAGCAGGTGTTATTATCTTCTTTTCAAGCATGCAGAAGCAGGTGCGGAGAGGCAAAGTGGTCACAGGCTAGAAACACCAGATTGAGGAGTCCCTGAATCCATTGTATTCAAACCTTGTGCATGTTCCAGTGTCTTTCGCTGCCTCGAGGTGTTGGAGTGGAGATGCCTGTGCACACGGATTTTGAGAAAGATTTCTCCAGACAGAGATTAGCACAGAGAGAAAAGGTTTGTTTACTTTCCCGTGGGGGGAAGGGAAAAGGACCAGCACAGAGGTGGAAAGAGGAAGAATGTGCTGGCCCCCAAAACAAGCTAGGAGACTTTTTAAAGGAGGTTGTAAACATGGCAAGTACAGTCCAGAAACTGCTTCCTCTGCTCCTTTCTTTCTTCTTGGCGGCAGGTAGATAACAAAAACTGCAAGGGTGTCAAAGTCCAAGAGGTGGCTCTCCTGCCTTTCCTTGGAGAAGGGACTATCACAGGAGATATGGTTGAGGCTTGGCGCTCGTACCCCACTGTTCACTCAGGAACTCTTTAAGCTGTAAAAAGCAGGTTCTCAAAAAAAAAAATCAATTTCGAAAGAGAGAGATTTATATCTCTTTTCCCTTCATTCACCTCTTTTCAGAAGTTGTGCAAAGCAGAACTCCTGCAGACAGCCTGTTAGTGAGAGAACTCATAGGACTGACCTTTAACCGTTACTGGGGAAATTGTGGGATTAGGTATTTTCCTGTTGTGTTTGCAAGGCCGCCCCTTTCGCTGGGCCTCCCGCCTTCTGGGTGCAGGCCACAGAGGAGAAGCCTCTCCTTTAGATGCACCCTGCTGTCACCTGCCCGAAACCGGCCTTCACACAGTCCACACTGGCTCTCTTCTGCGCTTTCCTTGGGTTTGCTCTCAGGGAAAAGGTCTTTCCACACAACTCCCAGAACTGTACAGGCTTTCAAAGGATGTAAGTATCTATTAATAGGACGGTGGGCTTCTGCCCCCTCCTGGTGACTCGTGAGCATTGCCCCCACAGCTAATGCAGCCATCAAATTCCACCAAATCCGTTTCTTCTTTGAGATTATTTTCTGTCTTGAAGCTAAGTATTCTGAGGATTTTTTTCCAGCTCTTACTGTGTCTGAACAGAATAAAAATCATGAAGTCATACCATGAACATCAGACTAAAAGTCAGGAAACCCTGGCTTGATCCATTTATCTTTTGTGAGATAATGGGGCAGCTCTTTCAGCTTCTTCAAGCCTCAGCTCCCTTGTTTGTAAAATGGCTACAATAATTTTCCAAAGTATGGAGGGATAGGACATATTAGAGAGTGTCACAGAACTGGGACCGAGGAAAGTCCCCATTAATATTTGCTGATACTCATGGCTTTGTGGGGGTGTCACTGTTCCTCCACTTGCAGAAAATCTCCTGAATTCAGCTCAAATATTTCTAAGAATGGTAGAATTGAAAGGCAGTTAAAGGCAGGCCACAAAGTGGTTTTAGGAGGTTCCTTATAAGGTACGTTAAAAATAATCACCACTCTATCTAGTGCTTGAATACTCCTGCTCTGAAACCTCACAAAAGGCTTCAGGTGGGCCACTCACCATTTCGGGAAGCAGCGCATTGGCAGGGTCTGCCTGGGAGCAGGCTCTCTCCCTCACGGACCACACCTGCTGAGGCCAGGGTGCAGTCAAGGGGCAGGCTTGAGCATATGGAATTAATATTTTCTGCCAAAATTCATCAAGTTTACTCTTCAGTGGATTGATTTAGATTGGGGGCTGCCTGGTTTTGCATTTATTAAAATATCATTATGAATTCCCCAAGTTCGAGGTTTCTTTTGGAGTAATAGGCACCTGTCATACCATGCAGGTGTCATGCGTCTCTCTTGCTCTCTCCATCCGTGCTCTGCATGAAGTCCAGCCCAGCTGACCGACACCTGCAACACGGAGTTCAGAACCAAGACTGGTGAGAGGTAACGGGGGGCAGGTGAGCCTGGGTGGAGGAAGGACTTAGGGAAGGGGCCAGCTGAGGGCATCTGGGAGGAAGGACACACAAAGCAGACAGCTGGAGACGCGTGCAGGAGGGAAGGAGGAGGCTGACTGTAGCTACCTGACAGTTTTTTGGTAGAGGAGCTGCTGAAAATCACCTCACACTTAGCCTTTGCCGCTTGTGGGGCAGGCTTTGCATTCCTGCATTAGGAAGTCATCCAGTCTGGAAGGGTACGCCCCTCAGGCGCCCACAGCCCTGCCCACTCAACTCAAATCTGAGACCCAAGCGTCTGCCCGGCAGCTCCTTGTGTTCCTGTTTAATCCACGTACTGCGCCCTCTGGAGGAAGGGAGAGGATATGCAATGATGGGGTCACATGGGCAGGTCCCCCCTTCCCTCCTCTCCTTTTATTTTTATGTATAGAGGCAACATTTCCCTGTTTCACAATTTGTGGGGCCTCTAGATATAATTAATTCTGCTTTTAAAATTTTACTTATGTATTTATTTATTTAGAGACAGAGTCTTGCTCTGTTGCCCTGGGTAGAGTGGCGTGGCATCAGCCTAGCTCACAGCAACCTCAAAATCCTGGGCTCAAGCGATCCTCCTGCCTCAGCTGGGACTGCAGGCATGCGCCACCATGCCCGGCTAATGTTTTCTATTTTTTAGCTCATGCTGGTCTCAGACTCCTGAACTCAAGCAATCCTCCCAACTCAGCCTCCCAGAGTGCTAGGATTACAGGCGTGAGCCACCAATCCCATCCTAATTCTGCTTTTTAAAAATCTCCCCTGCTAGACAATGTGTACCTTGAAGGCAAGAAGTGCAACTGATCTGCTCATTCTCTGGAGCCTCACACAGTGCCTGGCATATGACAGGTGCTCAAACATGTGTGTCAAATTTAAATGAACAGGAAGTCATCTGAATAGTTTAAAGTTGGAAACTTGACATCATTTAGTCTAGTGGTTCTCAAACTTGAGTGTACATTAGAATCATCTTGGGAGCTGTTAGAAAAATATATTAGTGCCCTAGTCCATCTTTAGACCAATTAAGTCAGAATCTCTGATAGTCAGTTTTTCATGGTTAAATGCCCAGAAAGAGCTCATTCCTTGAAGGCATGCTGCAGTGAGTGCTGTTCAAAACGGAAATCACTTTCTAATGCCCAATATGTATCCACTGTATTATTTTTGAGTTATCATATAATGAATTTTAAGTTGAGCCCACATGCACAAGTTATATAGAACTTAAGATTTTTTTTTTTAAGTGGCTGGGAGCTATAGAAAGAAAAAGGTTGTTTTCACTGGGTATTCAGAAGCTAGCCCATGCGAGGAATGGCAAAAGATTCAGCATAATATCATAATGGTTGAACTGAATGTCATGTTAAAGAAGACAAATAAGCCAAAGAAGATAGAACAGGGTGAGAGAAGAAAGCCCCCACATCCGTCAACTCCTACCCCTCACCCAAGAGTCTTCTTGTGCTGCCGCCTTTGGAAGTCTATATATAGCTGAAAGTCTTTCTGTTTAAATGGATCAAGAGTGATAAAGAAGTCTCTGTGGATTTTAATTAGATTACAGTGTCTGCTAAGAGAAGCTTGCTTGGCCTGCATCTTGCCTGCAAAGAGCCAGCTGCATGCAGATGTCAGGGAGAGCTTAGATCACAGGCCCCAGGATGGGGTGGCAGGGGATGGGGGAGAACCCACACCTGTTCCCCAAGTGTAGTCCCTGGCCGCAGCATGGACCTTGTCTGGGAGCTCATTTGACCTACTGAATCTGAATTTGCATCATAGCAAGATCCTGGATGATTTACAAACACACTAAAGGTTAAAAACACTGCCTTGCCCAACCCAGCTGCCATCTGATGATTGCCAAGAGCTTTATACGGAGAGGATAGATCTTTTCTTTCTCACCGCAGTAGCCAGTCTGTAACTCTTCCAATATTTCCAAAACCTTTCTGATCCCTCCTGAACTTTTCTCTTTATAGGGAAAAGAAAAAAAAATAAAGAAAGAAATGAAATAGCTGTCATCAGTGATTCGAAGCCCCAAGGGAGAGAGAAAGAGATCAAAAGTCAACATCTGTGATTCTGCAAATAGAAAATGAAATGTTTCCCAGGCAGGCCGAGAAGCGGTTCTAGGTTGCTTGGCTGATCCCCTGTGATCCCATTTGAGGTGGCTGTGCTCAATCCAGAGCCTTTAAAGGGCACCCCAGGGCTGGCTGGCATTGGGAGGCAGGAGTGCTGAGCCAGCCTCCCGGGGAAACTATGGTATGTGTGGAAAAGCCTGGGGAACAGGGAAGCGAGGCACAGAGAGTCTTCTGCCCACTTGGAGACCTTTAAGAAGGAGCAGGTTGAAATATCACCTGATGTGGGACACTTTGTACAGGTAACATTCCAGTTACCTCCCCTGCCCCCCAGCTCTGAGCCAGGGCCTTGTCCTTCCTGTCTGGGGACAGGGTCTATCTGGGATGCAGGAAATAATTTAGAGTCCTGGGGTTCTTGTCAAGTTGTTTCTCAGAGAGAAAAGCTGGAGTGTTGTAGAGGAATCAAGCAGTCAGCGTGCTGGAGTGGGTAGGAATGTGGTGGGCATGGGGTGTGGGGGTTAGTTCCAGAGACTGAGGTCTCCCAGAAACCCCTGTGACCCAGGCCCAGGTGGCTTTCCCCATCAGGCTCCCAGAAGAGGTGACAGAAGCAAAAGAGGTGGAGACTGCAACTGGCTTCAGTGAGCTCCTCCTGTGGACCAAGCAGGACACGAGGGCCTTTGCAAACTTTCTTCCTGCTGCTCCCATGAGGAGCCCTGCAAGGCCGGCTGCTGCCCATTTTACCGAAGAGGACACTGAAGCTCAGAGGGGATGAGTACCGTCCCCAAGTTCAGAGAATTAACAAGAGGCAGAGGGAGAGATCCCAAGGTCAGTGAACTTTTCCCCACTATTCCTGCCTCTGTATCCAGGGATTGAAAGCACCCAATTCTAGTCCCAGCTCTTTAATTAATTAGCCCATAACCTTAAGCAAGGCCCTTTGTTTCTCATAGCCTTGGTTTACTCATTTTAAAAAATGGAAATATTAATAAACTTCCCTTGTAACGTGCTTAGCACGTAGCAAATCCCCAAAGGATACTAGTTTTCTTTCTTCTTCCTTTTAAAATAAAGGAACTGGCCTTGGCACTGAGTTGTAAGTCATGGTTTAAGACTGTTGCTGGCCCTCAAGTAGACTGACCATCCTCGGGTCAGGGCCAGGCTGCAGGGATTGCCAGGAACCTCAGCAGAGCACCTGTGCCAATCAGTGGCCATTGCTCTCCACACCTGAATGCAGTTCCTCACCACCATACGTGGCTCTCAGGTCTGCATGCCCTTCTCTTTCATTTAGCCAGAAGACCTCAAGGAGACAGGCTCACCTTGGCCCAGATGTAGTCTACTTTTCCCTGCTTTGAATTCCAGCCAAGAGCGAAAATCAGATGTACCAGCCTTGGGAACATTGGTTCCTCAGCCCCCTGGCAGCACTCCCAGCCTGGAGGGATGTAAACCCCCGGGAGGAGGGAGCCAGGTCAGGACGGTCCCTGGATCCTGCCACAAGGTGTCCTTTCCAGCCTGCATCTCCTCTCTATGGCCAGAAGAACACACATCCAGAGTGGCCAGGAGGGTGTGAGCAATTCAGTAGTAAGAGACCTTGGGCTCGAGTCTCCTGGCACCTGGAAATGAACACATTTCAGAAGCAGAGCTGGGTGTTTTTGAGCAAACTATTCACTTCTGACCTAGTACCAGTCAAACAAAATCAGACCCATTCCTGGCTTACATGTCAGGAGTAGAAATAAATATTTTCTTTATTTAGATATTTTTCTCCTAAATGTTTGGGTTTTGGTTTCTTTTTGGGATAAAGCTTTAAAGCTCTTTAAAGAGTTTTAACCCAGTAATGTCATCTTCCTGAGGACAGAGTCAGGGATATGAACAAAGATGTACACAGGTGTTCATGATATCACCACTTAGGATAGCAAAAAACTGGAAATAGCAAAGATGTTCAACAATAGGAGAATGGTTAAATAAATTATGATATATATCTGTGATGGACAATTATACCCATTAGAAGAGGTGTTTTCCAAGAATTTTAATGACTGGGCATATATAAGAATCATGTTAAGAGAAAAAGTTGGATTCAGAACCGTACAAACTAATTACAACTGTGAAATTGTATTAATATAATAATATATATGTGTGTGTATATATTATATTGTATGTATATACATATATAATATATATAAAATATATAATTGTATGTATATGCATATAACATATATAAAATACATAATAGAAAAATATCTAAAAGAAAAAACTGTAAAATTAATGTACTGTTATCTGTGGATTATTTAATTATGGTTTAATTTGTTTCTTGGTTTAATCTTTTCTATGTTTCCCACGTTTTCTTGTCAGAATTAAAACCACATATTTGTTAGGGGAAAAAAGTCTGTTTGTATGAAAGGGAACTCCTTCAACTCCATCCAATCAGTGACCATTATGAAGGGTCCTAGGTGACTCCAGCAGTTGCAGAAAGAGCTCTGAATGGGGAGCTAAGAACCCAGGGTATCAGGCAGACTCAAAAATCTAGCCTTCACTGTCTCCCTCTGTATCTGTCTTTGCTGCATAACAAATCACCCTCGAAATCTAGTGACCGAAAACACAGTAATTTCTTCAGCTCATGATTCTGGGCTCAGCTGGGAAGTCCTTCTGGCCTGGGCTAAGTTTGGCTGTTCCCACCCGGACACACTCATGTCTGGGGCCTCAGCTGGGGTGATCTGGGCTGTCCCTCCATGTGGCCTCTCTCCCTTCAGGCTTGTCCCAGGACGAGCAGAACTAGGTTCTAAGACAGAGCTGAAGCTACAAGGCCTCTTGAGGCCTAGGTGCAGAACTGGCAGTTGTCACTTCACTGCATTCCAAAGCAAGTCATAGGCCAGCCCAGATCCAAGGGGTGAGAAATAGACCCTGCCTCTTGACAGGAGAAGCTGAAAAGTACTGTGACCATGTTTGCAGTCTACAGTATTCATGTTCAATGAAACTACCATTTCTGTGAAAATAGCCATGGATAAGATGGGGCATTTTTATAAAATATAATTTTGTTGAATCTTGAAAATGATCTGTGGTAATGTCTACCTAAATAGTATTAGTCCAGCAGGGCCTCATCCATTAGCACTGATGGAACTGTTACATAAGTTAAAAATGGTGTATGTATAAAATATTTATAACAGTGCCTGGCATATACTAAGCACTATCTAAATATTAGTTATCTTAGTGTTATTGTTGATGTTTTACATACTCTGTGGTGAGCTCAAGTCCTAAACCATGCTGTGGAAGAGAGGGGTATTTCTGCCACCTGTAAGGAGTGCATCCCATACCCTTGCTCTCAGCCACGACTGGAGAATGCTCAGTTGTCTACATGCACTCTTGGCCCCTTCCCACAGGGGTCAGGTTCTTGCTGAAAATATGTCTATCCTCAAATGAATTTGTGTCCATACCAAGACAGCCCTCCACCTGGAGCCCTGGACTTGACCCACACCAGCACACACTTGCACCCTAAAGGCAGGGAAAGACATGAGCAGTGGACCTGAAGGGACCCGAGGGACCTCTGACCCTGGCTGTACACCTGTATTTGCTTGGCCACATTCCCAAGGGAAAGGTCATCCTTGGGAGGGTTAGATGAGATTGGAGACTATGTATTATGCCACCTTAGCAAAAACACTAATGAATTTTCAGAATTCTC